>NC_135896.1:14129620-15463768 GCF_964194155.1 Cetorhinus maximus
GCAGGTCTGGCAGCATCGGCGGAGAAGAAAAGAGTTGACGTTTCGAGTCCTCATGACCCTTCAACAGAACTGAGTAATATTAGGAAATTAGGCATTTCCCCTAACTTAGTCTACTGCATTCGTTGCTCCCAATGCGGTCTCCTCTACGTTGGAGAGACCAAACGTAAACTGGGCGACCGCTTTGCAGAACACCTGCGGTCTGTCCGCAAGAAAGACCCAAACCTCCCTGTCGCTTGCCATTTTAACACTCCACCCTGCTCTCTTGCCCACATGTCTGTCCTTGGCTTGCTGCATTGTTCCAGTGAAGCTCAACGCAAACTGGAGGAACAGCACCTCATCTTCCGACTAGGCACTTTACAGCCTTCTGGACTGAATATTGAGTTCAACAACTTTAGATCTTGAACTCCCTCCTCCATCCCCACCCCATTTCCGTTTCTTCCCCCTTCCTTTTGTTTTTTCCAATAATTTGTATAGATTTTTCTTTTCCCACCTATTTCCATTATTTTTAAATCTATACCTTTTATGCCCTGTTAATCTTTCCACCCCACCCCCACTAGAGCTGTACCTTGTGTGTCCTGCCATCCATTCTTAATTAGCACATTCGTTTAGATAATATCACCACCTTCAACACCTCTTTGTTCTTTTGTCTGTGACATCTTTTGATTATCTGCTCCTATCACTGCTTGCTTGTCCCTACAACCACAACCCCCCACTTCTCTCTCTCTCTTCTCCCCCCCCCCCCACCTTAAACCAGCTTATATTTCACCCCTCTCCTAATATTATTCAGTTCTGTTGAAGGGTCATGAGGACTCGAAATGTCAACTCTTTTCTTCTCCGCCGATACTGCCAGACCTGCTGAGTTTTTCCAGGTAATTCTGTTTTTGTTTTAGTTATATGTCATGCTAGCCACACACTGCTGGGATTCTGCAGAGCGTATAGTCAATCAGGAGTATGTTTTTGCACGTTACGATCATGTTGATTAGGAGGCAGCACAAAGTTTGCATGCTCCTTAGCTCAAATAGGACCAAGCATTGGGTAATCACACATCGCAATCCCCATGCTCGATGTCGGGCCTAATTGAATTTTTCCCCCTGTAAGCTGTCAGACAAAGGCAAGTTTTCTTTCATTCAGTTACCAATTATAATGTAAAATGCAAATAATTAGAAGCAGGATACATTTTTAAAGATACAGTCTTGGTGGTGTAAGGCCAGAAAATGAGCTCAAATCCATTTAAAAAGAGAGAGGGAGGAGCTTGACAGCTTAAGAAGCTGAGCTCTTGACTCCCATTTAATAGGTTGCAAGTTCAAGTCCCAGGACAGCCTTCATTGGCACTAGTTTGTCTCACTTGGGTAAATTCCATCAGTTCCTGTCTAAGACACTAATGAAACACATACAACAGACTTCCAGATGGATGAGGAGGATCAGCATGTATGACAGACGATAACCTACAAGAAATATGGACTAGAACAAATGTCTTCTGTAAAAATCACAAAATTAGGATTGTTAAGTAGTCAGCTAGACAGCACTCAGCGCCAGAAATTAAATCTTTTAACTCTGACATGAATGTAAATTTGAGTTTAAAGTTATGTTCTATGGGCCTTTTATTATGCTTTATTTTCAATTTTATTCCCTGATAAGTAAGTACAATATTACGAATAGAATAACAACAAAAATAACTTGTGGACAAGCACTATAATTTCTAAATATTTAAACTTCCCGAGGTTGATTTTAACCGTGGGTGGGTTTCAGGTGGCAGCGCCATTGCAAATGAACATAGAGTGGCTGCTTGTCAGTGAAAAACACATGGCCCTTGATCAACAGCTGGCTTCAAGGTAAGTTGTGGGGAGGGAAATTCAGGAGGGTCTGTCGATTGGGAAGGGATTAAGGTGGGAGAGAGCACAGTAGGAGAGCTACGAGCTTCATTTGTGGGCCCTGTGGAGCCCACCTACTGCTCCTGATCTGCTTCAGCTTAGAAGGAAAGTCACAGAACGCTCCCTGCGTAGGCCCCAGTTAAAATTGCATTGGAGTCCTACTAATATCATAAGACCACAAATTTGCCGAAAATTATGGCGCTTCTGCCTGCTTTAGTTACTAAAGTAAACTTCCCACTGTTTATTCACCCTCACCCAGTTTCTGCCTTGTGGGTATGTTTAAAATTAAGGCAACCCTCCTCTTGTCTCTTGATTATTCTGTAAAATTTATCCTTTTATTAATATTCTGTATTTACAGATGAGCAACAACTTGGTAGCAAATGAGTTGAAGATCCATAAAAAAAAGCTTTATCAGTGAATATTTTGACACTGAGCCACCGAAGCAGATATCAGCACAGCTGACCAAAAGCTTAGCCACAGAGTTGAATTTTAAGGAGCATCTTAAAGGAGTGGGATGTAGAGAAGCCGAGAGGTTTTGTAGAGGGAATTCTAAAGCTTAGGCCTAAGGCAGCTGAAAGCACAGCCACCAATAGTGGCATGGTTAAAGTCAGGGATGTGTAAGATAACAGAATTGGATGAGCACAAAGCACGTCAAAGACTTGAGGGCTGGAGAGTTTACAGAGCTAGGATGGGACTAGGCAGTGGAGGAATTTGAAAATAAGGTTGAGTATGTCAGAGATTCTCAACTGCGAGTTTAAAGCTCTCCAAATGGTTCACACATGGAATTCGAGAGGTCCACCAGTGACTTCCTATTTCCATTGAGGTAACTGAGTTTTACTTTTCAGCCCCAAGTCACCAATCAATGCCAGCAAAGTATCATTTTAGTCCCCAGCTGCACACAGACCATGAGGAACTTGAAACCTATGCTTAGCACCAGAAATTATGGTTATCGATGCAGCGCCATGTTGCCAAGGAGACAGCATCCAGTTGCAACAGACGTGTCACACTCGACTTGTTACTAATGGGAGTTTTGTGTACAGATATGATTTCCATACCTAAGGAAGGATATACTTGACTTGGAGAGTAAGGCAGAACTTGCCAGATTGATTCCTGGAATGAGAGGTTGTCCTATGGAGTAGAATGATCCTATGCTTTCTGGAAGAAGAATGTGATGTGATCGCAGTGAAACATATGACATTTTGAAAGGACTTGAAAAGGTAGATGCTGAGAGGCTGTATACTCTGTCTAGAACTAGAGGGCATAGTCTCAGGATAAGGGGACGGCCATTTTGGACTGAGGTGTGGAGAAATATCTTCACCTGGAAGGTTGTGATTCTTTGGAATTCTCTACCCCAGAGAGCTTTGGATACACAGTCGTTGAGTTTATTAAAGTTTATCAATAGATTTTTAGATTTTGAGGGATCAGAAGGGAAAATGGAATTGAAGTCAAGGATCATCCATGATCTCATTAAATGGCAGAGCAGGCTTGAGGGGAGTGGATAGCCTACTCCTGATCCTATTTCTTATGTTCTTGGAAGGAAACCATTCAATCCATCATGTCGGTGCTTTTTTTTTGAAAGAGTTATCCAATTAGTCCCACTCCCTGATCTTTCCCAATAGCCCTACAATTCTTTTTCCCTCTTTTCCAATTTCCTTTTGAAGGATATCAATGAATCTACATGGGTGGCATGTCAAGATTATGAATTTAGGGGAAAAAGCCAGAGGCATAGGGAAACAATGAAGGGAATGGAAGGAGAGAAAAAGGCAAAGGAAGAAAGGTGAGGAGAGAAAGATGACAGTTTCCAGGGAAAGGTGAAGGCAGATGGGGAAAATTAGATGGAGGGGATCACAAGAACTGGCGTGGTGCAACTGGTTGATGAGGGTTAGAGGAAGTGTAAAAAGTAAGGAGGGAAGTGGCATTTGTAAGGCAGAGAAGCAAAGGGAAGCTTTTCTTTTCCTATACTGTTAACTCCAAATTAATTGTTCATATAATTGGTAGCAATTTCCAAAGGGACCAATAATTGTATAAGTTTGGATGCAGGTTCTGAATGAAAATCTTGAATTTAAAATATTTCACTGATAAAATTTTTTTTACTCCATTAATTACTGTTATTGGAGAAAATGCAAATAGGTAACCATAAATTTCAGCTACTGAGAAAGAAATGTTTTGAAGGATACTGATCCAGTTAGTTCCTTTTCTTCTTTATCGGCTCTCCTGACTGGTCATTCAAGCTTATTTCTTTGCTGCTGTATTACTTTGAGCCAATTTCCGATTGGAACAATGTGATGTAGGGAAAGCGTTGCCAGAAGGAAGTGTGACACTTAAAAAAAAAACACACTGTTTGCAAGACTGTTAATATAGTGCTGATTTTATATATCTGCACGTCTTGCATCTGTCACACGTTTTATCTCATAATGTATGTGCCAAGTCTTAACATATATTTCAAATTTCATATCCAGGAACTCTGAGAAATTACAACCGAACAAGTAGACAACATACTAATCTACTTAGTCTCTCCTCATAGAACAATTGCTTCATCCCAAGAACCAATCTAGTGAATCTCTGTTGCACTCCCTCTAGGGCAAGTATGTTTTTCCTTGGGTATAAGAAGACCAAAACTGCACACAGTACTCCAGGTTGTCCCCGTATAATTGTAATAAGACTTTTTTACTCTTATACTCCAATTCTTTCATAACGAAAGTGAACATACCATTTACCTTCCTAATTGCTTGCTGTACCTGCATGCTAACGTCCTTTGATTCCTGTACAAGGACATTCAGGTTCCTGTGAACGCAAACATTTTCTGGTCTCTTACCATTCAAAAAAATTCTGCTTTTTTATTTTTCCCAACCAATGTGGATCACTTCACACTTTGCCACAGTGTATTCCATCTGCCATGTTCTTGCCTATTCACCCAACCTTTCTGTATCTCTTTGCATCCTCTTTACTTCCCCGCTTAACTTTGTATTATCTTTAAACTTGGATATGTCACACTCAGTCACCTTATCTAAGACATTAATTGGGCTGAGGCCCAAGTACTGATGCTTGCGGTAACCCACTAGTTTCTATTATCTGCTTTCTGTCCATTAACCAATCCTCAACCCATGCTAATATCTTACTCCCAATCCCATGATTCTTAATTTTGCATAACCTCTTGCTTTTTGAAAATCTAAATACACTACATCTACTGGTTTCCCCATATCTATCTTCTTAGTTATATCCTCAAAATACTTTGACAGATTTGTCAAATATGAAGTTGATTCTGCTTAATCATGTTATGATTTTCTATCTGACCTAATGCTACATCCCTAAAAATCGATTTTAACATTTTGCCTATTACTGATGTTAGGTTAACCGGCCTATTCTTCGCCATTTCTTCCCTTCTCCATTCTTAAATAATGGAGTTACGTGTACTACCTTCAAACCTTTGGGAACTGCTCTGGACTCTAAAGTATTCTGGAAGATCAAAACCATTGCATCCATAATTTCAGCAGCTACCTCTTTTAAAACCATAAGATGCAGTCATCAGGTGGAGGAGATTTGTTGCTATCCCCCATTAATTTATCTAGTACTATTTCTTTACATATACGGCTTTCTTTAAATTCCTCATTCTCACTAGACCTTGGCCAGGATTTCCCGGTTGGCGAGCGGAGAGGGGGGGGCCTGCTCACCAACACATAAAATGACACGGGATGAGGCCATTGACAGAGTCATTAAACTAATTAATGGACCTGCCCCTCCAACCTTAAGGTTAGCGGGCAGGCCAGGAGCACTGGCGGGCATTAGAAAAAGCATGCAACTTCATCCATGGGTGGGATGAGGTTTTATGTTGGTTTTTAAAAATGTAATTAAAGTGTATTTAAAAGTTATGGACATGTCCCAACTCATGTGACAGTGCCACATGAGGGGACATGTCAGGGAATTTATTTCCCCCCTATTTTTCAAATTTTTTATTGTGGAGCCAATCTCCCCGAGGCCGATCTCCCTGAGGCAGCACTTAGCCTCAGGGAGATGAGTGCGCTCTTTCGTGCGCATGCGCAAAACAGTGCACTCTTGGCCCAAGGAATCCCCCCACCTCCTGCCCGCACAGGGAGCGCATAGCGCTTCCGTGCGAACGTCACGCTGGGCGGGCCTTAATTGGCACGCCCACATAAAATGGCGACGCGCCCCCAATTGGGGGCGCCAATCGGAGGCGCGCCTCCGCGTGCCCACTCTTAAACTCCACCCCCCCCCCACCATGGGGGTAAAATTCTGCCCCTTAGGTTTTTCATTATTTCCAGAATGTCTTCTACCATGAAGACGGACAAATTGTAATGTCTCTGCCATTCCTTATTCCCCATTATAATTTAACTTGTCTCTGCCTCCAATGGGTCCATGTTTATTTCCACTAATCTCTTCCTATTTACATACCTCTAGAAATGTTTACAATCTGTTTTTATGTCTCTTGCTAGTCTAATCTCATATTCTCTTTTCCCTTTCCTTATTAATTTCTTGCTGCTCTTTTGCTGAATTCTAAAATATTCCCGATTCTGAGGTTTACATTATGAGCCACTTCCTTTAATCTAATACTATTTCTAACCCCTGTTATTAGATTTGGTTGGATCATGTTTTCTGTGGGTTTTTGTGCCTTCAAGGAATGTATATTTGTTGCAAATTATGTATTAATTCCTTAAACTCTAGTTATTTCTTGTCTGTCATCATGGCCAGAATTTTACACTCCCCCACTGGTGAGTTTTTAGGTGGTGGGGACGGAGTGTGAAATTGAAGGGACGGGATTCCCCCCAGGTCCCCGTATGCCCCAACCATACACAGATTTTACGTTGGGGCAGGCAAGGCCTCGTACGGGAAGCCTGCCCTTGCCCCAATTGAAGCCCTCCAGGCCTTCCCTG
Source organism: Cetorhinus maximus (assembly GCF_964194155.1). Lineage (NCBI taxonomy): Eukaryota > Metazoa > Chordata > Chondrichthyes > Lamniformes > Cetorhinidae > Cetorhinus > Cetorhinus maximus. The sequence continues at coordinate 14,136,381 of NC_135896.1, forward strand.
CTCTCCCTGTCCTGGGACCCCTTGAACTTAGCTGGGCCTTTGGTGCCCAGACTTAGGGCAGACTTTTGCCCTTGTCAGGTGGGCTTGGGGTGGGCAGCCGGGAAGCCAACTGCCGCCCGCGATCAAGGCCGGAAGGCGATTTCACACTAGTGGGCCAATTAAGACCTGCCCAGCATGAAACACGAGCGGCAGCGTTGCCTGTGTGGACAGAGCGGGATGGGGGAGTGCAAGCAGGGCGAGCGTGAACTTCACGCGAGTGCGCACTTGATAATCTCCCTGAGGCACAGAGATGAAAAGTGATGAAAAATGTTATGAAACATGTACCCTTATGTGACTCTATCACAAGAGCTGGAACATGTTATTAATTAAATTTTATTTTATTTTTATTTGCTTTAGGGAACCTCATCCCACCCATGGATGAGGTTTCCTAAAAAGTGCAAAGGCTGCTTCATCTTTTCGCCTGCCCGCCAACCATAAAGTTGGACGGGCAGCGAAAAGTTTCTTCTAATAGCCTGGTTAATGGCCCTAATGGGCCTTTTAATTTACGGCAGGCGAGCTGCCAACTCTGGCGCGCCAAGATAAAAATTTTGCCCTTAGATGCCGATGTCCTCCTGCAATTCTTCTTCAGTCCGTTGCAGCGCTGTTGCTGCAGGGACCAGAGAGCTGCCAGCCAATCGGACTGGCCGGTAACTCTCTCAGTGGGACTTCCTCCCAAGTGAGGGATGGAAGTCCTGCCTGCAGCCACTTAACGATCATTCAAGCATGAAATCGCTGTGTGACTCTGAGTCGGCAGGGATGTGTTCACCGCTGACTCTTCGGATGGTGGGAAACGAGACCTTGCCATCCGTAAAATTCAGGTCCATATCTTTTAATGTAGTTTCACAACTTACATCAGCCAACTCATTCCTCGTACTTATATATTTGCTTTGTTTAGATTTAAGTCGACTTTAGGACTTGAAACTAAATCAGTTTCAAATTCAATATAAAACACTTTCATATTATGGATACACTTCTCTAGAAGCACCTTTACTACAGGGTTATTAATGAACCCTTTTCTCATTACAAATTATCAATCCAAAAATAGCATGTTCCCTGGTTAGTTTTCTAGATCAGAATGTCAAAGAACCATTTTATATAACTTCTATGAACTCATTCTCCACGCTATTGCTGTAACTTTTGTTTGCCCAGCAGGGCCCAGGAGAGAGGAATGCAGACAGTGCCAAACACTGGGGCCCAGTGCCCAATCTATATGTTGATTAAAATTCACCATGATTACTGCATTAGCCTTATATGCACCTCTAATTTCCTGATTTATTCTCTGTCTTACACCACAATAACTGTTTGGAGTCTAAAACAACTCACACCAATATTTTCTGTCCTGTGCTGTTTCATTGCTCCACTACAACTGATTCTGGTTTGTAATTTTCTGAGCTAAGTGCCTCTCTCGCTACAGTCTATCACATCCATTATTATCAGGGCTACCCCTCCTCCATTTTCATTTTGCCTCTCTTCTAAAAGGTAAATATCCTGGAATATTTACATAGAAATTAGAATCAGGAGTAGCCCATTGAGCTTCTTCTGCCATTCAGTATGATCATGGCTGATCTTCTACCTCAATGCCATACTCCCGTTCTCTCCCCACACCTCTTGACGCCTTTAGAGTCCAGAAATCTATCTGTTTCCTTCTTAAATATATCCAGTGACTTGGCCTCCACAGCCTTATAGAGTCAAAGAGGTCTACAGCACAGAAAAAGGCCCTTCAGCCCATCGAGTCTGCGCCAGTCAAACAAGTACTTAACTATTCTATTCCCATTTTCCAGCACTAGGCCCATAGCCTTGTTTGCCATGGCATCGCAAGTACACATCCAAATACTTCTTAAATGTTATGAGGATTTCTGCCTCTACCACCCTTTCAAGCAGTGAGTTCCAGATTCCCACCACCCTCAGGGTGGAAACAATTCTTCCTCACATCCCCTCTAAATCTCCTGCCCCTTACGTTAAATCTATGCCCCCTGGTTATTGATCCCTCCACCAAGGGGAAAAGTTCCTTCCTGTCTACCCTATTTATGCCTCTCATTATTTTATACACCTCAACCATGTCCCCCCTCAGTCTCCTCTGCTCCAAGGAAAATAGCCCCAGTCTATCCAATCTCTCCTCATAACTAAAACTCTCCAGCCCAGGCAACATCCTGGTAAATCTCTTCTGCACTCTCTAGTGCCATCACATCCTTCCTTTAATGTGGATTCCAGAACTGCACGCAATACTCTAGCTGTGGCCTAACCAGCGTTTTATACAGTTCCAGCATAACCTCCCTGCTCTTATATTCTTTGCCTCAGCTAATAAAGACAAGTATCCCATATGTCTTCTTAACCACCTTATCTACCTGTCCCCGCTGCCTTAAGGGACCAGTGGACATGCACACCAAGGCCCCTCTGATCCTTGGTACTTCCCAGGATCCTACCATTCATTGTGTATTCCGGGCCTTCTGTGGTAGAGAATTCCATAGGTTCGCCACCCTGTGAGTGAAGAAGTTTCTCCTCATCTCAGTCCTAAGTGACCTACCCCGTATCCTGAGACTATGATCCCTGGTTCTAAAAACCCAGCCGGAGGAACCATCACCCCTTGCATCCAGTCTGCCCAACCCTGTCAGAATTTTATATGTTTCAATGAGGCCCCCTCTCATTCTTCAAAACTCCAATGAATACAGGCCCAGTCAACCCAATCTCTCCTCATATAACAATCCTGCCATTCAGGAATCAGTCTGGTGAACCTTCACTGCACTCCCTCTATGGCAAGGAAATCCTTTCTTTAGTAAGGAGACCAAAACTGTACACAATACTCCAGGTGTGGTCTTTCCTGAATCCTCCCACCACCAGCCTGCCTTTATTTTCCCGGACACTGGTCACAATCTGGTTTAAGTGGAGCCCATCCCAACACAACAGCTCCCTCTGTCCCCAGTGCTGATGCCAGTGGCCCATACAATGAAACCCCTACCTCCAACAATAATCCTTAGCCATGTATTTAACCTCCTGCAGAAAGACATCCTTGCCCCTGTACTCAAGTCCTCTCACAATGAAGTCCAACATGTCATTTGTCTTCTTAACTGCTTGCTGCACCTGCAATGCTTGCTTTCAGTGATTGGTGTACTAGGACACCCAGGTCCCTGTATACACCAACATTTCCCAATCTATCACCATTTAAATAATACTGCCACTCTGTTTTTCCTACTGAAGTGGATAACTTCACACTTATCCAAGTTATACTGCATCTGCAATGCATTTGCTCACTCACTGAACCTGTCAAAATCATCTTGAAGACATGGTCACTTTGCAATCGCATCTTCCTAAACTATTAGGTCAAACCTATTAATTTCAATTCGTGCTATTAATTCATCTAATTTGTTGCAAATTTGGATACAGTGCCTTTAACTTTGAATTTTTTTTCCAATTTTCCATGACATTACCGTATTCACTAATGCCCTATTACCATTGTTACTCTCACTGTCCCTTATTGACCCACTCTGCTTATTTTTACACAAAATGCTGTTTGATATTTCCCTTGCTGCTTTAGAATTTACTCTTTCCTGAATCCTCCCACCACCAGCCCCCTTTATTTTGCCAGAACACTGGTCACAATCTGGTTTAAGTGGAGCCCATCCCAACAAAACTGCTCTATCTGTCCCCAATGCTGGTGCCAGTGGCCCATGAAATGAAACCCCTTACTTCAACAATAATCCTCAGCCACATATTTAACCTGTTTGTCCCTATATCAATTGGTGCATAGCTCAGGTAAAAATTCAGATGTACTGCTTTTTATTTTGGATCCTATCCTCTCAAACTGTCAGCAGAATATCATTCCTTGTTCTACCTTTATTGTTGGTTCCTACAGGAATCACGACAACTGGATACTTCCCCTTCCACTCCGAGTTCTTCTCCAGTCATGAGGAGATTAACCCTGACGCTGGACAAGTTTCGGAACTCCTGATAGCGGCTGCAGGGAATGGTATCTATTCCCCTGATTGTACTGCTCCCTATCACTAGCACATTCCTTTTCATTCCCCCCACTTGAATGAGCTCCTACACCATGGTGCTATGGTCAATTTGCCCATCCACACACTTAGCAGGTACCTCATAACTGTTCATCAAAGTCAAGGGCCGGTTCTTCTCCATTACAACATTCGGGTGCCCAAACCTGCCTGACTCATAGTCACACCCTCCTGTCCCTGACCATTGACCAACTCTAAAGTACTACGTAGCATTAGGGGTGTGACTGCCTTCTAAAAGAAAGTGTCCCGGTAACTCTCCCTTTATAGAGACCCCAGAATGTCTTCAGCTCGTACTCCAGCTCAAAAACCCTGAGCCAGTGTTCTACAAGCTGCGGACACTTAACATAGATAAAGTTGTCCAAGATTGCAATGCTTTCCATAATGTCCCACTTGTTACAGGTACAGCACAGCACCTGCCCCTGCCATGTCTATCTAATCTTATTTGTTTATTTGATTAGGATTTTTTTAATTGAACAGATCATTTTAGTTTTGTTAAGTAATTGGTTTATCTAGCTTAAGCTAGTAATTTAGTAAAGTATTAGCAAGTTACAGTTTCCCAGCTCAGAGACAAAAGGAAAACACTCACCAGCCACTGGAGATAAAAAAAATGAAACGCAGCACCTCCATCCCCCCTGAACCAAGTTCCCACTTGCACCACTTCCCGACTTTACCACTCTTTTCATGAAGCACGCTTTTGTGACCGCACTGTGCTCCACATAGCACTCTTAAAGCCAACAGGCAGAAAAAATTTCTATCTATCAGTCTGGGCTGATTTGAAGCAGGGCCCCATAGGTATAAGGGCAGTGTTTAAGCCACCATCACACAGTTTCTCTTTAGTTACTGCGTGTAAGCTAATCTCAACATTTAAAATGATAGAAAAGTATCAGAACTGCAAATCTAGGGAACCATTTTTGGAATTTTGAAATTCAATATTAATCTATTCCTTTTTGGAATAAAACCATAAAGACAATACTGTGATTTAGTTTTTACTCCCAATACGCAGACTGGATTTAGATATCTGAAGCCTTTGGAGCTAGTGAATTTTCTCTAATTCTTGATCAACAATTGAACTTTGCCATTCACTGTTTACAGCTTGCGACGGAACAAAAGACTTTTGCTACCATGTGCTCCTGAGCTCCCTTTTTCTCTACCAAGTAGCATTTTTTTCCCTACGCTGCCATTTCCTCATTAAGTGGACACAGATCTACTTGATTGCCCAAGTGCTATGTGAGGTGCATGTACTTAACTTACATTTTATTCCATCACCACAGGGTGAATAAAAAAATTATTTATTGATCAGCCTATTATTTACTTCCTTCTCAGGAAATAATGAAAAACAGTTAGTTCCTGGCTATGAATATATCTCTCAAGCACTCTTTCCAATTCCTTTCGTCATGACTGCATTCACCATCCTCTTATTACCACTCCAACGCTCTTAAGTTGCAACAGCAAAATCTCTGAGCAGTGCCACAGGATATATGCTAATATATAAAATGTTGATACATATCCGTCATACTTGCGACATTACATGTTGTATATCCAACTTTCTGTGTGACACTTATCAAAAAATACTCAAAAAAAGCAAAAGCCAGTTTTCAACATCAAGATATGATATCCTATGCCACAATTAAACTCGTGCTCAGCATGTATTATTTACTACTTAGAGTATTATACCTTTGGCACTACGGGGCAGGCAAGGTTAAATGCAACTCTATCTCAACAGCTAAAGAGCTAACATTGTCAGTTACAAGGTATGACACTCCTGTCTTCATAAAATGTTGTATCCTTTAACTTTAAAATATGCTGTGGGAGATTCATTAGTCTTACTAAAATAGGAATAACAAAGAGTGAATTGAAAACCTTGATATGACTTCAGAGCTCAGATCTTCATTCACCTCTTTTATGGTGTCAACTGAATCTTTCAATGTGATTCCCTGGGCTGAATTTTTAAAGCCCAATTGGGACGACAACACAAGTTGGCCCACAGTTTCCTGCCGCTGGGAGGCACGCCAGTTTGCCAGAATGTTTCAAGCTCCAGGCCATTTTGAAACATTTCAGTTCGGGGGGATGAAACAGCTATCCACTGAGTGAATAGCTAATTAGGCACTTTATAGGACCTAGTAAGGCCCCTTGGCCCCCATCGGCTGGAATTTTCCAGGTGGGCCAACACTCCCCTCCCACCACAACAGTCTATGGTTCTATGTCGCAATGGTGCCTCCAATTTGAGGTGTCATATCTGTCTCTTATCTACAGTGACAGCTCTGATGGTGGGGCTGCTGTGCTCTCAGTGCTGGAGTGTCTCCTCTTGGATAGTGAGTGCAGTCTCTGACCACTGATGGGCCTGGCATTCAAATATCATGATGGGTATGTTACGCAGACACCATTCGGGCTCAGGACCTGGAAGTGATCCTGATGCTGGGGTTTCGACCCCAGAACAAAAATCCAGTTTTCTATGTCTAATATACATTGTACTGAAGCCCATTGTTTTTTCTGGTATGTTATTAATAAGACAGTAAACCCCAGGACATCGCTGCAGGAGTTTCTCAGGCTGAGACCCAACCATCTTGTTTCTTCATCAGTGACCTCTCCTCCATCATAAATGGGGATGTTCGTTGATGATTACACAATATTCAGCACCATTCATGATTCCTCAGTTACTGAAGCAGTCTGTGTCCATATGCAGCAAGACTTGGACAATATTCAGGCTTTGGCTAATGTGTGGCAAGTGATATTTGCAACACACAAGTGCCAGACAATAACCATCTCCAACAGGAGAGAATCTAACCATCTCCCCATGCCATTCAATGGCATACCATCACTGAATCTCCCACCATCAACATCTTGTGGGGGTTACCATTGACCAGAAACTTAACTGGACCAGTTATATAAATACTGTGGCTACAAGAGCAAGTCAGAGGCTGGAAATTCTGTGGCGAGTAACTCACATCCCGACTCCCCAAAGCTTGTCCACTATCTACAAGGCACAAGTCTGGGCTGTGATGATCTTCACTTGTTTGGATGAGTGTAGCTCCAATAACTCTCAAGAAGCTTGACACCATCCAGGACAAAGCAGCCTGCTTGATTGGCACCCCATCCACTATCTTCAACATTCACTCCCTCCACCACCGACACACAGTGGCAGCAGTGTGTACCATCTACAAGATTCGCTGCAGCAACTCAACAAGGATCCTTCAACAGCACCTCCCAAAACCACGACCTCTACCGCCTAGAAGGACAAAGGCAACTGATGGCATGAAGACACCATCACCTTCAAGTTCCCCTCCAAGCCACACACCATGGTGACTTGGAACTATGTTGCTGTTCCCTTGCTGTTGTTTCAAAATCCTGGAACTCCCTTCATAACAGCATTGTGGATGTTCCTACAATACATGGACTGCAGCAATTCAAAATGGTGGCTCATCACCACCTTCTCAAGGGCAATTAGGGATGGGCAATAGCCAGCGACGCCCACATCCCATGAATGAATAATTTTTTTAAAAGTCAGATTTATAAAGAGAAGCATGTAGCTTCAGCAGACTTCAAGGGAAGGCAAATATTTACGCCATGTGTGATTCTGTGATTTTCATTTCATATTTTCATAATTCATGGAAATGACTTCATCACATTACATTTTAATTACAGGAACTATCTCCTTTGTAAACCCATTTTTGGATGAGACTTACATAACCATTAACAGACGTGCATTTTTTTAATATATACCTGACTGAATTTCCAAAAAAATTGAGCATTTAAATGTCAGTCACTTAATAAGATGTATCCTGAAGCAATACTAATACTTTGTTTACAACATAATAACTTACTCCAATGTGTCTCATCAACCTATTCGAATTAAAATTATACTACTGCATTGTTCTGAATGGACATTTTGAAAATGTTTACAATTACAAAGTACGTCTGGATAGAATTCATTTCCATCAAATATTTTTCATATTTCATGGAGATGACTTCACCACATCACATTTTAATTACAGGAACCATTTTTCCCTTTGAAATCTATTTGAAGAAAATATTTCAAACATGTGCTCAAAGCTGTGTCACACAATAACCTAATTAATAATCATAGTACTTCCAGCTGCATAAGAGGCAAACCACAAAGGAACAAATCATGCACCATTAAACCCATATTTTTTTAACCACTTTACACAATTAATGAGTGAGTCTCATTAGTAGGACCCCTTATAGAATCTCAGGTCATTATGATTAATGCCTAAGCGCTTTTGTTTTGCTTTGTCTATTTTGGTTCTTGATGAATTCCGTAAAGCTACTTGTTTAAATTGGACTACTTGATATAAATAAAATGCATTATGAATATCTATTGGATACCATTTATGCCTCCCTTTTGGAGCTGACTGTAACTCACTCGCAAATTCACCAAGAATCGTCAGATCAACCCATTCATGGGCAGATGTCATATCCCTGTAGACCTTTAATATGAATGTTTTCTATTTCACCATTGCTCCCAAATTTTTGGGGGGCAGTTCAGCTGCAGCATTTAGATGCTTCTACATTACAGTGAGATTTTGGGCATGAGCTTCAAGAAGTGGTTAATTTTCATACTGTCATGGTACATCACCAGTTAGGCTGTTTGATGCTGTGCTTGCTGCTTCAGTTCTATATTTCAATGCTACAATTTAATTTAACAAAGCAGTTTGAGGCTACAGCTGTTCAGCCATTAAAATTGTTTGGCTGCTGCCAAGCCCAGCTCCATTATGGCTATTTTGATAAATCGACAGCTTATCTGAAATGTTTGCATGAGTTTGAATTAAACTTTTGTTGGATTTCAAAGTGCTGGCTGCTCAAGACGGATGGATGTTTAGTGCCTAGGCTGTTTTTCATGTCAGACATTAGATTCATATGCTAATTCAAATGAATCTCACATCTGTTTTACTACTGGGTCATGGAGCAGCCTCGTTTGTATTGAGGAGTGGTTTTATGAACCATTGGGTAGAAAAAAATAAACTCAACTGTAGATTCTCCATGTCTCCCAGGCAACTCCTTCCCCACCCCCCCCACTCCGCCCATAGCCCACCCTCATAGTTGACTTGTTTTTCAGCATAGTGGATTTTACAACAATTCCCTGTCTGTACTGAATAATGAACATTAAACAGAAAATAAAATGAAAAATGTGGTCTGTATATAATGCAAAAAAAGTCATGGTATGAGAAAAGTAAGCCAAATGTGGTAGGGTGAGAGCAGACAAAGCATCAGCAACCACGTTTTTGGAGTGTGTGGGATTTGGCACCCTAGCCTACCTCCCAATTTATACTGGCAAGTGTCCATATTCCTCTGTATTGGCCTAGGCCTGCTTCCAAAGACTGCATTGGGTTCAGGTTGCATTGGCATCTGAGAGTTCATCTAGTACAGAATATAAAATGGAGATTGGAGACACCCAATTTACCTATGAGTCTGATCTCTTAAAACTAAATTAGATTTAACAAATAAGACAGAGGTTTTTCAGAATAGCTGAGGTCAGGAAAACATAAATAGCTGAAATTGGGAAAACTATAGTAATGAACTAACGTTGTCATGCAGGCTAATAGGAGACAGATAGTGAAACTGAAGATTTTATGCCTTTTTCATTGAAGTTTTAGCTGAAGAATTTTTAGTTGAAATTGTCTTCATTCAAAATGAGTTTATTGATTCCAGTTTATCTGGCATATGCACTAGAATTAATCTGGAAAAGTTTAGGACAAATAGGTTAAATTATGTGTATTGAGGCTATGCAGACTCTGGACTCTGCAATTTCTTGCAGTTGACTAAGCTTGAAGGAAAGAGGAAAGCATTGATGAGGGCTTCCAAGATGTCAAAGCACACCTATGGTCTCCTTTGCTGCCTCTCTCAGGATAACAGCTCACTTACCACCCCACCAGCCCCTCAACCAGTGCTAGTCCTGGTGCTGCAAAGCCAGTGGGCCAGTCCACCCCTGAAGCATCCAATGTACCACAGTCAGTAGCCAGACATTCTCATGCCCAAGCTCCTCAAGGTCTTTCCCAAAATTTCTCACTGGAGACCCAGCAACATTTTACATCCAAACTGTTGTCATTTGGGGTGCTCTTTGTAGCAGCAGTAAAGTAGATGAAAGAGAGCTTCAGATGGGCACTAAGGGATTGCATCAGGGCAAACTGTAATTAATAGCAAGTGATTGCAAGTTAATTATTTTTTGAAATTCTTGTTGCACCAAGTATATTTGTTGAGTATTTGATGACCATTCAGGTGTTCTATCTGAAAGATGAATGTTTGTTTGGGTTCACTGGAGTCCTAACAATGGCAGTGGGGCTGATGCTGGAAGGGATGGTTGGTGCAGGGTAACATTAAGTTTTCAGCCGAACCTCTTCTGGATAAGCTGTTGTCAAAGAGGTCTTGAAGCTGGTAGAGTGGGTGGGCCTTGTTCTACTTCATCCTCTCACTGTCATCCTGTTGCATATATTCCTCCACCTCCACATCTTCCTTTGTAGCTGGCTTGATGAGTTAGCCCCTCTGGATGGCAAAATTGCGCAGCATTTGCATAAAACAACAATCCTAAAGACTGGCTGAGGGCTATACTGGGGAACACGTCAAGACCTTTCTAGGCAGCAGAAATATTGCTTCAGGGGGCCTGTGATCTGGTCTATCAGGCCTCGAAAGGAGGCATAGCACCAGTTGTATCTCATCTTTACACCTGTGCTTGGGTTCCTGAGAGATCAGCCATGATCTAGTTAAATGGCAGAGCAGGTTGAGGGGTCGAATGGCCTATTCCTGCTTTTATGGCCAGAATTTTTAGCTCATTGGGCACGCGCCCGACCCAACCGAGCATAAAATGACATGCGATGACGTTGGGGAGCGTCCTGATGTCATCGTGCACTTGTGCGACATTTGGGTCACCGACAATTAAAAGGCCTATTGTGGCCATTAAAGTTATAGTTGAAAGAAATTTTTCGCTGCCCGTCCAACCTTACAGTTGGTGGGCAGGCGAAAAGGCCAAGTGGCCTTTGCATTTTTTAGGAAACCTCATCTACGGGCAGGATGAAGTTTTCAACAGCAAATAGAGATAAAATAAAAATTTTAACATTTCACTTATAACATGTCCCTGCTCATGTGGCAAAAGGGGATATGTTTTATAACATTTTTTAAATCTTTATTTTTAATGTTTTAAACTGTTCATCTCCCTGAGGCAGATCTGTTCCTCAGGGAGCTTTTACAGAGCGCACCCACGTGCATGCGCAAAGTTTGCGCTCACCCTCCTTCCCCCCCCACCCCCCAGCACAGGCAGCGCTTCCTGCCTGTCCCCGCCAAGCCTGCCCAAAGAGGGAAAAATCCTCCCCTATGGTCCGATGTTCCGATAACAGCCAGGCTTGGAGGAGTTAGCCATTGCTCCCAAGTAGTCAGTCTCTGACCTGACACTTGGGATGAAAGAGAGAAGGGATCGAAGACTTATGCAGGATAAGGGTATCATGCCTACTGCCAGGAAACAAGGCACAGAACTGCATTATGTACTACTTGTGCCCATTCAGTGAGTGAAATCTCTTCCTATTCATGTGGACTCCAGGCCCCTCTACAGATATATGCAAGGCTGTATATGTGGAGTAGGTAATGCCTTGCACAAGGGCAAATTCTGAAACTTTAGCAAAGCCCAATGGCTTTGTCATTCTAATTCATGGTGAGGTTATGAAGCCATGAGCTTTCAGCGTATCGTCATCTGGCAAATTCAGAACAGAAAGGGATACATCACCTTGTACTGGGCTGTATTTGGTGCTGCATCAGTTAACAGAGCAGTTAACAGCCTCCCTGGTAAAGTATAGCCTCCTTATACACATCTCAGTAAACTACAGTTCAGAAGTTCTAGCCCTAAATACTCATGTGGCGTTAGAGCTCTTGTTAACTGCCTTCCTTTTGCTGCTCCGCAGCTACAGGTCCCTGGATTCTAGCCTATTCCTCCTTCTCCTCCCCTTCCAGGCACAATGGCAATGTAAGTACCAAACCCAGTGAAACCAATGAGACATATATCAGGACCCTCCGGACAAAATCTTCTGCTCACATACCAAATTAATTTTACAAACTGTCAGCTCCAGCAGTAAAATTCTCAAAAGGTGCAAAAGCAGCACCCTTGCAGCCCAAACAAACTGACTGGTGATTCACCTGAGAACAGTTGATGATCCGTTTCCATATCCTTGGCAATGCCTCACACCCATGATGTCTGTAGCTGATGTAGAATTGACAAATAGAATGCCAGAGCTGTTGAAAAGGGCATTTGGACCCTAAAACAAATGCAGAACCAAACTAGCTTCCTTAAATAAACTCCTATTGATCTCAGGAAGATGAGCTGGATGCCTAAATAAAGAAACGATTAAATGTGATGATGATGAAATCTGTGTGCAAAACCAAGAGCCAAAAAGGAACATTTTTGGAGTTCCTAAGTTGAATGCACCTTTGCCGCCTGACCCCATAATGTCTATGCTGGTGTTTTTGGATATCAAAACAAGAAGGCTTATTTTCTGACTAAAGCTGGCATTTAACCCCATGTTATCATTTATTTTTCATATTTGCGGAATTGTGCAAAGCATTGGAGGGATTCAAAGGCAATAATAGTCTGACAGGCCACGACGTGCATGTTCTCTCTATAGCTATAACTGTCCTTATTACAGTTGATAGGAAGGGTTTCATGGGGCCCCCCAAAATCCAAATGATGAGGTGGGGAGAACCCTACTCAGCTATATGTGAGCATACCATTGGATTTCAGTGCCAGAGCTCTGGTCTTCAATTGCTGAGACTGTCTGGAGCCTGATTTGAACGCTAATTCCTGAGCTGGAACATAAACGCTACCAGAGAGTGAGAAACTTGCATCCTTATATTATTATGATAGAAAGTAACCAAGATATAGAGGCAAAGATACTTCTTTATTGTTACATAATTTATGTGTGTCAGTAGCGATTTTAGAATATTTTTAAACTATTTTCTTAATGTCCATTAATATATTCTGTGTTGCTACTTTAAAATACCATTCATCCCATACACTTGTGCACTTCTTTAAATCAGAAAATTCTTCTGAACCTCTAAAATAGACCTGTGAGTAGTTAATTAATGGCAGTCTTCCAATAAAAAGCAACCATGCCCTCCAACCCTATAAGATACAAATGCTAAATATGACTTTCTGAAATTTCTATTGTGCATTCCACAGATTTATACCAATTAAGTGGCTCATTAGTTTCTTTAAAAGCATTAAGGGATCAATAGCCTACTGTCGTGGTTGTGTTTGCTGTGAAAGAAGTTGCATTCTAGGCATTGCCTATTTAAAATCATGTCTTCCCATGATTTCTTTGGAAAATTTAAATGAAGACAAAAGATTAAAAATTTCCCCTTTTTTGAGAAAGGAGTGGATAAACTAACCCTTTACTATTATTTTACTCAGTTAAAAGATGTGAGGGACCAGAGTCACAGATATTACAAAGCCCAAAATTATTCCACTGGAGCCTATTAGCAATCCATTACTGGCAGCAGGAGTGTGATCCATTGAATGGACAAATTGATCTACTCCTGTATTGAGCAACATGACTCTCATGTGGAAAACCTCCTGTTTAGATGGTACAAAGAAATTATTTTGTTTTATGGCAGTTAGTGAGTTTTTATGGCCCATGTGAATTATGTGTATTGTCATGATACAGTACCTGCATGATGGCATTATAAGTTTTTAAAGACTACATTTTAAAAATAAATAAAACTGGAACTTAAGATGGTCCTCAGAGCTACCAGACAGTTTTGTGGATTAAGCCATCTTATCTCTTAAGGGGACACCACAGAGGACAAATATACTTTTTCTGATATTGGCTCACTGTGGTTTCAGCCAGGAGATAAATGAAACTCCATCGACACCTTCATTGTAAATATGCAAATTTGCCTTGTCAAATTTAAAGGCTTTGGCCACCTAAACACCACAGGTGAAAAGATTTTAGACTGTTAATTAAATTACCACAATCCCTTATTTGGGACAATGACTCAACACTGATGCGATATGCAGTGGCCAAACTGAATCTCACAGAATCACAGAGCAGAAGAGGCCCTTCGGCCCATTGAGTCTGCACCGACACATGAGAAACACCTGACCTACCTACCTAATCCCATTTACCAGCGCTTGGCCCATAGCCTTGAATGTTATGACGTGCCAAGTGATCATCCAGGTACTTTTTAAAGGATGTGAGGCAACCCGCCTCCACCACCCTCCCTGGCAGTGCATTCCAGACCGTCACCACCCTCTGGGTAAAAAAGTTTTTCCTCACATCCCCCCTAAACCTCCTGCCCCTCACCTTGAATTTATGCCCCCTTGTGACGGACCCTTCAACTAAGGGGAACAGCTGCTCCCTATCCACCCTGTCCATGCCCCTCATAATCTTATACACCTCGATCAGGTCACCCCTCAGTCTTTTCTGCTCCAACAAAAACAACCCAAGTCTATCCAACCTTTCTTCATAACTTAAATGTTTAATCCCAGGCAACATCCTGGTGAATCTGCTCTGCACCCCCTCCAGTGCAATCACATCCTTCCTATAATGTGGCGACCAGAACTGCACACAGTACTCCAGCTGTGGCCTCACCAAGGTTCTATACAACTCCAACATGACCTCCCTACTTTTGTAATCTATGCCTCGATTGATAAAGGCAAGTGTCCCATATGCCTTTTTCACCACCCCACTAACATGCCCCTCCACCTTCAGAGATCTACGGACACACATGCCAAGGTCCCTTTGTTCCTCAGAACTTCCTAGTGCCATGCCGTTCATTGAATACTTCCTTGTCAAATTACTCCTTCCAAAGTGTATCACCTCACACTTTTCAGGGTTAAATTCTATCTGCCACTTATCTGCCCATTTGACCATCCCATCTATATCTTCCTGTAGCCCAAGACACTCAACCTCACTGTTAACCACCCAGCCCATCTTTGTGTCATCCGCAAATAAAACACAGGTAGAGGCAATGCTTTTCAGAGACCTCTTCAGAGACACAGACAGAATTCCATCAGAGAGAGGGGGTCCGACAGACAACGCCATGAACTGCTACAGCTAGTTAAGCTGCAAAGTAACTACCTACAATATCGTGGAAGAAAAACTAAGCCTCTCTCCTCCAACCTGTTGAAGGCTACCTGTGAAAACCACCCCTGGCCAGATCAACTGTAGGAACCAAACAACTGCTGCGCAATGTCTCCATTTTCAGGACCTTCACTTAGAAAGTAACAGCTCGAGTACGAAACATCAGGCCTGCACAGAAATAGACACTGAGTTAAATTCCAATTTTACAATTACTGCTTTGCCTTCAACTGTATCTAATTTTTGTGTGTGTGATGGTGTGGGTGTGTCAGGAAAGTGAGATGTCATATTTTTGTTAACCTCTGGGGCAAGTGTGTGAGAAATAAACTGACTTTCATTTTTAAGCACAAAAGCTTGCTGCTGGGTTATTTTAAATTGACTCAATCACTCTGAGGATAAGAAAATATATTTGACATGAGCAATAAAAATTAACACTTTAACAATTGTCCATGACAAAGTGTTGAGAAAAGAAATGCATCAGTCTCAAAGCAGTGCATATGAATAAAGCTCTCTCTATTGTCCAACAATATGTCAACAGCCAACATTTGCTCTTGCAAGTCTTTTAGACCTGTCTCTTACCAAGGTCATTTTGAACCATAACAAAAATAAAAATACCTGGAAAAACTCAGCAGGTCTGGCAGCATCTGCGGAGAGGAACACAGTTAACATTTCGAGTCCATATGACTCTTCAACAGAACTAAGTCATATTGAACCATGATACTGGAAGAGGCCAGATCCATTATATCACACCCAATGCCCTCTGCATTGCATCCTGTGGATATCCTGCTGTACTTTTAATGGACCTCCTGTTGTTATTGGTACACCAGGAAATGTGCTTTAAATATATGGCTGTTACAAACTCGTACTTAATTTTGTTATTGTTGCAGCATTGCTCTCAATATTGCTCTCTGCTGGAAAGTATAGAAATGTTGAGTTATTTTACATTTTCACATATTTGTGTTTCTGCCTGTTTTCTTTTCATTCTAGTCTGTTGTTACTATCGCTATTTCATTCAAAATCCCCAAAATAATAAAAAAGGCCTATTGTCTTCTAAAGTTTCACTGGGATAAATGGCAGAAGACGTGTGTAGACTGGTACTGGTCACACAACCTACCACAATATTCATAGATATTTAACAACATTCCAGGGATCACATCTTTGGAAGAATGCCAAAGCACTCATTGATTTTGCTGTAATTTTTATGACTGCTACTGTTTTGGATTCTCCAAATTTAGCTTTTCGGAATTGTTAACAATTCTTTTCTCCAAGACAACACTAGAAACTAAACGCGACAGGGGCCTTTAAAGTACATAGAATGTCTTACTTTAAAGATAAACATGGAAAATGGTAGGGGATGTTTAATTAAACATTGCGACAAGCTGGATCCAAGCTGTCAAGTTTCACTTTTTTTGCAGCGACTCTTGTTTCTATCCCACTGTATATAAAAAGTAAACATCATTCTAATCATTTCAATGAGTTTGCAATCAGCCTGATCAAGTCTCGTTGGCACTGGTCTGACGTCGACAACGAAGAAACTCGCCACTACTCCATGACCTTGGATAGGTATATATATTGTGTGTGTAGTGCGCGCATTTTTTTCGAAGCGCCCCTGAAGAAAAATCTTTTGTTGGTTGTTTTTGTGTTTCAATTTCGTGTGAAGCGCAAGGCCCGTTTGAAATAAGACACTGCGAGGCTTAATTGATCTCTGTGGGATTGAACTGATCTCCCTCGTTTGATCTTAAAATCTGAAAGGATTTGAGGAAAGTTAAAAGTACAATATGTTACATAGCGCCACGCCGCAAAAGCATTAAAAAAGAGCACAACCCATACAACCAACTCGGCAACAACAACGAACGTGTCCGAGTGAAGCAATGCAGTGTGTTTCATGTGTTTATAAAAAGATGTGTTTACTAGTCGTATTCCTCCCTTTGTTTATTTAGGATCTATTTCATTTTGGGTCCGACCTTTCTTCCCAAAAGCTTCTGATTAAGGGATGCGCTTTCACTGTTTATTCTTTTTTAAAAAAACTGTCATTAGCCAAAGCCGGAGCAGAAGGCCAATTGTGAATTAAAGCTAATTTTCTTTCTGCAAAAACGAGAGACATGTTCACCGCACCCCACCCCCTCCCTCGCAAATTTGCTCGTTGGCGCCGTCGGTTTTTAATAGCATGAAGTCGAGGTTTGTGATTCTATTCTGAAGCAGCTCATTAAAGCGAGGTCCCTTTACCCTGGAGCCAAACAGTGCACAGGAGCACAGGTCGGGATATCGTTATCTTGCTGATGTCATATAGCGCAGAAGTATAAATCTCTTACATACTCAGCCCAAATGGGCGAGCACAAAGCAGCTGCCTCAAAAAAGGGCAAGACTTTGGAACTACATTTAATAAAAACAGAAAGCGAGTCTGGTGTTCAAGATTTGAGGTTTAGAAAATACATTCTCATGATAATGTGCTTTCGTATGTACGTGCATATGTACACAAATCTGTACGTTCCTGTGCAAAATACCCGTTGACGTTCTGATCATTTCGCTTCAACTTGACACCTCAGCGCAAGCTACACCACCGAATAGTGATTTAAAGCGATTCACGAACAAACAACCCTCATGTTATGACTTATGCTTGTGTGATTTTAAGTATGGATGTACTGAGCTACTTTACCAAAGTCCTTTACTTGAGCTGCAGCGAACCTAGACTTGCATTTGTAATCCATCTACGTTAAACTGTGAACCGCTTTCTCCTTGCTCGCGGTGCAATTTTAACTCCTAAACTGCCGTAAAATAGTCTTTGCTTCGCCAGTTCATGTGGAGGAACGTAAACCCAGGACTCATCAGAAGGCGGGAGTGATTTAGTTCAGGGTTATTGGCTCTAAATTTCTTTACCCGTGTTTTGAGTAACAACAAACTCATTCCAAATTCATGGTCCATCGACACATTGGAAACCGTACCTATGGAGAAGGCTGTGTCAGCTCTCCGGGACTTTGGGAACAGTTATCTACTATTAAGACATCTTTAAAAAATACAAGTGGAGGCCTTTTCTGCGAGATACAGTTGCTCCAACCGTAATTCCAGAATGATACTCTCGGTGCAAATTGAAACTACAGGGAAATAACCTTGGATAGACAATATTGTGGAAGGACTGGCTTATGTGAGAGTAGATGTGATGTTATCTGAAAATAACATGTTTTTTCTTTAGAAGGTTTAATTTAAGTCAAACGCAATTTTCAAATTAGCTGCAGTAGTTTTGCAATATTTGAAATACTCGAACTATTGCGAAACATTGAAGATCCAACGTTGGCTTAATACTCTATTGCACTATCCACATAACAAAGAAGTTATTTAGAGTGTTTCATTACTCCTGAGACACTAACGTGTTGCCTTTTTGAAGTGCAGTGACTATTGTTATGTATGCAATATATTCTCAGCATTTTATTCAAATATTTTCATTCTCACCCTATCAGTCTCCTGCTCGGTGCTCGTTTCCCCGGGTTTTGTCTGGCAATTTGCCTGCTCCTCAGCTGGGAAGTACTTGCCGTTAGCCGGGTTCTCAAAGAACCTGAAGCCAGCAAGCTCGTCCGAACAGGTGAAAGCTTGCTGGCCCGAGTGGAAGCAGGGCGGTTCTCCTGGGGCGAAACAGATCTGCCGCCAGCGTCGGAATTAAAACCACGGTTTTTTTCGGATGAGGCGGCGTAACTATGCCATGCCGGGGTACGGCTGCTAGCCTGGGCTGTCCCGTGATGTGTCTGACCGCTCTCCCGGGATGATGCCGCGCTAATGCGGGACGTAATGGGACGACTTATCCTGGCTGGAGCAGGATTGACCCTCGGTAATTCGACGGGGGCATCACTCGGCTGGTTAGATGGTGCTCGACTGACTCCGGCTAAATTCTGTCCATTTACCCGGGTAAGACCAGTGCTGCTTTCTCGGGAGCCGAGAGCTCGGCTACTACCAGGTGACAGTTGACTATAAGTCCGGGATGACACAGAAATGCCATCAGCGGCTGTCATCCGGATTGGTGCGGGATTTCTATCGTGGCTCCTCCGGCCGCTCAATGTGGTATTGTGGGCTACCAGTCTCGCCCTGTTCGCTGTCATGTTGGAGACCGCATGTCCTCCTCGGAGAGCTGAAATGTGTGCAGACCTCCCGCTCAAACCCCTCTGAGACTCACTCAGTACAACAAAGCTCCCCAAAATCACCAGGACGGGGAGGCAAATCCATAAGTGGCTGCACTGCATCTTCCACGCAAGATGATTTTCGCTTTCTTCGTAAACAACAGATTTTCAGTCCAATTCGGTTATAAAATCCCAAGAAGTTCTTGCGCAAAACACAAACACACACGCACGCAACTCAAAAACTTTTCGGAAAACGCCAGTGAAAACGTTTTCCTTTTTGCTCCCTTTAATATGAAAAGCACTCCCCAGATCGCTCCACACCCACCTTTTAGAAGTTTGCCAACACTGGTAGATTCTGGTGCATGTGGGTGACTGTCAGACTCCCAGTCAGCAAGTGTGGTGGAAAAAAAAATCGGCTTCTGCCTCAAGAGTTTTTAAAGGGACTCTGGCTTTCCTTTCGGATTCCTTCTGAAACATGCGTTACGTATAGAGGACGCTCTCGCCCACTCTCAATGAACTGTGACGTAAGGACAACCCCTAATTTAGTATCGGGAGGAAGATAGATTTTGAGTGTATGCTTGTAACAACCCTGCCTCTCAGTGACAGGACGGGGCGGGAGGTGTCTTCACAGCAGAAGATTAACAGCAATCGGGAAAACGAAGCACCAAAGCTCATCCATCCTCCCAACAGTTCGAATCAAAGTGCACACGTACAGCGGCAATATTTGTGTGTTTGTCTTACTGCAATGGGATGTTTAATCAAGTAAGGTCCTAAATGACATTCATCTTATCATGATTCGCACTATCTTTTAAAGCGGACAGTATTCTACTCACATATATATATATATATATATAGAGGCAGGTTCCAATTAAAGAGTTGACCTTGCGGCGAGAACACCGGCAAGGGAGGGTTTACCCGACTGCCAGGCTCGTTTCCTGAGGTTTTTTTAAGTGCCCGTAATTTGAGACAAAGATCCGCCGGAGCTCCTGGCGTTATTTCAAGTTGCTAGGCTTACATCTTAAGCAAAGAACACTAAAGGGGCGATCGCTCGCAATCAAAGTAACAACTTATTTATTTATGCCGTCAGATAGAAAGTTTGAGGTCAAATCTATCCATAAAGTTGGATTTCTTTATTTACAGCTGCCGAGGCTTGTAAAAGTACTTTGCTTCGGTTCCACGTCTGTCATTTTTTAATGATGTTTCCGCCAGGCGCTGACGGGGTGCCCCCCCCCCCCCCCTCAACCACCCCTCCCGTCAGATAAACCCGAACACGGATCTGGCCGCTTTAAAGAGATGCAACAACATACCAAAATGAAATCCCGGCGAGTTTGTGCTGCATACAAGTTCGAAGCAGTTAAACAACTTGGGATACCGGTTCAGAATCCGCCAACATTGAATAACCACACTTTTCTTTCTTCACAAACACTCAGCGGAAATGTTCCAAAACCACCTTAAGTGGCTTTGCCAGTTGGACAAAATACGTTTTCTCCAAGATTGGGAAAGAGCTTGTTTGGCACCTGCAGCAAGCAAGAAAGTTTACCTTCCACCCCACAACTCTCAAGGGCCATCTGTTACTTGTTCCATGTTGTTCTTTTCACAGTGCTTACCCTTGTTCTCCTATTATCACATTTTGCTTTCTTAGCTTTACCACTACCAGCACCTTTTTAAACCCTTACCAGTACCATTAACACTCCTTGTCCTTTTGTTCGTGACATCTTTGTCAGTCTCTCCTTTGCTCCCACCTATGGTTGGCCTTCTATCCAGTTTCACCTGCTCCACAACCCCCCCCCCCCCCACAAACAGTATAAATTTCATCACATTTCTACTTCTCTTCAGCTCTGAAGAAGGGTCATACAGACTCGAAACATCAACTCTGTTTCTCTCTCCACAGATGCTCAGACCTACTAAGCTTTTCCAGCATTTTCTGTTTTCGTTTCAGATTTCCAGCATCCGTAGTATTTTGTTTTTATCTCAAATTGTCCAGCATCTTTCAAGCTAATGCCCTTCCCCATGCATTCACCTGTGGTATCACAACTGCCTGGAACCCCAGATGATTCCTGAATAAAGGTTCCCTCAATACAGCCTCACGAGCAACTTCAAGGCTCCTTACACTCCAATAATAATTATATACCAGTAAGAAATCAAATGTGTTGCGTTAAATACTATAAATCGCGTGAATTTCAAAAATAAACAGTAATTTCTAGCACCTGTAAGCCTGATACAGTGTCCTATTCGTTTTGTGATTTCACTATAGGTCTAGTGGGTAAATATAACAACTACTTGTGTTTATAAAGTGCCTTTAACTTGGCAAAATGCTCCTTGGCTCTTCACAAAAGAAACAAAGGGAAGATCAACATTGCTGAGTCAACTTCGGCTTTAACCAATGTTGAAAATGAATTTCTGATCAGACCCCTAATTAAAATACATCAGATCTAACAGTTCTTTTAAATCAAAGCAATTGTTACAACAGTCTGGAATGGAATGGCCCTGTTTGCCATAACATGCCAAAATCAACTAAACCACCCTGGGATGGTGAAAAACAAAGACTAGCCAATTTTCTACAGGGAAAGAGGGGAAATCAAAGGGCAGATTATTCAACATTCCCCTCTGAACCATGAACATCCTAGCAGCCTGTTACATAGTAAAGCTGTGTGCTGTCTCTTCAGGAATTATGAAATAGTAAAGGAAGAAAACCATAAACACTTTAAATTTGGGAAAAAAGACACTTGATTGGTATGAAAGTAGTGCATAACATTATAATACATTTCACCCCGTATAGGTTTTCACAATCAAAGCTAGTGAATGATACAAACTGAACAACAACATCACCATATTGAATTGGTTACATATTATTTAGAGGGCAGGGAGCAGAGATTTACAAGCCAGGAAAGGGACTAATAACAGAATAACCTCTGTAGCAAACAGGTGAAACCCCCAATTTCCCCCACACACTGAGTCTTGATTTCCATCCTGCCTTTGGGGATGGGTTGGGCAGGAGGTAAATGGAGGCCAGCCACTTCCCAACAGGAAAGAAAAGTCAGAGGGCAAGTCAACCAAGGCCATTTTCATAACTATACTTCCGTGTAGTACTGTTTTCTATTACGGCTGAGAAGTTATTTTGCAACGGGTATTAGTTAACAAAAGTAGAAAGCCAAAATATGCACAGGATAAGCTTTCATTGAGGTCAAATTTTGTTCCTAATTTATCTTCCTTGGTTTGCAGTTAAAAACTATGATTATACCCACCTCAATTGTTCAAAATCCAACATTCAGAGCAGCTGTATGCTGTGTACATCAGTTGTGAACAATTAGGCCTGATTGAGGATATCTGATGTTATGTATGTGCTCTGGTGGGTCAGGGAATCATCTTCTTCCTCTTTGCTTCTCAGTAGAAGTGGAGAGTTTTCCTTATTCCTCCAGCAGGCATTTTTTCATAATTTCAAAAGACAAGAAAAATTAGATAATCACTAAAAGTAAGAACTCAGATCAGCTAGAATAACAAATTCTCCCTGCATTTTGTTGAAGGCAAGAGATCAATTCGAAGATATGACTTGATCAAACTGCCTGCCCTTAGTTCCCCACTAATAGTCCAGATCTTACATATATATAGATATATATAGATATTCTGAAGTAATTGTAAATAATTCACAAAGTAACAGTGCATTCATTGTACAACATTGGTAAATACTGAGAGATATGTAGCATACTACATATAGAATATATATCAATAAAATATGTATCTAGATATAAAATAATGATAGAAGGATATCTATAGAGCATTGGAGGAAAAAAATGAAAGATTTTATATTAAATTCTAATAGCTTTTAAAGTAAATTCACAGTAATTGGTTTTGAACATGTTGAATTATGGTCCAAATAAACTAATAGAACATAAATTTGTTTCCTTATGTGTTATGCTTCACTAAGTGCATTCTATTTTATTTAAGAGATGTTGGAGTTTCTGTTGTGAGATGTGTTTTTCATGTGTTGAGATAATAATGGTATGCTAACGAGTGATCCACCTATTTTAATTAAAGTTGCCAATGAACGCTAGCGTGTGATGGTTGATTTCTCATTTGTGCTGCTTGAACAGTCACTCCAACACCCTTTGCTGGTACAGCCTCCTTTAATACTCTGTCACTTTATTATTCAACACAAGGTCACAACTCCAACAATGCTGACTGACTATCAGAAGATAGGACACATCGGCACTTGCACCAGATTCAATTCCTTTATGTTGCTTTGATCCCTGTATTGCAGAATGCAACGCTGATGTCACTTTGGAATGCATTTATTTTATGGCACAAATTCTACTGGCAAAACTGAAACAATCAATGTTAGGGAAAGATCAATTCAGTCCAAGAAGTGAAAGCTGAATTGCTATATGACCCTCTTGGCTAACAGCCTTCCCATGGCCAGACCAATGTGATAGCATGAGCCACCTAACGCTGCTATCAGCACTCATTTACACTTGCCTAGAGCCACAGCACTTTGCTTCAATGGGGAAGCTATGAAACAACTTCTTGAGATGGGTCTCCATTCTACTGGGACCAATAATTCCAGCTGATAAATATCATGGCTCTGTTGCTGGAGAATTGCATTATAATGTTAGCATTATTTTGCTGGACTTTTACAGTGTCTTAGTGATTAATTGGACCTGAAGTTAACCAATTCTGGACTCCAAACTTAATTAGTGCCGAATCAGTACCAGCTTGAAAATAGAGCCACTTCAGGGGTTGTTTCTCAACAGTCCCAAATTAGATGCATACATACTGAAACCTGGTGAGACTTAATGGCTGAAATTTACTTCTCTTTGGCAACCATCAAGTACACTGCTCTGTTTGCTGCATCCTTTGCTTGTCCGTATTAAGATGCCATTGCTGCCATTTCAATTTAGATTCAAAATTGATTTTAAAGATTGGGCATGAAAATATGTGTGCATGTTCTTGTGGGAAGAAACCCTAGAGGCTGAATTTTAGGCTGATCAGGTGGGTGCATGCCCAACCCAATCGGGTGTGAAATTGCGCCTGATGATGTCAGGCGAGCACCTCAATGTCCTCCTGCGCTCATGTGACATTTCAGTTGGCGGGCGCACGCATAAGTCGGAAGCATGCCCGCCGACAATTAAGAGGGCAATTAAGCCCATTAATGGGGCGATTGTCTGTCATTTTATGTAGCCCGTCCAACCTTATGGTTGGAAGACGGCAAATTGGTCAGGCAGCCTTTACATTTTTCGTCAAACCTCATCCAAGGGCGGGATGAGGCTTCCATTATTAAATAAAATAAAAATAGAAATCTGTGGACATCATTTTTATGTCTATGTATTCAGGTGCCTAATTGTGATGCTTGGGCATTTTCTTCCTGATTTTAAAAGCTTTATTTCCTGGGTTTCAGGTCTTCAGCTCCCTGGGGCAGCTCTTTGCCTTCAGGGAGCTTTCTATCAGGGCTCACCCGCGCCCGCATTGACATCATCGCCCGTCCTCCTCCCGCCCCCACCCTGGCAGCAATGAACTTTTCAGCACGCGTTTCACACTGGCTGGCCGTTAATTGGCCAGCCAGTGTGAAATCGCAGTCAGGGGCCAATTGCGGCCAGCCATCTGTTTCCTGGCCGCTCCCGGACCTGCTGATTGCGCCCGACTGCCAAGCTGAAAATTCAGGCCTTCATTTCTGTTAGAAAGCTGGAAGTATGCATAATAGCCACAACTCCATCCAATTTATTGTGCTGGTTTGAAATACTAAGCACACACTAGACCACAGAATCACTAAAGCAAAAGATCATTCTGTAGCAAAGTTAATATAAACTTTTCTGGAGTTTACGTTTTGAGTCCGTATGACCCTTCTTCAGAGCTCTGAAGAAGGGTCATAGGGGCTCGAAACATTAACTCTGTTTCTCTCTCCATAGATGCTACTAGACCTGTTGAGCTTTTCCAGCATGTTCTGTTTTTGTTTAAGATTTCCAGCATCCGCAACATTTTGCTTTTAAACTTTTCTGGAGTTCACATGGTGGTGTAAGCTCTTTACAGTCATCAAAAAGTTATCCAATGTCTTCCTATGCTTACACCTTAGCTGCTCAAGTGCAAGATCTGAAATAACATTGAAAAAATACGACTCTGATAGTTGACCAGTTTCAGGGATGGCGTCATCAGGTTCAGCCCAGCGACAGGGAAAAGAAGAATCAGCCAAAGCTCCCAATTACTCCTGAATTCTTGAAGAAATAAAATGAGGAGAAGATTGGACACAGGCATTGGCTTCACAGGTATTTGCCAAGTAGATTGTACAGCAATAGAAACTTGCATTTATTTCAAAAAACGTCCCAATACACTATGCAGGAGTGAAATTAAACAATATTCAACATGAAATCACATAAGGAGATTTAAGAGCAGGTAACCTAAAGCTTGGCCAAAGAAGAAGGTTTAAGGAGCATCTGAAAGAGGAGGAGAGATAGCAAGGCTTAGGGAGGAAATTCCAGAGCTTAAGGCTTACAGCTACAGAGCAGAAGCTGTAAAGATGGAAGTGATTTATATACAAGTGCAACTAATGCACTGGAATTTACAGTCTTTCTCCCTTGTTTAAGCAAATTATATTGTATGCCCCGTCCTGCAGACAGATGCAAAAATGTTTTAAAAACTAATTGATCTTCCCCATTTTATGTGTACATTGAGAGGTGCCTGTGGCTATAGCTAGTTTTAGCACTCTGCGTTGAAGATGGTCTGAAAAATAACTGACAGGAATTTATTTTTGAAAGTAAATTGTGTATGAACCCTCAGGCAAATGGGAATGTGCATAATTTATTTTTAAAATTGTGAAGGAATCTAAGGGTAAAATTTTTAGCTCGGCAGCCGGGTGTGCGACCGACCCACTCAAAGGTAAAATGACGCGCCTTGATGTCAGGCAAGTGCCCCGACATCAACGCGCAGTCACGCTATATTTTGTTCAGCGAGTGTGCGCCCGACAATTAAAAGGCCTGTTAAGGCCATTAACTTATCAATTAAGTTGAATTTTTCGCTGCCCGTCCAAATTTACGGTTGGCAGGCTGGCAAAAAGGTCAAGCGGGCTTTGCATTTTTTAGGAAATCTCATCCACGGCCAGGATGAGGTTTCCTAAAGCAAATAAAAATAAAATTACAATTTTAAAACCTAATTAATAACATATCCCTGCTCATGTGACAGTCACATGATGGGACATGCCTCATTACATCTTTATTTTCTGTATTTATTTAATAACACTTCATCTCCCTGAAGCAGCTCTGTGCCTCAGGGAGATTATGAAGCGCGCGCGTGCATGCGCATGCGCAAAGGTCTTGCTCGCCTGGCTTACACTCCTCCCCCAGCCTGAGCGCTGCCACTCACGTTTTACAATGGGCGGGCCTTAATTGGACCACCAGCGTGAAATCACCTTCCGGCCTCGATTGTGGGCGGCGGTCGGCTTCCCGACCGAGCCCGCCCGACATGGGTGAAATTCTGCCCCAAGATTTATTGTTTAGATACATTCTCTTCTATTTGTTGATTTGCACCATATGCATATCAATTATGAAAAAATGCTATCGATGACATTTTGGTATATGCAATACTTCAGAAAAATATGCCCAACTTCTACCTGTACGTCTCTCATCTGTGGTTTTATTCTCACTTAGGCTTATTGTCACTTTGCCACTCCTGTACCTTTCCTTTGAGCTTATTTTAGAAGCTGTGACAGCATAATACAATGAAATTTGGACTTACAGACATTTGGTGCAAGCATATAATTCCAATGCACCATTTCAAGCATGCAAATTGTTGGCAAATTAGCTCTACATTTATCAGATTTTGACTGAGTGAAATGCCCTGTTCACATTACCTACCTGTTCACATGGCTTCCAACTGCTGGCATTTGCTTAGGGCTTGTAAGGTTGAATGACATTGCAGAGATACGATGGGGAACGATGATTCATGTGTGATGTAAATTGAAAGATTTAAAGGCAAAGACAAAGAGGTGAGATTTAATGTGTTGGGGGTCAGGAAATCAATGCTTGTTGCCTGTCTGGAAGGATAGATGTGATGGAGAATTAGGACTTAGTGTGGGACAGGATAGAGAGTTTTGTGGAGACTGGAGTTTTGAACAAGTTCAAATTTATGGTTGGTGGAGGATGGGAAGTTAGCATGGGGGACTTTGGCCAGATGTTGTTTAACCATTACAAAATTGCAAATATAGGTTTCAGCAGCATTGGAGGTGAGAAACAGAAGGAGATAGGTCATATTGTGGAGGTGAAAGTAAATTATGTTGGTAATGGATAGTTTTGAAGCTCAGCTCTGGATAAAGTGTCTCACAAGGTCTGGTTCAGCCTGAGCATATTCCAGGGGATGGGGTTGGAGTCAGATGAAAGAGAAAGTTGTTTATGGCAGAGGTTGACAATGTTGCCTCAATCTTTCCAATGTTCAGTTGGAGGAAATTGTGACTCATCTGTGGCTTGAAGACTGATAGGCAGTTTGAAAGCCAGTGGCTGTTGACTTGAGGGAAATGACGCAGAGGTAAAGCTGGGTGCCATCAGCTCCTATGAGGAAGCTGACCCTGTACTTGTGGATTATGTGTAACAGCAATATTATAAACTGTTATGACACAACAATTGGTAAAGGCTGAGTTGTTTAAATCCGAGGGGGAAACTTGAACAACTGTCATAACCTATATTTTCAATTGGTATGTTTGAGATGCAGCTCTGAATTCAGGAATAAAACCACCAAGCCTCGAGGGTTTTTATATAAGCTAAATTAAACATTTATTAATTTTACAAGAAATTAAACACATACACATGTCTACAAATTACTACCATAATAACTTTTAATCAAATTCCCAAATTAATCACTCCCAGGTAAATCTTCACCAAGGCAACAAACAGACACCAAGCAAAGCACAGTTCACCTTACGAATTCAAAATGAGGTCCCTTGCAATTTGGTTCCTTTGCAGACAGAGTTGTAGGGCTTACAGGCTGTTTAAATGTTATATGCCTCTGCCCTGCACATACAAAACTCCTTTCTGTTTATACCTAGCCTTCCCTTTGAATGTAAGTTCTCATTGTATCACTAGGTCTTTGAACTCCACCTCTTCTAGCAATAAAACCCCTCTAGTAGCACTAGTGTTATTAGTAATATAAACTCATTGCTTGGTGTCTCCTAGCTAGGTGCAAGATTTTACTCCCTTTTAAATGGCTTATTCAACAAATGCAAATGTACTCTTTACCTTCTAGCCTTACGTTTATCTAATTAACATCTCAAACTACTATACATCAAAGCACCCAGACTAGCTGTCTTTAATCCAATTAAGCCACACACAGACACAGACATAGACATACGCATAGGCACAGACCCTACTACAGCCAGTTTAAAAATAATTTTTAATAACATTATACACATTAATCTCTTCATGACACAAGCTTATATAAAAGCAAAATACTGTGGATGCTGAAAACTGAAATAAAAACAAAAGTGCTGGAAAAACTAAGCAGGTCTGGCAGCATTTGTGAAGACAGAAACAGAGGTAACATTTCGAGTCAGATATGGCTCTTCTTCAGAACTCTTGAGTTCCAAAGAAGAGTCATATCAAACTCAAAACATTAACTCTGTTTCCCTCTTCACAGACGCTGCCAGACCTGCTGAGCTTTCCCAGCACTTTCTGTTTTTAATATTACAAGCATGTTTGACTCAGTATGGATGTCAACACTGTGCATTGGACCATCTGTGCATAGCATCAGAGAATGTAGCGGTGGAGAAGTAAACTCTACTGGGTTTCATTCATAACCAGATTATACTAAAAAGTGCCGAACAGAGACTAAATCACTTTATGTGGTTGGGAGTTGGGTGGAGGAAATGTAAATTTAAAAGGTGATACGGAGAGTGGATTTAAGAGGTCACTGGGCAACTGTGTTAAGTTTGCTGGCAACTGCCAAGGAGAAGCAGATACTTCATGCTGAGGCCAGCAGTAGATCAAGTTAGTTAGTGATGTCATGGTATCTGGCAAGACCTAAGCAAGTGAAAGAGAAAACAAGGTTTAAATATTAAAGAGTTACATGTCTTTACTAAAAAATAGTAACATTTCCTTTGAAGCAATCCTTCAAGCTTGCCAGAGATAAGCAAGCTGCGCAGTACTAAAAACATGGATATAAACAGACTTCAGAGAAATACAGATCTGATACAACTGTACAGTTCCAATGTCTCAAACCACTTCCCCTCCACTTCAATTATACAGCAATCCTGATCCAAGCATAACAGTTAAATATGAATTCCTGATTCAAACATATAAAAAGATCATCTCTGATTATTTGTTTTGTAATGCTGTTGCTCGTAAGGTAAACTACTGCCAACTTTCACCTAAGGCAACAACATATGTCTGGTGTAAAACATTTTGGCTCAGTGTTACCTGTTTTTCTTAAGATAGGATCTCTGAATGAACCATTAAATAGGGCTGTGAGACAAAGAGTTGTAATTTGTCTGTTTTTATTTGCAGTTCATTTGAATCCTGATCCTGATGTTATTTTTCCTGGCAAGGTAGGCATGCATTTAAGCAACTTTTCAACTGAAGTCTTTGACCTCTTGTCAGCATAACAAGTATCATAAACTGACCTGGGTTTGTAATTCAATGGAGAATTGTTCCCAAACAACATAAAGAGAATGATCAATATTTATTAAGTGTTCAAGTTTACTTATTTACACCTGAATCTCAGAATCAAATCACTTCTACCCATGTATTACTTATCAGTTATATCTAGAGCTCATATTAATAATAATCAAATTGAACTCTGACCTTTTTGTTACTGCTTGGAATCTGGTTTATTTTTTGTTAATGGGGCGCATGACTGATATCAACAGGCAGGCTGATGCATTCCATATTGGGTGTGGTGTAATTATTGAAGATTAATTTTGTGACGTAAATAATGCAACATTACAGTGAAGTAATCGTCAATGAGTTATTGATAAATATTACTTTTCTATTTGTATTGGAATAAAATATAATAATGATTAGATAGAAACCACTGTGCACTGTGTTACAAGGAATTAGACTATCATTGGATTGAGAGACACAAATAAATTTGAGGGCAAAACTGGGAATTTTTTAATTATAGCTGAACCTCAAGGTGCGCTACTGCTTTGGAACTCTGCAGAATGTTATTCTGTCTAATGCATAGAAATTTAACATATTGTTCCTTCTTCCATATTTATTTTTACAGCTCCCATTTTGTTTTTTCTCTTTTGGCAACAGGGTTGTCTTGGAGGACAGTGATGAATTATAAGCTCTCACTTGTATGTCATGTGCTTTGAATGGTACTGAAATTTATTCACCAACTAATACTGTGAAAATACCATTCTACAAACATAGAAACATACTACAAAAGCTGAAAACATTTTACACAATGCTTTATACACAAGAGCCTTTTTTGCAATGGTGCAAGCTCTGCTTTTTGAAGTTATTTTAATTTTCCTTTCTCCTGTCACTTGGGCCATGCACTAATGCCAACCAAGTAGGCAGACAGGTGATCTCCTCTCAGGTTTCAGCCTGCATCTTTCCAAGCCAGCCAATATGAGATGGGGGAGAGCAGTATATTTGCTGACTTGTCTTTGCAGTTCCCCCGCCCTCTCTGTGGGGAGATGCTTGACCTTGCTTTGGCAGTTTCATAATTGTGAATGGGAGCTTAGTGATTTGAAAGGAAGGAGTCACAGTTCTAAGCCCAGTCCCCACCACCCCATTATCGTGCAGATTGGCACACCATACCACCTTATGTGGAAGCATACTACCCTGACTTCTTAAAAATAACTCCAACCATATGAATGTATTAAGTATTTGCACAGGGTAGAGTCAATGAGATTAACTTTAACTCGTTATGGTGCTGTAAGCCAATACTCTTTGCTGGTATGTGGCAGGATGCTGATTCCATCCCCTTAATACCTTAAGAGGTGAAGTGTTTTACATGGACAGTTAGCACTCTTCACCCGGTGCCTGCTCATTAAGGTGTGCTGTCAAATGCCAGAACAGGATCTATACTTCCTGAACCACCCCGAGGAACCCCAGAATGCTGAAGGCTAGAGCTCACCTTCAGTGTAATCGCAACCACCTGGTCAGGTGGCTGTGACTTGTGAGCACCTAAGAAGCACCCAGCAGCTAAGCACAAGATACTTAGCTATGTTAGAATACAGAAGATTTGTAGCTCTGAGGCATGGAAACAATTAAAAATTTTGCATGTATTTTTAAGGGAAAACTCATCGTAGAATAAGAGAAAATATCATATGAAGAATGAGCATATTTTTTCAGGCATTTAAAAAGTAAACTTACTTCTTTCAAATGTTGATTTTTCAAATTGGTACAATTCACTTAATTCTGAAATAAAAACATTTTTGAAGCCTTTTTTCCAGGCTAGGTTCCAGGATCTGTGGTTTTCTAGTTCCGCCATCAAGATCTGAGGCCCTTGAACTGCAGAAATCCATCTATGCTCATTTTTTATCAAACTTGATTAAAAGATTTTTGTTGTTAAATGAGCCTTTTCTGTACGCAGATGTAGTTCTGTCTCCTTGTGACTCACTGAGCACCTGTAAATAATCAAATAATCAAGGCCATTGACTGATCTGTGGATTTCTGCTATACATGCTGCAATATGGCCAGGGATTATCAGTGATTGAATCGCAGACTTTTCCTGACAGTTTTTAGTTAAATTAGGTAAATTCAGTGTCAGCTTGGCTCAGTTGGTGGACTCTTGTCTGAAGATTGGCCTTCAGAACTTAAACTAGGCTAACGTTTCAGTGCTGCACGTAACAGAGTGATGATGCCTTTTGAATGAGGCTCTAAACAGGGTCTTCATATGCCTGCTCAGGTGGATGTAATTGATTCCATGGCACTAATCAAAGAAGATCAGTGAGTTCTCCTGGTGTAAAAACGAGAAGTGCTGGAAACACTCAGCAGGTCTGGGAGCATTTGTGAAGAGAGAAACAGAGTTAATGTTTTGAGTCCAATATGACTCTTCAAATTCAAAATGTTAACTCCGATTCTCTCTCCACAGATGCTGCCAGACCTACTAAGCTTCTCTAGCACTTTCTACTTTTATTTCAGATTTCCAGCATCTGCAGTATTTTACCTTTATTTTAGAGTTCTCCTGGTGTCCTGGCTAACATTCTTCAATTGGTTACATAGTCATTTATCTTATTGATCTTTGTGGGTCTTTGCTGTGTGAAAATTTTCTGTTGCATTTATTTAAATGACATCTGTGACTACACTTCAACACCAATCCATTGGTTATAGAGTGCTTAAGGAGATGATAATGCAATTTATATTTGTAAGTTCTCTGTTCTTTATTATAAATGTGTTGGTTAAATGTTTGGGTGTTTCATATTTCACTTGTTTCCTAGAATTATTTTTGGGAAATATTTCCTCTTTTTTATTATGTGTCAGTAACTTCACAAGTATAGCGAAGAAATTTTGGATGATTGCTTCTCTTTGTGAAATCATAAAAATATTCCAAAATGAACAGGTCTTTAAGTCATTTGTTTCAAGCTTATTAAGAATCACATTAAAACAGTGCATTCAGGAAATGATGAAGTTAAACCCAACAAGATTTCTGACCTGATTTGTTATCTAATCAACAACAAATGCACCAAAGATGCCTAAAATGATTAGAATATTTAAAACATGAACCTCTGTACTCCAGTGAACCAAAATCAAATAAACAGATACCATACGCACAGCTTCAACCTATTGCAAACCACAAGCCTACACTTTTGCTGTCAGTGAGTCACCCATTCAAAGAATTAACTATTTCCGATGTTTAGTTTCATTAAACATTTCCTGTCTGAACAAGCTTTGCACTCTATCTCCCATCCCTCATTCATTCAGGATACAAAAGAGTACTCAACCCTGAATAACCCTGAATGAAGTATGTTTCAGAATATAACATGTAGAGGGAGTAATGTTATTTATCAACTGAAAATCCACTGCAAAAATCAAAATTCACAACATACATTTATTTTTTGGTTTGAAGCCAAGATAAAGCATTTTTTTTTGGTAGCAATGGGAGTATTACATAGTTCTGTCCTCTATTTAGATGCAGACATTAACCTAATTAAAACTAAATGAATTAATCCCTACATTAAAATCATGGACAAAAAGTATTATACAAATGCATTGAGTGTTCGTAGTTGGTTGATCGACATTAAAAGAACAAAAGACGGGTGTTATGATATGGCAAGTGGTTATTGCCAGCCTGACCAAATCCCAAAGAGAAACTTGGCCAAGCTATCGCAAACATTTGCAATTTGTATTTTTATTACAAGAAGGTATGTGCACTAAAGTCAGAAGTAAAGAGTCCACTACCACTTTTGGAGATTTTAACTCTTAAATTAAAACATTTATTAACAAAAGAAAAGAAAACGTAAACACACAAGATTACAATTACAAAGTTAAATTTAGTCTTATAATATTTCGCAAAAGATTTCCACTTAGCTAGACTCCCAAAGAAACACCCTTTTCTAGGCAACAGTCCAAGTAGATTCTTAATCTATAAAACATCGAGTAATATTACCACAAGGCACCCACTGTTGCTATAAGGGAGGGATTTCACAGCTTCTCTCGCCCTCTCACTCAACAATGGAACTCCAAGGCTTATAACAAAACCTTGCTTTCTGGAACAAGCATACAATTCTCTTGGGTGGCTAGAGGTTGTTTTTTCACAGGTCTGTCTTCACACCACCCATCTTTCATGATCTCACATGGCCATTACCATTCAACTTTCAATATTTCCTTAAATATATTTTCTCCCCTTTTTATATTTAAATCCATTGTTTTAAACTTTCTTAGAAAGTCAAACTCTTCCAAATATAAGATCTTTCATTTTTCCATCTTATCTTATCTTTGCTTTTGGGTCCATAAAACATGGTATTCCTTCTGAACTCCTGCAAGATGCAAATATTTTCCTTGTTAACTTCTAATTCTCCTTTGAAATTCAAACAACCACTCAACTTATCTACAAATGCAAATGTTAGCTCATCCATTTCCATTTCAAAATGCCTGCTTACACCTAATCTCTTTGATGATTTAAACCTTGCAGTCTGACTGTCTTCAGCTTAATTAAATTAGCCACACACACACACACACACACGTAACCCCCACAAGCCTGCTTCATTATCCCACAGCAATATTAGAAAAATATGATATTTCCTTTACACAGGTTGAAGTTATAAAACTGGTTCAGCCTCAGCTGGAGTATTGGATGGGAGTTTCCAGCCCCGCTTTCCGCCAAGATCATCCGCAAAACTCAATGGACTTTCGGCCATGCCGCCGCCGTCCCCATGGCAAGTACTGCCATGGCGTGGCTGGAAAATCCCGGCCATTGTGTCCAGTTCTGGACACTTTAGGAAGGATGTGAAGGCTTTAGAGATGTGCCAGAATGATTCTAAGGATGAGGGACTTCTATTACATGGATAGATTGGAGAAGCTGGGGTAGTTCTCCTTAGAGGATCTAATTGAGAGGAGATTTGACAGAAATGTGGGGTCTAGACAGAGTAGATGGAGAGAAATTGTCCCCATTGGTGGAAGGACTGAGAACCAGAGGATATGAATTTAAGGTGATTGTCAAAAGATTCAATAGTGTCACAAAGAAAAAGCTTTGTACACAACTAGTGGCTAGGAATTGGAACACATTACCTGAGAGTGTGGTGAAGGGAAACTCAAAAGAAGCTTTCAAAGGGGAACTGGATAAGCACCAAAAAAAAAATTGTGGGACTATAGAGAAAGGGCAAGAGAGCGGGACTACCTGAATTGATCTTATAGAGAGCTAATAGGGACACAACAGACCATATGGCCTCGTTCTGTTCTGTAGCCATTCTATAATTCTATGTTTAAATGTGATCCTTCATGAGGAGTTTAACCTAACTTACCAGGTGGGAAATACACAGGCTGGGGTATAAACTCTAGTTTTACACCCTTCCAATATTATTTTCCATTGCTTTCAATGGAGAGTAAAATCAGGTGTTTGTAAGACCAGCTTTGCCCCTGATCCCGTCAGTTTCACAACAGGCAAGTTTGGTTAAAGTCTTTGAGCTGATCCACTTCCTGATTTGAAAGGTCATGCAGGTAACATCCTTCTTTTCTACAGGTTACTTAAAGCAAGGTCCAATGCTGGTGTAAATGGGGAATTTTCTGGACAGCAGTTTTTACCCCATTATCCAGACATTTGCAGACATGAACAACTTTGAGGCCTGGCACATTCCTGCCAGTTGTCGCTTCTACTCAAATTTGTTGGGGCTTTTTGGATTGGATGCAACTCTGACTTCTGTTCCAAATTCTGATCCCTAAACAAGAACTACAGCACCTTTGTACCATAAGTATTGGAATTTAGGATCTCCATTTTTGTTGGATCCAGTGCCCTGGTTTTGTTGAGTCTAAAGGATCCGGGTTGCATGCTTGTTTCGGGGTGACCGAGTTGGTACCAAGACAGAGAAGATCAGTAGACCATTCTTAGAAGAAAGACATTCTGTTTATTTACAAAAAGGAACTCAGCAGCTACACTAGTGTGCTTACAACTCAAAACTCTGTCTTTACTCTTCAGACTCTAAGTCAAGACTACTCGACAGAGGTAGCCCGTACTACTCTGCTATTGGGTACCAAGATCATGTGACCTTATATTTCAACATTTGTGTTAAAGGTATATTACACATCAGATTACTACATCCCTCCCCCCTTATTCAGAAATACATTTTACAATTTTTCTCAAAATATCAAATTATTCACACAGATAAATAATTTACAAAGTCAGTCTTTCTGGTGGTTTCCTGTGTGTAGAACATCTCAGCCCTCTAGCTTCTGATGTTTTATCCGGAACCTCCTTTACTGTAGTCGCTTGAGCATCTGGTTCTTCACTAGGTACCTGCAAGTCTGTTTCTTCGACTCTTTCAGGTACAGTCGGCCCTTCAGACAAATCTGTATTCAGTTGGGTTCTTTCAACAGGAGACGTTGATTCAGTCATGAACACTGGTGGAATAATTTCTGGGTATTTTGTTTCTCCTCTTATATGATCCGCATGTCCCCGTATGACTCGATCCTCCATTTTCGCGTGGTAGAAAAGAGGTCCCGTTACTACACTTATTTCATCAAACAACGTGTTAGTCCTTCTCT
Source organism: Cetorhinus maximus (assembly GCF_964194155.1). Taxonomy (NCBI): domain Eukaryota; kingdom Metazoa; phylum Chordata; class Chondrichthyes; order Lamniformes; family Cetorhinidae; genus Cetorhinus; species Cetorhinus maximus. Next base: position 14,172,731 of record NC_135896.1, read on the forward strand.
AAAATTCTTCACAAATACTTTCTCTCCTACGTTAAGCATCCTGTCACAACTGTGACAGTCATGTCCAATTTTCTGACTTCTTTCCACCTTCCCCCCCAAGTTTGGCATAATTAGGCTCAATCTCAATCGGAGACGGCACTTCATCAACAATTCTGAAGCTGTGACATCTGTTGACCTATGAGGGGTGGTTCTATAATGGAAAAGAAAATGTGCTAATTTAGTTGCTATAGAATCTCCAGACAATTTCTTCATACCAGATTTCAACGTCTGAACTGCTCTCTAGGCCAGTCCATTTAAAGGAGGGTGGTATGAAGCTTTAATATGAGTAATACCATTGAGGCTGATAAATCAGTGAAATTCAGCACTTTTAAATACTGTTCCATTGTCTGATACGACCACCTCAGGTAGTCCATTTATTGCGAAACTTTGTCATAGTTTGTCAATTGTAGCAGAAGATGTCGGCGACTTCACTTCATATATGTCCATCCATTTTGAATGAACGTCAAAGATAAGTAGAAACATTGTTCCTATAAAAGTCAATGTGTACTCGCACCCATGGCCTTCCTGGCCATTCCCAGGGGTGTAACAAAGCTGTTGGAGGTAATTTTTGTACTTACTGACACTGCATACAACTTCTTATTAAATTTTCTATTTCTCCATCCATCCCAGGCCACCATAGATAGCTGCGTGCTATCGCCTTCAACCTGGAAATTCCAGGATGTGCACTGTGAAGTTCAGATAACAATGGCTTTCGTCCTTTTGCAGGAACAATCACTTGTGCTCCCCACAATAAGATATCTTCCTAGCTGGTTATTTTGTATCTTCTCTGGAATTGCAGTTTCATTTTATCAGATTCTTGTTCTTGTGACCAACCATGAAGAACTTGTTCTTGCACTTTGGATAAGATTGGGTCTCAATTTGTCCAAACTTCAATCTGTCTAGCACATATCGGTGATGAGTCCAGGAAGCTCAATAACAAAATGAATTCTTGAGGAATTGGAACATCCTCATCTTTTACTTTTACAGGCAAATGACTGAGTGCATCTGCGTTTGCAATTTGACTTCTGGGTCTATGAATGAAAGTATACTCATGCACTGCCAAGATCAATGCCCATCTTTGTACTCTTGCTGAGGCTATAGGGGATATAGCCTTGTCTTCACTGAACAATCCCAATAATGGCTTGTGGTCCAATATGATAGTAAAATGACAACCGTGTACATATTGGTGAAACTTCTACACTAAAAATGATTGACAGGCCTTCTTTTTCTATTTGAGAGTACCCTTTTTCTGGTGTATTGAGTGTTCTTGATGCATATCCTATATGTCGTTCTGATCCATTCAATGGGAAAGCACTGTTCCCACTCCATAGGGAGATGCATGACATGTTAATACCAACTCTTTTTTTGGGTCAAAATGTACTAGAAGTGTAGATGATTGTAAAATTGTTTCAGTTTTGTGAAAGCTTCTTCCTGTGGTGTTTGCCAAGACCATCATTGGTTTTTCATGAGCAAGTAATACAGTGGTGCCAGTTCTGTCGACAAATTAGACAAGAAGCATCCATAGTAATTGATCATCCCCAAAAATGATTTCAGTTCGGAAGTATTCTTTGACCCTGGTGCTCTTCCAATGGCTTTCACTTTTTCTTCAACTGGATGTAGGCCTTGTGAATCTGCCTTGTGAATCTACCTAGGTAAGTTACCTCTTTCGCTTGGAATGTACACTTTGCTTTTTTCAACCTCACTCTAACCTACGAAAAACATTTCAAAACTTCTTCCAAATTCATCAAATGTTCCTTTTCAGTGGGACAGTCCCTGTAGTAAACTTTCCATGGTTCTTTAGAAGATGCGTCAAGCTGAAGATACGCCAAAAGGTAAACGGGTGTATTGGTACAACCCTTTGTGTGTATTAATGGTGACAAACTTCTGGGAGGCCTTCTCTAATTCCAATTGTTGATAGACATGACTCAGGCAGTTCCACCTGCCAGTTTAGTGTACAAGCCTTCAACTTTTGGTATGGGGTGTCTGTCCAACTTAGTCACTTTTTTGGCTGTTAATTTGTAGTCCCCACAAATTTGAACAATTTGGTCAGGTTTGAGAACAGGTACAATTGGTGCTGCCTACTCTGAAAACTGCACTGGTTGTATCACTCCCAGTTTTTCTAATCCCTCCAGTATGGCATCTACCTTTTCCTGCATTGCATAAGGTACTGGTCTTGCCTTCATGAATCTTGCCTCTGAATTGACATGAAATTTTGCTTGTAGTCCCTCAATCTTTCCAAGTTTGTCCTTGAAAACTGAAGCATATTTTTGTGGTAGCTCTGATAGGACATTGGTTCTCAGTTGGAAGATTTCAGTCCATTCCAATTTAATTTCTTTCAGCCGGTTTTGTCTGAGGAGACTAGGTCCCTCGCCTGTTACCACCTTCAAGGGCAATTTCGCTGTTTGACCTCTGTAGTGTACTGTGACTTTAAATATGCCCTTGACTTGGATGTCTTCTCCCATGTAAGTTTTCAATTTGGCATCTGTTTCTTCCAAATTTAGTCTACGTTCCCCATGATTCAGGTATTTAAAAGTATGCTCACTTATCACCATAGTGGCTGCTCCAGTATCCACCTCCATTTTGATAGGCCTCTCATGGCTACATAGATTGGTTCTGTTCTTCCTACCTTTAAATGATACAATGAATAAATATCAGAATCTATTACTTCACGCTTTTCAACACTGTTAATCTCATTTGGCTTTTGCTTTTGTCTGAAAGTCTGCCTGATTCTATCTTTACAATGTCTCATGAGGTGTCCATTTTGACGACAGAAAAATCATTCGATCTTTTTAAACTATGATTCATTACAAGGTTGTCTGCTTCCACCTCTGTTACCATTATGCCATTTTTCTGGTACTAGGTTATCTCTTTTCATTTGTCTGCTAGCGGTGGCTTCTTCCCACTAATGAGTAAAGCTTTGCACCTTCACACTCTTCTTGACTGAGGCTCCTGCCCAACGTGGGGGATGACACTATTTTGCGCTCTTCATATGGCTTTCGAGTCTCACACTGCACCTTCCATTGCCAGAGCGATTTTCAATGCCTTCTGAAACTCTAAATTTGTTTCAGACAGTAATCTTTTCTGAATCGCATCTTCATTTATACCGCATGCCAAACAATCTCTAAGCATATCATTGATAGATGTACCGAACTACAATATTCAGTTAATTGTTTCAGACTTGCCACATAACAAGCAACTGTTTCCCCCTCAGCTCTATTTTTTGAGTTAAATTTGAAATGTTGCACCATCACCGACGGCTTGGGATGATAATGATTCTTAATGAGGTTCACTAAGTCATCAAAACTTTTCGAGTCTGGGGTACTGGGCGCCAACAAATTTTGAATTAGTCCATATGTCTTACTCCCACACGTGGATAAAAGGATTGCTTGCTTCTTCTCCTCCCCTGCGATGTCGTTTGCCTGGAAGAAGTTCAACATAATGAGACCAGTTGTCCGAGGTTAGATCGAAAGGCTCAATTCTTCCAAATTGCAGCATTCTCTGAGGGGATTGCTTCAATGATCAGGAAGGAAAATTTTCTTTACTTACAACTGCTGTGCGAGGTACAGCCCAATTTCGGTTTTTCTGATTTCGTTCATTCTTTCTTGCTTTTTACCTTATCCTTGCATGTCTTTTCTTGATTTTTACTCTTGTCGCCAGTTTGTCGGACCCAGTGCCCTGGTTTGTTGGGGCTAAAGGACCTGGGTTGCACACTTGTTTCGGGGTGACCAAGTTGGAACCAAGACAAAGGAGATCAGTAGACTATTCTTAGAAGACAGACATTCTTTTTGTTTGCAAAAGGACACAGCAGCTATACTTGTGTGCTTACAACTCAAAACTCTGTCTTTACTCGTCAGAATCTAACTCAAGAATGCTCTACAGAGGTAGCCCGCACTACTCTGCTATTGGTTACCTAGATCATGTGATCTTACATTACAATATTTGTCTTAAAAGTATATTACACATCAGATTACTACAACTTAACACCACCGAGTTTATATTCAGGGCTGTTTTTGAACTGTCAGTTGTTTTGTAGTTGTGTGAGCTTTTAGGGAAGCTCTTGGTCAGTTTTTGACACTTTTCTAGGTTGACTGAACAGAGTCTGGACAATTTCCAATTGAGAGGCAGGGACATTGAGTGTCTTCCCTGGGTGCTTTCATGCATGTGTTAGAAGTCAGGGATTCATTGGCTGAAGTCTGCGATTTGTGGCCCATCCTCTCAAGTGAGAATTTGTGTGTAGTGAAGGAAGCAGACCCAAGGAGGATTTAAATCTTTCAATGGAGTGGGGAGTGAGTGGAATAAGCTAAAAGCTTGATTGAACTTTGACTAAAAAGCTTAAAGAAAAAATAAAGCATAGATTACCTGTATTTTTGTTTAAAGCACATAATGGATAACGATTTGCCTAAAAGAATCTTCTTTGCCTTTGATTTTTAAAGAATAAATGGCATAACACAATGGCTGAACAAGGAGAAAGACCAAACCTGACATATCTCCTTGCAACAAGGAAAATTGATATTTTTATAAAACATCGAGGAAAAGTTTTGTCGGTAAACATTTTTATAACTATAAGGTAGGGAACACCTTTGAACAGGAAATACAAAAAGAACAAGGAGAAATCCATTACTTTTTACTCGCTTCTTCAAAGTTGGCAAGCAAGTCACTTCTGCTTATTTGGAAAATGATACATTTCAATCTTGGTGCATTATGTATTTCAAATAAATCACATATATACCACTAACTGTATGCAAAATGATACATACTATAACCTCTCCAGTCTGCAAATCCAAAGTTCAGAAATTTCTGGAAACTTTTTGAGCAGTCCCAGGCAACTCATGGACACACCACTTGATTGTTCAGATCTACAACAAATGGAGAAGGCATGGATTCACTTGATCTTTGGACTGAGGGTAGAAAATGGTGGGTGATGGTCGGGGGGAGCTCAGTGACTGTGTAGTTTGGGAAGCGCAGCGCAAAATTACAAAGCCATTCGATTTCTCCATCTACACTGTCTCTGTCTCTCTCTTTAGGTCTACCATCTCTCTCTGTCCCTAACTCTCGGTCTCTTTCTCAATCTCTTTGTCTCTCTCTGTTGGTCTCTCACTGTGTCAGTCTATTTATCTCCCGCATCCCCCCTCTCTCTCTCTCTCTCTTCACACCCCTCCCTCTCTGTCTCTGTTGGTCTCTCTCTCTCTTTCTATCAGTCTATTTGTCCATCTCTCTCTCACTCTTGATTTCTCTCTCTGACCTTCAGAGCAGAAGCATGTGCAGTACTTGGATAAGTAGAATAACTTTTATCACTGTTTTATGTTGCAGATAAATATTTATATCTACAGTGTTTTCCAGTTCTTATGCTTGTAGTTAGACATTCTAACTTTATTATCTGGAAAATTCTGAAATCCAGAAATCACTTGGTTACAAGCATTCTGGACTGGAGAGGTTATGGCGTATTAGCAGATCTCCCAAGCTCAAGGTGATTGAAGGGATATGCTGTTATATCATGATAGGAGTGTTATGACAAGGGTGTACCTTATTGTCATCGGCTGACTGAATACATCAAATTCCATCTGGATGCATGATATTCTACGACTTTGACCAGTGCTTTGGGGTCCATGACTCTTGTGTGCTGGCTAAAATGTGATATCTAAAGTGTAGCATCTTATGTGTAACAGGAATTAGGTGTTATGCTTACAGGATGTGCATGTTGCATGGATGAATCCTTTATGAAGTGGGGCAAATGCACATGGGCCTGATGATTTTTTTCTTATTCTGAGTCCTTAAAATAACAGGTGTGTGACTAGAGGGTATATGTTTACATCTAGATATGTGTCTATTATAAATATACAATTTATATGTTATGTAGCTAAATATATTGCTTTGCAAAATCAAAATCTGGCAGTAATATGTGCATAGCAGGTATTTCAAACATTTCCACAAAGTCTGTCGTAACATAGAGTCATAGAGGTCTACAGCACAGAAAAAGGCCCTTCGGCCCACCGAGTCAGCACCAGTCAAACAAGTACCTAACTATTTCTAATCCCATTTTCCAGCACTAGGCCCATAGCCTTGTATGCCATGGCATCACAAGTGCACATCCAAATACTTCTTAAATGTTATGAGGGTTTCTGCCTCTACCACCTTTCAGGCAGTGAGTTCCAGATTCCCACCACCCTCTGGATGAAAAAATTCTTCCTCACATCCCCTCTAAACCTCCTGCCCCTTACCTTAAATCTATACCCCCTGGTTATTGATCCCTCTACCAAGGGGAAAAGTTCCTTCTATCTATGCCCCTCATAATTTTATACACCTCAATCATGTCCCCCCTCAATCTCCTCTGCTCCAAGGAAAATAACCCCAGTCTGTCTAATCTCTCCTCATAACTAAAACTCTCCAGCCCAGGCAACATCCTGGTAAATCTCCTCTGCACTCTCTCTAGTGCAATCACATCCTTCCTGTAATGCGGATTCCAGAACTACACGCTGTAACATCAGAACATAATTAAATTCCCAAAAGATTGAAAACGGGGCAAGTAATGCCTTTCTGTGCTGCATTGACAGAATGCAAATTAATTTAATAGAAACATCCATCACAAACCAACTAATACCAACTTCTTTACAAATTGTAGCACACTTGCATGGGCTAGCCTGAAAGGGTTGCACAATCATTGAATAAACCTGTTTCATTGGTCTAATCATGAAAATTAAGGAGAACAATTCAAAGCTTTCTCAAATGCCTAACAATAGACCCTTTGTGTACCAAATCTTTACTACAAATTAGTTGGAGGTAGAAAATTCTGGGGGAGGGGAGGAAGTGGACTTTCAGGTTGGACACCAAGTGGGCATAATATTGGTATCACTGCCCAGCATAGAAGTTGAGAGGCCCAAATCATTTTCAATTTGGGATTTTTTAAATGACTAGCTGGAGACAATGGACACTGATGATAAAAGCAAAATTCTTCAGATGCTAGAAATCTGAAATAAAAACAGAAAATGCTGGAAAAACTCAGCAGGTCTGATAGCATCTGTGGAGAGAGAAACAGAGTTAATGTTTCGAGTCTGTATGACCCTTCTTCAAAGCCTATATGACCCTTCGAGTCTGTATGACCCTCCTTCAGACCCTTCCTCTGAAGAAGGGTCATATAGACTCGAAACGTGGACACAGATGGTGTAGCTCATCAGTCAGTTCTGGAGGAAAATCAGCCAGCTGTAACAACAGTTGACTGGCCAGAAAGCAAGACATGTTTCAGAGTGGCTCGGGATTGAGAATGGGCTTCAGTGAGTTGGAGGATTTTTGGGGATCCAGAGGGTAATAAGCATATGAGTTGCTGTCAATAGAATGTATGTTAACTTTTGCCTGTGTTTCTCAAGCGGTCTCAAGGAGCTCTTTAGAGTAAATGTTTATAATGCCTGTTAACACAGAGATCTAGTGTTACACTATTTTTACTTGTCTGAATGTGCGATATCCAAATCTTCTCAGGATTTGCTTCACTCTCACATTGTGTTAACTTTCCTACTTAAAACTGGCATTAGAACACCAGAGGGAGCCGGCAGAGTTTTGAGTGGTGTGGAGCTAGAACAAGTCATGTTGTTCAAAGGATGAATATTTTAGTGAACTTTGCAACATGGGAATCAAACATCTCAATGCAGAATATTTTAGATAAACACGAGGTGCAAAGCAGCTCCCACCCCTACACAAGAAAGGATCAGAGTGAGCATGAACCCTATGCAGCACTGCCAGTGCCCAAAGTGGCACAGGTTGTAGATGCTAACAACAACAACAACTGGCATTTATATAGCAGCTTTAACATAGTTAAACATTCCAAGGTGTTTCACAGTAACATTATGAAACAAAATTTGCACCAAGTTACATAAGGAAATATTAGGACTAATGACCAAAATCTTGTTCAAAGTGGTACATTTCAAGGAGTGTCTTAAAGGAGAAGAGGGAGTTAGAGTTGTTTAGGGAGGGAATTCCAGAGTATAGGGTGGAGGCAGCTGAATGCCAATGGTGCAGCAGTTGAAATTGGGGATGCACAAGAAACCAGAATTGGAGGAGCACATCAATCGAATTGGGTTGTAGGACTGGAGGAGATTACAGAGAAAGGGGGCAGAATTTTCCCCCCCGTTGGCGCTTGGAGGCGCGCCTCCAATCGGTGCCCCCAATTGGGGGCCCGTCGCCATTTTACGTGGGTGGGCGCACAGCTGATTCTGCTGAGCCCCAGCCTACCTGAAAATTGAAATGGCGCAGGGTGATGTTGGGAGTTCTGCCCGATGTCATCCCATGTCATTTTATATGTCGGTGAGCGGGCCCTGCCCCCTGCTTGCCGACCAGGAAATCCAGGCCAGGTAGGCGGGTGAGAATTTTGGAATAGATTGGAATTCAAGGATCATAATTTTAAAATGAGGTGTTGCCAGATTGGGAATCATAAATGCTTAGTTCCCCTGGGGCATGCTGGCCGACGTCTCTGCAAAAAGGAGAGAATGTGGAATTATGTCAATACGAATTAATTGGAGTTGCCTGTTTACTGATATAAAACCAAATGCTTCATCTTTACCATTAATATGCAAAGAAAAGTTTTGAACATAATCTTGCACTGTGTGTCTAACAAGAAGCCAGAATTTGTTGTATCAGGGTATCTAATGCTGTATGTCGTTGGTTAGACTTGCTCCCTTCATCGCAAAAGAAATTGCTGAAAGTGCAATTTGATAATGGCACTGAGAGGGAAACAAAGCATCTGGGATCTGGATGAACAGGGTGACCAACTGGGTGATCTTCTTAATTGGTGAGATATAAAGATTGGGAAATAAACCACGGATGGACTGAGAAGGAAGATGAATTAAAGGAGATGAATTCAATATCAAATCAGGTACAGAAAGAAAAATAAAGAAAGATTGGATAAAGAAGACAAACAGAAGTAAGAAAGGAAACATAGGGCAGCATTTTCCCCCAGTTGGGGGGGGATTGTGCAGGAGTGGGCGGGTTCCTGATCAGCGCCCCCGGTTGCGGGTGCGCCGCCATTTTATGTGGGCGGGCCAATTAAGACCTGCGCAGCGTGACATGCGCCAGGAAGCAATGTGCGCTCCCTGTGCGGGCGGGGGTGGGGATTCCCTGAGCCGGGAATGCACTCTTTGGCACATGCGTGCGAAAGAGCGCACTGACCTCCCTGAGGCAAAGTGCTGCCTCAGGGAGATCAGTGTTACTTTTAAAAAGATTAATAAACTATGTGAAAAATTTTATTAACATGTGCCCTCATGTGACACTGTCACATGAGCTGGGACATGTCAATTATTTTTATTAAAAACGTAACACTAATTTTAGATCCCTCATGAAACCTCATCCCGCCTGTGGATGAAGTTTCATGTTTTTTCCTGAAGACCATCTGGGCTCTTCGCCTGCCCGCCAACCTTAAGGTTGGACGGGCAGCATTCTTAACAACTTTAATTAGTTTAATAATGGCCTTAATAAGCCTTTGACAGTTCGACGGGCGTGTAGTCGACATGGCTGCGCGCCCGCCGGACTGACAATCTAAATGATGGGTGGTGACATTGGGACCCCCGCCCGATGTCACCACACATCATTTTACGCGTCAACGAGCAGGCCCTGCCCCCGTTCGCCGAAAAGAGAATTCTGCCCATAAAATTTAAAATTTGACATTTTAAAAATTGTTTAAAATAATTCACATCCTTAAGGAATGAGCCTCCACACTTATGATAGTTATTTTACTGTGTCAGAGAGGTCAATTGGAAGTCATTAAGGCTAATCACGTCGTTAAAAGGGTGATTCCCCTTGTAACTATTTGCCCAAATTATCTGTGGTGCATCAGTTTTTTTTTAAACGTTCAAATACAGCAATTTCATGACATTCAGTGCATATCAATGGTAAAGCAGGTCTGATCCTCACCTGAAATTGGTTTTATAATTTCTGCATAATAAGAGCCATTAGATTTACTCTTACATTGACAGTAAAATCTGGCCAATATTGTGCTGTGTTGTTTTCTACCCACATGTTGTGCATCTGTTTGCCATGTCCTTTATTCTGTTATACTCCTAACCAATGCCTTACTGGAAGGTGTGGGTCTGGAGAATTACTACAAGGTTTCCCGAGAACTCATTGATGATTCTAATGACAGCCTACAATTACATATGCAGATATGGCTACTCCTATCAGTGTGTCAAGACTTATGCGCTTATTGAATATGTGGAGGTATACATGCTTCAGAGTACTTCTCGTATTACTCAAGATCAAAAGATAATTACAGACAAAGAAGGACATTCAGTCTTTCTTAATTCATCCATGAAGATACATTCTACTGACCATTTTATTCCAGCAAATAATTGCTCCTTAAGCAATTCTGGGTTTTCATTTTCCTACTCTTCCTAGAAGTCCATTTCATGCATTTATCACTCTTTATGTAAAGAAGAGCATCATAAAATTTTTTATGATTTATCAGTAATTTAATATTAAATTTAACTTCAACTAGTTTAAACCCTGTACTAGTCCTACTATTTAATTTAAGGCAATGGGTCAGATCTTGTTGGAGTGGAGCATCTCACAACATGCATTGTTAGTTAAAGACCTTTCTCTTCACCTTTCAGCACATAAATGTATGCACATTGTTGGAAATGCAAACTGATAACGGCGCAGTGGGGTTAATGGGGTAGCGCTTTACAGTGAGACCAACAGTGTACCTCCTCAACCAGTGGATTTAAGGATTGAGACTGAAACAGAGGAGGATGGAGAAGGGTGATGAATTAGAGCCAAATCAGGAAGTGGAATAGGTGGGAGGGGAATTGTAACCCCCAAACAGGTATTTGATTCAGCTGGGAGGTTAGAAAGCTAGAAATCTGAAACATCAACTCAAGCCAGCCCACTTCTGGTTTTAATGGAGCCAGTATGAGGGTTGGACAACTAATGCACCTGCAGGAATCCTGGAACTACCGCCGCCCCCCCCTCCAACAGCACAGTTGGTGTACCTACACCACGGGGACTGCAGTGGTTCAAGAAGGGAGCTCACCAGCACCTTCTCAAGTGCAATTAGGAATGGGCAATAGATGCTGGCCTAGCCAATGACGCCCACATCCCGTAAATTAATTAAAAAAGGAGTAAGTTTGGTGATTTGAATATTTCAATTAAGTATGTGCATTCATTTTAACAGTGATTCTATGTAATATATAGCATCCTGCCAACTGTGATAGTTTGTTTATATCACATTGACTTCCCATCTAATTAAACGAATGGTAGCATGGTGGTTATTGTTACAGGACTAGTGATCCAGAGACCTGGACTAATAACCCAAAACATGAGTTCAAATCCCACCATGGTATCTGGGGAATTTAAACGCAGTTAATCAAATAAATCTGGAATAAAAAGCTAGGCCATAAAACTACCATATTGTCATAAAAACCTATCTGGTTACTAATGTCCTTAAGGGAAGGAAATCTGATGACCTCACCCCATCTGGCCTAGGTGGGACCCCAGAAGCACAGAAATGTGTTTGACTCTTGCCTGCCTACTAAAATGCCCAACAATCAACTCCGTTGTTTTCAAGAATGTGTTTTAATACCACATTCTCAGGGACAATTAAAGTTGGACAAAAAATGTTGGCTTTGCCAACAGTGCCCACATCCTGTGAATGAATGTTAAAAAATACAAATATAACCTCCCACCTCTATTTTGTTGTGGATGTCCTTCCACGCGTTGGAGGACATTTCTTTCTTAAACAGTTCACAATAATCTGAAGACCTGCATCTGTGAAACAAGCCATTCTAAACTTTATTCCTTCTATCAGTGCTCCAATTTGTGTACTCAAAAGGTGGCATTGATATATTTACAGTACTTTTATTTTTATCATTTATGTATCTAGTAAAGGGGGGAAATCAAGGGGTGATTCACTTCTTTTCTTGTTCACCAGGTAGCATCCTTGATTAAGGGTTGCGGAACTGTGGCTGATGCCATGATTTTACTGAGGGGCAGGGCGAGAAGGCAGGCCCCAAGTCTAGCTAAGTCGGAATGGGGAAATCGAACCCCATGCTGTTGATATTATTCTGAACCGCATGCATTCTGTCTAACCAACGGAGCTAACCAGCCCCCTCGTTATTCTATTCAGCTGTTTATTATTTGTAATGAATTCCATTCCAAGGACAAGCTTTGCATAAAGGATGTGCTTGCAAAGATATGAACAAAAAACCCATCAGCTAACACAATGAGGGAATTATGAGCAAATAACTCCTGATCTAAATGTTTTTTCCATACAAACTGCTACGAGATTCCCAATATTTCTGAATAAGTGTCTTATTTTCCCACTGGCTTTATTTCAAATAAAAGAGATCCTGTGCTTTTTAAAATCCCCTCCCAATTTTGAAAAATGCTGAAGTTTCCTTCTCCTGGAATAAGTCTTAATACTTGCTGTACGTGGTGAATATCACAATCTGCACTACTTCTGTTTGGTTCCTCTTGAAGCTTTTTCTTTCCTTTGTCATTTATTTTATTTTAATTATTTCTCCTTAAGGATTAAAGATGAGTTAAGAAGGCACAATTGTGTCTTCCGTTTTGTTTAAATTTTCAATGAAACCTATTATTTGCGAGGAAAGAAATTATAAAGTTACTCCAAAAAAAAACTGCTTGCATTGAAAAGCTTCAGCAAATTCCTCATTTACCTCCTGAGGCATACAGTTTATAATGTCACAATAACGCAACATTCTGGATCGCATTGTACTCTACTGCAAAATGATAGGAGGCATATTTCCACCTGTAACTGTTCCAATCTGAATTCGTGGTCCAAGTGAGTTCAAGTAGAGACTAACCACTTCCACACATGGAAATGAGGACTAATTAAGATGAACAGCAACTCTCATGCTTACCCTTGCATATTTCTGAGGCACCAGCTATAAAGCAGTGTAGGAGGAGTAAGCTTCAAACCTTACTCCTTGGTGTAGGAATGGTGTGCAGTAGAAGAAGACTTTGAAGGTGTGGAAACAAAAGTCAAAATAAAAGTGAATTTGCAAATTAGAGAACAAATTTTGGGGAAGTATGTTTATCCAGGTTTATCTGGATTCAATAAAAAATATTTTTGGTTCTATGACCGATCATTTTAAGTAGATCTGTATCTGTAGTGCACAATGAACCACTAACCAGATTTTTTTCACTGTTCATTGTGGCAGAAAGTGAATCCCAGAACGAGGCAAACTTAATAGATTATCTCTTATTTGATGACGCACAAACAGTTGTAATGTGATCTTTTATTTCATACTATTTCATAAATACCAGAACCTTCCAAATTTATCACTTGACAGAGAAAAAAAGTATCATGGTTTTCTTTTTAAAAGAGGAAGTAACTAAAGATGCATTGGGGATGATTTTAACTTCCAGATGAAACGAACTACAATAACTTGCATTTATTTAGAAACAATAATCCAGGAGAAAATTAACAGCCACTTGAACAAGCATGGACCAGCAGAGGAGAGCCAACACAGCTTTGTTAAGGACTTGTGTTTAACTGAACTTTTGATGATGTAACAGAGAGGGTAGATGAGGCCCACAGTGCAGTTGGTGTTATGGATATGGACTTTCAAAAGGTGTTTAAGTAAGTACCACATGTTAAGCTTGTCAGCAAAATTGAAGCCCCTGAGATAAAAGGTGTAAAAGTAGTAGCATGAATACAAAGTTGGTTAAGGGATAGTAAACAGAGAGTTGTGGTGAATGGTGAATGTTTTCCAACTGGAGGGAGGTATACAGTGGTGTTCCCTAGGGTTCAGTACTTAGGACCACTGCTGCTTTTGATAAACATTAATGGCTTAACCTTTGGAATACAGGACACAATTTTGAAATTTGCAAATTACAGGAAACTTGGAAGTTCAGTAAACAGTGAGGAAGATAGTAATAGACCTCAAGAGGACATAGACAGCCTGGTGGAATGGGTAGACACACGGCAGATGTAGAAAAGTAGGTGATGATCCATTTTAGTATGAAGAATGAGGAGAGACAATACATGCTTAATGGTGAGATTTTAATAAGGATGAAAGAAGAGAGAGACCTGGAGGTGTTTGTGCACAAATCTTGAAGGTGGCAAGACAGATTAACAACACAACTAATAAAGAATATTGGTTCTTGCGTGTTATAAATTGAGCCATAAAGTACAAAGCCAGAAAGTTATGATAAACCTGTATAAAACGTTAGTTTTGTCCCAACTGGAGTGTTATGTTCATTTATGGGCACCACACTTTACAAAGGATGTGAAGGCTTCATTGAGGATACAGAAGACCTTTACTAGAATGATTTTGGGGGGTGAGGGATTCCATTACACAAGTTCACTGCAAAGTGTGTGCAGTGGTATTGGGGCACAGACAGAAAGCAGTGTTCACTAAAATCAAACAACTGACGACAATGCCAGTGCTGAAGTACTATGACGTCAGTGATGAAGTCATCTTGCAGTGGGATGCCAGCGAGATAGGCCTGGGAACAACCCTAATGGAGCAAAGACAACCAGGCGCATTTGCATCCAGGCCATTAACTCAAACTGAACGACACTACACTCGGATTGAGAAAGAGTGCCTGTCCATTGTTTTTGCTTGTGAGCGTTTTCATCGACACCTGCTTGGGAGAGACAAAGTAACAGTGGAGTCTGACCACAAGCCAGTTCACAGTATTTTTCTAAAACCGCTACTATCTGCTCCAAAGAGTCTGCAAAGTGTGTTAGTTCATTTACAGAGGTATCAGCTGGATGTGACGTACAAGCAAGGGAAACAGATGTACGTCGCTGACGTGCTGCCACTCCTCTTGTAGAAAGTCAAGAATGCTACAACAGAATGTGAAATCTACCAGGTTCAACACAAAGGAGCAGCTTGACATGCTCTGGAAGTCATCAACTCAGCAGAGACATTGAATCAGGTAGACAAATGCCTTGCTCAAATCAAGCGCGCTACCCAACAGGGTGCAACTTTCCAAGTGCTGCAAGAAGTATGATGAAAGGATGGCCTGAGAGCATCAAGGACACAAGAGCATATTGGGCATACTGAGGTGAATTGACAGTTCAAGATGGCATCTTGTACAAAGGAAATAGAATCATCATCCTGAAGGAGATGAGGAGAGAAATGCTGAAGCACATCCATCTAAGCTATCAACGAATTCAATCAAGTCTGACCAAACATGGGCAATGAAATTAAAGACCGCATCGGCCAGTGCGGTGCTTGTAACAAGTACCAAGCTAAACAAGCTAGAGAGCCATTGATTACACATGACATCCCAGACAGACCATGGATGAAGCTGTGAGTAGACCTCTTCAGTATAGCAGGAACTGATTATCTTGTCACTGTAGACTACTATTCTGACTACTAGGAGGTAGGCCAACTGACTTCAATGATAGCAGGAGAGATAGCAGAATGCTTGAAAGCACTCTTCAGACAATGGCCCTTAGTTTACAAGTGAAGGATTCAGCCACTTCACAAAGGATTGGGAAACTCAATACTCTACATTATCTCCGCACTATTCCCAGCCGAATGGAAAGGCTGAAGCGGCGGTGAAAATCACCAAAGGATCCATCCAAAAATCAAGCAAATCTGGCACAGATGTACACAAGGCAAATCTTGAGTGGAGAGAAACACCGAAGGAATGCATGGAAAGTAGTCCAGTCCAAAAACTGTTGTCACGCTGCACCCAGACTACTCTTCCAATAGCAACAAGCTACTGAAACCAGAAGTAGTCACACGTGTGAGTGAAAAAATCAAGATGAATGGCAGAAAACCAAATTTCATTTTGATAAGACTGCCAAACCATTGCCAGAGTTGAGCATTGGAGAGCCCGTCAGGGTACAAACCTTCACCGCTCTCAACAGGAGTTAGCCCACGTGGCAACTTGGGACAGGCATAGAATAGTTGTCACCTCGATTGTATGCAGTGGAAGTGAACGACCAAATACACTGGCGCAACTGCAGGCATATATGAACAACTAGAGAAGCTGTTCTTTCATTGCTGATCAGGAAGATGGGATCTCACCAACTGCACAGAGTGCAGAATAACCATCAGTCCCAGAGGTCTACCAGTCCCCAACAACAGAAATGGAATGACAACAACAGCTACCATGGCAACAAGTGCCACAGGAATGACAATCCCCGGAAAGGGAACATCACACAGATGAACA
This sequence comes from Cetorhinus maximus, assembly GCF_964194155.1. NCBI lineage: Eukaryota > Metazoa > Chordata > Chondrichthyes > Lamniformes > Cetorhinidae > Cetorhinus > Cetorhinus maximus. The sequence goes on from NC_135896.1 coordinate 14,188,898, forward strand.
GCCAATGACAATGTGCATGTATACCATTAAGAGACCTGCATGGCTTAATGACTGTATGCAATGAATGTGCAGTGACTGACGAAAGCAACAAACAGTTTGATAATGCATGAGAGCTATTATGATATAGTGGGTAACTCAGTTACACATGATACTGCATGCAAATTTGTCTTATATTCATCAGGAAAAAGGTGTTGTGCCTTTTGTTCGTTATGAAAATGGGGATGTTTGGGTTTTGAAATGCAATCATTACTACATGTCCTATCTGGCTTGCTGAAGTCATGTGACCTCTGCCATGAGGGAATCCCTGCAGGCAGCCATCTTACATTCAGTTCAATAAAGACATTACACTGGAAATACTGTAGCCTTTGAACTCGTAACACTGGGGGTGAGGGATTACAATTACGTAGATAGACTGCAAAAGCTGGGGTTGTTTTCTTTAGAGCAGAGAAAGCAAAGAGGATATAGCGTTTTGACAGAGTAAGGGGAACTGTTTCCAATGGCTGAAGGGTAAATAACCTGAGAACACCAATTTAAGATGATTAGCAAAAGAACCAGAGGTGACATGAGGAAAAATGTTTTTACACAATGAGTGGTTAAGATTTGAAATGCACTACTTGATCGGGTGGTGGATACAGATTCAATAAAAGCCTTCAAACAGAAATTCAGTTAATACTTGAAGAAGAAGAAAAATGCTGGAAAAGGGGGAAGAGCAGGCTAGTGGGACTAACTGGATTGCTCTTCAAAATAGCCGATAATTGAATGGCTTTTTTCTGTATTGTACTATTCTATGACTCTATATAGTGCCTTTAACATAGTAAAAAGTGTCCCAAGGCTCTATTAGGAGGAGTATTATCCAGCAAAATTTGAGCTAGCTGCACATACTTTTACCCATTGGGAGGTCCTCCAGCTAGCCTTGCAGCCCAATTTGCATATTGAAGCAGCTGCTTTAGACAGACTTGCTCTATACATTGCCAACTTTACAATTGGACCAGACAGGCCTTAGCTGTCAATGGAGCAGCTGAGGTGACCTGTCCTCCGCAACTCACCTGCTGCCATGTTTCAAGCAAGAAACAGACTTTGCCACTATTGAACCAAAAACAGAAAAAATTTTAAACACTCAGCAGGTCAGGTAACATCTGTGAGGAGAAACAAAAGAGTTAATATTTTACGTATAGACCCAAAACTTTTTTTGAGAAGCACCTATACCTGAAATATTAACTAGTCTGTTTTCTCCACCGATGCTACCCGAGCTGCTGCGTGTTTCCAGCATTTTCTCTTTTCAGTTCAGATTTCTAGCAGTTGTGTGCTTTTACCTTTCAGATACATTGAAAATCCTTGGAGGTGCTGACTTCCTCATCAGATTTGCTGATGTTATCAGACATGGCTCACTGGATAACAGCACTCTCAACTCTGAGACAGAGAGTTGTGAATTCAAGTTCCACTTTGAAGAGTTAAGCACATAATCCTGGCTGACATTCAAGTGCATAATTGAGGGAATTCAGCACATCGGATGAGAGACACTAAACGGAAGTCCCATCTTGTCTTCTCATGTGGACCTATGTAAAGGATCCTTTGTCACTAGTTGAGGAAGAGCAGGGTATTATCCCAGTATCCTAAAGTGACCATAATAAAAAATAGATTATTTGGTCATTACCATGTTGCTATTTGTGGGATCCTGCTGTGCGCAAAATAGCTGCCATGCTTCTCATACTTCAAAAAGTAATTAATGCAACGTACATTGTTTTGGCATGTTCTGAGGTCATGAAAGCCACTATATAAATGCAAGGCTTTCTTTATATGTATACCTGGCCTCCAAAGCTGCGGGCCAGGAGTGTATTTTCATACAATAGACCGCCTGTGTCCTATTTTTCCTCATTTCCTCTATACCTGCTGGCGGATGGCAAGCTGCTTCCATGTTACCGAGTCCAGAGGCTCATCATCTGACTCAAACTCAGCAGATTCCTTGCCTCCAGCAGTCCTCCAAGTGCCGGCGACCTTGGATGTCCCTGCCTCCACATGTTATGGAACAGATTGTGTGGTGTGCTCACCAGTTTGTGATCCCGAGGCTACTCTACATCCAGGCCCCACCGAGGTGTGTGTCGCTGCACACCAGGCCAGCTGCTGCATGCAACAGAAGCGTGATGAAGACTCCTAAACCTAGCTGCTCTAAACCTTTCAGAACGCATCTGCCTCCCTGTGCAGAAAGCAGGCATTCAGCAGAGTCGGGGAAGTGCCAATCAGTCATGTTGTATTAATGGTCTTGCTCACATCACTACCAGAAAGTAGGCTCATTAAGTCCTTAAAAAGCACAAACAGTTGTGAAGAATTATAATTTATGTCAAGGCCCTTTTGTTTTATTTCTTCCGTTTCTTTTGTTATTTGGATATTTTCTTCAATTATCCAATGTTGATGACATTTCCTCTAGAATATCTGGCTGAAGGATGACGGTGTCAGGGATCTGAATTAATATGAGTGTGATAGTTACTAGCCTGAAGACATTCCTTCATGCTGTCAGGCTTGGAAAATTTTCCAAGTCTGCTGACGTCATCTATGTTTGCTATCTAAACAAAAATGTTCAACCAACTCATCCAACAAGTCACAAGGAAATTAAACATTAGCATCCTGCATCCTGCCAGCTTGATTTTTAAAAGGAAGTCTGACAGTGAAACTCTCATTTTGGGAGCAGATGTCACTAATTCCAATTTGACAAGTATAAATTGTGCCTGAAAATTTAATTCTTTAGCTCCATGATCAGTTGCTGTGTTCAATCATTTAATCACCTCATCCTTGACAGATGATGTCACCTAAATTACTTCAGAAACTATGAGCCTTCTAAACTCCACTTGAATCTTGCTGTGCTAAACCCATTCTATGAAGATTGGTTGCAAACATGCGCACAACAGCGGCACTCTGGGTTTTAGTTAGAAGAGATGGCCATTGCCTAATGATTTGCAAAGTATAACTATTTTTCTTTCCTGATGTACCATTGGCCTATGTTATAGGAATATATTGTGCTGACTTCTAATAAATGGGAAAGTGTTCCTCTTCCCAGCAATAGCATTTTGCACTTTGATAAGCCTAACTGGAGGAATAGAAATTGTGAAAAGACAAGTTTTCGGATCAAAACTGCTCCCAGTTTTATGGATCCTTGTTTGAAAAACTGTGAATTTAGACTATTTGATTGTGGTGTCACTTTCACTAAACACAACTGGAAAAACATATATTTGTAAAATTAGTAGACATGCTTATTAATCACTGAAAAATTCACTAATGCCTGCACCACTTTTACAATTGAAAATATCCCTTTATAGGAAAAGTCCAAACCTTCATCACTTCTGTGGGAGACTAACTTTTCAGCCAGACAGTAAATTAAAACTGTTATTTTAAACCTCCTATTTCTTTAACCTATGAATTAAGGTTAAAGAAATACCACTAATAAGGTTGCTGAGAAGCAGCTGTAGCTATTCATCATTGTTTTATAACAGGAAAGAGGAATACTTATAGTTTACAAATCGTTAGGGTGCTGCTACCGTACACAAATTAATCATTACACTGCAGAGATAGTAGTGTGCTTTAAATATTGCAGCACCTATCTGTAAAAATAAAGGAGACAAAAGCTGTGTCTGTGCCGATTAGAAACATCCAAGGCTGTGTGTGACTAGTGATGTCCGAGGTTACCATCAATCTGTACCTGTGCCCGTGTTAGGGTTGCCAACCCTCCAGGATTCACTTGGAGTCTTCGGAAATTGAAGATCAATCTCCAGGACACTGCTGTGTACAACTCTGGAGAAAAATCATCGAGACATTAAAAAAGATTGGGTTTTTCTGTCATTTTCTTTGAGCATCTCTCTTTCCCAGATATAAAAATATTGAAAAAGGGGGAAAAAATGGCTGTTTGGCTGACAGTCAATCATCATCCAACTGGAGAATGAGTCTTTTGGCTTTCCATTTGGCATTGGAAAGCAGTGCGTCACAAGGTTGGATGTGTTGGTGACTAATGGCTGGAGCGTGGGAGAAAGTCATGTGATGAAATCTCCAGGAATACATTTAATCACAGTTGACAACCCTAGTCCTTGTGTGTGTGTGTGGGCGTATGTGTGTGCACTTAACTCATTAGGCAAGAAACTGACAGGGTCAACTGGAACACATCCCACCCGATGTCCCTGTCTATTGACTTCAAGCAGGGTTTGAAACCAGAATTTCACCCTATCATCAGTTTCCTGAAGAGGGAGTTAAGTTAAAATTGCCATCAGTGAATGTGAAGATGACTGAGACTGTGGCATCTGAATCATCTTGGCAAATGTAAGACTTTATAAAGGAGACGGTGAATGATTATAATTCTGCCTTTGTCAAAATAAATGCATAGTGTTGTTTAGTAACCAAATGCCCCGTGCACTAGCTTATGGCCCTGATTGGCTCACAGTCATCAGTTCAAGATTATAACTAGAATGTTAGGATTTTTTAAAGGAACTGACCAAATTTGTAAAAATGCAGATTTTGCTGAGGTGATGAGTTCAAGTACTAATGGATGCAAATTTAATGTAAGAAGGGAAGTCAAAAAGGGCTTTTTCACCCAAATGACAATAGAGCTGTGAAATAGGTTACAAGAAAGATCATTGAAGTGCACGACTTAACTGCAGTCAAGGGACGCTGTTCTGGAGAGAGAGGAGACAAGTTGGGCAGATGGGGATTGATCTACAAAATATAGGCTTGTTAGGCCAAACATAATGGCCTTTAGATAAAAACAAAAAGCTAAAAGCTACTGCGGATGCTGGAAATCCAAAACAAAAACAGAATTACCTGGAAAAACTCAGCAGGTCTGGCAGCATCGGCGGAGAAGAAATCAGTTAACGTTTCGAGCCTTCATGGCCCTTCGGCAGAACTGAAGCATAGTTAGGAGAAGGGAGAAATATAAACTGGTTTAAGGTGGCGGGGGGGGGGAAGAGAGACGTTGAGGGTGTGGTGATTGTGGAGATAAGCAGTGATAGGCAAAAGATGTCACAGACAAAAGGGTCAAAGAGGTGTTGAAGGTGGTGATATTTGTCTAAGAAAAGTGCTAATTAAGAATGGAAGACAGGATATTCAAAGTACAGCTCTAGTGGGGGTGGGGTGGACAGACTAACGAGGTTTTAGTTTTAGATTTAAAAATAATGGAAGTAGGTGGGGAAAGAAGAATCTATATAAATTATTGAAAAAAAGTGGGGTGGGGGGGGGGGGAGAAACGGAGTGGGGATGGGGGGAGGGGGAGTTTAAGATCTAAAGTTGTTGAATTCAATATTCAGCCCGGAAGGCTGTAAAGTGCCTAGTCGGAAGATGAGGTGCTGTTCCTCCAGTTTGCGTTGGGCTTCACTGGAACAATGCAACAAGCCAAGGACAGACATGTGGGCAAGAGAACAGGGTGGAGTGTTAAAATGGCAAGCGACAGGGAGGTTTGCGTCTTTCTTGCGGACAGACCGCAGGTGTTCCGCAAAACGGTCGCCCAGTTTGCGTTTGGTCTCTCCAATGTAGAGGAGACCGCATTGGGAGCAACGAATGCAGTAGACTAAGTTAGGGGAAATGCAAGTGAAATGCTGCTTCACTTGAAAGGAGTGTTTGGGCCCTTGGACGGTGAGGAGAGAGGAAGTGAAGGGGCAGGTGTTGCATCTTCTGCGTGGGCATGGGGAGGTGCCATAAGTGGGGGTTGAGGAGTAGGGGGTGATGGAGGAGTGGACCAGGGTGTCCCGGAGGGAATGATCCCTACGGAATGCCGTCAGGGGGGGTGAAGGGAAGATGTGTTTGGTGGTGGCATCATGCTGGAGTTGGCGGAGGATGATCCTTTGAATGCGGAGCCTGGTGGGGTGATAAGTGAGGACAAGGGGGACCCTATCATGTTTCTGGGAAGGAGGAGAAGGCGTGAGGGAGGATGCGCGGGATATGGGCCGGACACGGTTGAGGGCCCTGTCAACGACCGTGGATGGAAAACCTCGTTTAAGGAAGAAGGAGGACATGTCAGAGGAGCTGTTTTTGAAGGTAGCGTCATCAGAACAGATGCGACGGAGGCGAAGGAACTGAGAGAATGGGATGGAGTCTTTACAAGAGGCGGGGTGTGAGGAGCTGTAGTCGAGGTAGCTGTGGGAGTCGGTAGGCTTGTAATGGATATTGGTGGACAGTCTATCATCAGAAATTGAGACAGAGAGGTCAAGGAAGGGAAGAGAAGTGTCAGAGATGGACCATGTGAAAATGATGCTCTCGTCGGGACCTGGAAAAATTTATTAATTTTGCTTCCAATCTCCACCCCTCCATCATTTTCACATGGTCCATCTCTGACACTTCTCTTCCCTTCCCTTCCTTGACCTCTCTGTCTCAATTTCTGATGATAGACTGTCCACCAATATCCATTACAAGCCTACCGACTCCCACAGCTACCTCGACTACAGCTCCTCACACCCCGCCTCTTGTAAAGACTCCATCCCATTCTCTCAGTTCCTTCGCCTCCGTCGCATCTGTTCTGATGACGCTACCTTCAAAAACAGCTCCTCTGACATGTCCTCCTTCTTCCTTAACCAAGGTTTTCCATCCACGGTCGTTGACAGGGCCCTCAACCGTGTCCAGCCCATATCCCGCGCATCCTCCCTCACGCCTTCTCCTCCTTCCCAGAAACATGATAGGGTCCCCCTTGTCCTCACTTATCACCCCACCAGGCTCCGCATTCAAAGGATCATCCTCCGCCAACTCCAGCATGATGCCACCACCAAACACATCTTCCCTTCACCCCCCCTGACGGCATTCCGTAGGGATCATTCCCTCCGGGACACCCTGGTCCACTCCTCCATCACCCCCTACTCCTCAACCCCCACTTATGGCACCTCCCCATGCCCACGCAGAAGATGCAACACCTGCCCCTTCACTTCCTCTCTCCTCACCGTCCAAGGGCCCAAACACTCCTTTCAAGTGAAGCAGCATTTCACTTGCATTTCCCCTAACTTAGTCTACTGCATTCGTTGCTCCCAATGCGGTCTCCTCTACATTGGAGAGACCAAACGCAAACTGGGCGACCGTTTTGCGGAACACCTGCGGTCTGTCCGCAAGAAAGACGCAAACCTCCCTGTCGCTTGCCATTTTAACACTCCACCCTGTTCTCTTGCCCACATGTCTGTCCTTGGCTTGTTGCATTGTTCCAGTGAAGCCCAACGCAAACTGGAGGAACAGCACCTCATCTTCCGACTAGGCACTTTACAGCCTTCCGGGCTGAATATTGAATTCAACAACTTTAGATCTTAAACTCCCCCTCCCCCCATCCCCACTCCGTTTCTCCCCCCCCCCACCCCACTTTTTTTCAATAATTTATATAGATTCTTCTTTCCCCACCTACTTCCATTATTTTTAAATCTAAAACTAAAACCTCGTTAGTCTGTCCACCCCACCCCCACTAGAGCTGTACTTTGAATATCCTGTCTTCCATTCTTAATTAGCACTTTTCTTAGACAAATATCACCACCTTCAACACCTCTTTGACCCTTTTGTCTGTGACATCTTTTGCCTATCACTGCTTATCTCCACAATCACCACACCCTCAACGTCTCTCTTCCACCCCCCCCCCTCCCCCCCCCCCACCCAACCTTAAACCAGTTTATATTTCTCGCTTCTCCTAACTATGCTTCAGTTCTGCCGAAGGGCCATGAAGGCTCGAAACGTTAACTGATTTCTTCTCCGCCGATGCTGCCAGACCTGCTGAGTTTTTCCAGGTAATTCTGTTTTTATAATGGCCTTTTTCCTGTTTCTAACAAGTCTGCAATAGAGACAAAATGAAAACATTAGCATAGTACAACTAGCAGTCTGCAGCATAGCAGAATTTTCATGACCACCTCAGTAATCTTTGTACTGTCTCAAAGCAGTACCATTTCTGCTCTAGATCAAACTGACCTAGTAATTAAAAATCCTCTGATTGTGTGCAGTAGTCTACAATGCTTGATGAACATATGGAGCATTTCAACGTTTGGCCCAAACCCAGATAGTGACTCAGGCTCAGCTTCTTGGACTGTAAGGTTATCATGAAACTTGGTGAAACAATTGAAAATATAAACAGTGAAAATATAAATAACTTATAAAGAGTAAAGAGAAAAGAATAACACAAATTACTTTGGGGTAGAAAACGTATGCCCATTTTATGGATGTAAAACAGGCAAAAAATGTAATAACTTAGCAGTGGGACCACCTGTACTTAAGTTGTTCCGGTCTTGGTCAGACAGGATGGACACCTGAATCAGGAATTGGGTGCTTTTTATGTGTAAGTAACGGCTTATCACTTGCTATTGATGACTTTGCTTAGGCATGCTGTCCATGGAGGTGTGACCATTGCCAGCATCACATGCCAAGTGTGCTGATGAGGTCCAAGGGTCAATTTCCATGGATCCATGGGCCTCTGGTTTGTACACATGCTTGTCATGCAACAATAAGTCTGAGCCCAGACCAAAATTTACCCCTTCAACTTAATCTGAATAGAGATCCAGGAAGTAAAATGCTGGAGTTAACACTCTCATTGGCAGTTAGTACAAAAAATTTCCCTTTGCTATTTTGTCAATTATATTTTGCACTGGTCAATATTTGTTGCAACATCAGTTATCTTAAAGGTTTTGTATTCTTAGCGAAATACTTGGCAAAGGTTTACTTGATTTTTACTAGCATAGGTAACAAATGGAAAAATGTAATTGGAAAATGTCATTGCAACAAAATATACCATTGGCTCTTATACTTCACCAAACCTGTAAGATTCACCTTTTAATCAAAACTTCTAGTAACATTCTAGTTTTCCATACCTTTAAATTCTTGAATAATGCAATACAGTGTTTTTTTTAAGTAATTGAGTCAAGAGGGGGGCAGTTAGCTCTCAGTTGACTAGACAGCTAGCGTGTGACTCAGAATAGCACCAACAGCATGGCGTTTGATCCCCCCTTCCAACTGAGATTGACTTGGGGCCTGCCTCCTCACCCTGTCCTGTAGTAAAAGCAACAGCTAAGCTGTGGTTCGGTGACCCTTGGATAATTAATGAACTACCTGGAGAAGAAAGAGAATTGAGTTAAAAAAGGTAACTGCATGTATTGGAAATTTATTTGCCAACCATGTTAGTTAACACGTATTGCGCTTGCATAATATACTTCACAAAATAGAACTGTGTCATTTGCACATGATATCATTGTGACTAAAAGTCAATGTGCTCTACCAAAACTCTTACTCGTAACTGTAAGAAGCTGCATTTAAACTTTATATTGGAAAGGAAGTTTTACGGCATCTCACTTGTCCAGAGTTTACAGGAAGTTTACAGTAAGTTTAGAAGTCTTGTCAACATCCACAATATCTACAAATGTGGAACCTGTCAATGTGACCGTTGCTTTCAGAATGGTTTACAGGAGACCATCTGCAGACCTATCAGCATTCCTCCCTGTGCCAGGATTATTCCTGCCTCTCTCTAATTGTCCTGCATCTTTGACTCTTCTACTTTTTTCCTGATTGAAACCAATGACTGCAGGAAACCGTGAATATTCCAAACGATAAAAGTAGGGTCTTGACCCTGATTCAGTCAAAGAAAAGTGTTCCACATGCACAGGAATGGTATGAATTTACATTCACAATGCTGGCAGCCATTACAAGATAGAATTTCCTGAAATTGGGTTTAGGAGGTTAGAATTTTTGCGTGGAACAGTGTAATTGTAAAATAATGATAATGATATCCATTCATACTGCATCCTCAGGATTTAATAGCTTTTAAACAAATTAATTAAATATAATGTTTATCCTGAAGTTGGTAATTCATGATATTTTGGTGAAGGCAAAGTACAAATTACATGACTTCTTCAGCCTTAATTTTTCTTTGTACTGATTGTTCTTGAGTTAATCTTTCTGCCCCCAGATAATACAAAAACAATCCATCTTCCTCCTTGTCAACAATCTCATGTTTCCTCTGACCTCATGTCAGAATGTACAATACTCCTTTGAAGCACTCTGAGCTTTAACCTTTCGTAGTTACCAAATTAGCAGGCAACACAGCCCCAGACAGAAAGTTGCTCTAAGAACACAGTGTTTTCTGATTTTATTTCTGCATCAGAAGCGACTATTTCTTTTCTTCTTTCTCCCTTTCCCATCTAATATATCCACATGGTGCTGAAGGGCATCAATGCTGAGGAATGAAAACAGGAAACATTATGATTTATATTGCATGGGACCTCACATTACATTAAGATTATGCTACAAATGTATTAGGTAAAGTGACAAAATAGACTGGTTCAAGGATGATTCCTTTGCAGATTGGATGCAGTACAGTTAAAGATAGTATGAGTGCTAATTTGTTTCCTTTGAGTTTGGTGAGTTTAGAAGCTTGCTCCTGCTCTGTTCATGCCTGTAAGCATTATGGGATATTCTACTATGTTGAAACGTTTTACAAATGCAAGCTGGTGTTGTTATAAACAGGAAGGTAGTGGGCCAATAATTAGCAAACAAAATCTTTGGAACTCTCTTCCCCAGAGAGCAGTGGCGGCAGGGTCAATGAATATTTTTAAGGCAGAGGTAGATAGATTCTTAACTGACAGGGAGTCAAAGGTTAATGGGGGTAGGTGGAATGTGGAGTTGGGGCCACAATCAGATCGGCCCTGATCTTATTGAATGGTGGAGTAGGCTCGAGGGGCCGAATGACTTCTCCTCCTATTTCGTATTTTCATATGTAAATCCTTCAACTTACTGATGGAGGGGTGCTCATTCTGATTTTCAGGCAGACCATAATTTAGGTGGTCAGCGTGATTAAAACATTCAAATAGAGGTGAACTGATATCATCAGAACCTCCCCACCCCAATGGCATTTTTGTGCATCAGCTAATTGGATAGCTGGACTTGCCTTTCAAAGAGCCAACACAAAAACAAGGGGCTGAATGGCCTCCATCTATGCTGTAAGATGCTATGGGCGGAATTTTCCCTGAATTGCCCTAAGTGTGGTAGTGGGCGTAAAAAAAATGTTTTTCCCACCAGCTGCAGTGGCGGGTTTTTGTGTCGTGTCTTCTGCTTCCTGGGCATGACCCACCTCATTAATAATGCATGCATGGGACTCAGATTTGCTCACCACGCCATGACCTCAATGTTTCCTTGCTCCATGCACTATATTTAAAGTACACCAGAGTGCAGCCTACTTAGTGTCTCCAGGCCAGAGGACTGCTCCAGGTGACAGGTAGTCCACAAATTTAGTGACGCCTCACTGGGGCGCCTGCTAGATGCAGAGGAAGTCCACCACGAACTCCTGTATCCCCGCTTTGGGCAAAGACCAGCCACCAAGCTCACCAAACCAGCATGGGAATAGTGGCAGTGATGGTGAATGCCAACACCCTCCAAAAGAGGACAGCTATGCAGTGCAATGTGAAGAGGATGAAAGACCTCCTCCGTTCTAGCAGGGTAAGTCATTCTTCTTATCACTCTCAACTCCCACACACACAAACCCACCATTCATCCACAGGGTTCGCACTCACTGCCAGCTCAAGGGACATTGCCACTCACTTTCTCACAAACACCCTCATCTCCCCTGCTCATTGTGTCTTCATGCAGTCCATGGCATCATTCACACTCCACAAATGCCAGGCATCCTTCTCACCTGGCCTGGTAGGCATCTTGCTTACACTCTTGTCACCTGTCTCCGTGCAGGATAAGTTGTCTCACAACAACAGGGAGACATCCCAGACTGGTGGAGGAATGCCCGACATTAAGGTCCTCACCGCCTTTGAAAATAGAGTCATCCGCTTGTAGGAGTCATGGTCACTCCAGGTGTATTGTGCGCAGACCTGTATGTTACATTTGTTGTGGTCACAGACCAGCTGAACATTCAGTGAGTGAAAGCCCTTGCAGTTCACATACTGGACTGATTATTCCCACGGAGATCTAAGTGCATTGTGAGTGCAGTCGTTGGCACCCTGCATCTGTGGGAAACCAGAGATCACTGCAGATCCCAGCGCTCTTGTTTCCAGGCTTGCCTAATCCCAGTCAGATTGCACAAAGTCCTGTGCCTTCGCGAATACGGAATTCGTGACCTCCTGGATACGCGTGTGGGTGGAGGCTTGCGAGATCCCGCACAGGTCACCTGTGGAGTCCTGGAAGGAGCCACTGGCATTAAAATTGAGTGCCACGGTCACTTTCAATGCCATTGGCAGTAGATGCCCTCCAAATCCCCATTGTGCCAAATCCTGCAGAAGGTGGCATATGTGAGTAACCAGTTCCCTAGACATGTTCTCAGTCATCTGCAGGAATGACAAGTGCCGTCCATAGACCTTGGATCTAGCGAGGCGCCTTGAAGCAACAGCTAGCTGTGGATCTTTAGCTGCGTCCGGAGGAGGCCCAACCTTTCCCTTTTCTATAGAGTTTAATGAGATTGGTTCCAATTGCATGCTTTGAACTTTGCCCTCAATTGATTAAAGTTCCAATTTCCTTGGAACAAAGCCAAATTGACAATGGGCAGGGGTGTGAAGATCTGATCCCAACCCAGCACATCCAGTTCATGAGTTTACTGATAGACAGTTTAGACATTAATGAATAAGCAATGACTTCAATGATGGGCAGAGCAATGTCAGTGGGGGTAGAGTTTAAAGAGCTAAATGCAGGGAATGAGACCCTAACTCATGGCACAAGCTGCCTATTTTATGGCAGTGATTGTCAGAGTGTCCTGGCATGGATAGATGGCTCATTCAATTCAGATATTTACATCAGGTTCCCACCATGCAACTGGGAGCCTGATTTAAAATTGACAGTGTGCAGCACAGCTTTCCCAGGTGTGGGGAAGCCTGCCAGTGAAGGGGAGGTGGCAGCTACCGGCTCCCAAAGCTAACTCCCTTTTTTAACATTCCTTCTGAGCTAGGAGGTGAAGGAGTGCTAATGCTGGACACTCAAGGAAGCCATGTGCTCCCCAACCTTGTTCATCCAGCCCTCCTAACTGATAATCTCTTTCCCCCCTCACAATCACAGCCATCCCTCAAGCCTTGATCATGACCTCTCTTCCTCCTTTCCCAATCAGAACCGCTTTATCCCTTCCCACTCATGACCTCTCTCCCTCCTCCTGATTGTGACCTCTCCCAGTTGTGACCTCTTTTACTCGTCCCAGTTGTGGATTCTATCCCTCCTCCTGCTCATGATCTCTCTCTCTCTCCCCCCTCCCCTCCCAAACACAGCCTCTTTCTTACCTTCCAATTATGGTCTCTCTTTCCCCATCCAATCATGACCTCTTTATCTCTTCCTGATCATGGTCTCTTTCCCAGCTCTCGATCACACTCTCCCTCACCTCTTTTGATCATGGTCTCTCTCCCCTCTTCTGATCATGGTCTCGTGGTCTCTCTCCTCTCCTGATTGCGGTCTCTTTTCCCTCTCCCGATCACAGCCCCTCTCTCTCTCTTTCCTCCTGATTACAATCTCTCTCATTTCTCCCAATCATGACTTCTCTCCCCGATCCTGATCACAATATCTCTTTTCTCACTCCCAATTATAGGCTCGCTGCCACCTCCCAATTGCAGGCTCTTTCCCCACCCAATTGCAGGAGACCACATCCAAGGTTTCAGCCTCCTGCGCTCATTCTCCTTACTGGTTTGGCTGATCATTTGTCTGGATGCAGGGCAAGAAACAGATCAACAAATGTTAGTGAATTAAGTTAAGTCATTAAGTTCAGCAGGACCTTTGCACCTCAGGTCTTATTGGGTTCTTCAATTTTTGGTCTCCCCCATACCTTAGCTTCTTCCCCATAAATATTGGGGCATTGTTACTAACAAGAAAATCTCCCATTATGCAAAGCGTGCCACAGGTTAAATTTTAGGAGCTCAAGTGATGCTCCACCCCCAGCATACTGCTTATCCAAACAGGCAAAAGAAAGGAAATGGGCCTGGTATACACATGGGCGTATCTTTTCAGAAATTAGCACTCTTCGCTTTGGAGGGGCAAAATCAAACTGGACACAGAATCAGAAGTAAAGGTTGTTATGCAGGAAATCAAAGCACGCAGGGCATAGAACTAGAAAAAGGAGCTATCTGATCAAATAAATTTATAAGTATCACAGAAACACAAGCAAGCTTCCATTTTTTCACGTTTAATTGACGCATACATCTTGTTGACCGCACTGCATGTAGTTTGCTCAGACGTTATCTTTGCTATGAAACTAAAGAAATATGTATGTACATTTTATAGTTTAAAAGCTATATCTTTGGTTTTGAAAAAGTACCAAAGCAACCAAAATGCAATGTTAATTGTGCTCTGTGTATTGTAAATAGTTACAAACTAGAATTTGCTATTTTCACAGATATTTCTATATGCTGGCTGCCAAACTTTGGGAGAACTGATCTTCCCCAGCACGACACTTAAGAAAATGCACATCATCCTATGGATCACATAAATAACCAGTAGATTAGCCTCAGAGCCCAAGAGGAAGTTCCAAGCAGTAAAATCACAAAGTTATGAGATATGCCTTCAGTGTGTCAAAGAGGTTGATTAAAAATTCAATCAGCTCTGCTAATTAGGATGAACAATGTTGCACAATGACATGCAACAGTGCCATGCTTGTATGCATTGCATTATTTCCAGATTATACAGCACATGTTCCATTTGCAACTTAAGGTGTGAAAATGCAACAATCAGCCCTCTGATACTTCAAATGAAATTATTTAGTATTTGTACGTCAGAAGCCAGAAAACACCACATGAAATCTGCTCTAGGCGATGTACCTCCCATTACTCAGCATGCTTTGCCATCCCTCTGGATCTTAGATCCTGCAGTATATACAACATATTCAGAAATTGTGATCATCAGTTACTTTTGCTTAATGAGCCATAGATCTGTAGATCATTACTGCATAGGAGGTCTTTTGGTCTATCATATCTGTGCTACCTCTTTGCTAGTCTGAATCTGATCCTGTTGTCCTACTTTCTCTCCATAGCCCTGTATATTCATCTATATAAAATATATACTAGTTTTCCCTGAAAATATGCCTTTGTCTCTTCCTTAACTACTCCTTACGGCAAAACATTTCATGCTCAAATGACCCACTATGTAAAAAAGTTCCTGTTTACATCTCTCCTCACTCACTTAGCACTAATTTTAAATTGACAACCCCCTTGTCACTGACTCCTCAGCCAGGCGCAATAGTCTTTCACTATTCATTCTATCAAACCTATTAGTAGTTTTAAAATGTCTATTAAATTTCTTCTTAGCCTTTCCTGCTTCAGTGCAAATAGTTCCAGTTTCTCATGTCTCTTATAATTATAGTTTCCCATCCCTAGTAACAACCTGATGAATCTATGTTGTATGATTTTAATATTCATATTGAATGCTGAGAACAATTTTAAAACTTTTTATTACTTAAGAAGTTCTACTATTTCCTTTCACTTCATTAAGGTAATTGGCAAAAGAACCAGAAGTGACGCAAGGAAAAATAATTATGCAGCAAGGTGTTATTGAATGCACTGTCTGAAAGTGTGGTGGAAGCAGATTCAATATTAACTCAAAAAAAAGAATTGGTTAAATACTCAAAATAGAAAAAAATGCAGAGTTATGGAGAACAAGCAGGGTAGTAGAGCTAATTGAATTATTCTTTCAAAGAGCCAGCAGAGGCATAATGGGCTGAATAGTCTCCTTCTCCGCTGTATTATTCTATAATTCCATGATCTACTAGCTCATCTATATGTTCCCTTTTATCTCCTTTAATTAATTTTTTTGCCTCCACAGTCTGCATTCTATATTCCACATGTTATTATTTACACAAATTTTAGTGATAAATATGATAGATTCATCTCTGAAAACATAAGACAGTTTACATTATTAGGCTTTGAACTTTGCATGGACTTCTGTTGCTAAGGATAGCTTCTTACATTATTTACTTGGAACACAATGGACAATGAATATTGCAAAGCATCATTAACTGAGGAACTGTGAACCCTTGCTGTATGTTGGCATACATTCAACAGTGAGCTTTATACTGATTGTAAGAACTACGTAGTTGTGCCAGAGTATATTGCTGCTGGACCTTGGCTGTAATACTTATGTAAAAGTTTTCTCTTTCCTTCACCATGGTTTTCTTGGTGGCCTAATATTACAATACATTGATATTTCTATTGCATTCCAATTTATAAGTTCTTAAACATTTAAGAGCAGACTTTACAAAGTTGTGCCAAAAGTTGATATCAAGGGCCAGATTATCATGTCGAGAATCAGGAGACAAGACTAATCGATTTCCATGAGGTGGGATTTTCTAGGGGTGCAGGCCCTAAATGGCAGAAATGGAGGCAGGTCCAAAGTGAACAGGTTAAAAGGCCCACCTCCACTCCCAAAAAACCCGGCCTGGTGCTTCCGATGCAATCAGTGGCTCATCGATATACAGTTGGACATTCTGACCACTCTAAACTGCTCCCACCTCACACTAACTCCTCATGTCTGCCACCCCCTCACTGTCACATCCTCAGTACCTCACCCCTTTATCCCCTTCACCATCACCCCCTCACCTTCCTCACCCCCCTTGCCCTCACACTCATTATCTACTTTATGAACAGAACTCACAAGCCCTATTATAACAGTTAGAAGCTGTTGAATAGCCCATAAAACTCTCCTAGTGAATAAACAGCCTCTTCGCACCAACTGCATAAACAGTGTCAAGCACTTGTAAAATGATTAGGCAGTTGGCTAGCAGCCAAGAGCCCATAAAATTCCCTAAGGAAATAAACAGACTTCAGAACTGCTATCTCAACAGATGTCTAGATGGAGTGCATAAAAGGGATGGGAAATGGTTAAATATATACACATTGTTATCATTCTAAGCTACCCTTTCAGAAGTGCGAACTGTACTCTAACTTTTTATCCATTCGATGAACTTTTTAAAAACTCATCTGAAGACTTTTCCACACTTACAATGTTGGTCTTTTACATGACAGTTTGCCAGTTAGCAGAAGTAACATGTTGGCAAACACCTTGTTTAGTTACATCTTCCAATCACAGAACTGTCATGACTCACCTTAATGAACACAGTTACACTCATACTACAGCATTTCATGAAGAACTGTAAAGGAGGCAAAACTATTTTACTTACCTTTTAAACTCTTCCGGCCCCCAATCCATGTTTCATGTCTCCAGGTAGCTGCTAAAGTCTGGGCTCCTCAACGAAAATTAGAAAAATTTACCAGAGAGTGGGTCTCAATTAACCCATAATGCTTCTTTAACAGGAACAGTTGGGTTCTGGGGCCCACTCCCTCCCCTGTCCTTATGAAAGTGGCTGAGGGTGGAAACAGAGGTAGGACCTCCAGGTGTGCCACTCAGAGACCATTTTCTCCTGGTCCCGCCTCTATTTAGTCTTGATTAGGGTCATGGAAATCCGGCACCAGGGGTTTGAACCAAGTTGAGGAGTGCAGTCAATAGATCCAAAATATTTCTAATTCTTTTAGCTTGATAAATGGGAAATCTTTGGAGACCCCTTGTCCTTCCAGCCTGAATTCCCAATACATGCGCCTGGTGTGTGAAAAGGCATGGCAGGAATGCAAATTCATAATGACTAACCATGATGGTAATTGATTCTAATGGGCATTTTACACTAATGATTTACACTTTCAGGGATACATTTTCCTTTGTTTTCTAATTGACCAACTTTTATGGAAAAATAAACATTCATATAGGGTGGTGTTACCCTCCGTGTACACTCATCAATATTGTCATTAAATATTGCTGAAAAAAGAGACATGGCTAAGCTTTTCGTCTTGTACTCCTCAGGATACCTTGCAAGAATACCAATATAAGGGAAAAACAACAATTTATACTGTATGTGAAGAGAGTGCTGATTGGTTGGCCATGGAGAATGCACCAATGACAGTGACAAACAGTTAACTGCCAAGCATTGTTTGAAATTTAAACCAGGCAGCTTGACCCTGATTGGTCAAGGCATTGCCCTGAGGAATGAGTCAGCAAATGGCTGTCACTTATTTTGTTTAGCTGAAACAATGTGTGCATGTTTTTCCTGTCTGCAAAGAACAGGGCCCTGTGTTTTAATATGTGTAGCTTCCAGTACACGCAAATGTGCCACACTGCGAGCCCGACTGACAATCTTAAATTGGTTGTCAGTGTAACTCTTAACACACTGAGGATTATTTAGCAAATGTTGTCCAATTGCGGAATCACATCTAATGTGAAATACTGTATTTTGAGTTTTGCAAACATGGGCTGGTTGGATACGGTCTGTTCCCCGCCTATTGCAAACAGTGGCTGGGACATGTTTGATTTGAACCGGCAGTCTTTGGGAAGTACGGCCTACATACCTAGCATCACATTGACACTGAAATTCATATACCACATTGCTCAGTTGTGTGATAGGCAGAACGTCTTTTTGACTTTTTGGCAGCATCCTGTTGGTGATGAATACCACTTGTGGTACTACTGCATAGTAGCAGCGTGAAGCAGATAGCTTGCCCAATTGCTCAAACTTTTGAGATACCTTGCTCTTCTAGGATAATCTGAAGCAGACTGAACAATTTTCTGGACCGAGAGTGACAGTCTTAAGACCGTTCATGAGTTTGTGTGATATACAGTGCAAAATGATCTGATCAGGGTAGTCATCCTGCAGGATAATGCACATTTTTCATGTTTCAGCTAAATAAAATAAGTGATAGCCATTCACTGACTCATTCCTCAGGGCAATGCCTTGACTAATCAGGGTCAAGCTGCCTGGTTTAAATTTCAAACAATGCTTGGCAGTTAACTGCCAGTCACCATCACTGGTGCATTCTCCATGGCAACGCCACTTGCCAACCAATCAGAGCTCTCTTCACATACAGTATAAATTGTTGTTTTTTCCTTATATTGGCAGTCTTGCAACATGTCCAGATGAGTGCAAGACGAAAAGCTTAGGCATGTCTCTTTTTTCAGCAATACTCAAGTTCTGCATTACCAAACGACTATTGTCATTAAAATTAGTAAAGATGATCCTTTTCACTCAACAATCTTTCCCTCCATCTTGAAGATCTCCTCTGTGGCTCTCTAAACTGAGAGTATTCCACCGCTGACTCAGAGTTGAAATGAAAACTTAGGTTTTAACTTTAATCATCTAGCACTAAACTAATGGTAGCGAATGGTTGCCAGTTATGCAGCTTGACAAATTTTCCTTTCTGTTGTATGATTGCTGAAACACTATTTGCCTCATGTACAGCTATTTAACTATGAATAGGTGCACCCCTTTAAATTTGAATTGCTACTCAGATTTTCTGAATTGTGCTGGAGCTTATGGAACAATCTTAAAACTTTGATGGCAACTCATTCTAAGTATTCAAATAATGTGACCCTGCACAATAGCCCACGGATAACTAAATGTGTTGTGGGCTAGCTTTGCCCAGGCTGGCAGCCATTTCCAGCAGCAAAAAATTAGGTAATTTTCTATATTTGTGAATTGTAAATATGGAGACTCACTGAAGAAATGTAGAATTTAAATTGTATTGTACTTTTGATGAAAACCTAAACGTTCCACTTATGACCTTTTCACTCAACTGTTATTAGATCTTCCTAGTTTGGAGAATTAATTGTGTATTCCACTGTTCCCTGGTCAGTGTGCTTTATATATCTTACAGCTTTGTGATGACACTCATAGGACAATATATAATAATTTATCACTAGTTATGCTGACCCTTGATAAGATTCACAGATCGCCTGTTCTTCTAAAGTTCCCATGTGTAAGAAAATATATGTGAAGTTTGGAGTTGACAGGAATGACATCTCTAGTGTTCATTCTCCCCTGCTGTTCAAAATGTCAACAATTACTAGGAATATAACTCATTTCTTTGCTTTCCATCTGCAGCATGGCGCCTGTGTTAAGCCCACCTGATTCACCCTTGGGTATAGCCAAGCTATAATTAAGTTACACACCACTTCTTATTGATCCCAAGGCTATATTAAATCAGAGACATTGACTGTCTTCTTGTCAGCGTACAAAGGCTGCATTCATAACATATTATGAATAAAGTATTTAAGCAGTCATTACCAATTAATTCTCCCTTTCACAAAAAAATCATCTGTGCTGTTGTCTTCATGTTGTGACTTTATTCGAAAAACAATCAAATATACAAGTTGCCAGGCAGCCAATAATCTTCCTTGATTAATGTTGTCCTCCTTTTGGCTTCCTTGTGTTGACAAGATCATTGTAAACTAAAGCAGCTGTTCTTTCCATTAGTCTATACCACTGTTAATGTCTCAGTCTATGAGTGTACTGTCTAGTCAACAAATGGGAGTTTCCTCACCGAATCCTGTCTACTCTGAAACTTGCTTGTTTTATGCCTAAAGATGTGACAAATTAAGAATACAAGAATGCAGACTTTAATGCCATATGGTGTAAACATGGTAAACGAAGGACTTACATTTATGTAGCATCCCTCACAATCTCAAGATTTGCTGAAATAATTATAGCCAGTGAAGTATTTTTTGACATGTAGTCACCGTTGTAATGTAGGTAATAAATGAAATGGAAGGAGCCCTTTGGGAAACAGATTTGGACAACGCTAAAGATTTATTTTAAGCATCAGCAGGTTCTGAGGGCCAAACTAGGGCATGGTTCAACCCCTGGGCTAAACACATCAGAAAGATAACAAGGGAGCAGACCAATCCAATGAGAGCCCCATCAAAAAATCCTTTCCTGTCAGTGATATTTCCAATTACCCAAATGTTATAGATTTATTTACTCTCACACCATGCTTTTAAACATCACTGCTTTGAGGGGTCCTAATGGGGGAGCGAGTATATATCATATCATATATACCACTGGAGATCAGCTCTTGTCAGTATTAAATGATTTAGTTTTTTATATTAAATCTTATAGCATTTTACAGCACAGAAACAGACAATTTGGCCCAACAGATCAATGCTGGTGTTTATGATCCTCATGAGCTTCCTCTCACCCTTCTTTATCAAACTCCATCAACATATCCTTCTATTCCTTTACCAACATGTGTTAATCTAGCTTTCCCATAATTGTATCTATGTTAATCACTTCAACTACGCCATCTGGGAGCGAGTTCCTTATTCTCACCACTTACAACACCAGGGCAGGATTTTTAGGTCCCAATGGAGATGAGTGCAGGAGCGGGTGTGAGCATAAATTCCTCCTGCTGGCTGGCATGCGGGTCTCCCAGCATTTTCCTGCCTCCTGGGCCATTTTCCTAAAGTGGGATCAGAAACGGCTGGACGCCTCACCAAAAAGTGGTACTTGGCAATTGACGGTTTTTAGAGGCCTGTTAAGATCCGAGGCCGCCCCACCACCACCAAGGTATCAGGGACTATGTCAGCTGCCTGGAGGCGACTTCCCAGTGGCAGGCCAGGGTAGGGGTGGCAATGTGCTTCAGGCAGGCTTTAAAGCACCCGCCCCCACCCCCAACCCACACTCCACCACTGTGTGCATACAGCTGAAGCTGCAGGCCACCCTGTGGAGAGGCTTCCCCCTCCCACAACGGTGGTCTGGCTACTGAAGACACCTTTAAATTTAAATTGGAGAGAGGAAGCTTCTAAATGGAGGCACCCACTCTCACAGTTACCTGAATTGCAAGCTGCTCTTTCTTCAGTGCTGGACGGCCTCCTGTTGGCCCCTCCAGATTCGAGAGCCCACCTGCCAACCTTAATTGGATGGCGAGCCTGCCCTCTGGCCACTAATTGGCCTATTTGTGGAAATTCACTGCCAGGCGGCTGTTTCCACAAAGTGCAACTCACATTTGATCCCTACATTGTGGTCCCAACTCAAAGGCCAAAATCCTGCCCCAGTCTAGTGGTTTTGTGCAGCATATGTACTCACATACAAGGTGAATCCACAAAGAAGTTGACCCCAGGCCCCTCACCAAAAAAACCCCACCAAGATTCCATTACCCATGTCTAAGTTGAAGATCAACATTTCAAAGTCTCTATCTACTACATTCCTCAGGTTTATGTTGGCCGAACGTCACAAATTCCGACCTCTTCCTCATTTCAATCAGTAGGGCTGGAAATTGGGCAGGTAAAATCAGCCCAGTGACATACCTGCTGATTTCCCACCTAGATTCTGCCATCATTAACTTTAACCTGCTTTCTTAGGCAGGTGGCAAAGGTTGGCAGAGTCTTTCTTTAAATACGTAGATTGGGGTTCAATGACATAATTGGGCTCTGACTGTAATTTTAACTGTGGCATGAGCAGGTAAGAGTTTCTGGGAACAGAAGAGGCCATTTCAGGTAAGTTTTATTACTTGCTTTGTAATATCAGGAGATCTTCAAGCTTCACAAGGAACATTTAGGCATCTGGCCATTTCCATCCCTTTCCCTTCCTCAGGACCCTCCGAAAACCCTTCTAAGTGACCTATTTTTTGCCAGCGATTCTTCCTTTGGACAGCACTCAACTTACACTTCAGCCCGGCTGGCTGCCATTTACATGCTCCTTTCAAGCGGGCAATTAGCCAGTGGAATGCAGATCAGCTTTGGCAGTTAAAGACTTCGGAGTCTCAACGCTGATAAGATTGATTGCACGGTGGATGGTCAACTCTGTGTTAAGCGTCATCTGGTGTGGCTCAGAAGCCCCACTCTAGCATGGCAATCTCTGCCACATTCACAGCAGAGGAATACAATGGGCTAAGAAGGTGCACGATTTGCTGGCCCTTGTTTTCTCAGGGCCCCTCTTTTCAGCCAGCTGAGCTTTTCGTTTCTGCTCACTTCACCAAACAGGCAGCCGCCAAAACTCCCAGCTATTAGTGACTGTCTCTCAGTTGTCAGTGTCACTTTCATATCTTGCTTGCAGGTGTCCTTGTAGTGGAGATATGGACACCCTGGAGGTCGTGACCCAGTGGCTGATTCCCCGTACAGGATATATGGTGGATATCCACACAATGAACGTGGCTGAAGCGCAGTTGTTTCAGCAATGAGTGAATACTGATGGAATTAACATGCTGTAGGACCTCTGAGTTTGTGACCTTGTCCTGCCAAGAGACGCTGAGTATATGTCCGAGAAAGCAAAACTGGAAACTGTTCAGCCTTTTCTCCTGGCTAGTATATGTTGTCCAGGTCTCACCACTGTAGAGGAGTGTGCTGAAGACACAGGCTTGGTGGACTCTGTTTGGTGTTCTCAGTCAGGTTGCTGTTGTTCCACACTCTCTTACTCAGCTTGGACATAACAGCTGCAGCTTTTGTGATGTGTGTTGATTACAGCATCCAGCGACAGATTGCTGATGATTGTGGATCCTAGATACATGAAGCTATTAACAACCTCCAGGGTCATATTATCAATGCTGATAGATGGCATTATGGTAACATCCTGGATCATGACATTTGTCTTCCTAGTGCTGATGGTCAAACCAAGCTCTTTACAGGCACGAGAGAGTCAGCCCATTTGCTGGTGCACGTGCTCCTCAGCATGGAATATTAGTGCAGCATCGTCAGTGTAGAGCAGGGATGGCGAACCTACGGCCCGTGGGCCATGCTCAAATTCATCCAGCCTGCAGCAAGATTTCTAAAAATAGAGACCTATGACAGCAGCGCCTTCAAAATAGCATTTATCATGGTCGTTACAAATTTGCTTTGGATAAAAGTGTCAGTTAAATTGCTATAATAATATTTAACAATATAATATTCAAACTCAGCCATTGCATTAAAAATGCAGGGGAGTTGAATGTTTCTGTATTCGCTCTAAAAAAAAACTAAATTAAGTTGATTTTTGTGAATGTGGCCCATGACTGATTTTATCTATGTGTGAATGGCCTGTTTTAAGAAAAAGGTCCCCAACCCCTGGTGTAGAGCAACTCTCTGATGCGGACTCAGCACACTTTTGTCTTGGATCTCAGGCAACCAAGGTTGAACAGCTTTCCGTCAGTTCTGGTATGTAAATAGAAATCCTCTGCAGATGACCTGAAGACATATGATAGCAGCAAAGAGAAGAATATACCGAAGAGTGTCGGTGCCAGAACACAACCCTGTGTGACCCCACTGTGCTTTGGTGAGATTGATGAACGCAATATATAGTGGTTTTCCTTTGTTCATGGCATTTCTCTTACATATGCCAGACTGAGAGGATCATGTCAATTACAAATCTTCAAGTTCTGAAACCACACTGGGATTTGGGATAGAGCACTCAGCAGCCCTTGTGGTAGCCTCTGCGGCTGGGGGTGGCAGGCCAGACTCCATCCCACACCTGGCCCGTGGAATGCAGATCCCGCCTTCCATTCAGGGAAGTTTCTCCCAAAACAGGTGCGGTGAATTGGGAAATTTCCATGACTTGCGCTACCCATCTTGGGAGCAAAAATCTGGGCCTGTGTAATTTAAAGCGAAGAGCAGTGACCTGTCTGGAGTGCAAATTGCAAAATTGCTAGATAGGTATTTTGTAGTTTTGCTTGACTTATCCCTGAAAAGCAAGAAAAACTTCCTCAAACATTTTGTTAGGAAATTAAAATGTTTTGGAAATGTTCACCTTTGAACAGCTTATATACAAATCCTTGCAAGAAGTTAACTTGATAGAGCACTTGACCTTTCTCACTCAATGCTTTCATATGTCCTAGGGTGCTAACTGTAAGCTTGGTTCTTAGTTGTTGAAAATTCACAAAAATATTTCATTGCTTAGAGAATTGAAATGAGATGCCAAGTGACTGTACTCTGATATAAGTTTTAATTGCTATTGAATAACAATGTTTATATACAGGGGATCAAAGGTTTAGGAAGGATCGGGTTGTTGCAAAGGGTTGAAGTGCTCTTCATCCACAAATAATCCCATATGATCAGCATCTCAAATAGCCTCTCCTAATCAAACTCCTTCTGCCCGGCTTCATGTGCCCATTCTTGCTTAGAACTATGGGCAAAGGTGTGACAGCAGGTGTTTGGCACCTCTAAACCAGGTAGCTCTGGGTTGGTGGGGCTCATCTCCTTAACTACCTAGGAGAAGGTAACTCTGATTTCAAACCGCCAGCAATGGGTTAATCAGCGAGGTATAAGTCAGCTGATAGTGCGGAAGATCACATGAACCCCAACCACTTAAATATATTCAACGGGCAGGTTGTTCAGCAAGTTATCAACCAAAACATCAGACATACCAAGCCCTGTGGTGTTGGGGAAATGATAATGGGGCAGGTAAAGGATGCCACTCGCAGTCTTCATTCATAACCATGCACACAGTCGGCCTAAGGGTGATAGTTGCCCTCCATAGATTGGGCAGATGTGAAGTTTGTATCCTCCTGAGGCGACAGAGCAGACCTTTTCAGGTACAGCGCTGCTCTCCCCAAGCTGGAAAAGGGGAAGAAAAGGAACCCTAAACACAGCCTGCTCTCACTGCGCCTGCCAGGTTACTGCTCCTGTTTGGTCATCCATTCACTGTGGTTGAAATGTAAACAACAAGATGACTGGCCATCATAGCTCAGTTCATGGAATGTCAGAAAACTTCTAGTCAACAACACTAGACCAGAGTGCAGGACTGCCCTCATAACCAGAATGCTGAACAGGTACAACATTGACATAAAGATAAAATCAAAATACTGCAGATGCTGGAAATCTGAAATAAAAACAGAAAATGCTGGAAAAACTCAGCAGGTCTGGCAGCTTCTGTGGGGAGAGAAATGTTTCAAGTCCATATGACTCGTATCGTTCTGAAGAAAAGCCATACAGCCTTGAAACATTAACTCTGTTTCTCTCTGCAAGACCTCCTGAGTTTTTCCAGCATTTTCTGTTTTTAATTACAACATTGACATAGCAGCCCTAAGCAAAACAAGGCTCGCTGAGGAGTGTCAACTTGAGGAGGTTGGTGCAGGCTACACATTTTTACTGGATTTGTAAGTCCAATGACCAGCCTCAACAGTCAGGCGTGGGCTTTGCCATTCAATCTGAACTGGCACACAAGCTTGACTCACTTCCTACGGGGACTAGTGATCGACTCATGGTTCTTCGTTTAAGTCTTGCCAGTAACCAGCATGCAACATCATTAGTGCCTATGCTCCAACAATAGCACATACAGATGAGGCCAAAGAAGCAGTCTGTGATGACCTGAGCAAGGTAATTAGAAGAGTAACCCACCACAACAAACTCATTATTCTTGGTGATTTCAATGCCCAAGTGGGCACAGCCTGTAATGCATGGAGAGGAGCACTAGGACACCACAGTATTGGCAGAGCAAACTCCAAATGCCAGCTCCTTCTCTCTAAGTGCAGCGAATTTGACCTAACCATTATAACCAGTCTTCCAGCAAGCAGAAAAACTGAAAACACCATGGATGCACCCCAGATCCAAATGCTGGCACATGTTGGATTATGTTATTGTATGACAGAGATTGCAAGAACATCCACTCTACCGACTCTCGTGGAAGTGCAGAACGCTTGTTTGACCATCAGCTTGTCAGGAGTATTGTGTCTTTTAAGATAAAATCTAAGGCGCTTTGGCAAGCCACAGAGGATGATTGATACAATTGTTCTTAAAGACATGGCCAAGAGACAAGAAATGGAACACAAACTAGACACAGGAAATGCTAATATCCTAGAGGACAATATTGCCATTGAAGCTTCTTGGAAAAAGTTGTAAGATATTACTTACAGCATGGCATTTGAGGTCCTAGGATTCATTAAATGGAAACACCAAGACTAGTTCGACAACGATGACCAAAACATAGGCAAGCTGCTAGATGAAATGCATGACATTCTCAGATTTTACATGTCTGACAAGAAACCACAAGCAAGCAATGCCAGATAGCATCACCCAAAACACATGCAGCAGGCCAAACTAAGAGAGAAGAAGAACAGGTGGTGGGAAAACAAGGCTGATAAACATAAAGCAGCTGCTGATAAGAATGACCTGAGGGCTCTACATGAAGGTCTGTGATCAGCATATGGCCCCAAAAGCAACAGTGTGACACCCATCCACTTAGCAGATGGCAATCAGCTCCTAACAAATAGGAATGAGATTTTCTCTTGTTGGGTAGAACACTTCAGCAATTTCCTAAGCCAACAATGCATAGTGTGCAATGATACCATTGAGTCACTTCCACAGCACCACACTCTAGAAGAGCTTGCTCTCCTTCTCAAGTGTAGCTCACAAAGGCTATAAGGCAGCTTTCTATGGGCAAGTCACCAGGAGCAGATGGCATTCCACCTGAAGTATACAAGTACGGAGGGACTCACATGGTCAGGAAACTCACGAGTCTCTTCTGCCTAATCAGGAATGAGGGAAATGTGCCCCAGGACTATAAGATGCTTCCATAACTCATCTCGACAAATGGAAAGGGAGCAAGTTCATTTGTGACAATAAACGTGGAATATCACTCCTTTCAACAGCAGGAAAAAACCTGGCAAGGGTTAATCTTAATTGGATTGTCATTCATGTCATTGACTGTGTACCAAGATCACAGTGTGGCTTCCATGCAGAGCAGGGAACAGTGGACATGATCTTTGCAGCGCATCAAATTCAACAAAAGTCACAGAAACAGAATAATAACCTCTACATGGTATTTGTTGACCGGACCAAAGCAATTGACACAGTAAACCAGGAAGGCCTGTAGAAGGTTCTGTACAAAAATGGCTGCCCTGAAAAGATGATTAGTGTCATTTATTTATTTCACAATGGCATGATGGCCAGCATGATGCAAAGTGGTACATCATCGGATGCCTTTCCTGTCACCAATGCCACCAAGTAAGGCTGTGTACTGGCTCCAGCTTTGTTTGCCATATACTCCTTGCCATACTCCATTATGTGCTCAAAGATCTTGACACAAGAGCACATATTCAATTCAGGATAGACAGCAATCTTTCAAACTTGCAAAGATTCAAGGCTTGCACAAAGGTTACTGAATGAACTCTTGTTCATGAACGACTGCGCTCTCATAGCATACACTCCAGAGGACACTCAGCTGCTTGATGGTCACTTTGCCCTACTTTCAGATCACTTTGGCCTGACAGTAAGTCTGAAGAAGACGCCGATCTTATATCAACCTGTCCCTGGCCACATACTCTAAGACCCCACTATTGTGAGATCTGCTGTTCTATCTTGGACTCTCAGAGATGGACTTGATTCTTAGACAGACTGTGGACATACTCTGGTATCTGCTTAGCACTCATTTATTAATACAACATCTAAACAGGTTATAGAGCAGGCATGTAGCTCCTCGGCATGATTCCGTTCTCTCTAGAGCCTAACACATGACTTACAGGTGTCATCTTCTATGTTATACATTAGCATATTCCATCTGTTAAGCCTTTATACTACACGTGCCCCCAGGTATACTGTACTACTTTTTAACAACAGCATGAAACTATGGGCGGAATCGTTCCAAGTTTGCATTAAATGTGGTAGCAGGTGGGAAAAAGGCCAGCTGCAGTGATGGCTTTTCGTGCCGTTTGGTCCCCTTTCTGGCGCGTCCCGCCTCATCAATAATGCATTACCGTGAAACACGCCAGGTCACTGGCGTGGTGGCCCCTGATTCGCCCAACCCACTGTCACCTCAGGCCTTCAGTAAACCAGGCGCCATATTCAAAGGCTGCCCCTGCACAGAGTTAACACTGTTCAAGGAGTATAAAGCTACTGGGAAATGATGGCTGCCAAAGGGAGGAAACATGCTGCTCCCAAATTTAGCAACGCCTCCCTTGAGCACCTACTGGATGCAGTGGAGGCCAGCTGCAAAGTCCTCTAGCCCTGCTCTGGGCAAAGGCCGGCAAGAAAGGTCAGCAAGGCAATGGCAGTGGTGGTCAGCACCAATGCTCTGCAAAAGAGAACAGGCATCCAGTGCAGGACCAGGATGCATGCCCTCATCCATTCTGCAGGGTAAGTCAACCACCTCATCACTGTCAACTCTCACACCCATTCACAAACCCATCATGCACCCACAGGGATCTCACACCTAAAGGGACAACACCACTAACTCTCAAGCACACCCTCACATCTCCGTCAGGCTCATATCCTCTGGAGCTCACGCCCGCATCCCATCCATGGCTCCGCAAACCACACAAACATTCTACACAGTTCCATGTGTCCTACTCGCACTCTCTCCACCTGTTTTCATGAAGGAGAAGCTGGCTGACAACAGCAGCAGGAGGTCCCAGAGCAGGGATGGAGTGGCCCACGTTACACCCCTCACTCACTTTCAGGGGCATGTCATTGCACTGACTGGTGAGCATGTGGACCGTGCCTATGGCAATGGTGAGGTCGGGGGCAAACACCCACATGAAGATTTTTTTAAAAATTCATGTACGGGATGTGGGCTTCACTGGCTGGGCCAGCATTTATTGCCCATCCCTAATTGCCCTTGAGAAGGTGATGGTGAGCTGCCTTCTTGAACCGCTGCAGTCCCTGTGGTGTAGGTACACCCACAGTGCTGTTAGGAAGGGAGTTCTAGGATTTTGACCCAGCAACAATGAAGGAACAGGATATATTTCCAAGTCAGGATGGCGAGTGACTTGGAAGGGAATTTCCAGGTGGTGGTGTTCCCACCTATCTGCTGTCCTTGTCCTTCTAGATGGTAGTGGTTGTGGGTTTGGAAGGCGCTGTCTAAGGAACTTTGGTGAATTCCTGCAGTGCATCTTGTAGATGGTATACCCTGCTGATACTGTGCGTCGGTGGTGGAGGGAGTGAATGTTTGTGGGTGTGGTGTCATTCAAGTGGGCTGCTTTGTCCTGGATGGTGTCAAGCTTCTTGAGTATTGTTGGAGCTGCGTTCATCCAGGCAAGTGGGGAGTATTCCATCACACTCCTGACTTGTGCCTTGTAGATGGTGGACATGCTTTGGAGAGTCAGGAGGTGAGTTACTCGTCACAGGATTCCTAGCCCCTGACCTGCTCTTGTAGCCACAGTATTGATATGGCTAGTCCAGTTCAGTTTCTGGTCAATGGTAATCCCCAGGATGTTGATAGTGGAGGATTCAGTGATGGTAATTCCATTGGGCATCAAGGGGCGATAGTTAGATTATCTCTTTTTGGAGATGGTCATTGCCTGACACTTGTATGGCACAACTGTTACTTGCCACTTGTCAGCCCAAGCCTGGATATTGTCCAGGTCTTGCTGCATTTGGACATGGATTGCTTCAGTTTTTGAGGACTCGCGAATGGTGCTGAACATTGTGCAATCATCAGTGAACATCCCCACTTGTGACCTGATGATGGAAGGAAGGTCATTGATGAAGCAGCTGAAGATGGTTGGGCCGAGGATACTACCCTGAGGAACTCCTGCAATGATATACCAGAGCTGGGATGACTGACCTCCAACAACCACAGCCATCTTCCTTTGTGCTAGGTATGACTCCAACCATTGGAAAGTTTTCACCCTGATTCCCATTGACTCCAGTTTTTCAAGGGCTCCTTGATGTCACACTCAGCCAAATACTGCTTTGATGTCAAGCCAGCCACTCTCACCTCACCTCGGGAGTTCAGCTCTTTTTTCCATGTTTGGCCCGAGATTGTTATGAGGTCAGGAGCTGAATGATCCTGGCGGAACCCAAACTGAGCTTCAGTGAGCAGGTTATTGCTTAGCAAGGGCTGCATGATAGCACTGTTGATGACCCCTTCCATCGCTTTACTGATGATCAAGAGTAGACTGATGGGGCGGTAATTGATCAAGTTGGATTTGTCCTGCTTTTTGTGTACAGGGCATACCTGGGCAATTTTTCACATTTCTGGGTTGATGCCAGTGTTGCAGCGGCACTGGAACAGCTTGGCTAGGGGCGCGGCAAGTTCTGGAGCACAAGTCTACAGTACTATTGCTGGAATATTGTCAGGGCCTGTAGCCTTTGCAGTTTCCAGTGCTTTCAGCCGTTTCTTGATATCATGTGGAGTGAATCGAATTGGATGGAGACTGGCATCTGAGATGCTGGGGACCTCCGGAGGAGGTCGAGATGGATCATCCACTCGGCACCTCTAGCTGAAGAATGTAGCAAATGCTTCAGCCTTAGATTTTTGATATTTGTGGAGCTTCCTCCTCCAGTAAGTTGTTTACTTGTCCACTATTCACGAATGGATGTGGCAGGACTGCAGAGCTTAGATCTGATCCGTTGGTTGTGGGAACGCTCATCTCTGTCTATCACTTGCTGCTTATGCTGTTTGCTGTTTGGCATGCAAGTAGTCCTGTGTTATAGCTTCACCAGGTTGACACCTCATTTTTAGCTATGCCTGGTTCTGCTCCTGGCATGCCCTCCTGCACTCTTCATTGAACCAGGGTTGATCCCCTGGCTTAATGGAAATGGTAGAGTGAGGGATATGCCGGGCCATGAGATTGCAGATTGTATTCGAGTACAGTTCCGCTTCTGCAGGTGGCCCACAGCACCTCATGGATGCCCAAACTTGAGTTATTAGATCTGTATGAAATCTATCCCATTTTGCACAGTGGTAGTGCCACACAACACAATGGAGGATATCCTCAATGTGAAGGCAGGACATCTCCACAACGACTGTGCAGTGGTCACTCTTACTGATACTGTCATTGACAGATGCATCTGCATCAGGCAGGTCGGTGATGTTGAGGTCAATTATGTTTTCCCTCTTGTTTGTTCTCTCACCACCTACTGCAGGCCTAGCCTAGCAACTATGCCCTTTAGGGCTCGGTGAGTAGTGGTGCTACCGAGCCACTCTTGGAGATGGACATTGAAGTCCCCCACTCAGAGTACATTTTGCACCCTTACCACTCTCAGTGCTTCTTCCAAGTGGTGTTCAACATGGAGGAGCACTGATTCATCAGCCGAGGGAGGGTGGTGATCAGCAGGTTTCCTTGCTCATGTTTGACCTGATGCCATGAGACTTCAAGGGGTCCGGAGTCGATGTTGAGGACTCCCAGGGCAACTCCTTACTGACTGTGCCGCCACCTCTGCTGGGTCTGACCTGCAGTGGGACAGGACATACCCAGGGATGGTGATGTCTGGGACGTTATCTTTAAGATATGATTCCATGAGGATGATTATGTCAGACTGTTGTTTGACTAGTCTGTGAGACAGCTCTCCCATTTTGGCACTAGCCCCCAGATATTTAATAAGGAGGACTTTGCAGGATCGACAAGGCTGAGTTTGCCATTGTTGTTTCTGCTGCCTAGTTCGATGCTGGAGGGTGGTCCGCCCGGTTTAATTCCTTTTTTGTAGTGGTTTGATACAACTGAGTGGCTTGCTAGGCCATTTCAGAGGGCATTTAAGAGTCAACTACATTGCTGTGAATTTGGATTCACATGTAGGCCAGACCTGGTAAGGATGGCAGATATCCTTCCCTAAAGGGGCATTAGTGAACCAGATGGGTTTTTACAGCAATCAACAATGGTTTTGTAGTCTTCATTGGACATTTTTCATTCCAGATTTTTATTGAATTCAAATTCCACCATAGTGGAATTCAAACCTGGGTCCCCAGAGCATTTCCTTGGGTCTCTGGATTACTAGTCCAGTGACAATACCACTACACCATCACCTCCCCCTGTTACGACTAAGATGAAGGTGTAGGGTCACGAGCCTCTCACTGACCCCAAGAGAGTTCAGAGAGCGCGACATCTATCCTGTTCTTCATGGCGAAACTGACTCCGTGGACATGGGGGTCACGGTATGACTTCCCTTTCCAGCAGAAGGTGTATCCTCCACTGGCCTCTCTCTGCGGCCCCTCCTCAGTGAGCCAGATTTCGCTAAGCAGCGATGTCGATGTTGTGCCTTGCTAGCTCCTGAACCAGGCTGGCACTTTGTCTTTCCGGGCGATCACTTTGGGTTGTCAACAAGTGTTCTCACATTCCAGGCTCTGAAGTTTAACTATTTCTTGTTTTGACTGCAGAGGTAGTGATCCCGCTGGGTGCAGTTTCCCAGCCAGGAGAAATGGGACAGACTATTTTTGGGACATCTTTTCTCACCCCCTCCCCATTTGGGGTGAGCAGAGGGTAACCTGAAGAGGACTGCTCAGTTGTAGATGCAGCTGCCGAAAGGCACCCCTGTCCCGACACGGGTGCTCAACAACTGTCACACAACCAGCGCCTGTGTGTGGAATTTGGACTGGGGGCCCCCAGATATCACAGCCCTGCCCCTGTTGCCAATCCTCCATCACCACAGGGCTTTCTACCTGATGGAGACCTGTGCGTGGTGTAGTTTAGCATGGGAACCCCGGTGCGCAGCTGGGTTCCACACAGTCTTGGCAGTTGGTGGCCGGGTTCAGTGGCATGGCAGACCATGACGAATGGGGCCACTTCTCCGTTGCAGCCTTCTCCCATCTTCGCAGCCATTGGGGCCGCAGCCCTCCTCCACCTGCTCTGCCATTGAGGACTTCTTGGGTCTTTCTCTGTCTGGTACCTCACCCTCAACTTTATCACCATGGAAGACCCTACCAGGAGTGTGAGCTCTGGATGGCATTGCTCTCGGGTTCATGGGGACATGCAAGCCTTCCCATCACTGCAAGGTGACGGATCCTCAGAAAGGAGTGACATCATAAGGTGCATTTAACAATGGAAAAGATGAATCATTCTCTAGGACCTCAGTCTCAAAGAGATCTCTCAGTACTGCAAGGAATTCTTCCTCATCACTCTCTAGGAAGAGCCAGTTCAGTTCCAGCAGCTCTTCATGAGGCTGGTCACCATCTGCTGCAGTGCCTTCTGTATCCTGCACCTGTAGCCTTACTTCATGATTAACTGAGAGATTCATAACTTCCATGTCTGCCCTGGGTCTTGTGGATGGTGTCTCTGTGAAAGAAATGAACTTTCTGTTGATTGTATAAACTTCTTCAGCTTATGATGGCTCAATTTCTACTGCTTCTAAATAAAAGGATGAAGATTGTGGCATGAAAGACAATGAGTTGTTCAAATTGTAGACATCAGCTACTTTGTCTACGATTCCTAAGAGTATGCCAACATCGCCATTCAATAGGGATGTACATTGATTATAAAGAACATAGCGAGAATCAATGATCTGTCACTCCTTGTAGCTAAGAGGGGCGATATAATCCTGCCTTTGATTGGAAGATCAGTGCCGCCTGGAGCATGTAACTTGACGCCTGATGGGTAAAGGGGCATCGGCTGATGCCAGTCGAGGTTATCTTCTAATATGTTAACAGCTGTTCCACTATCAATTTTAAAAGTACTATCAAAGCTTTGAACTTGACTGTAACTGACCAGTAGTCTGGATGAAGTCTAGCTACTTCCCCAAGAAACTCTGTCAATTTGCCTTGTTCTTGACTTTCCATTTCTTGGAAGGAATGTGTTTCATAAATATTTTCCGGTCTTCAACTTCGACTAAAATTGCTGGATTTGCAGAAACACTTGAAATGTTCTGTTTTGCCACATTGCAAACATTCTGCACCCCTTGCTGGGCAGTCTTGGAGTCTTTGCTGGGTTTTCACGCCACAACACAAGCATCTCAAAATGGCTGCTGGTTTGGAGTTTCCTGCCTTTTCGGTTGGTCTGGAGGGCTTTTGTATGGATGGGACCACTGCCCATGGGCCTTTCCAATCTACTGAGTCATGTGAAACCTTGGAGTCACCACGAATCATAGCCCAATTAAGCGCTCAAATCTCAGCCTGCCTCACATACTGAACCGCTTGACCCAATTTAAGATCTCCTTTGGTTTGAGAAAGTCAGAGAGCTTTTCATCCTGGACACTCATGACTATGCAACCATGGGTTAGTTGTCCTTTAGCATCCATAAGAACTAGCTAGGTGATATAAGTCAGTTAGGAATAATCCAATCAGATCATTGTGAGTGCTGGTTAAAATATTACTTCAATTACTAAATTTTGCTTCAGGCTAAAATAGGTGTCAAAGTCTTTAAGAATGGACTCAAAGTTCGTAGTGGACTCCTGCACTCCTTGCCTTAGGAGAACAGCATCTGCTACTGGACCTAGTGCATAAAGAAATGAACTAATTTGAAGCTTTGGCTCTTATTGATGAAGACCTGATGCTGCATGGTATTGGAGAAAATGGCGTTTCCATAACTCCCTCTGCTGGCCTCTCTGCAAGCCCTTGAGGCAGTCAAATGGGCGGGTCAAGGACAGAGACTACTCACCAAGTACGGTCATTGTTACCTCTCTCAAGTGTGCCTCCTTTTTCCACCGAAAGTTCTTGAGCTGCTTTCTGAGGTTTCTTCACTCTGAGGTTCCTTCGATAACACCAATATCTTTTTTCATATCAATGCCTCTACCGCTGCAACCATATTGTGAGAGGTGTTCTTCTATCTTCGACTCTAGGCATAGGACTTGGTTCTTAGACAGACTGTAGACATTCTCTGGTATCTGCTTAACTCTTGTATATTAATACTACATCTAAACAGGTTGCAGAGTAGGCACGTAGCTCCTCGGCATGATTCCAACCTCTCTCTCTCTCTCTCGGGAGAGAGAGAGAGTCTAACACATGACTGACTGGTGTCAGTGATACATCATCATCTACGTATATGTTATCATATCCCATCTGTTAACCCTTTATACTACACCTACATTCACTATCAACAATGTACCCCTGCATTCAGTACAGAAGTTTTGTTATCTTGGGACTATCCTCTCTAATAACACTACACTGGGTGACAAAATCAACTAACGCCTGGCAAAAGGAAGCTTAGCATTTGGCAGGCTCACTCACAGACTTTGGAAAGAGCATCAAGTTTGTCTCAGAACAAAGATCAAAGACTACCAAGCAGTGGCTCTTATATCACTTCTTTATTGGTGTGAGACTTGGACAACCTACTGGCATCACATAAAACAACTAGAAGCATTCAATTTTTGCTGTCTGAGATCTGTTTGCAGCATCAGGTGGCAGAACAACATCCCCAAAGCCGAGATTCTTGAAAAGTGTTGCATACCTGGCATTGAGAGCATGCTCATCAGAGCTCAACTTCGCTGGGTCAGCCATGTGGTTCGCATGGTGGATTCCGCATACCAAAGGCAATGTTCCACAACCAGCTGAGCACGGGAAGCCCCACCACAGGACATCTCAGACTTAGCTATCTGAAAGCTAACATCAGAGCTTGCAAGCTGGATCCCAATACATTGGCAAAAAAACAACCTTGGACAGACCCAAATGGCAAAGTCTCTGTGATCAAGTGCTTTTGACATTTGAGGTGAACAGAGTCAAGTCCCTACAGGACAAATGAGCACAGCGCAAAGCCAATGCCTCCATCCATCCCTCCAACATTATCTTCATATGCAGCATTTGCAGTCGGTTATGCAAATTGAGACTTGGTCTAACGTAACACATGAGACGACATCAAAGTAGACTGTAAACCGTTATTTTGCTAAACACCCATTCGTTGAAGTGACAGCAGAATCCATCCATCTGTTTGTATACAAAAGTTGTGTTAATTCCTAAATGCTATAAAAATCACAAATATATTAGCTGGTGTTCTATTCAAGGGGTCAAAATACTTCATTGGTCTTAAGAACAAAACCCAAGCAGTTTATACATTTCATCCCTGCCGCCCAATATTATTGTTATATTCTAGACAGATGAAGTACATCTATAAAACAGTCTTTCTGTCTATAAACCCAAGCAGTTTATAAATTTCATCCCTGCCGCTCAATGTTGTAATCTAGATGGATGAAGTACATCTATAAAACAGTCTGTCTGTCTATCTATTTATGTCTGTCTGTCTGTCTGTCTTTCGATCTATCTATCGATCTATTTATCTATCTATCTATCCCTCCAGATGTGTGTCTGAGGAGAAGACAAAGAGGCTGCAAAGTGATACAGATGGGATAACTGAGTTGGCGAAACATGGCAGATGGGATACAATCTGGGGAAGTGTGAAGTTGTCCACTCTGGAAGGATAAATGGAAAAGCTTATTCTTTTTATATCTGAGAAACTGGGAAATTTTGGTATTCTTGTGCCCTTTTTGACAAATTGCAGGAAGTTAACATGCAGGTAGTGCAAACAATTAGGAAAACAAATGGTCTGTTAGCCTTTATTACAAAGCGATTGAAGTATAAGAGTGAAGTAGCATTATTACAATTCTATAGAGACCACACCTGGAGTACTGGGTATGGTTTTAGTCTCCTTACTTAAGGAATGATGTATGTGTCTTGGAGGGGGTGCAATGAAGATTCACTTAATTGATTTCTGGGAGGAGAGGGTTGGCCTATTGGGAGAGTTTGAGTGGACTAGGCCTATATTCCCTTGACTAGGAGTAGCTGAGTTGATCTCATTGAAAATAACATTTTTAAGGGGTTTGATGGGGTGGATGCTGAGAGGTTCTTTCTCCTGATTGGAGAATCTAGAACTAGGGGGAATAGTCTTGGCATAAGGGGTCAACCATTTAGGATTGAGATGAAGAGAAATATCTTCACTCAAAAGTTGA
The DNA here is from genome assembly GCF_964194155.1 of Cetorhinus maximus. NCBI lineage: Eukaryota > Metazoa > Chordata > Chondrichthyes > Lamniformes > Cetorhinidae > Cetorhinus > Cetorhinus maximus. The sequence goes on from NC_135896.1 coordinate 14,226,092, forward strand.
AATTTTCTACCCAAGATGGCTCAGGCATTGAATATATTCAAGATAGAGATTTGTAGATTTTTGGATAGTAAGAACTGAATTGTATGAGGCACCGGATTCCCTGCATCCCCAGCTGAAATGTCGGTGGGGGGGCAGCCTGCCAAGGGGAACATTGGCTGCCAAGCCGCTGGAGATGAGACTTCTGCCCTTCTGGAGCAAGAAGCCCCGTCTCAGAGAGCTGCCAGCCAGTCAGAAGCTGGCAGTTCTCCAGCACTTTGAGTGCATGATGCTGGATCATTTAGGTGTGGTTAGGAGTCTTGCTAAGCACCAAGCTGGTAGACTCAGGTGAGAGGATGAGGGTGTTGTGGGGCCTGAGGTTTAAAAGGCGAAATGGGGAAGCACAACCTTGAGAGAGGGAGGGTAAAAACCTGGCCAGTGTGGGGTGGGGGCCTCCAATGAGCCAGGGCCCATTAAAGAGGCCCTTCCCTGCCTGCCACCGACCCTTACAGGGAAACCTGCTGGTGTGTCCACTTAGCATCGGCCTCTGCCATCGCCAGTTAAATCCCAAAGGCTAGTGGGCATTAATTGTCCACTTAAGGACCTCAATTGGCTAACTGGCTGGGTGGGGAGGCGGGGGATGGTGGCAGCAGCTTGATGCCACCCCTGCCTTTGGGATAACTGCGGATGGGACAGGGTCGGGTAGGAAGGTGGTGGGCAGGCCACCCACTGGATTAACGATCCTCATTGCCTCCAACCCTGTCAGCGGGTGAGCATTAAATTCAGCCCTAAGGGAATTAAGGGATATGGGGAGAATTCAAGAAGACGGTATTGAGGTAGAAGATCATCACGATTGTGCGGAATGGCTGAGTGGATTTCAACAGTTGAATGGCATACTCCAGCTCCTAATTCTTATTTCCTTATATTCTTATATAATCCTTGCATATAGTATGCAACCATCAAATGCCAGCTTGCACAAATACTTGGAAGCAAACTTAAAAAAGGACAAGGAAGACGTCATTTACCTGGAGCCTTAAATTAATACAGTTACCTTTTTTGCCCCATACTATATGAGAGACAAACATCTGTAATTAAACTCTGTCTGATCTGACACTTAGACAGAGCTGCATCTGAACTGCAGACTATGTGTGCAATATGAGAATCATCTGATTTACAGAGAGCAGTGCCACAGGACTTTTGCCAATACAGTACTGTGTTACTTAAACAAGTGTTATATAAACAAGTGTGTTATATTCACCAAGACTTACAAGACATGCTATGGTGTGTACAAGATGTCACCTTTTCCCATTACTTCCTACTTCCTTTTACCATTGGGATAAATGTTACTTCGACGGAAGATCTGCATAAACATGGGAAAAAGTGCTTAAACCATTTTTACAGGGATTTCTATGGTTCTTCTGCCAGAGTTGCAGTGGCCAGATGGGAGAACCCCCAGAAAAGCAGATACCCACCCCATCATATGACTCTTTAATAATTTCATCCACTTTGTTGCTAAAAATTGTAAACAGACCCTTGCTGTGCGTACTCTCCTCAAGAGGTTAACTAATTTATTAGTGTGCTTAATATTTCACAATGTTGTTATTGGTGAAAAAACTTGAGGAGTAGAGGGAGGGAAAACAAAGTAGAAGATGATGCTGACGAGCTATTGACCAGGAGACCAGGCATTACAGGCTGGAAATGAGGTGCGAGACTCTGTTTTGGAGGGTGGCTTGCAAGTGGCTGAAATTAATTTTTCTTATTTGCATTAAATTAACTCAGAGTTTCTTTTTGTTTAGTTGAAGTGGTCAGTATTCTTAAAATTGTTTTCTGGGTCGTGAAATAACACAAAATATGATTTTAAAAAGCACAGCAGCATTTCACTCAACCCTTCATAAGTTAATGAACAAGCATCTTTGAAAACACATTATTAGTTGCTACCTCACAGAAACTAAATTACTTAAGTGTGCTGTTCAATATAACAAACAATGTGTGATTGCTGCTGAAAGCTCTTGCATTATAATATAGAAAGTGTACTCTCATTTAGTTCCTGCTGTTCAATAATAACTGATACAATTATATTATTAATTATGTGGTATAATGGCACTTCAGAATAAGCCACATTGTACAGTAGCAGTGCAGTAAAAAGTCATGTGGTGGAACAATTTAAGAGTATGAATGACATTTTATAATAGCAGTGAGTCATCTCCTACAGTAATGCCAAATTGAATCATATGATTTAGTCATGGGACCTGTTAGCCATTCAAAATTTTTGTCCTTCCTTCCTTCCTTCCTCCCTTCCTTCCTTCCTTCCTTCCTTCCCTCCCTCCCTCCTTCCCTCCCTTCCTTCCTTCCTTCCTTCCTCCCTTCCTGCCTTCCTCCCTCCCTTTCTCCCACCCACTCTCCCTCCCTCAGAAGGACTGTACCAAGCTCTGTAAATGTGCCAAAGCTAACTTTTTTCTCAGCTGAAGAAAGAATGATTTCAACTTATAAAAGCAAAATTACCAAAGCAAGTGCTGACATACCCAAATGAACAAAGCTTCTGATTGTGAGTGTTTAATTCTCAAAAGAAACCGTTGCAAGCTCAAATTACCCTCCCTTTGTTTAGACAGTAAAGTCATGTTTGGTACATGATACAACTTGGCACAATTCTGATTGTAAAGAATGGGTTAGGCCAAGTAAAGAATTTTATGGATATAAGTATATATGCATGCATATTTTATGGGAGTAATGTCAACTCTGGATATTGCTGTCATGAAAGACCTGATGGAGATGATTGCAGAAAGTGAAGAGTTGAGGACATAGGAGGCCTTGCACTGGGATCATCACTGGTCCAGGATAGGTTCTTACACTGGGCGCGATTACCTGGAGCAAACTGACGAGTGATGCCTGATGAGGCTGAAGCTCAGTGAAGCAGCAAATACTGCATTATACAAGATGATTTGCAACAAAAGTAAGCAGGAACAACAGTGCTATCAGTGGAAATTGGGCCAACAACTGAGCTGAACTCCATGCTGATGTTACCTTCTAGGCACCCAAGGAGACTTGATTGGAATCAGCAACTGCAAAGCAATCTGCAACTTCTGAGATGTGACCAAAGCTTAGTATAGGAAGGTCCATCAGTCTGTGCAGTTCAGCAATGATCACCCAGAACAGGAGCAAAGAGAGTTTAGATTTTAGCAGCTGGCCCACTTTCCTATAGTGAAGTCTATTACCATTTGGAAAGAGGTGCTTGTATTCTTGGGGCATACATGAACAGAAATGGCTTCTAATCCTTCAAGGTCCAAATGGCATGTGATCACCACCTATAAATCATATAGTTAATATTAAGTACCTAGGTAATATGCAAAGTCCCTTCATATTGAAGCAGTTCAATGCAAGTAAAATGTTTGTATGTAAGAGAGATAATGGCCACCATGGGTAGCTCAACCATGCTCAATCTCTGATGCCAGCAACAGAGCCAGGCTGCTTCTAAAGCAAGAAAAAGACTCAGACGAATGCAAGGTGCAGCCTTGCCACATGCTCCTCCAAAGGTTAACAAAATTGTTAGTGTGCTCCATGTTTCAAAACATTGCTATTGAGAAAGACCTTGCAATAATCTTCCATGAAGGCCAGCAAAAGTAAAGAGAAGGAAAACAAAATAGAAGAAGGTACTGATGAGCTATTGACCTGGCTGGAAATGAGGTGCAAAGCTTTTTTTAGGATGGCCCACAAGTTAATTTTATGGATATAAATATATATGCATGCATATTTTGTGGAAGAATGTCAAAATTCTACCATCCGTGGTTAACTAAAGAAGTTAAGGAAAGCATCAAACTTAAGGAGAAATCATATAACTGAACAAGGATGAGTGGCAGGTCAGATGATTGGTCAGAATATAAAGAATGGCAGAGAATGACAAAGGTTAATCAGGAGAAAGAAATTAGAGTATGAGATGAAGATAGCTAGAAATATAAAAACAGATAGCAAGAGTTTCTACAGGTATTTAAAAAGGAAAAGAATAATTAAAGTGAGTGTTGGTGCTCTAGAAAGTGACAGTGGGGAGTTAATAGTAGATAATAAGGAAATGGAAGATTAAATTAAGAAGTATTTTGCTTCTGTCTTCACTATATAGGATACAAAAAACATTCCAGTAATAGCTGTAAATCAGGAGGTGGAAGGGAGAGGGGAACTTGGTTAAAATTACAATCACTAGGGGAGCAGTACTGAGCAAATTGATGGAGCTGTGGGCTGACAAGCCTTCAGATTCTGATGGACCTCATCCTAGGGTCTTAAAAGAAATGGCTAATGAGCTAATAGAGGCGTTGGTGTTAATTTTCCAAAATTCCCTAGGTTCTGGAAAGGTTTCATCAGACTAGAAAGCAGCAAATATAACCCCTCTATTCAAGATGGGATGGAGGCAGAAAACAGGAAATCAATTAGCTTGATGTCTCATGTGGGGAAGGTATTAGAATCAATCTTTAAGGAAATTATAGCTGGGCACTTAGAGAAACTCAAGATAATTGGGAAGAGTCAGCATGGTTTTATGAAAGGGAAATCATGTTTAACCAATGTACTGGAGTTCTTTGAAGGAGTAACATGTGCCGTGGATAAAGGGGACCCTGTAGATGTACTGCACTTGGATTTCCAGAAGGCTTTTGATAAGGTGCTACATCAAAGGTTATTGCAGAAAATAAAAGCTCATTGTGTAGGTGCTAACATATTAGCATGGATAGATTGGCTGGCTGGCAGAATACAGAGAGTATGCATAAATCGGTCTTTGTCTGATTGGCAGGATGTGATGAGTGGAGTCCTGCTGGGGCCTCAACTTTTTACAATTTACATCAATGACTTAGATGAAGGGAGTGAAGGCATGGTGGCTAAATTTGCAGATGACACAAAGGTAGGAAAGTATGTTGTGAAGAGGACACGAGGAGGTTTCAGATGGATATATAGGTTAAGGGAGTGGGCAAAAATCTGGCAAATTGAGTATAATGTAGGAAAATGTGAAATTGTTCACTTTGGTGGGAAGAATAAAAAAGAATATTACTTAAACGAAGAACTGTTGCAGAATTCTGAGGCGCAGAGGGATCTAGGTAGTTTAGTGCATGAGTCACAAAAAATAGTATGCAAGTAATTAAGAAGGTTAATGGAATGCTCTCCTTTATTACTAGAAGAATTGAACATATAAGTAAGGATGTTATGCTTCAGTTATACAGGGCTTTGGTGAGACCACATAAAACATGCAGTTTTAGTCTCCTTCTGTAGAGATGGATGTAAATGTGTAGGAGGTGGTCCAGAGGAGGTTTATTGTATTGATACCTGGAATGAGCAGGTTGTCTTATAAGAAAAGGTTAGGCAGACTGGTCTTGTTTCCACCTGAGTTTAGAAGAGTGAGGGGTGACTTGATTGAAGTACATAAGTCCTCAACAGTTTTGACAAAGTGGGCATGGAAATGATGTTTTCTCTTATGGGTGAGTCCAGAACTAGGGGGCACTGTTTTAAAATTAGGGGGTGCCTTTTTAGGACAGGCGATGAGGAGAATTTTTTTTTCTCTCAGAGGGCTGTGCAACTTTGGAACTTTCCACCTATGAAGGCGGTGGAGATGGGGGTCATTGAATTTTTAAGACATAGGTAGATAGATTCTTTTTAGGCAAGGGAATCAAAGGTTATTGGAGGTAGATGAGAATGTGGAATTCAAAATACAAACAGATCAGTTATGATCTCATAAATGGCGGAGCAAGCTCAAGGGGCCGAATGGCCTACTTCTGCTGCCATTTCGTATGTCTGTAAGTGGCTGAAATTGCTTTTTCTCATTTGCATTAAATGAACTAGAATTTTCTTTTTGTTTTGTTGAAGTAGTCAGTTTTCATAAAAAAACGAATTGCAGAATTTGACTCATGAAAGTAGTGAATTCTATTGGTCACTGTTATATATGGCAGCTTGTAAGTGCATGTGGTCGCTAAGTGCTTATGTGTCACTCAGTAGGGTCAATCTTTTGAGTATTTTGTGAAGTTACAGGCACACGTCCAGCGGACAGGGTTCCTGGCCACAGTGTGTACTTGGAAAATTATCTCTAGTGTGTTATCCTAATGTGCTTATCAGCTGTTATGAGTCATGAATTTCTATATATGTGTAGTGTCTGTCTGTGATCGACTTGCTTCTTTAAGCCAAGAGGCAACACGTTGATGCCAACTGTTGTGCTTGAAATTCAGTGTGCCCTCTGGCTGGATTGCAACATCTGATGTATCCTGTATTGAGCCACTGGAGTAGATCCTTGGTTTTAGACACAGAAGGAAGCCATTTGGCCCATGTCTGTGCCAGCTCTGTGCTGGAACAATCCAAAACTAATTCCAAAGCCCCCCTTTCTGTCTTTTTCCACTGCCCTGAATCCCCCAAATATTGCAACAAATATTTAACCAATTTTGTTGTAAATTGTCTCTGTCTGAATCATTTCCTGTAACAACACATTTCATACCCACTATGTAAGGAACAACTGCTAACTCTCCCTCCACAAACATAGTGCTTCTTTTCCTGATGATCCTTTATCACTGATTCTAACAAAACCTCTTGTGCAACACATTAGATACTTAGAAAATTTACAATATACAAGGAGGCCATTTAGCCCATTGTGTTTGTGCCAAAAAAAGAGTTATCCAGCCTAATCCCTCTTTCCAGCTCTTCTAGTCCTGTGGGTAACAGCACTTCAAGTGCATATCCAAATATTTTAAAAAATGTGATGAGGGTTTCAGCCTTGTTGAGTATTTTCTGAAAATTCCTAAATATTAAATCTACTGCATTCATTTCTTTTATGTACTCGATCTGTCACTTCTTAAAAAATGTCCTTCAAAATTTGTCAAAACACAATCCTAAATTTCCCTACTGCTACCTTTGGTGATACCCATGGAATGACTTGTGCAAAGCTTGGTGCTAGCACAGATCTGACGCTGAAATCTCTGTCAATTGGACTGCTTTTTATTCATTCAAGGGGTCTGAGTGTTGTTAGCAAGACCAGCACTTGTTCCCCATCCCTCAATGCTCCTGAGAAGGTGGTGGTGAGCCGCCTTCTTGAATTGCTGCAGTTCATCTGGTGTAGGTAGATCCACAGTGCTGTTTGGAAGGGAGTTCCAGATTTTTAACGAACTGGCAGTGAAGGAATAGTGATATAATTCCATGTCAGGATGGCGTGTGGCTTGGAGGGGAACTTGCAAGTGGTGGTGTTCCCGTGTGTCTGCTTCTGTTGTTCTTTTACGTAGTCGCGGTTGCAGGTTTGGAAGGTGCTGTCGAAAGAGCCTTGGCATGTTGCTGCAGTGGGAATTGTAGATGGTACACACTACTGCCACTGTGTGTCAGTGGTGGAAGGAGTGAATGTTTATTGTAGTGGATGGGGTGTCAATCAAGCGGGCTGCTTTGTCCTGGATGGTGTCAAGTTTCTTGAGTGTTGTTGGAGTTGCACTCATCCAGGCAAGTGGGAGTATTCCATCACACTCCTGTCGTCTAGATGGTGCACATACCTTGGAGAGTCAGGAGGTGAGTTACTCACCACAGAATTCCTACCTCTGACCTCTTCTTGTAGCCACTACTTATATGGCTGGTCCAGGTAAGTTTCTGATCGATGGTAAGCCCCCAGAATGTTGATGGTAGGGGTGTTCAGCATTGGTAATGCCATTGAATGTCAAGGGGAGATGGTAAGCTTCTCTTTTGTCCAGGCTTGCTGCATGCAAATACAGACTGCTTCAGTATCTGAAGAGTTGAGACTGGTTCTGTACACTGTGCAATCATCGGAACATCCATTCTTCTGAGTTTAGGATGGGGGCAAGGTCATTTGTGAAGAGGCCAAAGATAGTTGGGCCTATACGCCACCCTGACGAACTCCTGTAATGATGTCCTGGGGCTGAGATGACTGGCCTCCAACAACCATAACCATTTTCCTTTGTACTAGGCCCAAGCTGGTATTTTCTTCTTTCTTCCATTTTATTTGGCAAGTAAACTGATATTTTCACACCTCAACTATTTCAAAGATTTTCATGTTATGGCCCAGAACTTCTGTTCCCGGGGGCTCGTACCCGGAGGTACCCCAGAAGATGTGCTGAGGAAGTCCTCACGCAAGGACGGCATAGGAATTGCCCAGGAAGTTCAGCCTTTGGTTGGGCAATTATCCTGTGCCTGGAACCATCCGAAACTCTGACTTAAATTGGGGTTTCGGATGGTTCGAACTTTCTTAGCAGAGTAATTACCCAGAAACATTAGAAGGATTAAAACCGCTTCTAACTCTTGGGTAAGTCTGGTACTGACCACCCTCTGACCCCCACTGGACTCCCCTCCCAATCTCCGACTACCCCCCCCAACCCCATCCCTGTCCTGTGACTCCTCCTCCCCCCCCCCCCCCTACACTCCTACCTCCCTGACTACCTTCCAGCCCCCAACTACCATCCCAACACCCCCCCCGCCGACTACTCCCCCGACTAGCCCCCAATCCCCCGATTACCCTCCTGACTACCCTGCACCCCCAACTACACCCTCTCCCCGACTACCCTCCTGAATACCCCAACTCCTGACTACACTCCTGACCACCTGACCCTCCCCAGCTACCCCCGACCACACCCTCAACCACAAAGCGATCACCCGGTACCCCTTTGACCACGCTGCCCCCTAGCCACCACTCGTCCACCTCCGCCGACCACCCCACCCCTCACCACCCATCCTGTCCACCCCAGACCATCTTCTCCTGACCACCCGACCTCCCCTAACCAACAGACAACCCCTCCTTAACAACCACCACACCCCCAACCACCTTAACCCCTCACACATTTATCTTACCCATTTACCTTCTCACTGGCTTCTCAAAGTGGCTGGGACCTTTAAACTTAGTGGTTTACAGCAGCTAGTGTCGTAAAAAGTGGGTATGTCTACACTTGCCCCAATGCTTCTGCCCTGCAGTGGATGGACTTGGAGCTGCTGAACTGTACATTTCTTACCAGGCGCGGGTCAAAAGTCTGGGCAAGAAATGTGCAGCTCCTGACCTGCGGAAGTAAAAAGGAGCGGAGTAGCAATCCAACAGTGAATGTGACTCCACGGAAGCTATGGGCCCACATTTTCCATCCTTTCTGACTGCTGATTCATCCCGTATTGTTCATGAGCAAGAAAGCTCATGTGAAATTATAAATTCACTATTGGAAGACTATCCCCATAATGTGATAATTCCAATAATATAACTTATTTAAAAAATGCATTTTGGTTACCTGGTTGTGACTATTTCAATAAAAAGCACATTCCATTATTGGGTGGAATAGAGGGTACAAATTGTCTTTGTATCTTTAGGACTTGAGTTTGAGTCCAGCAAAGACTGAATGATGAAAGATTTCTCCTGTTGCTACAGAAGTTCTGTAATGGAAGTTAATTGGCCAACAGTGCAAAGCAAGCTTTACAGATGGTGTCCTTCAGGCCCTCAAAGTTATAGCCAAGAACAGCCTAAATGGATAACTTTGGATCAGCTGGCCACAAGACAGTGCCTATGGACTCGCAGTGCTCCAGGACCTATTGAAACTGGTTGGAAGCTCATAAAACCTCCTGAGATGTAAAGAAATGATCCAAGGTAAACAATTATTTAATAGAGCAATACTTAAGAGAAATGCAAACTATGGCTGTACTAGCTGTCAGAGAGTCATAAATAATTTTCTAAACTCAAATGAAATATCCAGTTCAGGAAACTGTTTAAGATCCAAGTGCCATCAAAATTGCACAGCTGCAGGCAGTATGTGAAGGACGGCATAAGTATTTCCTCAGAACTACTAGCATGCAGCAGCTATAACCAAACCATACAGTGTTCAGGTGCATGTCTGACTTTCAGAATGAAGAATAAATACTTATCAAAAGAAATTAGATAGGAGACTGGTGTGAATGAAGGTGGTAAAAGAAGGATAATTCTAAAAGGTTAGCTATTTATGCCTAGATACTTTACTTTCTTGGAAAATATACTTTATTCATAAAATTTGTAAGGTACATTACATAATAGTTCAAGTTTGACATCACATAAAGTGCAATTTATATCAGATTCTTTCAATATAGTACATGAGGTGCCTCATTACACTTGCCATTATAGATTATATTTACAATGGACATTTAAATTTCATGTCAAACATTCTCTAGCACATACAGCCCGAAGGGTTGTACAACGTTGGGAGGGCCTTAGCAGTGGTATTTCTCCATTGAGCCTTTGTGATGGATGCCCTGAGCTTTATTGTGTCACATAGTCTTGGACCCTGGAATGTGCCTGTCTGCAACATTCAGTCGTTGACAGCTCTTTGCACTGGAAGACCAGCAAGTTTCATGCAGATTACAAGTGCGCCTTTCGTTGGGTTGATGGTCCTCCAGCAGCAGGCCTAGACACAAGTCTAAACTCAGCCTTGCCCAGGATATAGTGTGAGCATTTACATAGTGGCTTTCATGTGCTGAGGATGTCCTAAAGCAGTCCGCAGTCAATGAAGCACTTTTGAAGTGTTGTCACTGTTATATTATTGGCAAACATGGCAGCCAATTTGCATACACCAAGAACCTACAAACAGCAATGAGAATAAATTACCAGATAATCTATTTTATCAGGCTTTGGTTCTAGGATAAATGTCAACCAGGTCACCAAAAGAACTCCCTCACTCTTCTTCAAATAGTAATAATTTGTCTGTAAAGATAGACAGGATCTCATTCTTATCTGAAACACAGCGGGGAGAATTTTCTCCGCGTTGGGGGTGCTGAGCGGGTGCGGGCTCGTTCCCGTTCCCGCATGCTGACCTGAAGATTCTGGCCAGCATCTCTGACAGTGCATCGCTTCTTCACTAATGTACTAAAGTGTCAGCCTAGATTATCACTTTAAGTCTCTGTTCCATCAGCCAAAGGTTCAATGACACCTTCTCATTACAGTCTGGGATGGGCAATGAATGTGGCCTTGCCAATGTTAGCCACATCCTGTGAATATATAAAAACTGTATAGTGCTAAAGTAACATTTATGAGTTAACTGAATTGTCACAGCATGAATTTTATTTACTATTTGTATGTCAAAACCAATATCAGAACAAAAATAAATCCCTCAGTGTCAGAAAATACCCAACCAGAAACAAGATGCCCAACCAGAAGCAGAAAATTCAATCTAAGGCCGGAATCTTCCGCCCCTGTTGGCAGGCTTGAGCAGACAATATAGCGAGAAGACCAAAAATCAGTTTTACGTCATCGTGAAACCAGTTTGCGATCATCCATTCTGCCCGTCATTGGCGGACCGCGTTTCCCACCGCTGGACGTCGGGAATGTCATTTTAATACACTTGCATCTAATTATAAGCCCTGCGGCCAGAATCATCCCCTCATGCTGGATCATTTGGGGACATCATGCCAACGTGTTTCACAACTGCACATCAGCGACATGCACCTGGCGAGCTACACTTCACTCGGGACTTCGAGGTTTGTGTGCCTACCTCTCTTTGGGCAGTGCTCGTGGTCATTAGCACCAAGTTTTGCAGGCAACTATCACATTACTTTTAGGGGCACTCACGGGCAGGTCTCTACTTCCCAGACCAGCCATAAGGTGCGGGTGGCTTTTCAACAGCTGCAGAGCTAGGGCTTGCTTGGGGAAGGATGGGTAACTCAGAAATCAAAGTTCTAAATTGGGGGAAGGTCGATTTTAATAAGATCAAATATGGTTTGGCCAGAGTGGGCTGGGAGCAGCTACTTTTAAGTAAATCTGCGCTAGAGCAGTGGGACTCATTCAAGAAGGAAATAGGGAGAGTACAGGACCAACATATTCCAATAAAGATAAAGGGTGGGTCCAACAAATCCAGGGAACCCTGGATGTCGAGGGATATACAGGATTGGATGAAGAGAAAAAGACAGGCTTATGGCAGATACCAAGGGCTCAAAACAGCGTAAGCCTTAGAAGAATATAGAATGTTAGGGGGGATGTTTAAAAGGAAATTAGGAGAGCAAAAAGGGGGCATGATAAAACATCGGCTGGAAATAAAGGAAAATCCAAAGTTATTTTACAAGTACATTAAGAGAAAGAGGATAACTCGGGAAAGAGTAGGGCCTATTAAGGACCATAGTGGTAATTTGTGTGTGGAGCCGGAAGACATAGGTAGGGTTCTAAATGAATACTTTGTGTCGGTTTTCGCAAATGAGAGGGACGACGTGGGTATGAAAATCCGGCAGAAGGACTGTGATATAATTAAAGAAATTAGCATAGAAAGGGAGGAAGTTCTAAATGGCCTGGCAGGCTTAAAAGTAAATAAATCTCTAGGCCTGGATGAAATGTATCCCAGGCTGTTGAGTGAGGCAAGCGAGAAGATAGCAGGGGCGCTGGCAATAATTTTCAATACCTCTCTGGCCACAGGAGAGGTGCCAGAGGACTGGAGGACAGCCAATGTGATACCATTGTTCAAGAAGGGAGGAAGGGATAAACTAGGGAACTATAGGCCAGTCAGTGTAACCTTCAGAAGCAATTCTGAGGGACAGAATTAATGTACACTTGGAGAGGCAGGGATTAATCAAGGACAGTCAGCATGGTTTTGTTAAGGGGAGGTTATGTCTGACCAATTTGATTGAATTTTTCAAAGAGGTGACCAGGTGTATAGATGAGGGCATTGCATTTAACGTAGTCTACTTGGACTTCAGCAAGGCTTTTGATAAGGACCCGCGTGGGAGACTGATAACGAAGGTAAGAGCCCTTGGGATCCAAGGCAGTTTGGCAAATTGGATCCAGAATTGGCTGAGTGGCCGAAGCAGAGGGTGATTGTTGAGGGGTGTTTTTGTGACTGGATGCCTATGTCCAGTGGGGTTCCACAGGGATCGGTGTTGGGTCCCTTGCTGTTTGAGGTATATATAAACGATTTAGACTTGAATGTAGTTCAAGTAAGTTTGCGGATGACACGAAAATTGGTGGGGTGATAAATAGTGAGGAGGATAGCCTTAGATTACTGGAGGATATAGGGCTGGTCAGATGGGCTGATCGGAGGCAAGTGGAATTTAATCCTGATAAGTGTGAGGTGATGCACTTGGGCAGGACAAACAAGGCATGGGAATACACGATGAATGGTAGAACCCTGGGAAGTACCGAGGATCAGAGGGACCTCGGTGTGCATGTCCACCGGTCCCTTAAGGTAGCGGGACAGGTAGGTAAGGTGGTTAAGAAGGCATACGGGATACTTGCCTTTATTAGCTGAGGCATAGAATATAAGAACGGGGAGGTTATGCTGGAACTGTATAAAATGCAGGTTAGGCCACAGCTAGAGTATTGCATGCAGTTCTGGAATCCGAATTATAGGAAGGATGTGATTGCACTAGAGAGAGTGCAAAGGAGATTTACCAGGATGTTGCCTGGGCTGGAGAGTTTTAGTTATGAGGCGAGATTGGATATCCAGACTGGGGTTATTTTCCTTGGAGCAGAGGAGATTGAGGGGGAACATGATTGAGGTTTATAAAATTATGAGAGGCATAGTTAGGGTAGACAAGAAGGAACTGTTCCCCTTGGTGAAGGGATCAATAACCAGGGGGCATAGATTTAAGGTAAGGGGCAGGAAGTTTAGAGGGGATGTGAGGAAGAATTTTTTCACCCAGAGGGTGGTGGGAATCTGGAACTCATTGCCTGAAAGGGTGGTAGAGGCAGAAACCCTCATAACATTTAAGAAGTATTTGCGATGCCATGGCATACAAGGCTATGGGCCTAGTGCTGTAAAATGGGATTAGAGTAGTTAGGTTCTTGTTTGATTGGCGCAGACTCAATGGGCTGAAGGGCCTTTTTCTGTGCTGTAGACCTCTATGACTATGACTCTAGCTGCAGTTTAAATATGGTGCCCTGCGTGAGGAATTGGTGAAGTAACTGTGTGGCGGGCATATTGGAGGCCGCCCGCCAGTGAGACTGCGCATTTCCTGTGGCTGCATAATTAATGAGGCAAGAATGCGATGATACTGTGCGAAAAGCCACCATTACGGCCGGCAGGTAAAATGTCTTTTTCCCACCCGCTACCACGCTTAGTGCCAATTGGGATGATTCCACCGTAAGAATGCTGGAGAAGTTCTAATGCTGGCCTACAGGTGGAGTGTTGACCTCACTGACCAAGTCCTCAATCATTGCCACACATCTGGTTCATATATTGTCAAGGAAGAAATTGAAAGGAGCTGACATGTCACCTGACTGTCACTTGAGTTCAGTTTTCAAGGTTCAGGCAGCTTGGCAGCATTTGCTGTCAACACAATCAGTACGTTATACACTTCTATTGCAAAGATTGAATTCGCCTATGGATGACTTTAATTAAAGTTCATCAAAGAGACTTGGTTGCCATCTTAAAAGGGGAATTGCTGCAATTTTGAAAGGGCAAGGGCCACACATCATAATCATCATAAGCAGCTCATAAAGGCATTGACAGAGGCCCTATTAGCCACAATTGATGTGTGGTCTGAAGGAATCAAGAAGTCTCAAGAGAAAATCAAAGTACTTATACCCTCATTGAAGTTCCAGAATATTATTAATACTGTGAAGGTAAGATGTTAATATACCTGCTGGGTAAATTCTAATATATGAGTTATATGCAAATATTGGTGACTAATAGGGATTGAATTTGACTCCCCTTTTCCCAGCGGAGAGTAGGCAGGAGGCCACTGAGATAGAACAGAAGAATCACCTACTCCTTTCTAGGGTAATGACAACCGTCCCAAGTGGTAGGTCTTTAAACATGCAGATCGGACTCTAATTCATCATGAGGGTCTAATCAGCTCTTTTAACCTGAGACTTGAGTGGGGAAAAGAGGTGGCTTCTACATCCATCCAAACCTGATGGGAACAGGAGCCAGAAGAGGCCCATCATTTAAAAATCTTTTGTTATGCACTTCTGAAATGTCTTGCTTTTTCCTCAACTGAGAATTTCCCCTCCACTGTGGTTGGCAAGGCCCTCAACTGTGTCCGACCCATTCCCTGCACTTCTGCTCTCACCCCTTCCTCTCCCTCCCAGAACCGCAATCAGGTTCCCCTTGTCCTCACTTTCAATCCCACTAGCCTCCACATTCAAAAGATCATCCTTCGCCATTTTACCCACGTCCAGCATTATGCCACCCCAACCACATCTTCCCCTCCGCTCCCCTATCAGCACAGAGGAACCAATCCCCCTGTGACACCCTGTCTGCTCTTCAGTCACCCCAGCAACTCGTCCCCTTATCCCAGCATCTTCCGCTGCAATTGCAGGAGGTGTAATTGCCCCTTTACCTCCTCTCTCCTCACTGTTCAAGGCCCCAAACACTCCTTCTAGATGAAGCACTGATTTACTTGGACTTCTTTCAATTTAGTATATTATATTCGCTGCTCACAATGTGGTGAAATCTAAATTGGGGAGACCAATCGCACACTTGGTGACTGCTTTAGGGAACATGACCACTTAGTCCACAAGAAATACCCCAAGGTTCCCATTGCTTGCCGTTTTAATTCACCACCTTGCTCTCATGCTCACATTTCTGTCCTCGGCTTGCTGCAGTGTTCCAGTAAAATTCAAGACAAGCTGGAGGAACAGCACCTCATCTTCCATTAGGCACCTTACAGCCTTCTGGACTCAACATTGAGTTCAACAATTTCAGACCATGAACTCTCCCCCATTTTGATTCTTTTTTTCACATGTGGCAGTCTGAATCTGTTTTTTTGTGTTTTTGCTTTGGGACAGAGCTGTTAATTATTCTGCTATTCTCACTCACTCTGGATAAATACTTTGTTTCTTTGCTACGACCATTGCCACTCCCTTTGCCTTTTGTTCCATAATATCTTTGTTATTTAATTTCTCCTGTGCACTACTTTAACCCAGACCTTCCCTTTTGTTCTTCCTTCACCTGCCACCCTTTCAATGGCATAAAACCCTTCACAGTTCTATCTTACTTCAGTTCTGAAGAAAAGCCATACTTGACTCAAAATATTAACTCTGCTTCTCTCTCCACAGATGTTGCCAGACCTGCTGGGTATTTCCAGCATTTCTGTTTTTATTTCAGATTTCCAGCATCTGCAGTATTTTGCTTTTATTTAAAAATCTTGTGTTGTTTTCTTTGTTGACCAAGAAAAATTTGAGTACTCCTCTAGGCTGCATAAGGAAGCCTTGGCTTTCACTGCTTCAGGCTTCCACCCCCATCCTCTCCCTTCACCCTTTTCTCTGACCAGGATTTCCCTTCCAGAGAACTTACTTTGTGTTGAGGACCATTCCCCTCTATCTCGAGGGAAGGGCTGTGTGCGCTGTTTGATGGGCTATTGCTGCCTGATTTTAACAGCCAGTAAATTGCTTCCAACTGTCTTTGCAGGGATTTTGGTCAGGAAGTTGGGAAGTGGAATGTTAATGAGAAATAATTATACGTGTAACAGAAATAAAACGGCGCAGAAATGAATATTGTTGAAAAGAGAGTCATGTTGCTGAAGCTTTTCAACTTGTGCTCATCATGACAAACACAAGAATGCCAAATTTTAAACAATCCCAATTTATACTACAGGCTGATTCGTTGACTCTGATTGGCCGAGGCATTGCCTTGGAGAAAGTAACGGGGAACTATAGGCTCACCAAGTTCCAACACTTCTCTCCTATAGTATAAATTGTTGTGATCGTTTGCCCTGATGAGTGCGAGACGAAAAGTTTTGGCAACATGTCTCTCTTTTTAACAATATTCAGGCACAGAAATGACTGGAGAAAAAGGGGAAGAAGTCTAGTTCTTAAAAATCTATGCCCTGTAGGGATCAATAGGTTGGACTGTATTAACTTTTAAATGATAGAAGTTCTATGGAATAACAGCCCCGTTTGACATTTTGGGAACTCAAAAACAGGCGCAGGGCTTGCAATGCATGATTAACCTGGGCCTGTTTGTTCCCTTACAGGCATATAAAGTTGGTCCTGCCTGCTAATTATAATGATTATAACTTTCCACCCAGTGCCAAATGCACCACTGCGTTGCTGCACCCCTCAGCATGGGGCCCAAGTATGTGTGAGACTATCATGACTTAAAGCTAATCTGCGCATCTTAGAACCAGGCTGCACCTCTTAGAGGAGAATACAGACATACTGCTCTGCAGTTCTGATGGCCTCAAGATTCTTGTCCATGTGTATCTGTGTCTAGAATCAATAAATGAACCCACAACATCTTTGCACAACCCTTAGGAGTGATTGGTGCCTTTATATCTGGCTGCAGCAGGTGTTGAATCTGGTTATGGAAGACATTTTGAGCGAAGAGTTAATATGGTGCCACAGGGCAGGGAATTTGCTGTCTGCTGCAGCACTGGAGGCCTTAGTGTAGGAAGTGGACAAGAAGGAAGGGATCCTCTATCCACAGGGGGCCAGGAGGCCCTCCAGATCAACAGAGAGAGTGTAGTGATAAATGTCAGTGAAATCTTCATCTTCAGATGTTATACCCTTACAAATGAACCAGTACCTTCACATGTTGTTCACCAACCCCTCTTCACTGAACTACCAATATTCTTTATGAAGCATGACTCATGCCTAACATTCATATCCTCATCTCATCCTTGTTGTAATATGCATTTAAGGGATAGCAGCATGCCATCACTTTACGGGAAATGTGTCATGTGATCCAGCCTCAGTTTTCACTTTGGCCTGGAACAGAACACAGACACACAGTTCTGCAACTCTGATGTCCTCAAGATTCCTGCCCATATGTACCTGTTCACATGTGCCTAGAATCAATATATGAAGCTACAACATCTCTGCACAACCCAAATGAGTGATAGGTGCCTTAATATCAGTATAACACATACGACATAGTGTGCAGCAGTGGTCCCTTCTAAACGATATGGTGAAACAGTCTGTTAGCAAGATTCAGTACAGGTACGACATGGTGAACAGTTTTCGATCATGCTACATGGCATGAGACAACGTTCAATGTTTTGGTCAGACTGCAACAAAGCCATGGGGCAGAACTTTCCGCTTGTCAGACAGGCGCGTGCTTGATCTTAACGAGCTTAAAATGACATGTGATGACATCAGGCGAGCGTTCCAACATTGTGCGCTCGCGAGATATTTTGGTCGGCGGGAGCATGCGGGAGTCAGAAGCGTGCCCACCGACAATTAACAGGCCTATTAAGGCAATTCAATTTTTTGCTGCCAGTCCAATTTTATGGCTGGCGCGCAGGTGAAAAGGCCAAATGGCCTTTGGATTTTTTAAGAAACCTCATCCATGGGCGGGATGAGGTTTCCAACAGCAATTAAAAATTAAATCAACGTTTTAACATTTCATTCATAACATGCCCCTGCTCATGTGACAGAGTTACATGAGGGGACATGTTTTTTAACATTTTAAAATTCTTTATTTATCATTTTCAAAGTCTTCAGCTCCCTGAGGCAGCACTCGCACACATGCGCGAACTTGCGCACTTGCCCTCCTCCCGCCCCAACCAGGCAGCACTAAGCACTACAGCGCGTGTTTCACGCTGGTTGGGCTTTATTGGCCCACCAGCGTGAAGTCACAGTTGGGGCCTGATAACGGGCGGCGGTTGCTTTCGCAGTCAGTCCTGCTTGCTCCTGCTGAGCCCGCCCGACAAGGGCATACTCCTGGCCACAGTGTTGGCGAGTGTTGAAATTGCAGCGTAGTGATTGCACAGAAAGGCTTTGGAGACACAGTGCAGAGATAGTGCACAGATAAAAAGCTGGTAAGCAGACGGATCTCTCATGGTGAGTAGCACAGTGCATCAAGAGGACCAGCACCGGGTTAGCTTAATTGGGGAACTTAAGAGGTGACTGACCATGGTGTGGGCCAGATTGATAGCGAGTGAGGGAGAGTAGAACAAAATGAAAAGCACACAAAAACGTAATAAAAATTGAGCCAGAGAAGGTTCTGATTTTTATGGGCGGAGCTTTGGAAAAGCATGCGAAAACAGTTACACTCTCATCCTAAGTACTATAGGAGAAGGAAGATCAAAGGGATTTTGTTACAATGTCCACAAAACCCCCAGTTTAAATGGGAATGCAGCTGACTTAATATCCAAATTCAAAATGTTTAAACAGCCTACAGAGTTATGGTTTCTTGATTCAGGTGCATCTGATCCAGACAAGCAAGCCATAAAAGTTCACCTAGCAATTGGGAATGAAGGGCTACACAGGCTGAATATGTCAGGTTTCGCAGCAGAAGAGCTAAAGGATCCCCAAAATATATGGACTTCATTGGAAGACCCGTTCAGTATCCGGTTAAACTTCCGTATTCATTGATTAGGGTTCATGTCATTTCGACAACAACCTACAGAATCCATAGACCACTTCTTCAACAGGTGCAGAGAAAAGGGTATGTACTGTGATTTTTCAAACGCAGAGCTAGCAGACAGAATTGTTGAGTATGTGATCGCATCCACCTCTATGGAAGCATTCCAGCAAAATTTGCTACATAAGCCAAAAACACATAGCATCGAAGAACTACTCAAGGATGGATGTAAGTACGAAGCGGTCCTCACAGGTCGACAGAGCTTACAGGTCCTAAGTACAACCCCAATTGTTGAAGCACTCACTAGAACACTCAAATCTAGCAAAACATGTGGAAGGTGTGGCCTTTTGCATGCAATAAGGAAATGCCCAGATTTCCAGAAATTCTGCAAAGCATGTGGCAGAAAGGGCCATTGGCAGCTAGAGTGCACCAGAGCAAAGGCTGATGCAGCTACAAAGAGCCATGCACAGATCCGAATGGACTGTATCCAATGGGTACCTTCAAGCAATTAGAATGACCATCCAGTATCCTGTCAGAAACATGTTCACGAGGCGATTGACAAATCAGAAAATGACAATGATGTGCATGATGAAACAAAGACTCATGAACACATGTTTCACACCATCAGTCTCATGAAAAACGTAGATACTGTCTCACCATCCGAAGTGTTTGCCAAGATTCAAATTATCTGCCCTAAGAAAGTTGGTAACTGCTTATTATTGGCCAAGATTGACAAGGGGAAAAGTGCAAACATTCTACCCCTGTGAATTCTAAAAGACACATATTCACAGACATGGAAGGCCATAGCGAAACCTACTGATGCGAAACTCTCAGCATACAATAGTTCACTAATTCCAAGTGCAGGTTCCTTTGTCCTGGAATGCAAATACAATCAATTCTCTTGAGTGCCACAGATGTTCTACATCTTGGAGACTAAAGGCCCAGCAATTGCAGGTCTACTTGCATTCCGTGACCTCACACTAGTGACAATCCATGGAATTAGTCAGACCTCACACAGCAGATCAACTTCAGAAACTACCCCTATCCCCTTAGTTCATGACCTAACCTCGAAATATCCAGAATGTTTCAACGAAATTGGCAGTTTCAAGGGAGCTGCAACATTACACTTGCAGGAGAATGCAAGATTTTCAATTGACCTGGTACATCTTGCACAACACAATTGTGTAATAACTGAAGGTTTAGCCTCTCATGCTGCTGTCTATCAGGGGTCATGTGATGTTCTTGAAGTTCCGACCAATGAGCCCTAAGCGCGGGCAATCTGAGAGGTGGGGTTTTTCCTGATGAGTCTTGATCGAGCATATAGCATTTGAAAAGCCCCCTGTAATAAAGTTTATCTGCTTCTTGTTGAAATCTGTCTGGTCCCTCAAGTCATTACAAAATGACAGCAGCTACAAGAGGAAATGGTGAAAGATTCCACACTATAGAAACTATGGAAAACCATCATTGATGGATGGCCTGATTCAATTCAGCATGTCAACAAACACGTGAGACCATTTTGGCCTTACCAAGATGAGCTAGACATCTCCTGGGGCGTCATTTTTAAAGGTAGGCAGGTCATCATACTGCAATCTTTGAGCTGATATTCTTCAACAACTTCATCACTCCCACACGGGCAGAGATTGGACGAAAAGACTCTCAAGAGAGACGGTCTATTGGCCGGGTACGAACAATGACATTGGAGCCAAGAAGTGTGAGGTATGTCAAGAGTATATGCCAAGTCAGCAAAAAGAACCACTGATTCCACATGAAATTCCCACCCATCCTTGGTTCAAAATCATATCTGACCTCCTCCAATGCTATGCACCATTTCTTGATCAAGTGACAATCTATTTCCAAATTTCTGGATAATTTTCTTTCCATCCACTCTAGTGCCTTTCCCAACTCCCCATGCCTGATACTAGAAATGTTCCTGATGTGAAAGAATTTCAATAGCATAGCGCTTTAAACATGCTTTAACACAAACCTGCTCAATGGTGTGTAGTATATGGCTTACGTAGTCCTGGACAAAGCAGTTAAGGAAAAGGAATATTTTTCTGCTTCAGTTATTGACATTGCAGTAAGGCTTATGGTTGAGTGTTGAACTTAGAAACAAACCATGAATCTGATTGTTAATTAAACTTATTGACCCAGGTAATTTAATTTCTACCAGCCATTCACTGAGGGCGGAATCTTCTACTCCTGTTGGCGGCAGGTGTTCTTGGCGCCATGGGCGGACAGTATAGCGGGAGGGCCAAAAATCGGTTTTACGCCATCGTGAAACAAGTTTGCGATCTTCCGCTGCGCCCGTCAATGGTGGGCCGCGTTTTCTGACGTCCGACGTCGGGAATGTAATTTTAATCCATTTGCATCTCATCATCATGCCTGCCTGCTGGAATCATTCCTCCATGCTTTATCATCCGGGCACCTTGGCGTGCTTGCACGCCAACTTGTTTCAAACTAAACATAAGCAATGTGCACCTGGCAAACTGCACTTCGCTCGGGACTTTGAGGTTTGTTTGCCTACCTTGCTTCGGGCAGCACTCGCAGTCGTCATGGCAAGGCTTCTCAGGCAGCACCATGTCACTTTTAGGGGGGCTCATGGGCAGGTCTCTACTTACCAGACCAGCAAATAGGCTGGTGTGGCTTTTCAACAGCTACAGGGCTAGGGCTTGCTTGGGGAAGGGGGAGAAGTGGTCTCAGGCAAGGGAAGAGGCTGCAGGGTGAGGGCAGTACTGGGGAAGGGGTCCCCAGGGTGTGTTTGGGAACACATGTTGATCTATGCAAGTGGCCCAAAGAGGGTGAGGACTGAGGAGGCAGTTTCCAGAGGAGATGAGGCCAGATGGAGATGTGAGGGTGTGTGTGAGAGAGAGAGAGAATGGTGATGTCCCTTGAGCTGGCAGAGTGAGATGCCAATGAATGTGTGATGGCCTTGTAAGTGTGTGAGTTTAGAATGATAAGATGGTTGCCTTACCCTGGCCTCATGGATGAGATCATTCATCCTTTTTCTGCACTGGATGGCAAATCTTTCCTGTGCAGCGCTGGCACTGACCGCCACTGCCACCGCATCCCAAGTTGGAGTAGTGTGACTGATGGGTCTCCTGCAGGCAGAGCAGGGGTAGAGGACGTCGCGGCGGCCCTCTAGGCGTCCAAAGGGTGTTCCAGGGCCGCGTCAGAAAAACGGTGGGTTGCAGTCTTCTTGCCTTTCTGGGCCATGTCTGCAGTTCAAATATGGTGCTCAGCATAAGGAAGTGACGAATTGATGGCATGGCAGGCAAATTGGAGGAAGCCTTCCAGCGAAACAGCATGGTTCCCATGACTCCATAAATAATGACGTGGGAAGGGGATGTTATGGCGTGAAAACCTGCTTTTATAGCCAGTGGGTAAAACATTTGTAGAATAGCATTGCGAATGTTTTCAGGAATCTCTGTGTCCCTCAGTCAATTCTTTACACACATGTTCTTGGCTGAAGAAAAAAGGTTGCAGGTTTGATCTTAGATTTTGCGCTGTATTATTTAATCATTGTTAGGGACTGTAACTGTTGTCAGCACTCTTGGATCAGGGAGGGAAGCACCCTCCAGGTTTCCTGATCTCTATCCTGTCATCACTACTCAGATTATGCTCAAATGTTAAGCACCAATTCCCTCAAATGGCAGAAAAGTCTGTCAATAGTCACAGCTTGCATCTGGAGAGTGGCTGTCTGGGATATCGGCACCCATGGATCCATTACCCAGCAAGAGACTGTGCTTTCAGGACAGAAGATGAGAAAACCAGGAAAAAGGGAAAAAAAATTGACTGCAAAATCATAAGGAAAATAATTTCACTGAAAGTCTTTTCAATTTTTGACCTTTCAGCGCAGTGCTAAGAATGCAGGTTATAGGGTCAAGAACAGCAATTACACAAGTCCATACACAATATGGAGACTCTTCCCGAACAACAAAGACACAGTTCACTTACAGTTTAGAGCTCAGAATGTAAAGAGGCTGTTCAAAAGCAGCATCTGTCAGCACTTCAGTCCGTCAGCCATTAACATGTAAGTCAATGTGAACTTTTGTATTCTTCGTGTACGGCTTGCAGAAGCTTTAGTTAAAAATAGATTCTGAACGGGGGCATCTCAGAATTTCTCACACCTCCCACAGCAATAAAAACTTTAATGTGAGTGGCATAGGTTCTGTACCCTCCATGACAATTAGGTTGAAGCACTTACTGATACTACCTTTGTGGTGTCTTTTTTTGACATTAAATGGAACATTATTGCACAGGCATTCGATCCTCACTTTTAACTTGTTCACAATAAATTCTCGGTTTTCATAAGCAGGCTGACTATCTAAGAATTAAAAACTGTGTGCCTTTCAGTGTAACTCTTTCGAGTACATTCACAGTTCTTGACTTTTTTTTTTCCGGGAGTGGGACATGAACCCACAACCTTCTGACTCAAAGGTGAGGGTGCTATGAACTGAGCCACAGCTGACACTTCTTGCCTTTCAGTGTAGTGGGACAACATACCGCAGGATCGATAATTACCTCTTCATGGTAGTACACTATACTGGAGATCTTCTGATATGCCAAGCGGTAAACAGCAAACTGTCAAACTATAACGTTCAGATTATAACCAATAGATTATACATAGAAGCAGAAAGAAAATGATGGCATGGAGGTGTATACAGTGGCAGGGTTTACCTATGCTGGCAATTCCCACTCCGAAGAATTGGCACACGAGTGGAGTGAGCTGAGGTAAGGTTGGAGATGGAGCCTAACTATGAGGTGCAGTCCAGATAAATATTTCTTAAAGATCTATGGATATTTTGACCTCCTTAATAAGGGGGCCCAGGAGACTGTGACTAGGATTTGGGTTGGCTACTACCCCATGGTGCCTCATCAAGTAATGAGCAGAGGCCAAAGTGTCTGGGTGCAAGGAACAGTCATGCCAAAGATATGCCCAAAGTTGTACTTATGCCTGCCTGTCCAATGTTGATTAAGTGGCCTTGCACTGACCCTGCAGACTCCAGCCAGGTTACCACTGAAGGACAGAGATAGGTGGGGTCCTTGCAAAAGCACTGGTATTGAGTCATTAAAACAGGAGTTCTCCTTCTGGTTGAACAAGGAAACCATTGCCCTCCTCCATTCTCTGGCTGTGATCACCTTTGAAACCAACCCTCTCCTGCATGACTCTTCTTGCTGGGGATCATTTTCTTCATCCATTTCTCAGTCCTGCCTACTGCCTGATTTGGGAGGGCAGGGAGGCAGTATTGGGAAATTTAAATGAAACTTGGATGAATTTCCACTCACTTCAACATCTGCCCTCCTAATTCATCAGGCTTATAAATTTCAGTGTATGTTAAAATACGCATTGCTGGTGGGTGGAACTTGGACCACATATCATAACCATTATGGTTAATATGGACCAGAAGTGAATGCAGTATGCCAGATTTTTACCGTACTATCAATGTAAAATTGAAGTAAGTATTTTCATATAGGCCCATAACTTCTGATCTCCAGGGTGTTGTACCCAGGGAGACCCCCCCCCCACTCCCCCCAGAGATTCCCATGTAAGGATTGCACGGAAATTGCCAGGAAGTTCGAACTTCTGTTGGGAAATTACCCTCCACTGGGAGCCATCCGATACTTCGATTTAAATCACAGACTTCGAATGGTTCCAACTGTCTAATAGTTACCCAGGAAAAATTAGAAGAATTAAAACCATTTCTAGCTCCTGGGTAACTATAGTACTGACCGCTGCCGCCCACTCCGACCCCCCACACGGGATCCCCTGACTACTCGCCCGCTTCACTGACCTTCCATGGAATCCCAAACCCTTCCGAACCCCCACTGGGCCTCCCAACTACTCTTCTGACCTCCCACCCACCCCTAACCCCCGACCAACTTCTTGACCCTCACGACTACACCCCTCCCCCAGTCTATACGCCCTGATTACCATCCCAACTCCTGACTATCCCCTACCCCTGCAACTACCCTCCCAACCCCCCCGACCACCTTCCACCCCCAACTACCATCCTGACCCCCCCAACTACCGCCCACCCCACCCCAACCAACCCTCCACCCCTCCAACTGCCCCCACTGACCACCCAACTCCACCCCTCCACACACACACACACACACACCCCCCCCCCGCCCTCTCACAACTCACACTGACCATTTGGCGCCCACCCACTCAACGGAAAATTCTGCCCTTGGAGTATTTTATGCAGGTTTGGTCTCCTTACCTAAGAAAGGATATACTTACCATAGAGGGAGTGCAGCGAAGGTTCACCAGACTAATTCCTGGGATGGCAGGATTGTCGTATGAGGAGAGATTTGGTCGACCAGGCCTGTATTAACTAGAGTTTAGAAGAATGAGAGGGGATCTCATTGAAACGTATAAAATTATGACAGGGCTGGACAGACTGGATGCAGGGATGATATTTCCTCTAGTTGAGGTGGGTCTAGAACTAGGGGTGGCAATCTCAGGATACAGGGTAGTTCATTTAGGACTGAGATGAGGAGAAACCTCTTCACTCATAGGGTGGTAAATCTGTGGAATTCTCAACCACAGGCTGCTGCCAAGTCACTGAATATATTTAAGAAGGAAATCGATAGATTTCTGGACTCTAAAGGTGTCAAGGGGTATGGGGATAGAACAGGAGTATGGTGTTGAGATAGAGGATCAGCCATGATCATATTGAATGGCGGAACAGGTTCAAAGGGCTGAATAACCTACTCCTGCTCCAATTTCTATGTTTCTTTAAAACAGGTGTTCACAAGATGGTGGAGAGGAACACATAAGGAAGTTGGAGGGGAAGTGCAGGAGCGGGCGCGGGCAGGCGCGCCTCCGATCGGCGCCCCCAATTGGTGTGCGCTGCCATTTTATGTGGGCGGGCCGATTAAGGCTCGCCCAGCGTGACATCTGCCGGGAAGCAATGTGCGCTCCCTGATGCGGGCGGGGGGGATTCCCTCAGCCGGGAATGCACTGTTTTGCGAAAGAGCGCACTGATCTCCCTGAGGCCAAGTGCAGCCTTAGGGAGATTGGCTCAGAATTAAAACTTTGAAGGTGAATGTTGAAAAAATTTCCCTGACATGTCCCCTCATGTGACACTGTCACATGAGTTGGGACATGTCCATCACTAACTCAAATATTTATTACATTTTTAAAAACCCTCATGAGACCCCATCCCTCCCATGGATGAGATTTCATGCTTTTTCTGAAGCCTGCTAGGGCACCAGGCCTGCCTGCCAACCCTAAGGTTGGATGGGCAGGCCCATTAATTATGTTAATGACTTTTTAAATGGCCTCAATAGGCCGTTGACAGGTAGGCGGGTGCACAGCTGATTCGGCTGCACCCCCGCCGACCTGAAAATGGAAATGACACGAGGTGATGTTGGGAGTTTCGCCCGACATCATCCCGTGTCATCTCATGCATCGGCGAGTGGGACCCGCCCCCCGCTTGCCGACCTAAAGATCCTGCCCTTAGGATGGGATTTTCTGGCCCTGCCACGGCAGATGCAGCAACTTAGCCAAAAGTTCATTGACTTTGGTGGGACCGGAAGATCCTGTTAGTGGCCAGGACTGGAAAATCCCACCCATAGCTACTGCATCATTAACGCTGCTCATTTGCTATACTACAGAAGAATGGTATTCCCTGGGGATGACAGATTCCATGGAAAAAACAAACATGAGAATCTTGGCGCAAACAAATTATTTGAAACTTCCATTGCTCAATCATACTTGATGTATCTCTGTGTACTGTAATTCCTTTGTAATGTTGACAATAAGGGCCATGGCCCAGATCTACTCAGCAAAGTGTTGACACCAGGCCAAATATCCCAGTTGGCCCCCTTCAATTATTGCCTTGTTATTAGATACCTGGGAGTTATCATTGCCTGTAATCTAATCACAGAAATCAAATTTTGTACACAGAAAATAATACATAGTTGTGTAATTATAAGACAGCAATCTTAGGTAATTAGGCTGACATCACAGAGGTTCATTGAATTAAAATTATAACAGCATTCTGAATCCTGGGCTGTGATTCCCACAGTATCTATAATATTATTTTTATTATAAGCTGCCATGATTCCAAAGCACATTCCCAAAATAGGCACAATGGTCTTGTTGTGATGAGTTCAGTCTGCTTGCCTTTCATTTATAAGAACAAAGGAGTATAAGAAATGGGAGCAGGAATAGACCTTTCAATTCTCCGAACTTGCACCATCTTTCAATAAGATCATGGCTGATTTTCCACATCAACTCTATCTTCCCACATTATCTCCATATCCTTTGGTTCCCTTAGTATCAGAAATCTATCGACCTTTGTCTTGAATATCCTCAACAACTGGGTATCCACAGACTTTTGAGGCAGAGAATTCCAAAGATTCACAACACTTAATTTCTCCTCATCTC
This sequence comes from Cetorhinus maximus, assembly GCF_964194155.1. Lineage (NCBI taxonomy): Eukaryota > Metazoa > Chordata > Chondrichthyes > Lamniformes > Cetorhinidae > Cetorhinus > Cetorhinus maximus. The sequence goes on from NC_135896.1 coordinate 14,253,644, forward strand.
AGTTGTAAATGATAAGGTATATATTTTGAGACTGTGACCCCCATGTTCCAGACTCCCCAGCGAGGAGAGATTTCCTCGCAGCACCTGCCCTGTCAAGCTCCTTAAGGGTTGTACACGTTTCAGCGAGATCGCCTCTCATTCTTCTAAATTCTAGGAAATATAGAGCTAAACTACTCAATCTCTTTCCATAGGACAACTCTCTGATCCCAGACATCAATCTACTGAACATTCACTGCACTCTCTCTAAGGCAGGTATACCCTTTGTTAAGTAAGGAGTCCAAAACTAACGACAATATTCCAAGTGTGATCTCACCAAGGATCTATACAATTACAGGAAAACCTCTTTACCCTATACTCCAAAACTTTTGTAGTAAAGGTTAACATACCATGGGCAGAATTTTGCCCTTGGCGGGTGGGGGCGGTTGGGAAGCCGCCCGCTACCTGCGATTGGCACCACCCCAATTAGGGTCTGCCCAGAGTGAAAGGCTGAGCGCTGCCTGTATGGCGGGGTGGGAGGGAGAGGAGGGTGAGCAGGCCAAGTGTGAACTTCGCACATGCGTGCGAGTGAGCGATACATAATCCCTGAGGCACGGAGCTGCCTCAGGGAGATGGAGACATATGAAAAAATTAATGAAAAAAATAAAAATGTAGTGAAAGATATTCCCTCATGTGACTCTGTCACATGAGCAGGGACATGTTATTAATGAAAAATTAAAGATTTTATTTTCATTTGTTTTTGGAAACTTCATCCTGTCCGTGGATGAGGTTTCCAAAAAAATGTAAAGGCCGCTTGCCCTTTTCGTCTGCCCGCCAACCATTAGGTTGGACAGGCAGTGAAATTTAATTGATAACTTAATGGCCTTAACAGGCCTTTTAATTGTCAGTAGGCGCACTGCTAACTCCGGCGCGCACCCACCAACCGAACTATCGCGTGACTGCGCGTTGAAGTTGGCATGCTCGGCCGACGTCATCGCACTTCTTTTCATGCTCGAGTGGGTCAAGCGTGCACCTGCCCGCCGAGCGAAAATTTCTGCCCCATGTGTTGGGGTATAATGCAGAAACATTATCAATAATTAGTTATTGTGCACTTTGGATCTGAAGGTTTCTAGATCGACAACTAGGTGACACATTGCATTCATATATGGGTATATTTCACCATAAAGGAGTAGAATTAAGGGAGAGACTGATCAATCTGCTATAGGCTTCCCCAGTGGGAAAGGAAAAAAATCAAGGGTTGCCACCTCAGTCTTAGATCACTATTGGCTTGGTTGCACTAGCTGCTTTCAAGCAGGAATGATGCAGATTCTAAAACAGCGAAGAAAATAACTTCTCTAACATATAAACACACACACTAACTTGCACTCTCACCGTGCATGCCATGCACACATGCAGAAATGCGCACATTGTAGTTTGCAGCTTGAGGAACAGCACCTTATCTTTTGACTTGGCGCTTGACGGCCTTCTAGACTCAAAATTGAGATCAACAATTTTAGATCATAACCTCAGACTCCACCTTGTTTTATGTGTGTTTTTTTGCTGGTTCGGTTTTTCAGCTACTATCCAGCCATTCACACCTCATCTAGACATAAAGGGCTGAATTTTACGTGCCCCCACTGGGGGTGTTTTCGACTGGGGTGGGGGAGGGCAGGTAAAATAGGGTGGGTACCCACCCCACTACCTTCCCGCCCACCCCCGAGCTCACCCCCATCGTACATTGGGGTGACAGGCGCTGAAATTGGCAGCCTGTCTGCAATATTTAAATAGACAATCAAGAGTCAATTAGGCTTGTTACCAAGTCAGTTAACCTCAATATTATGCTGTCCAAGACACGTTGGTGTGGGCAGTCGGATGGGAGTGGGCAGTCCGATTATTTTATTAAAATTCTTCAAAGGGCGGGAAGGAAAAGGGAATTCCATCTTTGGGGACTGCCCTTTGTGCATCGGAGGGCACCCCGTCCACCAAAGATAGCACCACCCCCTTTCTTTCTATTTGCCTGCTGCCTTAAACCCACCACCTCCACCCCCCTCCTTAATCTGCCCAAACCCCCCCACCACCCCACCCAAGACCCCGGACTTACCTGTCTCTGGGGATCCATTGGGCCTTCTGCTTCCTCGTTGCAGTCCCGACACCACCCACTAATGTGCTGTTGGTGCTTCGAGGACTGGTGGAGCTTCTAGCCAATTGGATCGACCGGCAGCTCTCGAAGGCGTGACTTCCTTCCCAGTGAGGGCCGGAAGTCCCACTCTGCCCCTGTTTAGCCTGCCCGCAGTGCTTTATGGTTGTGGGGTGGGCCAGAGTGGAGCAGATTGGCCCCACACAGACTTTGCTTGCGGCAGAATATTACAGGGGTGGGGTCCACCGCAACCCCTGTAATATTCTGCCCAAGGTTTGTTTCTTCACTTTACCCATTACCACTCCTCTGGCTTTTGTCATTTAATCTTGCCTGTCTTCCACCCAATATAGACCTTCCCTTTTGTTCTTCCTCCCTCCTCTCCCTCGCAACCTAGTATATTCCTAACTTTCCTCAGTTCTGATGAAAGGTCACAGGTCTGCAACATTAACTTTTTTTTTTCTGCAGACACTGTTAGACTTGATGGATATTTCCAGCATTTTCTGTTTTTGTTTCAGATTTCCAGCATCTGCAGGATTAGGAAAGTGCATTTTTGTTATGCATATTTGTGTGGAGGTCATAGATTTATGTCTTGTAATTCCCCATGCAGAGTGATGTCATCCCAAAGTGGCACCAAACAATGCCTAAATGCTTCCCTGCAAGAAGGCAACCTCCAGGAGCCAGACACAATTTTGCAGGCATGGAAGGAAAGTTAGAACCTATTCCCTTGCACCTCCTAATGGCATAGGAGATAATAAAGAAATTCCCACTACAATCCTGCAATAGACATGGTGCATGGCCTGTCGGTCGACTGAATGAAAATAAAGTAAATTATACCTATTCATGTAAATAACATTATCATTTAAATTTTTTAAAATGATAGCACTCAGCATAAAACAGATTGCAAAGGGCATTCAGGATACAATCTAGGAAATCTGGCCATTTTGATCGTAAAGCTATTTTTCGCATTGGTTGCATATTGAGCGTAAAATTCTTTTCAACAGTAATGTTTCGGAATTACCATTACATTATGTGATTACCATTATTTTAAATGGCAGGCAATTAGCATGAGAATGTACATGAATAGTCTAATTTCATGGCATTGACCCAAATATTATTGATAAAAGCATTTAAGGCCAAATTAAACGAAATACCTATAAACACAAAAGCAATGAAATACGAAATAATAAAGAGGCCTGGAAAGTTTTAATCGTCTGGGATTCAGGTTTGAATTCAGTCCAGGTGTAACCTCTGTAAGAAAAAAGAAAGACTTGCATTTATATAGCACCTTTCATGACCTCGGGATGTCCCAAAGCGCTTTACAGCTAATGAAGTACTTTTGAAGTGTCGTCACCGTTGTACTGTGGGAAATGCTCCAGTCCCAAGTGAGTGCAAGTCCACAGTATAACAATATATATTTTTCAGTTAACCTCTGCCTGACTCTAACTCTTTCCATTCCCCCAAGGCACCTTTCAAAAATATGCTTTTTCTTGTCATGTAAGAGAAAAGAGCACAGCAAAATTTGAGAGCCAAAAGGTGAGTATTAGGACAAATACAAATAGCAATGGAAAGAATCAAATCAGTTGAGGACACTTTCCTCCTCTCCCCTTTTTTTACACAAGGGGTAGTCAAAATCTGGGCCTCACTGCTCCAAAAGGCTGTGGTTCCAGGTCAAGTGAAATTAAGAGGACTGAGATTGACAGATATGGTAAGGGCATCAAAGAATATGGAATAAAAACGGGCAAATAGAGTTGGGATACAGATCCAGCCATGAACTTACCGAATGGCAGACCAAGCTTCCTCTGTTGCTATATCTCCCAAAGTTAATGGCAATATTCTCAGCTTCAGACCAATACCCTTGACTATCTGTGGTCTTAGGACTATTTGCTGAACTGCAAAGAGATTGAGGGGGCTATTTATTATCAAAGTATTCCTCTAATTGTTGATCAATGTGACAATGACTCCTTATTGTTCCTGCACAACAACACAGACAAAATTCTTCAGAATGTAGCTCTGTGAACTTACCAATCCCAACTTTCAAAGTGGGCTCAGGGGCCCAACACAGAGATCAATCCTGGGCCCTTACGCCATGTATCAACTGCATCACTCATGTGACACTATTTTGGAATGCAAATGCCCTAATTGGACAGGAGACAAGCTTGGAGGCGGGAGCTGCCTGTCTGGCACCAGTGACAAGGTCAGGTGGCAGCCATGTTGGGGTCTGCTGCTGCCTTGCTGAGCTCATCAGAGGGCCGGCAGGATAAACACTTGAGAATGAGGACAACCGGGAAAAACTAAGGTAATGTGCATGTTCTGGTGCAGATTATCCAAGGGTCCGATAACTTTCACTGTCACAAGGGGAACTTTTCATTGGCCCCACAGTGAACCTGACGCTGTGCATTAATGTGCACCAGACTGTTCAGGTTCTCTAAGATCAGCTTTAAAAATTACATTCTCAGACATCTGGCTCATTAACAAGCTCCTAAAGGAACTTATTGGGTCATTAATTGATGGTGAGCGGGTTTCCTTTACCCTCCCCCTGCGCGAGTACTTTCAAAATTTGCAAGTGGCCTGGAGGCGTCGGGATCCTGAGTCAACCTCAGGGCCGTGATTTTTAAATCACGCTCACATCGGGTCCCAACACCACAGGCATTTGGAAATCTGGTCCAATGTTTTTGGTGTTTCGATTGGTAGCAGTCCTATCTTTGAGTCAGAAAGCTTTGGGTACCATGTTCTGTTATCGACTTAAGCATATTGTCCAGGTCTTTGGGAGGTATGAGAGAGCTATGTGCGCCCCATTAAAAAATCCATGAGCCACCACTAAATTGCAGAGGGCTCAGGGATAATTGCTCTCAAGTGGCTCATTAATGAGCCTGATTGGCATTCTGCCAGCATTGGGCAGGATTCTCATGTCAGGCCCTTCCAGTCCACAACATAATTGGGAACAGTTTTCCCAATGCTGGGAATTCGATGCAGGCCATTCCCAACCAATTCTCCCGGCCTCCTCACCATCATGCCCGCTCCAGCAGGCTCCATTAAATTCCACTCATTGTGTTGAAGAGTTAATAAGACATGCATTCAACTATTCTCCCATTATGCTGCAATAAGGATCTCACTCATATCACTATTGCACATAATATTGAAGGAAGTGATAAATGATCTGCCATAGGACAGTTTGTCTTTCTATATTGACATAACATCCTCTTTATTTGATTTTGCTGTTCTCTCTATGCCTACTCCTGTTTCCTAAATTATTCCAATGCTCTCTGGCCAGCCTCCCACCTACCACCCTCTGTAAACTTAAGGTCATCTAAAACTCGACTACCCACGTACTACTCACACCAAATCCTATTCGACCATCAACCCAGTGCTTGTTGATCTACATTGGTTCTTGCTTAAGCAATGCCTTGATCTTAAAATTCTCATCCTTGTTTTCAAATCCTTCCATGGCTTCACTCCTCATTGGGCAGGATTTTCCCTTTGTCTGGTGGGCGGGCCTGAGAGCAGCCATGGAACGGACCGCTGCCCACGATTGGGCCCCGACTGCGATTTCACACTAGCTGGCCAATTAAAGGCCAGCCAGCATAAAAGGCATACTGAAACGCCCAGCGCTGCAGGGGTGGGGGCAGGAGGAGGGCGAGCACAGAAGCGTGCGCGTGCACGGGGGAGCTCGCACTGAAAGCTCCCTGAAGGCACAGAGCTGCCTCAGGGAACTGAAGGATTTTACAATGAAAAATAAAGATTTTAAAAATAAGGGAAACATGTTCCCACATGTGACTCAATCACTTGAAGAGGGACATGTTGAAGGTGATGTTGAAAATTTTTTATTTTTTTTAAATTACTGCTGGAAACCTCATCCCGCCCATGAGTGAGGTTTCATTAAAAATCCAAAGGCTGTCTGGCCGATTCGTCTGCCTGCCATCCGTAAGCTTGAATGGGCAGCGAAAAATAGCATTCAAATATTTGATTAAGGGCCTTAATAGGCCTCGTAATTGTTGGCGGGCGCGCTGCTGACTCTCGTGTGTGCCGCCGGCCGAAATATTCGCACGAATGTGCGATGACATCAGGACGCTTGCCTGACGTCGTCGCATGTGATTTTAAGCCCAATCAGGTCAGCGCGCGCCTGCCTGTGAGACGTAAAATCCTGCCCATTATCTCTGTACCCTCCTCCAGTCCTACAGCTCTCCAAGATATCTGGAGTCTTCCAATTTTGCGCTCTTGAGCATTCCTGATTTTAATTGCTCCACCTTCGATCACCATGCTTTCATCTGCCGAGGCCCTAAGTTCTGGAATACCCTCAGCAAATATTCCCCCTGCTCCCCCCCCTCTCTCTCTCTCTCTCTCTTTAATGTGCTTCAGTGTCAAATTTTGTTTGATAACTCTCTTGTGAAATGCCTTAGGATGTTTTACTTTATTCAAGGTGCTATATAAATGCAAGTAGCTGTTGTTAAACAGAAAGGACAAAAGTAAAGATGGCCAACATTGATTTCAACTGATTTCTATTAAAATGGAGTAGGAGGGAGGCTGTTCTTCGAAGAGTGGTGTTCATGCCTGTTTGTGTTTATTTGGCGGACTTGACCTGTGAACGCTGTGTACTTCTTCCCACCTATGATCGTGTACTTCTGCTCATATGGCAATGTAAGTAGTGGAAGGTGGCAGGTCCGACTGAATGCTTTTAATTCTGTTGTGATGGAGCTGGAATTCTTCTCCTCTTTCTTGTCTTGTAGATGTCGAGGAGTTGAACTCCTGAGTTGTGACCCACTGCTCTCCTAACCACTATAGAACAAAGGGTACTTCAGTGTGCATGAAATGAGATTTTGTGTGGGTTTTGTGAGCCATGGCTCTCAAATTTCTAATCAGCACACCTGGATTATCTGCAGTTTGTTTGAGGCAAGGATCTCATTTCCTGTTTGTTAAAGTACGAACCTGCGATTATTCCAGCTGAGCTTTGACTCAGTGGCTTAAGGACCTATCCCTGCCCTGTACCTACTCTCCTGCTGCCAGTGAGAACAAGGTGGGTGAGTGGTTAAAATGGTGACTGGGCACTCCACCTTGCATGCCCGAGGCATTAACATCTGCCACAGTTTTAACTGCCATGTTTTTTTGGCAATGTCAACTCCACAGATAGGTGAAGAATTCATTAATATTTTGATGCCGACCCCGATCACAGCAGTGATGCCCATGCCCATTTAAAGTTAGCAGCAAGCAGGAGCAGGGCCGGAACAGGTCTACAAAAGTAAATGTCTTCAATTGTTTTTCAGCTTAAGGTAACTTTGCAAATGCCACTGTAATACCTGCTTGAGGTGGAGTTGTGATTCAAATTTTCTTCCCTTCCTGTGCGCTTGACCAGTGCTTCCACTGGGCAGTTTGCCCTAGATCAAGTTGCAAGATTATCTCAGATGAAAAATTCCTCTGACCCATTTGATCATTGAACAGGTACTCAGGACAGTGGCATCCTCTCTGTGCACTAAAGTGCAATGCCACTGGTCTGGAATAATCTAAAACAAATTTCAGGAATAAATTAACATTCCAGCCCTGTAGCCCAGCTTTAAGTTACAAAAAGAATGCATAAGAAGAAAAAAAAACGAACAGTTACTGCTCATGCAGAAAGTCTCGGTTACAGATGTTTGCTTGATAAATGGCTGCTTTTTACTTTCTGATTTGTTCAAGCTCAATCTATCAACATTGGATAATTCTGGCAGAAATTCCAGGGCGAGGTCAAGGGCAGATCCCACAGCTCCTGTTAGCTACACCAACTAATGTAAACATTTCCAACTCTCACTTCTATAATTTATGTATTTGCTATAATTTACTCGTGTGGACTTTTTTATGTGTTATTCCTTCAAGAGGTATGAAAGTGTCTGACTTTTGCATATTATTTTTAGAGCAAGAGTCATTTGCAGTTTGGACTATTCCTCCTCCAGTGCCCCCTTCCAATACAAAACACGCTCTCCTCAAAAGCACCCATCAGAGTACAGAATCTAGATTGCAGAACTCCCTTGCACCACCTTTTAAAATTCAGAAGCTCTCGGTGTACTGATTATAGTTTCTATCTATACAATTGTCTGCCTCCTTGGATCTTATGGAATCTAACTCCAGATTTCTGACCATTCTTCAGAGTACAATTGCCCTGACAGTTCAAACTGCAGCTGACCATAACAAGTGGATGTCATTCCATTAATTGCAACTCAAAATCAGTCTGCACACTACGTAACATTACGTTATGCCACATCACACTACATCACGTCATATCACATGCTACAAAACCTTCCAGAGGGAGTGGATGAAATAAAATTGGGCCGTTTGAAGTATTACGTTAGATCAAGTGCATCCGCTGTGAGCAGGTCGTGAACACATGCAGGGAAATCCAATGGATTTCAAATCCAACACCTTAACCACTCAGCCATCAATGTTACAAAATAGCCTTTTACAAAATCCATCTTTGTTCAAAAATAGGTGGGCTGAATGTTAACTGTAAAAAATGGATGGGTTTGGGTCAGATGGGTGTTTAAAATGTCAGGAATCTGTCCCCCAACACAAACCTGCCTCAATGTGTCTATTTCCAGCTTTAACTGCATCTGGAGGTAGGTTGGTGACTTACCCACTCCAAGGAGGTGAATTGAGATTTTAAGTATGATAATGAGGCTGGGAGATTCACTGTAATTCAGCTTTTGAAATGTAAATGCTGCAGCCAGGTTTCCCTGGTTTTGGATAACTCAGCAGCTTCATTGAGGCAAGGACTCAATCTCCCCCACTCCAGGTCCCAATCTCCCAATTGTGCGGCCACAATTTCCAACCCACCAAAAGGCCTCTCCGCTTCCTCCCTCAACCAAGGCCCAATTTCCTCCCTACCAGGCCTCCATTCACCCATCCCACCACGCACAAATCTGACTATATACTTTGCCAGAGGTGACTTTATGGACCAGTCAAACACTGTTCCAGCACCAAATACGTTGAAAAAAAGCAAAGGCTACTTCATTATATTTTCATCCTCACCTGAAAAGTTTATATTTGCAAGTATTTTAATCCTATCGGATGTAGGTTTGGAGAATGCTGGGTCTTCAACCCACTGGATCCCATCCTTGCAGAATTCCAAATCTGCTGCCTTCCTATTCCATACTTACTTGGTTCTTAAATGAATATCCTTTTCTGGCCTCAGCTCCCCCTTCCTGGCAAGCTTAAGTTCACTGAAATGGATTGAAAATGTCAAACTGATTGAAACTTTTGCTTCTGACAGCCTGATTGAATTACATTAAGGATACCTGTAGAATTCTGAAATCTTGCAATATTTGCTTCCCAGTACAGCCACCACAATTTATCCCTGGACTCTGTCAAACTGGAACATTTCATGTCGGCACCTTTCGGGTTTGACTTGAAACTGGTTGCGCTACGTTTGTGAATATCTCACTTTGTAGGTTGATATGTAATGATGTAATTGATCATTGTCCCTGTGTGCAATCAATTATATTTAAGGCTCTCAACGAAAGCAGAAAAACCACAAAATAATTTTTCTGAAGGTGCACCTGAGTCATGGGAGAATGCTGTGTCATGCCCAGCACTGGCACGTCATATTATGAACTTTCAATCGATACTTTTAAAAATTGGATATGAGCAAACTGTTAAGATATGATTTTTGGCATTTTAACTACAGATAGTATCAAGTGTCTGGCAAATACCTAATTAAATATACACATAAGTGAGGGTAACTCACAGCCATTTGTGGAGTTCACTCATCTCATTGTTTAAGGATGGGATAACGCCTAAAGACCATGGAGTTTCCAGACTGCCTGTCTCCATATTTCATATTGGACAAATGGGCTGATCAAAAGGCCATTATCAACTTCCCTTTCTACCATGACGCCCCTTCCCCATCCAAACTAGACTGGGTGAGCCTCAGAAATGTTAACCTAGCAGTCATGTGATCGAAGCTGGTTTCAGGGACTGTACCCTTATTACTCCAGGTTGTTGTATGTTGGTTGTTACTGGAGAAGGAACGATTGCAGAGACATAGATGTGCCTGAACAATAACTGGGTTATTGGAGGAACATACCTGTAATCTTATATATCTGTAAATAGTTATTACTCAGTCTAAGCCATGAGCTTTTTCATTCTCGACTCTTGATCATGTCTCTCTTAAATCATCATGTGGGTGGTACTCTTTCTCCAGTTCCACACATTAACCCTTTCAGCCTTGAACATCCTAATGCTATATCTCCCCCAAGTCTTTGTCCAAATATATTTTATATTTATATGCTATCTCCTCTCCCCCACAAGCCTGACTTAATAGGTTTAATCAGTCTGGAGGTTTCACAACTCTCCCTGATCGTGTGCTTGTGAGGCTTAGAAGATCAATAGTTTCTCTTTGGACTTTTTTTCTTGGACTTTGTTGGTCTTTGGTAAGAGTTGCAGTATCTGTGCATTGTCAATTTGTGACTCAACATCTGGTTCTTTCAAATGTATAATGGAAGGTTCTCTTTTCTGGATCTAGACTTGATCCTCTTTCCTCTCCTTGCTGTTATACCTCTCTCAATCCGACGTTTCTCTCTTACGATTGGATTTTGTGAGTTATCTCTCTCTTTGCATTTGGTATGTTCCCTATCCTTGTCAGTTGAGTTGACCTTGGTTCCTTTTGATGGTTTTGTCTGTCTTTCTTTACCTCTGGAATGATGATTCCTTGTAGCCTCTTGCTTGTGAAGTCTTGGGTAAGCCTGGACTGCTGCCTCGGGAAACAATTGTATAGGCAGGACTGGAAGCTGTGAGGAAGGCACTTGATCAAGATCTTGCTTTCCCTCAAATTCCATTAGCCCTGGTGTAGCAGTAAGGTCAGTGTCTTCCAACATGGAAGAGGTGGACCCTGTCAAGTTCAGTCCTGTCTCTGGTTCTGGATGTTATTGACTGCTCACATGTTGGACTACCAGCTTTGGTGGATGGATAGGTGTGGTTGCATTTACAAAAGGGTCACCACTGTTGGATGAATCTGTACCAGTGTATTCTATCATTGGAATTTCAACACCACTTGCTCAACAGACTCACGGAGTGACGAAGGATCAGAGTCACACTCGGGTACTCGTTGGCCCAATTGGTTCATTACCGCTTCAGTAATAGCAAATTTATTTGCCGTCCACTGGACATCTTCAAGGAAAAGGGTTGGATTATCGGCCTCTGTGAAGTGTGTTGAAAAATCAGTATTGAAGTCCCAATCTAGATCGTCAGTGCATCTGGACAGTTTGAGGAGCTCAGATTTTGTCTCATTGATGACTGTTCATTTTCATTGACACCCTCTGCTGTATTGATGACATTGAGGTCAATGCAGGCTCACAAGAGAAAATTCATGATTGCAAATAACATATAATGTTTCCAGTGCCTATTCTTGTATTGGAGCATTGCTTGCAACATACTTATGACTTGTAGTTTGATCCTTCCTGGGCCATATAACTGGGTTTCAGTTGTACTCAGCCATTATTTTGCTAGCCACACTTCTTTGTCAGGCAAAACAAAAACAGAATTACCTGGAAAAACTCAGCAGGTCTGGCAGCATCGGCGGAGAAGAAAAGAGTTGACGTTTCGAGCCGAAACGTCAACTCTTTTCTTCTCCGCCGATGCTGCCAGACCTGCTGAGTTTTTCCAGGTAATTCTGTTTTTGTTTTGGATTTCCAGCATCCGCAGTAGTTTTTTGTTTTTATCTTTGTCAGGCAAGATTGTTACACTTTCTCCTGTATCCAATGTTGAATTAGTGATGTGTCCATTGACACAAATATCCACATTCTAGAAAGTGCATCTTGGATCTTTGATCTCGCCTGGGAAACGTTGTTGTTCCTCTTGTTAAGATTCCTCAATTTCATTGATGGTCTTATGTGTGAAGATTCTCTCATTATCCTCTGTGTATCAACAAGTTTTAGTTCTGCACATCTTTCCAAAGTGTCCAAACCTTTTACGATTAAGTCTTTCTGCAATGCTTGCAGGACACTGTTTGCGCCTGTGCGGCTTTTTGGTGCCAAGCATTATTTAATGGTGTCTTGAGCTTTTGTTCCATAAAGGTTCTTTTTCCCTGGAGTGTCTTTGACATTCTTTTGTTTGATAAGTTGTACCGTTATTCGGGGTTTTCTGAACCACAGTTTGTCTTCTCCTCTTAGTATGGCTGGATTTTGTTGATGGACCTCTGATTGTCTGACTAATTATATTGCTCTCTCCAAAGTTAAGTCTTCTTTGGATTTCAGTAGGTCAGATAGGGTGTCATTGGTAACCCCAACTATGATGTGATCTCGTATCAGCTCCATTTTAAGATCACCATTCTAATATCTTGTTACTCCATAAATTAAATTAATTATCGAAGGCTTTTACAACTTCTTCAAATTTGCCTGATGTTTCATCAATACCTTGTCTTGCAATCGTGTCATCAGCAATTGCTCCAATAGAGTGCAATAATGTGTTGGTTTGTTCAATCTCTGACTTATTGTTCAATCTGGATGCAATTCTGATTCTTAAAAATCTCTTCCTCCATTGTGCCCAATTCTATGCTCTGATCTGGCCCTTCCATGTGCCCAAAGGTGAATTTGGAATCCATACATGTTTCAAGCTCTTAGGAGGTCTGACTGGATTTTTAAAACTTCTGTTGCAGTAATGGAGTTTTCCCACATTGATCAGCCTTCCACTGATACCCACTGTGTCACTGACCCTTTTTGGTAATCGTTCCCAAACTTTGCAGAATTTTGAAATATAGGAACATAGAAAATGGGAATAGGGGTAGGTCATTGAGCCCTTTGAGCCTGCTCCACCATTCAGTAAGATCATGGCTGATCTTCTGTCTCAAGCCATACTCCTACTCTCTCCCCAAACCCCTTGATGCCTTTAGAGTCTAGAAATCTATCTATTTCCTTCTTGTATTCGGTGACATGGTCTCTACAGCCTCCTGATTGCTGGAAATTACAATTAAGCTCTGTTCGCTGCTTTCCTCCCATTGGGGAAACGTGTTTAAGCAGTCGATTTTTTTTTTCAGTTGCTGCTTCATGGTTGCCATGTGAAATGGTGCCAACCTCAGACCTGGACTGCAGGGCGTATCGAAGCCCACGCTCACTGAAATGGACTTTTCCCCAGAGCTGCCTGCTTACTGTGTCATTAATTTGATAATTTTGTGCTTTTTTCAAGGTTTACTCATCCTTCCTTTTGTCACCAGGTTCTTTGACTTTGCTGTTGGATCTGGATTTTTCATGACCACCACACGTTATAGTGTAGCCCTTAGTAAGCTGAAGAGTTGATTTTTTTTTCTCCGCCTCTTAGCCTCCACATCTTCTATGGAGTTCCTCTGGCGATTTTAAACTGTCTTAACGAAGTCTTCAGTTTTGGTGCCTTTTTTTCAGGTCAGACTTGCAAACTTCTTCTCAAGTTGATTTTCAGAGACTTTGGGGTCATTCACTGCTGCCACAGTTAGTTGTTACTGGCTAAGGAACAATTGCAGAGGCATAGATGTGTCTGAACATTAACTGTTTTATTGGAGGAACATAACCGTTTACATATAAGACTACAGGTATTACTTAGTCTAAACCATGAGCTTTCTCCTTCTTGACTCTTGGTCATGTGTCTCCTACATCACCATGTGGGCTGTAGCCACACACATAAACCCTTTCAGCCCTGAACATCCTAATACTACACAGGACCCAGCAGAACCATCAGTCATCAGCCAATCTGAGAACCAGACCCTGAAGCTGTCTGCAAGCCATCAAGCAAGCAAAGTACTTAACCTATTCCAGTTTCAAAGTTCACTTGAGAACCAACCTCCTAGATATTCAACTACAAGAAACCTCGCAACCAGCTGTGAACCCTTCGCTTTACAAGGCACTCACTTCAACTTTAAATTACCGAATCCATTCAAGAAACCACAGGCCAGCCACATGGGAAACCTGAAATTATAAATCAGAGACCGAAGGAGCTGTAATCTGTAAAAGTACACTAACTTTATTTGTATCCAGTTTTTGTGGGTACATGAACATGCTTAAGACCGAGTGTGTGAAGTTACATTAATTCGGGGTAAGTGTGTGAGAATAAATTCTTTATTTTAAACCCATGAAAGCTTGCTGCTGAATTGTTTAATTGGAATACACACTCCAATGTTAAGAAAAGACGCACCTTTTTTCATACAAAACATACTGATGTTTTGTATCTGGAACTCTCTTCCCCAGAGAGTGATGGAGGCAAAGTTATTGAATATTTTTAAGGCTGAGTTCGACAAACTCTTGATTGAAAAGGGAGTCAGAGGGTATAGGGGTAGGAAGGAAAGTGGAGTTGAAACTGCAGTCAGATCAGCCATGAATGGCAGACCATGCTCGAGGAGCTGAATAGCCTACTCCTCCCAGTTCGTATGTTCAAATGATTATGGGCAATCAGAAAGCATATACATTCTGTACATGACAGTTGTGGACTATCCCTGTTAACTTGGATATTTGCACTTTAAATAAGATTGACTGATCACCTGAAGATTAAAAACAGCCAGTCGGCTAAGAGTTGACAGTACCTGTCAACTTCATTGCTGCAGGCAATGAGGCGTCAACTATCAACATTAAAGGTCTATTTCATCTTAAGACTCTATTTGTACAATTTCAAAGAAAAATATACACCGTGTGTTTTGTTGCCTTCTATTTACTCTCTTTGTGTTGTTATTTTTTTGATGGTTTATAGAAGTCATTGTTTATATTATACATACAATATTGCAGCACTCCCTTTCTAAAGCTGTTTCTAGTTTTATTTGATGTGGATCTGAGGGTTGCCTTAGCAACAATAAAGTTTTTCTGTTTCAGTGTCACCTGGGGCTCAGTGGATAGTACTCTCATCTCTAGGTCAAAAAGTTGTGGCCTCAAACATGATTCTGGCGATTTGAGCACAAAAGCTCAGCTGACAATCCAATGTGGTACTGTACAAAGGAGTGCTGCATTTTTGGAGATGCCATACTTCGCATGTGATGTTAAAGCAAGGCACTTTCAGATGGTTGTAAAAGATCCTATGGCATTATTTTGAAGATGGGCTGGAGAGTTACCCCCAGAGTCCTGACCAATATTTATTCCTTAATTAACATCACAACAGATTACCTGGTCATTCGTCGGCTGTCCCTTGATTCGAGGATGATGTCTGTTCAGTTTCCACCGTGGGTCTATATGTAACAAAACAGGCCAATTCTCGACACATAGATCTTTGAGCATATGAGACAGGATGCCCCACAAGGTAGTGGGATCTGAGGTGGGGGATTTGCTTCCTTTTCATCTCTGCCACCACTCTGCCTCATCATTAATAAATTGTGACTCAAAGCGTGATGTAGCTTAATAGAAAAGTTGGTAGGCTGGTCTTAATGATTGGTAGGGAGTTGCTCCCAGTCATTAATGTCAATGCTCCCGCACTTCAAGGAGAGCTTCAGAGTACCTTTGAAGTGCTTTCTTTGTCCTCCCCAGAGCACCGGCTGTTTGAGAATAGAGAAAACAGAATCTGGCAGGGAAGTGCTTTTCAGCTACCCGGACACTGTCCCAGTCCATCGAAGTTGATTTTGCAGGAGTTTTGCCTGAATGCTTGTGAACTGGCTTCAAGAAGGACACTAGTGTTTGTTTGACAGTCCTCCCATTACATCCAGAGGATGCGGCAGAGGCATTGCTGCTGGAGTTTCTCTAGTGTGTTATATGTCGCTGATACACAATCCAGGTCTCACTGCATTGCAGGAGTGTGGTGATGACAACTGCTCTGTACACTAGGACTTTTGTTGACTTGTGGAGGTCTTTATTGTCAAACACTTGCTGTCATAGTTTGTAGGCAGAGCTGGAGCAGCTGATCCACTGTTGGATCCCCTCGCCAATGGTGGCCTTTTCAGAGAGGTGATTGTCAAGGTATGGAAGTGCTCAACATATTCCAGAGATGGAATATTTGGCTGACCAGTTGAGAGTTGATAAGAGTTTTGTTTTGGCAACATTTAAGGAGAGGCCAAGTTTCTCGTATGCAGAATTGAGGAGATTGAGAGTGGCTTGCCAATCTGATGCAGAGTGGGCAATGACACTCCAATCGTCTGCAAATGGTAGATCATGTATGTCTATAGTGGTCAGTTTAGTTTTTGCATGGAGGCGACTGGAGTTCAAGAATTTTCCATCTAGATGGTATTTAATACTGACACCAGAGGGCAAGTAATCTTTGATGAGGTGAATAGTCACTGTCAAGGTGATTGTAAAAAATAAATGGTCATTATCATATTGCTGTGGGAGCTTGCTGTGTGAAGGTTTGGATAGAGTACAGAAAGAAAAACTGTTTCCAGTGGTGAAAGATGCATAACCAGGAATCACAGATTAAGGTGATTGGCAAAAGAATCAGAGGTAACATGAGGATAACTTTTTTTAATGTTAGGATTTGGAATGCATTGCCTGATGGGGTGGTGGTGGATACAGATTCGATAGCAGTTGACAAAAGGGAATAAATGCTTAATGGAGAAATAGTTGCAGGGCTATTGGAAAAGAGCAGGGATTTGGGATTAACTGGACTGCTCTTCGAAAGAATCAGCACAGATGTGTTGGGCCGAATGGCCTCCTGTGCTGTACTATTCTATGATTATATAGAATTTATCAGGAAGATAATGGGATTGCAATGTGTCACTGCAGATCTCTGCCCACTTGAGTACCCACCTCGCATCACTTCCAGCATATAGGAGAAGCATCTGCCCTAAAATAGGAACATAGGAACATAATAGCAGGAGTAGGCCAATCAGCCCATCAAGCCTGCTCTGCCATTCAATACAATCATGGCTGATCATCCATTTCAATGCCTTTTTCCCCACACTATCCCCTTATCCCTTTATTGCATTGGTATTTAGAAATCTGTCAATCTCTACTTCAAACACACTCTGAGCTTCCACAGCCCGCTGGGGTAGAGAAATCCAAAGGATTCACAACCCTGAGTAAAATAATTTCTCCTCATCTCGGTCCTAAGTGGCTTCCCCCTTATTTTGAAATTGTGTCCCCGGTTCTAGACTCCCCAACTGGGGAAACATCTTACCTGCAAGTATCCTGTCTATTCCTTTAAGTATTTTATCAGTTTCAATGAGATCACCTCTCATTCTTCAAAACTCTAGAGAATACAGGCCCAGTTTCCCCAATCTCTCTTCATAGAGCAGTCCTACCATCTAAGGAACAAAATCCATCTGGTTTAAATATTGCAATGAAGTGTGGTGAACATTTGTTGCGCTTGCTCTATGGCAATAATATCCTTCCTGAGTTAAGGGGACCAAAACTGTACAGTGTACTCCAGGTGCAGTCTAACCAAGGTTCTAGACAATTGAAACAAGACTTCGCTACCCCTGTACTCAAATCCTCTTTGTGATAAAGGTTAACATACCATTAGTCTTCTAATTGCTGGCTGCACCTGCATGTTCGCCTTCAGTGACTTTTTGATGATGACACCCTTTGTACATCTACACTTTCTAATCTCTTACCATTTAAGAAATACTCTGTACACCTATTCCTCCTACCAAAGTGCATAACCTCACATTTTTCCACATAATGTTCCATCTGCCATGTTCTTGTCCACTCACTATGTCTGTCCAAATCATCTTGAAGCCACTTTGCATCTTCTTCACATCACATGTTCACATCCAACTTTGTGTCATCCACAAACTTGGAAATATTGCATTTGGTCCCCACATCCAAATCATTGATATATATTGTGAACAGCCGGAGCCCAAGTACTGATCCTTGTGGTATCCCACTAGTCACAACCTGCTAATGCAAGAATGTCCCTTTTATTCCTACTCTGTGTTTTCTGCCTGTTAGCCAATCCTTAATCCATGCCAGTATATTACCTCAGGGTAATGTCCTAGGCCCAACCATCTTCAGTTGCTTCATCAATGACCTTCCTTCCATCACAAAGTCAGAAGTGGGGATGTTCCCTGTTAATTGCACAATGTTCAGTACCATTCGCGACTCCTCAGATACTGAAGCAGCCCATGTACAAATGCAGCAAGACTTGGGCTATATCCAGGCTTTAGCTGACAAGTGGCAAGTAACATTTGCACCACACAAGTGCCAAGCAATGATCATCTCCAAAAAGAGAGAATCTAATCATTGTCCCTTGATATTCGATGGCATTACCATCGCTTAGTCCCCCAGCATCAACATCCTGGGGGTTACCATTGACCAGAAACTGAACTAGACCAGCCATATAAATACTGTGGCTATGACAGCAGGTCAAAGGCTAGGAATCCTGCAGCAAGTAACTCACCTCCTGACTTCCCAAAGCCTGTCCACCATCTACAAGGCACAAGTCAGGAGTATGATGGAATACTTTCTACTTGCCTGGATGAGTGCAGTCTCAACAACACTCAAGAAGCTCGACACCATCCAGGACAAAGCCCACTTTATTGGCACCCCTTCTACAAGCATTCACTTCCTCCACCACCGATGCACAGTGGCAGCAGTGTGTACCATCTACAAGATGCACTGCAGGAACTCACCAAGGTTCCTTAGACAGCATCTTCCAAACCCACAAGCATTAACATTTTGAAGGACAAGGGCAGCAGACACATGGGAACACCACCACCTGGAAGTTCCCCTCCAAGCCACTCACCATCCTGACTTGGAAATATGTCACCGTTCCTTCACTGTCACTGGGTCAAAATCCTTGAACTCCCTCCCCAACAGCACTGTGGGTGTACCTACACCACAGGGACTGGAGCAGTTCAAGAAGGCAGATCACCATCACCTTCTCAAGAGCAATTAGGAAAGGGTAATAAATGCTGGCCTAGTCAGTGATGCCCACATCCCATAAATGAATATGAAAAAAAACCTCCTAGCCCATGTGCTTTAATTATGCTGTGGGGGAATTTCTCAAAAGCCTTCTGAAAATCCAAGTATACTATGTCCACCAACTTCCCTTTATCAATTCTGTTAGTAACATCCACAAAAAACTCAACAGGTTCGTCAAACATGATTTCCCATTCATAAATCTATGTTGACTATGCCAAATCAGATCATTTTTATGCAAGTGTCCATTTATCACATCCTTTATAACAGATTCTAGCATTTTCCTTATTCCCTATAAGGCTTATAGGTCTGTAGTTCCCCATTTTTTCTCTCCCTCCCATCTCAAATATTGGAGTGACATTTGCTACCTTCCAATCTGCAGGAACATTCCAGAATCTAAATAATTTTGGAAGATGATCACCAATCCCCTACCTCCATACCTAACTCTTCCAAAACCCTGAGATGTTAAAATATCAGGCCCCAGGAACTTATCAACCTTCAGTCCCAATAATTTCTCCAATACAACCTCCTTACTAATACGAATTTCCTTCAATTCCTCATTCTCCCTAGTCCCTTGGATCTTTAATTCTGGGAAGTTTCTTGTATCTTCCTCAGTGAAGACAAATACAAAGTAATCATTTAGCTTCTCTGCCATTTCTCTATTCACAGAATCACAGTGCAGAAGAGGCCCTTCGGCCCATCGAGTCTGCACCGACACATGACAAACACCTGACCTACCTACCTAATCCCATTTACTAGCACTTGGCCCATAGCCTTGAATGTTATGACGTGCCAAGTGCTCATCCAGGTACTTTTTTAAAGGATGTGAGGCAACCCGTCTCCACCACCCTCCCAGGCAATGCATTCCAGACCGTCACCACCCTCTGGGTAAAAACGTTTTTCCTCACATCCCCCCTAAACCTCCTGTCCCTCACCTTGAACTTATGCCCCCTTGTGACTGACCCTTCAATTAAGGGGAATAGCTGCTCCCTATCCACCCTGTCCATGCCCCTCATAATCTTGTACACCTCGATCAGGTCGCCCCTCAGTCTTCTCTGCTTCAACAAAAACAACCCAAGTCTATCCAACCTCTCTTCATAACTTAAATGTTTCATCCCAGGCAACATCCTGGTGAATCTCCTCTGCACCCTCTCCAGTGCAATCACATCCTTCCTATAATGTGGCGACCAGAACTGCACACAGTACTCCAGCTGTGGCCTCACCAAGGTTCTATACAACTCCAACATGACCTCCCTACTTTTGTAATCTATGCCTCGGTTGATAAAGGCAAGTGTCCCATATACCTTTTTCACCACTCCACTAACATGCCCCTCTGCCTTCAGAGATCTATGGACACACACGTCAAGGTCCCTTTGTTCCTCAGAACTTCCTAGTGCCATGCCATTCATTCCCCATTATGAATTCTCCTGACTCTCCCTGTAATGGACCCACATTTACCTTAGCCAAACGTTTCCTTTTTACGTACCTATAGAAGCTTTTAAAGTCGATTTTTAAGTCTTTTGCTTGTTTACATTCATATTCTATTCTCCCTTTTTTTTTATCAGTTTCTTGGTCCTCCTTTGCTGTATTCTAAAATGCTCCCAATCTTCAGGCTTACTACTATTTCTGGCAATTTTATAGCCTTTTCTTTTAACTTCTACAATCCTTAACCTCCTTTGTTAGCCACGGTTGACTGACTTTTTTGGGTTTTTGTTCCTTGAAGAAATGTATAGTTGGTGTAAACCATGTAATGATTCTTTAAGGCTATCCATTACCCACGTTCCATCATACCTTTTCATGTATTTTCCCAATCCACCTCAGCCAATTTGCCCCTCATATCTTCAGAATTTCCTTTGTTCAAATTTAGCACCCTGGCTTCAGATTGAACTACCCCTTACATTCAAACATAATGTAAAATTCTATCATATTATGGTCACTCAAACCTAAAGATTCTTTCACGACAAGATTATTAACTATCTCTTTCTCATTACATAATACTAGATCTAAAATAACCTGTTATCTAATTGGTTCCTTAACATTTTACTCCAGAAAACCATCTCTAACACTCCAGAAACTCATCCTCCACAGCATTATGCTCATTAGATTTATCCAGCTTATATGCAGATTGAAGTCACCCATGATTACGGTATTACCCACACTACATGCTTCTCTAATCTCCTGATCAATACCATGCCCCACACTACCACTACTGTTTGGTGGCCTGTAAACAAATCCTACCAATGTTTGCTGCCCTTTGCTGTTTCTGAGCTCCACCCAAACAGATTCCACATTTTGTTCTTGGCCGATCTGAAATCCTCCCTTACTAATGTACTGATCCCATCCCTTATTATCAGTGCAACACCACCTCCTTTTCCTTTTTGCCTGTCCTTTTTAAATGTTGAATATCCTTGAACATTCAGTTCCCAGTCTTGGTCACCCTGCAGCCATGTTTTTGAAATGGCAATTAGATCATACCCATTTACCTCTATTTATGCCTTTAAATCATCTATCTTGTTGCGAATGCGACACACATTCAGGTAGAATGCCCTTAACTTTGTCTTTTTGACATTATTCCACATTCTAAGCTTAGTAAATGCTCGTCTTCATTTTGCCTGCTTTCTAATTT
Source organism: Cetorhinus maximus (assembly GCF_964194155.1). NCBI lineage: Eukaryota > Metazoa > Chordata > Chondrichthyes > Lamniformes > Cetorhinidae > Cetorhinus > Cetorhinus maximus. Next base: position 14,275,137 of record NC_135896.1, read on the forward strand.
CACTTGCCACTTTTCTACTTCCCTTTACCAGCTTTACTTCCATCCAGTTTGAGCTGCCCCTCAGGCTCCCATACCTATGACAAGCTAGTTTAAACCCTCCTCAACAGCACTAGCAAATCTCCCCGCCAGGATATTAGTCCCGGTCCTGTCAGGGTGTAACCCATCCATCTTGCACAGGTACCACCTGCCATAGAACCAGTCCCGATACCTCAGAAATTTGATGCCCTCCCTCCTACACCAGTTCTCCAGCCACGTGTTTGATCACTCAATCCTCCTATTCCTATGCTCACTGGCATGTGGCACTGGAAGTAATCCTGAGATTACTGCTTTTGAGGTCCTGCTTTTTAAATTTCTTTCCTGACTCCCTAAAATCTGTTTTCAGGACCTCATCGTTCTTCCTACCCATGTCGTAGGTCCCAGTGTGGCCCAAGGCCTCTGGCTATTCACCCTCCCCCAGAAAGATGTCCTGCAGCCACTCTGCGACATCCTTGACCCTGACGCCATGGGGGCAACACAACATCCTGGCGTAATGTTTACTGCCACAAAAACACCTGTCTCATCCCCTGACTGTGGAATCCACTATCGCTATTGCTCTTCAACTCTTCTTCCTCACCTGTGCAGCTGAGCCACCTGTGGTGCCACAGACTTGGCTCTGGCTGCACTCCCCTGAAGAACCATTGCTCTTTCCAAAATGGAAAACCGATTAGCAAGCTAGATGGACTCAGGGGACTCCTGCACTGCCTGCCTGGTTCTCTTAGACTGCCTGCCGGTAACCCATTTCCTCTTTGCCTGTACGCTCATAACCTACGGTGTGATCACCTCCCTAGACATTCTATCCACGTAATTCTCTGCCTCGCAGAAACACAACAGTGACTCCAGCAGCCACCAGAGTTTCCGAAACCTGGAGCGCAAGCTTCTGCAGCCGGTGACACTTCCTTTTAGATGTGTTCACCTAGGACACACGGTGTGTCCATGACTTCACACATACCACAGGATGTACATTCAGTTGAGCTGATCTGCCACACTGTAACTTTAAAAACTATTTATTACAATTCGCGTAAGTAGTATAACTTACCAGTTACTCATGAATCAGCTTCTTCCCCTGTACCGAAGTAACAGCCAACTGCTGGAGGCTTGAAAAAGAAAGGAGCACCTCCCTCACCGAACTCACTCACTCACCAAACTCCCACTTTACTCTCCTTACACCCAACACAGCTTTCTCAGTGCAGACGAAGCAACACTGAGGAAGGTCTATTTTTATGTCCCCTGAAAAACAACTGATTTCAAGCTTCTGAAAGCTAGTTTAAGCTAGCTACCTAATTATCTAGCTGCAGCTGCCCTCAGACAGCTTTTATACCCCTGTTTTAACGCTGGAACAAAACTTAACTTCTCTTAACTTAAAGAGTAATTTTTAGTTAATTACTAAAAGAAACAAAAAACTGGACATTAAGTAAAATTAACCTGTAAAACTCCACTCACCAGCTCCCAGTGCAGTTAAGTCCAATTAAATGGACCAGGAATGATGTGGTGACATCAGGGCCTAAACTTCCTATTGATGCCCTCCTCTTTGGGGCATATTTCTGGCAAGGCAGAAATTGCAACTGTTAGTTAAGATACTCTTTAACCCTGGCCATTTATTTGTTGCATTTGCCTTGAAGTCACTGGCAGCCTGGGGCAGACTTCACATTTATCTTTCTAAAATTTCCTGCTAGACTGCCTTCTATCTCTCCAGAGAGGCCACAAATGAATATCGCATTGGGGGTATCTCCTCTACTTTTGCTTTATGTAAAGAAAAAGAGGAAAAATGGAGGGACTGGTAGGGTTTCACCAAGGCACTTGATACCTACCATCAGAACCCACACCTCAAACTACCTGCATTTTCTCAGGGATCTGTCTGATGAGGTTATGAAGGTCAGCCTTTTTCTGCTTGTATGGCACATTCATGCCACGCTAATACAAGTAGTTCTTTGTATATTGGAATACTGGATCCTAGAGAACAGTCTGAACTCCACCATTGTCTCAATATTAGCCCCCACCCCATTTACCCATAGCTCCTTTTTGTTGGGGTCTGCAGGTAGCGTCAGCATTGGCCACCACTCCTGGGACAAGAGAGCTGCTGGCCATTTGATTGGCTAGCAGTTCTCAGAGGTGAGACTGCTTCCCAGATGGGAATGAAAGTCCTGCCCTGAGCCAAATGAATGAGTCAGCAGCCATTAAACTGCTGCGGAACAATCTGGTCAAGTGGAGGCTGATTCGCCTCCAACTTTTCAGCATGGGAGGCACGGTCATTGCCTCCATGTCAAATTTCAGCCTTGGAAGTTGGAAGTGACAGCCAAAAGCAACAAGAGTGACAATTTGTGATTGTTTCGTGTCTTTAAACATTGAACATGTTCAAAGGTGCTTCAGAGAGGCATAAGGAAAGAGATACAGAGTCGAAGAAACTGTTCAAAGGGCTGACCAAAAGCTTGTGATTCATGTAAGATTTGAAAGGAGAAGAGGCTGATGGAGAGAGGAAGGGATTTGAGCAGGGAATTGTAAAGTTTTGGGTGCAGGTGGCCAAATAGGCACAGCAAACAGCAGTGGTATGAAGGAAAGAAAAGATGCACAAGATCTCAGAGTGAGAGAAACGTGGAATTTTTTGGGGAGTGTTGGTGAGTGGCTTGTAGGGTTGGATTAGATTACACAAATAGGGAAGGCCAAGGCCATAAAGAAATTTAAACACAAGGATAATCACTTTAATTTTGAGAAATTTTAATTTGTGGTCCATTGTAGATCAGCAAGGACAACGATAATGGGTAAGCAGGACTTGGAGCAGGAGAGAATAGGCCTGCAGAATTTTTGATGAGCTGCAGTTTAGGGACAATGGAAACTCTCCAGAGAGCATTGGAATAGCTGAAGTTGGGAATTCGTCAGTGTGCCTCCCATTATTTTTCACTTATTACTTTGTCCCCTTGGCATAAAAAACAACGTTTACATGAATCATACATCAATTTGTCATTGGTCAAATACCAAGCCACTGTGTCACATATTTCACTTATGCTTTCAATGTGTACATTGGCCTGGAAAGCTACAAACAATAATGCTGTTTCTTTCTTCACTGGCATTACTCCATGGCCCTGCAATTTTTAGTATCAGTCTCAACAACCATTTGTTTTCATTCTCCCTTTATTAGTAAAAAATGACATTAAATGGTCAGTCACACTCAATGCGGCCGCAAGTTTAGCTGATGTGGGAAATGATCAGAGGTTGGGCTAAAAACTCCCAGGATTGTTATGTCCGGTAACATTGGAATAGTTTCTCTGCTTACTATTTTTAGGACCCAGAATTATCATTGGAACAAAGGGGAAATTAGAAGACATTTTTTCATACACAATTTTCTCTGAACATAAAATGCTTAGCTACAAGTATCTATTCAAATGGAGATTATAACTTCATTTAAAAGGAAATTGGATTAGTATTTGAAAAAGAATATTGAGAAAGGGTGGAGCAATGGGATTAGATGAGACAGATTCAGCTAAAGAGCTAACATGAGTATAGCCACAATCTGCTGAATGGCTCCCTTCTGCTCTATGGTTCTATAAAAGTTCTAAAAGAACACTTTTTATGATTTCACTAGCAATGCTGAACAGAGGAAATCTTCACAAATGCATAGTGAGCAGAGGGATTATCCTAAAATGGAATCAGGTGGGTAAATGTGTGCCCAACACCCCAGATGGTTGTCCATGCATTAGGTGAGAGACGGACAAACAGAAGTTGAAAACATCTTCCCCCCAACCCCTGCAACATTTCTTAATGTCATTACTTTCCCAAAATAATGCTATGAAAATTAAATCTTCTCAAATCCTCAAAGGACGATTGGATTACTCCTTTGAGCCTTCAATCCCAGATGATAGACAAATTGCATGCATTTTGCACAATTTTCAGGAAGTGCACGTCATGTTCAAGGTGAATAATGATTGAGGTCTCTTCAATGAATGACTACATTTTACAGAGCAGGAAGGCTCTAGGTTTGATCCCAGACGTGTTCTGAATTAGCTAACCTCATTCAGGGTGGCTGAAGGAATGCTATGATCCAATTGGTTCTGGTAATATAGTGAGCAGGAAATTGGGCAGGGTTCCAGCTCCTAATTAGGAGCTGTAGATGCACAAGTGGGAACATTGGATAATGGTGATTTGGGTGAGTTACAGAGGGCAGCTAACACTCAAGAGCCGTAGCAGAACAAAGAGGCATGGCTTTTCAGAGGAAAAGGGAAAGCAGAAAATTGTTAAAGAAAAGAAGAGAACAGTGTATGTCATTTAAAAAAAATAGAAGTTGGTATGTGCCCTATTAAAAAATTTAGGTGCATATTGTCGTGTAAGGAATAAAGAGAAACAATGGACTGCTGTTTCTTGCTGGGCTCTTCACCTACTACAGCATCAAGATGCCTTAAAATAGCCAAATAACAGAAGTTTAATGTAAATGAAGTCTAGAGAAATGCAGATACTGGGAAGCTCTTGATCAGATAATAATTAAACAGATAATCAAAACTCATTATGAACCTTTACAGGGACTGAAGGAAACAAAGACATGGACACCCAATGGCCTCTTTGTTTATTTCAACAGCTTTAGCTGCTGATTTTGCTCAGATTTTTTGATTCCATTTTAAACACTACTTCCGCGAGCAGGAAGTCATTGTAATTATTCTGCTATTGAATGAAACATCCAGGAGGTTACACAATGAGTCATTGGTATCATATTAGACATAGGATGTGGGAACACGGAGTAGGAATGAGCAATGCCATATAACTCATCAGGGTCACTGCAGTCCTGCACCCACTCCACAACTCGCCCTTTTAGTTCCACATACAGGAATTACTCGCCACTATTACCCTGCATCTATACAGGAATCTGTCCCTCTGTTTGGCAGTCTATTTGAGGCTACATTCTCTGCATTAGAACTGAATCTATTAATCATGTCATGTGACTTTACTCCATCTGAGTACATTCACTAGTTTAGGTGGGAATCTATCCCACTTGAATTTTTGTTCATTATGTTAGATGCCAGTTTATTACATCTGAGCAAATGTCTATGTTAATTGTAACATATATATGTACACATTCAATATCTGTGCATACATTCACTGTGCTAGGAGACAGTTTACTCTGGATGCATTGGCTATCACTGTTCTAATTGGTAGCCTATTCCAATTGCATCCACATTCACTGGCCTAAATAACTATAATCCAGGTGCAATCACAGTATCTGTGTTTCAACAGGCTCATGGATTTCTGTTCTCTCAGCCAAGCCTCATTATGTATTAAGAAGAAAGCAAAATACTGCGGATGCTGGAAATCTGAAATAAAAATGGAAAATGCTGGAAAAACTCAGCAGGTCTGACAGCATCTGGACAGAGAAACAGAGTTAATGTTTCGAGTCTGTAAGACCCTTCTTCAGTGCTAAAGAGAAGTAGAAATGTGATGAAATTTATACTGTTAAAGTGGTGGGGGGTTGGAGCAGATGAAGCTGGATAGAAGGCCTGCGATAGGTGGGGTCTAAGGAGAGATTGACAAAGATGTCATAGACAAAAAGACAAAGGAAGTGTTAATGGTTGAGGTAAGGGCTAAAGGAGTTGCTGATAATGGCATAAAGGTAAGAAAGCAGAATGTGTTACTAGTAGAACAAGGGTAAGCACTCTGAAACAATAACATGGAACAAGTAGCAGATGGCCCTTTTGGGGTTGGGGTGGGGGGAGGTTGGGTGGTTGGGGAAAAAGGATGGAAAAAGGGATAACCTGCTCACTGACACCCAGTTTGGGTTCCGCCAGGGCCATTCAGCTCCTGATCTCATTACAGCCTTTGTTCAAGCATGGGCAAAAGAGCTGAACTCCTGAGGTGAGGTGAGAATGACTGCCCTTGACATCAAGGCAGAATTTGACCAAATGTGGCATCAAGGAACCGTAGCAAAACTGGAGTCAATGGGAATCGGGAAAAACTCTCAACTGGTTGGAGTCATACCTAGCACAAAGGAAGGTGGTTGTGGTTGTTGGAGGTCAGTCATCTCAGCTCCAAGACATCACTGCAGTTCCTCAGGGTAGTGTCCAACCATCGGTCCAACCATCTTCAGCTGCTTCATCAATGACTTTCCTTCCATCATAAGGTCAGAAGTGGGGATGTTTGCTGATGATTGCGCAATGTTCAGCACCATTCGCAACCCCTCAGACACTGAAGCAGTCCATGTTCAAATGCAGCAAGACCTGAACAATATCAAGGCTTGGGCTGACAAGTGCCAAGTAACATTCATGCCACAGTGCCAGGCAATGACCATCTCCAACAAGAGAGAATCCTACCATCGCCTCTTGTTCAATGGCATTACCATCACTGAATCTCCCGCTATCAACGTCCTGGAGGTTACCATTGACCAGAAACTGAACTGGACTAACCACATAAATACTGTGGCTACAAGAGCAGGTCATAGGCTAGGAATCGTGCGGCTTGTAACTCACCTCCTGACTCCCCAAAGTCTGTCCACTATTTACAAGGCACAAGTCAGGAGTGTAATGGAACACTCCCCACTTGCCTGGATGAGCGCAGCTACCACAACACTCAAGAAGCTTGACACCGTCCAGGACAAAGCAGCCCGCTTGATTGGCACCACATCCACAAACATTCACTCCCTGCACCACTGACGCATAGTAGCAGCAGTATGTACCATCTACAAGCTGCACTGCAGGAATTCACCAAGGCTCCTTCGACAGCACCTTCTAAACCCACGACCGCTACCATCTAGAAGGGCAAGGACAGCAGATAGATGGGAACACCACCACCTGGAAGTTCCCCTCCAAGTCACCCACCATCCTGACTTGGAAATATATCGCCGTTCCGTCGCTGTCAGTGGGTCAAACTCCTGAAACTCCCTTCCTGACAGCACTGTGGGTGTATCTACACACATGGACTGCGGCGGTTCAAGAAGGCAACTCACCACCACCTTCTCAAGGGCAACTAGGGATGGGCAATAAATGCTGGCCCAGCCAGCGAAGCCCACATCCCATGAATGGATAATAAAGGCGATAAAACAATGAATAAATGAATTAAAAAAGGGATGAAAATAGAGGAGAGAGTTCATGGTCTAAAGTTGTTGAACTCAATGTTAAGTCCGGAAGGCTGTAAAGTGCCTAGTCGGAAGATGAGGTGCTGTTCCTATAGTTTGCGTTGGGCTTTACTGGAGCAGGCCAAGGACGGACATGTGGGCATGAGAGCAGGATGGTGCGTTGAAATGGCAAGTGACAGGAAGGTCTGGGTCATGCTTGTGGACAGACCGAAGGTGTTCAGCAAAGTGGTCACCCAGTCTGCGTTTGATCTCCCCAATGTAGAGGAGATCGCATTGGGAGCAGCAAATGCAGTAGACCAAATTGAAGGAAGTACAAGTGAAGTCCCTCATGAGGGACCATAGAGGTTGTTTTGGGAGCATACCTTGGCACTGGGGGCATGAGGGGCCATAGGGGTAGGTGGGGGTCATGAGGTGGCATGGGGAGTGTGTGGGGGTGTGAGGGCGTATGAGGAATGAGGGCTGGAGGGCATTTCTCCTTTTATTATAACTGGGATGAAGCCCCACAGCACCAAGAAGGACCTTTTATACAGCCTGCCTCCGCATCCAGCAGCTCCTGTGGCTGCTCTAAACTTTTTCCCAGATCAGCTGGTCCAACTGCAGCCTGCACCTGCCCCACCCCTTCCGCCCCGTCCCCCAAATGAAAATCCCATTCTCGTGGGCACTTTCTTCCGAGGCAGGTTGGCCGAGCCAGGAATTTTCCCATTCCCACTAACTGCCTCGATGATGAAAATGCAGCCACTAAGTTAGCTTTAACTCTGAGGCCAGGATTTTACGGGCCCCGCCGCAGAATGTATCCCCCGGTGGATGCAGCGAGCCATTTAAATCTCCATTCAGTTCAGCAGGAACATAATATGCTGCCTGACGGGGAAAAAACCATAAAACCCTGGCCTAAGTTATAATCATATTTTCTTCTGGTTCTACAGAAAAAGCACTTCTCAATGTGGACCCTTCCAATCTCCCAATCCTATCATCCTTTAGTCTTTTTCCAAAGAGATCAGGTTTCACTCTTTATAACCTCTTTCCACAGTAATTTTCCAATCCAATATAATGCTCACAAACCTCTTTTATCCTTTCCGGATACTTTTCTTTCACCTCTGGGACTTGGGTCACAATTCAATTCAGACATGACAGGCAGAACTTTCCCAGATTTGCACTAAGTGCGGTAGCAGGCAGGTAAAACGATGTTTTACTCGCCGACAGCAATGGCGGGTTTTCTCACCGTATCGTCCTAAACCTGCCTCATTATTTATGCATTCGCGGAAAACAGGCAGTTTCCATGGCAGGCCATGGCTGCCGCACCACGCCCGGCACCATGTCCAAAGTCCAGCCACAAGCACAGCGCTCATTGCTTCCAGCTCACCACTGCTGCATGGAAGACATGGTCAGCAAAGGAAAAAAGACCGCAGCCTCCCGCTTCAATGATGGGTCCCTCGAGCTACTGCTGGATGCCACGGAGGCCCACCCAGGGTGTCCTGTAGCCCCGCTCTGGCTGCAGGATGGGCAGCAATGTGACCAATCCAGCTTGGGAGGCGATGGCAGCGGAGGTCAGCACCAACGCCCTTCAGAAGAGGACAGCCACCCAGTGCCGCAAGAGGATGAATGATCTCCTCCGTTCCGCCAGGGTAAGTCACTCTTCTCATCACTTTCAACTCATACTCACAAACCCATCACACATCCACAGGGCCCTCACTCACTGCCAGTTCAAGGGACATCACCATTCACTCTCTCACACACACCGTCATTGTCCTCATCCTGTCCATGGGACCACTCATCACCCGCACAGGCTAGGCATACTTATCATCTGGCTTGGCAGGCATCTTGCTTATCCTTTCTCCATCTCTATCCATGCAGACAAGCTGGCACACAACAAGAGAGAGAGGTCACAGTCCAGTGGCAGAATGCCCGAAATTAAAGTCCTCACAGATTTTGAAAACAGAGCGGTCCAGCTGGCCGGCCACGAAATGGACCAGTCCTGTGCTGACGGTGAGGTGGGCGCTGCTCTACCAAGTGAGGATCCAGCTGTGCAACATCCATCAGACAACTATGCCATGAATGATGTGTTCTGTTTCACAGACCACTGCTATGCACTAATTACCTCCCCTTGCATTCACAGGTACATCTGCCAAACAGTCGACAGAGTCCATGACCCAGGGCCTCCAGTCAAGCCCCAGAGAAACCTCTGGACAGGAATCTGGAGGCACCCTCCCTGAAGTCCCATCACAGCGCTCACCCACACCCTCCACCAGCGCAGAGACGCACACCTCAGTGGGACCCAGCTTTAGAATAGCCCTGGGATCACAATCTGGTGAGCACATCGCACTGTCTGATTCACAGCAGGTGGTGGTAGGAACTTCTCAGGTGTCCAGCACTTGGCGGACAGCTGGAGGCCAGAAATTTGCTGAGACCAAGTCAGATGACAAGCCTCTGGACTTGGTCATGTCACAGTTGCTTCAGCTGCAAAGGCAAGCTCGGGAACGTCAGGAAGGGATGTCCTCAGATTGCAGGGCATGATGGAGGAGTCTGTTTGCCTTTAGGCTGAGGTGATAGGCCACTACATCTCCATGACAGGAGCATTCTCACAGAGGGTCATAAGCCAGGCTGGAGTCAAACGTTCACAAATGCGATGTGAAGATCTATGAGGACAACTCACCGCATGTCGTCATCATCCTACATAAATCTAGCAGCCATGAGGGCCTCCCAAGCCTGCCTGCCTCGTCTAGCCAATATGAGGGCCTCATCCCCATCATCGTCGCCTCCGAGGGCCTCCTCAGCCTCATCGCCGTCGACGTCCTCCTCATCGGAGGAGACATGCAGCTCCTCCATCTCCTCCTCAGCCAGCTCGTCTCCCTATTGCAGTGTCGGGTTGTAAAGGGCACCACAGACAATGACAATGCGTGACACCCTCTGCGGACTGTATTGCAGGGCTCCACCAGACCGGTCCAGGCACCGGAACCTCATCTTCAGCATCCCGATGGTCTGCTCCATCAAATTGTGAGCTGCAGCATGAGCCTCATTATAGCGTCGCTCTGCTGCAGTCTGAGTCTGCCGCATGGGTGTCATCTGTGGGTGGCCCTTGTCTCCGGGGAGCCATCCCTGCAGCTTCTGTGGACCCTGGAAGACTCCAGGGATCTGCGACCGACTGAGGATGTAGCTGTTGTGCACACTCCCTGGAAACCGTGCGCACACCTGCACGATGCATTTCTGGTGGTCCCACACCAGCTGCACATTCAGTGAGTGGAATCCTTTGAGGTTGATGTAGTCTACTGTGTGTGGCGATGGAGACCTGAGCATCACATGGTGCAGTCAAGCGCACCCTGCATCTGTGGGATTCCTGAGATCCAGGAGAACCCAATGGCCCTTGCATCCTGGCTGTCACGGTCCTGGGTGAAATGCATAAAGTTGTGTGCCATGGAAAAGATGGCATCCGTGACATCATGGATGCATTTATGGGTGGTGGCTTGTGATAGCCCACAGAGATCACCTGTGGAGCCCTGAAAGGAGCCACTGGCATATCAATTGAGCGCCGAGGTCACTTTCACAGCCACTGGCAGTGGATGCCCTCCATGTCCCCTTGGCGCCAAGTCCTGCAATAAGTGGCAGATGTGAACGACCAGGTCCCTAGACATGCACAGTGTTCAGTGACAGTGGTTTTCGGTCATCTACAGGAATGACAGGCGGCGTCTATAGACCCTGAGTGTCGCTTGGCGCCGACCAGCCATGGCTTGCTGTCACTCCTGGGCAGCATGTGCAGGAGCCCCAGCAGCCCGTTCTTCCTGAGGTTGCTGCTCCTGCCTTTGCATGGCCAGGAGCCTCAGCCGCTCTCTCCTCCGTCTTCTCCGTGCTCTCTTTAGGCCATCAAGCATAGAGCTAGGTCACCAGGTTCCATGCCCCTGATGTGGTCCTCCTGTGGCATAAAAGAGAGAGAGAGACGTGGTTAGCATGGGTGAACTTAGCACTTTTCCTGGCCCTGTGTGACGGCCCCTTAAGACTTCCCGGAGAGTGCTGGCCACCCGTCAGATGGCCACAGATGAGTGCGCTGCATGGCTGCCCTGTCAGCCTGCAACATGGGGGAGACTGCTCCTAACCTGATGCTGAGATTGCTCGGGACTGTGAGTTCCTCCAGCAGTGACTGCTACATGGCCTGTATTAGCAAAGAGATTGTGCGACGTGTGCAGTCCAACTGCTCTGTGGTCCAGTAAAATGGCCGTGGACTCGCAGTCTGTGCCAGGGTTGTGGGGGGGTTGGGTAAGGCCTGGAGCGCTTGGTGGCACTTTGGTGCCCCCACTTTTGCTTGCACGGGTGGGCATTCTAGGAGCCCAATCCTAATCATATCACTCTGGCTCCGCCTGAACTGTCTCAGTTGCAGAGGAATGGTCAGTTTATACAGGTGTCCCTAATGTATGGCCAATTCCCTCACCTACCCTGCCCCCACCTTGATTTCTTGTGCGCAGGATCCAATGCCAGGGCAGCAGTTGCCTCACCCCCGACAACAGTCGCCTCCGCAGCTGGGCAGCAGTTGCTCCCGAACACCCACCCCTGCCAACAACGTCGCCTCCGAGGCTGGACAGCAGTTGCCCCTGGACACCACCACCCCCCCGCCCCCAACCCCAGATCACCTCCGAGGCTGGGCAGCAGTTGCCCCTGGACACCACCCCCGACAACAGTTGCCTCCATGGCAGGGCAGCACCTCACCCCGGCCCCCCTGAAGCCTGCAAAGCAACAGGCGACCCTGGCGAGCTCTGCAGAACGATACTGTTCACTCATCTCCAGTTCCCCCAAGTGAAGACCGCCAAGTGCACGTTGTCTGCGCGCTGTTGTGAAACATGTCAGTGTACTTTCCCGCCGACATGGACGGACGATCTGGTGGGGGTCCAAGAACCTGGTGGCATGGCCTTTTAATGATATGCTGATGTATTACAATGAGCTCCCTGATGGCCATTGGCGGGAAACACGGCCCGCCATTGGTGGGCTGAGCGGACGAACACGACCTGCCTTCCTGCCATCATGAAACTGATCACGCCATTTGTCCGCGCACGCCGCCTATCATGCTGGCTGCCAGCGGGCACGGAAAATTCCACCTGATGTCATCTCTATGACAATTGTAAAGAGCCTTACTCGAATTTATTTCTATCACATTTAACTCTATTCCAAATGAGCTCAAATCCATTCTGCCCAAAAATTGGCAATCTCAATCACAGGCCACTGTGATAGTGGACATGGGGCACATAACATGTCACACTGGTGCAGTAGAGAGTACAGATCAAATAGTGAGATTCAATAGTATACTAGAGAGAGCATTATCCTTTGTGTAAACCAGGTTCTCATTAATCTAGGGGTGCTTGATGTTGGTGCTGTGTGCTAAAATTGGAAAGCTGTTCCATTCTTCAGCATTGAGATCCCTACAATTACTGGGTACAGAATTCCCATTCCACTGCCTATTACAAATGCCATAGGTCCTTGCAGCTATAGTCCCAGGAATATTGTCGGAAATTTATGCAGGAGTACACTGTATACCTAAATTTCATTCCAGGAAATAAAACACACACTTACTTTTCAACTGCTGCAAATAATGGTACATAGTAATTCATTCAACAGGTTGGCCCCCTTAGTACCGCTTCCCAAGTGCTGCTGCTAATAGATCAGGCTCCTTTCTCCCCAGTGGTGCAACCCCTCAGATGCTGTGACTAATGGAAGAGATTTCTTCCTCTATAAACTGTAACTGGAAATTATCGCAGGAACAGGAGTTCTTGCCTAGACGTTGCACGTGGGGTTGGGGTTGGGGTAGGTGGGTGTGGGGGGTTGATGGTGAATCTCTTCCACTAGTGGCAGCACTTAGAGTGTGGCAAAGGGAAGGATACAAAATGAGTAATAAAGCAGGGGGTGTGAAAGGGAGGAAAATTGATGACAAAGAAGAAATGGATGGGGGTGAAGGGGTGAGGCACGGATGTAGAATCTGGGATTGGTGCTTCGGAGGTAACGTGGGAGAACTGGCAGTTGGTCTTTGAGGAGGAAGGGTCGTGACAACAAGAATTGAGGTGAATTGCGAAGGGAGATTGTGAGCATTAACAGGAGTTGGAGGAGAATAGCAGCAGCGTGAACTGAGAGGCTTGGAGCTGGAGAAAAGTAGCAGCTTAAACTGGAGGAAGAGGACTTCCAGTTTCAGCATCAATTGGGGTGAACTTCTGGTGGGTTGGAGGGGAAGAATAGTGCCAAATTGAATTGAAGAGTGACAAGGAGAAGATGAACTGCTGGAGGAATGGAGAAAGTCTCTGTGAAATGTTGAAGCGTTAAATGGAGTACAGAATCTCTGTGAGCAATCTGCCATTGGCAGCTGTGCCTTAGCAGCCCTGGCCCTAAGTTCTGGCATTCCCTCACCAAACCTCTCCACCTCGCTAACTCTTTTTCCTCCTTTAAGATGCCCTTTAAAGCCTAACTCTTTGATCAAGTTTTTTTTATCACCTGCCCTAATATCTCCGATGTGATTCAGTATCAAATGTTTCCTTTGCGATGTTTTACTACTTTAAAGGTGCTATATAAATATGAGCTGTTGTTGAACTCAGCAGGGGAGTTGGCTATGGGATAGTGAAAGTTGAGGTAACTTTTGGAGAAACGTCATTCTTGTTGCTCTTTTGAAAATCAAATTGTCACCTTTTTTTTTGCTTTTATTCAGGATTAAGAATATATCAACTATGAAATCCGAAAGTGTTTAAAAATTTATCAGAATGCATCACTTGAATAAGAAGATTCAAAACGTTACCACGGTTCATGTCCCCAAGCAACCCCTTGTGGCTTTCGTGTATTTGCATTTTTTTGTCTCTCCAACACGTGACATATTTTGGGCTAGGTCTATAGTTGATGTTATGAAGTCCGTGTGACTAATTGTTCCCATCTCAGGGGTTCATAATCACGGCCGTTTTCAAGTTGCCAGTTTTTTTGGGATTGACAATTTCAAAATTTGGAGGAGAGGGAAGGAACCTTGTGGGCATTCCAATTGGTGATGCTGCACTCAACAGTCGGTAGACTGCCATGACTTTGGGTGTTCAGTTCCCTCTGTTGAATGAGTATTCTCACTGGCTGGTAAGCATTGCAGCTTTTAGTGCAATTTTCAGTTTGCCCACTTTTACAATGATACAAAAGAATGTAATGAATTATGCTCCAATTTACAACAATAAAGTGTCAAGGTGAATTTATTTTCCTGGGTTTTGACCTCTGGACCTTACCTATTAGATGGTTACTGCACAACTGCTTTGGCCATGAATTAATTCTGTGTGATTATCCATGCATGATTACTGTTTTTGCCTGAATAGCTTTGTTTCTATTTTGATTTAAATAGGTTAATGCCTCCTTTAAAATTAGGGACAAAAGTATTTCACATGTAAGCATAGAGTGCGCATATGCGAACATTCACACATAATTTCAAGGCCATGGTTTTTGGCAAACACAGCTGCATTATAGAAGAGGGGACTTCTGTTTTTTTTAGAAGTGGGACTGTGGTTTGTATTCTGTTATTTTGAGGAATAGAAAAATCCCATAAGAGCCGGATATTATTTTTGCTGAGGTGTAAAGGAAAAATATGAAATTTGGAAGAGAGAAAATTGCAGAGGAATTTCTAAGCAGAAAAAAGACCAAGGCCAAAATTTTACAGTCAGCATGCGGGCTTGGCGGGAGCCGGCAGGGGCGGTCGGGAAGCCGACCGCCGCCTGCGATTGGCTCCGCACTGCGATTTTACGCGGGCGGGCCAATTAAGGTGCGCCCAGTGTAAGACGCGACAGCGGCAACAGGGAGAAGGGACGGGCGGGGTCCTCCTCCCAGGCATTTTTGGTGAAGTGGGGGGCCTCCTCCTCCTCCCTCCCCTGGGGACAAGGATCTCTCTCTGTGCTGCCACCTCCTCCAGGAGGGCAGAGAGGCACTCATCAGAAAAACGCAGGCCTGACTGCCCCACCAACCTGCCCTCCCGCCTGCCGCGTTCACCAGTAATGAGCTCCGTGACGAGGTGCTTCTGCTTCACTGGCAGCCTTCGCATGGCTGCCCCGGCCACTTTTGAATCGGCCGCCAGGTCACCATTGGACTCGGCGGACATTGAGCTCCCATGATGTGGTGGGGCGCACATGGGTGCAGTGCCGTAAGCAGCTCAGTGATCTCCTGCGATCGGGAAGGGTGAGTACCGTGTTGGCATGGGTCACTTAGCACCAGAGTTAGGAGCTGAACCCCTCCCCCCGCACCCAACCCTTGGACCTCGGAGGTCTTAGAGTGTGAGTGGCAAATGTCAATGAGGCAGCATCTGGGCAAGGGGGTGAGCCCTGGCTGCTTGGAATGATTGTCTTGCAGCTCCAGGGTCACGAATTGGCTGAGCCCTGACAGGTATTGCTCAGGAGGGGTTGGCCAGGCTGCAGTGGCAATGCAGGTACAGGGTGGACTAATCAATGTTCCTCTGCCCTTTCAGGAGAAGACATCCCATAACAATGCCGAGAGGATGCGGACTGGCGGAGGACCGCCCCGCCTTCTAATCTTAACTCAACATGAGCAGGAGGCCCTGGAGCTGGAGAGGCAACATGCACCTAGGTCAACCGATGGCGGTGAGGTTGGGGTGCCACAGGGAGGTAAGAGTGCAGTGTACTGAGGTCAGAATGTCTGCAATGGCAGCCATTCCACTGTAGTCTCTATATTGATGTGAGCCTCGAACACGGAATCCCTATTGATAATGGAAAGACGAGGGCACCCTGATCCGGGTGCCAGGCATGCACAGTAACAGTGTAATGACTTCAACTAATGACATGTCCTTGTTCTTTCTTTCAGGCTCACCAGCAGCCCATCAGGGTGGGGACTGACCCCAGAGTACAGCAACAATCATACTCGCTTGAGGTGCAGGCAGAGGCAGAGAGTGCCCAGGGCACCGGCAGTTGGAGGATTGCTGGGGACCAGGAACATGCTCAGTCAGTAGCTGATGATGTGCCTCTGGAGTCGCCCTGAGGCAGCAAATGCCGGAAGTCCAGCAGGGTGTGCGGGGGGATCTGGTGGAGACACATGAGGGAATGCATGCCATGGTCTCTGTTGTGGAGGAGTCCTTGTGGAGCATGAGCAATGCAATGACCCTCATGGCTGAGCACACTGCTTCCTCTATGGAGAGAGTGGCGACTCTCATGGAGAGGCTCCGCCAGGAGCTGACTCACGGATTCCTTGCTCTCGGACCTGCAAGCCCTCACACCAGCAATGACCTCAAGTGGTCACCGTCAGTGCGGGAGATGGATTGGGCACCCAGTATCCCAGCTAGGTGCTCATCCATCAATGGTGAGCATGGAGGTCCAAAGCGATCTAGCGTTGGCACATGAGTTGCTTGTTGTCTCTGCGGGCTCCTCTCAGGGTGCTCCGGATGATGGCAGCAGCTCCTCCGCCCCTCTGCCAGTGACTGTGGCATCTGATGAGACTGCGGTGACTGGGGAAATGCGAGCCGTAGCACTGACCGCTCCCTCCCAGGCAGGCCAGCACAGGCTCCACGGGCCAGAGGACACCCACCAAGGTCATCAAGGCCAACAGGAGAACAAAGTGAGCAGGCTGTCTCCAATGCCAGTGCCAGTGAGGGGGGAGCACCTAGATGTAGCACCCGCAAGCGAAAACCTAAAACACCTTAAGCACAACACGGGCTTATCACTGGTGATATTTTTTCCCCCACTTTTATGTTAAATATTATTTGGTGTGGTGGATAACACCTATCAGTTTAATTTGTATTATGTATGCCAAGCACCACAGCATTATGTGTTTCTGTTCGACAAGCCTCTGGGTGCTTCATTAGTTCTGCAGGTGCAGAGTAACCCATGATGTTATGAGTGACTTGTTTGTCATTGAACTTTATTGAAATGGCACATAGTGCATGTTGTTCACCAAGCAAATGTTCTTGTCAGGTATTGAATATGGAGCCTGCAACCCTGGCATGTGGTAGTGGTTCTTATTTGGTAGGCTAGCTGAAGGAACATTGGATCAAAGCATCCCTGGTGTCCCTGCCTCACTGGAGGTTGCCCAGCTCAGCGTCTATCCCCTCAGCGTTCTCCTGACCATGCTCATCCTCGGGCTCACTACTGGACTCATCGTCTGTTGCAAGAGCAGCTGCGTAAACATCTTCTTCCTCCTCTGCATTCCCCCTTTCCAGCGCTAGATTGTGGATAGCGCAACATGCAAACCCTATTAGTGACAGACGATCTAGGGGATATTGCAGTGCGCCCCCTGAACGGTCAAGGCATCGGAAGTGCATCTTGAGAAGACCTATGGCTCTCTCTCCCACCGCCCTTGTGGAGGCATGACTCCTATTGTACGGCTGCTCGGCCTCTGTTCTTGGATCCGGAGAGGCGTCATGAGCCACCTTTTGAGGGAATAGCCCTTGTCACCCAGCACCATCCATCCAGTCGGGCTGGAGCACTGAAGTGCCTCGCCACCTGGGTGCGTCTGAGGATGTAAGCGTCATGGGAGCTGCCTGGGTACCTTGCACAGATTTGCAGAATCTGCATCCTATGGTCACACACTATCTGCACTTCATGGAGTGGAATCCTTTTCTGTTGACGAAGGCACCCAGCTCATTCGCTGGTGCCTTGATGGTCACATGTGTGCAGTCGATTGCACCCCGGATGCAGGGGAAACCCAGCAATTGCTGCAATGTCTCTGGCTCGCTCTGCCTTGCTGGCCTCGTCTGTGCGGCAGCGAATGAAAGTCAATGCACGCCTGAACAGAGCGTCTGTCTCCAGCTTGACACAACTGTGGACAGCTGATTGGGAGACTCCACAAAGGTCGCCCATTGACCCCTGGAAAGAGCCGGAGGCATAGAAGTTGAGGGCCACTGTGACCTTCAGCGCCATTGGCATGGGGTGTCCACCCACTCAGTCGGAGCTGATCTCAGGGCCGATCATCTGACAGATGGAGGTCACTGTCTCCCTTGAGAAGCAGAGCCTCCTTTGGCATTGCACCTCAGACATGCTGCACTACCGCCTGTAAACCCTGGCAGCAGGATAGTGGTGTCTTCTGCGGCCCCATCCGCCTTGGACTTCCTGTTGTCCCTGCACCCCTTATGCCTGTGCCTGTCCTCCCACAGGCCGCTCCCCTAGAGGCTGAATAGGGACACCTGGCCTCCTCCCCCTTCTGGCCCTCTCTTCCTCCTCAGAGGAGGTGCCTCCAGCAGAGACCACAATCCCCATTCTCAGTGTAAGGGAAGGCTGTGTGATACCTGGAAGGACCCAAGTGGTATGACTCCTCCGGAGTCCTAAACTGAAGCCCCTTATTTCTGTCAAAGCAGCTCTGAAGCAAAATGAAGATGTCCTGTTCACACAAGCAAGCAGCAGTAACTTGTAAGCTAATGTACAAACAACTCGCATTAGCAAGCCCACTCACCCCTCTTATCCCGCCCGTGGCTGAGGTTTTTGAAAATGTGGCCTACCCGCCTGCCCGTTGTGCCTGTGCGATGCCCTGAAAATCGCAAGGGCTACGTAAACTCCCAGACAATTGGTGCCTCAAGAGCCTTAACTGGCCTGTTAATTATTCGCTGGCGTGCCTCCATGTTCATTGCATGCCCGCCTAGCGAAATATCGTGAGGGTGCGTGGTGATGTCAGGACGCATGCCCGATGTCATCGCGTGTCATATTACACCCAGGCATGTCAGGCGCGCATCCGCACGCCTAACGTAAAATTCTGGCCCAAGACCCGTCGAATTCACCTTCTACAACCCAGTAACTACATGGTACAATGGTAATGGAGCTGTGGACTAATCATAGCAACCAACCTCTGTCAATTAGTCTACAACAGATCCAAAAACAAGGCATTTAAATTCCTAGTGTTGAGAACACAGGCCACTTGTTCATCCCAAGCAGGCTACACTTATTATATTCCCACAAACACAATTCGCACTGGCATAGGAATTGGCACCCAGTGACTAATTCACGAGGACTATAGATGATGGCTCAAGTTTTAAGGAGCAGCAGGGAAGGCCAGGAAAATGGGAAATAAGTCAACTCCTTTTTTTAACACACTTTCCAATTTGATATTTTCTGTTGTACACTTTATAAAGACATGGGCCAAATCTTCTGAGGAGTGGCAATCGCTGTCGGATTGCCACTATGCTCCTATTTCCTTATCTTGCACCGGAGCTCTCCTTTTCTTGCCCGGATGTCCAAGCTGGGTCTCTTCAGAAATGCCGAGTGTACCTGTTCTGGGAGTTCTTCTTTGTAGGGCAGGATTGTTGGGGAGAGCCAAGTCACACTCTCTTTTTACAACACTAGTTGCTATATTCCGGTAAGTTTATAGGTCCCAAAGCCACTTTGAGAAGTTATGGAGAGAAGGTAAATGTGTAAGTTAAGGTTGGGGAACCAGAGTGGCAGGTGGGTGGGTGAGGGGCTAGGGTGGCAGGTGGGCGTGGGGCTAGGGTGGCAGGTGGCTTGGCGAGGGACCAGGGCAGCAGGTAAATGGGTGAGGAGGTAGGGTGACAGAAAGTGGTTGAGGTGGGTAGGGTGGGTCTGGGAGGTCAGGGTTTGTGGGGTTTGTTTGGTGGTCTAGGGTGTGATCAAGGGGTGTAATTGGGTCATCGGTGGGCAGTCACGAGGTCAGAAGTAGCCTGGTGGTCGAGAGGGTGGTCAGGGGGTCACGGGGGGTAGTCAGGGGGTAGAACTGGTTTTAATCCTCTAACTTTTCCTCGGCATTTATTTTGCTAAGTGAGTTGGAACCATCTGAAGTCTCTGACTCTAACAGAGAATTTCGGAGGATTCCAGATTCAGGGGAATTGCCCATTGTAAGTCCAAACTTCCCAGGCAATTCCCACGTAGTCAGTGCATTGGGACTTCCGAGCGGTCCCCCCAATGCATTTTGGGGGTGCCTCCAGGGTACAACCATCTGGAGATCAGAAGTTCTGGGCCATATTTAAATTTCATTCTGTAATATGGTTGAAGAAAACTTTAAAGGGCAACAAACAACATTAATTCTGCAGGTTGCATGTGTAAAATATTTTAGGCTACACAAATATTCTGAAGGATAACCCATGCCCTCAAGAAATTTTCAGTAACAGACGTACAAGCTTACATTTCAGCCTAGTGGCATAGATATAGATTTGGATTTTACTAAGAAATGCTATCAACCCTGAACTTGGTGTCAATGGAGCATGAATTTGCACACAGAGACCCATCTGCTCTCTCAGAGGGATGTAAGACATCCCATGGGACCTTTTGTCCCCCAACCATCACCAAAGGCAAATTATCAGGTCATTTATCACATCGATGTTTATGGTACCTTGCTAGGTGTAAATTGGCTATCTCATTTCCCTCCATTACAGCAGCAACTACACTTCAAAAGTACTTTGTTGGCTGTAAAGCACTTTCGAATGTCCTGAGTTTTATAAGTAAAAGTTCTTTCTTTCTTTCTTGAGAATCAATCTACCATTATTAATTATCCTATTGCAGCATTCCATTTAGACAAGACTTTGGGCAGGATGTTGAGTTTGGCGAGTGGGGGGGGGGGGGGGGGGGCCGCTCGCTGACGCTTAAATTGATGCAGGATGATGCCAGATGGAACTCCCGATATCACCCCGCGTCATTTAAATTTTCAGGTCGGTGGGGGCGCAGCCGAATGAGCTGTGCACCCACCAACCTGTCAACGGCCAAATTAGGCCATTTAAAAACTAATTGAAGTAGTTAAAGGACCTACCCACCCAACCTTACAGTTGGCGGGCAGGCCAGGAGCCCTGGCAGGCTTCAGAAAACAGGAAACCTCATCCACGGGCAGGATGAGGTTTCATTAGGTTTTTAAAAATTTAGCAAAAGTTGACTTAAAAGTGATGGACATGTCCCAACTCAAATGACAGTGTTACATGAGGGGACATGTCAGGGAAATTTTATTTGTCTATATTTCACATTTTTGAATTTGACGCCGATCTCCCTGAGACAGCACTTAGCCTCAGGGAGATGAGTGTACTGTTTCGTGCGGATGCGCGAAAGAGCGCACTTTCGGCTTAGGGAATCCCCCCCCCGCCTGCACAGGGAACACAGTGCTTCCTGGCAGACATCACGCTGGGCGGGCCTTAATTGGATCGCCCACTTAAAATGGCGGCATGCCACCAATCTGGGGTGCCGATCAGAGGCGCGCCTGCACGCGCCCACTCCTGGACCTCCCCCCCCGCACAATGGGGGGAAAATTCTTCCCTTTATGTTGTGCCTCGATAATGCAGGCTGCAGGAACCCTGCCATGGTAATGGCTGTCATCCAGATGAGGAAAAGGAGGGCCCATCACCGTTTGGCACAGGGCCTTGAGAAGCATCTTTTGTAT
This sequence comes from Cetorhinus maximus, assembly GCF_964194155.1. Taxonomy (NCBI): domain Eukaryota; kingdom Metazoa; phylum Chordata; class Chondrichthyes; order Lamniformes; family Cetorhinidae; genus Cetorhinus; species Cetorhinus maximus. The sequence goes on from NC_135896.1 coordinate 14,296,513, forward strand.
GAGAAATTAAACTGATGGATCCTGTCTGCTTGCTGGGGCGAATGTAAAGATCCCAGGCGCGAATTTGAAGAAGAACAGGGGAGATATCTGCTGTCCTGGCCAATATTTATCCCTCAATCAACATAACAAAAATCTGGTCATTATCACGTTGCTGTTTGAGGGAGCTTGCTGTGCGCAAATTAGCTGCCATGTTTCCTACATTGCAATATAGTGACTACACTTCAAGAGCACTTCATTGGCTGTAAAGCATGTTGATGCATTCGGTGGTAGTAAAACACGAACAAGTCTTTCTTTCTTCAGTCTCCTATCTTACAGAAAGTTAATCTATGGTACCATAGAAGTCGGTCTACTCCTGCTGAAAGCATCTGGGGTTATAATCCATGCCTGGATAAGAGGACTGTTCTTTGAGGCTCAGTCTGACCCAGACTCCTGCAAATAAAGAGCTACCTGGCTCATTTGAGTCATAAAGCCACTGCCCATCATAGTTTTGGATTTTTGGATCCCTGCTCTTAAGAATCTGATATAAAGTGATAAATTTGCTATCCTTCCCTAGAGGATATTAAGGATATTTAGCTGCAGTGTGATTTCTTCCATTCCCCGTCAGTTTGCCAGTTCAACGGGCCTTTGTAGAAGAGCCAACAGAACCTCCATGGTCTGGTAAAGAACATCTGGGTGGCCCATAATATTTAACACCTGCCAAATGAAAGATTCCCAGGACATCAAAAATGTTTTAAAACTTTACATTCCTCATTAAAATTGTTTACTTACTTCATATCTTTTCCTGCAATTCTTTTGACAGAAGTGTACTACAAAAATTCATCTCGTCTAGAACACCAAAGTAAGGATACAAATTCATGAGTTAGGGGAGACAAGGAAAGAAAACCTTGCTGTGAAACATCTGCAGTTAAAAATAACATTAACAAAAATTGGCAATGTGATGTGAATTGCAAAACCTAACTTCTTAAAGACTGGGGCCATTGAAACATGCATTGCAGAAAATGTGTTGAACCAAATTGGGGTTCCCCCTCCCTCCCCCTGCCACAACCCAGTTTCAATTTTACTTGGAAATTCAGCAGTGATTGTAAATCCACAAAGTCAACAAATACAGGGAATTCAATTTTGTTTGAAACTCCTATTATCTCAATATTCCTCACTATACTTTTCTGAAAGCTAGTATGCAGGTACAGCAGGTAACTGAAAGCTAGTATGCAGGTACAGCAGGTAATAAGGAAGGCAAATGGAATTTTGGCATAAAAATAGGGAAGCATTGTTGCAACTGTACAAGGCATTGGTGAGACTGCACCTGGAGTACTGTGCACAGTTTTGGTCCCCTTGAGGAAGGATGTAGTTGCGTTGGAGGCGGTTCAGAGGAGGTTCACTAAATCGATTCCAGAGATGCGAGGCTTGTCTTATGAGGAGAGATTGAGCAGTTTAGGCCTATTCTCGCTAAAGTTTAGAAGGATGAGAGGAGATCTAATTGAGGTATATAAGATGCTAAAGGGGGTAGACTAAGTAGACGTGAAACGGATGTTTCCCCTTGTGGGGCATTCTAGAATGAGAGGCCATAGTTTTAGGTTAAGGGGTGGTAGATTTAAACCAGAGATGAGGAATTACTTTTCTCAAAGGGTCGTGAATCTGTGGAATTCACTACCTCAGAATGCAATGGATACTGGGACGCTGAATTAATTTAAGGAGGAGATAGACAAATTTTAAATTAGTAACTGGTTGAAAGGTTATGGGGAGAGGGTGGGAAACTGGAGTTGAGGCCGAAATGAGATCAGCCATGATCGTATTGAATGGCGGGGCAGGCTTGAGGGGCTGAATTGCCTACTCCTGCTCCTAGTTCTTATGTTCTTCTTAATTTAAAATTACTTTCTCTGTCAGCCATTGAAGGCATAATAATCATCCCTTGATAGCTAACTGATATATAGTTTTCCACACAGTGAAGACTGGGCAGGAACAAATGGTGACAGGAAACATAAATAATCAGCAATGCGCTATTAAGCATATTTTTGATTTCTGCTTGGTTGTAGAATGGCACTGTTCCTGCTCAAGGAAAGTGATTAAATTCCCTGAAAGCCTGCATTCCATATATATTCAATTAATTGCACAAAGACACTAGCTTTATTCTGTTGTATTGCATGTTCTAAGCTGGAGTGAATGCTCTATTCCAGAAAGCCAATTGGTAAAGGTTGATTTTGGGGCCAATCTTTACGCAATTTTACATTTATTAACAAAGTGAAACATTACAAGCATGCACCTCGCAACTCCGCCACACCACGGTTTCAGTAAGTGTCTCGATATATGCTTAAGTGAAACCACAATTAATGCCCTCCACCTGCATATAATTAATCACAATTGATATACAATTAACAGTGAAGACAATGGAGGGGATTTTTTTACTTCAGTGCTGATGGAAAGTCATTGGTCTGAAACGCTAACTTTGTTTCTCCCCACAGATGCTGCCTGACCCGTTGAGTATTTCCAGCATTTTTTTCTTCTTATTTCAGATTTCCAGCATCCGCAACATTTTAATTTTGTATTAGATCTTTTAACTTGCTCAGGTTTAGAAATGGGGTGGTTCCACCTTGAAAACCACAGGAAAAAACTCACCTCCTAGTTCTCACTCAGGATTCAGCGTTCACTATCCCGGAAAGAGGCCTACCACTGGGTGGTAGGCGATATGCCAATCAGGGCCCTATGATGTACATAGAACCTGATTGCCATTTTGGGAGATGATGGCGGACTATGCAACCGTGCTTGCTCCACTGGGTTTATTTCGTGCTATCACTGATGAGGATCAAAACAGTAGTTTAACATTTTTATTGTGCGGGTCTAAAAGCGAAAGAAATATGCAGGAATAATGCAGGGCCACAGATCTTGGGCTGCCCCTCCATCTGCGACCAAACTCCCTGAACCTAACTTCAAGTTGGCTTCCAGCCACTCAATATTGTGCCAGCCCAGACTGGGGTGCCCATTTGGGCTCTGCAGGCCACCCAGTGGCAAGATCATGCCGCCTAACCTTCCGCCGGACACTATTGGTCATGTTCTCCGACGGCCAGCTGCCCAGAGGTTAAAATCTACGCTGGCATAAAACTAGTCCTAATAACTAAGGTTTTAACAACTGGATTAATACATCAATCCATTGGCAAATTGACTGATGTCCCAGAGATTAAAAGTAGGCTGTTGGAGAGAGGATCATGAGAGCTGTCAGTTTCACTGCCATAGGCACTGGTGAGCTAACTAACATAAGAACAGGAGTAGGTAATTCAGCTCCTTGAACTTGTGCCCCGAGTCAATTAGGATATGGCAGAACTGTAACTTAATTCCATTCACCCATCTTGGTATCGGAACTCTTAATATCCTCACCTAACAAAAATCTATCAATCTCAGTTTTGAAATTTTCAATTTACTCTTAGTTTCAACAGCTCTTTGAAGGAGAGAGTTCCAGACTTCCACTACCTTTTGTCTAAAGAAGTGCTTCCTGACATCACCCCCGACCCCGTTCTGGACCCCTCCAACAAAGGAAATATTTTCTCCCTATCTAGGCTATTGAATCCTTTAACCAAATTAAACACCCCAACTTATACACGAAGATAAAAACAAAATGCTGCTGATTCTGGAAATCTGAAATAAAAGCAGAAAATCCTGGAAAAACTCAGCAAGCCTGATGGCCTCTGTAGAGAGAGAAACGGAGTTAATATTTCGAGCCCATATGACTCGCCTTCAGAGCTAAAGAGAAGTAGAAATGTGATGGAATTTCATCACATAATCAACTCTCAGTTATTCATTCTTTCAAAACTTACATCTTTTCTAAGAGCCAATGGTTTACAAAGTCCTCCTTTGTCTTCCCTCTGTGATCGCAGGTACCGCTTTGGTATAACATATATCCCTCCATCATCCATATGCGCCTGCTTTCTGACGTTTATTTTTGCTATTTTACAAGGCTTTTGACATTATTAAGATCAGATGCGGGTTGTTTTAATTAGTGCCAGGACTGAATAGTTTGTCTCATGTAGAGCTATAAAAACAAATCTGTAGATGCTGTAGTCATTGGCATTAATAATTGCAGGTGGTACAGGTTTGAATTGATGAAAATGAAACACAGGTCTACCACAATGTGTACCGAATACAGAAAAACCTTGTTAATCTGTTCTGCACATCTGACAAAGTGCCAAGAAAAAAAGTGCGCTGAACATGGAGAAGTGATTTTCAAAGCAGGGTATTTAAAATAATTGCAGGACGGTCTTGAAGTGGCATCAAATTGTGTGCATATCTTGGACATGATTAATCTTGCAGGATTAGTGGGGGGGTCAGGGTGGTGGTCTGTTAGAATTTGATAGCAGTCAGGGTTGAACGCAGCTGCAGAATATTTTGGATGAGGGGTTTCCCTTCCCACCATCCAAAGAGTTCCCCGCCGACCCCGAATGCCCCGCATGAGCATTTAGTGGCTGCAAGCAGGACTTCTGCCTCTCACTCGGAAGGAAGTCCTCCCTTAGAGAGCTGACGGCCAGTCAAATCTCTAGTCCCTGCAGCGACAGCGCTGCAGTGGACAGAATAAGAAATGCAGGTGAAAGTCAAAGCCTGGTAAGTTCAAGGGGTCCCAGGGTGAGGAGGGTAGGGAAGGTCTGGGGGACACAAAGGGAGTGATTGGGGTTTCGGGGGAGAGGCTGGGGTGTGGAGGGAGGTCCAGAGACCACTAGACTTTAAAGGGATGGTGCCTATTTTCAGAAGTGGGCTTCTGATGGAGGCAGCCCATGTCCCCTATCTGCCCTAGATGTAACTTTATTCTTTAGCGGGCTTCCCCCACGGAAGTTCAATCCCCCTGCCAGCCTAAACATTGAGGTCGAGCGGGAAATGGTCTTTAAGTGACCAATAATTGGCCACTTAAGGGCTTCAGATGGCTGGGATTACAGAGCTGCTGGCCAATCTGATTGGCCGACAACTCTCTGAGACGGAGCTTCCATCTGAGGGAGGGGCAGAAGTCACGTCTCCCGCCAATTAAAGCTCCCCTGGAAAGCTGAAAAATCCAGTTTTTGAATTTAAAATTCTCATCCTTGTTTTCAAATCCCTCCATGGCTTCATGCCTCCCCATCTCTGTAATATCCTCCAGCCTCACAACCCTCTGAGATATCCTCCAATTCTGGCCACTTGTGCATTTCCAATTTTAAGTGCTCCACCATTAATGGCCACACCCTCATTTGCCCAGGCCTCAAACTCCGGAATACCCTTCCTGACACCTCTCCACCTCTCTCCTTCGTTTTCTGCCTTTAAGTCTTAGAGATAGTTTAAGTAAGTTGTATCTGTATTTGTTTGTGCTAGGATTGAGTTTTAGCTTTAATGTCCAAGTTTGATTTGTGTTTCTGTATTTGTAGGTTAAAAGGATGAAACCTGAGTTTTAGTTTCACTTTAAAAGATACCTATATTTTAATCAGATTTTATGACTCTTGAAGGGGAGTTAAAACAAACAACGTAGAATAAAACTGTGCTGTTGCCTAGCAACAGGGTTCCAGAGAGAAAGGCACCACACACACACACACACAAGGGCAGAATTTTCCGTGCCTGCTGGCATCAGGCGTGCTCGGTGGCATGAGGTGAGAAGGCTAAAAATCAGTTTCACGACATCATGAAACCAGTTTGCAATCGTCTGCTCAGCCTGTCGATGGTGGGCTGCGTTTCCAGCCGTTGGACTTTGGGAATCTCATTGTAATACATCTGTATATCATTATAAAGCTAGCCTACTGAACTCATCCCCCCACACTGGATCGTCTGCCCATATCGGCATGATTGCATGCCGACATATCTCACAACTGCATATAAGCGACGTGCACCTGGTGAGCTGCACTTCACTCGGGACTTCAAGGTTTGTTTGCCTATCTTGCTTTGGGCAGCACTCGCAGTCATCAGCGCCAGGCTTCACAGGCAGCACCACATCACTTTTAGAGGGGCTCATGTACCTACCAGACCAGCCATAAGGTGGGAGTGGCTTTGTATAGCTGCAGGGCTAGGGCTTGCTTGGGGAAGGGGAAGAAGTGTCCTCAAGCAAGGGAAGAGGCTGCAGGGTGAGGGCTGTACTGAAAAGGGGGTTTGTGTGGGGGCATAAGTTGACCTGTACAAGTGGCCTAAAGATGGTGAGGGCCGAGGAGGCAGTCTCCAGAGCAGATGAGGCCAGATGGAGATGTGAGGTTGTGTGTGAAAGAGTAGGTGGTGATGTCCCTTGAGCAGGCAGTGAGTGAGATGCCAGTGAATGTGTGATGGGCTTGTGAGGGTGTGAAGTTAGAGTGATAAGATGGTTGCCTTACCCTGGTGGCACAGATGAGATCATTGATCCTCTATCTGCATTGGATGGCGAACCTCTTCTGTGCAGCATTGGCACTGATCACCACTGCCATCGCCTACAAAGCCAGAGTGGTAATGTTGCTGCCCTCCTGAGCCCAGAGGGGGAGTAGAGGACATCATGGCAGGTCACACAGTGTTCAAAAGGGGCTCGAGGGACGCGAGTTCTTCTTGCCTTTCGGGGCAATGTCTTCTGTGCAGCAATCCTGGACTGGGAGCACTGAGAGGTGTGCATGTGGCTGTACTTTAAATGTGAATGCTGGCGTGAGGAAGCAGTGAGGTGATGGTGTGGCAGGTGAATTGAATTCCTGGGAATGCATAATTAATGCAGTGAGTTTGGGACAATATGGCGTGAGAAGCCGCCATTGTTGCTGGTGGGTAAAACGTCGTTTTATACCCCCGGCTACCGCACTGAGTTAAAATCTGAGACAATTCCACCCAGAGAAACCGAAAGCAATTTGAGCTCAGTTAGTCAGTGTGCTCTAAGGTTGAATGGAGTTGCCAGCAGAAGCAGTATAAGCGAGAGACAGATAGCATTTCCCAAGCTAAAGTTGGAAGCAGGTACCAGGAGAGGCTGGACATAGCAGAGGGAACTGCAGAGGAAGCAGGTTTCCCCAAAGAACAGAAGAAGGAAGGTCCCAAGAAGACCTCCTCGTCAAAGGGAAAGAACAGGAATCTGGAAAAGGTCCTGTTAAGTGAAGTTAAGAGTGAGGAGCAGAGGAAAGCTCCAAGCTTTAAGAGGGAAAACTGCAGGACGCAGACTTAAAGCAAAAATAGGCTTGAGAGAAGCCAGAAGATCCATGGAGACAGCCGAAGGTCTGTAAATCTTTAATATGGGCATGTGAAGGAGCGGTGTTTTGTTGGCACGGCTGATCATTTGAGAGAGTGTGTGTGGAATGCACGTGGCAGTTGGCAGGAGAGTTCGAAACCCTGGAGGGCGGACCCTTATGGAAGGTGCCTGAGAGAAAGTGTCGCTTGGGCAAAGGTTCCAAAGTGAGTTCTTTGAGACTGGAGATTGGAAACCCTCATGTGAAGGACAGAATTCAGTGAGACTGATTGGTTCATGGTGTGGCAAGCATCCGGGGGGGAGTTGATGAGAGATCCATAGCATCTGTTTGGGGTGGCATCTGTCACTTGGTTTCAGAGTGTGGTGTGCCTGACTACAGGTCGCATATTGGCTTACATGGACTGTGTACTTATTGTGGACATTAGAGTATAAAATAGCTTTTGTAACTTGTGTTATCCGTATGAATCTGTATACATCGGTAAAGGTATAGTTGTGGGTGAAGGAGCATTGTAATATTATCTTTTCGTGTTTAATAAATGTTTTATTCTTTTGTTAGAAGTTCATCAGCTGACTTCTGTGACTCTGTTCAGAAGCCGTCTTCCATTTATCTAGACAAACAAATAAAAGTTAGGATCTATCAAGCCAGATTCCACCCTGGGATCTGGCTTGTGCAGAAGTAACATCAGCTGGGATCATAACATAAGACACTCCTTAAAACCTACCTCTTCACCTAAGCTCCTGGTCATCTGACCTAATATCACCTTATGTGACTTGGTATCATATTTTGATTTATAATGCTCCAATGGGCGGAATTTTCCATTGTGGGAGGGGAGAGTGGTTGCAGGCGCGGGCGGGCGCAGACCCGATCTGTGCCTGCGATCGGGTCCGCGCTGCCATTTTGCGCAGGTGGGCCAATTAAGGACCGCTCAGCGTGTTCCTGACTCCCGCGAATAACGGGAGTGTGTGGGCGGCGGCAGGCGTGCACAGACCACTGGGTCCAATGGTGACCCGGCAGCCTGTTTAAAAGAAGCCCTGGCAGCCTTTTGTAGGCTGGTGACAATGGCCAATTCAAGGGCGCACCATAGGGTGTCAGCTGAGCAGGCCAGGCTCTCCTCACTTTTCAGATGAATGCCTTGCTGCCCTCCTCGAGGAAGTGACAGCACGGCGGGAGGTGTTGGCCCCCCAGGACGGGAGGAGGAGGCTCCCCCCACATGACCAAACGTGCCTGGGAGAACGTGGCGGAGGTGGTGAGCTCCCGCGACGTGGTGCAGTGCATCTGGATCCAGTGCCATAAATGCTTCAACGATTTGTTGCACTTTGACAGGGTAAGTATCATGTTGGCATTGGGCATTTAACCCAGCAGGTAGCCTTAGCCTTTGAGGCCCCACCCAAGTCTCACTGTCGTGACTGCATTGAATCATGTAGGGCATTTTTCCTATGCTGGGTGGGCAAGCAGATAGTGCCCATGCTTAGATCAACCTGAGTGGTTCATGAGGAGATGAGTTCTCCCCCGCACCATGTGTTGCTCTTAGTCGCACATGACTAATCTGGGGGCAACCTGCAAGAGATGCAGCTAGGCACATACTCAGAACTCCAGCACATGTCCTATTCAGGGTGAGGAGATGGTGGAAGATGAGCCTTAAGGTGTCGTGGCCAAGAACCATCTGCTGCCCTTGATGCTGCACTTAGTTGCGCTTCCTTGCTATGGGAGCAAAGACCATGTGGCTCCTAAAGTGATGTACGCAGCATGTGCCCAAGGTGGCTGTTGGGGGGGTTGGCATCAGGCGTACTATCTTTGTGTGAATGAAAAGCAGTAGGGGGAGAGGAGGCACTGGAGACCTGATATGGCCCACTGTGGTTGGGGTGTGGTGTGCGCATGCAGAGCCCATGCATAATTTGCCATAATGAATGGTGTTCTCTCATTCTCAGGAGAAGAATGCTCATAATGCCTCGGAGCATGCAAGGACTGGAGGCGGCCAGGTTCACCTCCTCATGTTAAGCCGCTTCAAGCAGGAGGCCCTTGAGCTTGAGAGGCGCCATACATCCAGGTCAACTGGTGTCGGTGAGGCTGGGATGGAACAGCCAGGTATTTGAGGCAAAAAGTGAGATCCGCAATGTCCTCCCAACATCCATAGCACTGATGATTGTTTAATTTGTTATTGTTGCAACATTGCTCGGTCACAAAGTGATAAGAGCCAGAGGTGTGAAGCACAGAAAAAGGTCCTTCGGGCCTTCGAGGATGCGCGGGTCAAACAAGTACCTAAGACTTCTAATCCCGTTTTCCAGCACTATTCCCATAGCCTTGTGTGCCATGGCATCACAAGTGCGCATCCAAACACTTATTACATGTTAGGAGGGTTTCTGCGTCCATCACCCTTTCAGGTAGTGCGTTCCTCATTCCCAACACCCTCTGTGTGCAAAAGTTGCTCATCACTTCTCATGCCCCTTACCTTAAATCTATGCCACCTGGTTACTGATCACTCCGCCAAGGAGAAAAGTTCTTTTGTCGGCCTTATCTATGCCCCTCATAAGTTTATACACCTCAGTCATGTCACCCCTCAATCTTCTCTGCTCCAGGGGAAATAACCCCAGTCTATGCAATCTCTCCTCATAAGTGAAACTCTCCAGGCCAGCCAATATCCTGGTAAGCGTCCTCTGCACTATCTCCACTGCAATCACATCCCTCCCATAATGTGCATTTCAGAACTGCATGCAGAACTATAGCTATGGCTTAAGCCGTTGGAACATTACCTCCCTGCACCTTTCTTCTATGCCTTGGCTAATAAAGGCAAGTGTGGCATATGCCTTCTTAAACGCTTTATGTACCTGTCCCGCTACCTTAAGGGATCAATCAACATGCACGCCAAGGTCCCTCTGATCCTCGTGACTTCCCACGGTCCTACCACTCATCATGTATTCCTGTGCCTTGTTTGTCCTGCCCAAGTGCATCACCTCACACTTATCCACATTACATTCCATGTGGCATTCATCAGCCTATCTGACCAGGCCATCTATATCTGCCTGTAATGTAAGGCTTTCCTCCTCACTATTTATCACTCCAGTAATGGTCGTGTCCATGGGTTCTGGAAGGTTGAGCGCATAATGAGCCGGGGGGAAGGGATGAAGTTTGTCACAGTGTTCACGCTAACTGATCCACTGTCCTTGTTGTTCATTTCAGCATCATCAGAGCATGGCCGGCAGGAGGAGCTGCAGATGCCCCCTCTCACACCTGGGGGCCCTCGAGTGTCACCTGCCTCACACCATTTCTGCGAGGCAGGCACCAGCACAGATACTAGCACCTCGGTAGGCACTGGAACATCGGCTGTATCCCGGGGCACAGTGGAGAGGCACTTCACATTCGCTGGAGGAGCTGGAAGAGACAGAGAATGCCGTTGACTCCAGCAGTCGGTGCCTGATGATGTGCCCCTGGAGTCATCCGTGATGCAGCAGCTGCAGGAAATGCGGCTGGGTGTGCGGGAGCATCTGGGTGTCATACATGAGGCTGTGCTTCGCTTGGCGCCCATGGTGGAGGAGTCCACATAGAGCATCACTGATGCAATGAGCCTCACGGCAGAGTGTCATGCTTCCTCCATGGAGAGAGTGGCTACTCTCGTGAAGAGGCGCCTCCAGGAGAACAATTAGGTCCTCCTGGGGTTATACTTGGACCTGCAAGCCCTCACAGCGGCATTGGCCACAGTTGGTCAGTGCCAATGGGAGATGGTGTGGGTTTCAAGCTTCCCAGCTCATTGCCCATCCATCCATGGTGAGTAGGGAGGTCCGAGGTGACCTCACTTCGGCGCAGCAGCTGCTTCTTGTATCTGCGGGGTCCTCTCACGGCACTCCGGATGAGGGCACCAGCTCCTCCGCCCCTCTCCCTATTTCATCCGGTAAGGCTGCGACGACTGGAGAGATGCCATCTGTGCAACTGGCAGATCCCTCCCAGGCAGGCCCAGCACAGGCTCCAGGGGCCAGGGGACAACCGCCAAGGTCATCGAGGCCAACAAGACAGCAGAGTCAGCAAGCTGGCTCAGATGCCACTCCGAGCAATGGGGCAGCACCAAGACATGGCACCCACAAACGGAAACGTAAGGCACATTAGGCACACCACGGGTTCCTCACTGGTACTTTTGTGTTGGCCCAAGATTAGGTCCTTATAATTTATTTTTGCTTGCTTACAGTATTGTTTTGCAATTGGGAGAACATCTGATGTTAAAATTAAAAATCAGATATGTGACCATGGCTGAGGGTGGCTCGTTTGTTCTGTGTGTGTATGTTTAAGAAAAATGTCATGAGTGTTTGTTTGGACATACAAATTTATGTCCAAAACCCTTAGTTCCTGCTGATAACCTGGCAGATTTGGCACTTAGGTGCCGAGTATGGATGTGCCAGGCAAGGCTGGTCCTGCTGATCCATTTGTGTTGTTCTAGCTGAAGGTTCATTGGATTAAAGCCTCCCGGGTGCCCCTGCCTCTTAGGTGTAGTCCCAGCTCAGTGTCTACCCGCTCAGCATTCCCTTGGGCATGCTCATCCTCAGAATCAGTGCTGGACGCATCGTGCACAGCCGTAGACACTGCATCAACGTCTTCGTCGTCCACTGTATCTCCCCTTTCCAGCACAAGATTTTGTAGAGCACAGCATGCAACCACTATTACCGACACACGATCTGGGAGGTACTGGAGTGCGCCCCCTGAGCGGTCCAGGCATCAGAAGCGCATCTTGGGAAGACTGATGGCTCTCTCCACCACAGCCCCTGTGGAGGCATGGCTCCTATTGTAGTGCTGCTCAGCTTCTGATATTGGATGGCGGAGAGGTGTCATGAGCCACCTTCTGAGGGGATAGCCCTTGTCACCCAGCAGCCATCCATCCAGCTGGGCCGGAGCACTGAAGAGCCCCGGAACCTGGGAGTGTCTGAGGATGTAGGCGTCGTGGGAGCTGCCTGGGTACCTTACACAAACTTGAAGAATCAGCATTCTGTGGTCACACACTATCTGCACGTACATGGGGTGGAAGCCTTCCTGTTGACGAAGGCACTGGGCTCACCTGCTGGCGCCTTGATGGCCACATGTGTGCAGTCTATTGCACCCTGGATGCAGGGGAAGCCAGCAATGGCTGCGAAGCCTCTGGCTCGCTGTGCCTGGCTTGCCTGGTCCCAGCGGAAGTGGATGAAGGTCAATGCACGCCTGAACAGAGCGTCTTTGTGACCTGCTTGACACAAGTGTGCACAGCTGATTGGGAGACACCGCAAAGATCACCCACCGAGCCCTGGAAGGAGCCAGAGGCATAGAAGTTGAGGGCAACTGTGTCCGTCAGAGTCACTGGCATGGGGTGTTGGCCTACGGAGGGCACATCTCAGGGCCAATCATCTGACAGATGTAGTTGACTGTCTCCCTTGACAGTCGGAGCCTCCTTCGGCACTGCACCTCAGACATATTGAGGTAACTGCTTCGTCGCCTGTATACCCTAGCAGCAGGATAGCGGCGTCTTCTGCAGCCCCTTCCATCTTGGACTACCTCTTGGCCCTGCGCCCCTTGTGCCTGCGCCTGTACTCCCAAAGGTGGCTCCCCTGGAGGCTGAATGTGCACTCCTGGCCTCCTCCTCCTTCTAGCCTTCCCTTCCTCCTCAGAGGACCTGCCTCCAGTGGACATGCCAGATCCCATAACCAGGCTAAAGGGAGGCCTCCAGAAAGCTGCAGGCCCGCTTAATCTTCCTGACTGCAGAGTGCTGACCTGAAGGTTGAAAGTACGCAGAAAGCTGCTGGAATGTGTTCTGAACTACTGCAGATCACACAAGCAAGTTTAAAATACTTTCTCCAATAAATAATCCACAAAGCAGATTGACGACCCCACTGAGCCCTCTTATCCCGTCTGTGGATGAGGTTCATAGAAAAGTCTCTTGCCCGCCTGCCCGTTACGGCTGTGCACTGAGCTGAAAATCACACGGGTTCCTAAAAATCGCCATCGATTGACGACTAAAGGACCTTAAGTGGCCCATTAATTAATGGCAAGTGTGGGTCGGACTTCATTGTGTGCCCACCCAGCGGAATGTCGCGATGGCGCGCGGTGACGTCCGGATGCTTGCCTGACGTCACCGTGCGTCATTTTACGCGCAGACGTGCGGGTCCCGCCCCCCGCATGTCAAACTGAAAATTCTGCCCTATGAAGCGCATTGGGATGTTTCATTATGTTAAAGGCGCTATATAAATTTAAGCTGTTGTTGTTGCTGTGAATATCTTCGCAACAAAACACCCAAGAGCAGTTCATAGTCTGCAGTAGTAATAATGTCATTGATCAGCTTTTAAGCTATGAGAAAACGGATTCTGTGAGGTTCTGATGTCACCCTTGCCTCAATTGGTTGCTGTACACTTTCAACATTAAATCTAGCAATTTCATCTATTCTAGGAATTATGGGCAACCATTTCTTAAGGTACAGAGTAGACTGGCAGAGATTGGACATAAACAATATTATCTTAAGAACCATGTCTGCCTTCGATGCATGTGATTCTTCTATCAGACCATGCACAGCTTGTCCCACAGAAGGGAATCAAACAAAGTCCTATCCAACAAGACAAAGTATCTTGATAGTTTCTCCATAATAGTGCAGAAAAATGTTCTTTATTTTTTTTTTAAATGATCTTGCCGTGGCCAACATGCTGTTTGAGGATTTCAAATCTGAGGCTGGTGGCACGCCTCGATTACTCAATGAAGCAAAGCTTTTTTTCCTCTAAATCAAATACTTGAGGGTAAGGAGGAGAATAATACTGCAGGATAAGACTTGTATAAGAATGTGATTTTGTTCTAGAATAATGCTTTAAGTGTTCATGTGTACAGGCGCCAGAGGGTATATTTTCTTTACCCTGTTCCCAAATAGTATTCAAAAACCAGGAGCAAAGCAGAGAACAATTGAGCACTAATCCTTTCTTTGGCTCCACTGAATAGGATTGATCCTCAACTTCCTCTGTGGCCTTTTCACACATGACTGTGCCTGAGGAGGAGCTCAATAATGAAAATGATTTGCTGGTGAACATCAGGTGGCTCTGCACACAGATTTCCTACAAAAGCACCATGTTCAGATCAGGAGATTATTGCTTCCAAAATAACCTATAATGCTGCTATATCCTGAGCTGCCTACGATTGCTATCTGCCTTAAGTTCAGCGATTCAGTAAATGAGTGGAGGATCAGGCTTGAGGAGCTGAATGACCTACTCCTGTTTCTACATCCTAAGCAATTGGTTGGTGTTGTCAATAAAGGCCTGAATGATTTTTTTGAATAGTTGTTTTGCTGCTACAGAACCTGTTCAAGAAAGCTGTTAGTTTCACTTAATGATGAGAGTGTTTAGTACTGTGTCACCCTCTGGTGTAATGTGGCTTATTTGGAGCTTGGCAAGGGGACACAACTATGAAGCTCTCTTGGCAATCTTACAGTCAAACCAGTACTGTCCTCGATTCCTTGTCCTTCATTCTGCACTTTTTTTTCCTCCTAGTGCTTGGCACCACCATGTCGCCTTTTAATTAATTTCCTCTGAAGCAGATGGCGGCAATGCCCGAACTCCTACTTGTGGTGCCGCAGCCGTTCCTGGTTTGGCACAGCCATGCAAACTCCTTTACAAGAAACGTTGCCTTTCAAACAAACATGAGGACTCCCCATTGGAAATTTACAGCCTCTCAAGCATAAATGGATTTCAAAACATCCCATCAGAAGCTGTCACGATAAAAATCCTGCTTCCATACTTGGTCATAAAAAAAATCTCCTGATGCTTACCTGGTCACTGTCTCTTTAAGATTGCTCCTCCCTTTAAGGCTCATGCACTAGATTTGCTATTGGTTGCTTTCCTGCAGCCAATACAGCAATCTGCATGTGCATCTGATACATGACTTGAGAAATATTGAGCACTGCGGCTGGGGCCTGGTGCATTTTACTTTGATTTTGTTCCTAGACAACTCCAGGAGAGGAGCACTGGCCCTCATGTAGAGAGTAAACAAGTGCAGAAGCTTTCATCTAGCACTCATTTCCTGTCCACTATCCTCTGCTGTCGTCTCTGATAGAAGACTGTAACCATTTCTGAGCTGTTCACACACACAGTAAGCTTCTAGTGTAAGAAGATAGTGAGGCGGAGCAGCAGCTTGTGGTGCTGTGGAATGGTAGAATATGGGAGTTCCTTCACATGCTGAGAGATTCCAAGCTTCTCCACAAAGATCAAGGGAGGAATATCAAGGGGAGGGCTGTCCTGAGCTGGTGAGCTGTTTAGGAGTAATTGCTCACTTAACTGGACAAGGTGTGTTCCACATGGAGACTTAAAAAAGAAAGATTTACAAAAAAAAACCTTCCTTAATTATTTAAGGATATCCCTAATGCTGAGCATGCCAAATGTTTGTATGTTCTGCAGAGAGGATACATTCTGCCCTGGGGCTGAAGAGGTTATACATCGCTGATGTAATTCGCAATCTCCCATAAACGCTGAAACCTGAGAACATAAGCCAGAGATTGCTCTAGGAGTACATCTTTGATTATAAATGGCCTGCTACTTAGCCTGCGGTGATGAGTATATCCATCAGATGATTGGCCTTGCAACCCTCAGCACAAATCCAACAGCACCAACCTTTCAGCACTGAAGAACTGATCCTCCACTGTATGTCGCTGTGGTGACCCTGCTAATTGCAGTGAACTGGCCCATATCCAGTCAGACTACATATAGGTTGACAGAACACAGAGCTCAAGTGCTCTTTCATGCTATTCTGTTGAGATAAAAAGGAGAACAAGGCACTCCTGCACCATATTTCTGTTGCTCTGCTGATGTGCGCAGGAGCATATAAGCAACATAGACAAGTGGAAGTGTGTACAGACGATAAGGCAATAAAACCCAATTTTGTGAAACAGTTATTTTTATTCCCTTTTTGTCAACCTCTGAATTATTTATGGGCACAAATTCCTCACTGAAATATCACATTCCAGCTCACTGCCAATCTGCTTGAAGATGTAGGTGCTGCCGAGAAGCAACTCAGGATGGCATTCCTCTGAGTTCCCCTCCAGGATCCCAGGGTTCACCCCCTTCCTTCAGGTCACTCCCATCACACCATGCACTGTTCCACAGTTCAGAGGTCAGGCAGGAAGGCCGCTGTTGCCAATTGTTGGAAGTTTATCCCAGCTGTGCGCTTTACTGTAATTTTAAGAGTTCCACCATACACAGTTGTTGATAAGTAAATTTTATTTAAATCTACCACCTTTAATTCAACTCCTTTTAAAAAAGTAACAATTAGGAACATAGGAGCATGATGAAGCCATTCTACCCCTTGAGCCTTCTCTGTTTATTCATTTAGATCATGGCTGATCTGGATCTTAAAAAGACATTTTTTTTTAAAAAAAGCAAATCTCAAAATTAGCAAGATTTTCTTATCATAAATTGCTAAACTTCAGCTTTAATTCAGCTGGTCCCAAGTGAAGCTTGATGTCCTGCCACAGCTTTCCCAACATCAGTAAAGGAAGAATCCTCTGAATAGACATTTCCCAGATTTTCAGTTACCTCTGCTACTCAGAAACCCACCCTCGACCCCTTTGCCCTCCTAACTACCATCCCATATTGAACCTCTATTTCCATTTTCAATCCTTGAACATGTTATTGCCATCCAGCTCTACGTTTAGTTTCTTTGTCATACCTCTTCAATCTACCTCCTGCCCTACCGACAGCAATAAGACATGCTTGTCACAATCATCAATGACACCCACTGTAAACAGGACACATTGGGCATAATTCTCCGGTCGCTGTCACGTAAAATGACGTGCGGTCACATCGGGTGTGCATCAGCTGCGCGCCCACCAAGCTGTCAAAGGCCTATTAAGGCTATTTAAATTGTCATTAACTCAATTAAATGAGCTTCCCGTCCAACCTTAAGGTTGGCGGGCAGGCGAAGAGCCCAGGCGGCCTTCGCATTTTTCATGAAACCTCATCCATTGGCGGGATGGGGTTTCATGAAGTGTTTTAAAATGTAATAAAATTTTTTACATTAATTCTTTGAAATGTCCCAGCTCATGTGACAGTGTCACATGAGGGGACATGTTTCAAAAGTTTTTTCCTTCCTTTATTTAAACTTACACACGTCAAACAGATCTCCCTGAGGCACCTCTGTGCCTCAGGGAGATCTCTGAGCTCTTTCGCGCGCATACACGAAGGAGCGCAGGGAGCCACTCAGGGAATCCCCGCCCGCCCGCACACAGTGATTCCGGGTGCGAGTCACGACGGGCGGGCCCTAATTGGCTCACCCACATGTAATGGCGGCGCATCGTCGATCAGGCTCGCGCTCACCCCCCACCCCACCCCCCTCCCGGACGGGGGGATAATTTTTCCCATTGTGCCTCCTTTGTCTTTCCCGATTTCTTTGTATTATTCAACAAAGTTGGCCACTACCTCTCCTTGATGGTCCACCTCCATGGACACACTTCGCTCTACTTTCACCTATTCCAGGATCGAAGCACACCTACAGCACTAGCTTCTCTTCCCACCCCCGCATGGTGATAGGTGGAGCCCTCAGAGATTCTGTTATTGCTCCCCCCACCCTATCTGTTCATCATTTACACAGGCCACTTGAAAGACATTTTCTGCAGGGATGGAACTATGGTAATGCTTGCAATGAAGTATAGGAGAGAGACAGATGAAAGAGTCAGCACCATTGCTCCTTTGCAAAAGCAAAATATTGTAGATTCTGGTCATCTGGAATAAAACCAGAAAATGCTAGAAATACTCAGCAAGTCAGGCAGCATCGCTGGAGAGAAAAAAAGTATCAAGCCGATGAACTTCCAACAAAACTTGCAGATCTAAGAGATTTTAAGCAAGTTGTGAGGCAGGGAAAGGGGGAAAGGAAGGAAAGAACAAAAAAGAGGTCCGTGATAGGGAGAAAGGCAGGAGAGACAAAATAACAAAAAGGAGGATGATGCAAGAAATCGTTTTAATAATAATAGTAATAAATTGCTAGTGCTATTTGGGAGGGTTTAAACTAGCTGGCAGAGGTGCGGGAACTTGAAGGTAATGTTAGAGAGGAATACAAAGATGTGCAGAAAATTGGGACAGAAAGATAGCACTAGAATAGGAAATAGTAAGATATTAGGTGGGGCAGTGTAAGAGGAAATGTAGTAAGGATGAAATTGGGTTTACTGGGCCAGTATGTGAATGGAGTGTAGTAAATAAGGTTAGTGAGTAGCAGGTGCAGATGGCCATGTGGGAATATGATGTCATGGTGATAATGGAGATCTGGCTCAAAGAAGGGCAGGACAGGTTATTTAATATTCCTGGATACAAGGTGTTCAGGAAAAATAGGAAAGGAAAGAAAGGGGGAGGGCAGCAGTATTGATGAGAATATTACAGTGCTAGAGAGAGAAGATGTCCTTGAGGCGCAAGGACTAAATCTATTTGGCTAGAGTTAAGAAACAACAGAGGTACCATTACATTGCTGGATGTATTCTCTAGGCACCAAATAGTAGGAAAGGTTTAGGGGAACAACTTTGCAAGAATGTTACAGAGAAGCTCAAGAATTATAGAGTAGTTACAATGGAGGACTTTAGCTATTCTAATATAGACTGGGATGGTAGTAATATAAAGGGCAGAGAGGGGCAAGAGTTTCTAGCATGTGATCAGGAGAATTTTCTACATTAGGATGTTTCCAGTCCAATGAGGAAAGAAACATTGCTGACGCTGGTTCTGGGGAATGAGGTAGGTCAAGCGGAACATTTAAATGACAGTGATCATAGTATCATATGATTTAGGTTGACCTTGGAAAAGGACAAGGAGAGTAAAAATAATTAATAGGGAGTGGACCAATTTCAATGGGATGAGAACGGTCTGGTAAATTTGAATCAAAGATTGGCAAAACTTTAACAGGACAATGGGCTGCCTTACAAGAGGACATAGTTCAATGCAGTCAAAGTAAACTCCCACGAAGAGGAAAGATACAGCAAGGAAATTCAGAGCTCTCTGATGACAAAATAGATAGGGAGTAAGATGAATCAGAAAAAGGGCACATGGGACAGATGTCAGGTGGATAATACGACTGAGTATCAGGTTGAATCAGAAGGTTCAGAGGAGAAGTGAAAAAATAATAGAAGCAAAAAGAGAGAATGAGAAAATACTGGCAGCTAACATAAAGTGGAATCCAAAAGTATTCTATAGGCATATTAATTGTAAAAGGAGTGGGGCTGATTAGAGACTTAAAAGAGGATTTTCATTTGGAGGTAGGAGGCGTGGCCAAGGTACTAAATGAATATGCTGCATCTTTCTTTACCAAGGAAGAAGATGCTGCCAAAGTCATAGTGAAAGAGATGGTAATTTAGACATTACATGAGCTAAAAATTGATTACGTGGAGGTATTAGATAGGCTGGCTGTACTTAAAAACTGAGAAGACACCATGGCCAGATGAGTGCATCCAAGAAGGGATGTAAGGGTGGAAATTGTGGAGGCATTGGCCATATTAATCTAATCCTCCTCAGATACACGGTGATACCAGAGAACTGGAGAACTGCAGATGTTACACCCAGGACATAAGAAGACAAGATTCATGGTGGTACTAGCCTGCATGGCCAACGGAACGAAATTAAAGCTTATGATAATTTTCAAACTTAAAACCGTGCTGAAACTCAAATTCCCTGCAAGAATTTATTTGCATGTCCATGACAATGGTTGGATAGATGAGTATGGAGTGAAGTTATGGATCCATAATGTGTGGATTAAGTGACCCAGTGGCTTATGTAAGGAATGCAGCTTATTAGTGTGGGATATGTTCAGATCCCATATAACTGATGAGATCAAGAGGCACCAGTGAAGAAATAACACCCGCGGTCTAACATCCGTAGTTCAACCTTTGGATGTGTGCCTTAAAAAGCCATTCAAGGATCATGTTCATGCTGAATGGAACTGGTGGATGGTTGATGGAGAAAAACCTTCACAAAGAGTGGAAATATGCACGCTGCCTGGCTTGAGGTTTTGTGCAGTTTTGTCATCAAATCATGGGCTGTTATTAGTGCACAAACTGTCACCAGATCATTCAAAAAATGTGGAATATCCAATTCAATGAATGGAGAGGAAAATGATTTGTCTTGGAGGGATGATGCGGAATCCGAAAGTGCCAATTCTGACCCAGGGTGCAATCCTTATGAAGACGCCATAGCCAAAGTGACTCATAATAAATTTGATGAACTCTTTGGCCAGAATTTTCCCTGAATTGCACTAAGTGTGGTGGCGGGCATGAAAAAAGAAGCTTTTCCCACCAGCTGCAATGGTGGGATTTTGCAGTGTATCATCCACTTCCTGCCTTATTAAATATGTAGCCACAAGAAACACACCGTATCACTGGCGGGCAGCCTCTGAATAACCCACCACACTGTTACCTCATTGTTTCCTCACTCTGGGTGCCATATTTAAACTGCAGCCGCACACGCAGTTCTCAATGCTTGCAGCCCAGGACTGCTCCAGTGAAGACATGGCCCCAAAAGCCAAGAAGTGTTCAGTGACCCATCACTGGAATGTCTTTTGGAGGCCTGCCATGATGTCCTCGACCCACACTCTGGCTGCAGGAGGTCCAGCAATCTCACCACTCTGGCTTGGGAGGCAGTGGCAGTGGTGGTCAGGGCCAACGCTGCACAAAGAGGTTGGCCATCCAGTGCCGAAAGAGGATGAATGATTTCATCTGCCAGGGTAAAGCAACCATCTCATCACTCTAAACTCAAACTCAGTAAGTGATGAAAGGGGTCATCAATAGTGCTACCAAGCAGCACTTGCTGAGCAATAACCTGCTCACTGATGTTCAGTTTGGGTTCCACCAGGGACACTCAGCTCCTGACCTCATTACAGTCTTGGCTGAAACATGGACAGAAGAGCTGAACTCCAGAGGTGAGGTGAGAGTGACTGCCCTTGACATCAAGGCAGCATTTGACTGAGTGTGGCATCAAGCAGTCCTAGCAAAAGTGGAGTCAATGAAAATCAGGGGAAAACATGTTTGGAGTCATACCTACAAAGGAAGGTGGTTGTGGTTTTTGGAGGTCAATCATCTCAGTTCCAGGACATTACTCCAGGAGTTCCTCAGGGTAGTGTCCTAGGCCCAATCATCTTCAGATGCTTCATCAGTGACCTTCCTCCCATCAGAAGGTAAGAAGTAGGGATGTTCGCTGACGATTGTACAATGTTCAGCACCATTCATGACTCCCCAGATACTGAAGCAGCCCATGTCCAAATGCAGCAAGACCTGGACAATATCCAAGCTTGGGCTGACAAGTGGCAAATAACATTCATGCCACAAAGTGCCAGGTAATGGCCATCTCCAACTAGAGAGAATCTAACATCTCACCTTGACATTCAACGGCATTGCCATCACTGAATCCCCCACTATCAACATCATGGATGTTGCCATTGATCAGAAACTGAACTGGGCTAGCCATATAAATACTGTGTCTACAAGAGCAGGCCAGAGGCTAGGAATCCTGTAGTGAGTAACTCACCTCCTGACTCCCCAAAGTCTGTCCACCATTTATAAGACACAAGTCAGGAGTGTGATGGAATATTCTCCACTTGCCTGGATGAGTGCAGCTCCAATGACATTCAAGAAACTCAACACCATCCAGGACAAAGCTGCCTGCTTGATTGGCACCCCATCCACAAACATTCATTCCCTCCATCTTCGACATTGATGTGTCAAGAAATGGATGTCTTTTTAAAATGTTTTGGGGGAATATTGTGCTTTTCTATGGAAAAGACTCTGTGTGTGTGTGTGTGTGTATGATATAGTTCAGTTGGGCAGGGATTAATAGAAGCCATGTTGTCTGGGGAGGGGGTTAAAACATGAATAGAATTGAGGTGACAGTTTGAGGTACAGTAAACGTGTTGGATACAACATTTGCATTTTTAGATAAGTTTGAGAGTTTGTTTGAATATTAAAGGGAGTCAGAGATACCAAGAAACATTTTTGTATCTTGCAGGTGTTCCATAGGTCAACAGTAGTGGGGATATTATATTTTATTGACCTGAAAGCATAGACAAGATAGAGAAATGAAAGATTTTATATTTGGATGGATTTGAGTTTCAAAAAGGTGTGATGACAATGGAACCTGAGATGAAAGGGAGAAAAAAGGTATTTTAGCGTTACTGTGGAGAGTTTAGGATAGATATAGCTACAACTTTTCTGGGAGTGGAAAATGTAACTGTGGCGTATTTGAAATATCTGACTGTAACTCAGTTGAAAGGATTAGCAGAGAAATTGCAGGTAGAGATAGAAGTGAAATTTCATAAGGTTGATATGGTTAGAGTACTTACCCAGCATTTAAAGTTGGAGGAAGGGATATCTGAAACTGGTGTGTCACAGCTGGAGGCAGTAAGACTTCAGTTGCAAATGAGGAAGCTTGAACTTGAACAAAAAATGGAACTGAAAAGAATTGAATTGGAAGAAAGAGAAAAAGAAAGGGAAATGAAAAAAAAAACTCAAGTTAGAAAGAAAGGAGAAAGAAAGAGAAATGACAAAATGGAAAAAGAAAAAGACATTAAAAGAAATAGAAATCAAGAAACTCCAATGGGAAAGAAAGGAGCAGGAAAAGGAAAAGAATAAATTACAAGAGATAGAAATGTGAAACATTGAACTTGAACTTCAGAGAGAGAAATTGAGAAAGAGAGAGGGAAAGAGATGGAGAGCTTCAGAGAGAGAAAGAAGCCAGACGATATGAATTGCCTAAAGTTAAACTTAGAATGAAGGAAGAAAGGAGAGATAGTGATTCAGATGGTGACTTTGATTCCTTTGAGGAATTCTATTTAACTAAAACTCTTCAGTTGGTGCCTAAATTTACAGAGGATGGAGTTGAAAGATATTTTACCTCATTTGAAAAAATAGCTATGAAATTGAAGTTGCCAAGAGCTGCTTGGACTATCATGTTACAAAGTGTTTTATCAGGTACAGCAATGAATGTGTATGCAAGCTTATCAGAGGATCAGTCTGCAGATTATGGGATAGTAAAGAAGGCAATATTAAATGCTTATGAGTTTGTCCCTGAAGCTTATCAGCTGAAGTTTAGAACTTTAAGGAAAAGACCGCATCAGACATTTGTAGAATTTGCAAGAGAAAAATAAATTACCTGGGATAAATGGTGCAGGTCATTAAAATTAGACAAGACTTCTGAAAATGTAAGAGAGGTTATGATTATGGAAGAATTTGGAAATATTAAGATATATTTAGATGAAAGACAAAGCCAAAAAAAACAGGGGCAGGATCTCCCAGTCGGTGACCGGGGGGCAGGGCCCGCTCGCCAACATGGAAAATGACCCCGGATGACATCAGGCAGAATTCTTGACGTCATCCCGCCTCATTTCCATTTTCAGGTCGGCGGGGGGGGCGCAGCCGAATCAACTGTGTGCCCGCCGACCTGTCAACGGCCTATTGAGGCCATTTAAAAAGTACTTAACATAATTAATGGACATGCCCGTCCAACCTTAAGGTTGACAGGCAGTCCGGAGCCCTGGCAGGTTTAAGAAGAAGCATGAAACCTCATCCACAGGCAGGATGAGGTTTCATGAGGGTTTTTAAATATTTTATAAATGTTTCGCAAAAAGTGATGGAGATGTCCCAACTCATGTGACAGTGTCATTTTTTAATTTGGAGCCGATCTCCCTGAGGCAGCATTTAGCCTCAGGGAGATCAGTGCACATGTACGAAAGAGCTCACTCTCGGCTGATGGAACCCCCCTCCCACCTGCACAGGGAGCGCATAGCGCTTCCTGGCAGATGTCACGCTGGGCAGGCCTTAATTGGCCTGCCCACATTAAATGGCGGCGCGCCCCCAATCGGGGGTGCCAATCAGAGGCGAGCCTGCCCGCGCCCGCGCCCGCCCCTGCACTTCCCCCCCAAAGGGGGGGAAATTTTTTCCAGGGAAGCTGCTATTTTAGCCAATACATATGATATTTCACACAAACAGATGAGTGTAGGAAAAGAGCCATATGGAAACCAGCAGGGAAGTTGGAAATTTAGAAAACCTAGTGATGCTAAAAATGTTAATAACAAAGATCAAGCTGAAGGACCCCAGTCTATTAAAAATGGAAAGGTGGAAAGTAGAGTTGAAGGAAGGAAACTGATATGTTACCATTGTAATAAGGATGGCATTACTAGATCAGGTTGTTGGAGGTTAAATGGGAAACCGATTGCAATGGTAGGAATTCAGAAAAGTTCTGGAAGTAAGAGTACTGTGGGCTCTGAGACCCAGAGGCAAGATAAACCAGTGGGTTTCATCCAGGTGGAGCAAGAGGAATCAGTGGTAGCCAGAGAAGTGAGAGTATGCTCACAACTTACCCAAGGGAGTTCTGAAGGATGAGTTGAGATGTTTAAAGATTTTATATGCGAAGGGACAGTGTCTCCATGTGTACAGGGAAGAGCAGGAAAGGATGTCAAAATTTTAAGGAATACTGGGGCTAGTCAGTCCCTAATGTTATGGGTTAGTGCTATCTGTTGTCCAGAAAGGTTATTGTAGGATAAAATATTAATTAAGGACATTCATGGCAAAGTCAAACCCATTTCATTGTGAATGGTAAATTTAAGAAGTGATTTGAAAACAGGAGAGGTGATTGTTGAGGTAGTAGAGAAATTGCCCAGTGTAGGGGTTTAATTTATTCTGGGGAATGACATAGTTGGATCACAGATATTGACTATGCCTTCTGTAGTAGAGCAGCCTGTTGAGACACAATCAACAGAGGTTTTACAGAAAGAGCATTGTTTCCAAATTGTGTGGTGATGGGATCACAAACGCACAAAGTTAAATAGGAGAAGGAAATCTAAAAGACAGGGGGAGGATGCTGAAATTCAGTTGGCTGGATCAATCTTTGAAAAGGTTACTCAGGAGGAGAAAATTAAAGAGGATGAGCTTGAGGTGTTTAGTTCAGTGAAGTGACTGAAGTTGCAGCAGAAGGATTCAGACTTGAAGCAGTTATATCAGACAGCTTATTCTGAAACAGAAGCAGAATACATTCCAGAATGTTATTACTTTACCAACAATGTGCTAATGAGGAAATGGAGACCGCCTTATATCCCGGCAGATGAAAAGTGGGTGGTAGTGCATCAAGCAGTGATATCATCTGGGTACTGGAATGAAACTTTGAGAGTGGCTCATGAAATTCCAGTAGCTGGACATTTGGGAATTAGGAAAACTCAAGCTAAGATACAAAATAATTTCTATGTTTGGCCTGGACTACATAAATATGTAGTCAAATTCTGTAAAACATGTCACACATGTCAGGTAATAGGAAAACCTCAAGCAGTGATTAAGCCTGCACCTTTAATTCCAATTCCAGCATTTACGGAACCTTTTAACAGGATCCTAATTGATTGTGTAGGACTCGTAACTAAGACTAAAAGTGGGAATCAGTACTTATTGACAATCATGGATGTGTCCATGAGATTTCCAGAAGCAATACCTTTAAGGAAAATTACAGCAAAGGTGATTATAGAGGAGTTAACCAAATTCTTTACAAGGTATGGATTACCAAAAGAAATACAGTCAGATCAGTCAAATTTCAAGTCACAGCTGTTTAAAGAAGTAATGAATAGCCTAGGAGTAAAGCAATTTAGATTGTCA
Source organism: Cetorhinus maximus (assembly GCF_964194155.1). Classification (NCBI taxonomy): domain Eukaryota; kingdom Metazoa; phylum Chordata; class Chondrichthyes; order Lamniformes; family Cetorhinidae; genus Cetorhinus; species Cetorhinus maximus. Next base: position 14,322,217 of record NC_135896.1, read on the forward strand.
GCCTATCTCCCTGAATCACAAGGTGCATTAGAAAGGTGACATCAGACTTTAAAGACTATGATTAGAGCATATAGTCAAGGTTATCCACATGATTGGGATTGAGGGATTCCATTCTTTTTGTTTACTATTAGGGATGCCCCTAATGAGTCAACAGGATTCAGTCACTTTGAGTTAATTTATGGTCATGAAGTAAGGGGACCATTCAAGCTGATTCAGAAGAAATTAGTGAATCAAAGTTCTGAAACAACTCTCCTAGGTTATGTGATGAAATTCAGAGAGAGATTAAGTAAGGTGTGTGAGCTAGCTCAGAAACATTGAAATATATCTCAACGAGTGATGAAGACAAAGGCAAACGAGAGCAAATGCTCATAGTTTGGTGGCTGGAGAAAAAGTGTTAGTATTGTTGCTAGTGTGTGGTGAACCGTTGAAGGCAAGGTTTAGTGGACCTTACCAGATATAAAGAGACTAAGTAAACTATAGTAAATAACCCATATAGAAGGAAGAGTCAGTGAGTGTGCCATGTAAAAATGCTCAAAAAATACATTGACAGAGAGAATAAACAGGAAGAGGTACTGATAGTTGTAAGTAAGAAAATGGAGGTAGAAATTAAGGGTTCTGAAACTTCCTCTGATTAAATTGGACAATGAGGAAGTGCTCATGAATTTAGATGTAATGTTAGATTACCTTCCAGAAAAACTTCAGTGATTTAAAGGAGCTATTGTGGGCACAGGCAATTTATGGAAATAAACTGGGGAAAACAGATTTAGCTATACATGCTGTTGATGTGGGGAATTTGGAGTCAATAAGGTAACACCCATATAGATTACATCCAGTAAAATTAGCTCATGTGGAAAGAAATTGAATTTATGCTTCAAAATGACATCATAGAGCCCAGTCACAGTAATTGGAATTCACCTATTGTAATGATGCTGAAACCGGATGGAGCACAAAGACTATGTATTGATTACCAAAAAGTGAATGCAGTAATAAAAACAGATTCATATCCTATTCCACAAATGGAGGATTGTATTGAGAAAGTAGGACAGTCAACGTTTATCACAAAAATTGACTTGCTGCAAGGATATTGGCAAGTACCCTTATCGGAAAGGGCAAAAGAGAGACCAACTTTTATGATGCCAGATGGCCTATATCAATGCAAAGTAATGCCCTTTGGTATGGAAAATGCACCAGCAACATTTCAGAGACTAACAAATAAAGTGACTGAGGGATTGAGCAATTGTGCTGATTATATTGATGACTTAATAGTATTCAGTAAAATGTGGGAGGAATGTTTACAACATTTAGAGGAATTGTTTGATTGACTGCAGGAAGGTAATTTGGTTGTAAATTTGGCTAAAAGTGAATTTGCGAAAGTGCAAGTTACATATTTAGGCCACACAGTTGGACATGGTCAAGTGGACCCATGAGGTGCAAAAGTAAAGGCTATTGTGTAATTAATTGAATTGCAGACAGCTAGTCTGGAGCTCTTGAGTTATCAAAAGAGAAGCTAGGTTTGAAATGCTAAATACATAAATATGGCTGAAGTTTTAGAATGTGAGGTGTGAGAAACATTTGCATTTTCAGAGTCGTGAATTTCGGAGATGGTAAGGTGTTACACCTAGCCAACAGAGGCTAAGCCAAACAGTGTGTTTATTTTTCCTAAAGATTGCTGAAAATATGAGTACTATGGAAGATTTATACTATGGAAAAAGTAAAGTTGCAAAGATATATTGGAACAATGGAATTTACATTAAAAAGGGAGAAACATGTATAAAGGAACTGAGGTTATGTGTTAAGCAGAAAGCATCCTAAGAGCTAACAGGTGTGAAAAACTTCCAGCTTCAAGGTATCAAGTTGCTGTCTACAGGAACCGAAGCTAAGAAAACTCATTATGAACATCCCTGTCCAGGGTATTGTGTGCTTTGCCTGAGTCTGTTGAAATCTATCTTGTTTTGCTGTTGCCTTAATGGAGGTATAACTGGGAGCTACATTAATTAGGGGATTTAGGAGTTATTATAGTGGTAATTTGTAGACCTATGTATGTGCTCAAAAACCTTTTCTTCTATTAATAAATGTTTAATTTAGTTTTGTAAAAGAAACCTCTAAGTCTTGGTGGGCTCATTACTACTGAATTCAAGGCACGCACCTTGAAATAAAGTACAACTTGCAAACAGTTGTGGCAGCTGTTTCAAGTTTCCCCTTGGGACTTGAGCGGCTCAACATTTACCATCTGCTGTGCCATAACAATTGTTAAAAAAGAGCAAAAAATTCCAATGGAGCGTCAGAATGCATTTGACAGCTTGAAAGCTGTACTACCAACAACCTATCAACACCTGATTATACAAAGCAGTTTAAGTTACCTATTGATGCCAGTGATGTGGGGGTTGGTGCTATGTTGCTACAAAAAGATGAACTGGGAATTGAAAAGCTGGGAGGATATTTCTCACTGAAGCTGAATCCACACCAGAAGAAATATTCAACTATAGAGAAAGAGACTTTAAGCTTGGTTTTAGCTTTGTAGCATTTTTTAGGTATGCGTTGCAAACGGTTCTTCAGAGAGCTATATAAACTGACCACAATCCTTTGAAGTTTCTGGATAAGTTTCAGAACAGAAATGCAAGACTATTTCAGTGGAGTTTATTATTGCAACTGTTTAATTTAGAAATTATACATGTGGCTGCACAAGAAAATTTGATTGCAGATGTGTTGTCAAGATTTTAAAATTCAATAGAACTTGGATATTGGCAAATGGAGAATTGACTGGAATGAACTCTATTTTTACAAGTGACTTGTGTATATATATTTCATGTTTAATGCATGTAGACTATAGTGTAATAGTTTTGTTTGTATAGTTAAATGTAGTAAGGAATATGAAACGGCTGAAAAATGAAACCATCTTTTTGGAATTATGATGGTTCATTTTTTGCCAAGGAGGGAGCTGCGAGAAATAAAGTATACTAAATTGAAAGAAGTGCAATTAAATCATTGTTTTCCTTGAAAGGAGTGCTTGGGGCCCTAGACACTGCAAAGTGAGAAGACAAAAGGGCAGGTGTTGCATCTCCTGTGCTTGAAGGGGACGGTGCTGTGGGTGAGGAGGGGTTATGGAGGAGTGGACTAGGGTTTTGCAAAGGGAGCAGTTCCTTCAGAATGCTGAAACCAGAGAGGAAGGAGCGATATGTTTACTGGTGACATCACACTAGGGGTGGTCATGGAAATGGCGGAGGATGATTTATTGAATCTTGAGACTGTTGGGGTGGAAGATGTTGGTATTTTAACTGCTTGTCCCCTAGAAGAACTGCTGAGGGGCAGAGACTGAACAGTGCATTTAATGGCTGCAGAGAAGCTTCCTGATGTTTCAGTTCCTGCACCACTTTTACACCAACATTACCTGTCAGTGCTTCTGTAAACAAGCACACCCAGGAAATGTGCAAGTGTCTCCCTCTAGAGGCCACCTGAAAGTGCTGCACTTTCTTTGAAAGGTGCAACAACGGTGTAAAGTCATTTCAAGGAAATTCTAGGATTGTCATTTTGGCAAAATGATTTGCTTGTTAGGGCTGTAAGCAGAAGTGATGTGATCACGTCTATGGGTAATTAAATGAAAAGCAGATTTTAATAAATTGCACTGCAACAAGTTGCAGCATTTGCTTTGGTCAGACATTCCCAGATGGCTAATATGGCAACTTGCTGAGCTTTCTGAGTGAGGTGTTCCAGAAACTAGCCTGCCCAAAAGCACTTTTAAATCCCAATAATTGTTTCATACTTATTTACTTACTTATAATTCTCAGCTAAATTACTTGGCGTAAAATACCACGTTAGAACTCACAGTCAGTAAAGAAGCAAAGATCAATAAAGTGAACAGGAAAGGGTTTTAGGTCCGTCTCTGCCAATAGTCCAGTGTGGGATAAAAACTATAGCAAGGCAAACACATCTGCTGTGAAGAAGAGTCATATGGACTCGAAATGTTAACTCTGTCTTTTCTCTCCACAGATGCTGTTAGACCTGCTGAATTTTTCCAGCATTTTCTGTTTTTGAAACATATCTGCCTCTCTCTCGATCTGCAGGGAGCCAACAGGGGTACAGTTGAGATATAATTCCAATAATTGTATCTCTTTGGTGAAGGGAGCATTTTGATTTTTTCTCCTCATTTCAAGTTCATATCTGTGATTTGATGCATGTAAAACTCTCATGTAGGGCAATGTAGTATGTAAATGCAGGCAGGTTTGGATTTTGTAGATATGAATCAGATTCAGCTGCAGTGAAAGAGGCCTCCTGGAAAGCGAGAGAGAGATGGAGGGCAGAAAGGGCCAGGGAACTTCACATTACTCTGTTGCAAAAATGGGCAGGATACAGTAAACTAAACACAGTAAACCGCAAGGAAAGAAAATCACTTCACAAATATGAAGGGACAAAGAAATCCAGTCAGCATGGCCCTCAAAATAGGGGCAGATGGTGGCGTAGTGGGAATGCTATTGGCCTAATAATTCAGAGGCCCAGGCTAATTTTCTGGGGGCATGGGTTCAAAACCCACCATGGCAACTGACGGCGTTTAAATTCAATCATTAAACCTGGACTATAAAGCTAGCCTCAGCAATGATTGATCATGAAACTGTCATTGATTGTCATAGAAACCATCTGCTTCACTCATGCCCTTAAGGGAAGGAAATCTGCCATTCTTACCTGATCTGGGCCTACATGTTACTCCAGACCGCACAGCAATGTTCTTTTTTCTTCATTCTTTCATGGGACATGGGCATCGCTGGCAAGGTCAGCATTTGTTGTCCATCCCTAATTGCCCTTGGACCAATCTTGTTAGGTAATTTCAGAGTCAACCACATTGCTGTGGGCCTGGAATCACATGAAGGCAAGACCAGGTAAGGATGGCAGATTTCCTTCCCTAAAGGGCATTAGTGAACCAGATGGGTTTTTACAACAATCAATGATAGTTTCACGGTCACCGTTACTGAGGCTAACTCTTTTTTATAATTATTCTAGCTTTATTAACTGAATTTAAATTCCACCAGCTGTTGTGGTGGGATTTGAACCCATGTTCCCAGAGCATTAGCCTGGGTCCCTGGAGTAGTAGTCCAGCGACAGTACCACTATGCCATCATCTCCACCAAATGCAAGGTTCCACTAAGAGTTGAACTCGGATTGCTGGATTCAGAGCCCAGAGTGCTCACCATTGCACTATGGAACCCAGAGCTGACTCGTAACTGCCCTCAGTTCAAGGTCAATCAGGGATGGGTAACAAATGCTGGCCTTGCCAACGATACCCATATCCCATGAAAGAAGAAACCAGAAGGATTAAGTTTTTGAAATATAGGAACTGTAAGTTTATAGCTGACCTACTGCCCACCATAAATCAGCTAGATTACTCTGGCAACTCCTCATCCAATCACACTGCTTTGTGTGAAAACCCATTCTTGATAGAGAAAAATGATGGTGACCATTTTGAAATTGAAGTACTTAATACAAGAACCTCTAGTTCTATTTGTCGTGCTGTCTAATGTTTAATTTGCAGGTGGGAAGAATAAAGTTCCTCATCCCAAATGGAAAACCCTGTTCAGCTGGAAGCACCAAAGCAGTGGAACAGATGAACATTGGCCTGAATGCTAATGTTATAGGATCAGTAAGATGACTTGGGTATTGAAGAGTTGTACCAGAGAGAATGAACTCTGACAAGGAACAAAGTACCTTTTCAATATAGATAAGGAGCTAGTCAGCAGACAACAGGAATTCTATGTGCAGAAGAAAATGCTTACTGCTTATAATTTCCTCTGTACATGGACTGCTCATTCCTCCCCTGGTCTCTCGGCAAACATGAGCACTGAAACTCAGTAGCACAGGATCACACATGATCCAGGAAGGCATCTTATTCAGTATAATTTAACAGGCCATGAAACAGACAAGCTTTATTTATTAATGTAAAAAGAAAACAGCTGGAAATCTGACATAAAAGGCAGAAAATAATACAAAGCAGGACTGTCAGCACCAAACTAAATAAAGAGCCACTAATAAATCCAATAGAGAATTCGACAGAAACTACTTTACTAAGTGCTTAGAATGTCGAACTCAATGGGCAGAATTTTGCAGTCTGCCGCCAGTGGGTTTGCAGACAGGGGCCTGTAAAACTCCCCAGGTGGCCTCCCCGCCACCCCCCTGCCCACCTCCGACCTGTCCACAATTTTACAGGGATTGGGTGAGGAGGACAGCCTGCCCACCCGTGCCTCCATTGAAGCCCTTAAGTTGCCAATTATTGGCCACTTAAAAGCTACTTCCTGCCCCACAATTTTTCGGGTGAAAGGAGGAGTTCAGGGAATGGGGAGGGGTGCCCAGCAGATCATCCTGCTTGGTCCTCGGTCAGTAAAGTGTTGGGGGGTGGTGGGAGTGTGGTGCCATTATGGCCCCCCTTTCCATTCCAGATTGGATGTGTCCCCAAGGTCTGTGTTCGCCCGAGTGAGGCTGGCAGCTCTCTGAAGCAGGATCTTCTACTGACTTGAGGTCAGACGGAAGTACTGACGGAAGTTCCGCCGCCAGCAATTAACGTTCCTCGGAGTGTTAAATGTCTGTAGGGCATCTGGCCTCAACAAGGATGTGTGTCCCACTGTCTTTAGGTGGCTGGGCGGGAAACCCCACCATCCAAAAAATCCTGCCCTCTACCACATGGAACGAATGGCATAGATGAGTTAAAGGGAAGCCAGATGAGCACAGGAGGGAGAAAAGGATAGAAAGCTATGCTGATAGGAATAGATGAAAGAGGTAGGAGGAGGCTCGTCTGGAGCATAAACATCAGCATGAAGCAGTTGGGCTGAATGGCCTGCTTCTGTGCCGTACGTTCTGTATAATTCGATGCAAGGACGGAATAGTATTTCAGGTGAAAATCTTTCATCAAAATTGAAAGGAAGCAGAAAGACGGATGGAGGCAGAAAAAGTCAAATGTTTTGCTTAAGAGCTAGCCGACATACATTTTAAACACCAGTACGAGATGAAAAATGTTGCATGATATCATAGAAATTTTAGCACAGAAAGAGGCCTTTCAGCTCTTTCTGTCTCACCTGGTGCTTGCTCTGGGACTCAGTTGGTAGCATGTTGCCATAGAGAGAGTGCAATGGAGATTCCCCAGACTAATCCTTGAGATGGTGGGATTGTCTTGTGAGGAGAGATTGAGGAAACTGGGACCGTATTCTCTAGAGTTTCAAAGAATGAAAGGTGATCTCATTGAAACTTACAAATTTTTTACAGGGCTTGACAGTGTAGATGTCGATAGGATGTTTCCCCTGGCTGGTGAGTCTAGAACCAAGGGACACAGTCTCAGAATAAGGGGCAGGCCATATAAGACTGAGATGAGGAGGAATTTCTTTACTCAGATGGTTGTGAATCTTTGGGATTCTCTACCCCAAAGGGTTGTGGAAGCTCAATCATTGAGTATGTTCAAGACAGAATTTGATAGATTTCTGGATACCAATGACATCAAATGGTATGGGGATAGTGGGGGAAAATGGTGTACGAGGTAGTTGATCAGCCATGATCTGTTTGAATGGCGGAGCACGCTTGACAGGCCGAATGGCCTCCTCCTGCTCCTATTTCCTATGTCCCTATGTTTGCCTTTTAATTGCAAGATTCTGTGTTCAAGTCCCACTGCAGGGGTGGAATCATCCCAGATTTGCACAAGGTGTGGTAGTGGGTGGGAAAAAAAGTCGTTTTACCCGCCGGCTGCAATGACGGGGTTTTTGCGCTGTATTGTCCCATACTCACCTCATTAATTATGCAGCTAAAGGAAATGCGCCGTCTCGCTGGTGAGTGGCCTCTGATTTGCCTGCTTCCTCACACAGGGCGCCATATTTAAACTGCAGCTACACGCACAGTCCTCAATGTTTGCAGCCCAGGACTGCTCCAGTGAAGACAACGCCCCTAAAGCCAAGAAGAGTGCAGCCCCCTGATTCAGTGATGCATCCCTGGAATGCCTTTTGAATGTCCTCTACCCCTGCTCTGGCCTCAGGAGGCCCATCAGTCTCCCACTCTGGCTTGGGAGGCAGTGGTAGTCAGTGCCAGTGCTGCACACAAGAGGTCGGCTATCCAGTGCAGAAAAGAGATGAATGATCTCATCCATGCTGCCAGGGTAACACAACTATTTTATCACTCTAAACTTACACTCACAAAGCCATCACACATTCACTAGTATCTCACTGCCAGCTCAAGGAACATCACCCATTTTCTCACATATGCCCTCACATCACCATCTGGCCTCATCTCCTCTGGAGGCTGCCTCCTCAGCCCTCACCATCTTGAGGCCACTTGTACAGATCAACCTGTGCCCCCCACATACACCATGGGATACCCCCCCTTCCCCAGTATAACCCTCGCCTTGCAGCCTCTTCCCTTGCCTGAGGCTACGTCTCCCCCTTCCCCAAGCAAGCCCTAGTCCTGCAGCCATTAAAAAGCTGGTCTGGTAGGTAGAGACCTACCCATGAGCCCCCCTAAGGGTGGGATTGTCCTAAATTTGCACAAAGTGTGGTAGTGGTTGGTTTAAAAGACGTTTTATCTGCTGGCTGCAATGGCAGGTTTTTGCGCTGGATCGTCCCATTCCCGGCATTCCGCCTCATTAATAATGCATTCCCAGGAAATACGCTGGATTGCTGGTGGGGCGGCCTCTGATTCGCCTGCCTTGCTGTCACCTTAGGCCGTCGGTAATCTGGGTGCCATATTTAAAGGGTGCCCGAGCACAGAGCTAGCACTGTCTAAGGGATCGGAAGCTGCTGCAAAGTCATGGCTGCCAAAGGGAGGAAACATGCTGCCCCCAAGTTTAGCGATGCCTCCCTCAGGCGCCTATTGGATGCAGTGGAGGCCCGCCGTGAAGTCCTCTACCCCCGCTCAGGGTGAATACCAGCCAGCAAGGTTACCGATCCAGCATGGGAGGCAGTGGCAGCGGTGGTCAGGCCAATGTCCTGCAAAAGAGGACAGCCACCCAGTGCCAAAAAAGAATGAATGATGATCTCCGATCTGCTAGGGTAAGTCAATCTTCTCATCGCTCAGCTCACACACTCACAAACCCATCACATATCCACAGGGACCTCACTCACTGCCAGTTCAACGGATATCACCATTCACGCTGTCACACACACTTTCATCTGCCCTGTGGGTCGTGTCCTCCATGGCACCACTTACCACCCACATGTGCCAGGCATACTTATCATTTGGCCTGGCGGGCATCCTGCTTACACTCCATCTGCCTTCATGCAGGGCAAGCTGGCACACAGCAAAAGGGAGAAGTCGCAGACTGGTGGAGGAATGCCTGAAATCAAAGTCCTCATAGACTTTGAAAATAGAGTCATCCCGGCTGGCCGGTGACAATCTGGACCATTCCTGTGCTGATGTTGAGGACGGCGGTGCTCAACCAAGTGAGGATCCAGCAGTGCAACATCCATCAGACAGCCATGTTGTGAGTCAGTTCCCTGTTCCGCAGCCACCCGTCATGCACTAATTATCTCTCCTTACATTCGCAGGCATATCTGGGAAGCAGCTGAGGGGTTCCATTGGCCAGGTCCTCAACTCAAGTCCTAATGACACCTTGGAAGAAGAATCTGATGACATCCTGATTGAAGACCCGTCACAGTGCTCACCCACACCCTCCACCAACGCAGGGACACACACCTCGCTGGGACCTAGATCTAGAGCAGGCTCGGGTTCACAACCTGGTGGTCACTGCATAGATGCCTGCTCCTCCACAGCAGGAGGAGACATGTTCAGCCGAGCTCCCCAGCACTCAGAGGACTGCTGGGGGACAGGCATCTGTGAGGTCCAAGTCAGATGATGACGGATTCAGCCTTCCAATCATCGTGGAGAGTCAGCAGAAGGCAGAGGAACAACACACAGAGCTGCTGGAAGCCCTCAACAGAGTTGCACGCTAGTCAAAGGAGTGCAGTCACCTACTCCCTGATGAAGTGGTACCCACATGTGCTCGCATGGAGGTCTCCAAGGAAAGGATGGCGGATGCCATGGAAACCCTGGTCCAGCTGAAGGCAGCGATGTGCACAGACCTGCATTCCATTGCAGCAGCCATAGGTGAGTTCCTGCAGTGGCAATGTGAGAAGGAAATAGGGCACCTCGACATCCCTCCAGGTGCTCCTTCCCCTCAAGAAGTCAGGCCCGGGTCCTCGGGCACATAAGGGAGGAGGAGCAACAAGTAGGTCATCTGCTCAGGAATCTCAGAGGCTGTCCTCTCCCTTTGAGCCCCTTTGCATGTGACCCCCTCAACGTTGTCCTCTGTCACTTCAGAAGGAGCAGCTGGCCCACAGAAGGACAGCCAAAGCAAGCCAGGTCCCTCACGGCCTCGGCTCTCCAGATGATGCACACCGAAGTCATCAGAGGCAGCAGGGCCAACCATTGCATAGGCTGTCTCCACCCCTGCTGCAGATGTTAGGACAGCATCTAGAAGAGGTGGTAGGCCTAGAAAAGTTAAGAAATTCTGATCACAAGTGGTTGCACAGGTGAACACACTTTGTCACTTTATAATCTGAAAATATATTCACTTTCGCTGAATAACGCGTCACGTTGTTTTTCAGCTTCATTGTCAGGCTGCGTGAGTCTTCAAACTGCATCCCCCAGCCCGCCCCACTAGCGGTTCAGCTGCATGCAGCCAGACCAGGAGTGAATCTGGTCGGAGAAGTGTGTGTGTGGCAGGGCCTTTCAGAGCCTCGTGCAAGCACTCTCCCATGCATGTGGAGGTTTCATCCATCACACTAATCTCACTGTCCCAAGTATTTTCAATGCTGCCTGCTGGGGTTCCCTTTCAGTTGTCCATTTGAACTGACTGGCATCTCTGCCCACCCATCGATTGCACTCCCATGCAGCATCTGCCCGTCAAACACGAGGCGTCACTTACTTTCGATTTCAACAGCCATGCAGGTCGTTATGTCAGCTCCCATTTCCTTTCCCCCATCACTGTCAACCGCCCCACCATCATGTACCATCCCAAACCCTTTTCTTTCCACGATGTCCAGGTGAATGTGTACATTTCCTACTTTCCTGTGAATCCTACCCACATCCACATTGACCTCCCCCACCTCCTCCTTCCCACCCCCAGGGTCCGCGTCTGCCCCGAGTCTCCACCAACCACCCTACCATCTATTCTATCGCTACCGAAGCACCCTCACCCTTCTACCCTTCCAGCTTCCTCTGCCCCCTCCCATATTCACCATTCCCTCTAACTACACCCACCCTCAGTTCACTCCCCAGGAGGTAGTCATTGACTCCACAGACCCCTCTCTTGCATGTTCACCTGGACACCCCCCACCCTTTATTCCCTCCATCCTTACCCTCACCTCTTACTGGACACCTTCCTCCCCCTGGACACCTTCTCCCCTCCAAACTCCCTCCTCCCCCTGGACATTCTCCCCCCTCTGAACTCCCTCCGGACACCCTCCCCCCTCCGAACACCTTCCTCCCCCCCACCCCGGACACCTTCCTGCCACCGGACTCCTTACCCCCTCCGAACTCCTTCCCCCTTCTGAACTCCTTCCCCCTCCAAACTCCTTCCCCCTCCAAACTCCTTCCCTTATACCTTCCTCCTCCCCTTACACCTACTTCGCAACTTGTTGCATTCTCCCCATTACACCCTGCTCCCCCCGCACTCCCTCCTCCCCCTCTCAACCTCACCTCCCCCGACACCTTCAGCCCCCCTCCCAAGCTCACCCTCCCCCAAACACCTTCATCCCCCCACCCCCCAACACCTTTGCCCCAACCCTCTCAACCTCATCCCACCCTTGGTACACCTCCCTCTCCCACTCACACCTAGACCTTCCTCTTCCCCCCTCGCCGATCATCCATAGCAGCCCATGGCCAAGACCGTGATGTTCCGAAGCAGACCCAAAGCACCAATGGATACCTCCCTCTTCCGTGAGCTGCTTCGTGGCAGAGCCATGTCCATGAGAATCCACTCAGTATGTGATGCACGTGTTCCTCCAGGGTCCGGTAGCTGTAGGGCTCCAGCATCATCTGCTCCTTAGATGTCCGCAATCTGAGCCTAGCATCACACTTGTCCAGACATGTTCTGGGCTGGCGTGTATTCCCGCCAGTGTAAACATAAATCTGGCATCAGGGGGCCGATTCCGGCCGGTCTCTAATTTGCATCCCATAACCGGGATCCAATTGGATTTACACTGGCCTCCAGCAGGATTGGCACTCTGTTCCATCATGGCGGACACCATCAGATGAACCCGATGTGCTTTCACACCATATCGCCCCCACCTCCCACCATGGCACCCGATGCCAATGGGACCAGAAGATTCCAGCCTAAAAGCGATGTGGTGCTGCCTTCAAAGCCTGGCGCTGATGACCATGAGCGCTGCCTGAAGCAAGGTAGGCAAACAAACCTCGAAGTCCCAAGTGAAATGCAGCCCACCAGGTGCATATCGCTTATGTATAGTTGTGAAACACGTCAGCGTGCAATCATGCCAACGCGCCCGGATGATCCAATGTGGGGGGATGATTCTGGCGAGCAGGGCTTATAATGAGATGCTAAAGTATTGAAATTAGGTCCCAACGTGGGTGGCAGGAAACGTGGCCCGCCATTGACGGGTGAAGCAGATGATCGCAAGCTGGTTTCACGATGGCGTGAAACCAATTTTTGGCCATCTTGCCATATTGTCCAAGCCTTTCCCAACATGATGCCCAACGCCAATGGGGCCGGAAAATTCCGGCTCAGGACTCGATTACAAACATCAAGGCTGACACCTCACTGATGTGCTGAGGGAGCGCTGCACTGTTTGAGGTGCTGTCTTTTGCATGAAATGTTAAACTGAGGCCCCATTTGCCTGCTCATGTAAATGTAAAAGATCCTGTATGGCTCTATTTAGATGAAGAGCAGGGGATTTATCCCTGGGATCCTGGCCAATATTTATCCCTCAATCAACATCACAAAAGAAAGCCAATTATCTTGTCATTATCAAATTACTGTTTGTGGGAGTTTGCTGAGTGCAAATTGGCTGCTGGTTTTCCTACATTACAATTGTGACTACACTCTAAAAGTACTCCATTGGCTGTAAAGCGCTTTGAGACGTCCGGTGGTCATGAGAAGCGCTATAGAAATGCAAGACCAGAATTGTCCCAGATTTGCACTAAGTGCAGTACCGGGTGTGAAAAAAGATGTTTTACCCGCCGGCCGCAATGACGGGCTTTCGCGCCGTATCATCCCCTTTCCGTCTCATAAGTTATGCAGTCACGGAAAACACGCCAAATCACTGGCGGCCGGCCAGGAATGCAGATATGACAAGTGCCATCTATAGACCCTGGGTCTAGCAAGGTGCCTATGAACAAAGGCTCGCTGTGAATCTTCAGCATCGTGTGCAGGAGGCCCTGCAGTACCTTCACCTTGAGAGTGATGCTCCTTCCTTTGGCGAGCCAGGTGCCTCCATTGCACTCTTCTCCTTCTTCTTTGTTCCTTGTAAGCTATGAGGCATATCGCTAGATCACCAGGCTCCAAGATCCTGATGTTCCCCTCCTGCAGGATCAAAGAGAGAGATGTGTGGGTTAGCAGTTGAGATAGGAGCAGTTAGGAGTTGAGGCCTGGGGCAGATCAGCCATGATCTTATTGAGTGGCAGGGCAGGTTAGAGGGGCCAAATGGCCTACTCCTCCTATTTCTTATGTTCTAAGGACCTCTCTTGGTTATGTCTCAAGTCCCCTTCACATATGCTGGAGAGTGCTGGCCACCATTTGGATGGTCAGTGTGTAGTGTGCTCCTTCGCTGTCCGAAACCCCACTCACCTCTGCCCCACTCCATTTGACCAATTGACAGCAGCTTCGGCTTCTCGACTGCATACTGTGCTCCCAGCTCAGGTGCAGGCATTCTCCTAACCCGCACTGCAAGGCTATGCTGTTAGCTTGAACCATGAGGGATACTGGTCCAAACCTTAATAAATACATTTCAAATTGCTCTGAGTGCCCTCACCCGTGACTGTGCTGTGACCACCTTTCGCAAGGGGATTCTAAAACTTGCCCAGTCGTCCAGTTGTTTTGCAGCGCCCTAAAACGCACATTAATTTGCAGTCTGCACCCGAGGGGTGAAAATTTCTGGAGCATTTTGTAGCACATTCATGCTTTTGCATTGCTTGAGTCAATGCTTCAGAGGCCCGACTCCAAGCATGTCAAAAGAGCTGCTGGTGAGCGGTCTCAGCTGCGGAAGAATATTCACTTTTGATAAGCTTTTCCAAGTGTGTGGCCACTTCACTCACCCTCTACTGCCCCGCCCCTCTCCCCCAACCCAACCTCTCTCCCTGGCATGTGCTTGTGTACCTCCTTCAGTCTGTGCTGCCTTGCGCCCCCCATCCCCCAGACCCACCCGAACTGGAGCCCCGCCCCGGCACCGTACAGGAAAAAGCAACTTGCCTTTGCCCAAGTCTTTCTTTTTTTCATTTATTCCAATCTGTACTGTTTATCCATAACCTTTGGTATGCTTACCAAGTGTTTATGTAACTCCTTCATAAATGTCACAATTGACTTCACTTCAATACACCAGGCACCCTAATTGGGGTGTAACTATTTATTCTTTTTTGTTGCAAAATGCCAGCATAGTTGTAATGTTTTCAGACTTTTTCAGGTTTTGTTCAGTGTACAGGAAAACCTGTTAATTCACACAAGAATGTTTTAGCAAAATAGATAGGACATGGAACTGACAACCCCTTAGTCAGAGAAGTGGGCGTGAGCCACAGCAAGGGACACAAAGCATCAGGAAAACTGAGAAAGAAACTGTAAGGCCTGAAGCGGAAGGACTGAACGCACACATTTTCTGGCAAGTTGCTTAGTTTGTCAGCTCCTCGCCAAAACTGGAAAAGCAGCTCACCCCTGCATAGTTGGCAAGGGGCAGATCCAGTCATAGAGGCTCCTGTGATTATACAGCATAAGAACCTGGAATTCTGGAGCAGAAGAAAGCACATCTAAATTCCATAGCAATTGAAAATAATTGTTTGCTGGACACAATACTTTATTAGAAACAGCAGTACCACAACCATGTTACCATGAGGTTTGGCATAATCACCAGCATGATCACAACACATAGGGCAACATTCCCCCCCCCCCCCGCTGGGGGGATGTGCAGGAGCGCGGGCGGGCGGGTTCCCAATCGGCGCCCCTGGTCAGGGGCGCGCCGCCATTTTACGTGGGTGGACCAATTAAGGCCCGCCCAGTGTGACGTCCGCCAGGATGTGTGGGCAGGGGGGGATTCCCTGAGCCAGGAGTGCACTCTTTCACGCATGTGTGTGGAAGAGCACACAGATCCCCCTGAGGCAAAGTGCTGCCTCAGAGAGATTGGCTCAAATGTGAAAAGCAGTTTAAACAATAGAAAACATTTTGCTGCCATGTTCTCCCCCCACCCAATGTGACACTGTCACATGAGTTGGGACATGTCCATAACTTTTATTTCGAAATATTCTGAAATTTTTAAATCCCTCATGAAACCTCATCTCGCCCGTGGATGAGGTTTCATGTTTTTTTAGAAGCCCGCCAGGGCTCCCGGCCTGCCCGCCAACCTTAAGGTTGGACGGGCAGGTCCATGAATGATTTCAATTACTTTTTAATGGCCTTAATAGGCCGTTGACAGGTCGGCTGCGCGCCAGCTGGCCTGAAAATGTAAATGATGCAGGGTGACGTCGGGACGTCTGCCCGACATCACCCCCGTCATTTTACACATCAGTGAGCGGGCCCCGCCCACCCGCTCACTGACCAGAAGATGCAGCCCATAGTGTTGTTGTAGAGTAACCATTATTAAACCATTAAATTTCACCGCATATTTTCCCATCACCTGGTTGTGAACTAAGGAAGAGAAAGAATCTGTCCCCACTCCTATGGTAGTAACAGTGTCTGCTTGCTCTGCAAGAGAGAGAGGGGTGCAGTATGCAGGAAGTAATAAACAGCAGTATTATGTTTTCTTCTGTCATAATCATGAACCAGTTATGATTGACACCACTAAGCTCAAAAGGTAAAATTTTTTGCTGTAGTTTTGGCAGCAAAAGTTTTCCACAATTTTTTTGGAGTAAAGCGTGGTGATAGGCAATTTAGTTGTTTGTTTTGCTTCTCATTTTTCAAGTAATTTCTTTTCAGGCTGGTTTGTTAGATCAGCACACGCCTCTACTCAATGAGTTGGATGTTGGACCACCAGGTGAATTCCTGATCTTAACCCTTATCAATGAAAGGGGGCAGAAAGACTGTAATATTGCTGTGTAGAAAAATAGAGTTTAGAGCTCTGATGCTGGTTCATTCTATAAGTGTGCTGTCTGCCATCTTACTGAGCCACAAAGGCCAGGAAGATCCCAGATTGATTCCATCTTTGTTGAGTTAGCTGAGAGCTGGATTAGCAACATGATGGTGTTTATTCCCACTTGCTGGGCTGGTGATATGCTCTCACATGATGATGCAGCTTGTTTCAGTAAAAATTATACCACAGGCATTCCTAAAACATTTATTTATTTGGTGAAGGAATCTGGTGAGGTTGGGGAATCAGCAAAAGGTGCCTGCTTGTGAACTTTAAGCAATGACCCTGCAGTAAAATCTGTCGACGTTGCATGAGAACGTGATTGGACTCATCTGGGATCTGCTCCAGCAGTTGAATCTCTTGATGCCACTGGCAGCAATTTAGACATGAAGAATGGCTAATTAGTTCCAGTCATTGGAGGGTAACCAACGTGTGAATAAATTTCAGCCCATTGTGAGATCACTGCCTTCAGGAAAGGAGGAACTGAAGGTGAGAGATGCTGATTACCTACAGGAATGAGCAAAGCTCATTCACGAGTTTTGGTTTGAGTGACACTACAAGCAGATATTGGAAAGCAGTGAGAACTGATCGAGAAAACATAGACAGGTTAGTAGAATGGGCAGACAGGTGGCAAGTACAATTTAAGGTGGTTAAGTGTGAGGTAATATATTTAGGAGGAAAATAAAAGAATTAAGGTACACACTCAATAAAGGGTGTGAATGAACTATATCCTGGTGGTTCACATAATTTCCTGAAAGCAAAAAAAACACAAAAAGACCAATAGAATTTTAAATTTCATAAACATAAGCATTGAATGCAAGAGTAATTATGAATTTATACAACAAAGTTGTTAGGTCACAGGAAAAGTACCGTGTACAGCTTCAGGCAACTCGTCATAGCCATAGAGACTATATTCCATGAATCGGGTATTGAGTGAATTGCGAAAGATTATTCCGCCTGTTTGAGGAGTCAATGGGGACATCAATTTAAAACTATTACTGAGAAAATGAGGAGGGAAATTAGCAGAAATTTCTTCACAAAACAGGCTTTGAAACATGGAATGCTTTGGAACTGAAGCAGAGGCAGAGAGCACTGCACCTTTTAAGGGAAAGTTGAATAAATATTTGATGCAGAGGAAGATACAGAGGCTCTGGGGAGAGATTGGGGCAATGGAGTTTTAGATAACCATGCACTGTGTCTTTATTTATAATTGGGGTTCAGGCAGGTCGGTTCAGATGGGAATACACATGTATTTTTAAAAATCGATGTGTATGAACTTTGTGTACTTTGTACAGTAAAGTAGCAGCAACAACCATAGCAGTAAGAGTAAATGGCACTATATATTCCACTATGAAGCAACATTAACATACAAGATATTGTAGTTTAACCTAGGTGTATGGCCAGCCAACATCTTTCTTCTGTGGAGAATTCACCGTGGCTCCTCGTCTAGGTGAAGATCCTCTCTCTCTATACTCTTTTCTTTGTGATTGCTCCTGGCATTCACCATCCTGTCCCAGTAATAACTTCCCTTGGTCTCCCATAAACGTTATCATATGAAGAAAAGGATGTCCTATTTAATGAAATGGCTCCCTTTTGCTGAATTGACACTCTGGTGTCCTTGCAATTTATATCACTAAGTACCAGTTAGCCTATCACACAGCACAATTTTCCTGCAGTCAATTGTTAATTCAACCTTTTGGGCCTCCTAACCATAAATCTGGTTACTATTCATTTTAAGCAACCTCTCAATTTCAAGTCTACTGCTCTCATCCTGTAGTGCAATATTTCATTGCAAAGACATAACCTACTTGTTATTCCAACCTCAACACTCTTATTACCTTTCAACTACAGATTCCACTTCCTAATTCATTCATTCATTCAAAAACCATCTGTTTAAACTATTTCCCTACACGTAAATGCAAAACTGCAATCAGGCACCAATTAGTTGCTTTAAGACATTGTGGCTTAAGAATCATATTATCAGGTTTGACAAATAAAAGCTAAAACCTATACATAAGCAAAGAAAAGCAATTCTAATCCAGCAGATTCCCTCATTAATCAAATCAGACACAGGATCTGTGACGCTGCCCTGATTAATACTCTCTTTACTGATCTATTACAGTTCCTGTATCTATTATCCATCAGGAGTTTTTTGAAGGAAAAGAGCTGCAGGATGATGGGTCTTTGGGGTGCTCGCACGTACAAATTTCAGGCCTCTACTGGCTGAAAGATCAGCCTCCGAGGATAGGGAGGACAGTATGAGGAACAATTAGTAATCCAGAGTCACAGGAGCAGAGTCTGCAGACATACAGGAAAATCATCAAAGGTGGATTTGCTGCATCTGTGCATGGACTGCTTCATTATCTTAGGAGTTGTGAATGTAGCACAATGCTTTACAATCATCAGCAAACATCCCCACTTCTAACTCGTGGAAGAAAGGCCATTGATGATTGAACTCCAACAACTACAGCCATTTTTCTTTGGGCAGAATTTCATCCATGTCGGGTGGGCTCGGCGGTGGCGGGCGTGGGCAGTCAGGAAGCCGACCGCCACCCACGGTTGGGGCCAGAAGGCAATTTCACGCAGGCGCGCCAATTAAGGGAAGAGTGCGAGCCGGGCAAGTGTGTGCTTCATAATCTCCCTGAGGCACAGAGCTGCCTCAGGGAGATGAAGAGATATGAAAAAAAAATTTAAAATAACAATGTAATGAAACATGTCCCCTCTGTGACTCTGTCACATGAGCAGGGACATGTTATTAATGAAAAATTAAAGTTTTAAATTTATTTTTATTTGCTTTTGGAAACCTCATCCCGTCCGTGGATGAGGTTTCCAAAAAGTGCAAAGGTCGCTTGGCCTTTTCGCCTGTCCTTCAACCGTAAGATTGGACGGGCAATGAAAAATTGCTTTTAATTAACTTTTTAATGACCTTAGTAGGCTTTTTAATTGCCGGCGGGCACGCTGCCAAATCCAGCACGCGCCTGCCGACTGAAATAACGTCGAGACGCTTGCCTGACGTCATTGCATATCATTTTATGCTCAGTAGGGTCGGGCACACGCCCGCCAAGCTAAAAATATTACCCTTTGTGTTAGGTATGGCTCCAGTCAGTAGACAGTTTTCCCTTGTTATGACATGACAGATGATGTGTGCCAGGCCAACCAAATCCACAAAGGAAACTTAGCCACGCTGTCACAACGGTTTTGCAATTTGTATTTATTACAAGAAGACATGTGCACTGAATTCAGAAGTAATAAGTCCACCAGGACCTTTAGAGATTTTAAAAATTAAATTAAAATATTTATTAACAAAAGAAAAGATTTCAAGCACATACATAAAACTACAATTATTTAAAACTATGACAAATCCTAAAATTCCTAATTAACCTGACTTCCAATTGCACACCTACTTAAAGGCAACAGCTCAAAATAAATTTTAAATTTAAAAAGCAAGCCAGCAAGTTACCACAATACCCACTTGACAGTGGAATTCCAAAAGGCTTTTTTCCAACTTTGGTTACTGGACACAGCAGACTTACGCACAAATGACTGGAGGCTTCCCGAAGGCTGTTTCACACAGTCCTGTTAGATCTTACATGGGCCCCCAACATAGCCTTTCATTCTCCTTTATATATGTTTTCCTCTCTTTAATCTGTAAATCCCATTGTTCCATATATCTTTGGAAATGCACTTTTCCCATAATATAAAAACCTTCATGTTGCCAATATTGTCAGTAACCTTTGGGAAAAATAAACACACTGCTTGGTCTTGCTTATCTGGCTAGTTGCAAACAGAGGAACAGGAACAAAGGAACAGGAGAAGGCCGTTCAGTCCATCGAGCCTGTCATTCATCATGATCATGGCTGATTGAACACTTCAATGCTTTTTACCCACACTATCCCCATAACCCTTTACATTATTGTTAATCAGAAATCTATCAATCTCTACCTTAAACATACTCAATGACTGAGCTTCCATACCCTCCGGGGTAGAGAATTCCAAACATTCACAAGTAAAGAAATTTCTCCTCATCTCGGTGAGAGAAATGTGAAAAAAAATTTAAACATCCTAACATCCCTTTGAAATCCAAACAACCCATTCACTTGTCTAAAAATGCTAATTTCCTTCACACTTTATATGCTAAGACAGCATCCATGTTTACTCATTAGCATTTCAAGTACACTTCTACACCTAACTTCTTTTGATAGTTTCAAGCTTGCAGTCTACCTGTCTTCAATATAATTAAATCCCACAGACATAACCATCTACACTCACACCCATAACCTATTTTACAATAAACCAGAATAATATTATGAAAATTACTATACTTTCGTAACACCCACCCCCCCCCCCCCCCCCCCCCCCCGCCTCTCCACCAATACTCCATTAGCTTCATTTATTACGCTTCCTTAATGTCACACTTGGGCAAATGCTGCCTTGATATCAGGGCAGTGACTCTCACCTCACCTCTTTTGTCCATGTTTGGACCAAGACTGTAATGAGTCGCTCTGGAGGAACCCAAACTGAGCATCAGTGGGCATGTTATTGGTGATTAAGTGCTGCTTGATATCATTATCGACAACATTTTCCATTGCTTTGTTGATGATTGACAGTTGAATGATGGGGCAGCAATTGATGAGGTTGGATTTGTCCTGCTTGGGACATACTTGGGCAATTTTCCACTTTGTCGGGTAGATGCCAGTGTGGTAGCTGTACTGGAACAGCTTTGCTAGGGATGTGACTAGTTCTGGAGCATAAGTCTTCAGTACTACAGTTGGGATGTTGTCAGGGTGCATGCCTTTACTATATCTAGTGCCTTCAGCCATTTCTTAATATCACATGGACCAAATGTAATTGGTTGAAAATTGAGATCTGTGATGGTGGAACCTCAAAAGGAGGACATGATGAATCACCCAGTCTGCACTTCTGCCTGAAGATGGTTGCAAATACTTCTTCCTTATTTTTTTGCACTGATGTGCTGGGCTCCCCCCTCATTGAGGATGGGGATGTTCATGGAGCCTCCTCCTCGCGTTGTTGTCTAATTGATCACCATCATTCATGACTTGATGTGGTAGAACTGCAGAGCTTTGATCTGATCTGTTGGATTTAGCTCTGTCTGCAGCTTGTTGCTTCTACTGTTCTGCATGCATGTACTTCTGTGTTGTAACTTCACCGGGTTGGAGCCTCACTTTAGGTATGCCTGGTGCTGCTGGCATGTTGCTCTACTGCTGCTGATGGCCCACCAGGTCTCATGGATGCCCAGTTTTGAGCTGCTAGATCTGCTTTAAATCTATCCTATTTAGCATAGTGCCATACATGATGGAGGATGGCTTCAATGTGAAGATGGAAATTAATTTCTGCAGATGGCGTGGTGTTAACTCCTACCAATATTTCATGGACAGATACAACCATGACAGATAGGTTTGTAAGGATGAGGTCAAATAGTACTGAAGACTTGTGCTCCAGAACTTGTCACGCCCCTAGCCAAGTTGTTCCAGTACAGCTACAACACTGGCATCTACCCAGCAATGTAAAAAATTGCCCAGTTATGTCCTGTCCACAAAAAGCAGGATAAAGCCAACCCTGCCAATTACCGCCCCATCAGCCTACTCTCCATCATCAGTAAAGTGATGAAGGGGGTCATCAACAGGGCTATCAAGTGGCACTTGCTTAGCAATAATCTGCTCACTGACACTCAGCTTGGGTTCTGCCAGGGCCACTCAGCTCCTGACGTCATTACAGCCTTGATTCAAACACGGACAAAAGAGCTGAACCCCAGAAATGAGATGAGAGTGACTGCCCTTGACATCAAAGCAGCATTTGATCAGGTGTGGTATCAAGAGGACCTAGCAAAACTGGAGTCACTGGGGTTCAGGGGGAAAACGCTCCGCTATTTGGAGTCATACCTAGCACAAAGGAAGATGGTTGTTGGAGGTCAGTTATCCCAGCACCAGAACATCACTGCAGGAGTTCCTAGGCCCAGCCATCTTCAGTTGCTTCAGCAATGACCTGCCTCCAACATAAGGTCAGAAGTGGGGATGTTTGCTGATGATTGCACATTATTCAGCACCATTTGCGACTCCTCAGATACTGAAGCAGTCCATGTCCAAATGCAGCAAGACCTGGACAATATCCAGGCTTGGGCTGAAAAGTGGCAAGTAACATTCGTGCCACACAAGTGCCAGCCAATGACCATCTCCAACAAAAGAGAATCCAACCATCGTCCCTTGACATATAATGGCATTACCATCGCTGAATCCCCCATCATCAACATCCTGGGGGTTACCATTGATCAGAAACTGAACTAGACTAGCCATATAAATACTGTGGCTACAAGAGCAGGTCAGAGGCTAGGAATCCTGTGGCAACTAACTCATCTCCTGACTCCCCAATGCCTGTCCACCATCTATAAGGCCCAAGTCAGGAGTGTGATCGAATACTCTCCACTTGTCTGGATGGGTGCAGTTACAACAACACTCAAGAAGCTTGACACCATCCAGGACAATGCAGCCCGCTTGATTGGCACCATATTGACAAACATTCACTCCGTCCACCGACACTAAGTAGCAGCAGTGTGTACCATCTACATGATGCACTGCAGAAACTCACCAAGGCTCCTTAGACACCACCTTCCAAACCCACGACTACAACCATCTGGAAGGACACAGGCAGCAGACACATGGGGACACCACCAACTTGAAGTTCCCCTTCAAGCCACTCACCATCCTGACTTGGAAATATATTGCCATTCTTTCACTGTAATTGGGTCAAAATCCTGGAACTCCCTCCCTCACAGCAACGTGGGTATACCCACACCATATGGACTGCAGTGGTTCAAGAAGACAGCTCACCACCGCCTTCTCAAGGGCACTTAGGAATGGGCAATAAATTCTGGCCTAGCCAGTGATGCCCACATCCCTTGAAGAATAAAAAAAATCAAAAATTTGCTTTTCCCTCTGATGGAACTGTCCTGCTGGTGGGATAGGACTTACCCAGGTGATGGAGTGGGCAGGAATGTTGGATGTAAGGCATGATTCTTTAAGTATGACTATGATTGTTTGTGGGAGGACTTTCCCAATTTTGCCACAAATCTCTGGATGTCAGTGAGGATGAGTTTGCAAGGTCCACTGTGCAGGGTGTGCCCTTGTCTTTTCTAGTGCCTCTGTCAATGTTGGGTGGTCCGTCTGATTTTATTCTTAGTAAACTTTTCTGTAGCCATTTGGTACAACTGAGTGGCTTGTTAGGCCATTCCAGAGGGCAGTTTAGAGGCAACCACATGTGTACCTGGAATTACATGTAGGCCAAACTAGGTAAGGACGACAGATTTACTTCCTTTCAGTGCAGGTGCTGAGGCACAGCTAGGTAGCATGGGTATTCATGCAATGGAAATAAAACATCATGCCTCTCTCATTATGGCCACATTCCTCAACCCTTGCAACCCCTAGAACCAATGCCCCAGTGGACACTGAGTAAGTTTCCATCTGACCCATTGGCCTACTCAGGCCACTTAGAGTACACTTAACGCAAACATGTTATAACGCTTGATTGAGCTTTGGCATTAATCCCACCCCACCCAACCCCAACACCCCACCCCCACTCCCATGATGTAACCACTGGAGGAACACTTTGTATAAGTACTGGAGCAGATTAAGAGACCAATTTAACAGGATTGAGAAATTGTGTTTCAGACTTTCCATAAGACAACAAAATTACAAACCATAAACTATAACCTTATTTGAACTTTTTGTTGTGCAGATAATAGTGTCGCAGTAGCTGATGAGCCTGCAATATCAGTTCATATGAATATCAGTTATCTTTTCTGGTAGATGCTGCATATTTTATGATGAACATGACTGTTAATTTTGTGAGTACGGTTGTTCAGCTGCAGTTCTCTTCAATCAGCTGTTTTCAATCAACTCTGGCTGTGGGAAACTGTTGGATTCACCTCCTCCCAATCCTTCATGTCAAAAGTCTCCTCTCCATCATCAAGCTGACATTGCCCCTCCGATGGTGTCTCCACGTGGAGTACAGCAAACCACAATCATACAGGACTATATATTTGGGTAGTCTTAGGAAGCATCTGAATCATTAGGATTGATCTTAACCCAATTGGCAGAAACAGTTGAATATTATTTAAATGGAGAAAGACTGCAGAAGGCTGCAGCACAGAGGGATTTGGGAGCCCTTGTACATGAATCCCAGAAAGCTAACATACAAGTTCAACAGGTGATAGGGAAGGCAAATTGAATGTTGGCCTTTATTTCAAAGGGAATGGTATATAAAAATAGGGAAGTCTTGCTAAAACTGTACAAGGCACTCGTTGGACCACACCGAGAATACAGTGAACAGTTTTGGTTCCCTTATCTGAGGAAAGATATACTGGCATTGGAGGCAGTCCAGACAAGGTTCACTAAGTTGATTCCGAGTATGGAGGGATTTTCTTATGAGAGGTTGAGTAGGTTGGGCTTATACTCATTGAGTTTAGAAGAATGAGAGTTGACCTAAGTGAAACATATAAGATTCTTAGAGGGCTTGACAGGGTAGATGCTGAGAGGTTGTTTCCCCTTGTGGGAGAGTCTAGGACCAGAGGGCATAATCTCAGGGTAAGGGGTTGTCCATTTAAAACAGAGATGAGGAGGAATTTCTTCTCTCAAAGGCTAGTTAATCTGTAGAATTCTTTACCACAGAAGCTGGGTTGTTAAGTATATTCAAGGCAGAGATAGACAGTTATTTAATCAGTAAGGGAATCATGGGTTATGGGGAAAAGGCAGGAATGTGGAGTTGAGGATTATCAGATCAGCCATGATCTCATTGAATGGCAGAGCAGACTCAATGGGCCGAATGGCCTACTTCTGTCCCTACATCTTATGGCCTTATGACAGTGCAGGTAGCCGTTTATGATGGCACAGGGGTTTATGTCACAATCCCAAGCTCCCCCTGCCGCCATTTTAACTTGAATGAATTCAGGCACAAGATGGATCCCCGCTCCAGAGGAATGCAAACCTAATTTCAATGGCAAAGTCACATCACTACGATGTCATTGGGCCACATGCACCATTTTAACCACAGGCCAAATGATAGTCCACAAAACCCGCAAGTTCCTGGCGGCAATCTGGATCCTACCCACGTGAAGCCGGATAAGTGAGTTGTTAACATTGGACAATTGACACAATTTAAAGCACCAAGGGAGCTTCCAGAAAAGTGGTTAATGCACTGCTGATCAATACACACCATTCTAACATTAATCGAATGGAAGCCTTTGCCACTCACAAAGGTAACTCGGTGCACTGTGCAAAGGAACCTTACAATCAAATATTAAATAAAAACAGAAATTGCTGGAAAAACTCGGCAGGTCTGGCAGCATCTGTGGAAAGAGAAACAGTGTTAACATTTCGGGTTTGTATGACTTCAGAGCTAAATCCAATCAAATTTTCCCTGGGCTTGGGGGAATCCTGCAATTGATTTGTCCTTAGGGAAAATATGAATGTATTTGTTCTAGCAAACAAGGCATCAAAATCAGTTTAAATGTGAACATGGAATGCAAACTGACTGATATTTCTGATATCATCCCTGTGGAAGCCATGGAAAAAGCCAGAGACAAGGAGGTTCAAGGCTGTAGTGACCTTTGGTTGCAACAGTCAAAGCTACAATCTTCTTGTGCAATGTAACACAACTCGTCAGAGCCTCTCTGGACACTCAAAGTCAGCCATTGCACTGCTCTTCAGAGAACTATATATACCACATTCTAGACCTATAAACTCTGTTGGAAGAAGATGATTTATCTGAGAATGCTGCCTTGTATTTGATTCAGATGCAACCCTGTTTGCTCCTCCTCTGTCCCTCCTCCTCTGAGTATGGTATTCCTAAACCCTCATCAAAAAACAGTTGTACTGTCAAAAGCCTCTTCAGAACCTACAGCAGCCACTGCAAGCACTTTCAAATCTTTTAAGGTCAAAAAAGAAAATTCCCCACAAGCTACTGCAAGAAAAATGCCTACAAAATCTCTGTGCTACTTTACCCAAGAAAATACTTTAAAAAATTTATTCTTTCAAGGTATGTGAGCATCACTGGCAAGGCAAGCATTTGTTGCCCATCCCTAAGTGCCCTTGAACTGAGTGGCTTGTAAGGCAGTAGCAGAGAGCAGTTAAGATTCAGCCACATTGCTGTGGTCTGGAGTCACATGTAGGCCAGACCAGGTAAGGGCAGCAGATTTCCTTCTCTGAAGCACAATAGTGAACCAGATAGGTTTTTATGACAATTGATGATAATTTCATGATCACTGTTACTAAGACTGGCTTTCAATTCCAGATTGCATTAACTCATTTAATTTAAATTCTGCCAATTGCCATGGCGGGACTTGAACCCACCTCCCCAGAGCATGACATAAAGACATAAGAAACAGGAGTAGGAGTAAGCTATACGGCCCTTCAAGCCTGCACCACTATTCAATGAGATCATGGCTGATTTTCTACTTCAACACCATTTTCCTGTGCTAACCCTGAATCCCCTTGATATTTTTAATATGTAGAAATCTATCAATCTCAGTCCTTAACATACCCAATGACTGCGCCTCCACAGCCCTCTGGGGCAGAGAATTCCAAAGATTCATCAGCCTCTGAGTGAAGAAATTCCTCCCCATCTGTGACCTAGATAGCCTAGCTGTTATTCTGAGACTGTGTCCTCTGGTTCTAGACACCCCAGCCAGGGGAAACATCCTTCCTGCATCTTCCCTGTTTATGACCATTTCCCGGACGAGGTCCCCCAATTTGTTAACTTCCTGAATGGGACCCCAATTTTGTTAAGCTCCCGGGTGAGGAGGAATGAGCTGGCTCCCCTTCTTTATTCAACTCCCTCGGTTGGTCGGAACAAGTTAAATTTAAAAGGGGTCCTTTCCCCTATGGATGCATTTTTCCAGTCCAAATTTTTGTTTTAGAAGGAGCCAATTTAACCAGGCTTTCATGAGTCAAAGAAAGAGTAAGTTTATTAATTACTAAAAACCAGAGAAAAGTAATAAAAATGCAACACACATAAACAGAGATCAGAAATGAGAAGTTAAGAGTTCAAGTAAAAGTTTAAAAAGATATACGAATCAGTCTTTGGCTTATCTGTGAGGTGTAGATGGTGAAATATTGCGGATGTTAAATTGGGTGATTCTGGTAGAGCTGACTTTTTAAATTTATTCTTTCAAGGGATATGGCAGTTGGTTTGGAAGCACTTGGTTCTGCAGGATAGCTGAAGAAGCTGTCCTATTTCCTTTTTGATTGTGGCTTCTGCTGTGCTTTGCCCCCAGCAACAGAGAGAGACAGAGAGAGAGACTTTGCCTGCAACTGCAGGTCTTCTTCTTGCTTTCACACCAGCACATGCTGCACTGCCCTGCGGCTAGCTTTTTAACCCATTGTTCCTGTGTATTCCTGTAAGTGAAAAAAAACCATGGGCTGGATTGTCCCTTCGTTGGGCAAACATGGTGGTGGGCCTGGGAACGGCTGTGAAACAAACCACCACCCACGATTGGGCCCGGACCGTGATTTCACCCTGACTGGCCAATTAATGGCCAGCCAGTGTGAAACGCATGCTAAGAGCCACAGCGCTGCCGGGGTGAGGGATGGGGAGTGGGAGGAGCGCATGCGTTGAAGTCTGCGTATGTGTGGGGGAGCGCGCACTGAAAGCTCCCTGAAGGTGCAGAGCTGCCTCAGGGAGCTGATGAATTTTAAACTGAAAAATAAAAATAAGGGAAACATGTCTCCACATTTGACTCGGTCACATGAACAGGACATATTAAAAATGATGTTTAAAATTTGCTTTTAAATTACTATTGGAAGCCTCATCCCTTTCATAAATCCATGTGGACTCTGCCCAATGCTTATTTTCTAAGTGTCCTGTTATCACATCCTTTTTTATAGGCTCTAGCATTTCCCCTACAACTGATATTAAGCTAACAGGTCTGTAGTTCCCCATTTTCTCTCTCCCTCCTTTCTTAAGTTGTGGGGTTACATTTGCCACATTCCAATCTGCAGGAACAATTCCAGAGTCTATAGAATTTTGAAAGACCACCAATGCATCTACTATCGCCGCAGCCACCTCCTTCAACACTCTGGGATGTAGTTCATCAGTTCCAGGGGATTTATCTACTTTAAGCCCCATTAATTTCTCTGTACTTTTAAATGTTATCCATTGCCTGTCTACCGTCATTCCTTTTAATGTTGATTCCCAATCCACCATAGCCAATTTGCCCCTCATACCTTCATACTTCCCTTTGTTTAGATTTAAGAGCCTGGTTTCGATTGAACTGCATCACTTTCAAACTGGGCCTCTGGATTACCAATCCAGTGATATTACCACTACGCCACCATCTCCCCCCTTTAAATAGCAATGGAAATTGTGACCTCAAGTTATGTATCACCCATGCCTGTCAGACAGGAGCAGGAAGGTGGCAGCTTTGGAAATAGTGTTGACATCATAATGACCCTGCGCCGCACTGATTTAAATCAATTCATGAGCCGCCCGTCCGTTTAGACTTAATTTATATCCCTCAGAGAATCTGAGCAGCTGTGACAAGCAGCTACAAGCGTGCGGGATGTACTGAAGTTTATTTTTCCATCCACCATTGCTGTTTTACAGCACAAACGGAATGATAAAGAGATGAAAATCATCTCCCATTGTGTGTTTTACAAGGAAATGGGATTTCTAGAATGTAGAATGCAATTAAAGTGGTGGTTGTGGAGGGAGGGAAGCAAAAATACAACATCAGGCAGGAAATATTTTTCAGGTTGGAGAAGATAACGATTAAATTTGCACCTAGAATTTCATAGTTAATAGACACAATATTTTTCTTTTCCTTGGAACTGGATTTAATGTTGACTGATGGTGCACATTTATTGTTTGTGGGGGAGTGCGAGTAACTGTCCTCTAAGTTTTCTTGTGTAAATAACATTGATATGGAAGTCATTCACACCCGTTGAATAAACAGTCTGTCACAATCTATTTCAACTGGGATAATCTTGGAGGGCAGCAATCAGCTCTGGGAAGAATTGTTGATATGATTAGTGAGGTCTTTTATTTTACAGTTGCTTTTTGAGGAATTTTAGCTCCCACGTTCTGAAAGGGGTATTGTCTCAAGGCAATGCAGTGACAGGTTTTATGGCGGCACCAATTCCGTGTGCCAATAACATATTAAATTCTTCATCTCAGGTGTGGGAAGAGCAGAGGGCCATGTGTTCCCCTTAAGGAGGCAGAGTAGTGACACAGTAGAGTTAACTGTTCAAAACAACTGAGATAACTTTCGCTATAGCACAACTTAGTCAGGCCAATAACTCTTTCAATTAAGACCCCTTATATTGTGCTAATGTCAGAAACCAAACATGGGCTGGATCAATATAGTTTAGGATAGAGAGTTATGCCTACCTCTGGGCTTCTATGGTCTACCTTCTCACAGCTAGTTTAAGATCAACATTGGAAGAAATCCAGCTTCAGATTGTATGTGAGGGACAAGGAAATGGTAAATCTTCAAATATGAGACAACCAAACACAAAATAAATATATACTTGTGAGATGAAAAGTGTATGCACCTTAGGAGTCAGGGCTAGAAGAGGCTCAGTAGGTTAATTTTTATTCATTGGGCTGGATGTTACGGTCCTCCACCAATCGTGTTTACGGCGAGGGGGCATGTAACGTATGTCAGGTGCCAGCCTACCCTCTTCCCACCTACCCCGACCTGTTTCCCATACTACGGGAGGCGATAAGGCATTCACTAGGCCTATTAGCCTGGTGAGGCCATTAAGTGGACAATTATTAAGCATTTAAGGGCTTAAGCCTGCCTCCATTGCTATACTACGCTGGCTGGTGGACAATTGACCAAAGAGGGCAGGCCACTTTTTCACCAAACTTGATGAAGTGGCGACAAGGAAGGAGTTTACCTCCTTTGGGGTGCCGTGTACTCATCAGGAGCATGCTGCTAAGATAATGCCCCTCATTTGTGCCTCCCCGCTAAACCTTCAAACTGCCCCCCAACCCACTTCGCCTTTCTCCCTAGGCTCCCTGATCCCTCCCTGTCCAAAACCCCAGACTTACTTCTCTCCAGTAGCCATGTCTCCTTGATCCTGGGGACTGTTTGCAGTCCCAGCAGCACCCACGACTTAGTTCTGGTTCTGCTAGGACTGCAGCTCTCGAGGACGGAACTTCCTTTGACTGAGGGATGGAAGTTTGACCCTCAGCTAGTTAAGGCTGCTCCCAGTATGTTATCACTGCATGGCAGCCTTCTGTTAAAATCAGTTGCCTTGCGAATGACTTTACTTCTGAGGAGTGGTGGGGGTGGGGGAGGCGGGGTGGGGGGGTGTGTTGGTGCAGGGCAGTGCGAGCACTATGCCCCCGCTCTCCACTGCCCCCCCCAACCCACCCCCTGTAAAATCCAGCCCTAAATCTCCTCTAAGCCCCACAAACAAGCATGTCCCAGGATTCCTCTCCCATTCCTCTACTCCATGGTCAGGCTTCACCTCCCTCCTGACAGCCGGGGATTATTCCCACACACAGGCCCCCATGCTACTGCCTGAATTTCTGCTTCCGCCTAATGGCCAGGCAGTGATTCCTGCTAGTTTCAAGTGCTGTTGGCAAGGAAATTTGTTGCCCACCTGATCCCACGTCGAGTTAAAATTGAGACCAAAAGTTTTCAAACACTTCCGTTTGCTGCCAGCTATTAATTCCATGTTATAGATGAGAATTTGTTGCTCTTCATTGAGATCTTTTCATTCTTAGGAATAGAGATATTAGTTGCAACTTAGCTAGGGTCAATAGGTAATGCTCCTATGTCTGAGCTGCCAGGTCATTGATTCAAGCCCCATTATAGACATAATCTAGACAGTCACTTCAGTATAGTGTTGTGAGAGTTCTGGACTGTTGGATGTGCTGTCTTTTGGATGAGACATTAACTGAAGACCCTGTTCACTTGGTAAATGGATAGCAAAGATCCTATGGCACTTTTTGGAGGACAGCTAATATTCCTCCTTCAGCCACCAAAAGACAGATTACTATCTGGTCATCTAATCATTTAATACTTGTGAGGCATTGATGAATGTCCATTTTGGTAATGCTTCAAAAAGCAAGTCATACTTTTTGGCCACCCTAAGGAAATGATAAGGTGCTATATAAATTTAAGTTCTGTTTGCGAGATCCACAAAGAATTGGGAGAGACAGATAGCACTAAAGCATGAGTTTTTATCATGGGATGTGGGCGTCACTGGCAAGAACTACCATTACCAGAAGGATATGGAGGCGTTGGAGAGGGTGCAGAGGAGGTTTACCAGGATGCTGCCTGGTCTGGAGGTTATTAGCTATGAGGAGAGGTTGGAGAAACTCTGATAGAGCGACGGAGATTGAGGGGTGACTTGATAGAAGTTTACAAAATTATGAGTGGCAAGGTCAGAGTAGATAGTCAGAAGCTTTTTCCCAGGGTGGAAGAGTCAATTACTAGGGGACATAGATTTAAGGTGAGAGGAGAAAAGTATAGAGGAGATGTGGGGGGCAAGTTTTTTACGCAGAGGGTAGTGAGTGTCTGGAATTCGCTGCCAGAGGAGGTGGTGGAAGCAGGTACGATAGTGATGTTTAAGAGGCAGCTTGACAAATACATGAATAGGATGGGAATAGAGGGATACGGACCCTGGAAGTGCAAAATGTTTTAGTTGACGGGCAATATGAACGGCGCAGGCTTGGAGGGCCGAAGGGCCTGTTCCTGTGCTGTTTTCTTTGTTTTTTTTTATTATTACCCATCCTTAATTGCCCTTGAGAAGGCATGATGAGACATGTAGAATTGCTGCAGTCCATGTGTTGTGGGTGCACCCACAGTGTGTGACTTGGAGAGGAACTTGCAGGTACTGTTCCCATGTGTCTGCTGCCCTTGTCATTCTAGGTGGTAGAGGCTGTGGGTTTGGAAGGTGCTGTTGAAGGGGCCATGGCGAGTTGCTGCAGTGTATCTTGTATATGGTAAACTTAGCTAGGAAATAACAGGGAAGGCATTACATATATTCTATGGACCACCAACTAGTGAGAAGATATTAAGGAGCAAATTTGTATAGAAATTACAGAGGTGCAAAAACCACAGAGTATTGATAACGGGAGACTTCAATTATCCTAATATAGGCTGGGTTTATAACAGTGTAAAGGGCAGAGAGAGATAACAGTTTTTGAAGTATATTCAGGGGAATTTTTTTGATCAGTGTGTTTCTGGCCCAAAGTGGTTCTGCTTCTGGGGAATGAGGTGGGTCAGCTGGGTCAAGTGTCACTCAGGTATCATTTAGATCACAGTGATCATTATATCATAAGGTTTAGGTTATCCAAGGTCATCCCAGACAACAGGGCATAGCAGTTAGCAGGCTGTCTCTACCTCTGCTTGGATGAAAGGGAAGTACCAAGACTTAACCGTAGGGCTAGAAAAGTTAAATAATAGGAGCACAAAGGTAGCACAGGTGTCCACTATTTGTACATTCTTTGCACATATGTAAATATATTTCCACTCATTTTACTTCTCATGTTGTATATGCCTCTTCTCTCTGACGATTTGCTCTGTGATCACTCAGGTGTCACTGATGCATCTCCCCCTCCCACCACCGACCTCTTTCCATCATCTCCCTCAGCCCTATGGTCTCTACAACCATCTCATTACAGTGCCTGTCCATTCTCTGCTCAGTAGTAACCTGAGTGTGCCAGCCTCTAAGAACTTTGTTGTTGGACAGGTTATTAATGAATCCTGCCTCAGAGAGTCATGTCATGGTGCCTCATGAGTTCAGAACCTACAGGCTGCTTTAGTCCCCCCATGTTTATGCATTGTAGAGTGATCAATCTGTAGTATCCTGGAGGATTTAATGGTGGCATGCACAGAGTTGATGCTTCTTTCATTGCCTTCCATTGTACCTTCCGATAAGCTTGAGTGTGCTTGACTTCGGAATGAAAACGCGCAGCTCCTAAGCATCCGTAAACTCTCGGATGCACTTGTGAGCAGATGCTTGAGAAAGCCCACAGAGCCCGGGAACGAGCCACTCATGAAGAAGTTCAAAGCAGCAGCTACTTTGAGAGCCACTGGCAAGGAATTTTTTTTAATTCATTCACGGGATGTGGGCTTCGCTGGCTGGGCCAGCATTTATTGCCATCCCTAGTTGCCCTTGAGAAGGTGGTGGTGAGCTGCCTTCTTGAACCGCTGCAGTCCACTTGGTGTAGGTACACCCACAGTGCTGTTAGGAAGGGAGTGCCAGGATTTTGACCCAGCGACAGTGAAGGAATGGCGATATATTTCCAAGTCAGGGTGGTGAGTTGCTTGGAAAGGAATTTGCAGGTGGTGGTGTTCCCATCTATCTGCTGCCTTTGCCCTTCTAGATGGTAGTGGTCATGGGTCTGGAAGGTGCTGTTGAAGGAGCCTTGGTGAATTCCTGCAGTTGCATCTTGTAGATGGTACATACTGCTGCTACTGTGCATCGGTGCTGTAGGGAGTGAATGCTTGTGGATGAGGTGCTAATCAAGCGGTCTGCTTTGTCCTGGATGGTGTCAAGCTTCCTAAGTGTTGTTGGAACTGCACTCACCCAGGCAAGTGGGGAGTATTCCACCACACTCCTGACTTGCACCTTGTAGATGGTGGACAGGTTTTGGGGAGTCAGGAGATGAGTTACTCGTTACACTATTCCAAGCCTCTGACCTACCCTTGTAGCAACAGTATTTAAATGGCTATTAAAGTTCAGTTTCTGGTCAATGGTATCCCCCAGGATGTTGATAGTGGGGGGATTCAGTGATGGTAATGCCGTAGAACATCAGGGGGCGATGGTTGGATTCTCTCTTGTTGGAGATGGTTATTGCCTGACATTTGTGTGGCATGAATGTTATTTTCCACTTGTCAGCCCAAGCCAGGATATTATCCAGGTCTTGCTGCATTTGGACATGAACTGCTTCAGTAACTGAGGAGTCACGAATGGTGCTGAACATTGTGCAATCATCAGCGAACATCCCCACTTCTGACCTTATGATGCAAGGAACGTCATTGATGAAGCAGCTGAAGATGGTTGGGCCTAGGACACTACCCTGAGGAACTCCTGCAGTGATGTCCTGGAGCTGAGATGGCTGACCTCCAACAACCACAACCATCTTCCTTTGTGCCAGGTATGACTCCAACCACCCGAGAGTTTTCCCTCTGATTCCCATTGACTCCAGTTTTGCTAGGGACCCTTGATGCCACACTCGGTCAAATGCGGCCTTGATGTCAAGGGCAGTTACTTTCACCTCACCTCGGGAGTTCAGCTCTTGTGTCCATGTTTGAACCAAGGCTGTAATGAGGTCAGGAGCTGAGTGTCCCTGGTGGAACCCAAACTGGGCATCAGTGAGCAGGTTATTGCTAAGCAAGTGCTGCTTGACTGATGACCCCTCTCAATATTTTACTGATGATTGAGAGTAGACTGATGGGGCTGCAATTGGCCGGGTTGGATTTGTCCTGCTTTTTGAGGACAGGGGGTACCTGGGCAATTTTCCACATAGCTGGGTAGATGCCAGTGTTGTAGCTGTACAGGAACAGCTTGGCTGGGCGTGCGGCCTCCCAGTTCCTGCAGCGTCAACTCCTTCGGAAGAATGTGGCAGATGTAAGCTACCAGATCCCTAGACATGCAAAGGTGTCTACAGCACTGTCTCTTGCTCATCTGGAGGAATGAGAGGCGTCTTTTGTACCCTTGGTCCTGCCAGATGCCTACATACAATGCCTTTGGCAGCCTCCGCTTCAGGGTGTTGAGCGGGCCCCACTGGCCCTTGATCATCAAGGTGAGGATCTTGCCTTTGTCCTGCCTGGTGGCGGCAGGCCCTTCTTCTCCTCCTTCTTTGTTTCCTAATTACCAGGATGAATGCAACGTTTCCTGCCCCATCCATCATGCCTGTGCTTGCCTCTGTGGAAGTAATGAACAGAAACGTGAATGAACATAAGTCTGCAATGGTCACCTTACATTTGCTAATTAGGGGGTCTGTGTGGAGCCCATGGGTTCCTATCATCCCAGCCATTACATCCCCACTTAGTCCCTTTGCAGTGTTATTACAGGCTTCTGGATCACCGCTAGCGCACCCAGCCGCCTCCCCCAACCCCACAACCCAAAATGACACACGTTTGACAGTTCTTTGACATAGGGGCTTGGATGTCAATGAGTTCTACCAAGCAGAAGAAGCCTCACTCAGGGCACTGTCAGACTGCACCCTTTGGATTACACAAGAGTCCAAACTTGCAATTATGGTATGATAGATTTGGGGGGTCGAGGGGGTCGGGTTGCAGGGGGAAGTGGGATCACAAAGTGAATGTGTCAGCTGCAAAGTTTAGAGGTCTTAGGGCCATTAGGCAGATACTTTTTGGCTCATGGCTCCTTTTTAATTGGTTCCTTCTGGCCCTTGGGATTTTCCACAAGAGGGACAAAGGGTCTTTACAAGCCAATCCTACAATGATCCCAACCGGGTTTATACTCCTAGATGAATGCGCTACAAGAGTTAAGGCACCACATTTCCTAGGTTGGCTTTTGACTGTTCCTAACATGTTTCAGCCATGCCTTCCTCTCAATTTGAAAAAGTGGAAATTAATTGGCTACCCCTTCAATCGACCCACAAATGCAGTGGGCAGTTCCTCCCACAAGCCCTGAGAGTTGTCCCATGTCATTTTTTACCATGCTTGTTTTTCAGCTACATCTTTGGATCAGCTTGAAAACTGGTGGTGCTGAGGTTTTACTACCAGACCAGCTTCAAGCCACCCCCCCACCCCCGCTGTGACCGTTGAGATCCCTCCCATCGTGCCGGAGGAGCACCATGTTCAGGTTTCCCACCCTCCAATCACTGTCCTTCCTCCCCCTCTCATCCTTGGTGCCATCTTGATTGTGGTTGATATCCCACTCAATCCCGCTGAACCATTTGATGTTGATTTTCCGATGCCCCATGTTGACCTGACCTCTATCCATCTTGAGCTTTTTGTACTGTGACTTACACTGACACCCGCATGAGACTGTCAAGTGCCCGCCCCTAAATTACTTCCCCATCTACAAGCTACAAATGCCTCCCTCACTGTGACTGAACTATCCGCGGCCCAGTATGATGCCATCAACCCCCAGGCCCGATATGTCTGAGGGAATGACCACACCCTAAACACCATGCTAGGCACAACTGACAGAGGTCTGACAGACCCTCCCCGTCCCTGGTCTGGGACCAGCATGCCAAGGACAGCCTCTAAATTGTGGCTTTCTGGCCCCGACTGCCTCTTGTGCAACTGCCCAGAACCGCCTAAGCTTTCTGGCCTCAATTGCATTCAACTTCCTCCCCACCTTCCCCACCCCACCCCTGCTATGTGCCTGTGTGCACCCTTCCCCAGTCTTTCTCAGCCACTGCAGTCAAGCCTTTGCCTTCCAGCCCCTTCCCTCGCCTACCTCCGCCCCCCCCCCCCCCCCCCCCCACCTTCCCATTGGTCTGGAATGGTAAGCATTCACTCAGAGACCTCCATGCCTCCCCACTGGTTTTGCCTGCGCAGCTTGGCACAGAGCCAGTGCAGCCGCGAGTGCAGCGGAATGAAAGGTAAGCAAACATACCTTGAGGGCATGAGTGAAGTGGTGCTCACCAGGTGCATGTCACTTATGATCGGTTGTGAATCATGCCAGTCTAATAAGCTGCCAGTGGAGCCTTATGATCTGGAGATTCTAGTGAGCTGCCTTAGTAATGAGTATTCATAATATTTAAATGAATGCAAACTTGGTTCCCGAAATGGCACATGTCAAATGCCCGAGCCGCCATGAAAGTAGGGAGTGGACAATCACAAACATTTTTTTACACCAGCGGGAAACAGACTTTTGGCCCTCCTCCATAAATTCCAGTCCCACCCATCACGCTGGCAGGACCAGAAAATCCCACCCTTACAGTACAAAAGAAAGGAAGTTATGATGAACATTTATAACACGCCAATTCGGCCTCAATTGGAGTATTGCTTTCAATTCTAGGCACCACACTTTAGGAAGGATATGAAGGCCTTAGAGAGGTTGCAGAAAAGATTTATCAGAATGGTTCCAAGGATGAGGGACTTCAGTTATTTGGACAGGCCTGCTTCGAGAAGAGAAAAGGAGATTTGATAGAGGTTTTCAAAATCATGAGGGGTCTGATCAGTGTAAATAAAGAAAGACTGTTCCCATTGGCGGAAGGGCTGAGTAATTTAGGTCACAGTTTTAAGGACCAAAGGCGAGATTAGGAAAAACTTTTTATGCAGCAAGTGGTTGAGACAGATTCAATTGTGGCTTCCAAAACCTGACAGTAGGGTGTGCTAAGTCCTGGATGTATTGCCCTCTGGTGAAGAACAAGGAATAAAGGAACTTGCTGTTTTTCACACAGGAAGTTGGAGTTCAGAAGCAGATAGCTGTGTGTGTATTCTTAATTGTTAAGAAGTGACAAAACACTAAACTTTGACAGAGAGCCAACATGGACAGAAAAGCTGAATGGATTCCTGTATTGTAACCACTATGGTTCTATGATTCCTTTTTTTCATATTACTGAAATAAATCAGGGTTTTGTATGGGAATAGCATGTTCAAGTATGACAGGTATGCAATCAGCGTTTTCAAAACAAGCTAAATCATTTAAAAACTATGGCTTATGAATAAATTACACTGTCCTTCCACATGAAAGTATATAACACGCATGCTATATTATAAAAATTGAGGATGAACCAGTAATACAGGATGGTGTTGAGAGAGGAAGTGTTTTCTCAAGAACTTTCAGGAATTTGAATAATTGGACCTTGCAGCATTTTTCAAGGCAGGGCAACATCCTGGGGGTCACCATTGACCAGAAACTGAACTGGACTAGCCATATAAATACAAGAACAGATCAGAGGCTAGGAATCCTGTGGCAAGTAACACCTTGTGACTCCCCAAAGCCTGTCCACCATCTACAAGGCACAAGTCAGGAGTGTGATGGAATACTCCCCATTTGTCTGGATGAGTGCGGCTCCAACAGCACTCAAGAAGCTGACACCATCCAGGACAAAGCAGCCCGCTTGATTGGCACCCCATCCACAAACATTCACTCCACCACCGACGATAAGTAGCAGCTGTGTGTACCATCTACAAGATGTATTGCTGGAACTCACCAAGGCTCCTTAGACAGCACTTTCCAAACCCATGACTTCTACCATCTAGAAAGACAAGGGCAACAAATAGATGGGGACACCACCACCTAGAAGTTCCCCTCCAAGCCACTCACCATCCTGACTTGGAAATATATTGCTGTTCCTTCACTATCTCTGGGTAAAAATCCTGGAACTCCCTCCTTAACAGCAATTTGGGTGTATGTACACCTCCAGGAACTGCAGCAGTTCAAGAAGGCAGCTCACCACCACCTTTCTTGAGGGCAATAAGGGATGGGCAATAAATGCTGGATGCTGGCCTAGCCAGCGATGCCCACATCCCATCAATAACTTTTAAAAAGCCTGAATCCTATGAAGAACCTTTTCTGCATATTGCTTTGTACTGTAACTCTGCCATCTGCACCTTTTATTTATTCTTAGTGAGGAATGTTGAGCAATGCAACAGTTTCTACTTTTGGTATTGGATCAAGCAATATTTAAGTGCTGTTAAATACAGAGGGCTAAAGCACAAAAAAATCCTTCTACCCATTTACAACAACATGCTTCCTTTCAAAGGTGAATCAGAAGAGAACCCCTTTAACAGCAGTGTGATATTTCTGTGTTAAATAGCAGCACTCCCTTATGTCTTTGCTGAGAGATATTGACAATTTGATGCTAATTACAAGTACTGCAAAATTATTGGCAGTTGTGAGGCCATATAAAACTGTCTTCAAATTGCCCCAAGCTTTTTCTATTTAGGACCTTGGCAATGAGAGAGAGACTTTAAGCCAATCAGCATGAGCTGGAGTTGAACCTAGTCCCAAAGTTAGGAAATTAGTACACAAATCCATCATATCAGCCGATCGAGCCAAAAAATCCCAATCCTTTTAGCCTTAATATAAATGTTTCCTTGTTTCCTTCCTTCTTTTCTTCCTTCCTTATTTTCTTCACACATTATTTCATAACTCAACGGAAAGGCAAGTGACCTTTCAGCCTTCTGCCAAACTAAATGGAACAAAATAGAAATTAAAAGTTGTTAAAGAAACTCTCCTCCTCTGTGTCAACTTTGGAATGTGAGAAAACTTGCCAAGGTCAAAGAGCATTTCTAAAGATCTCCAACCACTGAAAGACCTCTGAATCAATGAGCGATGTCTGACAAACACAATCAGTATCACACGCAGCAGACTCATACCAGCCACTTCTGAACAAGTTACCATAATTGGATCTTCCATCAAAGCTATGGTTTCCATCAAATTGCTGCAGGTAATGGTTCATGTTCTGCCACTTTTTCACCATCCTGTGGCTTTTCCAAGATGCTGTCCTCTCAATATCTCTGCCGTTTCATTTCAATATCTTTCTCGACTCAGTATCCAATACCCTATTCTGCTTCTGCTGATAATTCTATTCATCAACTTCCTTCATGTCCCACAACATCAGTGCTCACAATCTCTGACCTCTTGCGATGTAATGGCTGTATTACTAGAGCAAGATCTCCTCCATACCCTTCATTGAGGCAATAAAAAAATCATCACTACTACTGCTCCTGTCTTGATTTGCAAAATTAATTCTGTACTTATCTTGTGGGCACTTTTCTGCTTCACTACAACAAGCAGCATATACAATTTTTAACATTTTTACATAAAAGGAGTGGTTCTTCACAACGGTCCCTTTTTCCTTGTTTGGTCTTTCCTTTCTGGTCTGAGTCATTCTGTAGTGAACAGAAGATGAGCGAAAGTTAGCTTCTTTTTGATGGATTGAAGTACATAATCTGTCACCTATGGCATCCTCAGATATCAGGCTACAAAACAGCATTGGCAGAACAGAACTTCAACAGCCTCATCTCTCAGAGCAGCATGACCCTTGGTGGAAGGGAACTCAGGAGAGGAATTCAGAAACATTAAAAGCAAATATTTCTTACAAAAAGAAATATGTGAACATAAAAGACTTAATCAAATTTGGCATAATAAAATTGAGTACATTAAATTGAAGATGATCCAACTTTCCAGTCTAAGTCGAGCTTGGCTAGTAAGTGTTTAACATCATCTTGTGAGCTGTTAATTATTTGTGTACAACAGCCTACTATACCTATTATAATTTATTGCATTATTTCATCTCTAAGTATTTGTAAAAGACCAATAATGTTGCTACCAGATTATTTAGATATACTTGCCACAAATGAGCTGCTCCATAGTGCAGAGGTCACATTTGTACAGTTTTGCTCAGTAGCAATCAGTCATCCAGGATGTATTGCATTTTTCTTCATAACTTAATTAACTTCCATTTAATTGACAAATGTTTTAATAAAGACCCTCCAAGGCCAAAACAATCAAGAAAGACAACATATATACGTTGTTGGAAACTTTGCTTTAAAAAAGATCCTTTATCAATAATAAAGCAGCTATTTTAAAAACGGCGCAGAAATAAAAGTCGGCTGGGATTTTATTTTAAGATCTGTTCTTGGATAAACCTTTCCTATATTTTTTTAATTTAAAAGCTGGGTTTGGATTAAACATACCTATGTTTGTTTTGTTTAAGAGCTGTTTTTGGATTAATTGTGCCTTTCTTTAATCTAAAAACTGGGTTTGGATTGAACGTATCTATGTTTTTTATTTAAGAGCTGTTTTTGGAGAGTTTGAAAAGTGATCTTCATATGAAAGTATTTACATGAAAGTAGTCCAGCACCATTTG
Organism: Cetorhinus maximus; assembly: GCF_964194155.1. NCBI lineage: Eukaryota > Metazoa > Chordata > Chondrichthyes > Lamniformes > Cetorhinidae > Cetorhinus > Cetorhinus maximus. Next base: position 14,363,235 of record NC_135896.1, read on the forward strand.
ATGTGTATAAGCAGCAGTGGAGTTGCAGGTTTTACGCTGCCATTTTGATATTACTAAGAATGCAGTTTGGTGCCGAACATAACCTCAAACAGATGTGGCCAAAATGTAGGTGTGGTCATAGCTTAGGCTCTTTTAATACTCTATAAATCTCATGCCCACCTCACTTCACACTGGGATTCCACAAGACTTTAGAATTTGCTATTAGCATTAACTTTTGCCTCAGGCACATGAGCTTGAGCAGAACAGTTTCTCTTACAGGAATAAAAAGGCAACATCTTCAGAAGATTTCAGCTTAAAAATTTTAATTTCTAAACATTTCAATGACACCGCATGGTACGAATGATTCAATCAAACGTAGCCCTCTAGACAGACACTGCATAATCTAGTCCCTTGGTAGTACAGAACTTGAGCATTGTTAAAAAAAATAGACACATTGTTGAAGCTTTTTATCTTGCACTCATCAGGATGAAATTGCAAGATGTTATGTGGCCACGTGAGGAGTGGTGAAATGGCTCCACTATTCTTCTACTCCAGGTTTGACCACGTCAGAGTTTTGTGTGAATTTTTAGAAGATATGCTTTGCAAATTCTGTAGGCGTCCCGCTATTAACGTTTTTGGAATGTAAAGAATTAGTCAGACAGATTTTATTAGTCATTTGGTTGTACAGAACTTGAGTATTGCTGAAAAAAGAGACATGTCTAAGCTTTTCAGATTATTCTTATCAGGACACTTTACAAGAGTACCAATATAAAGGGAAAACAACAATTTATACCGTATGTGAAGAGAGTGCTGATCGGTTGGCAAGTGGTGTTGCCATGGAGAATACAACAGTGATGGTAACTGAGGGTTAACTGCCAAGCATTATTTGAAATTTAAACCAAGCAGCATTACCCTGATTGGTCAAGGCACTGCCCTGAGGAATGAGTCAGTGAAGGTTGTCACTTATTTTGTTTAGCTGAAACAGGCGCAATGTGTGTACATGTTTTTCCTGTCGGCAAAGTGTATTAATATATGTAGCTTCCAGTACATGCAAATGCACCACACTGAGAGCCCGGCTGACAATCTTAAATAGGTTGTCAGTGTAATTGTTAACGCACTGAGGATTATTTAGCAAACATTGTCCAAATGCAAAATCACATCTAATGTTGGACACTGTGTTTCGAGTTTTGCAAGCACAGGCTGGTTGGGTACAGTCTGTACCTTCCCCTTTGTGAACAGCGGCTGAGACATGCTGTTTAATATGATCTGCCAGTCTTTGGGATGTATGGCCTACATATGTAGCATCACACTCGCACTGAAATTTATATACCACATTACTTATTTGTGTGATAGGCAGAATGTCTTTTTGACTTGGTAGCAGCATCCTGTTAGTGGCAAATACCACTCGTGTTACTATTGCATAGTAGCAGCATAAAACAGCTAGTTTCACCTGTTGGTCAAATTTTTGAGATACCCTGCCCTTCCAGGGTAATCTGAGGTAGACTGGGCACTTTTCAGGGCTGAAAGTGATGGCCTTAGGCCAGTTCATGAGTTTGTGTGATATATTGCGCGAAATGATGTGATCAAGGTAACCATTATCCTGCAGGATGCCTTTGATGCGCCCTACTTCAGCATCAAGCTTGCAGGGTGAACAAATCACTCAGGCCCTATTTATAAGGTTGCTGATAAGACCAATCTTATAGCGTGCGGAACTGTAAAAATCCCAATGCGCAAAATGACTAGTGAAGATAGGCTTGTGGTAGACCATAGTAGAGAACCCTCTGGCAAATTTCTCAGCTAGTACGTCAAGGAAGGGGAGTTCATTTGACTGCTCCATTTTAAAGGTGAATTTGAGCGCAGGATGGAGCCCATTAAGACATGTAAGGAAATTGTTACATGCAGCTGCGAATTTAAATATAGCAAACGTATCATCCACATGTCGGAAATATGCGAGGGGTAGCAGGTTAGGCGTCATTCAATCAAAGACACGTTTCTCATGCAACCCAACAGAGATGTTTGCGAGAGCTGGGCCTAGAGGGGATCCCATGGTAACACCATCTATTGGAGCATACATGGTGTCATTAAAACTGAATTCAACAGCGCGAGATGCTGAGTTCATAAGTTCAAAGAATACTGATTCATCTAATGGCGCCGGGTCGAGATCACCATGATATAGTGCTGCAGTGCAAATGTCTATGGCTTCCTTAAGTGGAACATTGGTGAATAGGCCAGCAATGTCAAATGAGCACATGGACACAGCATTGCTATCGATACACAAGTCCTGTATGACCTTCGCAAATGTAAAGGAGTCCTTCACTGTGTATGTGGAAAACTTGGTCAAAACTGGTTTAACAATTCGCCCCCAACCATTTGGTCAATTCATGTTGTGCAGAACCGGCCAAAGATAGGATGGGGCGTAAAGGGACATAATTTTTGTGTGTCTTGGGCAATTATACATACGCAGATGTAGCGAACCATGAGGACGAACCCTGTCATATATATCATGCGGTAGCTCATTGCTCTTACACAAGTCCAGCAAGTGTTTTTTTTAGCTTACTTTCGAGCAAGATTGTCTGGTCATGTTGAGCGGCAGATCGAATGGATAGGAATTTGGACCTGTCATTAAGAATGGCGTGTATTTTGTTAATATAGTCACGCTTGTTAAGGATGACTATCCCCGTCTCTTTGTCCAGTTTACTGATGTCCTGGTTGGTCCTAAGGCCTTGCATTGCATGTGAAAGTCGGACAGGTCATTCGGAATCTTGAAAAATGCATGTGCTAGATCAGCTAGGGGCGCTTTCAAGGATTCAGCACCTTCAATGGATGCTGGTTTGTGGTGGGATATTTGGGAGTAGTTCCTCTCTGGATGGTTACTTTGCAAAATTGGGCACAATGCTTCCGAGAGAGAGGAGCAGAGAGGCACACAGCTTCAGCAGCCTGTATTCAGTACATCATTGTCTTTTGTTCTCACTCTCTTGCTTAGTATGCAGTCCTTAAAAGTACCTTGCTGGTTGTCTATTCTAGAGAAATTCTATTGGTTCATGTCTGCTGCAGTTATTGTTTCAGAACAGGTAATTGCATTTTGATGTCTTATCTCAGAAACGTTTGAAAAGTCTCAGGATGGTGTGAAGCCAATGGGGGATGGGTCTTTCACACTCCCCAGGAGGTTCAGTATCTGTTCTTTTCATCCCACTCAATGGAATGCAAGATTGTGTGGATTTCCACAGCCTGGACAGTTGTCCATTTCCTGTACATAGTGTCCCAGTGTTTTTATTAAATCAGCAAGAAAAAGAAAAATCAGAAATTGTATCTTTAAAAAGCACATCCTCGTAACAGGAATACCAAATCTCAAAGGGAACAACAATTTATACTTCATTAGAAGAGAGTGCTGACCAATCAATCTTTGAGAAGAGTTTTCAGCTCTAATCCCAATTCCCCTGTCTTTCCTCATGTTCTTTTGCAATCTCCCTTTTCAAATACTTATCTAATTCCCTTTTAAATAGCCATTTCTGGCTGTTGTTATTTATGATCGCCAGACCCTTTCCTCAGAGAGTAGAGTGAAGTAGCCAACTTCAAAGGTTGATTAACAGTCTGACAGGCCACAGTCCGTCCAGGGCCATGACCATCATTATGCCCACCAATAGAGTGGTTCATCCTATATGATAGCAAATTTCCTGGCCTCCTACAACCCATATGATGGGGGCAGGGACATCCATTCCCATCAGTTTCGATTGCCCTGCTGGATGTCAATCCAGAATTCAGAGTTGGTGCTGGAACAATCTATAACACATAAAACATCCAATTCTAACAGCCCTCTGAATGGAAAACAACATTCCACTTCAAACTGATTTCACACAGTTAGAAGTGTCTGGATCTGGCAGGGAATAGTTGAACAGTGACATCAAAGAGAAAGACCATTTTAACATCACAGCCATGTCCTTGCCCCCACACTACATCAACAGCAACAATGTCCATTTATGTAACCATTTAACATAGTAAAGTGTCCCAAGGCACTTCACAAGAGTGTTATCAAATAAAATTTGGCACTGAGGCACATAAGGAAATAAATTTGATATTAGGCTATTAAGATGATTAAAAGCTTGGTCAAAGAGGTAGGTGTCTTAGAGATAGAAAGAAATGTGGTGCTGTGAAGAGATTTAGTGAGGGAATTCCAAAGCTTAGGGCCCAGGAAACTGAAAACGCCATGCGCACACCACAGGACATTGGCTTGCATTCTATAATGTTTGCAGGAAATGGACAGCCAGCCACACAGTGCAACTATTTGCAAATCAGCAAAGATCATAATAAAATATCTAGACTGACAAATGTTCGGTGGAACACTATACTTCCTTGATTTGAAATGAAATAGATAAATTAATTACTTTTCTTTGAAATTGTACTAGCCTACTTTATCCCATATGCATTTCTCTCCCCTTACTATTCAACAATGAGTTATTGATCTTTTGAAGCTGAAGCCAATTTAGTGTAAGATCCCTGTTTTGGTAAAGAGAGATGACAGATAATAAGCTTCTTAAACAGAGCCTGATGTAAGGGATCTAGGAGAAGCTGAATAGAGTTAGATAAAGCCTTTGGTTGTTAGCGATAAATTAATCTGAAACTCTGGCTACCGTATAAATGCATGAAATGTTATTACTTAAAACTCGCTGCTGAGATCAAAAAGAAAAAGTAAAACATTGAGTAAAATCTCAGCAGTAGCTACTTGTGGCACATGCTGCTGTTGGCCTAGATTCCAACTCAATTAAAAACTTAACTCATTCAGTCATTTCAGAAATTCTCACATAATGAAAGATTATAGCTATGCTCGGTATCATTTAAGAATACGCATTTTGGTATTAATTAAAATAAATTTGGATTTTATAGATCATAAGCCTACACCCAATGACTTCAACCTATGAGGAACATGTTTTAAAACCCCTTAGAAGTCACTCCGAACAATTCCATATATACCTTCAAGGTCTGTTCTCAACTAAAGAGCATTTCCTATCCATAGCATCTCTACTTCTCTGCAATCAAGAGAAAAATAGAGGTAAAAAGATGAAAGATGAAAAATGTAAATGATAAAAATTCAACATGAAAATTTATTTTCAAACAGAAGATACTAAAATGTGCAGCAGATCGGTCAACACCAGACAAGCAAAAATACATTGACATTTCAAGAGAAACTGTTCAAAAGGTCACCATGACCAGCAGTCTTCCCAGGAGTTTGACATCTCAAGTTCTACTCCAGAATTTGAACACACTTTGGACTGATGCTCCACTGACACACCAAGAGAGTGATGCACTGTCTGATCACCCCACCCACCCCCTGTACCCCCTCAAACCATCCCCCCCACACCTCCTCCCCCCCCTCCCTAACAACCCCAAGCTTGTCTCTTTGGGTTGACTCAATAGTTAGTACTTCTCAAAAAGATCAGGGCATCGCTTGGTGCCCTGCCAACATCCCTCCTTCAACCAACACTGGAGGAGGGAACAGGCCCTGTGTCTAAATGGTGAGACCCAAAGCATTGAGCCTTGGGCTTTATTTCTACGGAGCTGACAAGCTTCAAAGAACAGTAGAAGAAGTGGCCTTTGAGTGAGGAAAGGAAAGAAAACAAAAGAAAATATGGAGAAAAAGATAGAGAACATTCAGAGAGAGAGAGAGAGAAAAAGAGACAAAAGTGAGTGAGAGAGGGAGAGGAAGCCAGCATGCATACCAAGGAGCTGGAATCATCACACTTGTTGCAAATAAAATGCAGATTTGATAAAAGAAAGGGCATTTTTAAAATAAATGTGTGCATAAGTTTGCAAAAGCATATATTTCTCCTCGCCAGGTGCTGCAGATGTTAATTACTTCATCATCTGAGATGCCCCTAAAAATTTAGAAAGCTTTTGGGAATTAACAGTTCAGTCCAAAACACAAGTCTCCCTATTAAACAGTGTCTGTATCTCAATGTTTCTGTCTGTCTGTCTGTCTGTTTGTTTGCGCGTTGCCAGGGTTCCTACTTGGAAAGGGGGTCGTTTTGTAGCAGATGGATGTCTTCGCTGGAACAAAACAACATTTTTCATTTTTTCTTTGGGTTATTTTAGTCTTATTTATGTCACTTAAAATTATATAAAATCTTATTTTGTCTCATATAATATGATTACTTTCTGAGGGAAAAGTGGAAAGGAAGAAAGTTTGTACATCCCAATTCTCTCTTGATACCAAAGAGGGACAATTAGAAAGGATCTAAGATGAACATCATTAGTCAAGCTCTCCCCTCCCTACCACAATCATCAGGATCAACACCATCACTACCTGCCCACCTACATCACTTCTCAATCACCCCTACATCGCCAGAATCACTGCAATATTGATGCATTGGTTGTAGTCTTCCAAATTCTCCTAGATTCTGGAAAGGTCACAACGGATTGGAAAACGACAAATGTAGCACCACCATTCAAGAATGGAGGGAGACAGAAAGCAGGAAACCATAGGCCAGTTAGTTTAACATCTGTCATCAGGAAAATGCCAGAATCCATTATTAAGGAGGCAATAGTAGGACATTTAGAAAATCGTAATACATCCAGGCAGAGTCGGCACTTTTGTAAAGGGAAATCATGATTGATAAATTTATTCAAGTTCTTTGAGGATGTAACAAGCAAGGCAGATAAAGGGGAACCAGTAGATGTAGTGTATTGGATTTCCAAAAGGCATTTGATAAGGTGCCACATAAAAGGTTGCTGCACACGATAAGAGCTCATAGTATTCGGGGTCAGTGGGTGGTGATACATTAGCATGGATAAAGGATTTGCTAACTAACAGGAAACAGAGTTGTGATAAATGGGTCAATGTCAGGTCGGCAAACTGTAACTAGTGAAGTGGCACAGGGATCAGTGCTGGGCCCACCTATTTATGATCTATATTAATGACTTGGATGAAGGGACTGATTGTACTGTAACCAATTTTGCTGATGATGCTGGAGAGCAAGCTGTGAGGAGGATACAAGGAGTTTGCAAAGGGATATATATGAGTTAAGTAAGTGGGCAAAAAATTTGACAGATGGAGATAATTGACCTCCAACAACTACAACTATCTTCCTTTGGGACAGGTATGACTCCAACCAGCGGAGAGTTTTCCCCCTGATTCCCATTGACTCCAGTTTTGCAAGGGCTCCTTCATGCCACACTCGGTGAAATGCTGCCTTGATGTCAAGGACAGTCACTCTCACCTCACCTCTGGAATTGAGTTTTTTTGTCCACGTTTGAACCAAGGCTTTAATGAGGTCAGGAGCTGAGTGGCCCTGGCAGAACCCAAACTGAGCATCGGTGAGCAGGTTATTTCTAAGCAAGTGCCGCTTGACAGCACTGTTGATGACCCCTTCCATCACTTTACTGATGATCAAAGCTAGACTGATGTGGTGATAATTGGCCGGATTGGATTTGTCCTGCTTTTTGTGTACAGGACATACTTGGGGAATTTTCCACATTGCCAGGTATATGCCAGTGTTGTAGCTGTATCGGAACAGCTTGGCTAGGGGTGTGGCAAGTTCTGGAGCACAAGTCTTCAGTACTATTGCCAGAATATTTTCAGAGCCCATAGCCTTTGCATTATCCAGTGCCTTCAGCCTTTTCTTGATATCACATGGAGTCAATCGAATTGGCTGAAGACTGGCATCTGTGATGCTGGGGACCTCCGGATGAGGCCAGGATGGATTATCCACTCGGCACTGTCAGCTGAAGATTGTTGCAAATGCTTCAGCCTTATCTTTTGCACTGATGTGCTGGGCTCCCCCTCATTGAGGATGCGGATATTTGTGGAGCCTCCTACTCCAGTGAGTTGTTTAATTGTCCACCACCATTCACAACTGGATGTGGCAGGACTGGAGAGCTTAGATCTGATATGTTGGTTGTGGAATTGCTTAGCTCTGTCTATCCCTTACTGCTTCTGCAGTTTGGCATGCAAGTAGTCCTGTGTTGTAGCTTCACCAGGTTGACACCTCGTTTTTAGGTATGTCTGGTGCTGCTCCTGGCATGCCATCCTGCACTCTTCATTGAGCCAGGGTTGATCCCCTGGCTTGGTGGTAAGGGTAGAATGGGGGATAAGCCGGGCCATAAGGTTACAGACTGTGGTTGAGTATAATTCTGCTGCTGCTGATGACCCACAGCGCCTCATGGATGCCCAGTCTTGAGTTGCTAGATCTGTTGAAAATCTACCCCATTTAGCACGCTGGTAGTGCCACACAACACGATGGAGGGTATCCTCAATGTAAAGGTGAGACTTCGTCTCCACAAGGACTGTATGGTAGTCACTCCTACCGATACTGTCATGGACAGTTGCATCTGCGGCAGGTAGGTTGGCGAGGATGAGGTCAAGTACATTTTTTCCTCTTGTTGTTTCCCTCACCTGTCTAGCAGTTGTATCCTTTAGGATTCAGCCAGCTCAGTCTGTAGTGGTGCTACTGAGCCACTCTTAGTGATGGACATTGAAGTCTCCTACCCAGAGTACATTTTGTGCCCTTAGCACCCTCAGTGCTTCCTCCAAATGGTTTTCAACATGGAGGAGTACTGATTCATCAGCTGAGGGAGGATGGTACGTGGTAATCGGCAGGAAGTTTCCTTGCCCATGTTTGACCGGGTGCCATGAGGCTTCATGTAGTCTGGAGTCGATGTTGAGGACTCCCAGGGCAACTCCCTCCTGACTGTATACCATTGTGCCGCCACCTCTGCTGGGTCTGTACTGCCGGTGGGATAGCTGATGGTGGTGTCTGGGATGCTGATGGTGGTGTCTGGGACATTGTCCTCACAATATGATTCTTGAGTATATTGCTGACTAGTCTGTGAGACAGCTATCCAGATGTTGGAAAGGAGAACTTTACAGGGTCGACAGGGCTGAGTTTGACATTGTCATTTACAGTGCCTAGGTCGATGCCAGGTGGTCCTTCTGGTTTTGTTCCTTATTGGCTTTTCAGTGGTTTGATAAAACTGAGTAGCTCACTAGGCCATTTCAAAGGGAATTTAAGAGTCAACCACATTGTTGTGGATCTGAAGTCACATGGAGGCCAAACCAGTTAAGGACGGCAGGTTTCCTTCTCTAAAGGACATTAGTGAACCAGATGGGGTTTTTCCTGACAATCGACAATGATTTCATGGTCATTATTAGACTTCTTAATTACAGATTTTTATTGAATTCAAATTCCACCATTTGCCATGGTGGCATTTGGGTCCCCAAAGCATTATCCTGGGCCTCTGGATTACTAGTCGGTTGACAATACCACTACACCACTGCCACCCCTACACTGGTGGCGAAGTATTACATTTGTGCTCAACACTCTCCTACAATGCGTAAAAGTAGTCCAGTGGCTGCTTTAGGTTGTCCTGAGGATTAAATGCTACTAATATAAATCCAAATTCTTTCTTTTTCACGGTCCATTATTTTCCATTGGGTGATATACAATTCATATTGCCACAATCTATTCCAGTTTATTCTGTCTCCTGGGAAATGAACGGTTTACCTCAAAGAAGAGAAATCTCTCTGAAATCTCTCCCTAACCTTTGAAGATACGAACACTCCAGAACAGGAATCTAATATCACAGTTGCCATTCTTGAACTCCACCTGCTCATAATCAAGCAGCAGTGTCCATTTTTAGTGAAGTAAGAATGAATGATAATGATCTGCCAGTCCACTGTGTTAGTGCACATGAGTGTGAAATGGTAAGATCTGGTTCACACCAATGATTTTCCCAGATGACGAATGCTCAATCATGACTTGGCCATGAAGGGAAAGTGTTGAGCACAAATGAAGTACTTTGCCACCAGCAAAAGTTAATTAATGAGGGAGAGACTTTATTGTCTTTGTCCTGTATTAATGACAGTCAGATTGTCGCCATCATTCATGTAGTTTTTAAGTGAGTTGAGGAATTTTGATTAGTTTGCAATCTTCAATGTTTCTTTCTCTCTCTTCCCCTCCTCCCACTTCCATGCATGGCATATCCAGGACAAAGCAGCCGCTTGATTGGCACCCCATCCACAAACATTTGCTCCCGCCTGGTCTCTAATTTGCAGCCTTTTCCACCCTCTCCCATGGCACAATGAAGATCAAGAATTTCCCCTATAGGGAATCTGGGGCTCAAACTCTTGTCCTACGTGCCCATAACATATATTTCTTTAGAACCTTGACATTTGTTAAAATGAAAGCATGGTATTGAACAGCCTTAAATTAAAACAGGAGCTGCTTAAGGGTGAATTTCGTTGTGATTTTATAAACGTACAGGTCAAGAAAACGAACAAACCTTTTAGTGTGAAACAGGCCATCAACCTTTCAACCTGTCTTTCTTATTTTTACTCATGCGGTTTCAAATGCCACACATCCGTCATCTCCCATCTGATAAATGGTTACCTCAAGTGATCCCGAACCCTTTCATCCATCCACATTAATCAAGCTACATGGAGAAAATAAACAAATGCCTGTCACTAGAAGATTGCAATGCTCTGCCCAGCAAACATGTCACTTCCACTGCGTCAGAGGGCAACACGCCATTAGCTTGTTTTAGAGCCGCTTTTTACCCTTTTATTCCCTGGACTGATTTAAGGCTGATGTAAAGTTGAATAATGCATTCAGCAAAAGCAATCTCAAATTCTTGAGAGACTGCATAGTATCTAGGCAGACACTGCAGTGATGTGCTGAGGGAGTACTACACCGTTGAAAGTGCCGTCATTCAGCTTCAATTAAATTGTCTGTCCTCCCAGACGGAGCTAAAAGATCCTATAGTACTTTTCAAAGAAAAGAATGGGAGGTCTCTCTAGTGTCTTGACCAACATTTATCCCTGAACCAATATCATTAAAACTTATTATTTCATCATTATCACATTGATGTTTTTGGGAGCTCGCTGTGTGCAAATTGACTGGTGCATTTCCTACAACAGTGACTACACGTCAAAAATACTTAATTGGCTGTAAAGCATTTTGGGATGACCCAAGTTCATGAAAGGTGCTACATAAATGCAAGGTCTTTTTTTCAAGATGTCCAAGATGTGGACTTCAAAAGGCTACACAGGCGTAAAAATATACAGGTCTAAAACAGGGGCCTAAGTTTCTAATATGACAAGTGGCCCCACAAGCCAATCCCGTGCCAAAAGTGTGGAATATGGCCGTAGTGTCGGCATCCAGGCACCCACTTGGAGTACTGGAAAGTGTCATTATAATATTAAAATAAAGGCCTTGCCCTCTTTTGTGATTAGATTGCCTCAGCGATGGACTCACTAGGTGTTAAACTTGCCCAGGACAAATCACAGTGCCAACAATCAACAAGGAACCTGGAGGAATACTATTTAAAGGTCTCATCTTCTTCAAACAGGTTAGTTGCATTTTTACCATCTTAAGCTGTTTTCATTCTAGCCAGCGCCTTCCTTAGAGTAAAAGCATTGAGTAGTGTAGGATTCAGCCTTTGTCATGGTAGCATGGATAGCTGCTCCAACATGTCGACATGACCTGATGGTGGAACATTATTCTTTTTGCCAATGTAGATAAGGTCTAACAAATTATGTCTGCTAGCAAAGAATATCTATGCATGTACCCTTTGATGGTCTTATTTCATTTAATTAAGCATCTTTCCTCTTTTGGTACACAGCATCAGCATTAAGAACTCCCAGCTTCAATACAAAATGAGCCACATGCAGAGTAAAGTCCCTTCCACTCTGTTACAAAGAAAGATAGAAAGAAAGAGCATTTATACAGCACCTTTCACAACCTCAGGAAGTCCCAAAACACATTACAATCAATAAAGTGCTTTATGAAATATAGGGCAGAATTTTGCCGTAGGCGAGCAGGGGGCGGGGCTCGCCAACGCATAAAATGACGCGGGATGACGTCAGGCGGAACCCCCGACGTCATTCCACTCCACTTAAATTTTCAGGAAGGTGGGGGCGCAGCAAAATCAGCTATGGGCCCGCCGACCTGTCAATGGCCAATTGAGGCCATTGACAGGATCATTTAAATAATTAAAGGACCTGCCCGTCCAACCGTAAGGTGGGCGGGCAGGCCAGGAGCCCCGGCGGCAAATAGAAAAAACATGAAACCTCATCCACCGGTGGGATGAGGTTTCATGCAGGGTTTTAAAAAGTTTAATAAAGTTATAGTGTAAATTATGCACATGTCCCATCTCATGTGACATTGTCACAAGAGGGAGACATGTTAGGGAATTTTTTTTTCTATTTATAATCTTTTTCAAAATGGAAGCGATCTCCCTGAGGCTGCAGTTTGCCTCAGGGAGATGTGCGCTCTTTCGTGTGCATGCGCAAAAGAGCGCACTCTCACATTTGGGGAATCCCCCCCCTTAATTGGCCCGCCCACGTAAAATGGCGGTGCGGCCCACTTCTCCAGCGGGGATCAGCTCCCCGCCTGCCAGAGATTGGGTCGGGCCTGCCCGCCCGACAGGCAGAAAATTCTGCCCATAGTCACTGTTGCAATGGAAGAAGCACATGGCATCCATTTTGCCACAGCAACAGCAAAGGTCCCACAAACAGCAATGTGATAATGATCAAATAAACTGGGTGGAATTTAATGTCCCAGCCACCAAACCCTACGGTGGGTTTGGTGGCGGGGGAGCATTTAATCAAGTGGAATGGTGGTGGGTGCGGACTCCGCTGCCTCCCCGTTTCTGCCCTGATTAAGTCCATGGTGGGAAGGCCCATGGATGGCATTGCCATTCCACTGCCAATTGAGGCCCTTAAGTGGGAAATTAATGTTCTCTTAAGGGCCACATCCCGCCAGTGCTGCTCTTCACCCAGTGGTGGATGGGATTCACAATGCAGGGAGCCCAAAAAGCAAATCTTGGCATCTTTGCACGCAGGTTTCCGGGGTTGGAGATGTCCTTATCCAAAGTCACTCAGTGCCTGATCAAGGGAGTTGGCATCAGGAAGGGGGGAAGCATTTCCAGGCCTCTTTTCAGGACTCATTGCTGTCTTCAAGACCTTCTGCGGATTCAGACCGTGTGGACCCTTCCAGGTATCAGACAGCTTTCCGTTACCCTAGTAATGGGGATTGTGGTCTCTGCTGGAGGCTTAGAGCCACCCCCCACCTTTGCTGCACACTACCCCTCCCCTGCAACTGCCCTCCTGACACCTCTGCTTGGGTCCATGGTGATCCTGGGCCTCAGGTGGGTATAGTACCAGCAGCAGCCACCACCTCCCCGGTGGCACTGCCGGGCAGTGAAGAGTTGCCCACCTCTGATTGGCTGACGACGCTCAGTGGGCAGGACTTCCGCCCTGGGGTCATCGATCCCGGGGAAGACCTGCCTCTGCCCAGTTAAGTGCCTTCTCAAAAGGAGGTGATGTGGGGCTCTCACCAGTTCTCCAGCTAGTGGGCGAGACCCATGTCACCTCCATTAAATATTGCCCACTATGTTAGTGAAGTTGACTGAGAAATACAACAAGGGCAGGAACTGGGGCAATTTGGTGATGTGGATTCATACCTTTGAGCTGACACAGCTTCAAACTGTTTTCACACACAATACTTGCTGCCAGTGGAGAGACTTGCATCCGATTAGTTTAGACTGCATTTGATTGCAAATGCTGGAGATGAAAGGACAATGTTATACTGTAATATATCTTTTCCTCAGTATCATCTGAAAAAAAACCTCAAAGCCAACATAAATAACACAAAGGTGAAGGAAAATAATTTAATTAATACAATGAACAGCAGATTTTTTTTTCTATTCATTCATAGGACGTGGGCTTCGCTGGCTGGGCCAGCATTTATTGCCCATCCGTAGTTGCCTTGAGAAAGGTGGTGGTGGGCTGCCTTCTTGAACTGCTGCAGTCCATGTGGTGTAAGTACAGCCACAGCGCTGTTAAGAAGGTAATTCCAGGATTTTGACCCAGCGACAGTGAAGGAATGGCAATATATTTCCAAGTCAGGATGGTGAGTGGCTTGGAGTGGAGCTCCCAGGTGGTGGTGTTCCCATCTATCCGCTGCCTTGTCCTTCTAGATGGTAGTGGTTGTGGGTTTGGAAGGTGCTGTTGAAGAAGCCTTGGTAAATTCCTGCATTGCGTCTTGTAGATGGTACACACTGCTGCTACTGTGCGTCGGGGGTGGAGGGAGTGAATGTTTGTGAAAGTGATACCAATCAAGTGGGCTGCTCTGTCCTGGACGGTGTCAAGCTTCTTGAGTGTTGTGGGAGCTGCACTCATCCAGGCTAGTGGGGAGTAATCCATCACATTCCCGACTTGAGCCTTGTAGATAGCTGACAGGCTTTGGGGACTCAGGAGGTGAGTTATCCATCGCACTATTCCTAGCCTCTGATCTGTTCTTGTAGCCACAGTATTTATATGGCTAGTCCAGTTCAGTTTCTGGTCAATGATAACCCCCAGGATGTTGATAGTGTGGGATTCAGTGATGGTAATGCCATTGAACATCAGGGGGCAATGGTTGGATTCACTCTTGTTGGAGATGGTCATTGACTGATACTTGTGTGGCGCGAATGTTACTTGCCACTTGTCAGCCCAAGCCTTGATATTATCCAGGCCTTGTTGCATTTGAACATGGACTGCTTCAGTAACTGAGGAGTCGCAAATGGTGCTGAACATTGTGCAATCATCAGCAAACATCCCCACTTCTGACCTTATGATGGAAGGAAGGTCACAGATGAAGTAGCTAAAGATGGTTGGGCCTAGGACACTACCCTGAGGAACTCCTGCAGTGATGTCCTGGAGCTGAAATGACTGACCTCCAACAACCACAATCATCTTCCTTTGTGCTAGGTATGACTCCAAGCAGTGGAGAGCTTTCACCCTGATTCCCATTGACTCCGGTTTTGCTAGGGCCTCTTGATGCCACACTCGGTCAAATGCAGCCTTGATGTCAAGGGCAGTTATTCTCACCTCACCTCTGAGTTCAGCTCTTTTGTCCATGTTTGAACCAAAGCTGTGATGAGGTCAGGAGCTGAGTTGCCCTGGTGGAACCCAAACTGGGAGTCAATGAGCAAGTTATTGCTAAGCAATTGCCGCTTGATAGCACTGTTGATGACCCCTTCCATTACTTTACTGATGATCGAGAGTAGAGAGGGCGGTAATAGGCCAGGTTGGATTTGCCCTGATTTTTGTGGACAGATACACCCTCACTGGTAGAAATCTATTAACCATACGTGCTCTTTCCCAGGAATCAATCCCATTGTTTATAATTCAAGTGGAACAGATCAATTATTATTGAGAAAGCAAAGGATTAAACAGCTTCATATTGTATGAAACTTCTAATCCAGAAGAGTTATTCATTTTTCCAGATTTACTGATCAAAGCTGTTGAATATCACCTGGCAGTTGCAGGGAATTTCAGCAATGTAGAACATAGGTTTTGATTAAGTATTTTTCTTAATTAGGTTGAATTATGAATGATTAAATAAACAGTGGAACAAGAATTTACAAATACACCCTTTTTATCTTTATAGATATCCTATTTGAAGCATAACATTTCTTGGCAAACTGTTAGAGTTGAACTGTACAAAGTAAAATTAGCACAGTATAAAGACAATAACCAGGGCCATGCCAAAGACAAGTCATCAAAGCATAGATCAAAATCTCCACAGGTCACTCAAAGATTCAGTCACTTCGCACTGCAAAAGACTACTCAACTCAATGGGAAACATATGAAAACTCCTCCGCCAGCCTGCCATTTTGAATTATTGACGAATTTACGAAATGGAGAGTTAATGCATCTTGAAGCAATCCTGGTTCAACAACACTCCAAACAAGAACATTTATGGGCTAGGAGAATCTTCATTATATCAATCCCCTGCATGTTATGTTTTACTGAACCTCATTTATATCCCTTCCCCCACCCATTATCTAACTCCATTCTGTAAAATCATGCCTTTCATTGGTACAATGTTTATGCCATGCCAGGTTTCACCTCGGATTACTTATTGATCTTGTATCATCAAAGCTGTGTTTTGATTTTCCAAATATTCCATTTTTCTTTGATGAATTTCTATGCTTATTAAGGTTACAGATGGAAATGAGCAAGAGGAAAATAGGCATTGTTCCACATTTGGCATCCAGTATTGGCATCAAGCATTTCCAGGACAAGTATAGAACTGATTAGGTGTAGAATAATCTCTTTCCAATTTCAACAAGATGTTTTTAACCCTAGCCTGCTGTACCTGTGTGAAGATCTTGTCATGAGGCACTGGGGATAGTGCGCTTCAATATCAAGCTCCACTGCTCCCTGAGCCATGACAAATGTGAAAAAGTATGATCAACCTAATTGCTTAATTTAGGTTAACAGAATACAAGCACCAGGTTTGTAAACTTAATAAGTAAATAACTGTTCATTGAACAAACTGACTTTAACCAGTGGCAAAAGAAAGAGCTGCTAATTTCTAACTCTATAACCTAAACTCTATCCCTTCTTAAATCCCTATACACACACATACAAGACACATAAGACACAGAAAATCATAGATTTTAAGGGTGGGATAGAACAGTTCAATAACACCAATTCCAGAGTACAGGATTCAATGGGTTGATTTTGATTGATGGCTTCCAAATTCCTTTCAGTTCTTGTTGATGACACAAGGTGGTCTTCCAGCACTTTCACTATTTAGTTCACTGGTTGAGCACTTGCCTTCTAATGTCTCGAACAGTGATTTTCCCCTTTGCCTCTTGACAGGGGTTTTCAGAGAGAGAGAGCAGGTTATATAGGTATGAGGAGAAAAAGCCAGCTAGCTATTATTGTAGAAATACTGGAATCTGACACACACAGGAGACAGAGGTTTTAGGACTTTTTCCATTCAGGCTATGAGTTATTCCGCTGCACTGTTCTCACACAAACCCTTGTCACCTGGTCAGGAGCCAATTTAAAATGTTGTTGCCAGGCTATTCCCCATTAGACCAGACTCCTCCTCGGCACCAACCTGTCTTTCATGGCACACACTGTTCCAGGACAGTAACATTGTTTATATCCCTCACACTGTTCAAGTAGACATGTCCTTCAAACTGCAGCCATTGTAATCTTAATCCACAGTCCAACAGAAATAAAAAGATATGTTCTTTACAACAGTCCAAGGAAAAGGGATATGTCTTTACAATCTCACATCAACTACTATTGAAATCTCTCTGAGAGAGATTGCTACCTTTTAGCAAATTGCGCTTAAATAGCGTCAACAAATACCAAACAAACTTTGGGAGAGGTTTAAGCAAAATAACCAAGAAAGAATGAATAAGGGCATATAATGTACTCTGGATGGGGGACTTCAGTGTCTATTACCACTACTGACCAAGCTGGCTGAGTCTTAAAGAAAATGGCTGTCAGACTGGCTCTTTGGCAGGTAGTGGAGGAACTAACAAGAAGGAACAACCTGTTTGACTTCACTGCCATCAATGTACCTGTTGCAGATGCACTTGTCCATGACAATATTAGTAGGAATGACTACCGCACAGTGCTTATGAGAAGAAGTCCTTCATGTTGCGTGGCACTTCCACCGTGCTGAATGGGATAGATTGAGAACAGATCTACCACTGAAAGCGCGACATCCATGAGGCACAGTGGGTCATCAGGAGCAGTAGAATTGTACACAACAACAATCTGTAACCTCTTGGCTTTATATATCCCTCATTCTACCATCACCATCAAGTCAGGCGATCAAGCCTGGTTCAATGAGGAGTGCAGGAGAGCATACCAGGAGCTGCAAAAGGCATACCTGAAAATGAAGTGCCTACCTGGTGAAGTTACAATGCAGGACTACATGCATGCTAAACAGTGGAAGCAGCATGCTATAGACAGAGCTAAGCAATCCCACAACCAAAAGATCAGATCAAAGTTCTGCAGTCTTGTCACATCCAGCCACGAATGATGGTGGACAATTAAGTTTAAAGCTCAATGCAAATGGAGCACCAAATCTGAGTGACCAGTATCAATAAATATTGTGTTTTTGTATTCCAGATTCATGTTATTAGAAGCTGCCTGAAAGCAGAACCTTGAAAGCAAGATGCAGGGTACTTAGGGAGGGAAAATCAAAATGGAGGACAGAAATCGTGATCTGAAGTTGTTGAACCGAATGCTAAGTCCAAAAGGCTGTGAAGTGCCTAGTCTGAATATGAGGTGCTGTTCCCCCGACTTGCATTGGGCTTCGCTGAAACACTGTAGCAGGCTGTGGACAGAAATGTAAGCATAAAAGTAAGATGGTGAATTGAAATGATGAGTGACCGGAAGGTCTGGGTCATGCTTGCGGACTGAGCAAACTCTGCTTTTGGTCTTCAATTAGTAAAATGGGAATTTGGAAGAGTATCATAGGCAATCCAAACAGGAATCACGAATGAAGCAGGTGATGTGAAAATAAGTCCTCAAAAAAGAGCGCAAGCCTTCTGTTAATTTCAACTGTTGTACATGCATGACACATGGTGAAACCTTCATTTTATGCAGAGCAGGGCACTGATCTATGCTGAAGGGTTTAAGTAAATGTTCTCCAAATAAATGTTTGAACTGTATATTCAATACAAGCCTACTGAGTAGCTCCTCTATGAAAAAATAGAAGTGGATGATCTCACTTGTCTGTACTCAACTTGGCAGGTCTTCAAACGATTGGATATTTTATGCTTTGGTAGAACTGAGATGTTTGTCTCATTTAATTGAAAGACAGATATAGCAAAAAAGACTCTGAAAAATGCACAAGTTTCACTTAAAATAACATTGTGCTCCATGAGTGAAGATCAATTAATCTTTGATCTTCAAAGTGATTAACACAAGACCTCTATTCTAGGAGTGATACCATTAACACTCCATTTTTAAAAAAACAAACAATGAAAAAAATTGATTCATTTTCAAATCCTTTTGAGCTTTGTTTTGTTGATTTTGTAAATGGTCCTGTTTAAAATGAGTGACCATGGGTTAGATTTTCACAGAGTCTTCTAACTTCACAGTCCTTTAAAAATGGTGCGCAGAGCTCAGGTGTGGAAGTCCCGCCCCATTTCTGACATCCATTTTTGCTGGTGGGAGGAAAGGAGGTGGGCGTGAATCATACAGGAGAGAAACCTGAACTCAGCAGGCCCATGTGAACTTAGTGTTAAGTTCAAACAGACCCCATTTTGGCTGTTGCAAGGGCCTTAACCTGCAGTGTTGGAGTCACAAATTGATGGCGTAGATGTAAACACTCTTGAAGGTCGGATTAGGTCAGTTTAACTGTCATGATCTAAAGTTTCTTAAACCCCTCACTTTTTAAAATGTAAATAACAACTAGCTGCAGCTGTCAGGGATTATTTAAACAAACCTCTGCTCGACTGCTTTGATTGATTAACCAGCTAGAGTGGCATATGTTCAAGCAATTTCAATAGAGGTATTTGTTGACATTTCCCTAAGGGCTATCCATTATGACTGTTTAGCTGAGTTGCAAAAGCTACAGTTATTTTAGCAGGGGTTCTGAGTTCACAGTTTGAATGACAGCTTAAAGAGGCTATTAAAGGATTATGGGTATGAACAGAAGTTTGTTTTGTTCTTATAAGAGATTAACCACTTGAAGAGATTTAAATGTCCTGATGCTTTCATGAATAGGAGCATTTTTCACTATCACAGCTGTATAGTGAGAACTGTGTTAGATTTTTATAAATTAATTTTTTCTCCACTTGCCTCCTGAGTCCTGCCCATGGTGATTATTGAATGACTTGGCATTAAGTTGAATGGGGTTATGAGGGGTAATGGGATGGGTTGGCGTATGAGTTGGCATTGAGTTGGTATGGGGGTATGAGAGGCCATGGGGGCTGGGTGGGTAGTCTGAGTTGGCAATGAGTTGACATAGGGTATGAGGGGCCATGCAGATGGGTATGTGTCACAAATTGCACTGAGTTGATATGGGAGTATGAGGGGCTATGGGAGGTGGGTGGGGGGGCATGAGTTGGCATGAGGGGCCATGGGGGGTTGGGTAAGGGAGTGAGGGGTGATGGCTAGGTGGCATAAAATCTTCTAAAACAACTGTGACCAAGTACCAGAGAACCAAAGGAGGCCTTCTAACCAGCTCAGCATTTGTCCCCCTCCCGGATCCTCTTCGCATCTGCTTCTGGGGTTGGCAGGCCCAACTTCATCCTAAACCTATCTACCCCTCCCCCAACCTGCCCACAAGGTGACTAGGAGCACTTTTTACTGAGGCGGGTCCAATGAGTTGGGAAGTTACATGACCCGAGTAGTAGTCAAAATACGACCCTATGGCCAGGATTTTATGGCCCCACCACAGTGTGTCTCCCCCTGGCGGATGCGGCGAGCCATTTAAATCTCCATTCAGTTCGGCGGGACCATAATACCCCACTGGATGGGAGGGGCCATAAAATCTTGGCCTATGACTTCATCTGAGCTTCATAGAGCAAAGGAGTTAAATTTAAATTTAGACAGTTGAGATGCTGCGCCCTTGGATTAATTATTGCATCTTACTGATAGCAATTGAAATATCTTGAATGGCAAAGAATTCACACACACAAACTGGTCATTTAGTCTAACTGGTCCATGGAAACGTTTACGTTCCACATCAACCTCCTCCCACCCTTCCATCTAACTCTATCAGTATAACTTTCTATTTACTTCTCTCTCACTTGTTTATCTAGCCACCTCATAAATGTGTCTATGCTATTCACCTCAACTACTCTTTGTGGTAGCGAGTTTAACATTCTGATTACTCTCTGCATAAAAAGTTTCCCCTTGTTACATTCTCTTGTTCATTGCAAACATACCATATGACAAGGGTTGGTAAAACAATAATGTGGGTTCTTTATTTGAAGATAAGACTATATACATACAGAGTTAACTGGGAGGCTGAGAAGGCACATCTGCCTTGAAGGGCTGCTTCTGTATTCTGAGTACAAAGTCATGGGGTTACAAATCACATAGTGTCTTGAGGTGGGTAAGATTGACTGAAGTTTAAGATGTGTACCCTTAAAGGTACATGTACATCATATCACAACATCCCCCTTTTTCCTAAACTAGAAGTTTACCTTTAAAGAACCTATTAAAAACTATTCCAAACTATTTACATGACAGCAAAGGAAAATAACATTTTGTCTGAATATACCCTTATATAAAGTAATAAATTTACAAGTCTCTGAAACATATCATTAATTTGCTTACCCATCCAGACTTAGTTACGATGATCTTGGTTGGAGGCTGCTGTATGTTTTCCAAAGGCTGGTTAGGGTTGCTTTGTTTGTGTTGCACCTTATAGGCCATGTTCTATTTGCAATATGATTACTCAGTGTTTCTAATTGTGGTATTGTTCTGATTTGGCTTCTGTTTTGTCACACTGTCACACCATTTGGAGTTTGTATTTGATACAACCTTGGTTCTGAGCATATGCTGACGATTTCTGCTGGATTCCATGTGCCATTGGTTTGGTTTTGTACTCAAACTTTTTTCTTTGACACTCAGGTTGGGTAATTTGTTACCCGCATGCTGGTCATGGGCATCTTTCATCTTCCCCAGTTTTCAATGAATGTATTTTGTACTCCCAGGAGTATGGACAAGTGATGACTGAGGAAGGTTTTCCACACTTGTGTGCTGAATAGTAATTCCGCATTTGTTTCACAATACAATGAAGTTTGCAAGTTCAGAATGGCTATACATATTCGGTTCCATCTGTGCCACATAGCCTGTCAGCTGATGATCTGCGATGTAGAGGTAGGTGGCCTTCTTCCAGTGTAAGCATGGGATTTCCAATGGCGCTGTTTGTGGTCTGTGGTCCTCATCATTATCTTGATGAGACCATGAATGGTGACCAAGGGCAGGTCCCTGCACACCAGTAGGCCTGCAATCATTGGACCTGTTGTGTCCACAATATAAAGTAACTGGTATGACCAGGGTGAGTTGTTGTGGCGACACTTAAGTGTAATGGACCCCAGGAACGGAATCTCTGAGCCATTGTACACAATAGGTTTGGCAGTGGTTATTTGAACCATCACTTGCCACTTCTGTGGGTACATTGATGACAGTCTGCGAAGTGGAAGGATGTTTGCACCTACACTGGTATACAATTTTTTATACAATTTGCACTGTCCCTGCATCTGTGGGCATATAGACTGGATGGTGGTAAAGGCTTCTGTTGATACGATGTGCCAATACATTCTTTAATGTTCACCATGTGGAATGTCTGCTCACTTTATGTGTTGATGGTTTGGTTTATCTTCATCATCTGACCATGTAGTTTGGCAAGACATTTTGTGTTTCTTATTTTGATGATGTCTGTTACATGCCCTTGGTTGAATGGAATGCTCTACCTGTGTGGCCACTGGCTGTGGCTTCTCGTGATGTTGAACCACTTGTTCCGCCCTTTGTTTTCTGCATTTGCGCTTCCATTGTACCCTGGTGCCACATGCTTTGCACACATTGTTAAAGCCAGGCAATTTCTGGATGCATGTATGAGGCCGCACCACCTATATTGTTTACTAGGCTTGCCTGCATTGGCTATTATAACAATATTATGTATAGACTGTAAACTCTGGCTACCCGGTAATATGGCTTCATACCTGTGTCCGTTTTGCAGTAGTGTTCCAGTCTCAAACCTTTGGTTTGGTCTAAGTGGTCTTTTTGGAACACTTCTACTGGGATAGATGATATCATGAGCTCAATTATTCTGTTGGCCAGCTCTGACGCCATAAAGTTGCAACCACCTGCCTTGTCTCTAAATCTACTTATGATTTGATCAATGGTCTCTGTCAGTTATTGCATAAAAGACATGGATTCCAGATGGTGTATTCAAAAGTTGAGCTTCACTCGTTATTGATCTTCAAGTGTTGACCATATTTTATCTGGATTTTTACAGTCACTGTCTGACAGACCTGACATATTCAGTCTGTGAAGGCCTTCATTGCCTATAGCAATTTTAACCTTAATGTCTTATTTATCTGGTCCGGAAATATTGAGGTCCAGCAAACAGAGCTCTAAGCATTGTTGGAACAAAGTAAACTCAGACAGGAGATCTGTTGTCTTCCAACTGAGTGTTGGTCATCTTGTGGCTTTTTGCAGAATGATTAAGATTAGCTGGAAAAGGGACAAATATTCAATGTTTTTTACAGCCCTTCAGAACTTAGTTTGGCTCCCTGAGTTGCAGTGCCATTGCCTTAGCTGGTCATAGGTTGTAGCTTGACTGCAATGTGGCATTGTTGACCTGTTTCTGCTTTTCCAACCTATGCTGCCATCCATTCCTGCCCCCAAACCAACCGTACCCACCAACCAGCCGCTTGCTTTCTTCTCACCAGACCAGGATGGCTATTTGCCATCGGTGGTTTACTAAGAAAATGTTAACGAGACCTGGTCCTGAAAGTAATTCAGGGGAAGAATTTTCCAGTCAGTGAGCGGGGGTGAGGCCCACACGCCCACGCGTAAAATGACGCGCGTTGACGCTGGGCGGGCGTCCCGACATCACCGCGCGCCATTTAGATTTTCAGCTCGGTGGGCGCGCAGCCAAGTTGGCTGCGCGCCCGACGAACTGTCAAAGGCCTATTAAGGCCTGTTAAAAATTAATTAAAATAGTTAAATGAGCTGCCCATCCAACCTTAAGGTTGGCGGGCGGGTGAATGGGCCAGGCGGCCTTTGCATTTTTCATGAAGCTTCATCCATGGGTGGGATGAGGTTTCATGAAGTGTTTTAAAATTCAATAAAAATGATTTTAAAAATTCATTGACATGCCCTAGCTCATGTGACACTGTCACATGAGGGGACATGTTTTAAAAGTTTTTTTTTCCTTTATTTAAATTTTGAAACCTTAAACTGATTTCACGTTCATGCGCGCCCACAATCGGGTTCGCACTCGCTCCCGCCCACCCCTGCAAAGGCCCCCCCAACAGAGGGAGAATTCAGCCCCAGGTCTTCCGACTGCCTTGATTGACTGGCAGTTGACATCATGCCTATTTGGCACTCACCCAAACCTCTCCCTCAAAGCCTTAGCTGGTGTTGTACATAATAAATCATTGTATCTTAAGAAGAGAAAGCTAAGATGGTGCTCCATGATCACAAAAATAACTTGTCAGCCACTTTTTCGCTTTGATGGAAATCACAGGCATTCTTATCCTCACTATTCAAGGAAACGCCAGTTGGTCTTAAGGTTTTTCTTAAATAGTGTTAGAGTATTGTCAGGAGTCAGTGGTGCAGAGTATCAGTGGCACCTAGATGCTTCCCCACAGAGGAAAATGGTAAAATTGGAGGATCATCGTTGGCAAAAGAAATAGGGATTGTAAATGATACAGGTGAAGGAGAAAACATGTCCTCAAAAAAGAGTTCAGGCCAATTAGTCCTACTATTAATTTCAACTGTTGTACATGCCTGATATACGGTGAAACCTTTGCTTTAAAAGTAATTCAGGTCTTCTAACTGCCTTTATTGAAAGACAATTGATATCTTGCCCCTTTAACACCAACCTTGGGGAGTTACCATTGGCCAGAAACTTAACTGGACCAGTTATATAAAGGGCCGTGAAGGCTCGAAACGTTAACTGATTTCTTCTCCACCGATGCTGCCAGACCTGCTGAGGTTTTCCAGGTAATTCTGTTTTTGTTCCAGTTATATAAATACTGTGGCTACAAGAGCAGGCCGAAGGCTAGGAATTCTGCTGAGTAACTGATCTCCTAACTGCCCAAAGCCTATCCAAAGGCACAAATCAGGAGTGTATTGGAGTATTCTCCACTTGCCTGGATGTGTGCAGTTGCAACAACATTCAAGAAGCTTGACAACATCCAGGCCACTTGATCAACACCTCATACACCACCTTAAACATTCACTTCCGCCACCACCGGTGCATAGTAACTGCAGTGTGTACCATCTACAAGATACACTGCAGCAACTAGCCAAGACTCCTTCAACAGAACCTTGCAAACCTGCGACCTCAACCACCTAGAAAGACAAGGATAGCAGATGCATGGGAACAGCACCACCTGCAAGTTACCCTCCAAGCCATTATCCTGACTTGGAACTATATCACCGTTCCCTCACTGTCGCTGGGTAAAAATCCTGGAACTCTCTCCCTAACAGCACAGTGGGTGTACCACATGCACTGAAGCAGTTTAAGAAGGCAGCTCACCACCGCCTTCTCAAGGGATGGGCAACAAATGCTGGCCTTGTAAATGATGCTCACATTGTATAGGAACAAATAAAAAAAGCATCGAACATTTTACTAACTTAAAGGTGCAATATAAATGCCCGTTGCAGTTATAGTGTTCATAATTTAATTAGTGTCTTGTCAAAATGGTCATTAAATAGCTTTTGCTTCATTTCTTTTTCAAACAAATTAATGTTAGCCTTAAAATAATAACAAGATTGAAAATTAAGAGCCAAGTTAGGGAAAATTATGTCTGTTAGAGAAAGTGAGAAATGATGGAGTTTCAGGGCATAATCAGGAAAGTGGGGTGATGGCAGGAGGCAACACAACAGGCAATGGGACTGGTGAGGTAAAGGATAAAGACAGAGCAGTCAGCAGGGATGGGATGATCATGATCCAAGAAGCAGGAAAGAAAATGTGGTTAAGCATGCATTTCAGGTAGGAGTGGAAGAGAGAGGAATGCAAAAGAGAAACGGAGTGGAAAAGATAAAAGAATACTAAGGATATTGAGACTTGAGAGGAAGACAAGAAGCAGATTAGGAAACAGCCTTCAATAGATGGGAGTTTATATCTGGGATAGATGGGAAAGAAAACTAGAAACACATGGGCGCAAGGGAGAGACCATGAGATAGATTGGACAATAATGAAGGACACGGAATGATTTAAACAGCAGGGAGCTCAAGATAAAAAAAGTTGTGCTCTCAGCATACTTACCTTTTCTGTTCTTATGTTTATAACAAGTATTTTTCAAACAGTGTATTTACTGTAATTTTCATTAAGTCTCCCATTCTCATATGGAAAATTTCACACATAATCTTCCTGGATAGTATGTGGTAGAAATTACTCCTCATTTTCCTAGTAGAGAATAGGGAAAAAAAGATAAATGTGAGTGCACAATGTCCTTTTCCCATTCTACCCCTCCATTTGGGCGTCACCGTATTGGTAAAGGCAGCTATGTGGGTTTACAGTGCAGATTCCTAAAACAGAGGTGAGGCCCTGGCAAGGTTGGTTTGGATTGAGCAAAGCAGGTGCTGGATGTGTTTCACTCATGATTCTTCAACAACTGCCAAAAAAAAGGAAATTTAAGTTACAAATAGAGGAAACTGAAGGAGATGGTGTGTTCGCGTGCAACCAGTTGCGGACCCGGTGACAGTTACTTATTGTCATTCCTCAATTATTCATTTGCCAGTCCTTTATGGTCGAAGTAATTAAACCAGAAACTCCTACTTAGGAAGTTCAAGGGTTTATTTTTACTTTTTGCAATAGGCAATAGTGTAAAATGGGTGATAGTGAATTGGCAGCCTGGTTACATCTCTTTCAACTTTTATTTCAATTATTGAAGTCAATGGAACTGGGAAAGCCGAAAAATGATTTGCCACAAATCATTTTATACTGTCACACAAAGCCAAAATCTACCCCAAAAAGTCATACCTTTCTCTTCTTCCTAACTCTCAGCGCTTAGAATTTTATGAAATGGACCTTATTTGTTGCTGCCAAAGATACATGGTGGAAAGCAAATCACCAGGTATCTGAACTGTTTGCTTTAGCCTCCGATGTGTACCGGTGCCTTCTCTTAAGCCATTATTAACCCTTAGAATTGCAGACCTGTTTCAGTGAAACACACCAAGGTTTGGAGATTACTTGGAGCTGCTAAGCTGGAGCTTTGCTGGAAGTGCAGCATAAATCTCATCCAGTGAAGCTACACCAGCAGAGCAGGAACAACTCCAAGGAATTTCTCAATCCATTACCATGTAATAAACATTAATATATTGGAATAATGTAACTTCTCACATTTCAGAAGTAGTTCTATTACTGTAATATTAACAACAAACATAACTTCAAAATAATCCTCAATAAAAATATTTTACTGCTGTGCATCTTGTCTTCCTTCACTTCCCCATTTTTGCTTTTTCTCTATCCTCTCCCATTTTGCTTACTTTTTATTTACAGATTTCAGTTCAATCTAACTTGACGTTTTGATTCTAATGTTCTTTCTACACTTGAAACACACCCCAAAAAAGCCACAAGGAGACTTCCCAACAGAAATTTGTTTTATAGCAACAAATTATTCTTTCTGAAATTAAGATAGTTTCAATGGGAAATTTGTGTAGGTTATTTTTTTTCCTTTTCTTTGTCATCCATTTGCCAACACACTCCATGGGTGGAATTTTACACAAACGGGATTTTCCAGTCCCGCCAAAGTCAATGGACTTTTGAATGGCTCACCGCATTTTACGGCCCTGGCCCCGCCGCGACAGGGCCTTAAAACTCTGCCCCATGTTTGAGAAGACACAGCAGCCTGGTTTCAATCTTTCAACAGTGGCAGGCTGAGACCATCCACTGAAGTGAGAGCAACTGGGAGGGTGGTGGGTCAGGCAAGTGAATGACTAGATTTTCACCCTGAGTGCAATTATCCATTACTTTTTTATAAATTGATTCTCAGCGTCACTGACAAAAGGCCAGCTTTTATTGTCCATCTCCAGATAGTGGTTGACCACTGCATGGCTCGATACAACTGATTGACTTACTAGGCCAGTTCCAAAGCCAGTTAAGAGTCAATTACATTAGTGTGGAACAGGAGTCTGGTAAGGATGGCAGGTGTCCTTCCCTAAAGTTGTCTTTTTATGACAAACCAACAGATTCACTGACACTTATATTAAATCAAACCAGACTTTTATCAAACTGAATTCAAATTCTCAAACTGCTGTGGTAGTAGTTGAATTTACTACATTCCTATTCCACTAACATAATCACTACGATACCCCACCCAGTCTGAATGACTGATAAGAGGAACTCGGTGGTAGGAGAAAGTTACGAGCAGCTAATTCCTACCTTTCTGAGGCACAACACTAGAGGTGCAACTCCAACATTCCGTCATCATCATCATCATCACTGAAATCTTCATCGTCAACTCTTATTGCATAATTCAATCTTGAGGGAAAAGATTTTTAAAAATCAGAAATGAAATATTAGACATCTGGGACAATTAGAACTTTCATGCTGAGAGGAATGGATATTTGCTAGGCAAAGATATCAAGGGATATGGAGCTTAAGCAGGTAAAAGAGTTGATGTACATACAGATCAGCCATCAGCTAATCGAATGATGAAGCAGAATCATGGAGATGAATGACCTACTCCTGCTCCTATAACACTTTCAATGGATCAGCTTTTAAATCCATGACTGAATGCTGGTGAGTGAGAATACTCAGGCTCAGTGTGAGTGAGAATATTCTGGCTCAGTGCTGGTAAGTGAGAATACCCTGGCTCAGTGCTAGTGAGTGAGAATACTCTGGCTCAGTGCTAGTGAGTGAGAATACTCAGGCTAAGTGCTGGTGAGTGAGAATACTCAGGCTCACTGCTAATGAGTGAGAATACTCAGGCTCAGTGCTAGTGAGTGAGAATACTCAGGCTCAGTGCTGGTGAGTGAGAATACTCAGGCTAAGTGCTGGTGAGTGAGAATACTCAGGCTCAGTGCTGGTGAGTGAGAATACTCAGGCTCAGTGCTGGTGAGTGAGAATACTCAGGCTCAGTGCTGGTGAGTGAGAATACTCAGGCTCAGTGCTGGTAAGTGAGAATACTCAGGCTCAGTGCTAGTGAGTGAGAATATTCAAGCTAAGTGCTGGTGAGTGAGAATACTCAGGCTCACTGCTAATCAGTGAGCATACTCAGGCTCAGTGCTAGTGAGTGAGAATACTCAGGCTCAGTGCTAGTGAGTGAGAATACTCAGGCTCAGTGCTGGTGAGTGAGAATACTCAGGCTCAGTGCTGGTGAGTGAGAATACTCAGGCTCAGTGCTGGTGAGTGAGAATACTCAGGCTCAGTGCTGGTGAGTGAGAATACTCAGGCTCAGTGCTGGTGAGTGAGAATACTCAGGCTCAGTGCTGGTGAGTGAGAATACTCAGGCTCAGTGCTGGTGAGTGAGAATACTCAGGCTCAGTGCTGGTGAGTGAGAATACTCAGGCTCAGTGCTGGTGAGTGAGAATACTCAGGCTCAGTGCTGGTGAGTGAGAATACTCAGGCTCAGTGCTGGTGAGTGAGAATACTCTGGCCCAATGACCGGATTCTTTGCTTATTCAGAGTGCCTTCTGATTTCAACATAAATAAATCCTGATTGTTCACAAGGGCCACCTTTTGAACAATGGCCATTGAAGCTCAGCAGACGTGACTCCACTTATCTAAACACAAGATCAATGAATATCCTGGTCTTGATTCTATGTAAGTGCATATGGAAATGAAAATCCCAAATCATTTTCTATCCACATGCTTGGATTTCTTCTTCAATCCTCTGTAAATTCCTATTTAGTGAATAATATTTTGCCCAGATTACCCAATGTGATATGTTTATCTTACCTCGTTTACAGCTCAGATTATAAACATTTGACATGTTGGACAGAACATGACTAATTTTTTCAATCTGGGTAAGATGACATCACTGCAACTGGCTTGCTCTCTGTAGTTACACTAAGTAATTTGGCTCATAAAAAGAAATAATAAAGCTGTCCTGGTATGTGAGCCAAACTTCTGTGGAAAGTTCTATAATGCATGATTACAGAGCACAAGCTGGACACAGTGAAGTCATCCTAACCAAACACACTCGGCTCTCTGTGGTGAAGCAGTGCAACATTGGATTTTTACCACAACGCAGCAGAACGGGTCTCAATGCACTTGACCAGAAATCATGCTGATGAGGATGTGACTCCTGTTTTTTGAGATGCTTCCTCACCTGCTTGTCCTTTATGAACCTAGAGAAGGTGACCAATTCCCAGTCTCTTGCTAACGCTGGATGAAAAATAGGCTGCAATTGAACAGCTAAGGTGTGACTTTCATGTGCTATTTTCTTCTTTTTCTCTGAGGATAGAATTGGTTTCCACATGTCACATTTTAACACAAAAATTAGGCAAGTTAGAAAATCATTATGGCATCACACTCTCAATTTCCTATATTCCGATTTTGGATCAGCCTTTCACTATATCACATCCAAATTTTGGAAATAAGGGTCAGGTTGGACCTGGGTGAGCATGCAAAGGTTCATCAGATTGTTAAGAAGATAAGGCACACATGGAACCCTTTATTATATTTAAGAGTCTCCCCACTGAGAAATTTTTACAGTGGAGTCTCTGTTTGCTCAGTATGGAGCATAAATGTTTTACCAAAGTCTAAGGAGTTTACAAGAAGACCTGAAAATACACAGCAGTACTCCTGACATTTCATCAGCTAAAACTGCACAGTCTACAGGTACAGACTGTTCTGGGATGGTCCTTCTACCTTGGACTCTAGACGTGGGACTTGATTAGTAGACAGACTGTAGAGATACTCTGGTATCTGGTTAACACTTGTTTATTTGTACTACATCTAAACATATTCCATCTGTTAACCCTTTATACTACAACTCCCACCCCCAAGTATATTAAACTATTTTCAACAAAAACATTAAACTATATCTTTATCTACATTGCATTTCTGTAACTCCCTTTTTACAACTACAGATTCAACCCAACTCCAACTCCTACTCTTCCCCGCCCCAGGTCATATTCCAGGGAGATTCAATCTCCTACATATTCCTGGTCCATAGGGAACACATCTTGGAGACATGAAGGCTTTCTTTTGCATGTGGTAGGACATCATCATCTGCAGAATAGAACAACAATTTAGCAGCATTGGTGTCAGCATTGCTGGGAAGTAGAGTGTAGGTTTCAGGATGGCTGAACTGTAAGGACAACAATGACTTTTCAATGTAAGATTAAGCAAGAGAGAAGACTGAGAAGAATCAATCTTTGTACTTCTGGGGCTAGAAGAGAAGAACTCAGGACACTCTTGAGGAAGTTGTTGCTCCCTCAAAGAACAAAGGGGAAGAGCTTCAGAAAAGGAATTATCTTCAGCTCCAGGGAAGACTGTCACAGTTATATCATCCATAGCTGTATCAATGACTGAAAAAACGTTGTAGATCTGAGATTTCAATTAACTTAGATGACGAAGCAAGAAACAACCAAGTTCCTGTAAGACTGTCAGGAAAAGAAGAGATGATTTTCCAATGAAATTTCAGGAGGACTGTCCACTTTCTGTAGCCAGTGGTAAGAGAACCACACTACTTTCTGTGTGAGGTTGCTCCACTATGGGCAATGGGAATAATTGCTGAGGATCTGGAGACAAGACAGTCTAATCTTCTGGAATGGGAGAAATTTCCTGTAAACAATCAACTTGGGAACAAGACAATTGCACAGGATTCTGCAGCTTCAGAGGTGCTAAAGATTGTGCCGCAGATTCTGCGCTGACCTCATGCTCTGGAGGGAAAAAGACTTTCAGCTGAAAGTGTGGTGCCAATTGACTTTGACCCTGGGAAGGTGCCAGCTCTTTAGCAGTGTGATCCTCTGTGGACTCTGACCTGGACTCAGGCAAGGTATTCTCTGTGGAAGGCTCTCCATGGGAAGCAAGGAGATAAAGTAGGCAATACATTGGTAGGTTCAGTGGAATAAGATCTGAATGCTGCTCAGCCAGTAAAAACACAGCTGACTCCTCTAAAAAGACAACAGAGACTTCAAACGATATGTCCATCAACTGGAAAGATGAATCATCCCCTAGGACCTCAACCTCCAAGAGATCACTCAATACTGCAAGGCCTTCTTCCTCATCACTCTCTAGGAGGAGCCAATTCAGATCCAGCGGGTCTTCATGGGGATGGTCACAATCTGCTGCAGTGCCTTCTGTATCCTCCAGCTCTGGCCTTACTTCATGAAGAACTGAGAGATTCATAACTTCTATCTCTGCCCAGAGTCTAGTGGTTGGTGGCTCTGTGAAAGAAAGGCATTTACTGCTGATTGTATAAACTTCCTCAGCTTCTGAAGGATGAAGTTCCACTGCTTTTAAATTAAAGGTTGAAGATTATTGCATGAAAGACAGTGGGTGGGATTTTCTGGCCCCACCCGCCGCCAGGATCATACGGTTCCGCCAAAAGTCAATGGACCTTTGGCTGGGCTGCCAAATCTCCCTCAGCAGGTCCTGCCATGCTGGGGCCAGTGAGTCGTTCAAATGATGAGCATCATCTGGTTTTTATAGGATTCTTAAAAGCGCACCAACATCGCCATTCAATAGGGATGTACATTGATTGTGAAGAACATAGAGATAATCAACGATCCCTTGTAGCTAAGAGGGGCAATAATCCTGCCTTTGATTGGAAGGTCTATGCCATCTGGGCCTTGCAATTTGAAGTCTGATGGATGAAGTATCATTAGCTGAAGCCAGCCAAGATCGTCTACTAATATGTTAACAGCAGCTCCAGTATCAATTTTCAAAGTAGAATCGAAGCCTTGAACTTGGACTTTAAATGATCAATAGTCTGGATTAAGACTATCAACTTTCCATAGGAACTCTGTAATTTTGTTTTGTTCTTAGATGAATTGTGTTTCATAAATATTTTCTAGTCTCCGACTTCGATTAAAATTGTTGGATTTGCAGAAACGCTTGAAATATCCAGTTTTGCCGTACTGAAAGCACTCCATTCCCCCTGCTGGGCAGTTCTGGTGCCTATGCTGCATTTTCACACCGCAGCGCAAGCTTCTCAAAATAGCTGCCAGCATGGAGTTTCCCACCCTTTGTTTTGCTTGGCAGGCTTTCGTATTGGTGTGGCCACTGCCCATGGGCCTACCAGTCAACGGAATCATGTGAAACCTTGGAGTCACGCCGAAATATAGCCCGGTTAAATTCTCTAAGCTCGGCCTGCCTCACACGCTGGACCACTTGATCCAAAGTAAGATCATCTTTGGTCTGCAGAAAGTTGGAGAGCTTTTCATCCTGTATACCTACGACTATGTGATCATTGATTATCTTCTCCTTTAGTGCCCTGTATCCACAAGAACTAGCTAGGCAATATAGGTCGGTTAGAAGTGATTCAATCGATTCCCCAGGTCATTGCAACTGCTGGTTAACGTGTGCTAAAATAAAGGCTTTAGGAATGGACTCAAAGTCCATGGTGGACTCCCGCACCCCGTGTCTTAAGAGAACGTCATCAGCTACTGGACCTACCACGTGTCAAACAGACAGGGCAATGGGAGGGACTGCTCATTCGGTAGGGTCATCGTTACCTCTCTCCAGTGTGCCTCCTTCCACTGCTGAAATTTCTTGAGCTACTTTCACAGGTTTCTTTATTCTATGTTTCCTTCCAGAACATCAATATCTCTTTTTACATCAATGTCTCCAACGCTGTCCTTCTATCTTGGACTGTAAACGTGGGACTTAGTTCTTAGACAGACTGTAGACTTACTCTAGTATCTGCTTAACACACGTTTATTAATACTACATCTAAACAGGTTACAGAGTAGGCACGATGCTCCTAGGCATAATTCCAGCCTCTCTCTCTCGAGACTCCAACACATGACTGACAGATGTCAGTGGTACATCATCATCCACATCATACATTAGCACACCTCATCTGTTAACCCTTTATACTACATGGACCACTGGTAAGCCTCTTTCTTGTTTCTTTTGCTAGGACTACCCTACCTGTTGAGACATTGGGCGGAATCGTCCCAGATTTGCACTAAGTGTGGTAGCAGGCAGGAAAAAGGACATTTTACCCGCCGGCCACATTAGCGGCTTTTCATTTCGTATCGTCCCAATCCCACCTCATTAATTATGCATCCCCGGGAAACATGCTGTTCCGATGGCGGGCGGGCTCTCATTCGCCTGCCACACCATCACCTCGCTGCTTCATCACGCTGGGCGCCATATTTAAAGTGCAGCTAGAAGTGTGCTTCCAGCCCACAACTGCTGCAAAGGAGACATGGCTCCGAAAGGCAAGAAGACTGCAGCCCCCAGGTTAATGATGCATCCCTCGAGTGTCTTTTGGACGCAGTGGAGACCCGCCGTGATTTCCCCTACTCCCGCCCTGGACAAAAACTAACAAGCGGAGTCACCAATCCAACATGGGAGGCGGTGGCAGCAGTGGTCAACGCCAATGCCCTGCAAAAGAGGACAGCCACCCAGTGCCACAATAGGATGAATGGTCTCATCCGTTCCGCCAGGATAAATCACTATTCCCATCACTCTCAACTCATACACGCATAAACCCATCACACATCCACCGGGATCTCACATCTTAAGGGACAACACGACTAACTCTCACACACACCCTCACATCTTTATCAGGCTCATATCCTTTGGAACTCACGTCCCCATCCCATCCATGGCTCCGCTTACCACACAAATATTTGACGCAGTGCCATGTGACCTGCTCACATTCTCTCCATCTGTTTTCATGCAGGAGAAGCTGGCTCACAACAAGAGGGAGAGGTCCCAGACCAGGGATGGAGTGGCCCACATTAAGCCCCTCACTCACTTTGAGGAGCATGCCATCGTGCTGACTGGTGAGGATTTGGACCGTGCCTGCGGCAAGGGTGAGGTTGGCGGCGAACACACATGTGAGGATCCTGCAACACATCGTCCGTCCCTCAACCCAACTGTGAGTGCTCTCTCTCCTGCTTTTGACTCTGCTGCCATACACTAATTATCTCTACTTTGGTTCACAGGGAGCTCTACCAATCAATGAACACCCTCAGCCAGCCTGTCCCTCAACTCCATCCACGTCCTCACCTTCAGCCAAGAGGACTCCTCCATTGAAGAGCTGGAAATAAGCAGCCTGGAAGACCCATCACAGCACTTACCCACACCCTCCACCAGCACAGAGACACACACCTCTCGGTGGGACCTAGATCTAGAGCAGGTTCGGGTTCACAATCTGGTGTTCACCACATGGACACATGTCCTCAGCAGAAGGAGGCAGGTTCAACTGAACTCCCCGGCGCTCGGAGGACTGCTGGGGAAGAGTCATCTGTGAGGCCCGAGTCAGATGGTGAGCCTCTGGATTTAACCTTCCAACTCATCCTGGAGAGTTAGCAGAAAGTGGAGGAACGTCATGCAGAGCTGTTGGAAGCCCTCAACAGAGTGCCACGCAAGTTGGAGTGTGTCTGCCTGCTCTCTGATAGAAGTGGTGCCCACGGGGAGGATGGCAGATGCCATGGAGACCCTGGTCCAGCAGAATATGGAGATGCATGTAGACCTGTACTCCATCGCGGTAGCCGTGGTTGAGTTCCTGCAGTGGCAACGAGAGAGGGAAACAAAGCACCCCGACGTTCCCCCGGTGCACCTCCCCTCAAGGAGTCAGGCCAGGCCCTCGGGCACCCGAAGGGAGGGGAAGAGACACCCTTGGGTCATCCACTCAGGAATTTCAGAGACTGTCCTCTCCCTCCAAGTGCCCTTTGCCTATGACCCCCTCAACCTCATCCTCTGTCATTGCAGAGGGAGCAACTGGCCCACAGGAGGACAGACAAAACAAGCCGGGGCCCCCAAGACCTCAGCTGTCCAGAGGACCCATGCCAAAGTCATCAGAGGCAACAGTGCCAACCTTTGCACAGGCTGTCTCCACCCCTGCTGCAGATGTTAGGGCAGCACCCAGAAGTCTAAGGCGTTCAAAAGTTAAGAAATTCTGATCACAGTTGGTTGCACAGGTGAACACATTTTGTCACTTTACAATCTAAAAATATATTCGCTTTCACAGAATAATGTGTAAGGGTGTCTTTCAACTTCATTGTCAAGCTTTGTGAGTCATCCCACTGCATTTCCGCCACCACCCCCACCTTCCCCCACCCCAGCTTCCCACTAGCAGTGCAGCTGCACCCAGTCAGCCCATGAGTGATTCTGGAGGGAGAAGTGTGTGTGTGTGGCAGGGCCTTTTGGAGCCTCGTGCAAGCACTGTCCCACACACGTGGATCCTTCCTGCATCACACTCATCTCAATGTCCTGAGCATTTTCAATGCTGCCTGTTGGGGTTCGCTTTCAGTTGTCCATCTGAGCTGACCTGCATCTCCAGCCACCCACCGATCACACTCCCGTGCAGCCCCTGTTCTCACCCACCACGACTCTTGTTTCACTTTTGATTTAGCAAGCAGGGAAAGCTACAGCTTTTCTTGCACTCCCCCATCCTTTCCCCTCCTCTAGTCACCCATTTCCTTTCCCCCATCGCTGTTGAGCCCCCTGGCATCACCTTCCACCTCCCCACCCTGACCTACCAACCACAACCCTTTTCTTTCAGGACATCCAGGTGAATGTGTACGTTCCCTACCTTCCTGAAAATCTCACCCTTATCCACATTGATCTCCCCAATCTCCACCTTCCCACCCCCAGAGTCCATGTCTGCCTCCAAGTCTCCAGCAACCTCCCTTGCCGTCCCTTCTGCTGATATCGTTGCGCCCTAACCCTCCCACCCTACTGCCTCACTCTGCCCCCGGTCATTCTCACTATTCCCTCCTACCATACCCACCCTCAGTTCACTCCCCAGGAGGCAGTCATGGAATCAACAGAGACCTCCCTTGCACGTTCACCTGGACATTCTCCCCTTGGAACTCCTTCCCCCCTTGAAACACCCTTCCACCACCACCCGCCCCCCCCCCCCGACCCCAGGACTCCCCGACCACTCCAGACTCCACTCGCCCTTAGTCCTTCCCCCTTCCTTACTCCTTCCTCCATTCTTACTTCTTGCGCCATTCTTATTTCTTCCTCCAGCCTTACTCCTTCCCATCTCTGGATTCCTTCCTGCTCCCGGACTCTTTTCTCTCCTCAACTCCTTCCCTTCCGAACTCCTTCGCTTTTACCTACTTCCCCCCTTACACCTACCTCCCCAGTTGCCATCTTCAACCCGTTACCCCCTCCTTCCCCCCCCCCACCACCAACCTCACCTCCCCAACACCTTCATTCCCCACTTCCTAACCTCACCGACTCCTTCGTTTTCCACCCCCCAACCTCACCCCACCGATACCTTCGTTTCCCCTCTCCCAACCTCACCCCTCCCGACACACCTTCCTTTCACTGTCGACCCTAGACCATTCTCTCCCAAACACAGCTGCACCATCCTCTCCACCCCCTCGACCATCATCCGTTGTGAGCAGAGCCTCAACAGCGACTTTCCACCTTCCATGAGCTGCTTCACAGCGGAGCCATGTCCATGAGAATCCACCCAGCATGCGATGGATATTCCTCCAGGCACCTCATTGCTGAAGGGCTCCAGCATCTTCTGCTCCTCGGATGCTTGCGATGTGAGCAAGGCCCTGAAGGTAAGTCCCAACTTCTGCACGTCACACTTGTCAAGACGTGTTCTGCATCGGCACGTTTTCCCACCCATGTGGGTGGATGATCCAGCATGGGGGGATGATTTTGGTGGGATGGGCTTATGCAGATGTATTTCAGTGAGGTTCCCATTGTCCGACAGCGAGAAACGTGGCCTACCATTGAAGGGCAGAGCGGATGATTGCAAATTGGTTTCACGACTTCATGAAACTGATTTTTGGCCTTCTTGTCATATTGTCCGCTCACACCGCCGAACATGCCCAAAGCCAGTGGGCACGGAAAAGTCCTCCCATTGACTTAGCGGGTCATCTGGAGATAGGATGAAAGAATTTCAGCTTTCAGTGACTGGTTCACCTCTCCAGGTTCCATTGGTGGGTAGACTGACAGTGCCCTCATCAACAGTGGACCTCATCTGTCGCGCTTTGCAGAGGATCTACATGCTGTTCATAGACCTAACTAGATTTTTGACAGTGTGACTTGACCTGTTTTATGACACTTGCTCTCCAAAGTAGGATGTCGGACAAGTTTCTCAAAATCCTACACCTACTGCATGATGGTGTGGCTGGACGTTTTATGCCTATAGCGAGATGTCCGATGCCTTTGCAGTAACCAGCAGCATAAAGCAAGGATGCGTCATGGCCCTCCATCTCTTCAATCTCCTCTTTGCTTCAGTGCTAAAGGAAGCCAGCAGAGACACGCTTGCGGGAGTCAACATTAGATTCTGTTCAGAAAAGCTCTTCAATCTCTCCAGACTGTGAGCCTCCACCAAAGTCATAGAGGCAGTAATCAGAGAAATTTTGGATGCCGGATGACTGTACCCTGTCTTCCCACAACAAGGAAGACAGCCAGACTATGGCAAATAAATTGTCAAGTACTGTTAAAAACTTTGGCCTTCAAATCAGTGTTTTCAAAACCGAGGTTATGTTTTAGCCAGCACGAGTTATACGCTATGAAGCACCAGACATAATCAGCCACAAGGATGTACCTTGGTAGTGTGCTTTCTAGCGGTGCCACCATTGATGAAGATATCCATGCACACATCCAGAAAGCAAGTTCTGCCTATGGCCGACTCCATGATCATGTCTGGAAGCAGCATGACATTAAGTTGAAAATTACTAGGCCATTGTCCTTACCAACCTGCTGTATATGGCACAGAATTCCAGGTCTGCTATTGGTGCCACACCAAAACTTTGGAACGCTTCCACCAAAGACACCTGAGGTTCATTGTGAGAATTTGATGGCAGAACAAAATCACAAACAATGAGGTCCTCCATCATGCTAGGCGCAACAGCTTGGAGACCACCGTCCAAAAAATTCAACTTAGATGTGCAGGCCATGTCTCCCACATGGATGACTTCAGAATTCCCAAGCAGATCTTCTATGGTGAGCTTTCTCAGGGCAAACATCATCAAGGTGGTAAGTACAAATGATACAAGGACACCTTAAAAAAGAGCCCCACAAGCTTTTGCATTACAGACCACTTCTCTTGGGAAAACACTGCAGCCGACCAGCCCATGTGGCAGCAAAGTGCTGAAATTTGGTTCAGCGTGCTTCAAGGGTGAACTACGTCAAACTCAGAGCGTCGAACATGACCAGAGGATGGCCAGAGGTGGCGCAGCTGCAGAAGTTTCTCCCAGCATGAACTGCCAGTTCTGTGGACAGCTATGCCGATCTCGCATCGGACTTTTCAGCCATGAGAAAACCCATAGAAAACAAGGTCACATACAGATTGGGCATACTCAAAAAATGAGGAGTCTACCACCAATAGTGGACCTACCAATTGAATTCCTAAGTATGCTACAAAAGGTTAACTTTATAGGATCTTACATAACAGAAGGAGGACATTTGGCCCATCAAGCCTGTGCTTATTCTTTAAAAGAGCTATCCAATTAAAACTACTTCCCTGCTCTTTTTTCCACAGCCCTGCAGATTTTTCCTTAGCTTAGTTAACTTGCTTCTGAATTTCCATCTTGGAGCCAACTCAACTCCAAAGAAATCCTTCCTGGTTTTTTCTGGAAGTTTCTGTGATTAATGATCAAAAGTAGCCCAATAATACTGGAGACATAACATAATCACAACCACTGTAAATTCAGTCTCAACAGTAAGAAAAAAAATCACTATTGCACAGATATTTAAATGAGAGTCGCACCATTAGAATCACTTCCAAAATCAAACCATTTATAACCAACAAACAATCGATCTAGGTTCCGAAGAGGAGTCGCATTGGACTCAAAATGTCAACTCTGTTTCTCTCTCCACAGATTCTGCCAGATCTGCTGAGGTTTTCCAGCATTTTCTGTTTCTATAACATTCTCATCCCTTGCTTTGTTCCGTCCCATTCAGTTCATTGTGCAAATGTAGCATCAACAGGAATAAAAAGTCAAAAAAGTGTGGAGATTGAAGCTTTATTAATGGAAGGCAACTAACAGTAATTTTCCAGTCAAGCTGTCAAGCTTGATTTTAAAATGAACCGTGATGGTGAAAAAGCAATGCAATCACTGATTTTAAATGATAAGCATAATTCTCTAATATTTCATTAGGTCATCTGGACCCTTCAGTTGGACTATGTACAGAACACTAGTCACCTCTCAGTGGATGGCAAGATCCTAATCCGTTTGAGGGGGCCTGCTGTTATAAACCATGACAGTGAAACGTGGGTGGTTCTTGTTCCTTATTTGAACTCTGAGACAGGAAAGTGGAATCAAACCCATTGAGAGATACTATCTGATACTGAATGGACATTGAATATTTGAGTAAAGGGAGTTTTGGAGAAGACTGAAGACTATAAGACGACAAAAAAAGGATGGGCGCAATAATTTTCCTTGAGCCAAAATCTAAATTCTTCTAGTGAAAACATTCCAATTTAATATTATCATGGTCTTGCATTTGTTTTGAAGAAAAACAATGCCATGTGATTGAAAAGCTTATGTGGCAGAATTTCATGGTCCGCAAGAATAGTGATTTCATAGTGTTGAGGAACTGGGTTATAGTCAGGGTCATCTTTTTCATGAGGCAGAATTGGCTGCCTTTTTCATGACAAATGTGGCTGCCTATACTTATTTTCTATTTTACTATTAAATTGCAATATAATCTATATATTTTAGCAAAGTATTATTATTTTTATACTTATTGCGTACACATACCAAGTTTTGGGAGCTAGATGGCTAGCGTGGGGTTCAGAATAACAGCAACAGCACAGGTTCAATTTCCATTCTGGCTGAGGTAAACTTGGGACCTGATTCCTCACCCTGCCGCCAGAGAGTGGAAGACAATGGCAAACCACTACTGACAACAGCTGCCATTACGAAAACAGCTCAGGATGAAGAATCAGCAGATAATGAGCCAAAAGCCTGCCTTCGGGCAAAACACACATGACATGACATGACCGTGTTTTGCATTCAACCTTTTTATGGTGTGCCACTCTACAGCTCATGACAGAAAATAAGTTACAGACAT
Organism: Cetorhinus maximus; assembly: GCF_964194155.1. Taxonomy (NCBI): domain Eukaryota; kingdom Metazoa; phylum Chordata; class Chondrichthyes; order Lamniformes; family Cetorhinidae; genus Cetorhinus; species Cetorhinus maximus. The sequence continues at coordinate 14,403,821 of NC_135896.1, forward strand.
GGTTGCTTGGATTCTGTCAGTGGAGGTTATTACCCAGAGGTGGATCTGAAAAGAAATTCAGTTAGTGCTGCACCCCATAACCTCACAATATTTACTCATTCACATTTTCTTTTGAAAGCTAGTATTGAATCTGTTTCCACCAGTCTTTCAGGCTGTGCATTCCGGATCATAACTCACTGCGTAAAAACAATTCTCCTCATCTCGCCTCTAGTTCATTTGCCAGCCACGTTAAAACTGTGCCTTAGGTTGTTGACCCTTCAGCCATTGGAAACATTCTCTTTAATCTTTCCACTTAAAGCCTTCATGAAATTTTCAACACCTCTACCAAATCTTCTCCTAGCCTTCTCTACTCTAAGGAGAACAGCCTCAGTTTATCCAGTCTATTCACATAGAATCCACATCATGCAGAATCATAGATTATAGAATGAAGTAACACAGAAAAAGGTCATTCAGCCCACCATGCCTCTGCCAGCTCTTTGAAAGAGCTGTTCAATTAGTTTCACTCCCCTGCTCTCACTCCATAGCTCAGCTATTTATTATCCTTCAAAAATTTCCTCAAGTTACCTTTTAAAAGTTATTATTGGATCTGCTTTGTCCTTTCAGGAAGTGGATTCCTGATGTTAACAACTCGCTGTATTTTTTTTTCTTATACCACCTCAGGTTCTCTTGTTAATTATCTTAAATCTGTGTTCTCTGGTTATTGCACTTCCTGCCAGTGGAAACAATTTCTCCCTATCTATTCTTCCAAACCCTTCATGATTTTGAACACCTCTATCAAATCTCCCCTTCACCTACCCTGCTCCAAGGAGAACAACTGCAGCTGGCCGAGATTTTCCACATAACTGAAGTTTTTCATCCCTGGTACCATTCTGGTAAATCTCCTCTGCATCCTCTCTAAGGACTTAACATCCTCCCTAATGAGTGGTGCCCAGCATTAGACAAAATACATTAGCTGGTGCCTGATCAGTAAAAGGTAACTTCCTAATTTTTGTACTGTCTGTCTCTATTTATAAAGCCAAGGAATCCCTATAATAAAAACTAAAAATGTTGGAAATACTCAGCAGGTCAGGCAGCATCTGTAGAGAGAAGCAGGATTAATGGGCTGAATTTTACTGGGGCGGGGGGTGGTGGGGAGGGGCATATTGTTTGACCCTCCCTGAAAGGAAAGTTGGTGGCATGCTGACTAACACTGAACAAGCCCAACCCGCAGCAATAACACGCTGCCTTAAGCAGGTGAGGTTTGGACTTCCACTGCTCAGTGGGAGGAAGTCCTGCTCTCAAGAGTTTCTGACCAATCTAGTAATCCCAACAGCACCAGAACTCAGTAGTGGGCACTGCTGGGACTATAAGCAGGCCCACAAGGAAGAAAAATGGTGTCCAGAGGGAGGTAAGTCCTGAGTTTTTAGGGTGGGAAGGGATTGGACAACCTAGGGAGTGGAGCGAGGGTGGTGGGGGAGACCGGTTTTGGAGGCCAAGCAGGAAGGAATAAAGTGGGGGGTAACATCTTGGGGAGGGGTGCACCCATTGCACACAGGGCACACCCCCAAGGATGCTTCCCGCCTTTTATCGAGTTGGGTTAAAAAATCAGCCTATTCAATCCTGCCTGCCCACATCAACCATATTATGGCGGGCACAGTGTAATATATGGGTCAATTGGCTTGTTAACAAGCTCAATTGCCCATTAATTGTCTTTTTAAAAATAGCGGGCAGGCTGCCAATTTCAGTGCTTTCCCACCTGCCATATTATAGGGGACAGCTCAGGGGCAGGGGGGAAGGCGGTGGGCCACCCACCTGTCATATTTTACAGTGCCCTCCCCACCGAAAACACGCCCAGCAGGGGCCATAAAATCCAGCCCAATGTTTAAGGTCAATGACACTTCAAGGATTCCCTGTATCTTTTTAACAACCTTCTTAATTTGTCCTGCCACATTTCCTCATCCCGTGAACTATTCTAATAAACCTCTACAGTAACTCTCTCCAAAGAGTTCACATCCTTCCTAAAGTGTGGCACCCAGAATGGAACACAATACTCCAGCTGTGGCCAAACTAGTATCTTAGATAGATTTAGCATGACTCCTTGGCTTTTGTACTCCGTGCTTCTGTTAATAAAGCCCAAGATCCTTTTTACTAACTGTTTTGTTGACCTGTCCTGCCATCTTCAAAGATTTGTGCTCAAGCAACCCAGGTTTCTGTTGTTGTCACCCCTTTAAAATTGTACCATTGAGCACGTAATGTCTCTCTCCACTCTCCTGACTGAAACTTCACACTTTCTGCATTGAATTCTGTTTGCAACGTGTCAGCTCCTTCTACCAGCCTGTCTAAGTCTTCTTGAGGTCCATTACTATCTTTCTCACCGTTAATTGCACTTCTATGTTTTATGTCATCTAAAAATTTCAACATTGTTTCCTGTGCCCCGAAGTCCAAGTCATTACTGCATATCAAAAACAGAAGTGGGTCCTAGCACTGATCCCTGGTGAACTCACTATATATCTCCAATCCAAAAAAAAAGTCATTTATTACAACTTTTTTTTTTTAAATTCTTAGCCAGGCTGCTGCTCCTATTTTCCCATGGAATGCAATTTTGATAACAAGCCTAATATGTGGTGCTTCCTCACATATCTTTTGAAAGTTCATATATACAACATAAACTGTCCTGTTCTCGTCCACTATTTCTGTTACCTCACCAAAAAACTCAATCGAGTTAGTCAAACAAAGGTTGCCCTTGACAAATCTGCACTGCTCTCCTTTCTTGCCCAAGTGGCAAGTAATTTTCTCCTGGATTATTATTTGTAGAGCTGGCAGATTGAGATGTCAGCACTGACTTGATACACAAACTGCCATATTTGCCTTTATCGATCCTGTTAATGTTCTGTTAAACACACTATGCTCAGTTGCATAAAAGACTGCATCGAACCAGTACATTAAAGGCATCACCATCCAACTTGCAGGTGAGGTGGTTTTGACTGTCTAACTGCTCCTGCACTATTAGGGAAAGTCCTTGTGTTGTTGGAGGAGCTGACAAAAGTACCTTCAGTCAGAAGGGAGTAGTGCTGGACCTTTGAAAGGAGTTGTGTGGTTTGGAAAGGTCTCTGATTACACCACTTTCTCCCAGTCATGGGAGCTACATTTGCAGTCCCTTTAGAGCTGCAGCATAGAGGGAGATGCAGAGACAGCAGAGAAGACAAGCTGTTTGCAGAAGAAGGAAGCCGTTGCCACCTGGGGTCTACAGAGAGCACTTCCCTGACCTATTCTCAAGTGGAGCAGTGTATGAAGCAAATGCATTTCAACAAAGAAGTGGTCACAAGTGTGCCACCTCCTCAAACCAGGCCTGCAGCCTCAAAGCAGGGCAAGGACTGCAGTGGCAGTAGCCAGCAAGATCATTGTCGTCCTCAATTTCTATGCCAGTTGATTCTTTCAGGTTGGAGCCAGTGACATCGACAATATACCAAATTCGATTTGCATTTCTGCATCCAGGAAGTCAACCAAGCTCTATATGACTGGAGAGGGGCATAATTATCTTCTCCCTAAACAGAGAGAAACAGGAGAAGTGGGCACATGGCTTTGCTGAAATAGCAGGATTCCCAAAAGTGCAGGGAACACATCACACATCATCATACCTTGTGGGTACTGCACCTCAATGGGGAGATGTACTGCAATTGTAAAGGGTTCCACTGCCCTAATGTGTACTGGGTGACCTTGCCAAGATCAGCATGCTGATTAATTTCCACTATCCTGGCAGCAGTCACGTTCTTTCGTTCTGTGCTTCCAATCAGCTGTTTGCACCATCTCTGTGCCACTATGTTGAAGCAGAGGATGGCTGCTTGATGACAAGGTCTACAACCTCTCCTTGTGGCAAATTACTCCCCTCCACCATACCCCACCAGACATGGAGTGAGCTCCTACAATGAGAGCGAAGCTGCCACGAGGAAAGCTGAGGTGCAGACACTCACATCCTGAAGCAATGGTGCCGCTGCCTGAGCCTCATAGGGGATGGCCTTCAGTATTTGCCCTAGCGGGTTTCCCGATTCGTGGTGATCTGCTGGGGCTTTCACAACCCAGACCACCTGAGCAGGAGGAGGAAGAGGCAGAGGCAGCCAGCATATCATCATTCCTGATGACTGTCCATGAGTGTCTCATCAAACTCTGGTTCCATTGATAAAAGTCTTCAGAACGAGGCTGCTCCGTTCTTCCCCACCTTTCCAACCCTTTGGTGCCTATTGGCCAAAATCCTTAAACAACAGACATCATAAAACAACCATTCCACACTAACTTTATCCAACAACACAAACTTTGAATGCATATCATACTCAACTGTTCACTCTTGAACCTTTCCTTAGTGCCTGTCTTGTGAATGTTATTGCCTAGCCAAATGCTCCTAGGTAGTTCTATCCCAGTGGCTGAAGCATGGCTGGTGGAAGGCTGCAGATGACTTGCAGGACACTTTCAAACAAGGAGGCTTGGCTTTGGACTGCGCCGTCTCTTTGAGCACTGAGATCCGCAGCCATCATGGCAGCAGCCTGAGCCTGCACAGCACCGAGCATGGATCTCATGACTGTCTAAACTTTCACTGCACCCAGATGTGAACCCAGACCCAGGGACATTGGTCATCACACACTGCATCACAGCCAGATCTTTAATGTTCCCATGGAGTTGGCCACCACTTCCATACTGGACAGGATGGGCTCTGAGTTCTGCGCGAAGTCCAGTGCCAAGTTGGAACCAGACTCTTCCATGCTGCTTGACAGTGATAACATCAAATATCTCTGTGTGCATCAGCCTTTTGCTGATCAAAGTCCTTAACTAAGTCCTCTGCAGCAGAATTCATCTGCAACCCTATCCTTGACTGAGAGCTGGCACTCGCGCTATCCTTTCCTCTGGCGTAGTTGCAGTCCACTCATGCCCAGTGACTCAACACATGCAGACCTCGCCTCTATACTATCCCCTCAAGTAAGTGCAGTGCCAGTATCTGAATTGGTGGCTGCAAGTGTCAGATTAAGTGAAGGCGTTTCTTCCTCAGAGGCCTGCTCTTCACCTGAGCCTTTGTCCTCAGGTACAACTGGCCAGCCAGGCAGCAGTTCTTGCTGGTGGAAGGCTGCAGATGACTTGCAGAGCTCCTTCAAACAAGGAGGCCTGGCTTTGGACTGCACCATCTTAGCGTGGGAGGCCGCAGTCTGGGCTGGCTGCCCAACAAGCAACAGTAAGGGCACTGGCGGAGCATCAGGGATGAGAGTATAAATGCTGCCCTGAGAGAGGATGGCAGGGGAGGGCTGGAATGAGGGAAGACATGGTGTGGGGAAAGCAAGCGATGCATGATTACACCATCATAGCTTGCATATCACACCAGACTGCAGAATGAGAGTGATGTGGGACTTCAGAAAGTGCAAAAAGAAGAAGCTGCCATTATCCTAAATGGTTTCAATGACACCACTTGTCATGATCTCAGTGACCTCAGTCCAGCAATCTGTGCTCCAACTCAAACTGAGGCCGTGCCATGGGGGAATGTCAGTTGCTTCATGTTACATGAGCCTGCCATCTTCTCTCAGGATAGCATATCCGTGCACACATCTCTGCTACTGTGCAGTGCCCTTGCTTTTGCCTGTCAGGCAGCCAACCCGACTGCTGCCTCCAATGTTGAAACGGCGCAGTCCAAAGCTGGGCCTTCTAGGCCCAGGGTTGTTTGAGGGTGCTCTGCAAGGTCAGCTGCAGCCGTCCACCAGCTGAGCACCGTTTCCCCCAAGGGGATGAGGACATGCAATGGCGCCTGTCCCCCACCTGGACAGTTCTGCTGTTCCTTCCTGTTATGGGTTACCTGCAAGAGAGAAGGAAGAGTGTTAGTGAGTGTGTTGAAATGTGTTTGGGTGATGTGCCTGTCATAGCTGAATAGCTATGTGGAAATGGTGATATGTAGTTCTGAGGTTTACAGCAGTAATAGAGGTTTCAGGGTGAGGTAAAGCACATGAAAGTCAAGCTTAAGTCCTGATTGTTAGAGATTGCTGCTAGGTCAGTGTTGCATTGAGTAGTGTGTGAGGTTGGTGGTGCAGTTATTAGTAGATGGCATTTGAAGATATTGACCATGATTTTGTTGGGCTGACTGGGGTCTCACCCATCAGTCAGAGAATTGGCAGGGAACCTCCATCAGTTCCATGGGGGAGGCCCAATGGAATCAAGTGCCCTTTAGACACCTAAGTGGCGACCTTCCCGAGGATTAAGGTCTCTTGCGGTTGAAGTCCCACCCACTGAGAGCTCCCGGCCAATCAGAAGTTGGCAGGTCCTCCTGCACGGTGGGCGGCTAGCCCTTTAGATAGTGCTACAGCTAGACCCCTCTCACAGCTGAATGTTCCTTGGCGAATGACGTGAATATGTTGAATGGGCTTCTGTGGACAATGTTTATAAGGGGAGGGTCAAATCATGGCCAATAGATGTCATGACAGCACCAGTTGGGTTGCTTCCTTTGCAAAGAGGGGATGTTCATGCAAGTGCCCTTCCTGGCGTAGGACACCACACAGGCCATGCTGGAAGAAGCTGTGGGTGCTGTAAACCCCACTCAGAGGCCCTCAGGCTTCCCTGGTGCCATCTCCAACAAAGCTACAGACCTGAATTTCACACCCAAGAGTTCAATTTACCTGTTTTATGAGCTTACCTACTTGGACTATCATTTTTAGGTGTGTGTATTTTCACAACAAGATTTCTCTATTCCACTTGAAATCTTTCTATTTTAGACATATTTCTTTTCCCTCTTTTCGCGCCCAAAATGCAACATTTTGGAACTTCATCTGATCCTTCTTGGAGTACCATCCTACCATCTTCCACAATCACATTTATAATTTAATATCACAACCACTCCCCCACCCCCAAGTTGAGCATCAGCAGAAAATAAGAGCGTAAAAAGCAGGAATAAGAGTAGGCCATTCAGCCCCTCGAGCCTGCTTCGTCATCCAATAATATCATAGTTGTCTTTTACCTTAACTCTGCCTTCCCACACTATCCCCATATCCCTTGATATCTTTAGTATCCAAAAAACTGTCACTTTCTGTTGAATACGCTTAACAGCTGAGCATCCACAGTTCTCTAGGGTGGGGAATTCCAACCCTCCAAATGAAGAAATTTCTCCTCTTCTCAGTCCTAAATGGCTGATACCTCATTCTGAGGCTGTGACGCCATATTCTAGACTCTGCAGCCGGGGGAAAGACCCTTCCAGCCTCCTCCCTTCCTTCTCCTCCTCCTCCTCCTCATTATCGTCTTCCTTCTCCACCTGGGGCTGTCGCCAAATCTGTGGTGGCAAGGGCTGAGCCCTCATGATTGGCAGATTGTGCATTACGCCATCATGAATCAGGACGCCTGCTCCCATGAGTCCAGAGCTGTTGAGGAAGTGAAACTAATTGTCTGCTCCGTGACATTCTTCATGGCAGCATGGCTCCCTTTATATAGCTGCTGGCTACTTGTGTTTGGGTTGCAAAGGGGAGTGATCAGCCAGATATCAAGCCAATAACCTTTGTCATCCAACAGCTGCCCTCTGGTTTGACATGGTGGCTGAAAGATTGCTGGAGCAGCCAACTGGAGCAGGTTGAACACAACATGATTGCTGCCAGGAGAGACATTCGCTAGCATTATGCATTAATCGTGGTCACAAGCCAACTGAACATTGAGCAAATGATAACCTTTTGAGTTCCAGTACATCTCAGCATTGTGGCGCTGGCAAGCCACATGTGTGGAGTCAATGACACCCAGCACCATGGGGGAGCCCACTATTCTGGCAAAGCCAGGTGCATGCTCTACTTGCTTCTCTCTGTTCTGAGAGCAGACCCAACTTGGCATAACTCTGAGGAGAATCACAAGTAGGGGCCCAACATGATAGTATCTTGTGGTGCAGGAAGCTGCAGAATTCTGGAGAGTGCCCATAAACAAACAGGAGATGATGGCCTCTGCTCAACTACTGCTCACAGCAATACAACTGAGATTAGAATCTAACTGCGTGATGGATCAAATATTGTTTCTATTAATGACCTAATGGAAGAAAAACTAGAAGCTCCAATGATTCATGAAGATGGTAGCTAGGAACAAATCTGTTTAGGATAATTCTCTTCTTGATGTTACAATGTAAATGACATGTTTTCAAGAGATTGAAGTCAGAACTGGGATTACACCAGAGCCCATTAGAGTTGGCAAGTAAGGCATGAGCTAAATTGAAGGCTTTTCTGGTTATTTCAGTGTAACAACTTATTCCTGTTATAATCAAGAGAGTCCTCATTATTAGTAATTCTGATTAAAATTCCAGTCTAAAGATATATTGTAGCACATTAAATTGCATATATAAAATATAAAAATAGCTTATACACAACTGACAACTCATCCTCCTGGGAGAGGCAAAATAATTCCCAGGGACAGAACCTCCGTCAATTCAGGGATAACAGTTAAACTCCACTCCAAATCACTAAAGCAATTCAGTTAAGGTCCAGGAGATCTCAGTATCCCATAACCCCTCATAATTACATACAACCAGTTCTTAAAGAAACCACATGATTAAAGGTTCTCTAGTAGGTCCTGTCTAATTCCACTCCTGATTCAGTGCCTTTAAAATCTGTAATTTAAACTTTATTATCAAGAAGGAAATCATTCTGTGTGAGGTATTTTTGAAGCTTAAAATTAGAAACGTGTGGGAGGTGAACAGAAGTCTTCCTGCAGTAGGATCCTAAATGAGTCATGCAAGCTATTCTCATTACTGGATGTTATCAGTTAGACTCCACTCAACCACTGAAGTACACTCACTCTCTATGGATGAAAGTGGCTTTGTCAATACATTACTCATACTCAAAGTCAGCAATTCCCAAAACTGTGATTATCCTATCCACCCAACAAGTGATCTTCTAATTTGGTTCCAGAATATATGAGGGAATGGGGAGTTCACAGCAACTCTGTTTTACAGCCAGCATTGACTAAATTGAAATTCCCACACCATCTCCATTTAATAGCCAGAGGAAAGATTTATTTTATAATGGAGTGATTTTAAAATTGTAATATGTTTAGTCTTTACTGTTTAAAACCCAGATCCAAACAAGTCTGTTCAAAGGTTTGTGTTCACTCCCATTGCATATAAATTTCTGATCCACCATTTGCTTTTATCCTCACTTATCCATCTTTCCTAACTCTTTGTGGGGTACAGTACCTCATTCAAGAGTGAGCAGTGATAGTGAAAGTCTGCAAAAAAACTCAATATCAAGTGGAAGCAGCATGCTATAGCCAGAACTAAGAAATCTAGCAGACAAAGGCCAGGATTTTCCCACTCCGTAGCAGGCGGGACCCGCTGCGGGTAAGGCAGCGCCCCAGTCAGAAGTCTATTGACTTACGGTGGGACCAGAAGATCCTGGCGGCGGGCAGGTGTGGAAAATCCCACCCAAAAGGTTAGATCAAAGCTCTGCAGTCCTGCCACATCCAATTGCAAATGGCGGTGAACAATAATTAGCTAATGAGAGGAGCAGGTTCCACGAACATCCCCATTTTCAATTATAGCAGAGCTCAGCATGTGATTGGTAAAGACAAGGCTGAAGGGCTCACAAACACCATAAGCCACAATGCAAAGTATCCTCTCGGCCTCACCATCTTCAGACAAATCGATTGACTCCACGTGATATCAAGAAACAGCTGAGTGTACTGAACCCTGCAAAGGGCCCCAGTAACTTTCCAGTTGCAGTGCTAAAGACTTGTGCTTCAGAACTAGCCATGTCCCTAGCCAAGCTATTTCTGTATAGCTGAAACACTGGCACCTACTTGACAATGTGGAAAATCATCCACATATGTCTTATCGACAAAAAAGCAGGACAAATCCAATCCAGCAAATTACTGTCCAATGAATCTGCTCTCAATCATCAGCAAATTGAGGGAAGGCATCGTAACCTATTGAAGAAGAGTCTTTCTGACTTGAAACGTTGACTCTGTTTCTCTGTCCACAGGTGCTGTCAGACCTGCTGACGTTTTCTAGCATTTTCTGTTTTTATTTTATATTTCCAGCATCCGCAGTATTTTGCTTTTATCGTAACCTACTCACTGGGTTCTGCCAGGACCACTCGGCACAAAACCCATTACAGCCTTTGTCCAACAATGGGCAAAGGAGCTGAATTCCAGAAGTGAGGTGAGAGTGACTGCCCCTGACATCAAGACAGCATTCAACTGAGTGTGAAATGAAGGAGCCCTAGCAAATTTGAAGCTAATGGGGATCAATGGGAAAACTCTCCAGTAGCTGGTGTGTAGCTGGCTGCAGTATATACTATTTGTAGATTGCATGGCAGCAACTTGCTAAGGCTTCTTCAAACCCATGAACTCTACCATTTAGAAGGACAAGGGCACCACTCCTAAGCATGTCCAGGTCACACCCCATCCTGACATTTTTTAAATTACTTCATGGGAAGTGGGTGTCGCTGGCTAAGCCAGCATTTATTGCCAATCCCTAATTATTCTTGAGAAGGTGGGGATGAGCTGCCTTCTTGAACCGCTGCAGTCCACCTGGTGTAGGTACACCCACAGTGCTGTTAGGGAGGGATTGGAAATATATCAGCATTCCTTCAGCATTGCTAGGTTAAAATCCTGGAACACATTTCCACCTGCACTGTGGGTGTACCTACACCATATGAACTGCAATGGTTCAAGAAGACAGCTCACCACCACCTGCTTGAAGGCAATTAAAAATGGGCAAGAAACGCCAGCCTTGTCAGTGGCACCCATATTCCACAAAAGAATTAAAAACAGCTCCAATTGGTGGGGGTAAAAATCACAGCTCAGTACAACTATGTCCTCAGCCAACTTTACACATTGACTCCAACAAAGGTTACCTCAGCCAAGAGTTCCCACATTCCTGGCCTTTAGTGGGATCGGTCTAGCATCAATGGAGTTGCACCTTTTCAGACTAGCCCTTCGACAGATATAGGGCTGATTCAAGGGTCCAGACTAGATTGAGGTCTGAACTCCAAGGATAAACAGGATGATATTTTTTAACAAACATAAAGTGGCTGTGGGTTACTGATAATTAATTCTGGAGGAAGAGATTTGTTACGATCTCCCTGACCAGGCACTTTTCAGATTCCCTGACTTCCCTGGAATGCTAGGTGCCTATTGTCATGATAATAATTGATTGTGGTAGTGGACTTCAGTATTAGATACTACATAGTACTCTGTGCTAGATATGGGGGACACCTGACCTGGGGGTTGAAGGTCAAATAGCACATGTTGGAGCCTGTCTTGATAGAATTCAGTTACTGCAGATATGTGTTAATGTTAGGAAAATGTTTTATCAATAAAGTTAGCTCAGCTACAATGTCAACAGCCTGTGTGCATCATTGGAACAAAAAACAAGATATGGTGTCAGAAGTAAACTAAAAACAACAATGGAGGTTTTGAACCCACTGACAGCTCAGTTAGGAAGGAAATCTTGCCAAAAACTGGAGGAGGTTCCAGCAGCGATTCGAGCTGTACCTCATAGCAACGAGCAGTGGTAAAAAGGACCGTTAGGTACAATCTTCTATCTTTTTTCACATAGCAGGGGAAGAAGCCCTCAAAGCCATTCACATTCATGTTTGAAAGTGAAAAGAAACGAAATGACTTGAAAGAAATAATGGAAAAATTCAAAGCCTACTGCAGCCCTAAGTAAAACATCACGTATGAAAGATACCAATTTTTTACGTGCACACAAGGCAGTGACAACATTAGTCAGTACGTAATTTAGCTGAGAAAACTAGCTAAATCATTTGAATTTGGAGAGCTTGAAGAGTCACACATCCAAGATAGAATAATTTGCGGGATCCCAAATAACACTCTGAGAGAACGGCTTTTGAGAGAAGTTGACCTCACACTGGAGAAAGTAATCAATATCTGCAAAGTGGCAGAGACAACAAAAGCCAGATTAAGCAGATGACAGACGATGATAAGACACACACGGTCAAGCAGTTAGATGCAGCTAAACAGAAACAGCCCTGGGAAACAACAAATAGACAGTCTGAACGTACAAAGAACAAAACTGCTATTAAAACATTTAAATGCAGCCGATGCAGAACAGAGCATTTACCATGTAGTTATCCAGCCTACGGAAAGCAATGTAAGAACTGTGATAAACTAAATCACTGCTAAGATGTATAAATCGAAGAAAGTGTACACGATTGACACAAAACACTGAAATGGAACTTTTTGTTGGTGCAGTAACAATAAATTCCAAATAAGATGAATGGAAGGTTGATTTACAAATTGCCAATATGTTGGTGAATTTCAAGCTTGACACAGGCATACAAGCAAATGTCATCCCCATAAGCCTGTATCGTAATATAAGCAAAGAAAAACAGCTAACTAAAACAGAAGTGAAGCTGCCTACTTATACAGGTGAAAAAAATGCAGTAGAAAGCAAGTGCACACTTAAAGTGAACTACAAAAAACAGTCTCAAGCACTTCTATTCATAGTGATGAAAACTGATGTAAGACTAAGTCGAGATGGCTGGGCAGGTGATGTGCTGTAGCTGTATGATGTGGAAGCTGGCAGATCCCATTGCGAGCCGCAGTGACCACATCTGCAGCAAGTGTTGGTTGCTGGAGGAACTCCGGTTCAGAATTGATGAGCTGGAGTCCGAGCTCCAGACGCTGCGACACATCTGGGAGGGGGAGAGTTACCTGGACGCTTTGTTTCAGGAGGCAGTCACACCCGGTAGATTAAGTACCTCAAGTTCGGTCAGTATCAGGGTCAACAGGGTGTGACTGCAAGTGAGGCAGGTAGAGGGATCCTGTGTTCAGGAACAGAGGAACCTCAGCTCTTGACCTTGTCCAACAGGTACGAGGTACTAGCTCCCTGTGTGGATGAGGAGCAGGGCTGTAGGGAGGATGAGCCAGCTGACCACGGCACCGTGGCACAGGAGGCCATTCAAGAGGGGGGAGCAAAAAGACAAGTGGTAGATGTAGGGGATTCTATAATTAGGGGAATTGATAGCATCCTTTGTAAGCAGGATCGAGAGCCCCACATGGTATGTTGCCTGCCCAGTGCCAGGGTGAGGGACATCTCTGACCGGCTTGAAAGGATATTGGAGAGGAAGGGGGAGGATCCAGTTGTTGTGGTCCACGTCGGGACAAATGACATAGGTAAGACTAGGAAAGAGGACCTGTTTGGGGATTATCAGGAACTAGGAACTAAATTAAAGTACAGGTCCTCAAGGGTTATAATCTCTGGATTACTACCCGAGCCACGTGCAAATCAGCATAGGGACGTGAGAATAAGGGAAGTAAACACGTGGCTAAAGGAGTGGGGGGTGGGGGGGGGGGGGGTGGGGGGGTGGGGGGCGGGGGTGGAGGAGGGAAGGGTAAAACTCCAAGAAGTATGACTAATGGGAAACAAAGCAGCAGGTTAGCGTGTGGGGGGTGGATTCAACTTCATGGAAACTTATGAAAAAACTGAAAAGAAAGGAGAACCCAGGAGAGGCTATTAAAGTCCCCAGAACACAGAATAGGACAGAGTGGTTGGAAAGGGTTAGGAATCGAACTTCAAGCACATCAGATAAAGGGACGACAATGAGAAAGGGGACGGGAAATACAGGACTGAAGGTGTTGTATCTGAATGCACGCAGTAAACGAAATAAGGTAAATGAGCTTGTGGCACAGGTTGAAATTGGCAGGTATGATGTGGTGGGCATCACGGAGACATGGCTGCAAGGGGATCAGGACTGAGAGCTAAATATCTAAGGATATACATCCTATCGAAAAGATAGGCAGGTTGGCAGAGGGGGTGGGGTTGCTTTGTTAGTAAGAAATGAAATTAAATCAATAGCAAGAAATGATGTGGGGTCAGATGATGTAGAAACTGTGTGGGTAGAGTTGAGGAACCGCAAACGTAAAAAAACCATAATGGGAGTTACGTACAGGCCTCTGAACAGTAGTCAGAATGTGGGGCACAAGATACACCAGGAGATAGAAGAGGCGTGTAAGAAAGGCAAGGTTACAGTGATCATGGAGGATTTTAATATACAGGTAGACTGGGAAAATCAGGTTGGTAGTGGATCCCAAGAAAAGGAATTTGTGGAATGTCTATGAGATGGCTTTTTGGAGCAGCTTGTGGTGGAGCCCACTAGAGAACAGGCAATTTTAGATTTAGTGATGTGTAATGAGGCAGATTTGATAAAGGAGCTTAAGGCGAAGGAACCATTAGGAGGAAGTGACCATAATATGATAGAATTTACCCTGCAATTTGAGAGGAAAAAGCTGGAATCAGATGTAACGGTACTACAGTTGAATAAAGGCAACTACAGAGGCATGAGGGAGGAGTTGGCCAGAATTGACTGGGAGATGAGCCTAGCAGGAGAGACAGTGGAACAGCAATGGCAGGAGTTTCTGGGAGTAATTTGGGAGACACAGCAAAAATTCATTCCTAGGAAGAAGAAGCATACTAAAGGGAGGACGAGGCAACCATGGCTGACAAGGGAAGTCAGGGACAGCATAAAAGCTAAAGAGAAAGCATACAATGCGGCGAAGAGCAGTGGGAAACCAGGGGATTGGGAAGCCTACAAAGACCAACAGAGGACAACTAAAAAGGAAATAAGGAGGGAGAAGATTAAATATGAGGGTAAACTAGCCAGTAATATAAAAGAAGATTGTAAGAGTTTTTTTAGATATATAAGGGGTAAGAGAGAGACAAAAGTGGACATTGGGCCGCTGGAAAATGACGCTGGAGAAGTAGTAGTGGGGAACAAAGAAATGGCGGAGGAACTGAATAGGTACTTTGCGTCAGTCTTCATGGTGGAAGACACGAGTAACATCCCCAAAGTTCAAGAGAGTCGGGGGGCAGAGGTGAGTATGGTGGCCATTACCAAGGAGAAGGTGCTAGGAAAACTGAAAGGTCTGAAGGTGGATAAATCACCTGGACCAGATGGATTACACCCCAGAGTTCTGAAGGAGATAGCTGAAGAGATAGTGGAGGCATTAGTGGTGATCTTTCAGGAATCACTCGAGTCAGGGAGGGTCCCAGAGGACTGGAAAATCGCTAATGCACAGGTTCACATGCTGACAAAGAACTTACCTGTGGTTGTAACCAAATTGGATGAGATCAGGGAAGCAACCAAGAGCTACGCCACCTTGAGAAAACTGCAGCAGATTGTGCAAGCTGGCTGGCCCACACATCAGAACGGAGCCCCTTCTGCTGTACAAGAATACTGGAACTTTCTTGAGGAACTTCATGTAGCAGAGGGAATATTTTTTGAGGAAGAAAAGATCATAATTCCTGCAACATTGAGGAAAGAAATGCTGCAGCCCATACATGAAAGTCACCTCAGCTTAGAAATATGCATGAGAAGAGCTCGAGGCCTGGAATGGGAGCACAAATTGGGGAAGGGTGAATGCATGTGTAGTGTGCCAAAAGTGCAGTAAGCCACAACAAAAAGAATCACTTCAGCTACACAGTGTTCCAGAGAGGCCCTGGCAGAAAATTGGAGTGGATTGGTTCACATTTGACAACAGTGAGTAGCTACTAGCAGTAGATTATTACTCGGCTTTTTGAGTCTGTGCTGCTGAGAAATGATAGTAACAGCATCACTGTAATAAATCATTTAAAATCAATTTTTTCTCGCCACAGCATACCTGAAGTGCTCATCTCAGACAATGGTCCACGATTCTCAGGCACTGAGTTTTGCAAATTTCCACAGGACTGGGAGTTTTGCCACCCTACATCAAGTCTCAAATACCCACAATCCAACAGAATGGTAGAACATACCATGCAGACCTTAAAACAGCTGTTGAAGAAGGTAAAGGCAGACAGAAGAGACCCCTACCTAGCTCTGCTGGATTTCAGGAATGCTCCATTAGAGGGCATTGGATCATCTTCAGCACAGCTCCTGATCGAGAGAAGACTAAGAACTAAGCTTCCAACTGTGCCCCAACTGTTTTCTCCACAGCCAGTGAGCTACAGCGTGCAGGACCTGCTCAAATTGAGACAGCAGAAGCAGGAACAGTACTTGGACCAAGGTGCCCAACCTCTGCCTGACCTGAACATGGGAGAGACAGTGAGAATTCAACATGAAGGGATCTGGAATCCTGCTGTTGTCACAGGAGAACCAATGTATTACATAGTGCAGACTCCAAACGGATAACAGTACAGGAGACACCGAAAATTCTTACAGAAAACAAATGAAACACAACCCTGCTTTGAACCAGAAAATGTAACCGAAGATCAAAAACCAGAGTGCACCAATGAAACAACAGATACAAACACAACCTGAGGGTCCTTAAAACTATCCAAGGGGTGATAGTAACACAGAGCTGGAGAAGGCCCTTGTCCTTCAAAATCACCTCTGACACCATTCAGAACATCCAGTGGAAGAATTGTGAAAAAAACCACAGGAATATGGAGATGACTAAAAGGCAAAACAGACTGATCAAAACAGTGAGAAACAATATATAAGAGATTTTGTGTACTTGACTTGAGTTGTATAAGAGTTTTTTTTTTAAAAGGGAAATGTCATGATAATAGTTGATTGTGGTTGTGGACTCCAGTATCAGATACTAGACGGTACTCTGTACTATACATGGGGTCACCTGACCTGGGTGTTGAAGGTCAGATAGCACATGTTGGAGCCTGTCTTGATAGAATTCAGTTACTGCAGATATGTATTCATGTTAAGAAAATGTGTTATCAATAAAGTTGACTCAGCTTCAATGCCAACAGCCTGTGTGCATCATTGAAACAAAAAGCAAGGCACCCACCATTGGTGGGGAATTAAGGGAACCACCCCAGATCCTGGAAAATGTTGGGATTGTGGCTTGTATGGGATTTCAGGGCCCTATTGTTTTCCAATTAGGTTTTCATTTCAAATTTCCAGGATATGCTATTTCTCATTTATGTTTATGGTCCTATTTGCTCTTTTTTTTATCTATTTCATACATCCTGTTAAAATGATTTCACTTAGGCCATCAATTTTCACAGTTTTCCAGTAAAACCTATTCATCTTATTTCTCCCTCTTCCTTTTTGTTTTGTTCAATTCTAGTAAAGGGCTAACTCATCTTTCAGTTTTCAGGTCCGACGAATCAACCAAACCACAAATTTGTCTTTCACTTTAACATGTTCTAAGTAACCTGCTGTGTACTTTGATGTGTTTTCTATTTTTCTCCTAAGTATCAGTATTTGACAGCTCCCTCGTCTCTGAGTCAGAAGGTTCTGGTTTCAAGTCAGTCCCCCAGGCCTTCAACACAATATAAACTGATGCTCCAGTCTAACTCTGAGGGAACACCACATTCCTGGAAGTGACGTCTTTCAGATCGGCTGTTAAATCGAGATCCCGTGGCACTATTTGAGAGTAGGGAGATTTTCTGGTGTCAAAGCTAACGTTCCTCCCTTAACCAAAAATAATCATCTCATTTACAGCAATTCAAAAGTAATTTATTGGCTTTGGAGCTCATTGAGGTACCCTGAAGATGCAACCAAATCTCAAATAACATCACTAAAACAGATTATCTGATCACCATCTCATTGCTGTTTGTGAGATCGTGCTCTGCACAATTTTGACTGCCATGATTCCTCCATTACCACAGTGACTACACTTTAGAAGGATTTCATTGATTGCAAAGCACTTTGGGATGTCTTGAAGTCATGAAAGGTGCTGAATAGATGGAAATTTTTCTTTCTTTTTGAACACATGCAAGTTATTTCCTTATATTTCTTTAGAATTCCCCTGTAGCATAAATTGTTGTGATCTTTTGAAATTTGGCATTCTTGTATTTGTCCTGATGAGTGTAAGCTGAAAAGCTTCAGCAACATGTCTCTCTTTTTTCAGCAATATTCAAGTTCTATACTACTAAGCGACGGCTTTATCTTTCATAAACATCATTTCACTTTGATCCTTGACAATAATTGATTAAAACTCCTGCTTATTTATCAAGTATTGTGATCTACATTATTTATTCTGACATTTTTTTTTCAATTCCACATTGTCACTGCTCATGATTTAAACAAGAATATTCAAAAATCAACACAAATGAGGTTCCTTCAATAGCCCGCAGGGTAAAAGCATTAGCCCTGGTGACTTTAAGCCATATGGTTCAGGATGCCCAAGTTCAAGTCCTGCTCTATATGATATCTCCTGACTCCTTCGATGGTGAGCAGTCGGAATGTGACTACTGACCTCCTGGTCGCTGGCCAGTAGCGTGGATGTTGCATAAAAACAGGGTCCGTCTTAACTGTCGTGTCATCCTTAGCTAGTCAGTTTGTGGTAAACCTGTCAGGTGGTGGAGATTTTTCTGCTTCTGAACCTGGGCGTAATGGGTCATCTGGGCATACTGGATGGCACTGGATCATTTTAAAATATTGGATCACTGGATGTATAGGATCACTGGGTGTTTTGTATCACTGAGCATTAGATCACTGGGAGTATTGGATGACAGGGTGTATTGGATTGTCTGGGGATATTGGATCACTGAGAGATTTGGCCACTGGTTGGACTGGATCTCCTGGGAATATTGGAGCACTGCCAGCATTGGATCACCAGGTGTACTGAATCACTGGGACATTGGATTCTGGGGATATTGGATCACCGAGGGTATTATATTACTGGCGGTTGCGTCACTGGGAGTATTGGATCACTGAAGCATTGGATCTCTGGTGGTATTGGATCATTGGGAGTATTAGATCACTGAGGACATTGGATCACTGGAGGTATTAGATCATTGGGAGTATTAGATTGCTGAGGGCATTGGATCACTGGAAGTATTGGATCATTGGGAGCATTAGATCACTGAGGGTATTGGATCACTGGAGATATTGGATCATTGTGAGTATTGGACCACTAGTATCATTATTTCATTGGGTGCATTGGATCACTGCTTGCACTGAATCACTGGGAGTATTGGATCCTTGTAACAATGGATCACTTGGGGTTCTGGATCACTTGAGAGTATTGGATCATAGGTATATTAGATCAATAATTGTATTGCAACACTACGAGTATTGGATCATTTGGGGGTATAAGGTCACCTGGTGGTATTTGATCACCGAGGGATGCTGGATCACTGAGGTATTGAATCACTGGGAGTAATGAGTCACTGGGGTAATGGATCACTGGGAGTATTGGACTGGGGGTATTGGATCAACTCGAGTGAGTTATCTGCCCCACCTTCTCTGCTCTCTGTCTAAGTGAGCCAATATCATCCAAGAGCAAGAAAACCTGTCCCAGTGATTTCAGGAGAGGAAGAAGGGTAAAGGAGAGAAGAAAAAGCAAAAAGAAAATTGTGGAATCATAATCATAATTCAGTTATGATTAATCTTGTTTGTTTTAATTTAATTTGTTTTGGCCACGATTAATCTTAATTCATTTTGGCCCTGATTGCAATACTTTCACTTTAAATTGCGAGGATAATTTCACAATGCATCAAATTGAACCAAAGGCAATAATTGCTGCTCCTCAATGGGGTTAATTCTGTATCTTGTTGTCTCTCAACTTTCAGTGTCTAAATATACCTTGTAGTGTGGTATTCACCATACAGATCAGGAAAGTGCCAGAGTTCAATCTCTGGTATATGCTGATTCAACTGGTCTCAACAAAGCAGGAGTTCTGTTGAAGAGTCATACGGACTTGAAACATTAACTGTGTTCCTCTCCGCAGATGCTCCCAGACCTGCTGAGTTTATCCAGGTATTTTTATTTTTGCTTTGGATTTTCAGCATCCGCAGTTTTTTGCTTTTATCTTAGTGTTTAATTGACTGCCACTTCTCTTCAAGGAATGCCTACCTTGAAGAAATATTGCTCTTCTCTCCAACAGGATTTCCGTATCTCTCTTTTGCCTTGTTATTCAGCGCTACCACCCCACCCCCCACCCAAAACCAGCTTATAATTCACCTCTTTTCTATTTTTACTTAGTTCTGTTGAAGAGTCATACCGACTCGAAACGTTAACTGTGTTCCTCTCCACAGATGCTGCCAGACCTGCTGAGTTTTTCCAGGTATTTTTATTTTTGTTTTGGATTTCCAGCATCCGCAGTTTTTTGCTTTTATATAGGAGTAATAGTAGTACAGGTTGTATCAGTATTTTGGGCCTGGGTAAAGTAAAAGTTAGCCAAGGTTCCAAGCCCTGATTGCTGTCTAGTGATTCTGCACTGGAAAATGGAGGTCAGGAGACAACAATTTCTGACTCTATATGATGCAGCCCAAGATAAAACAGTTTAGTGCTTTACACAAACGCAATACGACAATCTGGGTGAAACACCAGTTGGATGGTGGCTTCCCCCAACTTGGGGAATGAAATTCTGTGGGATTTCCAACAATCTCCTACATTTACACTATTTCCCTGGATGTTCTGCCAGTCTCCTACTCTTGGAGTTACAGTGGGAGACTGGTGTAAACCTCATGGAATTTCAGTTTAACCAGCCTCAAGAGAGGAGGGGAAAAAATTGAAGAATTAACAATGGATTCTGCTTGTAAACAGTGACTACAGTATTTGATTGGCATTGCATAAATGATCTCTCACATAGATACTGTTGAGTGACATGTCATTGTCTCAGCTCCAGCCATATGAACCCCTATTTTACCATATCTAGTGCTGTATTCCATAGATACATCAGGACAAGCACCCCTGAGATACCAAACAGGACTTCTAATAGTTCATTACCGTAACATTGTGAAAAAATGCAAAGGTTTGAAAGGCATAGAGAAGTGTCAGAAGATTGCTGTCCTGATTCTAGGGATTGTCCCAACATCTGTAGCTCAGTCAAGTTAATGTATGTTTGAGTGAGTTTATGTGAGAGTGTGTTTTTGTGTATGTGTGTTAGTGTGAGTCTGTGTTAGTGCATATAAGTGTGTGTGAGGGTGTGGTAGTGTGTGTTAGTGTGCGTGTATGTGAGTGTGTGTACATGTTTGTATGGGTCTTTGTTCGCGTGTGAGTGCATGGAAGGATGGGGAGAAGGTGTGTCTGTGTGTGTGTGTTTCTGCGTGTGTGTACATGCTTGTGAAAGTGTGTTAGTGTGAGTTTGTGCTAATGTGTGTGGACCTGAGTGTGTGAGGGGTTATATGAGTGAGAGTGGAAGTGTGTGTGTTTATGTGTGAGAATGAAAGTGGCGCTGTGGGATTGTAGGGAGTGTGTATCTGACTGAGGAAATGGGGGTGTTGTCATGTATGTGAGTATGAGTGTGTGTGTGTTTGGGAGTGACTGTGTGTATAAGTGAATGTGTGTGGGTGTATGTGACAAAGTGAGTGTGATGGTGTGTGTGTTTGTGAGGGCATGAGTGTTTATGTGAGGGTGTGTTTGTGAATGTGTGTTTGGGAGTGAATATGTGTGGGTGTTTATGAGGGAGTGAGTGCGTGAGTGTGTTTGTGTGGGGGGTGAGTGTGTTTGAGTGTGGGAATGTGTTATGAGTGTGAGTAATCATGAGTGAGTGTGAGTGTTGGAGTGTGTCATTGTGAGTGTGTGACCATAAGACCATGGACCATAAGACGTAGGAGCAGAAGTAGGCCATTCGGCCCATCGAGTCTGCTCTGCCATTCAATGAGATCATGGCTGATCTGATAATCCTCAACTTCACTTTCCTGCCTTTTCCCCATAATCCTTGATTCCTTTACTGATTAAAAATCTGTGTATCTCAGCCTTGAATATAGTTAACGACCCGCCCTCTGCGGTAAAGAGTTCTACAGATTGACTACCCTCTGAGGGAAGAAATTCCTCCTCATCTCTGTTTTAAGTGGGCGCCCCCTTACTCTGAGATTATGCACTCTGGTCCTAGACTCTCCCACAAGGGGATCAACATCTCAGCATCTACCCTGTCAAGCCCCCTAAGAATCTTATGTGTTTCAATTAGGTCGCTTCTCATTCTTCTAAATTTCAATGATTACAGGCCCAATCTACTCAACCTCTCTTCATGAGAAAATCCCTCCATGCCCGGGATCAACCTAGTAAACCTTCTCTGGACTGCCTCCAACGCCAGTATATATTTCCTTAGATAAGGGAACTAAATTTGTTCACAGTATTCCAGGTGTGGTCTAACAAGTGCCTTGTATAGTTTTAGCAAGACTTCCCAATTTTATACTCCACTCCCTTTGAAATAAAGGCCAACATTCCATTTGCTTTCCCTGTTACCTGTTGAACTTGTATGTTAGTTTTTTGGGATTCATGCACAAGAGCTCCCAAATCCCCCTCTGCTGCAGCCTTCTGCAGCCTTTCTCCATTTAAATAATATTCAGCTCCTCTATTCTTCCTGCCGAAGTGCATAATCTCACATTTTCACACATTATATTCTATCTGCCAAGTTTTTGCCTACTCAGTTAACCTGTCTATATCCCTCTGTCGACTCCTTGTGTCATCCTCACCACTTGCATTCCCACCTATTTTTGTGTCATCCACAAACTTGGCAACAGTAAATTCACTTCCCTCATCTAAGTCATTAATGTATATTGTAAATAATTGAAGCCCCAGAACTGATCCCTGTGGCCCTCCACTAGTTACAGGTTGCCATCCTGAAAGTGCCCCCCTTATCCCAACTCTCTGTCTTCTATTAATTAGCCAATCCTCTATCCATGCTAATATACTATTCCCAATACCAAGGGCTCTTATCTTATTAAGTAGCACTATGTGTGGTACCTTAACGAACGACTTTTGGAAATCCAAATATATTACGTCTACTGGTTCTCCTTTATCTACCCTGCCTGTTGCCTCCTCAAAGAATTCTAATAAATTTGTGTTAGGCATGATTTCCCCTTCATGAAGCCATGCTGACTCTGCTTGATTAGATTATGCATTTCTAAATGCTCTGCTTTATAATAGACTCCACCATTTTCCCAATGACAGATGTTAAGCTAACTGGCCTACAGTTACCTGTTTTTTGTCTCCCTCCGTTTTTGAATAAGGATGTTACATTGGCCATTCTCCAATCCTCTGGGACTTTTCCAGAATCTAAGGATTCTTGGAAGATTACTACCAGTGCATCAACTATCTCTGTAGCTACTTCCTTTAATATCCTAGGATGCAACCCATCAGGTCCAGGGGACCTATCGGCCTTTAGCTCCTTTAGTTTCCCTAGTACTTTTTCTCTCATGATAGATATTGTGCTTATTCCCTCCCCTGCTTTTGCCCCATGATTATTTTGTGCTTTTGGAATGCTATTAGTATCTTCTACTGTGAAGACTAAAGCAAAGTATTTATTCAACTCCTCTGCCATTTCCTGGTTCCCCATTATTATTTCCCAGCTTCACTCTCGAAGGGGCCTATGTTCACCTTAGCCTCTCTCTTCCTTTTTATATATTTAAAGAAGATCTTACTGTCCATTTTTATATTACTTGCTAGTTTACCCTCAAAGTTATTTTCTCCCTCTTTATTATTTTTTTGGCCATCTTTTGTTGGTTTTTAAAACTTTCCCAATCCTCTGGCTTACCACTAATCTTTGCCACATTGTATGTTTTTTCTTTCAATTTGATAATGTCCTTAACTTCTTTGGTTAACCATGGTTGGTTTATCCCCTTCCTACAACCCTTCTTCCTCACTGGGATATATCTTTGTTCAGAGTCATGAACTATTTTCTTAAACGTCTGCCATTGCTCATCAACTGTCTTTTCTGCTAAACTGCTATCCCAATCCACTCCAGCCAACTCTGCCCTCATTCCATTGTAATTACCCATATGTAAGTTTAGCACAGTTGTTTTCAACCCAAGTTTCCAACTCTCAAACTGAATGCTAAATTCTACCATATTTTGGTTACTGTTTCCTGGGGGACCCTTTACTCTGAGATCATTTATTAAACCTGCCTCAGTACACATTACCAGATCCAAAATAGCCTGATCCCTGGTTGGATTCACAACATATTGCTCTTAGAAACTGCCTCGAATACACTCTATGAATTCTTGCTCGTGTCTACCTCTGCCAATTTGATTTTCCCAATCTACATGAAGATTAAAGTCACCCATGATTAATGTACTGCCTATTTTACATGTCCTCATTATCTCCTGATTTATTCCCTGTCCTACAGTATAGCTACTGTCAGGGGGCCTATAGACTACTCCCACCAGTGTCTTCTTCCCCTTGTTATTTCTTACCTCCACCCATACGATTTCTACATCTTCCGATCCAAGATCCTTTCTTGCTATCATACTTATACCATTGCTTACTAACAAAGGTACCCCATCACCCTTTCCTTCCTGCCTGTTGTTTCGAAAAGTCACATACCCCTAAATATTTAGTTCCCAGCTTTGATCTCCTTGTAACCATGTCTCAGTAATGGCTATAAGATCATACCCAACAACCTCTATTTGTGCCATTAATTCATATATTTTGTCATGAATACTCCATGCATTTAAATAGAAAGCCATTAATTTTGCCTTTTTACCATTTTTTCCCCTTTTGACCCTATTTGCTGCTTTATGTTTTTACTCTCTGTCCCTTCCTGTCACACTCTGGCTATCATTACCTAAATAGCTGCCCTACAAGGCTGTCATGCCCTTTTGCTTAGTAAGCCTACGTATCCCCTTTCCAGAACCCTCCTATCCTCTATTTAGTTTAAAGCCCTCTCTACAGCCCTAGTTATTCGGTTCGCCAGGGCACTGGTCCCAGCATAGCTCAAGTGAAACACGTCCCACCAGAACAGCTCCCTTCTACCCCAGTACTGATGCCAGTGCCCCATGAACTGAAACCCATTCCTCCCACACCAGACTCTGTGCCGCGCATTTATGTGTGGATGAGCGTGAGTGTATGTGTTTGTGTGGGTGGAAGTGTGTATGTGTGAGTGTGTGCATGTGTGCTTGTTTGTGTGAGTGAGTGAGTGTGTCTGTGCGTCTGTGTGTGTGAATGTGTTTGCGGGTGGGAGTGTGTGTGGGTGTATGTGAGGGAGTGAGTGTGTGGGTTTGTGTGTGGGAGTGAGTGTGTATGTGAGTGTGGCAGTATGTTGTGAGTGTAAGTGTGAGCTTTGGGGGGGTGAGACTGTGTGTGTGTGGAGGTGGGAATGTCGGGGTGTGTGAGTGTGGGTGTGTGTGAGAAAGAGAGTGAGTGTGATGGTGGGTGGGTGAGTCTGTGTGGTTGAAAGATGTGTGTGGAAGTTAACGTGTGTGGGAGGTAATGTATGTGGGAGTTGGTGTGTGTTTGTGAATATCAGGTGATGGGATCTAATCCTCACCTTTTCATTCGTACTGTAGTAATTGTCCAAGAGCACTTCTTCTCCAAACAGCCATTCTGGATGTTACAATGGGCTCCTTCTTACAATTCATCTATATATAGAGTATGTTTACTTTTGTCTGTAATTATCATGCATGAAAAATCCAGACAAAAGTTCTTAAATTACCCCACAGGATCATTGCCATCAAACACGAGACTCTGCTTGTCTCCCAATTCTGAAGCCAGTTCCTGCGTTTTTCTGATTGTTTTTTTGGACAGTATGCAGTCGACAGTGTTTGCCTGCCAGGGCCTCCCTGTAAATCAGCTCCTGGCTCCATGCACTCCACCCTCTGCAAATATGTCAAACATTTTAGTAAGTCAAATAACTAATAAACTAGGGAGGGGCTCCAAGGAGTAAGCGGATAGAATGGCAATGACCCTCACTCGAGTGCAGAAACAGCAGCCCTGGTGATGTTCGTGTGCTGATACATAGAACTATGAATTGATAGAAAGCAGATATTCAGACAAAGCTTCTGGCAGAGGGTGTTCCTGATCAGGATGCCTGGGGTGTTAGAGCCTGTGAGGGACATTTTCTCAGCGGTCGGGGGGTGTAGGGTGAGTTGGGGTGTTTGTGGCGGGGTGGGGGGGGAGGGTGGAGTTGATAAATAATTAAATATGGCAGAGGTTCTCGCGAAAGTCAGGTTGATGTAACAATAACTTGTGCTGTAGGGCATTAGGGTGTCAGTTTCCCCAGTATTCTTGGCATTTCCAATTTAGGGAGCTCCTCATCTCACCCAAACTGTGTCAGGAATCTCTGAGTGAAGACCAGGCCCTCCTGCAAGAGAAGAGATGGAGCATCATGAGGTGAGTGAACTCCTCCCAAGGCTGCTTTCGCACACTTTCCAGCGACTGGGAACTTTCAGAACCCTGGGACTAGCTGAGGAGTCCACCCACTGTGTTGAGATTTGTGCTGCTAATTTTCAGCGGAGAAAGCGTAGGGGCTGAAACAAAATTGCTTTAAAAACTGGAATCTATAGCTGTAATTGTAACAAACAGTGCTAATTATCATCTAGTCACTTGGTAGTACAGAACTTGAATATTGATACACAGTGAACAATGATCTGATTAGGATAGCCATTGTCCCACAGGATAGCTTTGATGTGCTCTATTTCTGCACCAAGCTTGGGGAGTCTATAGTTCCCCATTGCTTAAGCCATGGCAATGCCTTAGCCAATCAGAGTCAATTTGCCAACCAATCAGCACCCTTTTCTCCTGAAAATTGCAGTGATTGTTTGAAATTTGGCATTCTAGTGTTTGTCCTGATGAGTGCAAGATGAAAAGCTCTGGTAACATGTCTCTCTTTTCAGCAATAATCATTATATGGAAGTAATAGGCCTAGAATTCTGATAATGCCCAAAAATAGTCATGCAGGGGGTAGAAGGTCCATTTCACATTCCATGGCGTTGTCTCACCCAGTGTGCAATCTTGGTGCTGCCTGATAATTTTAATATCACTGGAGTAGAGCCAGCTCAACCCATCGGCTGCATGCTGTTGGGGGAGGGGGTGGGGTGGGGGGTGGGGGGAGCGGCGGTGGGGGTCTGCTGTGTGGTGATGAGCAAATACTGGGGAGATGCAAGCATAAAAGCAAAAAACTGCGGATGCTGGAAATTCAAAACAAAAATAAAAATACCTGGGAAAACTCAGCAGGTCTGACAGCATCTGCGGAGAGGAACACATTTAACGTTTCGAGTCCGTATGACTCTTCAATAGAACTAAGGAAAAATAGAAAAGAGGTGAAATATAAGCTGGTTTAAGGTGGGGTGGGACAGATAGAGCTAGATAGAGGGCCAGTGATAGGTGGAGATTGCCAAAAGATGTCATTGACAAAAGGACAAAGAGGTGTTGAAGGTGGTGATATTATCTAAGGAATGTGCTAATAGGTGACATTAAGGGTAGAAAGCAGGACGAGCAAGGGACAGATAGCCCTAGTGGGGGTGGGGTGGGGGGAAGGAATCAAAATAAGCTGAAAGGTAGAGATAAAACAATGGATGGAAATACATTTAAAAATAATGGAAATAGGTGGGAAAAGAAAAATCTATATAAATTATTGGAAAAAAGGGGGATCGGAAAGGGGGTGGGGATGGAGGAGAGAGTTCATGATCTAAAATTGTTGAACTCAATATTCAGTC
Organism: Cetorhinus maximus; assembly: GCF_964194155.1. NCBI lineage: Eukaryota > Metazoa > Chordata > Chondrichthyes > Lamniformes > Cetorhinidae > Cetorhinus > Cetorhinus maximus. Next base: position 14,431,077 of record NC_135896.1, read on the forward strand.
CGGAAGGCTGTAAAGTGCCTAGTCGGAAGATGAGGTGCTGTTCCTCCAGTTTGCGTTGAGCTTCACTGGAACAATGCAGCAGGCCCAGGGTGGACATGTGGGCATGAGAGCAGGGTGCAGTGTTGAAATGGCAAGCGACAGGGAGGTCTGGGTCATGCTTGCGGACAGACCGAGGGTGTTCCGCAAAGCGGTCACCCAGTCTGCATTTGGTCTCTCCAATGAAGAGGAAACCGCATTGGGAGCAGCGAATGCAGTGGACTAAATTGAGGGAAGTGCAAGTGAAATGCTGCTTCACTTGAAGGGAGTGTTTGGGCCCTTGGATGGTGAGGAGAGGGAAAGTAAAGGGGCAGGTGTTGCACCTTCGGCGGTTGCTTGGGAAGGTGCCATGGGAGGGGGTTGAGGTGTAGGGGGTGATGGAGGAGTGGACCAGGGTGTCCCGGAGGGATCGATCCCTGCGGAATGCCGCCAGGGGGGTAAAGGAAAGATGTGTTTGGTGGTGGCATTATGCTGGAGTTCGCAGAAATGGCAGAAGATGATCCTTTGAATGCGGAGGCTGGTGGGGTGATAAGTGAGGACAAGGAGGACCCTATCATGTTTCTGGGAGGGAGAGGAAGGTGTGAGGGCGGATGTGCTGGAGATGGGCCGGACACGGTTGAGGGCCCTGTCTACCACCGTGGGTGGAAAACCTCGGTTAAGGAAGAAGGAAGACATGTCAGAGGAACTGTTTTTGAAAGTGACATCATCAGAACAGATGCGACGGAGGCGAAGGAACTGAGAGAATGGGATGGAGTCCTTACAGGAAGCGGGGTGTGAGGAGCTGTAGTCGAAGTAGCTGTAGGAGTTGGTAGGCTTGTAATGAATATTGGTGGACAGTCTATCACCAGAAATTGAGACAGAGAGGTCAAGGAAGGGAAGGGAAGTGTCAGAGATGGACCATATGAAAATGATGGAGGGGTGGAAATTGGAAGCAAAATTAATAAATTTTTCCAGGTCCAGAGGAGAGCATGAAGCAGCACCGAAGCAATCATCAATGTATCGGAGAAAGAGTTATGGGAGGGGCCCGGAGTAGGACTGGAACAAGGAATGTTCCACATATCTCATAAAGAGACAGGCATAGCTGGGGCCCATACGGGTACCCATAGCCACACCGTTTATTTGGAGGAAGTGAGAGAAGTTTAAGTAGAAATTGTTCAGTGAGAGAACAAAGTCAGCCAGACGGAGAAGAGTAGTGGTGGATGGGGATTGTTCGAGGAGGAAGCGGAGAGCCATCAGACCATCCCGGTGAGGAATGGAGGTGTAGAGGGATTGGACGTCCATGGTGAAGAGGAGGCGGTTGGGGCCAGGGAACTGGAAATTGTTGATATGATGTAGGGTGTCAGAGGAATCACGGATATAGGTGGGAAGGGACTGGACAAGGGGAGAGAGAATGGAGTCAAGATAGCAAGAAATGAGTTCCATGGGGCAGGAACAGGCTGACACGAACAGTCTGCCGGGACAGTCCTGTTTGTGGATTTTGGGTAGGAGGTAGAAGCGGGTCATCCAAGATTGGGAGACTCTGAGGTTGGAAGCTGTGGAAGGAAGATCTCCAGAGGAGATGAGGTTAGTAACAGTCCTGCAAACAATGGCTTGATGTTCAGCTGTGGAGTCATGGTCCAGGGGGAGGTAGGAGGAAGTGTCTGCAAGTTGGGGCTCAGCCTCTGCGAGGTAGAGGTCAGTGCGCCAGACAACAACAGCACCACCCTTGTCAGCAGGTTTGATGACAATGTCCGGATTGGACCTGAGAGAACGGAGTACAGCAAGTTCAGAGAGAGACAGGTTAGAGTGGGTGAGAGGAGCAGAGAAATTGAGATGACTGATGTCACGCCAACAGTTCTCAATGAAAAGATCAAGAGAAGGTAAGAATCCAGAGGGAGGGGTCCAGGTGGAGGGAGAATATTGGAGGCGGGTGAAAGGATCCGTTGAACGGGGAGAGGACTCCTGCCCAAAGAAGTGAGCATGGAGACGAAGGCGGTGGAAGAAGAGTTCAGCATCGTGCCGAGCCCGAAATTCATTGAGATGAGGGCGCAAGGGTATGAAACTAAGTCCTTTGCTGAGCACTGAACGTTCAGCATCGGAGAGGGGATGGTCAGGGGGTATGATGAATACACTTCAGCTGTAAACAATGGGGATACTGCAGAACCCTATCCAGGGTGGTGGCAGCAGCAGCGTCAGTGTAAATGGGGAGATGTGTCACTTGATATGATTTTTGAGTCGCTGCTACTCCCTCCCTCCCTAATCAGTGGAGGGAGTTACTCCTGCTTTATCTCTGCAGCTTACATTATATTATGAAGTACTTTGGCTTGAAGTGGTTGAAAAATTCATAGAACTACATAGAATGTACAGCACAGAAACAGACTATTCCTATATTTAAGTTTCACACAAACCTCCTCTACCCTTCTTCATCTATCCCGATCGGCGTAACGTTTTATTCCTTTCTCTGCCATGTGTTTATCCAGCTTTCCCTTAAATTCAGCTTGTGTTTTTATTACTCAATAGGAGTGCTTCTGGCACTTTAAGGTTTGAATTCCATGATTGCGTGCCTTTTTGTAAACAATGTATTTGGTAAGAAGAAAAGGATTATTTGGTGTAATGGAGAATATGTCATTGTGCTGGTATGTATTAGTATTGTCAGAAAGAAAGGAAATTTTGCTTAAAAATAAACAAATTAACACAAATTAAATTTAGGCAAAAGAGGAATTACATAGAGCTTGAAATAAGATTAATTCAATTAGGATAAAATTATATTTTTGAAGGTTTTATATAATTGTAGAGTGAAAAGTGAATGTGAATTAAAATATATTAATGTTGTCATGATAATGAAGGGAAAGCACCAAATTGCATCTGGAAATATTGGGCTTTAAAAAATAAGACCTGAGTTTTTAAAAATGCACATAAGCCACTGGCTGGAATGCTGCAGGGTGAGTCCCTAAGAGGTAATGGAACCCCACCCTATTGCCAGACAAAGCACTTTTAAAGACATTCAGAACCTAATTGGTCCCTCCGGTAGACACAATGGGATATAATGGGAGATGAGTATCATCTCATCAATAAATCCTGTGAGACAGATTTGTGAATTTGCTTCCCACTTGGAACACACAAAGAAGGGGTTAAAAGTGAGCTGAAAAGCTGCCCCGGTGTCTGTTAGTGGGTGTTCTGAAAGAGAACAAATACTGGAAGTTTGACACAGAAGTAACAGCCATACACAACACCCCAGCAGATTGCTTTTTTGCAGGTATCCTGATCTCTCTCCCTCTCTATCAAATCCAACGCTACTGGAACCTCAAAACCTACTACTCTCTACTTAATCCAGCTCTACTGGAACCTCGAAACTAACTATTCGTCTACTGGAGTCAACTCTATTGGAACCTCGAATCCGACTATTCGTCTACCAGAGTAAATTCTACTGGAATCTCGAATCACAACAGCCACAACGCTCAATCACCTACTCCCCACAAGTCAAGAACTGTTCCGTATACCTTTTATTACTTCAAACTAAATTCTTACTTTTAGCATGTAAGAACCTATATGCATGTGTTTTTCTCCTTTCTTGCCTTTGGTAGTTAATAAACGTACTCTTACCTTTAACTCAAGAAAGTCTGATTAAATTGGCTCCTTCAAAACCAGAACGATTGGGGTCTGGGAAAAAGGTATCCGCAAAAGGGATCCTTTTTAGATCAAGGGTGGGATTTTCCGCACCTGTCCACTGCCGCGATATTCCGGTCCTGCTGCAAGTCAATGGACTTCTGGCTGGGGCACCACCTCACCCGCGACGGGTCCCGTCCGCGATGGGGCCAGAAAATCCCGGCCCAAATCTTGTTGCGACCAACAGAGAGGGGATGCTGAATAAAGGCAGGGAGCCAGTTCATCCCTCCTCAGCAAGGCTATAACAATTTGGGGGTGTCCCAGCCAGACGGTGAGAAATTGAGCCTGGATCAACAACTTTAGAGAACCTCATCTGGGGGTGGGTCAAAGCAATGTGGGATATACAGGAAATTGCTTGTGGATCTTCTGTTGTGCAGGAATGAGGATGTCTAAGGAAATAATGTTTCATAAAGAAGTGGGTTTAATCTGCTGGTAATGACAGAAAGTGAGAGGGCCAATTCATTAAGTATTTGGCTACCCTACTGTCATTGAAACCAACTTCATCTATTCAGTGTCCACCTATGGCATTATTTTTTTTTTGCCTAGCCTGCAACCTGCAATGGAAGTATTCGCTGAACCATTACTATTTTTAAAGGTGCTCAAAGCACTAAAGGAACTTAAAAGTTGGTTATCTCACATACCAGTGACTGAACCCTGAGGATAAAGGGCCTAACTGTGAAGCCAGGGCTCAATGGAAGGTGAGTGTAAAAGGTAGATAAGTATTAGGTCAAAAGGTGACAGGTAACTTTGCCAGGAATAATGAGACAGAAGGAAGGAACTAAAGGTGGCAAAACCATAAGTACAAATTATATGTAAGAATTTTTCATGTACTAGTCCAACTCCAGTAGATTGCACAATACAGTGTGGTTTGCAGGTGAAGTAGAGTTAGAATATGGGGAGATAATGACCAGAGAACACAGATGTGATTCAGTCCCCATTCTAAAGTCATACATGCCAAACCTATTTGACATTTACATTGTAAATTTGTATATTTATGAAAGAAACTGCCTTTGGAAAATTGTTACACTATAATTATACCCTCCTGCCAGTGATGGCACTGTGATGGGAGGAGGGAGTAATTACAGAGTGACAAGTTCACATAGGCAGTTTTCATTATAAAGATCTAAGAACTTATAATGGAAAAAAGGTTGACAGGAAATGCATGTAGCTGAAAGATTGTTAATGTTAGATAAACTGAAACAAGGAGTAATGGAAACAAAATCCTGAATATATGCTGGTTAAACTAAAGGTACACTCTTGAAATGTTAACTAATCCATTCTCTCTCACCTGTTCTCTAGAGTGCTTACAACATAAATGGTTTGTTTTACAACACTTACTATGCTAAAATCCCCCTGTCACTGTACTAGGGTCACAAGGAGTTGGTATGCTGTACATGGTGAGTGCAAATGCAACAGACAGGCTGTTTGGCAAGCATAATTATGGAGAAAAGCAGAAATAAATTTTAATCCAGCACTAATTAAGCAGTTGGGCAGTTAAAATCAACCGGAAGCTTGATCCACTGATGTACCTCTGGAATTTTAATCTGTTTTTCTGAACAGGTGTCAAGAATACCTGCCTGAAACCACAAGGGTCCTTCATTAAATATGGGACAATAATTTTCTGTAAGAGTGAATCTAATGGCATCTGCCATTAGTTAGACTTGCCATTGCATGCTTAGGTCCTTGAATGTTTTAAGTGACAATTCGGTGAAAGGACGAGCTGATAGATACTTAGGCTCCTTCATGGTGATTCTGAGTCCTGAGTGAACAGAATAATCAATTCTTTATTTCCGTAACCAATCAGATTGATTGATTGAACTTAACAGTATAAAGGTTGGATCTTGTGCTCTTGCTGATGGCGAGCTTGGAGGTGGGAAGGACATGTCCTTAGGCGGGATGGTGCTGGACCCGAACCCAGCCGCCTTGCCACCTCAGCCTGAATTAAGTTCTAGGAGGAAAACCCATGATCAACCTTCTGGCCCCGCTGCTAATTGAGGCCTTTAAGTTGCCAATGAAGAACTATTTAACCATTTAAGGGCCTCATTCCTCCACCGCTGGGATTAACCTAGCTGCGGGCGGGCCTCTCACCATGTGGTGTGCACAAAAGCTGCTACCCTGCAGGCATCTTGTTACATCCAGGGAAGGGGGTCCATTGATCAAATGCACTCAGTGCCTGGTCGAGGGACTAGACATCGGGAAGTGGGGGGCCCCGAAAGCCAACCTCCTTCACTGGCTTCTGAACCCCCTGCAATCTTCTCCCCACGAACCTCAATCTGTGAAACCCCCCATCACATCACTTACCTTTGTCCTGAGTTGCTCTGCAATCCTGGGACTCTGGGAGAAGTTCTTCTGGAAGCAGCCACATCCTCCTCTGTGGGGGTGCTGAGCACAAGAGCTGCAACCTCTGATTGGCTGGTAACTCTTGCTAAGCAAGACTTCTGTCCCTGGGGTCTAATTCCAGAGAAAGGCCCGCCCCCTGGCCTCGCCACTGCCTGATTGGCTTGCGGTTCAGCAGGCCTTCCAGAAAAGGGGCAGCACAAGACCCTCACCGGTCTCCAGCCGGCAGGCGAGACCCCCGATGCCTCAACAAGATTCTGCCCAAAGACTGTGAAGGTAGTGTAAATTAGAATGAATGAATTCAATGCCAAATCAGAAAGAGAAATAAAGAGAAAGAAAGAAAGGCTGAAATGAGAGAGAGAGAAAATGAAAAAAGAGCATGTTAATATTTTTAAATTTAGAGTTTGACAAACTCCAACAACTAAAACCTGAAGGAATGAGATCCCATATTTTTAATTTTCAACGCTAGTAAGGTGAACTGTCAGTAATTAACACTCATCACATTAAAAACATACTTAATCTGAAATGAACAAAACAACTTTCTGTGATGAGATTAGTTCATATTGATCATGCTAATATAGCAACTTCACACATTCAATGCCTTTCAGTGGTGAACCAGATGCTGAGAAATGGCACAAATAGTAACTTTTGGATTTTCATATTAACCCACATCTGGCCTCGTCTCAAGTTGTTGTAGTATTTGTGCAAGAGTCATTAGTTTTACTGTTCTTTTGATAGCGAATAATGACTCATGCAGATCAGACTGTGATAACGGCATCGTGAGTCAACTGCTATTTTAAGTGGGTGACTGAGCAGGGAAAATGTTGTTGCTTTTTGGGAGGAAAGGTTGGTGGTGGCGGTGAGTGGTCAGGAGAGACCCAAACAGGTAAAGTTTGGAAAAAAATACTTAACTTTCCTTGTGGGGCCAGAAGCAGTAGAATTGCTCTTTTGTGCTCCACAAGGAAAGTTTAGCTCTTCCCTGCCCCAGACAACCCTCAGTACAATTCCCAAAACTCCCTCCCCTGACTTTTCTGAGTGCCGGGGACCGTTTCTTCGATTCCAGCTGGTGGCCTTTTGTTGTCTAGTATTCTGCACCCCCTGCCACTTTGTAGCAGGGAACCCATCAGAGTATGTGGATGACGATTGAAAATCTCACAGGCTTCACGCTGCTGATGTCAGTTGGATTTGGTGCTTGACTCAGCCCCCTGCTAGCCTGATTCCTGCTCCATGTTAAAATCGGGTCTAAAACTTTAATTATCTTAGAGGTAATATTGAAAAAAATGGACCTCACAGCAAACTGACAGAAGACATTATGAGGGACAACTTGAACATCTCTCAAAAATGTCTCAAGCACTTCCTCTATAAACTCACAAACAGCATTAGCCAGTTTATGTATTTCTGATGGTGTTGGATGAGGGTGGGATATTGGCCAAAATACCAGGAGAGCTCCCTTCCACTCTTGGAATGGTGTATGAGATCTTTTACCTGAATGTGCAGACAAATCCTCAGTTTAATGTCTCATCCAACGCGTGGTATTTCTGGTAATGCAGTGCTCCAGCAACAATGATGTGTTTAAGTGTTGGAGTGAATTTCTGATTTAAGTGTGCAACCAACTAATCCACACTCTGGCCGTGCATCTGTTTACATCATCTGAGATGAAGCACCATTTCAGGGTCAAGGAGAGTATCTTTTTCAGAAATCACTGCAAATAAACTATTGACATCTACCCTGCACATGTAGCAAAAAACAAAAGAGATGGGGCAGATCAGAGCTTACACAATGAGGTTGAGTTCAGAAGGGAAGTGCCTGCATACTTTGTACATTTTGTTAACTTATCAGTCACTCTTTGAGAAGTCACAGGTACTTTTTCTCTGGACCCTGACACTATCTTTACATCAAAATACCTTTACCCTCTGCCAAGAGCTGACGGACCTGCTGATACACACTCAGATCAGCGGCCCATTCCTTGTTAATGGAGCATGAGTTCTACGTTACAACAGGAGCCACGGTGCTTTTGGCGGCCCTGCCGCGAGAGTCACTGCTATTTAAAGTAAGCCACGTACCCGCAGGCTGAGATAGTGCAGGAATCAAACCTCTGAACTCTGCTGCATTTCAGGAATTAACTCTAAGTGGCACTTTTCATGGTCACACCTGTATCCAATTTACACCCAGTAACTGGAGTAAGTGAGGGAGGAAGATGCCAGGAGGTAATAACATTTCCACAGCTCTGAATCGTTGGATGATTTCAGTAGTGGGACAGGTTGGATCTGTGATCATTCATTGCTAGAAATTGTCAACAGAAATCATTTTGAGTGTCATTATTCTTTGTTACCTTCCTTCAAGTAAATTATCATTAGTCCTTTTATATTGAAGAAATAATCAACCAGCATATAAGGTCCTCTTTTTCCAGTGAATTATTATGACTTATGAGATTTATTATTGTTGGGAATGAGTGTAACCGGGGAATCTCAGATGCATTAGATTGGCCACTTTCTTTTACCGGTTGGGACTTCCTCAGCTGATGTTTCCATTCAGCATCAGCAATGCAATGGGGCTCATAGTAGGAGGTGTTTTTGTGGATGGTTAAATACTTCCCAATGATGTTACAGACTGATGGGTTGCAATAACTGATTGAATCGCAGTCACAACCAGGCGAGGTTTTGAGGTGCCATTTGTACAACAGGTAGCCACATCGGCCATATTCAGTCTGTCTTCTAATGAGGGTTGTCTGCGTGCTCCCAGGGGAGATTGAAGCCTGGTTGTTGAGATGTTGGACTGAAGACAAAGGCCAGGATTTTCCTGCCCCATCATGGCGGGACCTGCCGCGGGAGATTTGACGGCCCAGCCAAAAGTCCATTGACTTTCAACAGGACTGGTCGAACCCGGCAGCAGGTGGGGGTGGAAAACCCCACCCCATATGTTTATTTGGGAGGGTGTTTTCTGCCCAAGCTTTCTTTCAGGTTCCATCAGTGTTATGGAGCTTGAGATTCTCAATTCGTAACCAGAAAGAGTTTCATAGAGCCCATGTAGTGAGTTGGGGTGGTCTTGAAGGTCCCTATGGATGGGGAAGTCCATGTTGCTGCTAATATGAGTTATTTATCTGTGTCAAAAACAAAAATACCTGGAAAAACTCAGCAGGTCTGACAGCATCTGCGGAGAGGAATACAGTTGACGATTCGAGGCCGAATGACTCTTCATCAGAACTAAGGAAATAGAGAAATGAGGTGAAATATAAGCTGGTAATCCTGTTGGAGAGAAGAGCAATACTTCTTCAAGGTAGACATTCCTGAAGAAGTATTGCTCTTCTCTCCGACAGGATTACCAGCTTATATTTCACCTCATTTCTCTATCTCCTTAGTTCTGATGAAGAGTCATTCGGACTCGAAACGTCAACTGTATTCCTCTCCGCAGATGCTGTCAGACCTGCTGAGGCTTTCCAGGTATTTTTATTTTTGTTTCAGATTTCCAGCACTGGCAGTATTTTGCTTTTATTTATCTGTGTGTTGCTGGGTCCTGTCAAATGGAGGGAGAGGCCAAATTTGAGAGGACTGGTAACCACTGAATTGGCGTTGATCTCAGAGTTCCAGAGATTATCTTCATCATCACTGTTGTCTATTTTTTTTTGTAATGAGTGACTAGCTCGTTGTCATCATGGCTGTCCTTCGATTCGAGGATAATGTCTACACAGGGTCTTGAGTTTCTGCAATGGGTCTTGCTGTAACTGATCAGGTTGATTTTCAACCCTCATATCTTTGGATACATGGGGTAAGATACCCCATGAGCTAGTGGGATCTGGAGTACATGATATACTTCTTTTCTTTCCTTCTCTCCCGCAGCTCTGCCTCATTATGAAGACATTGTGACACAAAGCATGACGTAGCTTGATGGACAAGTTGTCACCATTTTGAACAATTGGTAGCAAGTTCTTCCCAGTCGTTAATGTCAATGCTGCGCTTCAAGGAGAGCTTCAGAGTGCACTTGAAGGGTTTTCTTTGTTCTCCCCTGGAACATTGGCCATTTGAGAGTTGAGATAACAGCACCTAGTGGGGAGACGGTTTTCGGCCATCTGTACACAGTGTTCAGTTCAAAGAAGTTGATTTTATAGGAGTGTTACCTGAATGGTTGTGCAGCTGGCTTCAAAAAAGACACTAGTATTTGTTTTCCAGTTCTCCAATTGAATCCAGAGAATGTGGCAGAGGCATTGCTTCTGGAATTTCTCTAGCGTTCTTATGTGTTGCTGATACACGGTCTAGGTCCCGCTGCAGTACAGGAGTATGGTGATGTCAACTGTTCTGTATACTTGAACTTTTGTTGACTTACAGAGGTCTTTGTTGTCAAACATTCACTGCCATAGTTTGTAGAAGGCTGATCCAATGTTGGATCGCCTCATCAATGGTGGCCTTTCAAGAGAGGTGGTTGCCAAGGTATGGGAAGTGCTCAACATATTCCAGAGCCTCTCCTTCAACATATATTTGGGGTGGGGGGTGCATTGGGGGTGGAATATTTAGCTGACCAGGTGTGGGTTGATATGTAGGTTTTGTTTTGGCAACATTCAAGGACAGGCCGAGTTTCTTGTATGCAGAAATGAGCAGAGTGAGAGTGGCTTGCAAATCTAGTGCTGAGTGGGCAATGACACTGCAGTCATATGCATACTGTAGATCATGTATATCTATGATGATCAGTTTAGTTTTGTCATGGAGGCAACTGAGGTTAAAGAGTTTTCCATCTATACAGTTTTATTTCACCCCTCTCCTAACTATACTCAGTTCTGCTGAAGGGTCATGAGGACTCGAAACGTCAACTCTTTTCTTCTCCGCCGATGCTGCCAGACCTGCTGAGTTTTTCCAGGTAATTCTGTTTTTGTTTTGGATTTCCAGCATCCGCAGTAGTTTTTTGTTTTTAGACAGTTTTTAATACTGACACCAGAGGGCATTTGATCTTTGATGAGGTGAATATCCACTGACAAGTAGATAATTATAAATAGTATGTGGGTTGTCATTCAGCCTTGCTTGACCCTGGTCTAGATTTTGAAAGTGCCTGTTTCAGATCTCCCACTCAATACAGTTTACCTGGTTTTTGTTTGTACCATTTCAGGGAAGATGATGTTGAGCACAAATGGGAGACTGTGTGCAAAGGATGGTATGAGGGAGAACACTGAAAGAAACAACTAAGCTTGAGGAATAGAGAGTGGCCACCTACCTGACTTTGCCTCTGACTGCCCCCAGTGGCACAGCTGAGGATCAGTGGACTGCTTTGTGGGAAATTGCAGGTGCAATTCTATGTTCTGCCACTATGCGGTGGTAACCTCTTGGAACACTCATTGACCAAAGGTGAAAGTTTCTGGAGACCAGCAATTTTGCAGTTAACCAGCATTCTGCAAATGCAGGGCTATGCACATTGTGCATATGCACATTCATTATGAATACAAAATTCAGTTTTCAGTGTGGGTTTTAAACTACAGCAATGGTTTCACTAGGTCACAGCGGAGTTTCCAAACACTAAAGTGCCTTAGACAATTTTGGCTCTGAGCTGGGTCATTGGTTTGCAGTATATCAAATTCAACTTTTATTACAGGACATTACAGGTTTTTTACAAGGTGTTTGGAATACTGCATTCCGTGATGTTTTTCTGTTTATGGTTTGCGGTGGCTGAATAAATTAAAAATTCAATTTCATTATCTGGATTCTGAGACTTTTAGAGTCCTAGAAGCCTACAGAAGTAAAAGGCCCTTTGGCCCATTGAGTCTGCGCCAGTCATACAAGTACCTAACTACTCTAATCCCATTTTCCAGCACTAGGCCCATAGCCTTGTATGCCATGGCATCGCAAGTGCACATCCAAATACATCTTAAATGTTATGAGGGTTTCTGCCTCTACCACCCTTTCAGGCAGTGAGTTCCAGATTCCCACCACCCTCCGGGTGAAAAAATTCTTCCTCACGTCCCCTCTAAACCTCCTGCGCCTTACTTTAAATCTATGCCCCCTAGTTATTGATCCCTCCACCAAGGGGAAAAGTTTCTTCCTGTCTACCCTATCTATGCCCCTCATAATTTTATATACCTCAATCATGTGCCCCCTCAATCTCCTCTGCTCCAGGAGAAATAAGCCCAGTCTATCCAATCTCTCCTCATAACTAAAACTTTCCAGCCCAGGCAACATCCTGGTAAATCTTCCCTGCACTCTCTCTAGTGCAATCACATCCTTCCTATAATGCGGATTTCAGAACTGCTATGGCCTAGCTGTGGCCTAACCAGCGTTTTATATAGTTCCAGCATAACCTCCCTGCTCTTATATTCTATGCCTCGGCTAATAAAGGCAAGTATCCCATATGCCTTCTTAACAGCCTTATCTACCTGTCCCGCTACCTTAAGGGACCAGTGGACATGCACACCAAGGTCCCTCTGATCCTCGATACTTCCCAGGGTCCTACCATTCATCATGTATTCCCGTGCCTTGTTTGTCCTGTCCAAGTGCATCACCTCTCACTTAACCGGATTAAATTCCATTTGCTGCTGATCAGCCTATCTGACCAGCCCGTCTATATCCTCCTGTAATCTTTTCTGGTTTTTGGTGATCAATCTGTCTACAGAAACCAAAGGTTAATGGCCTTGACTACATATCCAGCTCAACATTGTCGAAAAGGGTCGAATAATTGAGCAAGATTGCAAGGGTACAGAAACCTAACATTTTGCCATTTCATAGGTGCTGCTATTCTTTTGGAGACAAAACTAGAAGATGAGGAAAGTTTTGCCAATACCATTCACCATTTTGGCACATACCAGGCCACATATACAAACTCAGTATAACAACCATGAACCCACATGAAGAACTGCATATATAATGTTCGTAAGATAAATCAGTTTGCTGGTCTTTCTATTAATGGTATGCCAATATACATTCCCTTTACCAACATCTGTTCTCTCTATAGTTAGTCAAAAGGATATGTAACAAAAGGGACAAAGACAAACCTATCGTGTTGATTTGTTTAAATGTCTGCTGTTTGCCGTGTATAGTATGTGTTCATGTTCTTTGACACCCTGGCTGTATTCCTACAAAGGTTGCTTCAGTGCTTCAAGGAATATAGGAACAGCAGTAAGCCAGGTTGAACAGGTGTGTCAGCTGTGGCTCAGACCTCTGAGTCAAAAGGTTGTTTTCAAGTCTTGCTCCAAAGATTTGAGCACAAAAATCTAAGCTAACACTTTAGTTCAGTGCAGAGGGTGTGCTGCACTGTGGGAGGTGCTGTCTTTTGGGTGAGGCATTAAACTGAGGCCACATCTGCTCCCTCAGGGGGATATAAAAGAGCCGATGCCCATGAAAAACAGGAAATTTACCCCGATGCCCTGGTCAATATTTATCCCTCAATCAAAAATAAAAAGTTTACGTGGTCATTATCACATTGCTGTTTGTGGCAGCTTGCTACATGCAGACTGGCTACTATGTTAAAACAGTTCATCACAACAGTGACTACACCTCAGAAGTGCATCATTGGCTGTGAAGAGCTTTGGGAGGTCCTGAAAACGTAAATAGTGTTATGTAAATGCAAGATTTTCATTCAGTCCCTTGTATCTGGTTCAATTACATCATGGTAATCTGTTATCAATACCACTGATGGAAGTTGGCTCATATAACCGGGAGGTTCTAATTTGTTATGAGAGGATGGCAGAGGAGCCACCAGTATTTTCTGTTGGTAGAGCATCAGGATGCAAAATGTTGATAGCATAATGGATGGCTCTCTGCCTTCTAGTGGATTGTATGGAAGCGTGTGGCCAGGAGTCTAACAAAAGGCATGGCTGCTAGTTTGAGCTCTTAGTGTTCTGTTTTTGAACCCCATTCCTCAGGCCACTGATAGTTAGCACCTACTACTGCCATCAGGGGCAGTGTAACGCACATTCATAAGTTGAGAGAAACATTCCCTCATGGTTGACTGCATTCTCACAATGAGATTGCTCAGTTCTAACCACTGGGATACTTGAAAGGTAGCACCCATGTGATCCATACTATTATGTAGCTTTTCTCCACTCCTGTAATGTTTCCTACATTACAGCAGTGACTATGCTTGAAATGTGCATCTTCAGTTGTAAAGTGCTTTGGGGTGTCTTGCAGTGTTACATGAATGCAAATCCTTTTCTTCTTTGCTTAGTCATTGGGCCATTACATCCAGTTATTGATGCAGTGCATTACATATGTCAGAACAAGTGGTATTTATCTCTCAAATAGATCTATCTATCCTTTCCAGCCTCTAATCCACTACAGCGGGAACTTGGGCCAAGATGTAAGTGATGTCTCATTGGTGCTGCCACAGTCTCACATCAGTGGTGGTCCCACCAATCTCCATACTTCCTGTCCTTCAGTTTGAACCTCTAAGGGGGAGCTATCAGCTGCTCATGAATTAGGTGGGGCGTATAACAGGTGGTCGACCCTAAGTCTCTCACGACCTCCACACTCCCACCAATCGAAGTTAAAAGTTCCGGCCTAGGTCTCCCATGCTTGTAACTCCTCCAATGCAACCTCAATGAGTGGAAGTGCTGCATACTCCATGTTTGTGAAAATGCAGATGTTTCTGGAATTGTACTGTTGTCTGAATTAAGAATCCATCTGGGATCTCATAAAGTTCAGGCAACTCTTGTTTTTTAAACTACTAAAATATTATCATAGCAGAGCTCTGGCAGGGTGAATTAAATTCCTGAAAAGTGATCAACACAAGTTCTCATGGACTTAAAAGTTGTGCTAATGCATCAATGATTCTTCATTGAAGCCCCAAATGAACAATAACCAGAAACTCCTCATCATCCCAAAGTATTTATTTAGTTCCTCAAAGGGATTCTACTGAGAAAACAATCCCAAAGCTGTTGCCACATCAAGCTGAAGAAGAAATTAAAGTTATTAAAGTAACAGCAGATCTCTCATGGTGATGCTCATTGGGTCGGCTGAGGCTTGAAGCAAGACTGTGATGTTTATCTTCAAGCGCGGAGCTATGTTTAATATGCTGTGTCCCTTTAAGGCCACTAGCCTGGTGTGCTTTGTGAAGAAGAGAGCAAGAACTTGTGTACAAGAACCAAAAGCAACACGAGGAAAACCTTTTTTATGCAGTGAGTGGTTGGGATCTGGAATGCATTGCCATAGAGAGTGGCGGGGGACCAGGGCCTGTGCAACCACTAGGCAAATTAGACGGTCGCCTAGGGTGGCAAGATTTGGTGGGGTGGGTGTGGGCGGTGAAAAACTGCCAGCTTTTTGTAAAAATCAGAACTGAAAGCCAGCTGGAAAACTGCAAAGCTGCCCGAAAGTCAGAAGCAACAGTCCCCCCCTGTGTCAGTTTCTGACAGTTGCTGAGAGTGGGAAATGGCTGTAGAGTTGTGATTGAAGGAGCTGCTGCTGCTCCAATCACAGATTCTGTCTCTCGTGGTTTGGTGTGTTGTGGCTGTATTTGAAGGAGATGCCTGTGCTGTCACATCTTCTCATGAATATGTAGTGCTTGAACAGGTTCAAAAAGTTGAATGCAGGGAGGCAGCAGGTTTGCGGTTACACATTAGTAGCTTGGAGGAGGCTGGAACTGAGCTTGAGGGAGAAAAAAAAAACTTTCCAGGGGAAAGAAACTCCACCCTGGAGTCAATTAATAACCATTGCTCATTTTCATGGGCAGCAATATCAACTGCCCGTTTCCCAGCCTGTTATCCTGGTTATAAGCGTTAGAGTATTATATCTATAAATCGGTATAAATTATAAACTGTTGTCTCTTGTTTTAGTTTTTGTAATTAATTCAGTTTTATTTGTACTGAAACACATTGTACCTATTTCTTTAATGTTTTGCAAGTGGATTCAAAAGCGGGAGTGTCAGTTTTGTACACATGAAAGGCATGTCAAATATATGAGCACGACATTGGAAAAATAAATCAGTTTCTGGTTGCTTACTCCATGTGGTAGACACTTCACTACTTGCCTATGAGCTGTCTGGATGTCACCACCAACATAGCACCATTTTTAACATCTGACAGCTGTGTAGCTCCACAAGATCCCTGTCTCCAAACTTTCTCCTGACAACTGACTCAGTCAGCTAAACAAGAAGGTGTTAGCTGCCAGGCTCCATTGAGACCAGACACTTAGTGAATTCAACATAATCTTAGATGTACCCACATAATCTCACTCAGATTTTAAAATATGTTTTCTATTTCTATAAATGTTTGAGAAATGAACCATGCTAGTGATCCCTCAAATGCACGTTGTACATTTAATGTTGAAAATATAGCTGTTCTAAATAAACCTCGCTGGGCTGAAAGTTAAATGTTTCATCAGATTGGACTGCATTGCGTCATCCAAAACATGATCTTCTCTGAAATTTTAAAGATGCCATCTTGTTTCTGGTTAACTTTAACATTGTTAATATTGTTTTAATTTCTGTTTTTTTATTCATTCATGGGATGTGGGTATCGCTGGCTGGGCCAACATTTATTGCCCACCCCTAATTGCCCTTGTTTAGAGGGCATTTGAGAGTCAACCACATTGCTGTGGGTCTGGAGTCACATGTAGGCCAGACCAGGTAAGGACTGCAGATTTCCTTCCCTAAAGGACATGAGTGAGCTAGATGGGTTTTTACGACAATCAGCAATGGTTTCACGGTCATCATCAGACTTTTAATTCCAGATTTTTATTGAATTCAAATTTCACCATCTGCTGTGGTGGGATTTGAACTCAGGTCCCCAGTCCAGTGACAATACCACTATGCCACCACCTTCCTTAAATTCCCCTTAAACTTCATTTCTCATAAAATTATGGGGGCATTGTTGTACTTGAGGCATCAGAAAAGATACTTTTTAGCAGTAAACAATCATTATTCCCAGGAGGAAATGTATTCATGTTTTGCCAAACTGGATTGTTTTTGTTACGCTGACTGAAATTGGGTAGAAATGGGCACAAAAGCCCTGTGTTTTGTATTTGGATGCAGTCAGCACCGACGGCAAGCTTATTGTACTAATGACAGGATGCTCACTCTGCAGTCTCCCTACACACAAAGTGAAGGGATCATAGGAAGAAATAGAGGGAACACAGAAAGAGAGCTAGAGTCAAGGAGAGAGACACACAAAAGGAGAAAAAGAGGGAGAGAGACATAGACCGAGAGAGAGAGACAGACAGACGGACAGACAGAGACAGATAGTAAGAGAGAGATAGAGGGAAGGAATAATGTAGGACAACACCACAAGGGCAGGACAAGAAATCTCTGTGTAAAACAAGGGTTCCTGGATTCCATCTGTCTTTACAGAAATTGATTTGAAAATATAAATGCAAAAAAGTTTATGTAATTTTTAAAAATTGTTTAAAAGTTGTTTGTCTATTCATGAAACTACAAAAGTGAACAACCAAGCTTCAGTATGCGTGGGGGATGGGTAATACCGGTTAAAAATGCCAGTTCTGTGTTTTCAACCAATCAGAAAGCTTCTGGGTGATTTTGTGGTGATGCGGGTGTAGGGGCCTTGTGAGAGTTGCGGGAGCAGAGCACGCAAATCCAGTGAACAATACTGAGGAAACATGGCGCAGCAGAACAGTGGGAGGCTGAGACTGGAGCAAGGGAAGACCTTAGGTAGCAACTATCCATGAATAATTCATTTTTGACAGTTAATTTGTGGGGGGAGGAGGGGGTCGGCACCAGGCTGAAGGTTCGCCTAGCGTGGCAAATACCCTTGTATCAGCCCTGATGGGGGGCAGATTC
Organism: Cetorhinus maximus; assembly: GCF_964194155.1. Lineage (NCBI taxonomy): Eukaryota > Metazoa > Chordata > Chondrichthyes > Lamniformes > Cetorhinidae > Cetorhinus > Cetorhinus maximus. The sequence continues at coordinate 14,448,795 of NC_135896.1, forward strand.
AATCATGGATTTCAGGAGGGAATTGGACAATTATCTGAAGAGACAAAATTTGCAGGGCTATGGGGAAAAGGCGGAAGAGTGGGACGAGCTGAATCGCTCTTGAAGAGAGCTGGCACGGCCACAACAGCCAAATGGCCTCATCTTGTGCTGTAACCATTTTTTGATTCTATTCTATCCAAATTTATAAAGCATCTATTCCGGACCCACAGGACGTCTCAAACTATTTCACAGCCAAGCAATTTGTTTTCAAGTTGCAGTCATTGCTATTGTGATTGAAAAGGCACATCCTGAGATCATTCATGCTAATTGTTGGGGAAACTCACTGTAGATTGGCAGCTTCTTCGTACATTGTTGAGGGAACTCACTGTAGATCAGCAGCTTCTTTGTAAGCTGTGGCCTTGGGATGAGGCCAGATTAAAAATGTCAGAAAAACAAGAAATAAGTGACTGGTTTTCTCCTTTTTCCACTTTTGGCACTTTGAGGTTGGATGATTGAAGAGTGACAGACATGTGTTAGATGCATGAATTTTATACAGACAGATTGACTGTCCTGTGCATTTGGGCAATTCACTTTATTTCTGCAGTTTCCTGTCTCTATTGAATGTGAAAACTTCATTTCAACTGCAGCATTCTTCATCTGGACTGGCAAACATTTCAAAAGCAACTAAATGCAGCAATACTTGGGAAATAAAAGGAAATAAACTTAACATTTTTTTCATTTTGTTAACATTACTAGGGCTGATTGAAACAGTGAAGTGGGAGACAAATGATCCTAGTTGATCACAGTTGAATGAGTTAAAAGTCTTTTTTTATTATTGTCAAATGCATTATTTAAAGGGGAAGTAACCTTGCCAAAATAAGAAAATGCCTTTGACAAGCATTTTAGAATTTGTTTACAGAAGGCTTAACAGTATAAATCATGTTGAGGCACTTAGAGTCCTACATGCAAGTGTTGTGAAGAAAATAACACATTCCATTTCTTCTGACTCCTCCTTCACACCAGTCAAAAAGAGAGATTGACAAACCTCTTGCTTGAAGATGGTAACCCTTTAAATATTGGCTTTGTTACAAAGTCCAAATAGATACATATCACATAACCTACCCACAAGAAAGTCATTATATTTTCCTAGTAAGTTGTTTAGTAAAGTTGTAGTTTGTCACAAATCATATGCTTATTGCATTGCATCTCTGGAAGAATGAAATTGCTGAGTAAAAGTAAGTTTGACTGCCAGAATCATCAGTCGTTTGTAAAGTATCTAATGGGCTGTTTACTGAGAATATTTCAAATGGAGTATTCACTTGGATCAATGTCCTTAGTCATTGACTTAGTACCTCCTTGTGGCATCATTTCGAATGCAATGCAGATTGAGGTGCGGAGCTGCTTACTTGACATCAGTATCTCCAATTGTCACAGGGATTTGCAGTTGTTGTTTTATTTTTTGGTCAGCTGACTATCCAGGTTTTTCAATTATTTAGGGCATCATGCCTTAGGCCAATTGTGCACTTGCCCAATAACCACATTTTTAAGCAGGCTGCGTCTGCTCTCTCAGGCGGATGTAATAATTCCCATGGTGCCATTTCTAAGAAGAGCAGTGGCATTCTCCTTGGCGTCTTGACCAATATTTATTGCTCAGCCTACATCACAAAAACACATTATCTGGTCATGATCACGCTGCTGATTGTGGGACTTTGCTGTGGGGAAATTGGCTACTCTGTTTCCTATGTTATGAAAAGAATTAAAAAGTATTTCATTAGCTTTAAAGCACTTTGGAATATTCTGAGATTGTGAAAGGTACTATATAAATGCAAATGTTTCTTTATTTGACATTCAGCTGTTGGATGGTCGAAAGCATTTATTTAACATTTCTTACATGCAAATTTGTATTTTGAACCAGATTTCTGAAGTAAACATTTCTTAGCAAGCAAGAATGTGCAAGAGTGTACAAAGGTTGCAGATATAACTGGGCTTTCCTTTCCCCATGAAAATAAGCCGTCTTGCCTGATATATTTTTTGAAGTGAAATGGAGGAGATGCATCTGCCCAGACGAACCGCCTACACATTCTAACAGGAGAGTTACATGCATTCCTCACAAAAGTATTCTACATTTGAGAACATCAGCAAATATTTCCGCAATGCAAGTTCCCACATTTCATTTACAAGTTTTATTGTTAACATTACATGTTTTTTTCAACAACAAAAAAATTCATTTATATATGTATTCACTGGTAGGCTTGCCTGAGTTATACAACATTCTCGCTCACCTTCTCATCACAGGCCTCCTGCTCATGGAACATGTGGCTTCTGCATTTTTGGCTTTGATGTCAAACCACTTTGATCTTCAAACATCTGCGAGTGTTTTTTTCCCCAGAAACTCTTCCTCCTCTTGCCTCAGGACAACCCTTCTCCTCTCCCCTCCCCCCTCTTCTTTCCATTTACTTTCCTTCATGGTCAAGTGCTGACTGATTTGGTACTTCTGGAGGTTTATGACCTCCTGCCTCAGGTTACCACATGGTACAATCTCAATCAGCAGTTTCAAATTACCAATAACTTATCAGGGAAAAAAATACCTTTTCAAAAAATCTTTAGCTCACTTTACATGGATTTGATCATGCAATCTTCTCTCACAATGAGATTATATCTTAAGAAAAATGGATAATTCAAGCACATAAATATAATTCATGCTTTCATTGACAAGTTGCATACTGTCAGAAGGCCACTCAACTCATTCCTGAGGGAAAGCATCCAGCCTCTGCTAGGCACCTTACCCCCATCCCCCACACTCCACCTCCCACCAGAAGAGAAATTTATCATAGTACATTAAAATGATCCAAACTAATTCAATTTGCTTACTTTATTTTTAATGCAGATGATGCAGCCAATACTCTGTCAAATGTCAGCTAGAGACAGCAGCAACATATTGTCAGTCATATGCACCATGTCTATGTGTCCTGGTTAAAGCGTTTGGCTGTTTTTTGTTTAGATTGAAAGAATGATTTAAGCAGGCTGCAGATAAAGATTTACAATTATGGTTAATTTTATCTCTGGTTTAGAAGAAAACCTGAAAGAAACACAACTTTGTCTGCGGACAACTAACGTCTTTTGAGGAGTGATGTATATGCTGACTGGTAAAGGATGGGACTGAGCACTCAGCTTATCAATCAAACTCCAGCACATCTTCCCGGCAACACAGCCAGGGAGTACTTTCAAAAAGGTGCACATAACCTAGGATATAAAAAAATCATTTTTAAACCCTTGCTTACTCTATTAATATACCATATCAATAATGTTGATCTGACTAAGTAGGACTTGCATTTATATAGCATCTTTCACAACCTCAGAATATCCCTAAGTTCTTTACAACCAATGGAGTAATGTTTTTGAAGTGCAGACACTCTGGTAATGGAGGAAATGCAGGAGCCAATTTGTACACAGCAAACTCCCACAAACAACCATGTGATAATAACCTGATAATCTGTTTTTAGTGATGTAAGGGTTAAATGTTGGCCAGCATACCAGCAGAACTCCCCTACTCTTCTTCAAAATACTGCCATGATATCTTTCAAATCCACCTGTTGAAGCCTCAGTTTAAAGCTTCATCTTTCATCTCTGTCGGAGGCACCTCCAACAGTGCAGCACTCCCTCAATACTAGTACTGAAGGCTCAGCCTAAATTTTGAGCTAAAGTTGTTGAAGTGAGACTTGAACCCTCAATCTTCTGACTCAGAGATTGAGCCACAGCTGACAAGATTAGAATTAAATGTGGAAAAGGATGGTGCAATTATGTTGCCCGTGCTTTTAGCAATTAACATTTTGCTTTAAAGCCAATTAGATGGGTGAAGTAGTGTGGGTATGTCAGTGTGCCATGCTGCAGATTGCTGGGTAATGGGTTTGTGGCCGTCGTTCTCATCTTCCTCCCTTTGGTTGTACCACCAGAAGGAGGCAGTGAGAAAGTAGCAGCTGGCTACAGGAAGAAAGAATTCAAAGACATGATTGGTCTTCTATGCCCTCACACCTACTCCGCCCATCCCAACTCAAACGGGGTGACTGCCACCAGGATAGCAGACATTCACCAGCATGATGGTCTGTGCATGGTCACTCATCAACTGCATGCTGAATGAATGACACTCCTTGTGGTTTTGATACATCTCCCCTTTGAGTTGTAGCACACACAGAGGCCATATGTGTACAGTTGATGACATCTTGTTTGATACGATCAGTGAATTACTGGGTCTATGTACCAAGCATCACACCAGCAGTGAGATTCATACATGACGTTGCTCAGTTGTGTGGTAGGCAGAATACCTTTTTGGACTGAAGGCAGCATCTGTTAGTGGAAATTACCAGTTGTGTTGCGAGTGCCTAGTAGCTGCAAGAAAGGACTTGCTTAAAATTATATAATTGATTGTTCAAATTTTTTGAGATACTTTGCCTTTCCCTTTTGTACGGTAAACTGACCACTGGGTCATGACCTCCTGGGTGTCCATACTTCTGCTACAAGGATACCTGCAGGTGACACGTGAAGTTGGTGGACATTGACACTGACAACTAGGAGATAGTCACTGATGACCGTGAGGCTGACAGTTTGGAAAGACGTTGGAAGAGGTGACCAGAAATGAAGAGCTTAGCTGGCCAAGATGAGGGTCCAGAGAAGACAGAGGGCAGTGAATCATGCACCTTCTCAACCCACTGTCTTCCTCTACAGCAAATGGGCAGATACTACCATGCCAGAGAGGAGCTCCTGAACCACACCAAGCAATGCTTAACACAGTTGACCACCACAGTGCCAACTATCATCTCACAAGATTTAAGGCTACGTTTATGATCTTGTGTGAGTGAGCCTTATCGAATACCTTCTGGAATTCCATATGGACAATATCCGTAGGCACTTCCCTAAAACCATGCTCGTGACCTTCAGAAGAAAATTCAACAAGATTAGTCAAACATGATCTACCCTTCACAAATCTCTGCTGATTCTCTTTGATCAACTAATATCTGTTCAAATGCTCAGTCACTAATAAGACTAATAAGTCTAACATTTCCTTATTACCAGCTATATAAATACTGTGGCTGCAAGAGCAGGTCAGAGGCTGGGGATTCTGTGGCGAGTAACTCACCTCCTGACTCCCCAAAGCCTGTCCACCATCTGTAAAACACAAGTCAGGAGTGTGATGGAATGCTGTCCTATTTCCAGGGTGAGTGCGGCTCCAACTTAAGAAGCTTGCCAGACTTCTGTAATAGCTATTATATCCTGTTCTTTAAGTTGAACTCATGTTTGTAACCCACTTGTTTTACTTATTATGCTTTTCTTATTGGGCTGAGCAGAGAACAAATTGCAATGTGACCCACAAGTGGTGTGTGAGGAGTGTGGGTATAAAAGAATAATATGAATGACTATCACTCTCCCTCAGGTTTTTAAAATTATATAATTGATTAAAATTAGAGCTAATCAATTACATTAGAAACTTAGTGTGTTAAGATGATGCCATATAGAGTGACAGTGTGTAACACACGGTGTACAAGGTGAGACTATGTAACACAGTGCAGTTAGATTGTGATCTCATAATCGGGGTTTGGGGATAGCAGTACATGATTACTCCATGCCTGCGCACTGCATTGCAAGCAGCCTGTTAAATTTATGCTGTTTGGTGTTTTAATTGATAGCTGTGTCCAGTCAGCACCACCCAAACTGTTCAAATTGGGGATACATATCAGCAAGAAGCCCAATACCGTGGATGGCTAGCACTACTTGAGGCAACTTGCGGCTCTTAAAGAGGAGGCACATTTGGCTGGAAGAAGTGCAAGGAGCCCTATGTGGACTGAATTTGTGTTGTGAAAGATTGAAACATATATGAACATGCAAGAGAATGCATCAATGTTTGCAATAATAGACTGGAGGTCTTGGTGAAAGACATCAAGCGAAGGACAGGTACCCTATATCTACGGAGGGTACAGGAAGCTTTCAATACATATTTTCAGGAGGCAATGGGAAGTCAATGCCATGGCTATTCCTTCATAATGGTCAGGCTGTTCAGTATGTAAAGTATTAGCACAAATCTCGATACCCCCTTAGTTGAGAACTGTGGAGTTTCTCCAGAGCAGACCAGGCAATGGGAGCATTGCTTGACACTACCAATGGTGAGCTGTACAATGTTCCTGGTGGCAACATGGCTCTCATTATAGGCCTGCTGTGCACATGTGCGTGTGTTTCTAATCAGAATCATGAGCCATGTCATAAGTGGATAACTCTTGTTGCCCAGTAGCCACCCATTGACTTCTGATGGTGGGTCAAATATAGCTGTCATTGAGGGCTGCCTGCAGAATGACAGAACCATGACTCTTGCAGCGTAATGGCAATTGATCTGCATAATGCACTGTTTGTGATCACACACCAGCTGCACATTGAGGGAATGGAATACCTTTCTGTTTATGAAAATGGCGCATGAAAAGGAATGTCTGTGCTATCATTAGTATTCTGCACCATGGGAAGCCTGCAATCCAGACAAACCTTTGTGCTTGCTCTGCCTATTTGTCTCTGGCAAGGGAGAATGAGATGAAAGTATCTCCCTGTACAGAGAGCCTGAGCGACCTCTCTTTACAGCATTGTACTGCAAATTAAAGGATGTTGTTTATACCTCTTTGCCCAGACCCATAACAGTTAACAGTAATAGGCACCATGACAGCCATGGGCAATTTATCCTTGCCATGCTTTGAGGTTTCGGTTGTGTGCCAGCAGTTGGTCAATTTCACTTATGACCACTTTTGTGAAAGAGGGCAACTCATACATTGGTCCTTACTGCAGTTCAGATAAGAGAATCACTTCCTGAAGACCCTCGGTGGAAATGGACTCCTGCTCAGTGTCCTTAATTCTTCCCTCCTCCTTCTCCCTCTTCCAACATCTTGTCCTGCTGTTCGCAGCCTCACTTCATTCCTGGTAATGTTCAATTCTCAGAGGAAAGCCTACTAGGCCACTCCTTTCAGCACAAGAAAGGAAATGTCTGAAGAAGAATGTCAGCAGCAGCCAGACCACTCCCCGAAGACTATTCAAACTGAAGCCAAGCATGGCAAAGTTCCAAACATGCGTACAATTGCAACAGCAGCCAGGGGAAGTATTCTAGCAACTAACCTGTAGATAGTTCATGATTCCTTTAAACAGCGCAGGTGGGGAGGTCCTTCAATCGTTTAATGTTGTGTTCAGCTGCACGAGGTTAAGACAGGGTGTTGGCTGGATGGTGGAGTTCGAAAGTGGCAGCGGTGGCTTTAAATCAGTGTTACACAGTGATTCACAGCATGATCTCACTGCTCTGCATGCTGCCGGCAGTCGTTGGGTACGCGCTTGCAAACGCCTTTACCAAAGTGGTGTCCTGCGTGCTTCCTATTGAAAATGCGCAATGCATTTCACACCCCATTTTTGAGCTATATATGGCCATATAGCACCTAAAAAAACAAGTGCCACGTGACACAATTTAGCTCTTCTAGTGTGTAATGTGAGAGTGTGTAAGATGATGCTATATAAACTGACAGGGTGTAACATACAATGTATAAGGTAAGTGTGTAAGATGAGCTGACAGTGTAATATGGGCCATAAACATGGTCAGATGTGTGAACTAACCATGGCAGTTTGTTTTGGAGGAGGAAGGGATCGAGTGCCTTTGATTCTTGCTGTATTAGATTAATGTGGTAGAAATTTACTGCATCATATGGGTAGCTTCATCCCTACAGAGAAGTTAAGGTCAGGATTTCCTGTATTAAATCATAAATCTCTCTTCTCTTCCCAAAGGTAAGAGAGATAATATTTGGTGAAGGGACCACTGAATTCTATAAATATTTAGAGGGCTAGATTTTCCTGCTGAAGGCATGAGAGCTCAGCAGACCAGACACACTTTACAAAATGCTAACAATAAGCTGCTCACGATCTTTGATCCATTAAAATGGACAAAACAGTGTGGGCAGCTGGTCCCCTAACTTGTAATAAATACTTCTGCCCATTTCAGCTCTTAGATCCAGTTACTGAAGAGGAAAATCTACTGCAGGACTTCTTTAGGGCAAAGGAACATTAAGTAAATTGTTTTTTGGCTATGATTAGGGAATAACAAGATGGGTGGATGAAGAATTGTGAATATAATTGGAGTGTCACAAAATGCCAGGATTTAATAGTTGACATGATTTCAAAATATGGCTGTAAACAGAATTAATCTATTATGCACATACAGGAGAAAGACAAGGATTTTATATGATTTTATTCCTGGAACATAGTGACTTTAAAATCCCTCATTTTAAGTGCATATTTCTGTGAAAATGACTCCGTCATACTTGACTTAGTATTTAGGATAAGGCCTCACAGGTCCTGTGCACTTAGCCAATGATGACTGGGTCTCCTCATTAGAGAGTGAGAGCCCAGCAACAGATGGGTTTGCACAAACCTCATTATTAACTGGAAAGGATCCCAACTAGTGTGGGAGAAGACCGGCCTCGACCCACCATTGAGCATAGTGTTGATGTAAGTATATGGGATGTTGGTACTCTTTTATCATCGTTGTGGGTTTTAGCTTAGGTTGTCCTTGGTTAGGATCAATAGAGACTGCTGGAGGCAAGGCTGTTGGTAAAATTTACCTTTTATTAAACATTCTTCTAATTATATACAGGACAAGGCTTAGCACAAGGCTTCACACAGAACAATCCCTCAGTATGCTCTGTTGTCATGTGCTCTTACATCACTGATGATGTAGATTGTCTATTTACATATTTAACATTAACTCTTTACGTTACAGTTCCTCCCAAGTCTCTGATTCTATTTGATACATTATTTACATTATCCTACATCGCCCTCTGAAGTCTCTGCCTTCATCCCTGATTCACAGAAATAATCACTGTGGTGGTTTCATCAATCTCCCCAAGCTTATTCTTTGCTCTTTCGGAGGATGTGTAGGATTAAAGTTTTTTTTATTCTTTCATGGGATGTGGGCATTGCTGGCAAGGCCAGCATTTGTTGCCCCCTTCCTAATTGCCCTTGAACGAATTGGTTTGCTGGGCCATTTAACAGAGCAGTTAGTTAAGAGTAAGCCACATTGTTGGTCCGGAGTCACATGTAGGCCAGACCAGGTGAGAATGGCAGAATTACTTCCCTAAAAGGCATTCGTGAACCAGATGGCTTTTATGATGATAGTTTCATGGTCAACATCCTGAGACTAGCCTTCAATTCCATATTTTATTAATTGAATTTAAATCCCACCAACTGCCGTGGTGTGATTTAAACCTGTGTCCCCAGAGTATTAGACAGGCTTCTGGATTACTAAGTCCAGTGAAGTTACCACTATGCCACCATCTACCCGTTCTCCATGTTCTCTGTTGAACTTGGTAGAGTAGTGTGTGAATCATCAAAGATTACCAGCTCACTGTTAAGGTCGTCTTCCTGATCTTCTAGGTAACTGGTCCATTCCATTGAAGGTCTTCATATTCTATATATGAGTGCACTTCTGTTTCTTCTCACTATTCCATTTTCAGTCTCCACAAGATAAGATCATACATCTAGTGATTTTTTCCAAAACCTGACCTTCATGGTTTTGGTCACAAATCCATACTGACTCTCCTGCCTGGAGTTCTGGTAAGTTTTGTACTCTATGGTGTTGAATATAGTTTCCAGCTTGTGTTGCACGATACTCATCCTCCTTCTCCCTTACTCTCTCTATATATTCTGCCTTAAAGCATGGCATAAGTGTGTGCAGAAGAGCAGGAAATTGACTCCGCGGTCATCTTCCCATTAGATGTTTGCATGTAGTCAGACCATTTTGGAGCGGTGTGGTACGGTAGCTCAACAGTGTCAAGTTGATACAGTAATTTTTCTTCAACAAAGCCTTTACTGTCTTTACTCCTTGTTCGGCCTTCCATTTGCTTGTGATTATCTGAGTGAGCTAGTCATGTGGACAAATATTTAGGCTTCTGTGAATTGCTTAAAACATTTGTTAGCAAACTGTGGGCCATCATCTGAAATGTCTAGGGCTGGAATGCCATGCTTCACAAAATTTCTTTCAGTAACGTAATGACAGCTTCCAAGGTGGGACAATACAAATGCTTAACCTCATTCCACGATGCAGTTTGAAATCATTTCTTCTAATGATTTTGAGATCCCCGGCCACCAAACAAAATTTCAGTCTCTGGCATGACACTTTGTAATGCCCAGGTGTACCTGGTGTATTCTCTGAATTATCTCAAGTCTGAGGACTCTAGTTATGACCAATCTCTCATCATAAATCATCATGTTATCCATGATACTGAGATGCCTTCATTGCTTGAAGTTTTGCTTCAGGATGAAATTACTTGGAGTGTGTTCTGACCATCCTGTGATGCAGTACTTCTGAATTTGAGCACCTTTTTCATCTGCTTTTTGTGCCTTTTGAATTTCATTTCTGTGTTGTTGCTGGTAGAAATTTTGTGGTTAATGAAGTATAGGACTCCACATCTTCAATAAAATTTATGTCTTCTTGTTCAGCCTTTCAACAGGAATGTGTGACAATGTGTCCACTGTAGTTGGTTGTTTTCCTTGGACGTACTCGGTTGCAGCATCAAATCTCATCAATCTCAAACAAAATCTCTGCACTCTTGATGGCATATTTGCTCATTCTTTAGCATTTAATAGTGTAACCAACAGTTTGTGGTCTGTCTCAATGATAAACTTTGGGCCTAAGACATAGTTGGCAAACTTCTCATGAGCACATGTAGCTGCTAATGCTTCTTTCTCAATTACAGCATATCTTTGTTCCATTTCAGTCAATGATCGAGGTGTATAGTACACTGCTCTGTGTATATCATCTCTCTGGGTCTGAAAGTTGACGCATTCGATGACGCATCTGCGGCAACTATCGTAGGCAGTTCTGGATCATAATGAGCCAATGTGATTGGTGAAATTACCATCTTTTTTATCCTTTTGAACAATATTTATTGATTTTCTTCCCAACACCGTACTTGGGCTTGCCTAAGCAATTGTTGCAGTGGTTCATTTACATGTGCCAGGCTACGTAAGAACTTTCCTACTTGATTCACTATTCCCATGAAGTGCTGAAGCTCTGCAACATTGTGAGGTGGTGGAAATTCTTTGATTCCCTTGGTTTTTTGAGGATCAGCCCTGATGCCTGATGTGTGAACGATGTGTCCCAGAAATGTAATGGTTAGTTGCGAGAACTCACATTTATTATTAAGGGTTAGTCCTTTATCTTGCAAGCATTGCAACATGCTCTCATTCTGGCAACATGCTCTGATTTTGTGGTCCCATGGATCAGGATGCTAACGATGTGACAGGTGACCCCTTTTAACCCTTCTAGAATACTTGTCATCATCCTCTGAAAAATCTCTGGTGCTGCTGCAATACGAAAGGGTAGTCAATTGAAGCAATATCTCCCAAACGCTGTGATGACTGTTGTCAGTATTTTGGATTTCTCATCCAAAAATAGTTACCAAAACCACTATTTGCATCTATTTTGTAAAAATTGTGTTTTTTGCTAGCTTTGCCAGACTCTCATCCACAGACACCAATGGGCGAACCTCCCTTTCCACCGTTTTATTTAACTGTGTGAGGTTAACACAGATTCGCAGTGAACCATTTGGTTTTGGTACTTGAACCACGCCTGAACACCAACTTGTAGGTTTTGTTACAGGAGAGATTGCTCCCTGATGCAGCATTGACTTCATTTCTTGCTTCACCTTCTGTAAAAGTGGGTGTGGAACTTTCCTTGGGCTGAACAAGCACACTGGTTTGACAACTGGTCTCAACATGATGTGATAGGCTCTTTTCAGCTTCCCAAGACCTCTAAATAAATTTGGAAACTCTGTCCTGATTTTTTTCAGTTTGTCTTGGCTTCCCAATTCTTCTACTTTATAGATGAGTTGTCGATCTGTACAAGATTTTTGGCTTAGTAGTGAACACTCTTGGTTTTGAAACACGTACAAAGTTTCTGTGATTTCTCTTCCTTTGTACTGAAGTTTAACCATCAACTGATCATTGCCCTTCAGTTGAATGCCTCTGAACCTTGGAGTTGTACTGTTAATGGCTGGAGGAAGCCTTGTTTTAGCCACTGTTCTGTGCTTGAAAGAACTGAAACTCCTCCTCCAATATCTAATTTAAAGTTTGTTTTATGTCTGTCCGCCATAATGTCTATGCTCTGATAGTTCTCATTAGATCCTGTAATTTCTCCCAAGAATGGCATTTCATTTGCATCTTCAGTTTCTCGAATGCTACTGATTTAATTGGCTTCTCTTTAAATTTACAGGAATGGCACTCCACATTTCTGACTGGACACTCTTCATGCCAATACAGCCCTTTCCCGACACAAAGTGAACGCTGAGTAATGGCGGCTAATGTGGCCTCTTTACTCTTTCCCTGTTTTTGAGTAGGTGTGCTGCTACTTCTACATCCTACAAGTTGCATAGTGTCAGTTGTTTTTCTCCACGAATTCTCCCTGTCACCTCCAAATAAATACATAACTTTGCTTTCTCACTTCTGCCTTACTTGTTAACTGCAGCCTTTGATACCACTAAATCCTCCCTCAACTGTAGAAAATATGATGAAGTCTCCCCCACAACAATGTGATCCTGAATTAATTCGTCTTTCAGGGCTCCACATTTGCAATTCTCAGCTAGTCGATATAAATCGTTAATGAAGGAATCTATACTCTCTCCCGATCTTTGGATGCGTCTTTTGAACTTCACCTTTTCTATGATTGTGCACCCTCTAAGGCTGAAATATGAATCAAAAGCTTTCATAACATCTTTGTATGATGCTATTTCTTCATTTATGCCCTGTCTGACTAATATGTCACCTGCACTGCTGCCTATGACGTAGGGAAGGGTACTGGCCTATTCCTTGCTCGTCTTCTCTGCTAGTCCTGAAGTGGTTCTGTACCTGGTAAACCTATGATGCCAGTTCTGCCACTTCTTGACTTGATCCAGTCTTCCATGTGTGCAAAGAACTCTGGTAAGGGTAAGATTTTTTCCATGGGTTTTCCTCACTCTAGCCTTTCTTCAAGTTCTGTTGGCAATTTTCCCACATTTCCCTTTCGTCAGTTATTTTGCTTGTTGCTTTTTCACTCGCTGGGCATTTCTCCCTCTGCCTTCAATCTTGCTAGGATTTTTTACTTGGTGTTTTCCCTGTTGTCTTTACAGCTGCCACGATCTGTTAACATCTTAGTGGGTCTTAGTTTAGGTTGTCCTTGACTAGGATCAATAAAGACTGCTGGAGGCAAGACTGTTGGTAAACTTTACCTTTTATTAAACATTCTTCTAACCACATACAGGACAAGGCTTAGCACGAGGCTTCACACAGAACCATCTCTTAGTAGGCTCTGTTGTAATGTGCTCTTACACCACTGATGATGTAGACTGTCTATGTGCACATTTAACATTACCCCTTTGCACTACATCTCCCTCCTAGTCTCTGACTCTATTTGATACATTATTTACATTATCCTACAGGTACTCCTCCCTCTTTCTTCATCACCAGTTTATTGTTTCCTGCTTGTCCTTGTATATGAAAAAAAGAAAAAACTTGTGTTTCTATAACACTTTCCAAGATCTCAGGACATGCCAAAGCATTTTACAGCCAGTGAGGTATTAAGAGTAGTCATTGTTGAGGAATTTTGAGGAATTTCAAACTATTGGGAGCTTCTTATCTTTCTCAGGTAATAACAATGCCAGTTACAGTAATCACCACTTTGTGCAAACTGTAATGTAAGGTAAAAAAACATGTAAACACCAAACTGTATGCATGGCTTACCTCCATTTTTTTCTGTTACACAAAATACTCACATTATTCAGCCATATGTATACTGATTCAAAGCTCCCATTCAGCTTATTCTAAAAATCAAAAAGGAAATAAAAAACCTATCTAACCCAGGCTTGTCTTCAGACTGATGTGCCAGAAAGCAGATAACTCAATTAATGGAAATTCAGCCTATTTCAAATGGATTAATCCTCATGCAATAGCTGCCAAAACTATTGTCAGTTTTTCCACTTAAAACTCGGTTAATCTGTGGCCTTGTCTAACCTCCCTGTCTTCTGTGCTACATTGGAGATTATTAAAGGGTTCTCATAAACTTTACTCTTGAAATGTTGTCCCTCATTTCGCCCACCCCAAACTCTATCCTTTATTCTCCCTCTGCCCTCCCAGAGCTGTGAAGGGCAATACTGGAATGAAGATGAATGTACAGATCAAACTGCATCTTTAACCATCTTATATGACAGATTGCAGAAGGTTGTTTAAGGCCAGCAATGTTAGGAATCGCATTAGTTCCACCATGAAAGAAGGAGAAAGTAAAAAAGATATCCCAAAGCACTTTACAACCAATGATGTGCTTTTGAAGTGTAGTTACCCTGTAAGTTGTCAACCTCGACATTGAACTATAACTGCTTCACCAGTCATAAGAATAAAACCCTGTAAGTTGTTAAGTCCTCATACCCATTGCTCTGTACTAAAGTTGGTATATTCAGGCGCATCTCCGATTACTGTCTCAGTGTGGAAATTGATCTACCTTTTTCCTCAACTGAGGATTCACCTCCACCCGATTTCCCACACTTCTACCCTCTCACCTTCCCTTTCTTCCCAGTACCACTATAAGGCCCCCCTTGTCCTCACCTTCTACCTCACCAGCCTCTACATTTAACGGATTATCTTCCACCATTTCTGCCACCTCCAGCACAATGCCACCATGAAACAAATCTTCCTTTCCCCTGATTTCTCAAAATTCTGAAGGTACAAATCCCTACGCAACATTCTGGCCCACTCCTCCATCACCTCTACATCCTGTCCCCTTCCCTTGTAAGTGCAGGAGATGCACACCTGCCTTTTTACCTCCTCCCGTCACACTGTCTAATGGCCTCAAACAGCCATTTCACAGCGATTTACTTGTACTTCTTTCAATTTAATATACTGTATTCACTGCTCACAATGTGGGCCAGGATTTTCTGGTTCCACTCACTGTTGGACCAGAAATTCCCACCCGAAGTCAACTGGTTAATCCTGGCCAGCATCTCCTCTACAACGGGGAAAACAAATGCAGATTGTGTGACTGCTTTAAGGAATTGTGACTTAGAGCTTCTAATCACTTCCGTTTTAATTCTCCATCCCACTCTGACCTCGCCAAACTTGGGCTTTTACACTGTTCCAATGAATCTTAATGCAGGTTTGAGGAACAGCATCCCATCTTTCAATCAGGCACTTTACAGCTTTTGGACTCAATATTGACTTCAACAACTAATTTGATTCCATTTGCTCAGAGAAGTGATGGTAATGATTCTGCTGTAACCATTCGCACCTCTTCTGAGCTTATCTTTTGTTTCTATATTATCCTATTATCCCCCTTTTTGCCTGGCACCATCATCACTTAATTTAATTACTCCTGCCCTCCATCCTATCACTGACCTTCCCTTTGTTCTTTCCTCCCCTCCCCTGCCCCTGTGCTTGTTTATACACTATTAAAGCTCTAACTGCTTCTAATGAAAGGTCATCAGCCTGAAACATTAACTCTGCTTCTCTCTCCACAGATGCTGTCTGACCTGCTGAGTATTTCCCACATTTTCTGTTGTTATACGTTCCCTGCAGTGGTGGATGAAATGGCCAATTCAAGGATTATGGGCACACATCCATCTGACAACATCCGTAAGTGTCACAATAACAACTGAGTTATGAATTGTGGGAAAGCAGGCCCGCCAATAGCAACCCTTATGTGAAACTACTTTTACATCGTAAAGATTTTTGAACTATTTAATTGCTTAGCAAATAGTCTATTTCGGACACAAATGACCGTTATCAGGGTGGGATTGAAGCTGAGGGTTCACATTGCTGTAATAATAACTATTAAGTGTACAAGAGAATATCAGAGCCTAAACAAACACTGACTTCTCCATTATTACTGCATATGGTCCTGCTTTAAAGGCTTTTGAACAAGCCACCCCTTTAGGGTGACTGAAAAAACTAAATTCTGTTCTTATTAAATAGAATTCTAATATATTTACCATGTTTTGGCATCACTGTCTTTAATTCTGTTTATAATCCAGCCAACTGGGCTATGGTGACTGAATAAGACAAATTCTTTATTTATTACTCAGCATTACAGAATTTCCCTGGACATTCAAGAGTGTTTCCGGAATTGTGCTCTGTGATTCTGTCCATTTTCCCAGAGACACTACAAAATGAATGGCCTTGTCTTCAAATAATCAGCTGTTGTGTTATTAGGGGAGGAAGATTGTGCATGATCCATACACACAATCTGGAACAGAGATGCAAAGAAGTCATACACCAGCAGATGTCCATGAATTAACATTTTTCACCCAACACATGCATAATGAAAAATGTTAATTCACCCGCATCTGCCGGAACCGTTAACCTACATGAGGTCACACTCACACATAAACAAACCACACAGTTCTAGTATGCAATAATGTGCACACATAAGAATGGACACTAAAACCAGACATATAGTACTGCATTGTATAGAAATGCTATGCATTCAAACCATTCCCCATTCACTCCCATTGTATAAAAATGCTGTGTATTCAAACCATTCCCCATTCACTTCCATTGTTTAGAATTGCAGTGTATCCAAATTATTCCCATTCACTGCTATTGTATAGAATTGCTGTGTATCCAAGCCATTGCCCACTCATTCCTATTGTATGGAATCCAAATGGACTAATCCACTCCTCATTCTCTGCTACTGTATTGAATTCCATTTGACCAATGTACTTCTCAGTCACTCCCATTGTACAGAACCTAAACATATCAAACACTTCCATATTTACTCCCATTATATTGAATGGGCCAAATCCAGCCCAGTTCTGATGTGAGCATCGAATGTCCTCAAAGTAACTCTGCATAGTCTGCAGTCAGTCAAACTCTGTCAGCTCCTTAGGTCCAGTGTGATGTAACAAAGTCTGATGTATAGTCAGTCCAACTCTACATTCTACAGTCAATCTGATTCAGCACAGCCATCAAACCCTGCTCTGTCTGTGCAGAAAAAAAGAAAGACTTGCATTTATATAGCTCCTCATGTTGTCCCAAAGTCCTTTTTATATAAATAAATACTTTTGAAGTGTGGCCACTATTCTAATGTAGGAAACAGAGCAGCCAGCTAGTTCACAGCAAACTCCCACTAAGATCAAGATGTTAATTGCCGGACAATCTGTTTTTACTGTTGTTGGGGTTGAGGGATAAATATTGACCAAGACAATAAGTTGAACTCTAACCTTTCCTTACTATCAGCTTGACCCAGTGTACTGAATAGTCAAAACCTTCACTGACTTAAAATTTCTTTATCAAATATTTTGTTTATCTGTTGCAGTGAGGTAAAATGCAATGATTGGAGGTGGAAGTATTAAAAATATCTTAAATGAAGTTTTGCATGCAATCTAAGATCATAACCAACACTCTTCTGCACAACTTGTATTATGTGGCATCCTGCTGTATAATTAGTTAAGCCCATTCAATGGCTGCTATGAAACCACTCCTCTTTTTTCTTTGCTATCAATAAGAATGTATGCAGTCAAGCATTATCATTCTGTGGTGCGTTTTTCAGATTAGTCCAGCAGGGCAGAAATATTTAAAATGTGTAATGACATTTATCTACCTTCTCAGTATCTAATCTTAATATGGTACTAACTCTAATGAAAAACACTCTTATTTACTGTTCAAAGGGAAAGAGATTTAAGTCAATGCAGATGTTTTCAGGTTCTTTGTATGTCTCCTTTCACCACGCTCCTGTTCTGACCAGACAAGCTCCAGGTTTCATGATCCTATGTTTTCATTACAGAATAGGTCTGGTTGATTGTGAGTAGTATTCATCTTGTTTATAACCAGCAATGGACAGAGTAAATTTGTATTGTTTTAATGGAACAGGCCTGTAGGAGACATAAGCCAGGATTTTACAGGCCCCGCCATGGCGTGTCTCTCCCTCGCCCCGGCAGATGCAGCGAGCCATTTAAATCTCCATTTGGTTCGGTGGGACTACAATATCCCGCTGGGCAGGATCCTGGCCATAGAACAATATTTTAACTCATTCAAAATACATTCACTTGCACAGAGTTAAAATCAGGTCCTATAGTACCGTACACATCACGTTAGAAAGGGAAGATGTTTACATCTGTGTACCTGACAGCTGCTAGTGCATGGGAGCATAGTAGTTATACTACGGGACCCATAATATGGAGGCCTGGACAACAATCTAGTTCAAATCCCATCATGGCAGCTAAGGAATTTAAATTCAGTTAATTAAGTAAATTTGGAGTAAACAAATAAGTCTCAGTAATGGTGACCATGAAGTTACTGTGTTGTTGTAAAACCCCATCTGGTTTGCTAACATTCCTTAGGGAAGGAAATCTGCAGTCCTTACTCAGTCTGGTCTATATGTAACTGCAAACCTATAGCTATGTTGTTGACTTTGCCCTCTGAAATGGCAAAGCAATCCACTCATTTGTGTTCAAGAAGGCAGCTCACCATCACCTTCTTAAGAGCAATTAGGGAGGGACAATGACCCCCTATATCCTGAATGAACAAAATTATTTCCCATGCTGTATTGTAAGAATATAAAAGCACAAGAAAAAGAAGATGGGGTAGACCACATGGCCCCTCAAGCCTATTCTGCCACTTAGCATGATCATGGCTGATCTCCTGCCTCAACTCGACTCTCCTGTCTGCTCTCAATATTCTTTGGTTCTCTGAAAGACAAAAAAATCTGTCTATCTCAGCTTTGAATATACTCAACCTACGCCCACTGGGGTAGACAATTCCAAAGATTCACACCCTCTGAGTGAAGGAATTTCACCTCATCTCAGTTCTAAATGATTGATCCTTTGTCCTGAAGCTATGCCCCCATGTTCCAGGTTCCACAGCCCAGGGAAAAAACTCTCAGCATCTACATTGTCAAGCTCCTTCACAACCTTGCATTCTTCATTGAGTCCAGATCTTCCGCTCTCCGAATGGTTGTACCCTGAAGGTACCCTCCAAGAATGCATTGGGGGACTCCTCAGAAGTCCCCATGTGCTAACTGCACGGGAATTGCCTGGGAAGTTTCAACTTCTGATGGGCAACTCCCCTCTTCTGGAACCCCAGAAACTCTAAAGTCGGAGACTCTGATATGTTCTGACCTGCTTACCAAAATTGTTACCCAGGAAAAGTTAGAAAGGTTAAAACCAGTTCTAACTACAGATAACAATACTAATGACGCCCCCCCCACCCCCCCACCAGCCCCAATCCGGAGTACCCACTGGACACCCAACAATCCACCCCTTACCACCCGACTACCCCCTCCCAACTCCCCCAGCTATCCCCTGAACCGACTACCGCCCCTGACCCCCCCTGACTAACCCCCCCGATTACCCGACTACTCCCCATCCCCCAAGTACCCTCCCAACCTCCGGACTGCCCCCCAACTCCGACTACCTTCCCGACACCCTCTCCAAGATTCCCCCACACATTCATCCCCCGAAGAGCCCCCAACCCCCCAACTATCACCCCCAACTACTCAACTACTTACCACTACCACCATCCCCCCCACCCCCAACTACCCCCAGAACCGACAACCCCTGACAACCCTCCTGACATCCCGAGTCCCCCTCCACTCCCCAACTACTCACTCAACCTCCTGACTACCCTCTTGATCCCGTGACTACCACCTCCACCTCCCGATTACCCACCAACACCCAGACTACACCCCAAACTGACTATCCTTTGACCTCACCAACTGCCCTCCCGACTCCCCTGACTAGCCCCCAACCATCGGCTACCCCCCCCAACCCAACTATCCCCCAACACTCCCAAAAACCCCCCCCTCCCCCAGCTACCCTGCACCCCCGACTGCCCCCATCCTCCACCCCTACTACTCCACCACCTTGCTACCCCCCCCACCCCCAACTACTCCCCTAACCCCCCCTGCCTACCCATCCACCCCCACCAGCTTCCCGACCCCAACTACACCCCATAGCTCCACCCACTGAACCCTCCTGACCCACTCTATCCCCTCAACCACTTACCTGCCACCCTACCCCTCACCCACTTACCTTGCACACTTACCTTCTCTCAGTAGTTTGTCGAAGTGGCTTTCAAGCAAAGGGGCATTTAAAGTTACTGGTAAAAAGGGGCATGGCTTGATTCTCTTGATGCTCCTACACTCCAAGGGAAGGACTCCACGAGCAGGTGCACTCCACATTTCTCAGGAAGCCTGGTTCGGAAGTCCAGGCGAGAAATGTAGAGCTCCAGTGTAAGGTAAGAAAATAGGACACTTCCCCACATTATACTCCATCTGCCACCTTGTTGCCCTGTACCTACAGTGCACTCATAATCCAAGAAGCAATTCCTAAGGCAAGAAGAGAACCCTGTTGAATGCCTTGTCACTTGTCATTGCCCCAAGATAGAGCTTTTACTTCTTATTATAATTTTCTGCACCTATTACCATCCCAGTTTTCAATCCCGCTAGCTAATATTCCATTAACTCGATGAGCGTTAGCTTTCCCTTAAAGAATTCTAATGAAGCATGAACTATTAGATGCAAACACTATTAAACTTTGGACTTTTTTTAAAGCTCGAAGCCTACAATAAACTTAGTATAAATTTTTTTTATCTCCAATGTTAAAACCATAATACAGTCTCACCTTCTCCAATTTCAGGACCACCCAAGGCAAAGGCGGGTGACCTCCACCAGTGTCAGTCCCACTTCCAGAAAGTGTGCAGAAGTGATTAATTGATAACAATCCATTTGAAACCCTGTCAACTCCCCCCTGCCTCCTGGGGAACATATGGTTTTCACTTAGCAACCTCCACCTTGTCCCCACCCCTAAAAATTACACATCAAAAATAGGAACTCACCAGAGAGAGGGGTTCAAAACCTGTATCCCACCAAGCTAGCCTGGCACACAATTGAGCTCCATCTATTCTGTTTTTACCTTTGTAATTAGATAGAGTTAAAGCTGTATAAATGAACATTGTGACATGATTTACTTTGTAAATAATCCTGTGCATTTGAGATTTACACTGACTATTGGTGCTTGCTACCCCTCTCTCCCATTCAAGCTATGTGACATATAGACATTTGGTAGTACAAAAGTTGAGTATTGCTGAAAAGAGAGACATGTCGAAGCTTTTTGTCTTGCGTTCATCAGGACATTTTGCAAGAATACCAGTGTAAAGGGAAAACAACAATTTATACTCTATGTGACGGGAGTGCTGATTGGTTGACAAGTGGACTCTGATTGGCAGAGGCATTGCCATGGAGAATGCACCAGTGATGGTGACTGACAGTTAACTGCCAAGCATTGTTTGAAATTTAAACCAGGCAGCTTCACCCTGATTGATCAAGGCATTGTCCTGAGGAATGAGTCAGCGAATGGCTGTTACTTATCTTGTTTAGCTGAAACAGGCGCAATATGTGTATATGTTCTTTCTGTCTGCAAAGAACAGGGCCCCATGTATTAATATATGTAGCTTCCAGTACACGCAAATGCGCCGCACTGCAAGCCTGACTGACAATCTTAAATTGGTTGTCAGCGTAATTCTTAGCACACTGAGAATTATTTAGCAAATGTTGTCAAATTGTGGAATCATATCTAATATTGGACACTGTGTTTTGAGTTTTGCAAGCACGGGCTGGTTGATACGGTCTATACATTGCTAATCAGGGTCAAGCTGCCTGGTTTAAATTTCAAACAATGCTTGGCAGTTAACTGTCAGTCACCATCACTGGTGCATTCTCCATGGCAATGCCTTTACAATCGGAGTCCACTTGCCAACCAATCAGCACTCTCTTTACATACAGTATAAATTGTTGTTTCCCCTTAAAATGGTATTCTTGTGAAGTGTCCTGATGAGTGCAAGACAAAAAGCTTTGACAAGTCTCTTTTTTCAGCAACACTCATGTGACATAGACACAGTACTTCTAAAGTAATTCCATCTTGAAGCTCTTGAGATTTTGACAGTGTGTTAAGCTGCTAAGTAAATGCAAGGTGCAAATGGGGGAAGGGAAGATGACAGAATTGGGATTAATTAAGGATCGAAAGCTAAAAGACACATAACCATTTTTGAGTTATGCAACAATTTAGCATCCAGACCACTGGCTGAAAATTAATTGAAATTAATTCTCTTCTTGCTTTATTGCTTTCAAATTGTAAATAGATTTTCATTCTTTGCAGTAATCATTTCTATTCTTTAAATGGAAGAAGGCATGAATCACATCCAAATCAATGAATAACCTGCCTGCAGAATGCACAAACTCTTTTCTATTCTGGATTACAACCAATCACTCTTGATGATCTATTATTTACAATTGTCATACTTTTTTCAACTTTCCAATAAGCCATCTTTGCTTCTCGCCAATTGTGAAAATACAATAAAAATTGATTTGTGCAAAGCAAATGCTGATGCTATAGTGGGGAATATGGCATGGGGGAGACATACTTTCAAGATAATGCTGCAAGGAATGGTAGTTTGCACATTTATTAATGTGATTCTCTGACCATTCCATCCCCTTGTGACCAGTTACCAAGCAAAACTGTCAGAAGCCCCAGAACCAGATTGTTTATCTGTGCGTGACTTGTCCATTACTGTGCATGGCTCCAGAGAGTGGGGATAAGCCTCAAGAGAAGATAGAAAGATTTTTTATTACCCCAAGCCACACCAGTTATTCTGTCCATGTGGGATTCATGTTTTATTTCAGCAGCGCAAGGGTTAATGTCGGAGCGCGCACGCTGCCCTTTATGTCACGTTGAATCGCACTTGATAAAACCCAGGTGCCTTGAATTGCCAAAATCACTTTACATGAGTACAATCCTTACTTTTCCCAAATTGCTTTGTCTGACCCTGGGACTGAACATTTAATCCGATTGGAATCACAGGAAATAATTACTGCGAGTCTCTAACTGTTGTCTTTGCCTATTTGCCAGTTTTTTTTTCTAGCCTGATGCCTTAACTGCTGTTTGCATTAACAAGACCCTTTGACTTTCGAGACTGCTTGGCTGGTTCTCCATGAAGAAACTATTGTCCTCACTAAGTTTTTCAACGGAGGTGAATCTACACACACATGTTAACTCCCTCCTCCCTTTAATGTCACTGATGTTTGTAGCTCCTCCACTTACTATCAGCAGGATGATGGTTTCTTGCCCAACCTACCAATGGGCATCAATTCCCACTGAGTTAATGTCACATTATATGTTTATTGTCTGTAGGAAGAGCCATGCTGACCCTTTCCCGCTGATCTATTTAGCCTCTTTATTTACGTTCCCACCCTGTGGTTCCAACAAAAAAGGATTTGAAAAATACATGACATTACCAGTATTACAGATACTAATCATGAGCATCATATTAATGTAAATACATAAAGCAAAGTTAGTATAACACAGAATATACTAGTTGGCCAATCAAAAAAAAAGACATTTGTGAAAGACCGCACTTTTATATCAATTCAGCAGTTTCATGGTCACTTTTACTGGTATCAGAATTTCCTTTCCAAACTTTTTTTAACCGAATTCAAGTTCTCCACATGCCATGGTGGGACTGGAATTCAATTTGCTCGATTTTTCAGCCCCCCCACCCACCCACCACGACCCCCAGCCCCCGCCCCCCGCACCAGCAGGCGTGTTTTCTGCAGGGCCAGGGGAGAGCAGATGAAGTATGACGGGTGGCCAGCCCACTGTCTTCCTGCCCACCCCTAACCCGGTCCCCATAATACAGTAGTTGTAGTGGCGCCAAAATCGGCAGCCCATCCGCCATTTTTAAATACATAATTAATGGGCAATCGAACTTGTTAACAAGTCAATTGACCCGAAAACACACAGTGCATGCCATAAAATGGTTGGCATGGGCAGGCAGGTGAGATTCAAAAGACCATTTTTTAAATAGCTTTGTGGAAAAGGCAGAAAGGAAGGGATCGTGCACCTTTTGGAAGGTGCCCTGTGCGCATCAGGGGCACCCGCGCCCCACCCCACCCCACACCAAGACGTTCCTCCCTGCTCACACTCTCTGATCCCTTCCTGCCCTAAAAGCCCAGGACTTACTTTAGCCCAGGGTCCATCGATCTTCTCCATGGGCCTCCTTGCAGTCCCAGCAGCACCCACTGCTGAGCAGATGTCCGACCCTCACCTGCTTAAGGCCTCCCTCAGCGTGTTATTGCAGTGGTGCAGCCTTGTCGTCCATCTGTCAGTGTGGCACTGACTTTCCTTCCCGGTGGTGAGCAATATGTTCGCCCTCCACACTCACCCCCCGCCTCCCCCCATAAAATTCAGCCCAATCACTCTGGATTATTGTCCAGGCCGTTTAGATTATTTTACCATTACGTTACCTGAGCCTTTGTTGCTTTGGGCACAGAAATTGCAGCAAAATCGAGTGAGGAAGAGTTCATGTTCTTAACAGAGCCCACACAATTCCTCATCTATTCATTGGCAATGGATTTAAAATACAGTCAGGTTGCATTCCTACAAGGACTCCTCCACACCAGATACCGCACCTTCGATAAGCGCACGCCCTCCAATAGCCCCAGGCACAGAAATACAAAAACGTGCCTCTATTAGTTTCACTGGAAACCTGTGAAACCTGAGAGGTCTGTGGGTTCTGACATTGCTCTGTGGGATAATAGCCTCAGAATGCTGAACATATCGGTCTGAAATTACCCTCTCCAACATCAACAACAACTTGAAGACAAAGGCGGAGAGAAAATTAGAGAGAGAATTTAAGGCTTAGGCAGCTAAAGGCACGGCAGCCTGTGAACTAGATGTTAACCTATTTGCAAATAAGAGGCCTGGTACCCCTGTAGTGACATTGTAGAGAGGAATTTCAAACAAACAGTGACAGTCATATACTCCTAACTCACAGCTTAATCTCAGTTATTATAAGTATTAATGCATCCTAATTCCTCTCATCTATAGATTGCTCTTCTCCTTTAACAAATTGCTACTTTTAAGATAATACTTCTTGTTGTTAGTTCATGGGATAGAGGTGTCACTGGCAAGGTCAGCATTTATCCCCAATCCCTAATTGACTTTGAGAAGGTGGTTGTGAGCTGCCTTCTTGAACTGCTGCAGCCCATGTGGTGTAGGTACACCCAAAGTGTACCTGTTAGGGTAGGAGTTCCAGGATTTTGATGAAGGAAAGGTGATATATTTCCAAGTGAGGATGGTGAGTGACTTAGACCAGAACTCGGAGGTGGTGGTGTTCCTTTGCGCCTGCTGCCTTTGTCCTTCTTGACAGTAGAGGTCACAGATTTGAGAAGTGCTGTTGAAGAAGCATTGCTGTGGTGTTGCAGTGCATCTTGTAGATGGTACCCACCGCAGCCATGGCAAGCCGGTGGCGGAGAAAGTGAATGTGAATCTATTAAAACTTGGAAAATGTGCAAATTGGTGCCTACATGCTAAAACATTTTCAAAGGAAAAATATAGCCCAGAGGCTGCCATATTAGCAATAACTACTGTTGATTAAATCTAATTTCTTTCTTTAAAATATATACCACAGCTTTTATCATTTAAACTGATTTGTAATGTATTTCACCATCTCCCTGCCACTTCCTCAGGTAGAAGAGAACGAGAACAGTTTTAGACCTGGAATGGATTTTAGGAAAATTTGAATTCCGATGATCAAATATTCTATGTTTCCATTCATGTTGAGACTATGTAATCTGTGGCATCCAAACAATGCAGATTGGAATGTTAGATTTGCAGTCTGGATTGGAATTATCTTTGTGAAGTGATGTTAACAGTTCCAGCGTTTTGTTTCCTTTGGCATTGATCCTCCACCCTGCTTTTTCAATGTTGAAATGAATCAAGCTCTAATGGCTTAACTTGTAGTACTAAAGTACCAAATTATCCAATTGTTAGGGTTGCGACAAGCTGAGCTGCTATTTCTTCATGCTCCATCAGCATTCCAACAGGGAACTGTGGGTGGAATTTGGTCTTTAAATCAATAGAAAAAAAGCTGGGTGGGGTGTAATCAAGGCTGATGGTTCTATGAAGGCGTCCGAAGGTTAGTGACTCCTTACCTCGGGGCTTTTGGATCAGTGGTGTCCTGCTTGGCAAGGCCAAATATCTGAAATTGTGCTTGGAAGGTGAAGCTTGAGCGTACTCGGAAATCCAGGCGATAGGAATCTCAAAAGGTGAGATAGAAACCCTGGAGGTGGATACTTGTAGAAGCCGTCCGAGCGGGAGCGATTTTTGGAGAGAATTCCAAGGCAAAATCTTCAAATGTGGAGATTGGAAATCCTCGTGAGAAAGTCAAAGGGCAGAATCATCTGGTCCCGTTGGCAGTGGGCATCATGGAGGGTGGGGGCGGGAGAATTCGGCGTGAGGGACAGAAATCAATTTCACGCCAGCGTGAAAGCAATGCAGGATCATCTGATGGTGTCTACCATGGCGGAATGCAAATCCCAATGGAGGCCAGCTTGAACACGATTTGCATCCCGCTAATGGGATGCAAAATAAGGCCCAACTGGAGTCATCCCTCCACACACAATTTACCATTACGCCGGCAGGAAAACATACCGGCCCAGAACACACGTGGACAAGCATGATGTACAGAATTCAGGACTCACCTTCAGGGCCTTGCTCAGATCGTGGATATCCGAGGTGAAGAAGGTACTGGAGCCCTACAACTACCGGACCCTGGACGAACGCATACATCACGTGCTGGGCAGATCCTTAAACAAATGACTCCGCCACAAAGCAGCACTCGGAAGGTGGGAGGTCTTTGGTGACACTTCAGGCCTGCTTTGGAACATCACGGTCTTGGCCATGGGCTGCTACGGTTGATCAGTGAGGCGGGGGAGGGGTGGTGTGAGAGGAAGGTCTAGGTGTGAGTAGGTGAGGAAGGTATAATGGGGGGGTGGTGAGGTTGGGAGGGGGAAACAAAGGTGTCAGGAGGGTTGAGGTTGAGGGGGGCCTAAGGTGTTGGGGGGGTGAGGTTGGGAGGGGGGGGGTCAAAGGTGTTGGTGGAGGAGGGAATATGGCAGGAGGAGGGCGTAACGGGGGATAATGCTGTGTGGGAGGTAGGTGTAAGGGGGAAGGAAGGAGTAAGGGAGTGAGTTCGGAGGGGGGAATCTATCCAGGGGTAGGAAGGAGTTTGGAGAGGGGAAGGTGTCTGGGGGAAGGAGGGAGTAAGGGTGAGGGAGGGAGTAGGGGTGGAAGAGGGAGTAAGTGGGGGAGGGCCAATGTCCAGGTGAACATGCAAGGGAGGGGTCTGTGGAGTAAATGACTGCCTCCTGTGGAACAAATTGAGGGTGGGCATGGCTGGAGGGAATGGTGAGTGTGAGGGTGGGGGTGGGGGGGGGGCAGAGATAGCTATTAGAGCGGGAGGGTGAGGGTGCACAGGTAACGGTAGAAGGGATGGCGAAGTGGTTGGTAGGGACATAGAGGCAGGCA
The DNA here is from genome assembly GCF_964194155.1 of Cetorhinus maximus. Classification (NCBI taxonomy): domain Eukaryota; kingdom Metazoa; phylum Chordata; class Chondrichthyes; order Lamniformes; family Cetorhinidae; genus Cetorhinus; species Cetorhinus maximus. The sequence continues at coordinate 14,476,163 of NC_135896.1, forward strand.
CAGACCATGGGGGTGGGATGGAGGAGGTCGGGGAGGGATTCTCCAGGAGATAGGGAACGTGAATGTTCACCTGGACATCCTAGAATGACGAGGGTTCGGGTTGGTAGGTGATGGTGGGGAGGTGGAAGGTGATGCCAGAGGGGGGTCCACAGTGATGGGGAAAGGACATGGGTGACTGTGGGAGGGGAAAGGAAGGGGGAGCTGATCATAAACTTGACTATGACCATGGTTTTCAAATTGAAAGTGAATAGAGCCTCAAGTTGGACGGGTACAGGTGCTGAATGGGGGTGCAATCAGTGGGTGGGCAGAGATGCAGGTCAGCTCAGGTGGACAACTGCAAGAGAACCCAAACAGGCAGCATTGAAAATGCTTGGGACAGTGAGATGAGTGTGATGGATGAAGGCTCTGTGTCTCTTGGAGAGTGCTTGCACCAGGCTCCGAAAGGCCCTGCCACACTCACATTTCTCCCTCCAGAATCACTCATGGTCCAGCTGTGTGTAGCTGAACTGCTAATGGGGGGGAAGGGGTGGGATGCAGGGGGAAGTCTTGTGAAGCCTGTCAATGAAGCTGAAAGATAACATTACACAGATATTCAGTGAAAGTTAATATATTTTCAGATTATTAAGTGACAAAATGTGTTCACCCGTGCAACCACTTGTGGTCATAATTTCTTAACTTTTCTAGGCCTACCACTTCTTCCAGGAATTGCCCTGACATCCGCAGCAAGGGTGGAGACAGCCTGTGCAATGGTTGGCCCTGTTGTCTCTGATGACTTCGGCCTGCGTCCTCTGGACAGCCAAGGCCTGGGGACCCCGGCTTGCTTTGGCTGTCCTCCTGTGGGCCAGCTGCTCCCTCTGCGGTGACAGAGGATGAGGCTGAGGTAGTCATAGGCAAATCGGACTCAGAGGGAGTGGACAACTCTGAGATTCCTGACTGGATGACCCAGGGGTGTTCAGCTGCCACTCCCCCTCCCTTCGGGTGCCCGAGGACCCGGGTCTAACTCCTTGAGGGGAAGGAGTACCTGGAGGGACCTCGAGTTGCCCCTTTCCCTCTCACGTTGCCACTGCAGGAACTCACCCATGGCTACCGCAATGGAGTGTAGATCTGCACGCATCTCTGCATTCAACTGGACCAGGGCCTCCATGGCATCCACCATTCTTCTCATGGAGACCTCCATATGGACTGGTGGAGGGTGTGGGTAAGCGCTGTGTCAGGTCTTCCAGGCTGCTTATTTCCAGCTCTTCAATGGAGGAGATGTCCTCTTGGTTGGAGGTGAGGACCTGAATGGAGCTGAGGGACTGATGGCTGAGGGTGTCAGTCACTTGGCAGAGCCCCCTGTGAACCAAAGTAGAGATAATTAGTGCATGGCAGCACAGTCAAAAGCAGAAGCGAGAGCACTCACAGTTGCATTGAGAGAGGGATGATGTGGTGCAGGATCGTCACGTGGGTGTTTGCTGCTGACCTCACAGTCGCTGTAGGCATGGTCCACGTCCTCACCAGTCAGCCTGATGGTATGCTCCTCAAAGTGAGTGAGTGGCCTAATGTGTGCCACACCACCCCCGGTCTAGGAAGTCTCCCTGCTGATGTGACCCAGCTTCTCTCGCATGAAAACAAATGAAGAGAGTGTCAGCAGGACACATGGCACTGCACAGAATGTTTGTGTGGTGAGCGGAGCCATGGACGGGATGAGAATATGAGCTCCAGAGAATATGGGCCTAATAGAAATGTGATGGTGTGTCTGAGAGTTAGTGGTGTTGTCCTTTGAAGTATGAGATCCCTGTGGATGTGTGACAGGTTTGTGAGTATGTGAGCTGAGAGTGATGAGGTGGTTGACTTACCCTGGTAGAACGGATGAGATCATTCATCCTCTTCTTGCACTGGATGGCTGACCTCCTCTGTGCTTCAGTGGTGCTGACCACCACTGCATCCACCTCCTAGGTCGGATTGGTGACTCTGGTGGACCTCCTGTGGCCAGAGTGGGGGGTAGAGTTCATTGCAGCGGCCTTCCATTGTGTCTAGCAGGTGCCCCAGAGAGGTGTCACTAAATTTGGGGGCTGCTATCTTCATGGCTTTTGGGGCCATCTGTCACCTGTAGCAGTCCTGGTCTGTAGACATGAAGTAGGCTGCGCTCTGGTGCGCTTTAAATATGGCGCCCAGAGTGAGGAAGCACTGAGGTCACGGCACGGCACAGCAGGCAAATCTGAGCCCGTTTGCCAGCAATTCAGCGTGTTTCCCATGAATACATTGTTAATGAGGTGGGGCGCGCCGGGAAGAGGACAATATGGTGTGAAAACCCACCATTGCAGCCAGTGGGTAAACTATCTTTTTTCACGCCCACTACTGCACTTAGTGCAAATCTGAGATGATTCCGCCCAATGTTTCAGTGAAACTGGTTGGCTCACAATGTGACAAACGTCTGAGTGGGTTTTTGAGAAATCCATGGGATCTGCTTTGGTCGCATCTGCCATTTACTTTTGAGTGTGGTGTGTCTGACCATAGCTCGCCTGTTAATTCAGATGTACCTCATACTTACCCTGAATAATAGAGTATAAGATAGATATTGTAAATTGCTTTATCTTTCTGAATTTGTATGTGTCTGCAGAGATATTGTAAAGAAATATTGGGAAATTGAATCATCTTGTGTTGGTATTGAAATCTTTCCAACCTTTTTGTCTGGTAATAGTATAGTTCATTTTTCTTGTTTTAATAAAATAAAATTTCTCTGTATTGAAAGTTCATCAGCAGACTCTTCTAAATTTGTTCAGTAACTTTCCTCCACAGTTGCTAAAAAAATGTTAGGATCTGTGAAGCCAGCTTTCACTCAGGGATCTGATTTGTCCAGTGTTGACATCAGCTGGGATTGTAGCACTCCATTTTTAATGGCTTTGCAATTTGTAGGGTGCAGTTATGCAAATATTCGGCCACCTTAGAAGTCCCAGCAATGCTACTTGTTCAGCCTTTTAAAATTCAACCACTGGATTCAGCCCAATAAATACACAGTCATTTTTGTTATAAAGCATAGCTTTATAACAAGGGCAATTAGGGCAATAAATGTTGGCCTGATGCCCACACCCCATGAATGAACAAAAAAAGAGTCCTGATCAAACTGTAAAGTGCTCTTGTGGCACACTGAGCCTTAACAACAACAACCAGCTTGCATTTATAAATCATCTTTAACATAGTAACACATCCAAAGACATTACAAAAGTCTGCTATCAAACAAAATTTTAACTTCCAGCCACATAAGGAGCTATAAGGACAAATGACCAAAAGCTTGATCAAAGAGGTAGTCTTTAAAGCACTGAACAGTTCTGGTCACAGGAGATATTTATATGCCAGAGGTAGTGAAGTCACAAGGTTAATTTCTGACGCCAATGGTCTGAGTTATGAACAGGGACTCAAGGGGCCTGAACTTCCAGGGAGTGGCAATCAGAGTTGGGTTGCCACTTCGTTCCTACTTTCTTACATGGAAATCTTCTCGATCCTGTCTCACTCAGCCTCGGGTCAGGCATGGGGGTCAGAGGGGGGGCAGTCAGGAGTTGGGAGGAGTCATGTAGGGATAGTCCCATGGGAGGGGTAGTTGGAGGGTGGAGGGAGGCTCCCGGGAGTTAAGGGGTTGGGGGGAATCCCGTGGGGGGCGTTGGCAAGAGTCCCATTGGGGCGGGGGATACCCATGGGGGTGGGGTCACTCAGGGGATGGGGGGGTCCCCTGGGGGTTCAGGGGCTGTGGGAGTCCCATGGTTGTGGGGAGTCCCATGGTTGTGGGGAGTCCTTTGTGGGGCGGGAATGTTGGGGGGGGTGTACCCTTAGGGTTCAGAGGTTGAGGGGAGTCCTGTGGGTGAGGGCGGTAGTTGGGGGGTGAGGAAGTCCTGTGGAGGTAGTCGGGAGGGGTAGGGGGGTGGGAGGAGTCCTGTGGGGAGTCAGTGTGGGTCTGTACAATGATTATCCAGAGGCTAGAAGTTCTTTTAATTCTTCTAAACTTTTCTGGATAACGATTGCTCTATTACAGTCAGAACCAACAGAAGTTTACAATTTAAATTGCATTTTCAGATGGTTCCCAGTGCAATTGCCCATTGGAAGTTTGTACTTCCCAGGCAATTGTCGTACAATTCTTACTTGGTAACTTCTGGAGTGGGGGTGTTCTCCAGCACATCCTTTGGGGTGCCCCCCACCCCCAGTTACACTGCCTCGGGCTCAAAAGTTTTGGCCCTACAACCTGGAAAGAAGGTCTGTGAGCTGACATTATAGAGGTATATAAAATAATCATGCAATTAGAACTGGTAATAAAGAGAACAAAGAACAAAGAAAAGTACAGCACAGGAACAGGCCCTTCGGCCCTCCAAGCCTGCGCCGATCATATTGCCCGTCAACTAAAACATTTTGCACTTCCAGGGTCTGTATCCCTCTATTCCCATCCTATTCATGTATTTGTCAATCTGCCTCTTAAACACCACTATCGTACCTGCTTCCACCACCTCCTTTGGCAGCGAATTCCAGACACACTACCCTCTGCGTAAAAAACTTGCCCCGCACATCTCCTCTATAGTTTTCTCCTCTCACCTTAAATCTATGTCCCATAGTAATTGACTCTTCCACCCTGGGAAAAAGCTTCTGACTATAATCTGGAATATTACTTGCTATTAAATTGTGAGATTGGAGCAAGGGAACCCAGGTTCAAACAGCAAAAAAGAAATTTAAAGGACTTTTCTCTGAATACAAAAGGAGATTCGTATACAGAATGGGAGCTAGAACAGTGGAAATTAAAGCCCTAGAATCAATGAATCACATTGAATTTACAGCAAAGAACCAGACGATTTGGCCTAGACTGGTGTTAATGTTCCACACCAGCCTCCTCCCACTTTATTTACATCATCCCAAGCTGTTGACATATCCTTCTATTCCTTCCTCCCTCATGTACTTATCTAGCTGTCTCTTAAATGCATCAAATCATTTAAGAAGCTATTAGATACTCACATATGGGGACAAGTAGAGTCTTGCTCGATGGATAAGTTGAGATAGTCCAATTTGTCTTCCTCATCTTGCATTATTATAGAGGTGATGCCATGGTCCTGGAATGTCGATGAAGGAATAACAGTGCAACAATGTAGTTCTGGTTCTCACAACTGTGTTCTTCATCAGCGTGACTCCCTGATGGGATCACAAGACCATGGAGTCGTCACTTATATTCTAGGGCTGATTTAAAGCGGCAACATCAAAGTGACAGAAATAGATATTGCACAAGGCAAGCCACTTTTAATATGGATACTTCAAAAAAAAAGTGAAACTCCAAAAGATAAATTAAATCAGGACCCACAGCTTTAAAACGTTTTGCAGATGCCAAACATTCTAGAAACTGAAAAAAGTAAGGCCTGGATTTTCTAGCCCCTTAATAGACAGTCTAGGAGATGGGAGGGCATAAAATCACATGAAAGCTCATTGGAATGATGTCAGGTGCCAATTTTACAAGGGACGAAATGGCATGTCTATTAAGAACAGAGCATGGATCTGAAATAAAGATATTTAAGGCAATTAAATTGGCCATTGACCAGATTTTACAGACACATTCCAATTTTCCAAAAAGTGTATGGGGTCATTGATGTATTCAGCAGCCATTGGGTGAGGCAACATGCCTTCATGGTTAGAATTTTAGTGACAAGGACTGCCCATCTAAGAGATGGCTATTGACTCCAGTGAGGAATCCCCGGATAGAAGCAAAGGAGAAATTCAACACCAGCCATACAGTGACCCGAGCCACCATCGAGCAGACCATAGGTCTCCTAAAGGTGAGATTCAGGTACCTGGATCATTCTGGTGAGGCACTTCGATATGCTCTAGCGAGGGTTTCTCAGATCATGGTGGTCTGCTGTACTTTTCACAAGTTGGTCCTGCAGAAGGTGTGGGGATATAATGAGGATACAATGAGGATATAATGGACCACGAGGCATCCTCAGTTGAGAAGGAAGATGAGGAAGTTGATGACCACATGAGAGGTGCAATAACAAAGGCACAAGGGAGGCATTGGAGGTTCTCATACATGATTCACAATCCTTCCAATCAAATAAAGGTTGACCTTCACCCTCCAATGTTGCCGTTTACCTGATTTGCAAGCCTAGGCTTCCAGTGTCACCAGGCGATCTTGCATAATCAATACAACAACCACAGGCGCTATGGGCACTCCCATCAGCCCTTGTGGAGAGCCATGACACCCTTGCACTTCTAGGGGGCCTCCAACAATAGATGGAAATGTATGTATAACAATTAACACCTTTATCACAAATATAGGCTGACCTGCAAGTAGAAACTCCTTAACATTCTATTCACCCATAAAGCCCAAGTGCATCCAGTGTGTTTTCTTAAGCCTTTTACTTGCATGGTGCCCCCCCTTTGGTGCCAGCTGCAGTGGAGGCAGACTGCTGACTCTGTTGCCTCATGGCCCAGACTGACCTTGATGGCTGCCCTCCTTCTGCCTGAGGTTTGGCAGGCCTTAGCATGCTGAGGGGCTCCCACGCAGATGCAGAAGCCACCTCTGTTGTCACAGAACTTGAAGTGCTTGTGCCAATGGCAGAGGGGCTGAGGAGCTGCTGTCCACTAGGAGAGTACTGAGAAGAGCCCCCAGAAGCAGAAAGCATCTTCTCCGCTCCCCCTCCTTCACAAAACACACGTACCTTCCTGTTCCGCTGAGATGGAAGAGGAGCTGGTGGAGACTCCAGGCACCTTGTCCACCTCTCACCTTGTTACTGTTGGATAGAGCTCATGGCCAAGGCAATGGCATGCAGGTCTCTGTGGCATGTTTGGCATCCACTGGGTGCCTGCTGGATCCGACTCTCCATGAGAGTTAACAATCCCTCGTGGAGGAGGCCAAACATACAGGCAAGAAGGAAATGGCAGCACTCATTGCCAGGATGGACTCCTCCGCTGCCCAAGCTAGGGTGTAGATACCCTTTGGAATCTCTGCCAGATCTTGATGCACCTCACAAAGAACCTCCAGCATCTTCTGCCTTACAGTTGATTCCAGAGGCACTTCATCAGCCTGGGGCTCAGCATTAGCCTGGCCTCCCATATTTCTCTGGCCTCAGCTGTCACAGCCTCCGACAGCTGGTCAGGAGCATGTGTGGTGCTTCCACCAGGTTGTGACTCTGAATCTAAACGTGAATGCATACTCACTAAAGTGACAGTGATGGAGGGCATGAGGAAATGATGCAATGCTGCACCCTCTGAGGTCCCTTCGTCCTCCTCCTCAGCTGACCCCTGGAGAATGGCAGCTCTCTGTTCCTATGACTGGCCTGCGTGAGGGAACAGAAAGATCAAGGGATTTTAATCTTCTAAACACAAGCCCCCAGTATCAGCTGATGTTCAGATCGATGTATGTACAGTGGGGAACACAGGAACGCCATCGCTCATGCTGAATTAAGGCTCCCTTCTGCCCAGTCGTGAGGATGCTCACCCTCTTGCAGCGTCCTCCTGCTTCATAGTCCACGATGGAGCCACCTCCATGCTGCCTTGCCAGTTTCAGAGTCTCCTCTTCCTTGGGCATGAGGATGGTGAGAAATGGGAGCCATCTGTCAGCCTGGGCCCTTTGCCATTGTGGGTTCTCTTTTCCTGCATGGACAAAGATGAGAGATCTTACTTGCTCCACAATAACAGGAACAATGCTTAAACAGGTGGCACTTGAATGCAGTCGGTAATTAACCACTCGGGGGCAACCTTCTAAGGGTTGCCACTCACAACTTAGTGCCCGTTGACCAAGCTGCACCCATTCCTTTCACAGGAGCTACCACAGTCTGACCCCATTGCCACTGACTGGGAGGGTTCTCTTTCCCCAACACTTATCCATTTGTTAATCCCTAAGAGAACCAAGGTGTGGGGTACTCATCTTAGTGGAATGGAAAGGGTTATTTATGTGCATGCAGCACTGCAACCAAGTTCTCCAGATGACCCCACAGCTGCTGCCTTCCTCTGCAATCTCCTGCTTGGTTTGGCGGGGAAGTGTCTTCTTCCTGTCCCTGGGAAAGAGGACCTCCCGCCTTGCCTGAGTAGCCTGGAGGAGAACATGCAGGGAGTCGTCATTGAACATAGGGCCACCTGGGATCTTCCATCTGCCATACCGATAAGCGCCTTATACCTCAGGCCTACGCAATGCCTGCTTCACTGACCTTCTCCCAATGGCAGGCCTGGATTACTGTGGCTCTCCAGGAAGACTGACTCCAGTCGGAGTAGACTCCAGTCAGGAGAGAGTCCAGTCAGGGTAATCTCCAGTCAGGGTAAACTCCGGTCAGGGTAATCTCCGGTCAGGGTAGACTCCAGTCAGGGTAATCTCCAGTCAACAAAGACTCCAATAAGGGTAGACTCCAGTCAGGGTAATCTCCAGTCAGGGTAGACTTCAGTAAGGGTAGTCTCCAGTCAGGAAGGCTTTGGCTGCATTCTGGCCCTAGCAACCCATTAAAGATGCTGCCAGCACACCCATCAGCACCAGGTGACTCCGCTGTTGCCGCCTCCATGGCCATCTCCATCCCTGGAATGCTCAGCCCCACAGTCTGCTGGCAGTTAAGTGGCCGAGATAGTCGTGCAATAGGGGATCGAGTTGGGAGTGCCAACGCCACCACTTCCAGCCCCATTGGCTCTACCTTAGCTCCGCTCATAAAATCCCAGCCCAGGATATTGGACCACCTTGTAACATGTGCTCTTTAATAATTCCTCGTTCTGCTTTGTCTTGCTAATGTTGTTTTTCCCCATCAAAGGAAAAGCTTCTGGACACTGAAATAGGGCAAGATATTTTGCTGAATGTGAATCCAATTAAAAAGTTAAGTGTCACGGGGGCTAAGTTTAATCTTCAGGCCTAAGCCAGTTCCCACCCACGCACAAAGTCAAGTGCAAATAACACTCAAATCCATAGTGTAAGCTCATTTGCATAATTATTTGCATAATTGGCATCGGGTTGGATAGGTCCAGTGGGAATAATGGGGGCGGGGGTGGATTTGAGTAACTACTGTGCGCGCTTTTGGGTGGTGTTGAGGTGCAACAGGAATATAATGAAACCAGGGTAAAATCATGAGAGTGGCCACAAATTACTCCCTTTACACCCTTTGCATCACGGCTTCCTGATTCTGCTCATAAAAACAGTGGTGTTAGTACCTTCAATACACTTCAAGAAACACTTCATTGGCTGCAACACGCTTTGGGAAGTCCTGATATCATGAAAGGTGATATATAAATGCAAGTCTTTCTTTTTTTTAGTTCAACTCAGGGAGCATATTTGGAATGGGACTTTTTTTATTAAAGACCTGGCAGTCAATAGCAGTGAGCTGTTGTAACTTTTGTTTTTGATGGAAGTGTTTTACTGATAAATGCCGGCTTGTATGAAAGTGGTTTTGCAGACGAAATTCTGGTGGGGTCAGTGAAGCCAGCATTATCATTGGCATTATGGGAGTTCCCTCTGAGAGTACCTCAGTATTGCGTCTACTTGAAAAAGAGGAGAAGGATGGAAAGAAACTGGGATGCTGCTCATAGTCCAAGACATGGGAGAAGGTTAACTCACACCCAGACTTACCCTCTCCCAGCCAAGTGCACAGACCATGCCAAACATTCCTACACTTTAACTGAACAGCATGAGGAGACTATGCCTCTCCAGGGAGCCAGTGAAAAATTTGTATTGTCTGCTGCCAACCTCTGATGCAATCACAGCACTACCTAATGCAGGAAAGGTCACTGGAACTATTGAACTTTCTTGTTGCTCTGGCCCTTTCAGACTTCACAGGGGACCTTAAAGATTTTAGCCAATCTGCAGTCCATACGAGAATAAAGCAGGTCAGTTTACAATAGCAAATGCCTTCATTTTTCCACATGGATGTCCAGAAACAGCAAGAGAGAGCCCAGGGTGTCATAAATTGCATATACTTTGACTTCATGAATTGAAATAAATTCTACTCTATCAATGTGCAGCTTTTCTGTGATCATCTGCACAGGATTGTGCAGATCACTGCTTGCTTTGTCCACAGCTGCCATAATGCCTTCATCTTACATCAATCTTTCATTTCCTCTGGGCAACAAAGTGCAAGGTTAGGTCTCTGCAGGTTGGCCTTATGAGAGCTTTGTGGCATCCATCTCAGTCAGTCATCTGAGCTCCAGGACATCAATGCAGGAGTTCCTCAGGGTAGTGTCCTAGGCCCAACCATCTTCAGCTGCTTCATCAATGACCTCCCTTCCATTATATGGTCAGAAGTGGGGATGTTCGCTGATGATTGCACAATGTTCAGCACCACTCACGGCTCCTCACATACTGAAGCAGTCCATGTCCAAATGCAGCAAGACCTGGACAATATCCAGGCTTGGGCTGACAAGTGACAAATAACATTCATGCCACACAAGTGTCAGGCAATGACCATCTCCAACAAGGGAGAATCCAACCATCGCCCCTTGATGTTCAATGGCATTACCATCACTGAATCCCCCACTATCCAACATCCTGGGGGTTACCGTTGACCAGAAACTGAACTGGAATAGCCATATAAATACTGTGGCTACAAGAGCAGGACAGAGGCTAGGAATCCTGCGATGAGTAACTCACCTCCTGACTCCCCAAAGCCTGTCCACCATCTACAAGGCACAAGCCAGGAATGTGATGGAATACTCCCCACTTGCCTGGATGAGTGCAGCTCCCACAACACTCAAGAAGCTGGACATTGTCCAGGACAAAGCAGTCCGCTTGATTGGCACCACATCCACAAACATTCACTTCCTCCACCACCGACGCACAGTAGCAGCAGTGTGTACCATCTATAAGATGCACTGCAGGAATTTACTTAGGCTCCTTCGACAGCACCTTCCAAATCCACAACCACTACCATCTAGAAGGACAAGGGCAGCAGATAGATGGGAACATCACCACCTGGAAATTCCCCTCCAAGTCACTCACCATCCTGACTTGGTAATATATTGCCGTCCTTCACTGTCCCTGGGTCAAAATCCTGGAACTCCCTTCCTAACAGCACTGTGGGTGTACCTACATCACATGGACTGCAGTGGTTCAAGAAGGCAGCTCACCACCACCTTCTCAAGGGCAACTAGGGATGGGCAATAAATGCTGGCCCAGCCAGCGAAGCCCATGAATGAATTTTTAAAATATCCACGTGCACCTGCTAAACAGAGGTGCAAATATAGTCTGTGTTTCTACAGGGGCCATTATCGAACACATTAGGTTTTAAATTGCCCCATTTTAAGTGGTTTCTTTTTCAAGTCGTTTATATTTTACTCCATTTTCCCGATTTAAGTCATGACTTCCGCTTTAGAGTCGTTTTGCATCATCGCCTTCCTCACGTCATCACTGCCAGTTACCATTCCGTGCACACGATCACAGGTCATTGCTGCCCGCATCCTCATTGGCATGTGCGTCATCGTCCGTTGTCATTGCGCAGTGCGCATCATCATGCAGCACACGTCATCACTCATCTCCTCCCTCCATGTAACGCGGGCCCCGTGACCTGAGCGGCGCCATTTTAAGGAGGCTGTTTGTACTGTATTCGAGGCAACATCGATTTTTTTTTTAAAAAGCCCAGAGCCATCTAAAGCCAGAGTTGTTTTTTTTTCAAGCAATAAGTTGGGTTTAACTCCCGATTTAAATTTTGGAGTATCAGGAATGCCAGCTGTGGGTGAAACCTTTAAATTATTTTTAAACATGAGCCAGAATCACCCGGTAAGTGCTGGTAGCGTGCCTCCTGCTGCAAAGAAAGCAAGAAAAGCCACCAGCCTAGCAGAGAAATTGGATGTTTAAAACGTCACGAGGCTGCTGACTATTATCTAAATTGAATTTATACAGGTTTTCTTTTATATTTAGTGATTTATTTTATTTTGCAATCAGCTAGGAATGCTGCACACGTATGGTACAGCATTTCAACTTGTGCATTATCTTTTTCCAGACCAGAAATGTCTGACCGAACCTAACTCCAGCTTTAACATTGATTCCTATAGGAGCCTATGATTCACATAAAATTGTTTCACTTAAAGTTGCGATTTTCAGGAACGCAACCACAATTTCGAAAGAGGACTTACTGTACAATAATTCTTAGTCTTCAACGGGACTAGAGGCTTCCTCCAACATTGCTCATCTAAAGTGCCAACCATCATTGAGGTTTTTTGTATGCTGAACAGGTTAGCTGTGCAGTGAAAAATACAAGTGGAGCTGTTAGGGAACCTTACTGAGAGATACAAGATACACAGCACATAGAACAGTGGCTTCTGTTCCCCACCAACTATCAGGGCTTTCTGGTAAAATCGGATTAAGGAGCCCTTCACATAATGATCTTCCCAGCATTCCTGAATCAACATTCCTCCCATCCATCATTCTCAATCCCTATCACCATGTGCACTCGACACTGCAAACAATTTGGAAGGAATTTAATGTCTTCCCCTGTGGCAGGTTTGGTGGCAGGGAGCATTTAATCGGACAGAGAGTGACAGGCCGGGACAACCTTCCCACCCCTCTGCCAATTGAGGCCCTTATGTGGGCAATCAATGCCAACTTAAGGGCCTCCTCCCACCACTACTGGTACTAACACAGCGGTGGGCGGGAGACTCGCCATGCAGGGAGCACGACAAGCAAACTCTAGCGTGTTTACTAGTGGACCCCTGGGGAAGTCTCTCATTTAAAGGCACTTAATGCCTGATCGAGGGTTCCAGAATCAGGAAGGGGGGTGCCCACTGTGAACCAACCCCTGATCTTGCTACCAACCTCTAACCTCCCTCCCCCGCAACCCACACGCTCCCTCCTGTCATCACTCACCCGTATGCCTGGATCTATCCACGATCCTAGGCCTCAGGTGGGTGTAGTACCAGCAGTTGCCATGCCTCCCTGGTGGCACTGCTGAATACAGAAGAACTGCTGGCCCTTGTTTAGCTGACAGCTCTCAGCAGGTGGGACTTCCATCCCCAGGATCCTTGATCCTGAGAGAAGGCCCGCCACTGGCCTTTTAAATGTCTGAGTGGCCCAAGATGCAGCAAGTTTTCCCGAAAAGAGACGATGCAGAGATCTCGCCCGCTCTCTAGCTGGCGGCTGAGACCCCTGTTGCCTCCACAAGATTCAGCCCTTTATCTCACCTCAGATTGCAATCAACAATATCACAACAGCATCACTCTTAGGGCTCAATATAAATCAATTGCCAGCTCATTTACATGGCTGCCTTACTATTGTTTTCAACCCTGGCATTTGCCCTTGGTGCTTAATTGCAGCGTTCCAGTCACAGTATCCTGTGAAGCGCCTTGAGAACTTTTATTAATGTTAAAGGCACCATATGAATGTAAATTTGAGTATTGCTGAAAAGAGAAACATGCTGTCTAAACTGTTCATCTTGCACTCATCAGGGCAGATCACAAGATTACCAACAATAAAGGAAACAACAACATATACTGCATGAGAAGAGAATGCTGATTGGTTGGCAAATGGACTCCGATTGGTAGAGACATAGCCATGGCAAATGCAGCAAGGAACAGTTAACTGTTGAGTTATTGCTCAAATTCAAACCAGGTAGGTTGACTCTGACTCTGATTGGTCAAAGCATTGCCATGGTGAATGAACCAGGGAATGGCTGTCCCCTAAGCTTTTGTTTAGTTGAAAAAGCATGTCCACACATTGTGCCTTTTTACTGTTGGTAATCTTGTGATCTGTCCTGGTGAGTGCAGGATGAAAAGCTTAGACAGCATATCTCTTTTTTCAGCAATACTTAAGTTCTGTACTACCATATGACTACTTAAATGCAAATTGTTGTTGTTTCATTATGCATGCTTGGCTGAGAGCCCAGACCTTCATAAAGGCATTTCATTGTTTAAACAGATGCATTGAAGGGAAAATATTGCTTATCTGTGATCTATTTTGTCACTGACTCAACGTTTATTACACAAGATAAAAAGATGTCAAGTGCTAATGGTTTCTGATATTGATACTTTAAAGGTTTGGTTGATTGACAATTTTATAGCAGCAGTTTTGCAGCAGCAGTTTTTTTGGTTGGCAAGTGGACTCTGATTGGTAGAGGTGTTGCCATGAAGAATGCGCCAATTAATGGTGACTGACAGTTAGCTACCAAGCATTATTTGAAACTTAAACCAGGCAGCTTCACCCTGATTGGTTAAGGCATTGCCCTGAGGATTATTTAGTAAATGTTGTCTAATTGTGGAATCACATCTAATGTTAGACACTGTGTTTTGAGTTTTGCAAGCACGGGCTGTTTGGGTACCGTCTGTTTCTTGCCCGTTGCGAACAGCAGCTGGGACATGCTGTTTGATATGATCCACCAGACTTTGGGACATACGGCCTACATACCTAGCATCACACTGGCACTAAGATTGTCAGTCGGACTCACAGTGTGGCACATTTGCGTGTACTAGAAGTTACATAAATTAATACACAGGGCCTTGTTTTTTACAGACAGAAAGAACATGTACACACACTGTGCTTGTTTCAGCTAAACAAAATAAGTGACAGCCATTCACTGACTCATTCCTCAGGCCAATGCCTTGACCAATCAGGGTGAAGGTGCCTGGTTTAAATTTCAAACAATGCTTGGCATTTAACTGTCAGTCACCATCAGTTGGTGCATTCTTCATGGCAACATCTCTACTAATCAGAGTCCACTTGCCAACCAATCAACACTTTCTTCTCATACAGTATAAATTGTTGTTTTCCCTTTTTATTGGTATTCTTGTGAAGTGTCCTGATGAGTGCAAGACGAAAAGCTTTAACATCTCTTTTTTCAGCAATACTCAAGCTCTGTACTTTCAAACAACTATTAAGTTTATTATTAAACTTATCTTTAATAAATCATCTTTCTTTCCACTCTGTATTTTACTTTATGTAAATGATTTTACATTGAATTAAGTAATATAACTTACTCTTCCTGGTTTAGACCGCATGCTTCAGTAAGGATTCTACAATCTAATTGGTGAAGAGACACACTGCTATTTGCCCTTTTCACACAGATCTCAGATCCCCTGTTGAGGACATGGTGCATTATCAGATTCCCAGTGACTGTAGGTTGCTGCTCAAAAATCACGAAAAGTTGGAGGTCAAGTGCACGTGTCATGATTGGCAAGCACTGTCTGTTCACTGCTGATCAAAATATCTGGGAAATTGTGTTGGAATGTAGTTTTGATAGCAAGTACATGTCATGACATCTCAGTGTAACGCCAGACAAGATTTTAATGTCAATTGCTGTTGTGAATGAAGTAGTGAATGAAGGGGAAAGGAACTGAAAGAAATGCAGAAGAGCTGACATCCTCACCTGGGACCGGACCTTACCCATCTTTGGTTTATCCCTCTTGTGCCTGACTATGAATTCTAGTGCACCCGCTTCAAAAATGACAAGTTGGTGTTTGAAGGGCTTTCTTCCTATGTGGGCTCTCTCCTTCTTGTTATGGGTAAAGAAGGAGTGCATAACAAGAGGCGCATCGTCATATTGAGAAGTTGGGAAGATCCTATCTCAGGATCATACCTAAGCCACTCTTGAGCCAGCAAGAGAGTGCCAGAGAGCGAACCTGTTTGAATGTATCCCTATCCCTTCCGCTCTCCTTACCTTCCAGGAGAAATCACCTCGCATTGCTCTAATAGTCTGGCTGTGATCAAAATCTTACTATTTGGGGCAGGGCAGATGTGACACTGCATTCCACCACTACTTTGCACATACTATTAGGACTTCCTCTCAAAAAATAATTGCTCAGTTTATTCTGCGTTAAAAATGGAAGTTTCAGTATTTGAACCCCTTATGAAGAGGGAGACTGACGACTATGATCGCCTTCAAAGAGGAACTTTATCACGACCAGCTTTAAAGCCAGATCTCACCATCAAGGCCCCTTATAAATAAAAACGTGTTATATGTTCAATATTCCCTTTATAATTTAGTAGTTGTGTGCAGCCAGTGTGAGCGGACCCTAGCAGCTACCCACATGCATTATTTATAACAGATCAAGTCCTGCGTGGTACTTTCCAGGCTGCTGTGTGACCGTGCACCCGCGCAACTTTGCAGGAACATTGTATGTGTCAGGACATATTCGAGTGGAATCAAACTGTGCAGCAAATAGCTTTGTAGTGAGTCACCAAGCACACCAAGTGAAATATTAATCCACTAATCAGAAATATCTGCTTAGCAGGAATTAATTGAGAAATGTTAATGCCTTTTCTGTGCCAACATTATAAATGTTGCACTTTTCGATCCAGCAAGAGAGATTTATGACAAATTTCTGCGAAGACAATTTTGATTAGCTGACCTTTTGTTTTACTGGAAAGTTATAAAAAATGTTATTGCATTTTAATGGCACAAT
This sequence comes from Cetorhinus maximus, assembly GCF_964194155.1. Taxonomy (NCBI): domain Eukaryota; kingdom Metazoa; phylum Chordata; class Chondrichthyes; order Lamniformes; family Cetorhinidae; genus Cetorhinus; species Cetorhinus maximus. Next base: position 14,492,465 of record NC_135896.1, read on the forward strand.
AATTTCGTATTTTAAACAAAAGAAAACATGTAACATGAGATTTAGAGTTTGTGCAGAGGCATTTCGTAATGACACCGTTGTCTGGGTCACTTCGTCAGGGCTGTAACTGGATAAATAACTCAACCAATGTTGTCACCACATTTTCCCCCTGGTAAGTATTGCAAAATATATTGCTACATTATTAGGATATAGACATTGAACATGTGCAGTTGTGGAACATATGCTACAATATATATATTATATATATAATTATATATAATAAATACTAGTCCTGTTTTTGTATAATATCTACTGTTATGTACATATTAACTTTTTTTTCATCTTTTGTAGATATAAATGTCCACATCCATCACATGTCCAATGTTAATCTTTGTTAAAGATGCAGAGCAATCTTAAATCTGATCAGCAACCCTTTAAGAACTGTCAGAAAATCTGTTCCCGACTAACAACCCTTGAAGAGCTGTCAGATATTCCATATTTTATCCCTATGCCACCGCCTCTCTCAACTCCTCCACTATTTGCTAAAATAATCTTACATCCAGGATTGGTTTAGAGAAATTTCCTTCAGTTAAATGTTGGAAAAACTGAAGCCATTATTTTTGGTCCCCAGTCCAAATTCCATGATATTGACTCCAGCTGTTTTCCTGGCAATAATTTGATATCAAGCCAGTTCATTTGCAACATCGGTGGCACATTTGACCCAAGTTGAGCTTCTGACCTCATATTTATATTACTAAGACCCCCGATTTCCACCTCCGTAACACTGCAAACTTCACCCCTGTCTCAGCTTATCTGCTGCTGAAACTCTCATTCATGCCTTCTTAACTTCTAGACTGGACTATTCCAATGCATTCCTCACAGATCTGCCACATTCTACCCTTGGTAAGCTTGAAGTCATCCAAAACTCTGCTGCCCATGGCCTAATGCGCAGAAACTCCCATTCACCTATCACCACTGTGCTCGCTGACCTACATTGGCTCCCGGTCAAGCAACATATGTAATATTCTCATCTTTATTTTCAAAGCCCTCCATGGCCATGCCCCTCCCTATCTCTGTAATTTCCTCCAGCCCCACAATCCCCTGAGATATCTTCACTCCTCTAATTCTGCCATCTTGAGCATCCCTGATTTAAATCAATCCAGATTTGGAGGCCGCGCCTTCATTTGCCTAGGTCCTAAACTGTGGAACACCCTCTCTACAACCCTCCATCTCTCGACTTCACTTTCCTCCTTTCAGACTCTCCTTAAAACCTATCCCTTTGACCAAGCTTTTGGTCATCTGACCTAACCTAATATCGCCTTATGTAGCTTCTGATGTGAAGCACCTAGGGCCATTTTATTATATTAAAGACACTACAGATACAAGTTTTTATTGTTCATATGCATTCACAGTGCTTCATGTGCTGCATACTGGAAGTGCCAATAATTTATTTAAATCGTATGGCCTAGCATTACAATTCAAAATCACAGATATATGTTACAGATGCATGAAGTGTTCCCATGTCATAGCACTGTTTTTTTCATTCCCCTTTACGTCTTACAAAGAATCAACAACCCTCTTTTCCCTTTCTACATCTCTCCACCCCTTAGCTGAGAGAGCAGGAAATCCTGTCACTCTCCTTCAACTGTTCAGCTTTAAGCATGGCCTCTTTGTTGGCCACCTGCCACATTGTTCTGCCAAGTCGCTGGCGATTGTGATGGTTCAAGGCAGCAAATCGAGGTCAAAGTTCTTCTCAGAGCTCTCCGTTGCAGCTCACAGTGACAACTGGTGCCGGGCAAGTGACTGATGACAAGAGGGCAATTTAAGAAACACCACTTGACAACCTGCTTATCTTAAAGCAGCCATTTGTGTTTAGAACATGCCTGTAAACTGGCCCCTTTACCTGATACTGTCACTTGACCACTCCGCTGTTGTTGTTCCCTCACAGGTTCCGTGCACAGTTTTGGCTGATTTTGGCCTCAGTCCTGGTTGGGTGTACAGTTGTTGTCCCAGGTTTTTAAGCTTATCAGGAGTCTGCAGCAAACACTGAATAGAATGGGCACTGGTGGGAACTGTTAGTATTAGATTTACAAATCTAACACCATTAAGAAAATTACTCTCTTATCGGAGATTATACTTTGATACAATCAGCCGTGTTTAAAGAACTGAGTACAATGGGAATGGATAAGAAATATTTTGTTTTTTCAGTAAACAAAACTTAACCAGAATGAAAGTAACCCTTTAGAGGAGTTAGTATTCTTGAAAAAATATACAGTTAACCTGGTGGCTATGACTAATTCTTTATTTCCCCTGCAGTATTTAGACATATTGCTTGTGCTCTGGTTATGATGAGGAAATTGAAGAAATATAAAAGGCATTTATTAATTCTTTGATCAAAAAACCTAAGCCAGGAATTGAAGACTATGATCAAAACTGCTCCCCCTCCCCCTGCCAGCACTGGCCCAGACCCTCACCGTTGTTTCTATCCTGCCCGGCAGTAATCTCTGGCTGAAAAAGACTGTTCTCTACCTTGCATGCTATTTGACTATGATCTGAGCTTCTGGCTTCATAACCTCACCACCAAAAAGGCTGCCTACTGCAATGTAACATTGCCCATCTCTGCTGCTGCCTCAACCTACCACTCACAGAAATCCTCATTTACACCTTTGTCTCCCAGAGCCATGATTATTCCAATGCTCTCCATTCGTCTAACTTGGACTTCTTGTGCATCCTCTCTATTGATAGCTATGCTTACAGCCATGTGAATGGAAGAAAGGCCTTTTTAGATAGCCTTTCACAATGTTCCAAATCACTTTATAGTCAATGAAGTACTTTTAAAGTGTAGCCACTGCTGTAAAGTAGGAAACACAGAAACAAATTTGCACACAGCAAGCTCTCACAAACAACAATGTGATATGTATGATGTAGTGTGACCATATTAACTGGATAATTTGCTTTTAATATATTAATTCAGAGATAAATATTGTCCATGATACTGGGGATAACTTCCCTGTTCTTCTTTGAAATAGTGCCATGTACACCTGAGAGGATAGATGTGGCCTCTAATGACTCATCCAAGAGAAGGCTTCTCCAACAGTGCAGCACTCCCTCAACACTACATTTGAGTGTCAGCCGAAGATTTTATGCTCAAGTCTTGGGGTGATTCAGATGTGAGAGTGCTAACACTGAGCAATGGCTGACACTTTCCTGACCTGCACAATGACACCCACTACAAGTAATTCATTAAGTCCCATTGTGACATCCTGAGGACAGAGATTAAGCTATAAACACGTTCCTTTAGTATGTGGTAAATTGATGGATTTGAACCACTGATTCCCTAAAATAGATGAAATCCCATTCTCAAACTTCACTTTGCAAAAATTGGCTGCTGGATTTCCAATATTACAATGGTGACTACACTTCAAAAGTGCTTCATTGGACATGAAAGGCACAATATAAATGCAAGTCTTTCTTTTTTTGATTATTACTTTTAGAAAAACTGATTTCAGAAGTGCCATGAATTTCAGGAGAGTATTCCTGAATTCTGGGGCTGAATTTCCCTGGTTCAGTTGTGAACCTGATGTCAGGCTCAGTTCTGGGTCGGAAGCCTCAAATGGCTATGTTGGGACTTTGGTCATCACTTTCGCGGAAGCAACCAACTAAGAAAACATCTCTGGGAACCCCATCAAATTTAAGGTAGCAAGTGGAGGCCAAATCTGAGGGCCTGCAGCAATTTCAGGCTGCCAGCCTCACTGGGAGAGGTGCTCACTGCTGAAGCAGATAGGCAAGCATGAGGGCACCTTAATATGGAGGCATCCTTGCTGTTGCCTGCAGAGAAGCCAACAAATAAAGGAGTCTGAAACCAGGTTTTGGGCCATTGGGGTGAATGGGAAATCCACCTGCAGGAGTATTGAAGGTGAGGTTGTGGTCTTTGGTTCTTGCAGCCTTGTCACTGGGGGATGGAGCCTTCGGCTGCCACTGGAAGACCACCTCCCAATGAGCTGGTGGTCCGCTTGCACAGCAGGTTTGGAGAGGAGCCACTCTGAAAGCCAGAAAATATTGGTGTCATTGCAAAATGCCCTCTAAGTGGGGCCTCAGTTGCCCTAATTGGCTGCCTGCCTCTGTGAAACGGCAGCTGACCCTGGTCCCGACTCACACTTTGGAAAGTTCTCCAAAGGCTGGAATGTGTTGGGTAAGTCATCCTGACATGGCACGCCCCTTATTTTGCAGGCTCCCGTCTGGCTCTGAGCTGGGGAAATCCAGGCCTTGATGATCAAATTGGCTGACAAATTGTGCAGATGAGCTTGTCGGCTGCTGCTACAATCAAACTTAGTGGATAAGGCTGATGTAATTTAGGCTTTCTGACTTGCATACATAGAGGGGCAACTTATGCAAGAATAAGGATCTTATTCTATTGTTTGTTTTGTGGTAACTACTGATGTTCAACATGGAACAGCTTGAACTTTAATTCCTGTCTGCCTTTTAGTGTAAAGCATTGATTATGCAAAGAATAACACAGCAGCTGGGAATTACAGAAAAGAATAACACAGAGGCAGGAGGGGATGTGCTACAAAATAACACCTAGAGACTGAATTATGTATTCATAACACAGGCTGGATTGCATTACATATAAACAGTAATATAAGGCTAGAGTGTGCTACAGTGTGCTACATAGCAATGACATTTTACAAGGTTCAGGTGATATCGTCAACACCAACAGCTCAAGTATTCTCTCTGCATTATCTGTGACCCAAAATTCATTACTTTCTTGAAATATATACCAGCCTTTGTGTTGTTCAACCGATGGAGCTAATGGGTCAGTTTAGTCCATTTTCAAGTTTTGTTTTTTATACACAGGTAGGTGCCTGGATTAACAGCAGTGGATAGCAGGCTCGCTCGATTGAATCCCACGATAGTTCTTTTAAGTCATTAAGATGTGAATGACGGTATAGCAGATTACCAGGGCTTTGTACGAGCTGCTTTTAGAACCAATTCTCATCCTTCCCAATTGTGAGAGTGTCTCTTCCATGTGAGGTGATTTGTTCAAACCACTTCCTGTTGTGGGGAACACTCCAATGATAACCAAAGCACATCAGTGATGGAGAATTTCAAAGAGAAACTCAAAAATACTTAAAACCTTCACATTTTTGAAATAGACTCGTCCTAGGCAATGGAGTGCAATGTTAGGAAATGGGACGGTAGCATAGACTTTATGTTACTGGACTAGTAACCCAGAGGCCTGCACTGATGATTCAGTGATGTATGAGTAAAAATCCAGCCTTGGCAGCCGGGGAATTTAACTTCAGCTCATTAACTAAATCTGGAGTAAAAAGCTAGTATCAGTAATGGTGACTATGAAACTATAAAACTGTAATCGAAACACACCTGGTTCACCTAATGCCTTTTAGGAAAGGAAATCTCCAGTTCTTATCCCATTCAGTTTATGTGACCCACAGCAGTTCCCTCTAAAGTGGCTTAGCAAGCCACTAGATTGTATCGGGGTGGGCAACAAATGCTGGCTTCGTCAGTAGATGTTCACATCCCGTGAACAAATTTTTAAAAAATCCAAATTATGGTTTACAACCAGTGGCTCTGAAGCAAGTCACTGTGCAGAATTGTGGCCATTAAACAACAGGTTAGTGAGCAACCCTGAACTGAAAGAAACAGACTTAAACTGAATACATTTCACCTGAGATTGAAGAGTAGGTTATTTTTTTCCCCACTGTATAGCAGGTATGTGGATAATGGGCTCATTAACAGTTCTGCACTGGATGGATATCCTTTTCAGACTGGGCTTGATGATAACTGACATAGATATAGACTGAGATGAACAAATGTTTCTCTGCTGCTCAGGTGAACAAGAGGAAATACTTTCTAGAGAAAGCAGCAGGCTAGGACTAGATGGCGGAGGTGTGAGGAAGGGTGAATATCCAGGATTACATTTGGGTATCATAGAGCATTTGTACAGAATGTTCCTTTAGGGGTTGAATGATTACCCAGGATTTTTTTGTTGGTTTTGTTCATTTACTCATTCTTGGGATGTTCCCATCCCTAGTTACCCTGAGCAGGTGATGGGCCTTTGGTATTATGTAATAACTGAGGCTGGTTAATAAGCTGGACCAGACCAGGTAAGGATGGCAGATTTCCTGCCCTAAAGGTCATGAGTTGAGTTTTTACAATAATTCAACAGTTTCATTGTCACTTTTTATTCCTGGTTTTGTAAATTAAACAGGTTCCCAAAAGTGCCATGATTGGATTTGAACTCCCATTAGTCCAGATCAAGTAATGTAACCATTATACTACTGTACCCAGTAATAGGATGGATTGTACATAGTCTGTGGAATGAGCAGGCGGAATACATGGTGTTGAATGCATTTTCTTATTCCATCTTCTCTTATCAAGAGCACAACACCAGAAATGAAGAAGTTGTATTTTGTATAGAGGCTCTTTGGGAACACTTTCTGTTTCAGAATCATGTTCCTGCCTGAGACAGAAAAAGGGACAAGTCAATCAATAGGTTGAACTCACTTGACAAGGTCAAAGTAATGTAATAAAAAAAGCTGCAGAAACAGCCAATTACTGTCGAACACAATGGGTCACAATCAAGTGTTGTGATATTTACAGGTGCTTCCTGTAAATCTCAAATAATTAATTACCTTTTTTTATTAATACATCTCTCATGGCTGATATAAACTACACTAGATAAAGTTATATATCCTAAAACAGGCCAGATATGTTAAAAAGCAGGTCGGCTGGAAGATTTTAGTTGCAATTTCTTCTACAAAGACTGATTCAGAAAATTTGCCCAAAAATATTTTAAGCTGCCATTTAACAAGAGTCACTTCTGTTGAAAGTCGAAAGTCTTTTATTTTATTGCTAAAAGGAAAGTGCAATACTTAAATCAATTTGAAAGAAATGGAGGCTAAAATTTACTTGCAGTGGGCAGGAAAATTGGTGGTGGTGGCAGGATGGCTGGGGCATGGGGATGGATTTTAACCCCCCAAAAATGGCCCATTTGGATTGGATGTGATGTTAAAATTTTTTTAAATTGAACCCCGACATCAACCCACTTCTTGCCCACCCACTTCCAGTTTTAAAAGAACAGGCAACCAGGAGGCTATCTGGCAATTTGAATGTTATAACCATGTTACGGATTTAAGCACCATTTTAAATTTACTTCAGGTCAGACGAGGGGAGAATTTAATGTTGATGATGGGGGCTCACCCACTGGCTGGAAAATCTGTGGGGACTCTGTATTTCTTCTCTCCAGGAGGCCCAACGCTATTCCAAGGGAGTCAGGCACTTACCTGGGGAGTCAGGCCTCCTGTCAAATTGAGCCGCAAGCAGGGCAGAAATCCTGCCCCCTAGAGCTGCTGGCCTATCAGAGGCTGTGAGCTCTCCAGTACCAGCAGCACCACCAGGAGTGGTGGCCTCTACCGGTATTGCACTCGGGCCTTCACCAGGAATCGACGCTGAATCCCTGCAGAGAAGTAAGTGTGGGGGGGGATGGGGATAACAGGGAGGGGGTGGCGGGGGTTTGAAAGCAAGGACAGGGCAGTGGCTTTCTGTGGGCTATCCCCCCCCAGATGCCAGATCCCGCATTTGGGCACAGAGTGCCAGAAAATGAGAAATCCTAACACCTGCCCCCCTCCACCAGGCCGCGGGCAAACCTGTCAGGCCTGTTCAGTCTTGAAGATCCATGGCAGGAAGTTATAGCTTGAGTCATCCTCAAATCAAGGGACAGTCGACAATGACGTTGAAATTCCTCCTGAGTTTTCTGGGCCTAGGAAACTTGGCAGCTAAAGGGAAATCAGGACTGCTGGATCCCAGGGATAAATGCCTTTCCACCCATTTTCAGGATCTATTATACCTGCTTCACCTGCCTCCTTAATTGGACTGTCGCCCTCAATCCTTCCGATCTCCCCCGACTCTCCTGATATTCGCCATGACCCTTCCAATTGCCGTCACGAGGCCTTTGATCTCCCCCAATCACAGCCTCTGCTCTTGCTTTTAGCCTCTCATCCATCCACCACCCACCCAACCCCCTTCAAGAAATCATCCCCCCCCCCCAAACCCAACCCACCACCACCACCCCCCCCGGTTCCAGACTCCAATCATTCCATTGGCCTCTGATCTTTCTACACCCCTAACCTTTCCAATCTCTCTCTGTCCTCTCGGCTCCCTAGTTATGGCCTGTTGGTGAAGGTCTACCTGTCTGACAGTGACCAGGAAACAGAGATTAAAATTGCTAATTAAGTCCTGCCTTTAAAGTTGGCAGGTGGGAAGCCCAATCTCCCAGGTTTCTCAAGCTCAATGAAGTTCCCCACCTCTGACTTAATCCAGCCTTTGTCCTTTTCCATCCCAGCAAACAACTTTCCGCTGGTAGCTGCCATTTTTCTATTTGTGATTTGCGACGTCAATTAGTTGGATCAGTTCGGAATATCTCATCTTTCCTCACCATGCAGTGAATTGCTAGTTCGTTTAAACATTATTTTGCCTTTTTCCCTTCCTTTAACCTTTCACCCTTGACACAAGGCATGTACTAAGAGCACAGGTCACCTCATTAATGGTACCATTGTGATGTGCTTGTTGAGAGATACCAAACAAAGAAAAAGTCTGCCAATTATTTTTGTTCCTTTAAATTATTCTTCGCTACAGAACATTCCTAATGGGACTTATTTATCACAAATTGAGATAACTATAACAGATTGCCTGGTCATTATTTCGTTGTTTGTGGGAACTTGCTATGTGCTGATTGCCTGCTGCATTTCCTGCATTACATTAGAATGAAATACTTAATTTGCTCTGTAGTGCACCAGTACTGGGACAGTAAGAAACTATATTACTGGGACAGGCTCTACCTGAACTGGGCTGAAGATCATGGTCACACAGACCTTAAACTGGTAATTATCGGGTATTACTCAGGTGTAATAGGTAGTTTAACAGATAAAGTTTGAAAACAAACAAAACGGAAGAGAGTAGAGTAATGGTCAGAAATTATGCGTTAGGCAAAATGGGAAAGGGAAAACTAACTAAACCAGGAGAAAGAAATAAGAAACATATGAGTAAAACATTAGAACAGAAGGACAAGTTAGTGTGTGTAGCCCAAATATGCATCCTTTATAAAAATGCACAGAGTATAAAGAACAAATTGAATGAATTGCAGGTGCAAATTCAACTAGGAGGCTATTACTGAGGCACAGTTACAACATGATCAGCATTGAATATACTAGGTTATATGGTCCATAGGAAAGACAGAGAAAATGGTAGAGGGGTAGGAGTACCCTTAGTAATAAAGGATGAAATTGCTTCAAGGATAATAAGATGTAATGAGAGGTAAGCAGAAAGTGGAGACTTTATGGGTAGAATTAGGAAATAGAAAAGGGTTTGAGATTGTAGTGGAAGTTGTGTAAAGGCCCACTGGTAACAGTTGTTAGCTGGTAGAACATATAAATGCAGGGATTAGCCAAGCATATAGCGAAGGCGGAGAACCTTTAATGGGGAGTTTTAACTATCATATAGATTGGAATAAACAGACTAGCTTGTCTCAAAAAAGTAATACATTTCTTGAGTGTGTTCAGGATAGTTTTCTACAACATTGGGCTGAACTTTACATTTGGAAACTGTGTGGTCTGCTTGCTTATGCCCCACCCCCCACTCCCCCCCACTTTTCAGCTCACCCAACCAAGAGTCGACTAGCCAATTAGTGGCCATCTGGTGGGAAGGAGGCCAATTAGAGGTGCATGTGCCCAAATGGAACTGATGGCCTGGACACCATGTGGCAGAGGGGTAAGGCCATGAACAGGAAGCCGGTGATAGCTACAAGTTTAAAAGCCCCCGGCTCTCTGAGTCTCACTTTATTTTTTATTGACGGCTCTGAAATCTGCTGGTACACTCAGCTCTGGTCCCGGTGCCAGGCCTTTTTTTCTGCCCTTGTGCCGTCTTGTCGTAGCTGCCATAAAACACTCCCACACTTTTTCATGTCCTATGCCCAAAAAAATGCAGTGGACAACAAAAACTTGCAGATGATTGGGTCTTTAACAAGCTCAATAGTTGATTTCCGCACCTGCTCGCCTTCTGTAATTTTGGAGACTGGCGTGATGACATCAAATTGTCAATCCAAGCCATTACGGCCTATTTTACATTCACACGGAGGGGCTGTGCACCCGATTTGTGAATGTAAAACTCAGCCCAATATGTCCTAGAACCAACAAGGGGGCAGACCATATTAGATTTAGTCATGATAATTGAACCAGATTCACTTAACAGGCTAATGGTGAGTGAAAGTGCATCCAATAGTGATCACAAAATGATTGATTTAAACAGTGTGGACCAGATCCTCCGTTCTCCACATCGCCGGAGACTGGACGCATGACCCACTCAAGTTCTGACACACTGACCTTCATGGGGCATGTCCAGGAAGTTTGAACTTCCGACAGGCAATTCCCCTGCTCCCTGGGACCCTCCGCAAAAGTCTCCAACTTTGAGTTCGAGTCAGAGTCTTTGGGCAGTTCTGCAGTACTTACCTGGATAGTTATCCAGGAAATGTTAGACAGAAAAATTCTAGTCTGACTCCTGGGTAACTACAGACTCCCCCTGACACTCCGACTACTTCCCCTGACCCCTGACTACCCCTCCCCACAACCTGACCCGACTACACCTCCTGACCAGACTTGACTACCCCCACCACCCGAGTACCCCCCAATCTGACCTAACCAGCTCCTGATATGACTAGCCCCCGGACCTGATCCAACGACTCCCTGACCCACCTACTCACCTCATCCATCTACCCACCTACCACACTCCCCACCTGCCAACTCACCAACTGCCACCTCACACACCTGCCACCCTACCCACCTGCCACCCTACCTGCCTGCCACCCTACCCACCTGCCACCCTATCCACCTGCCACCCTGCCGACCTGTCACCTCACACACCTGCCACCCTACCCACCTGCCATCCCACCCACCTGCAACCCCACCTACCTGTCACCTCACACACCTGCCACCCTACTCACCTGCCATCCCACCAACCTGCAACCCCACCTACCTGCCACATCACACACCTGCCATCCTACCCGCCTGCCCCCCCACCCGCCTGCCATCCTACCCACTTGCCACCTCACCCACCTGACAGGTGGGATACGAAACCAGGCTCTACCGTCAAAGGGACAAAAGCTGTGCTTGCCAAAAGAAAAACAGCCATGGGCAGCATGAACAAAAAAAAAACAAAGAAAAAGCATACAAAAATGCAAAAACTAGCACTTTATCCCAGCAAATGGAAAAAAATGTGATGAACAATAAAAGGTGTCAAAAAGATAGTAAAAGCTACAAAAAGGAAGCTTAAAAGGACAATTGCAAGGGATATCAAAATCTACACAAAAAAGCTTTTACAATTACATTAGAAAAAAAGTGGTCAGAAGATCTGTGGGCTGTGTGAAAACTGATAACAGCGATATTTTCAATGAAGATGAGTGATTACTTTGCCTCAGTATTTACAGTAGATGAGAAGATAGCATGCTAGACATCCCAAGGAAACTGATCTTGAACCAAGGACCAGGATCACCAAAATTAATGTAAGGAAGATAACAGTAATGAAGAAAATAATGACACTAAAGATTGATAATTCCACAGGACCCAAATAGTTTCCATCTCCAGGCTTCCATTTCCAGGCTTTTGAAGGAGGTAAGTGAGAACACTTAATTGAATTATGGACGAGTTAGGTGTTGTCAGGAAATTACTAGAGTCTATAATTAAGGGTAGAGTGACTGAACACCCTGAAAGTTTTCTGCTGGTCAGAGAGAGCCAGCATGGATTTGTAACAGCCTGATGAATCCGGGTGGATTTTTTGAAGAGGTGACTAAAGTAGTGGACAGGGGAATGTCAATTATGTCATTTATGTCGACTCCCAAAAGGCATTTGATAAAGTCTCTCCAAAAGAGACTGTTAGCTAAAGTTGAAGCTCATGGAATTGAAGGCAAAGTATTGACCTGGTTAGTAGATTAGCTGAGTGGCGGGAGACAGATAGTAGGGATAATGGTCAGGCACTCGAATTGGCAGTAAGATAAAAGCAAAAAACTGCGGATGCTGGAAATCCAAAACAAAAATAAAAATACCTGGAAAAACTCAGCAGGTCTGACAACATCTGCGGAGAGTAACACAGTTAAGGTTTCGAGTCCGTATGACTCTTCAACAGAACTAAGGAAAAATAGAAAAGAGGTGAAATATAAGCTGGTTTAAGGTTGGGGGGTGGGACAAGTAGAACTGGATAGAGGGCCAGTGATAGGTGGAGATTGCCAAAAGATGTCATAGACAAAAGGTCAAAGAGGTGTTGACGGTGGTGATATTAGCTAAGAAATGTGCTAATAGGTGACATTAAGGGTAGAAAGCAGGACGAGCAAGGTACAGATAGCCCTAGTGGGGGTGGGGTGGGGTGGGGGGAAGGGATCGAAATAGGCTAAAAGGTAGAGATAAAACAATGGATGGAAATACATTCTAAAATAATGGAAATAGGTGGGAAAAGAAAAGTCTATATAAATTATTGGAAAAAAGGGGGATCGGAAAGGGGGTGGGGATGGAGGAGAGAGTTCATGATCTAAAATTGTTGAACTCAATATTCAGTCCGGAAGGCTGTAAAGTACCTAGTCGGAAGATGAGGTGCTGTTCCTCCAGTTTGCATTGAGCTTCACTGGAACATTGCAGCAGGCCAAGGATGGACATTTGGGCATAAGAGCAGGGTGGAGTGTTGAAATGGTAAGCGACAGGGGGGTCTGGGTCATGCTTGCGGACAGACCGAAGGTGTTCTGCAAAGCAGTCACCCAGTCTGCATTTGGTCTCTCCAATGTAGAGGAAACCGCATTGGGAGCAGCGAATGCAGTAGACTAAATTGAGGGAAGTGCAAGTGAAATGCTGCTTCACCTGAAAGGAGTGTTTGGGCCCTTGGACGGTGAGGAGAGGGGAAGTAAAGGGGCAGGTGTTGCACCTTCGGCGGTTGCATGGGAAGATGCCGTGGGAGGGTTTGAGGTGTAGGGGGTAATGGAGGAGTGGACCAGGGTGTCCCGGAGGGAACGATCCCTGCGGAATACCGCCAGAGGGGTGAAGGGAAGATGTGTTTGGTGGTGGCATCATGCTGGAGTTGGTGGAAATGGCGGAGGATGATCCTTTGAATGCAGAGGCTGGTGGCGTAATAAGTGAGGACAAGGGGGAGCCTATCATGGTTCTGGGAGGGAGAGGAAGGTGTGAGGGCGGATGCGCGGGAGATGGGCTGACACGGTTGAGGGCCCTGTCAACCACTGTGGGTGGAAAAACTCGGTTAAGGAAGAAGGAAGACATGTCAGAGGAACTGTTTTTGAAAGTGGCATCATCAGAATAGATGCGACGGAGGTGAAGGAAGTGAGAGAATGGGATGGAGTCCTTACAGGAAGTGGGGAGTGAGGAGCTATAGTCAAGGTAGTTGTGGGAGTCGGTAGGCTTGTAATGAATATTGGTGGACAGTCTATCATCAGAAATTGAGACAGAGAGGTCAGGGAAGGGAAGGGAAGTGTCAGAGATGGACCATGTGAAAATGATGGAGGGGTGGAAATTGGAAGCAAAATTAATAAATTTTTCCAGGTCCCGACGAGAGCATGAAGCAGTGCCGAAGTAATCATCGATGTACCGGAGAAAGAGTTGTGGGAGAGGGCCGGAGTAGGACTGGAACAAGGAACGTTCCACATACCCCATAAAGAGCCAGGCATAACTATGGCCCATGCGGGTACCCATAGCCACACCTTTTATTTGGAGGAAGTGAGAGGAGTTTAAGAAGAAATTGTTCAGTGAGAGAACAAGTTCAGCCAGACGGAGGAGAGTAGTGGTGGATGGGGATTGTTCGGGCCTCTGTTCGAGGAAGAAGTGGAGCGCCCTCAGACCATCCTGGTGGGGGATGGAGATATAGAGGGATTAGACATCCATGGTGAAGAGGAGGCGGTTGGGGCCAGGGAACTGGAAGTTGTTGATATGATGTAGGGTGTCAGAGGAATCACGGATGTAGGTGGGAAGGGACTGGACAAGGGGAGAGAGAATGGAGTCAAGATAGCAAGAAATGAGTTCCGTGGGGCAGGAACAGGCTGACACGATCGGTCTGCCGGGACAGTCCTGTTTGTGGATTTTGGGTAGGAGGTAGAAGCGGGCCGTCCGAGGTTGGGAGACTTTGAGGTTGGAAGCTGTGGAAGAAAGATCTCCAGAGGTGCTGAGGTCAGTAACAGTCCTGGAAACAATGGCTTGATGTTCAGTCGTGGGGTCATGGTCCAGGGGGAGGTAGGAGGAAGTGTCTGCGAGTTGACGCTCAACCTCTGCAAGGCAGAGGTCAGTGCGCCAGACAACAACAGCACCACCCTTGTCAGCAGGTTTGATGACAATGTCAGGGTTGGACCTGAGAGAACGAGTGCAGCAAGTTCAGAGAGAGACAGGTTAGAGTGGGTGAGAGGAACAGAGAAATTGAGACGACTGATGTCAGGCCGACAGTTCTCAATGTAAAGATCAAGAGAAGGTAAGAATCCAGAGGGAGGGGTCCAGGTGGAGGGAGAATATTGGAAGTGGGTAAAAGGATCTGTTGAACGGGGAGAGGACTCCTGCCCAAAGAAGTGAGCATGGAGACGAAGGCGGCGGAAGAAGAGTTCAGTATCGTGCTGAGCCCGAAATTCATTGAGATGAGGGCGTAAGGGTATGAAACTGACTCTAATTGGCAGGATGTGACTAGCATTGCCCCAAAGGATCTGTGTTGGGACCTCAACTATTCATCATATTTATTAACAACATAGATGTTGGGATAGAAAAGCATCTATCCAAGTTTGCCAGTGACACAAACATAGGTGGCCTTGTAAGATGAAAGCATAACATTACAAAGAGATAGTGTTAGATTAAGTGAATGGACAAAAATCTGGAAAACAGATTTCAAAAAGACAAATGTGAAGTCATCTACTTTAGACCTAAAAGGGGTAAAACAGGGTACTTTCTAAATGGTGAAACGTAGAAACAATGGAAATCCAAAGAGATTTGGGGTCATTAAAATGTCGTGAACAGGTACAGAAAATAATCAAAATGGAATGTTGGCCTTTACATCTAGAGCCAAAAGTGATGTGGTGAAGCCTGGCGATGATGACTGCGAATGCTGCCTGAAGCACGGTAGACAAACAGACCTTGAAGCCCTGAGCGAAATACAGCCTGCCAAGTGCATGACTTATATATGCTGTTGTGAAACACGTTGGTGTGTTTTCCCGCCGACATGAGCAGATAATCCAGCCGGGAGCGGATGAGTCTGGTGGGCTGGCCTTATAATGATATGCTGATGTATTACAATGAGGTTCCCGATGTGGTGGGAAACGCGGCCTGCCATCGATAGATTGAGCAGCTGATCACAAACTGGTTTCACGACGTCATGAAACTGATTTTTGGCTTTCTCGCCGTATTGTCTGCTCACGCCTCCGAACACACCCGACGCCAGCCGGCACAGAAGATCCCAGCCCTGGAGCACTAACAGCGGTTCTGGGTACCATTCCTAAGGCAGGATATATTGAGTGGAATCTTCTGCTCCTGCCAGTAGTGGGAATTTGGCATGAGTGAAAAAATTAGTTTCCCAACAGTGGAAAAATAGTTTGGAAAGTTGTTCTCCCAGATTTCAAGACGGCTGAAAGGTGGGTCCGGTTTCCTGCTGAACAATGTTGGGAACCACATATGCATTCATTAGGATCTCATGAATGCCCATTAAAAGGCCAACTTGCCAAAATCACATTCCTCCTCCTGTGCCCACCAGCGACTAATTTGAACGTTCTGTTTTATGACTGTATATAAGTGGCATACACCTGGCGAGCTTCACTTCATCCGTGACTTGGAGGTCAATAGACGCTGCTTTCGTCTTCCTTTCAAACCGTCATGAAATGTATTGGGTGCCTGTAGCACAAGCTATGCCAAGGTTGGGCAGGGAGGCACAACCAGAGGGGACAGGTGAGATGGAGGCAGGACTTGTGGGGGTGGGGGGGCAAGGACCAGAGGGGAAGGGTGAGATGGAGGCAAGACTAAATGGGGACAAGGGCCATAGGAGAAGGGTAAGATAGAGGCAAGAATAGGTGGGAACAAGGGCCAGAAGGGAAGGGTTAGATGGAGGCAGGACTGGGGTGGGGGGTCAATGACGAGAGGGGAAGAGTGAAAGACTATCCGGGGGTAAAATTTAAAAGTCTGCCTTGGGAACTGGGGAAAGACTGTCCAGGGGGTATGTTCATGAGACTGGCCGGCGATGAGGCCATGCTATCGGAGGCATGTTTAAGAGACGGTTCTGGAAATGAGGCCACATTGTCAGGAGCATGTTTAAGAGACTGTCTGGGGATGAGGCTGCACTGTCGGGAGCATGTTCATGAGACTGTCTGGGGGCTGAGGCCCACTGTCGGGAGCATGTATAAGAGACTGTCCCGGGAATGAGCCATGTTACGGAGCTCTGCATGGCACGCATGTCTTGGTCCTGGTCTTGGGCAGGGGGAAGGCCTCCCTGAGAATTGACGGTCATGCACAGAATGGAGCGTGGTCAGTCAACTAAGGCATTTGGTCCTGGGGGTTAGAGTCATATTATTGGGAAGCAAAGAGCACAGTTACAGTCAGGGGAGGCATCTAGATTCAGTAGGTCAGCAATTGTGAAGTCATTGTGGGGGAGGTTCTGGATGGTCACATGGTGGGGGCCTCAGAAAGTAAGGGTGTATGTGGCCTCAAGAAAAGGAGGAGTCAGATCCGACAAAGGGCATGAGAACATCAACATTGAAGGGAATGGGAGGAAGGAGAGGAATATCGATGTGGACAATGATGGGGTCAAGGGTAACAGGGGAGGACTGGATAGTTAAAGAAGGGATGGGAATTAGGAGGTGGTGACTGGAGGAGGGTGGGAGGAGCTTGGTGGATGACAGAGGGAGATGGAAGCTCTTGGTCACTCTCACATAAATAGGGAGCACCATGTTCGCATTTTGTGATCAATGATGCACTTAGAAAAACAAGCTTGAAAAAAATGATATGGGAGAGGTCTTGAGGCGGTTGAGAGGAGTTCAGTAGGAGCCAATTGAAGAGGCATCCTATTAATTATCTGCTCAAGCCATGGAGAACAGGGCTCAGCTGAGTACTTGTTTTGAGGGCCAAATGCCCACTGAATGAGCATTGCTCCTTTACTAATGGTGTGCATTCATGCAAGAATCCATTAAGTTTTGGGGCTACATTTAAGTTCGTCTGAATGACCATTTGTCCCTGACAGAGGCACGTAAAAAGGGAAGGAGAATCAAACAATTAAGGGCCACAGCTGCTGGACAGAGTCTACTACCCACTGCAAGCCTCAATATTCCTATTGTAATGATCATGGCTAACAAGGGACCATGCTTATAGTCATGACATTAGTAATTAGTAAAACATAAAGTAGCAAGTGTCTTAGGCTAATGGAGGGAAGCTGACAATAGCCTGGGTGAGAGTTATAGCACATGGGTGTATTCACCCTAATCAAGACCCTCATTGTGAATGTGCACTCAATGTAGAATATCACAATCAGTGACACATGAATGCATAAGGGAGGTGACAGATACCCTTTTCAATAAAGCTCACCATTACGCACATGGATGACGCAAGCCAGGCTGCAAGAGCTGTAGGTTTCACTGCGGTCTCAGGTTTCCCGCAATCAGAGTGCCATCGACTGCACACATGTGCCCTTGAGAGCTCCCTGACTGCAGCCAGTGAGATTTATCAATCAAAAAGGTGATGACAAATTCTCACAATCGATATTTCCTTCAGCCTTCTTTGCATGGAACGTCCCACCATCTTCATTCTCAGCTAGAAAACCTCACAAAAGCTCAATGCTTTCATAATGATTTAAAGAAATATCAGTACTCACCGTATGCCCTAATGATGAGATGTTCCTTGGAAGGGAGAGTAGCCTTGGCAACGTGTGGCCACTGTGGAATGAGATTAGCACTCACTTAACGCATGTCCTTAAGCAACTCCACACAGTACAGTCCTTTCACCCATGGACTCGCCAAGTCAGTGAGCGTGGCAGCTTTTAAGCGGCTGCAATTCCAAGTTACACAGGGATGCACTCATGTCAGTATGACACCAGCTAAATAAGGCGCCCCGAACACGCATATTACCCTTGCATGATTAGCGCATGGGACGGTTCAACAGAGAGCAGCACCTGGAAAGCTCCATTTGTCCAATCGCAAGCTCTCAGCAGTGAGGAATGCTGAGGCATCATCTCGCTACTAGCCTCCCAGTTGCCATTTGCACATCAGGAAGCAATAACAATTAATATCCACATCATGCAGTAAAGTTGTGAGGGGTGTTTGCATTGTCCTCACAGAGAGTGCCTCACCAACACAATCATTTGCTGAGGGGCAACCACTCGGGACCCTGCAATTGTTGGAAGCTTGACAAGTCTCTGTCTTGAATGACTTTTGCATTAGGGCAAAACCTTGCCCAGTCATTATTGACACAACAGCCAATTACAACATTTTCCCTTCATAGACCCACCCTGCTGAGGCCTTAGGAGAGTTGCATATGCATCACTTTGAGATCATCACAGCCCTTGACACAGTCCAGCTCACAAAGGCCATTCCCTTCTAGATACCTTAAGTCAATGAGAGGACTGTCATGCAATGAATTCCAGATCGGGTAGTGCTGTGCCTTTACCCAGGAACACGTAAAGCCCACAAAGCAGCTATCGAGGTCCCATGTAAAATCTTTGCAGGTAAGAAGACGGCTTCATCAAGATGAGCACAAACCTCTGACATCACACACTCAAACCCTTCTTGCGGTTAAGTGTAAGGTTCCCGATTAATCCTTACTTGCTGTTATAGAGTTGATCTTCCAGGCAACTTTTCTTGGTGAACACATTTAACTTTATTTACAAGACAGCAGCAGCAGCTACATGTGTGCATCAAACTCTATAACTAAGAAGAACTCTCCCCTAGAGGTTCCCCGCGCAGTTAACTCATTGGTTTACACAGATCATGTGATCTTAACACAGGATTATCCTTAAAGCTACAGTCCCATGTTTCTCAAAACTTTAATTACTACATTCCTCCCCCTTTAACATTTTTGTACATTTTGCATTTACAAGGATACTTATCTCATGACTTTACAATCTTTACAGGTCATGAAATTACGAGTTTAGTCTTTCAGGTGGTTTCCTGATCAGTGTGGAACGTCATAGCTCCATGACTTGAGATTCTTTTGCAGGAACAACATTCTCTGGAACAGCATTATCGTCAGGTACTTCATTAGGCACAGGGCAGTTCAGTGTCTTCCACTCCAACAGAGACTGTCTGACCTTGGTTTAACAACTTCAACAGGAACCACTGGTTCAGCAATGGTTACAGGTGGAACATCATTTTGTTGGGCTATCTCCCTTTTTCTTTAATGATCCATATGCTTACAGGTGATCTGGCCCTCCACTTCCACATGGTACTACAATGGCCTGGTCTCAGACCTTACTTTGCTAGGTAACCTCTTTGGTTCTCCACTGAAATTCCTTACATATACTGCTTCTCCAACAGTAAATTGTTGCTCATAACTATGCAAATCATGAGTTGCTTTTTGGTTCCCTTGACTTTTCTCCACCTCCCCCTCCAAATTGGGAATCATCAGACTTAGTCTTGTTCGAAAATGGCACCTCATCAGTAACGCTGCAGGTGTTGCTCCTGTCGTAGTGTGGGGGGTTGTTTCTGTAGTGAAATAGCAAACGAGCAAGTCTAGTTTCCAACGATTCACCTGTTAATTTTTTCATTCCTGCCTTAAAAGTTTGTACTGCTCTTTCCACCAGTCCATTAGATGACAGATGGTACGGTGCAGTCTTCACGTGGTTAATACCATTGATGCTGACAAATTGTTGAAACTCAGCACTCGTAAATGCAATACCATTATCTGAGACGATTACCTCTGGCAATCCATGGATGGCGAAGCTTTGGCATAGTTTTTCCATAGTAGCTCCTGATGTTGGCGACTTTACCTCATAAATGTCTAAACACTTGGAATGAACATCTATAGTCAGTAGAAACATGGTTCCAAGGAAAGGGCGGACGTAATCTATGTGCAATCTCACCCAAGGTCTACCAGGCCACTTCCATGGGTGTAATGGGGTTGCCACTAGCAGCTTTTGCAGCTGTTAACATTGCACATAGTGTTTTGCCAACTTTTCAATATCGCCGTCTATCCCTGGCCACCAAAGGTAACTTTATGCTATTGTCTTCATTCGTGAGATACCTGGATGGCCACTGTGTAGCTCTACCAAGAGTGGTTCCCTTCCTTGTGAAGGAACTACTACTCATGCAACCCATAATAGAATACCGTCTTGACTGATAATCTCATGTCTTCGGTTGGAAAATGGCTTCAATTCATCAGAGACTGGTTCCTGGAACCATGTAACACTTGGTCTCTCACCTGAGACAGGACTAGATCACGATTCATCCAGTTTCTTATCTGCCTGGCACAGACTGGTGAGGAATCCAGGAAATTCATCACTAATATGAGCTCTTGGAAAATTGGGACATGGTCATTGTTCTGTTGCAAAGGAAGGTGACTTAGGGCATTGGCATTTGCTATATGAACCCCTGGGCTATAGAAACATAGAAAATAGGAGCAGGAGTAGGCCATTCGGCCCTTCGAGCCTGCTCTGCCATTCATTATGATCATGGCTGATCATCCAACTCAATAGCCTGCTCCTGCTTTCTAAACACCCTGCCCTCTTTGAGGATGTACAAAGGTGTGTTCATATGCTGCCAAAATTAGGGCCCATCTTTGTATTCAGGCAGAAGCTATGGGAGGTATAGCCTTTTCCCCGCTAAACAGACCCAAAAGTGGTTTGTGGTCTGATACCATCATGAAATGTTGCCCATGCATGTATTGGTGGAGTTTCTTTACACCAAAAATAATCGACAGACTTTCCTTTTCGATCTGAGAATATCTTTCTTCATCTGTGGCAAGTGTCCTGGATACATAGCCTATCGGCCTCTCTGTACCGTTGTCCATCCTGTGAGATAGTACCACTCCCATTCCATAGGGAGGCGCCGCGCAAGTTAGCACCAATTCCTTTGTCGGGTCATAATGCACTAACAAATTTGAAGAGTGCAAGAGCTGTTTTATTTTCATGAAAGCTTCTTCTTAGGGTGATTCCCAAATCCAACGTTGGTGGTTTTTTTTAGCATTGAATGTAGAGGGGCTAGAACTGTTGATAAATTTGGTATGAATCGATCATAATAATTTACCATCTCTAAAAATGATTTAAGTTCAGAGACATTCTTAGGTGCAGGTGCCTCTCTGATTGCTTTAACCTTCTCTTCAACAGGGTGTAACTCTTGAGCATCTACCTGGTGGCCCAAATAAATGACTTCATTTGCCGAAAAGTGCATTTTTCCTTCTTTAGGCGCACTCCTGTTTCTAAAAAATCGTTTAAGTCTTCATCTAGATTAGCAAGTGTTCCTTTTCTGTGAATCCAGTTACCAGAACATCGTCCAGGTAGATCACAACTTGAGGTAGTCCTTGTAGCAAGCTCTCCATCATCCCCTGAAAAATGGTGCAGTACGCGGAAACACTGAAGGGCAGGCGTGTATATTGATCTAACCCTTTGTGGGTATTTATGATCACAAACTCTCGGGAGGCATCATCCAGCTCCAGTTGCTGATATGTGTCACTCATGTCAAGCTTTGTATACATTGTCCCTCCTGCTAGTTTGGCATAGAGATCTTCAATCTTGGGAATAGGGTACCTGTCCATTTTGGCTGCTTTGTTGACCGTTAGGTTATAGTCCCCACTGAACTGGACGGTCTGGTCTGGTTTAAGGACAGGGACTATGGGCGCTGCCCGCTTTGAAAACTGAACCGCTTGTATGACACCCAGCCTACCTAGCCGGTTCAACTCAGCGTCAACCTTCTCTCTCAGGACCTATGGCACCAGCCTTGCTTTCAAGAAGTGAGGAGTTGCTTCTGGGTCCACGTAAATCCTGGCCTGTAGGCCTTGGATTTTTCCCAGTTCATCCTTGAAGACTGTCATTTTTTTAGCAGCTCTGGCAGTCCCCATGCTCACAACTGGAAGATTTCGGACCAGTTTAATTTAATCTCTTTAAACCAATTATGACCTGGAAGGCTTGGTCCTTCACCTTCTACCACCATCACTGGTAGCTGTGCCGATTGGTGGCTATTATGAACAGCTACTCTGGTGATACCTTTTACCTGGATTTCTTCGCTTGTGTACATTTTCAACTTGGCAGATGTTTGTTCCAAATTTAATTGTTAATCACCTTTATTTAAATATCTGAAAGTGTGTTCTCCTATTACAGTGGTAGATGCACCTGTGTCTACTTCCATTCACTTGCACTGTGACAATAGTTGGCTCTGTCTTCCCAACTTTCATGTTGAATAATGAATAAATGTCAGAATTGGTTCTTTTACACTATGTACTTCATTGGACTTCGATTGTTGTCTGGAAGCCTGTATAAAACTCGCTTTGCAATGTTTCATTAAGTGTCCACTTCTGCGACACACTACCTTTATAAATTGCCAATTGTTAATATGATTGTTCCCATGTCAATAAAAATTAGTTTTTGACTTTGCTGTTAAGCTGTTTCCTCTAAATTTTCAGTTAGCGGGGGCTGTTTCCCACTTTGTGGCAGAGTCCCGGCTTTTCATGCCACTTTCAGCTGACTGTTCCCGCCCAACTAAGAGAATGGCACCATTATGCGCTGCATGAATCTCTGTGAATCCCCTACAGCACTTTCTGTTGCAAACACTATTTCTAACGCTTCTTAAAATCAAGATTCAGTTCAGACAGCAATCTTCACTGAATAGCATCCTCCTGCATGCCACTTACCAAATGATCCCTGAGCATGTCATTCAGGGTTTCAATAAAAATCACAATATTCTGTTAGTTGTTTTAATTTCACCACTTAGGCAACAATGGTCTCCCCCGAGGCTTTATTCTGTGAATTGAACCTGAACCTCTGCATCGTGACTGAGGCCTTGGGTTGATAATGTCCCATAATGAGGTATATTAATCCACTGAAGGTTTTTGTATCTGGGTCACTGGGGGCCATCAAGCTTCAAATTAAACTGTAGGTTTTGTTCCCACAAATACTCAGGAGAAGGGCTGTCCTCTTCTCCTCCCCCGTAATTTTGTTGGCTTGAAAGTAGAATGCAAGACACTCTATATGGTGAGACCAGTCGTCTGTGGCTGGTTCAAAGGGATCAATTCTGCTAAACTGTGGCATCTCGGATGAGTATATCTTCCATTCTATTTAATGAACTTAGATACTCACAATCGCTGGGCAAGGTACAGTACCGGATCTGATTTATCCTTGTCACCAGTTTGTTATAGAGTTGCCCTTCCAGGCAACTTCTCTTGGTGGACACATGTTATTTTATTTACAAGACAACAGCAGCAACTACATGTGTGCATCAAACTTTATAACTAAAGAAGAACTCTTCCCGCACTGCTAACTGATTGGTTTACACAGATCATGTGATCTTACAACACAGGATAATTCTTAAAGCTACAGTCCTACGTTTCTCAAAACTATAATTACTACACTTGCCTAGTTCAATGCCATGCGTTGGGAGAATGGGAACTCAGCAAGGAATAACATTGTCTCCGCTTTTAAGGCTGAACATCTTCCTGTAGAGAGGCATGGAAGCCCATGGACTTTGAAGTTTTACAGTTCATATTTCAGAAACTAATTTTCATAAATTAAACACCATGACAAGCAACACATTGGACATATGAGTATAACATTTGTCCAAACTACTAATTGTGCCATCCACAAACAACAGACATCTGCGCTACACCGGTAGAAAAATCACTAACCTAGATGAGCACTTCTCCAGAGCCCAAAACATATCTGCCTGAGAATTAAGCCAGGCATCAGTGTCACAAATGATGTGTATTTCCTGATGTCATGGATGTGGAATTAAAGGCTACTCACTGTGGTGAAATTGTGTGAGAATTGTTGCCACTGGAGGTCCAGGTGGGATTTCACTGCGGTGCTAAATTTTGGGCCCTTAAATGACCGTGAGACTTTGAAGCAAATTGAGTATAAATGGAATCCATGAGCTTTGGAGTAGAATTAATGGGATACATATTTGCAAAATCGAAGAGTCTACACAATGAGCGAACACCCATGCCACCATTGTGCATTCAATGCTTCTTAATTGTTCTAACTTTACTGCTACATCTAGATACGGCACCAACATCTGCAGCTGAGGTGGAGGCAGCCTGATGACTGCTGTGCCCTGTTGTCTGAGGTGACTTTGGCGGGCGTTCTCTGGTGGAGGGCCTGCTAAGTATCTCCTGCTCAGGCACAGGTGGACCCTCCTTGGCCTGACCTGCTGGAGGTGATAGGGTCACTGGCAGAAGGGATGTGGAGCAGCAGGGTACCCTTGGAGTGTCCTGGGTGGATGCTCCCAGGATGCCTGGCTGGCAACCCCCTTCCCTTTGGGTGCCTGCTGGCACCTCCCTGACTCCTTAAAGACAAAGGACACCTGGAGGGAGGTTGAAGTGCCTCCACCCGCTCTCGCCTAAACACTTCTGAAATACACTTATGGTTAGAACGACAGTGTGTAGTTCTGAGCGCAACTCTGGCAGAAACAGCTGGACCTGGGTCTTCAAGGTGGCTGCTCTCCTTCCAATGGAGACTTTGATGCACTCACATGCCTGAGCCACGACCACAGACAGAACGCAGATAGATTCCTCCATCTTTCAGAACAGTCTGCAGACGGCCTCTGACAACTCTGCCTGATGCTCCCCCGCCTGTCTCTGCATCTCCAAGATGTCTGTTAGGGCCGAGTCCAGAGGCTCATCATTAGACTTGGTCTCAGCAAGGGCCTGGTCTCCAGCAGTCCTTCAAGTGTCAGAAAACTTGGCCGTCACTGTCTCCACCAGCTGTAGACCTATGCCTCTAAGATGATTACCAGATTGTGAAACCGAGCATACTCCAGAACTAAGTCCCACCGAGGTGCATGTATCTGCATTGTTGGAGGATGCAGTTGAACGCAGTGACGTTTCTTCCTCTGAGGATACTGATGCTTCCTCTTTAGGGTTGGCTGAGAGGCTGGGGGCTCAGTCTTCTGGAGGAAAATGTCCTCCTCCTTTACTTGCTGGTAGAGAAAAGAGAGAATTAGTGATTGAGTAAGCAGGCTCATACATTAAAGATCACTCACGGTCATTGTATGCTGGATGCATCTTCACTGACTTTTTGGGGGAGGCCGATCTTGCCTACCATGCAAGAACAATCTTTCCCCTCTCCAGCGAGCTCTGCGGCCTGCTCTTCAAAACTGGATAGTGTCCAAATCTCAGGGGTGCCCCCTCCGGTCATGGCTCCCTCTCTTTTATTTTGGGCAATTTTGTCCTAGATAAAGACAGACTGTGAACCCAATGGATGAAAGAGCAATTCAGAAGCATGCATGCCTATTGTCTCTGCTAAGCCCTCCCCAGTAAAGGATTAAAACATTTTTTATGCAGGAACTTACATGAGTTGGTGAGCTTAAGGTGGCCATAAGACATTCAGTGCTGATAACCCATCTGCTGGTCACATGTGATATCCCTGTGAATTCTAACCTTTAGACTGCCTGGTGCCCTTATGATCATGTGGGTTTGCAGTGGGCCAAAGTTTCACCTACTCTGGCGGAGTGCAGCAGATCATTCAAGCATTTCCTGCCCTGCAGGGTGGTCCTTTTCTGGGCCCCATGGCACTAACCTCCCCGGCGACCTCCTCCCAGGCCAGCGTGGTCAGGTGGGAGGTCATCCTGCTCCCATCCCAAGGAAAGAGGACCTCCTGCCTTTCCTGTACAGCCTAGATGAGAATCCCCAGGGAGGCTTCACTGAATCGTGAGGCCGAGTGTTCCTTGCGTCTCGGAGCCATCATGCAGCACTTCTCCACAGCTCCCACTCTGCAGTGAGCGAATGTCTGGTGCTGTTTAAACATGGCGCCGGGACCTATGACAAAACGGAGTGCAGGTGACTAAATGAGTGAAGACTTGGAATTTGGTGAGAGGGAAGTTTTTAAGTGTTAATTTTGTTCTTAAATTTTTCCCTCAAAATCTAATCTAGTCTGTAATTAGCAGTAACTGGAAAGTACTGTGTAAGCAGGCTAAGTTATTTCTTTCTTGCAGTTTAGACAGGGTAAACTGACTCTCAGCTGTAGGAGCTGAGTAGTTATTTAGCTAGCTGGTTGAATCTGGTTACTGTAGACCCAGCTCAGTTTACTAGAAATTCAGGGTTCTTTAGTGCAGCCTTGGCAAACGGAGCGCAGCTGACTAACTGAGTGAAGACTTGGAGTTCAGTGAGTGGGGAGTTGTTCATTTCCTCTTTCTCACCCCATAGAAATTGGTCCTTGCTCTACTACAGGGAAAGGAGCTAGCTGTTTGGTGAGTACCTGGTAAGTGGGCAAGTTCTATTCTAACCTGAAGGTTTAAAATAGTACACAATTTGGGGATAAAGTTAAAATATATAAGAAAGCAACATTACATAAGTGATTAATATAATTAAGTAATTATTTAAGGCACATTAAGGATGTCAGGGCAGGTGATGTGTCAAGGCTGCAGCATGTGTTAGCTCCTGGATAACATTGTGATCCAGGGCAAACACGCCTGCAGTAAGTGTTTGCGGCTTGAAGAACTTCAGCTCAGGAACATTGAGCTGGAGGCTGAGCTGCAGACACTGTGGCACAGCAGGGAAGGGGAAAGTTACCTGGATGCTTTATACCAGGAGGCAGTCGCAGCACTTAGGATAGGGTCTTCTGATTTGGTCAGTGGCCAGGGACAGGAGGCTGTGACTGCAAGTGAGGCAGGCAAGGGGACCCAGAGTGCAGGAGTGTGAGCCTCTGCAATTGTCCAACAGGTTTGAGGTTCTCTCAGCTTGTTTGATTGAGAGTGGGAGCTGCAGGGTGAATGAGCAAACTGACCATGGCACCATGGTACAGGAAGCCATCCTAGCGGGGGGGAGCAAAAAGGAATGTAGTGGAGTATGGTAAGGGGGATTGACACTGCTCTCTGTAGCAAAGAGCGAGAGTCCAGGCAGCTTTGTTGTCTGCCTGGTGCCAGGGTTCGGGACATCTGCTCAGGGCTGGAGAGGAACTTGCAGTGGGAGGGGGAGGATCCAGTGGTCGTGGTCCATGTAAGTACCAATGACATATGTAGGATGAGGAAGGAGGCTCTGCATAGACAGTATGATGAGCTAGGCACTAAATTAAGAAACAGAGCCTCAAAGGTAATAATTTCTGGATTATTACCTGAGCCACATGCAAATTGGCATAAGACAAATAAGATTAGAGAAATGAATGCGTGGCTCTGGTGTGGGAGAAGTGAGTTCCAGCTTGTGGGACACTGTCACCAGTATTGGAGAAAGTGGGATCTGTACCGTTGGGACAGCCTACACCTGAACCATGCTGCGGTCTTTGTGAGCTGCCTAACTAAGGAAGTAGAGAGGGTTTTAAGCTGAATAGCGGGGCCAAGGGATCAAATCTGAGAAGATGTGGTAAAGCAAATAGTAGAAACAAGACAAGAGCAACAGGTATTAATATGGGAAATGATAAACAGACTGTGACAGGAAGGGATAGAGAGTACAAATCTAAGAGTAAATCAGCAGATAAAGCTAGATGCCACAAAAACAATAAAAGGACAAAACTAAAGGCTTTGTATCTAAACGCACATAGCATTAGAAACAAAACAGATGAACTGACAGCACAAATAGAAATAAATAAATACAATCTGATAGCCATTACAGAGACATGGCTACAGGATGACAAATATTGAAGGGTATGTGACATTTAGGAAGTTAGGAAAAGGTGGAGGAGTGGCTCTGTTAATTAATTATGGTATTAACACATTAGAGAAGGATGACCTAAGTTCAGGAAACCAGGATGTAGAAGCAGTTTGGGTTGAGATGAGGAATAATAAAGGCAAGAAGTCACTTGTGGGAGTGGTGTACAGGCCCTCTAATTGTAACTACACAGTTGGATGAAGTTTTAAAAAAGAGATAATGAGAGCTTGCCAGAAAGGTAGAGGAATAATCATGGGGGATTTTAATCTACATATAAACTGGAAAAATCAGGTGGGCAAAGGTAGCATAGATGGGGAGTTCATAGAATGTTCTTGGGATAGTTTATTAGAACAGCATGTTCTGTAGCCAACCAGAGAGCAGGCTAGCTGGCTATGCTAGACCTGGTATTGAGCAACGTGATAGGATTAAAAACCTCCTAGCGAAGGGACCCCTAGGTAGAAGCGATCATAACATGATTGAATTTGACATTCATTTTGAGGGAGAAGCAAGTGCGTCCAAGACTAGTATTTTAAACTTAAATAAGAGCAATTTTCAGGATTTCACCCTAAGGTCTTGAAAGAAGTGGCTAGTGAGATAGTTGATGCATTGGTTTTAAGTTTGCAAAATTCCCTAGATTTGGGGAAGGTTCCATTAGATTGCAAAATAGCAAATATAACTCCTTTATTCAAAAAGGGAGGGAGACAGAAAGCAGGAAACTATAGGCCAGTTAGCCTAACATAGTCTGTCATAGGGAAAATGTTAGAAGCTATTAAAGATGTTATGGCAGGAAACTTAGAAAAATTCAAGGCAATCAGACAGAGTCAACTTGGTTTTGTAAAAGGGAAATCATGTTTTACCAATATATTGGAGTTCTTTGAAGGAGGCACATGTGCTGTGGACAAAGGGGAGCCAGTGGATGTACTATACTTTGATTTCCAGAAGACATTTGATAAGGTGCCACATCAAAGGTTATTGCAGAAAATAAAATCTCATGGTGTAGGGGGTAACAGCTTGGCACGGATAGAAGATTGGCTAGCTCACAGGAAGCAGAGAGCTGGCATAAATCGGTCTTTTTCTGGTTGGCAGGATGTGACAAGTGGTGTGCCACAGGGATCAGTGCTGGGGCCTCAGCTTTTTATAATTTATATAAATGTCTTGGGTGAAGGGATCGATAGAATGGTTGCTAAATTTGCTGGTGACACAAAGCTAGGTAGGAAAGTAAATTGTGAAGATGGCGTAAGGAGGCTACAAAGTGACATAGGTAGGTTACGTGAGTGGGCAAAGATCTGGAAAATGGAGTATAATGTGGACAAATGTGAAATCGTTCATTTTGGCAGGAAGAATAAAAGAGAAGCTTATTATCTAAATGGTGAGAGATTGTAGAGCTCTGAGATTCAGAGGGACCTGGGTGTCCTAGTGCATGAATCACAAAAGGTTAGTATGTAGGTACAGCAGGTAATTAGGAAAGCTAATAGAATGTTATAATTTATTGTGAGGGGAATTGATTACAAAAGTAGGGAGGTTATGCTTCAGTTGTACAGGACACTGGTGAGACCACATCTGGAGTATTGTGTACAGTACCGGTCTCTTTACTTATGGGTGATTTTAATATACATATAGACTGGACTAATCAAATTGGCAAGGGTAGCCTTGAGGGAGAGTTCATAGAGTGTATTGGAGATTGTTTCTTGGAGCAATATGTTATGGAACCAACTAGGGAGCAGGCTATTCTGGATTTGGTTTTGTGCAATGAGATGGGATTAATTAATGATCTCAGAGTAAAGGATCCTCTAGGGAAGAGTGATCATAGCACGCAAGAATTTCAAGTTCAGTTTGAGAGCGAGAAACCTGAGTCCCACACTAGTGTTCTGGAGTTAAACAAAGGTAACTACATAGGCATGAGGGCAGATTTGGCCCTAGTGGACTGGGCAGGAAGACTACAAGGTAGGACAGTTGATGAACAATGGCAGATATTTAAGGAGATATTCAATTCCTTCTCTAGTAAAATATATTCCAAGGAGGAAGAAAGATGGTAAGAGGGGGGAAAAGCATCCATGGCTAAGCAAGGAAGCTAAAGATAACATAAAGGCAAAAACTAAGATATACCAAATTGCAACGGTCAGTGGCAGGCTGGAAGATTGGGAAACTTTTAAAGATCAACAAAGGGTTACTAAAAAAAAATAAAAAGAGCAAAGGCAAATTATGAAAGAAAACTAGTGCAAAATGTAAAAACTGATAGCAAAAGCTTCTACAAGTATATAAAAGGAAAGAGAGTAGCTAAAGTGAATGTTGGTCCCTTGGAGGATGAGACTGGGGAGTTAATAGTGGAATGCAGAAATGGCAGACGCTTAGTCAATATTTTGCCTCAGTTTTCACGGTGGAGGACACTAGTACTGCCCCAATAGTAACAGGTAGAGCAGAGGGTATAGAGAAGGAGGAACTTAAAACAATCACCATCACTAGAGAAAAAGTACTAAGCAAACTATTGGGATTAAAGGGTGACAAGTCCCCAGGACCTGATGGCCTACATCCCAGGGTCTTAAAAGGAAGTGGCTGCAGAGATAGTGGATGCATTGGTAACAATATCCCAAAATTCCCTGGATTCTGGAAAGGTTCCAGTGGATTGGAAAAATGCTAATGTAACGCTCTTATTCAAAAAGTGGGGGAGGCAGAAAGTAGGAAACTATAGACCAGTTAGTTTAACGTCTGTCTTTGGGAAATTGTTGGAATCCATTATTAAGGAAGTAGTAATGGGGCATCTGGAAAGTCAAAATGCAATCCATCAGAGTCAGCATGGTTTTATGAAGAGTAAATCATGTTTGACTAATTTGCTAGAGTTCTTTGAAGATGTGACAAGCAAAGTGGATAATGGGGATCCTGTAGATGTAGTATATCTGGACTTCCAGAAGGCCTTTGATAAGGTGCCACACAAAAGATTAGTACACAAGATAAGATCACATGGAGTTAGGGGCAATATATTACCTTGGATAGAGGATTGGCTAACCAACAGAAAGCAGAGAGTTGGGATAAATGGGTCTTTTTCTGGATGGCAAGCTGTAACTAGTGGGGTGCCACAGGGTTCGGTCCTTGGGCCCCAACTATTTACAATCTATATTAATGACTTGGATTCAGGGATAGAAGGTACTATAGCTAAATTTGCAGATGACACCAAAATAGGTGGGAAAGTAAGTTGCAATGAAGAAATAAGAAATTTACAAATGGATATGGACAGGTTAGGTGAATGGGCCAAAATTTGGCAGATGGAGTTTAACGTGGATAAGTGTGAGGTTATCCATTTTGGTTGGAAGAATAAAAAGGTCACTTATTATTTAAAGGGAGAGAAACTTCAGAATGCTTCAATGCAGAGGGATCTGGGTCCTTGTGCATGAATCGCTAAAAGCTAGTATACAGGTACAGCAAGTAATAAGGAAGGCAAATGGAATTTTGGCATTTATTGCTAAAAGAATAGAGTATAAAAATAGGGAAATGTTGTTGCATTGTACAAGGCATTGGTGAGACCGCACCTGGAGTACTGTGCACAGTTTTGGTCCCCTTACTCGAGGAAGGATGTAGTTGCATTGGAGGCAGTTCAGAGGAGGTTCACTAGATCGATTCCAGAGATGCGGGGCTTGTCTTATGAGGAGAGATTGAGCAGTTTAGGCCTATACTCGCTAAAGTTTAGAAGGATGAAAGGAGATCTAATTGAGGTATATAAGATGCTAAAGGAGATAGACAAAGTAGATGTGGAGCAGATGTTTCCCTTTGTGGGACATTCTAGAATGAGAGGCCATAGTTTTAGGCTAAGGGGTGGTAGATTTAAATCAGAGATGAGGAGGAATTACTTTTCTCAAAGGGTCGTGAATCTGTGGAATTCACTACCTCAGAGTGCAGTGGATGCCGGGATGCTGAATAAATTTAAGGAGGAGATTGACAGATTTTTAATTAGTAACGGGTTGAAAGGTTATGGAGAGAGGGCGGGAAATTGGAGTTGAGGCCGAAATGAGATCAGCCATGATCGTATTGAATGGCGGGGCAGGCTCGAGGGGCTGAATTGCCTACTCCTGCTCCTAGTTCTTATGTTCTTATGTTCTTAAAGAAAGATGTAAATGCGTTAGAAGTAGCTCAGAGAAGTTTTACTAGACTAATACCAGGAATGGGTGGGTTGTCTTATGAGGAAAGGCTGGACAGGTTAGGCTTGTATCCACTGGAATTTAGAAAAGTAAGAGGCAACCTAATCGAACCCTTTAAGATCGGGTCTCGACAGGGTGGATGTGTAGAGGATGTTTCCTCTTGTAGGAGAATCTAGAACTAGGGGTTACTGTTTAAAAATACGGGGTCGTTCATTTAAGACAGAGATGAGGAGAAATTTTTTTCTCTCAAAGGATTGTGAGTGTTTGGAACTCTCTCCCTCAAAAGGCGGTGGAAGCAGAGTCTTTAAATATTTTTAAGGCAGAGCTAGATAGATTCTTGATTAACAAGGGAGTGAAAGGTTATTGGGGGTAAGCAGGAATGTGGGGTTGAGGTTACATACAGATCAGCCACGATCTTATTGAATGGCGGAGCAATCTCAAGGGGCCTACTCCTGCTCCTAATTCATATGCTCGTCTGACCCCATGAGGTAACGGGGGGTGGGGGTGGGGTGGGGGGGGGGTCGGGTGGGGGGGTGGAGGAGGGGCAAATTACAGCCCACCCTGCCACAAGATTTGCTGAGTTCCTCGCTGACGCATAATTAATGAGCTGAAGAATTGAGCATCGCACATGTTCAGCCATCCCGCCAACTTTCCAGCCCACCACCGGACTAGGTCTCCAGGACGGAAGGTCCTTTGGCTTTGGAGAGGGTGCAGCATAGGTTTACCAGAATTATACTTGGTCACCAAAAGTTAAATTATAAGGAGAGATTACAAAAACTAGAATTATATTTCCTGGAATTTCGAAGGTTAAGAGGTAATTTGATTAAAGTTTTCAAGAATTTAAGGGGAACCGATGGAGCAGACAGAAATAAACTATTTCTGCTGGTTGGGGAGTCTAGGACTGAGGGGTATGGTTTAAAAATTAGAACCAGATCTTTTGGGAGTGAAATTATGAAACGCTTCTGCACACAACTGATGCCAGATCAGGTGTTAAGTCTAAATCTGAGATTGATAGATTTTTGCAGCAAATGTATTAAGGGAAGAAGCAGATTACCGTATGGAGTTGGGGCACAGATCAGTCATGATCATATTGAATGATGGAAAAGGCTCAAGGGCCAAATGGCCTACTCCTGCTCCTATATGCCTATGTTCCATTATTAGAGGCACCATCCTCCAAAAGAAGACTGATATTCTGATGGTTCGGATGAGTGTTAAAGATCCCAAGGCACTATTTGAAGAGAAGCAGGAAGTACTCCCAGTGCCCTCAGCAACATTATCCACTTAACCAACACCCCCAAGTACAGATGAGCTGATAGTCTATGTCATTGCTGTGTTGGAAGTCATACTGTGTACAAAATGCCTGCCAAAATTACCTGCACAACAAAAGTTACTGAACTTCAAAAGAAGCTAATTATATGTGAAATGCTTTGAGACATATCTCAGAGATGTTATAGGCCCTATGTAATTGTGGGTCTGGAATTAGTAAGAAGCAATTTTCAAAGCAACACTGAAGAAATGGCACTTGTGGATTAATGAGGCAAGGAAGTGTCAGCCATAAGCAACTATAACTACTTCCAAAGTCTGTGAACACATGGGAGAAAATATGCAGGAAAACCATCAAGGAAGCATGTAAAATTACATAGCCAACAGAAAAGGTCTGCCTATGATCAGCGAACATTGCAGAACACAATGCAATACTTCTGGGAGCAGAATGTATCTGGTAAAGGATGAGGTTCCTCCTTTAAAAATGACATGCATTTGGAAAGCGCCGTTCACGATCTCAGGATGTCCCACCTTAGAGCCAATTAAGTACTTATTGAAGTGTACTCCCATAAGATGGAATGCATCAGATTGTTATTGAATGTGCAATGTTCTGTGTTAGACAAACAAGTGGCAAATAAAATGGAAGTCAAAAATTCTTAAAAGCAGTTTTTTCAAATGGAGATTATAACGGATGCCTTATTAAAATGATAATATTTGCAGATTTTTACATATTATTTGAGTTCAGTTGCCAAATGTACATTTTTTTTGTCCTGTTTTTAATATGTTGGTTCAGTAATGACATCATGGTTGAATCCTAGCTCTGGTGTTTCACTCCTCGTATCATCCACTAAAGACAGTGTAAAAGGACACCAGTGTCAATGTGCCACTGAAAGTGTAAGGTGTAGAGATAGGAGGAGCAAGGATGTTTGAATATTGAGTTTTAATAAGGTAGATATTGGTTGTTGGAATTGCAAAAGTACATTTCTTAGATCAAGAGATTTACTTAAGAAACATAAAACAAGATAAACACCCTCAAAGTACATGAAACAAATGTCTGTCATGTCACATATGCTTCAAAAAGCAAAGTTGAAGAGAAAAGTAAAGCTATGACTTATGAGAAAGGGAATTTACTGAACAAGGATCAAGGAGTGGAAATAGACCCCATATGGGCAGGGATAAAAGGGGAGAGTCGGGCACTGAACCAAGGAAAGGCAAGAAAAGGGAAACCTATTTAAGGCAGACATTCCGTAATCTAAGGTTAATTATTCAGGGGTTTTATCTTTCCATGTATATATACTGGCAACAATACCTACAGACACAAACCACTGATGACAGACTGTAAGCAAGTCCGAGACGTTTGTGCATTTGACAAAAATGTTCTCAACATGAGTTAAAACAAAAAGCTTTAAATAAGGTACAGATAATTAATGGGATATTCTTTAAATCCTAGCAGGGGCACCCATTAGACCTGCTGGTTAATTGTTTCATTTATGTTGTCCAGATGGTTGTTCAGATTAACTTGGACTTCAGATTCAGACGTTCATTAAAATGTCAAACATCCAAGCTTAGTTTCAAGAACTGAGAGAGGTTCACTCAGATGTGTTCCCCTTCAACTGCCAGACAACTAAATAATGTGTACACTTGGTACAAAGGGAGACAGAAACATAGCTACATGCTGCCAGGGAGTGTGGGTACATATCACTGCACTGCTAGGGCTTTCAGATACACACCAGCTAGACTTCTGGACAAGACTGATGAATGAGACTTCTTTGGAACTTGGTAGAGAGTCACTGAAATCCAAGAAATTTAAGTAAATACTCATTCTGTCATGAAAATCAGATGTATAATTATTACAGCAAGCAGAACATGTGTAGATTGAAACTTGGTTTTAAGCCTGTTACATGCCTTTAAATCTTCACATGAGTCACATTTCACACCAGCATTTCACATTTTGAGCCCCCACCCCCACCCCCACCCCTAAGGGAACATTTTGCAAACTGTACCTTCGTTGTAATGTGGCCCATTTTCTCACAAGAAATGTGGATTAAGAAAGAGATTAAATCGGAATGAAAATGGTTACCAGCAAGGAGCTACTCCAGTGTACTTGTTCTCTAGCACAGTGTGTATGCAGTGGTAGGTCGCAAGTTCATGTCTATAACCCTCCACATAGTGCTCTAACATATCTTGTTACAGACAGGGAGAGGGATTTGGGATAATTTCTCCTTTTCCTCACCTCTCGGCTGACCGCAACAAGATTTCTTCTAGAGAAGGAGTGTTTTAACCCCTTGCATGCTGTGACCTTAAAGAACAGACTTGAAACAGGCTTCCTTGTAAGTTTAAATCAAAAAAAAAGGATAAATGTTTATTTTTCACAGCACCCAAAATATATTCGCAACAAACACCCACTTCTCATGCATAAAGATACACAGATACAAGAAAAGGTGATTTCGAAAGATGTAGCATGCACTTGGTTGTCTTAAAGAATGAAAATGTCACTTCTAATCAGTCCACAAGATGATAGCTGAAGCATTGCAGGCCTGAAGGATTCTTTCTTGATCCACTGGAGAAAAATGAAGATTGGAGGTTTCTGGTGATGAGTTCACAGTGATTCACCCCAAACAACAGCAAGTTTCAGGCCTTCCAGTCAAAGTTGGTCAAGTTGTAGTAAAGAACCATAATCTTGCAGTAGTCATAATTCTCTGCCTGAGGTGACTTTTGAGACAGGGTCCTTCCTCGTGCATGGTGACAGATGGCTTCCTTGTAGTATTCTCATCCCAGATTGATCCACTGGGCTGCCTTTGTGGATCAATATGACATTGTCTATCTCTAGCCAGTTGCAGCCATGTGGTAACAGTATCGATGTATTCCATTGTCCACACAAATGATTTGATGCCATAAGCCATTGTTACACAATGGGGAATGATTGGCAGCCATTCATCCCATGTGTGTGATAAAATGATTCTTTCACATCCCACTTTGTTAGATTTCAATTTGCAGACACCAAGTCTGGGGTGACCATTATGTTTGAGTTTCTGTGAATAACCAGGCAGTGGTGCCTGTAAATTCCCTGAATGATCTTGTTGCACCTTGATTCTCTTCAATGGAAGGTTCTGCACAAAATAATTTACATTTTAGTGACTTTACAAAGGCATGTTCAGACATGAGTTAGCCCTTGTCTGTATAGAAACCACAAAAGAAGTCACCTGACTCTCCTCGTGTCCATTTTGTTAAGGTAAGTGTCCATTCCATGCTGCTTTTTATAAAAAAGGTGGTGTCCATCTTCCTAGCAAGTTTTACGAACTTAAGGCATGACCACGACAATCTCAATGTCTTTCATGCCACATAGTGGAGAGTGAAACCAAAGATAGTCCATGTATTAAAAGCAAAAAACTGCGGATGCTAGAAATCCAAAACAAAAATAAAAATACCTGGAGAAATAAAAATAAAATCCAGCATCCGCAGTTTTTTGCTTTTATCTTAGTGTTTAATTGACTGCCACTTCTCTTCAAGGAATGCCTATCTGTACCATGCTTGTCCTGCTTTCTACCCTTAATTGGCACATTCCTTAGATAATATCACCACCTTCAACATCTCTTTGTCCTCTTGTCTATGACATCTTTTGGCTATCTCCACCTATCACTGGCCCTCTAACCAGCTCTACTTGTCCCATCCCCCTTAAACCAGCTTATATTTCACCTCTCTTCTATTTTTCCTTAGTTCTGTTGAAGAGTCATACGGACTCGAAACGATAACTGTGTTCCTCTCCGCAGATGCTGCCAAACCTGCTGAGTTTTTCCAGGTATTTTTATTATTATTATAGTCCATGTATTTTTGTTTGTCTTTTTTCCTCATGGCATTTGGGTTCTCATGAGCCTTTGTGCCAATGGATGAAAATTATTGTCTTTCTCCCCCTGTTTCACTATTGATCCCATTGCATTTCCTAATGGAAATTCCCCCATGGGAGAAGGAGTGAATTGTCTTGAAGAGAACTAACACCAGAGCCTGTCCAGATGACTACTCTTGTGTTGTAAAAAGTATGAATCTGTCATCTGTGTCTCAAACACCAATCGCATTCCCAATCTGATATTTATCCAGCTGTAATGAGGGGTCTAGGAGAACAATAGCTCTTAGAGCGGAGTTGGTACACGGCACTCAGGAATAAAAACAAGAAGGAGTTAAACAAGGGAAGAAAGGAAGCATTAAAAAGGGGCAGAAAAATGGCAAGAGGTAGTAGCAGTTGAATGAATGCAGATAACTGACAAAATCAGTGGCCCAAGACATTGAGAATCTAAGTAGCAGGCAATATGCTTTCACTCACTCATCAGACATGCAGAATATCTGAGTGCAATTCTATTAATAGCTCACCTAATAAAGGCTTTCCCATTATATACAACAGAAGCGCTGAATGGTTTGTAATATATATTAGTGCTTTGGGAAAAATGAAACCACAGTCTCTAAACTGCAAGTTCACCTCCCTCCATCCCACCCTCATCCCAATATAAACTCTTGGCACAAAAGAAATTTAGTTCATTTGTACCAAAGAAAAAACTATTCTTTTTCCCAGCTTACAATACTTGTGTTAAGACAGAGAACAACAATTCAGCCGTGGTGTGTTATGGGGCTGTAGCACAATCTGCAGGTGTTATGAGGCATGCGGGCGCATTATGCATGGAACAGAGAGAAATGAGTTATGACAGGGGATTCTATAATTAAGGGAAGTGATAGCATTCTGTGCAGCCATCGGTGAGAGTCTTGAAGGATATGTTGCTTATCTGGTGCCAGAGCAAGGGATTTCTCAGGGCAGCTGGAAAGTAATTTGGAAAGAAAAGGGAAAATCCAGTTGTGCGTTGAAGCAAACAATGTAGGTAGAAACAGGAAAAAGGTCCTGCTGAGGGAATATCTTGAGTTAGGAGCTAAATTAACAAGCAGGACCTTGAGAGTAATAGTCTCTGTATTCTTGCCTGAGCTGCATGCAAATTGCATAAGGCAGAAAAATCAGGAGATTTAACACATGGTTGAAGGACTGGTGTGGGAAAGAGGGGTTCCTTTCCATGGGATATTGGCAGCTGTACTGGGAAATTAAGTATTGTACAGATAAGATGGGCTATCGCTGAACAAGAATGGGATCAGTGTTCTGAAGGAAAGGGTCAATAGTAAGACTGCAAAGGCTTTACTCTAGTAAGGTGGGGGGTAGTAGAGGGATCTACAAGAAATTAAACAAACCTAAATATATAGGCTTGAATTTTTCTCTTGGCAGGTGCGGCACGATCGGCGGGCCTGGGAGCAGTTGGGAAACAGGTCCCCAATCGTGATTGGCCAAAAACCTACAATTTCACGCTGGCTGGCCAATTAAGGCCCACCCAGTGCGAAACGCATCTTCCAAATGGTTGGGAAAGGCCCGGCAGGGGCCTGTAGGCGCCGGGTCCAATGGCAACCCAACGGACTGTTTAAAGTTGGCAGAGGCAGCTCCCTGAAGGCTGCCAGGGGAGAATCATATTCTGCAGTCTGGAGACTGGGGCAATGGCCTCAACAGCGGCTGAAGATGTCAGGTGGGAGGGCAGGTCAGATGGGCACTCGGCCCTCTGTTTTCCAGGTGAGTGCCTCACGGTCCTCGTGGAGGGGGTGGGTGTCAGGTGGGACACCCTTGTTCCCAGGGATGGCAGGAGGAGGCCTCCTCATCAGACCATAAACGCCTGGGAGGAGGTGGCAGCCAAGGCCAGCAACCACGACCTCATGAGGCGAACGTGGGTGCAATGCTGCAAAAGGTTCGATGATCTACTGTGCTCGGCAAGGCTGAGTACCATGTTGGCATTGGTCAGTGTTAAGGGCTAGCTGTCCCCCCCAAGGAGCTCATGGGTGTTAGAGTCTGAGTTCCAGCTGTCAATGATGCTGGAGCTGGCCAATGGGGTGAGCCCTGGCTGCTTGGCCTGAGTGCCTTCTGGCTCTAGGGGAAAAACTTGGATGTGCCCTGCAGGGTGTTCCTTAGTTGGGGTTGGCCAGGCTACAATGGCGCTGCAGGTAGAGAGTGGACTAATCAATGCTTCTCTGTCCTTTCAGGAGAAGAGGAGCCATAACAACAGAGAGAGGTCAAGGACAGGTGGAGGCCCCTCAAACCTTCTAACATTGACGAGGTTTGAACTGGACGCTTTGGAGCTGGAGAGCCGCCACCCACCTCGTTCAACTAGTCGTGGAGATGCAGGTGTCTCTGACGGAGGTAAAAACGCAGTGCACAGAGGTGAGAGTGCCGGATTGTGGAACCTCAAAACGGGAGTCCCCATTGAACATCGAAAGACAATGGCACCATGGTGTAGATCTCCATTGTGTCACCAGGGTGCCTGGCATGCACAGTGACAGTGTGATGACTTAAAGTAATGACATGTCGTTGTTCTCCCTTAGATTCACCAGCACACACTCGTTTGCAGGACCCCGAAGAGCCACCCCTGATGCCAGTGAATGCTAGGCTTCAGATGCACCTGCATCACACCCACCCTCTGAGCCAGGCACCAACGCAGATACCAGCACCTTGGTGGGCGTTAGATTGGCAGCTAGAATGTCGGTGCACAGCAGTGAGGGTACTTCACACTCGCTTGAGGAGCAGGTGGAGGCAGAGAGTGCCCAGGGCACAGGCAATCAGAGGAGTGCTGGAGACCAGGACAATAATCAGTTTAAGGCAGATGATGAGCCTCTGGAGTCGTCCATTAGGTGGCAGATGCTGGATGTGCAACGAGATCTGTGGGAGCATCTGGTGGAGATCCATGAGGGTATGCATGCCATCGTCTGTGTTATGGAGGAGTCTATGTGAAGCATGAGCACTGCGTTGATCCTCATGGCTGAGTGCACTGCCTCCTCTATTGAGAGAGTGGCAACTCTCATGGACAGGCAGCTCCAGGGACAGAATTAGGTGTTTCTGGGGTTGCACTTGGACCTGCACGCCCTCGCACAGGCAATGACCTCAGGTGGTCACTGTCAGTGTAGGAGATGGATGAGGCACCCAGTATTCCAGCTAGGTGCCCGTCCATCAATGGCGGGCAGGGAGGTCCAGAGTGACCTCACGTTGGCACAGGACCCACTTGTCGTCTCTGCGGGTTCCTCAGGGCACTGCAGATGATGGCAGCAGCTCCTCCGCCCCTCTGCCAGTGACAGTGGCATCCGATGAGGCTGCGATGACTGGTGAGATGCCAGCCATGGCACTGGCCGCTCCCTCCCAGTTGGTGCCAGCACAGGCTGCACTGGCCAGAGGGCAACCGCCAAGGTCATCAAGGCCAACAAGACAGCAGAGTCAGCAGGCTGTCTCCAATGTCACTGCCAGCACTCGTAAACGTCAGTTTAAGGCACCATGAGCACAAGAGGGGCTGTTCACGGATGATCTTCTGTTCTGCCACGTTTTGTTTATATGTTTACCTGTGTGGGCATTAACACCAGATATGGTAATGTTCATTTGTTTTGAGTGTCAAAATTATATAAATTTTGCTTCTGTCTGAATGGTTTGAGAGTATTTCACCTGTTTTTTTTGGTGCAGGGTACGCCAATATCTAATGCTGGACATGAGTGGCTCTAAACCTTATTGCACAGGCACTGAGTGGACTTCGGGTTTAAATGAAAGGGTCATCTCAGACATCAGGATGGAGGTGGCAGCCCTGGCATGATGAGGTGGAAGCAGATCTTTGGCCTAGTTGAAGGAGCATTGGATCAAGGCGTCCTTAGTGTCCCTGCCTCCCTGAAGGATACAGAGGTCTGCCTCCATGCCCTCCGCGTTCTCCTCACTGTGCTGCTCTTCTGATTCACCACTGGATTCATCCTCTGTGGCCTGTGGAACTGCGTCAAGATCCTCTTCCTCCAGTGAGTCCCCCCTTGCCAATGCCAGATTGTGGAGAGTGCAGCATGCAACCACTATCAGTGACACCCGCTCTGGGGAGTATTGTACTGCTCCCCCTGAATGGTCCAGTATCGGAAGCGCATGTTCAGAAGACCTATGGTCCTCTCTATCACCGCCCTTGTGGAGGCATGGCTCCTATTATAACACTCCTCAGCCTCTGTTCTTGGGTGGCGGAGAGGCGTCATAAGCCACCTTTTCAATGGATAGCCCTTGTCAGCCAGTAGCCATCCATCCAGTCGTGCTGGAGCACTGAAGAGCCTCGGCACCTGGGATTGTCTGAGGATATAAGCGTCATGGTAGCTGCCAGGGTACCTTGCATAGACTTGCAGAATCTGCATCTTGTGGTCACAAACTATCTGGATATTCATCAAGTGGAAGCCCTTCCTGTTGATGAAGGCACCCGGCTGACCCGTTGGCGCCTTGATGGCCACACGTGTGCAGTCGATTGCACCCTGGGTGCGGGGGAACCCAGCAATTGCTGAAAACCCTCTGGCTTGCTCAGCCTAGCTGGGCTTGCTCAGCCTAGCTGGCCTTGTCCGTACAGAAATGAATAAATGTCATTACACACCTGAATAGAGCTTCTGTCACCAACTTGATGCAATCGTGCGCAGCTGATGGGACACTCCACAAAGATCCCCCACTGACTCCTGGAAAGAGCCGGTGGCATAGAAGTTGAGGGCCACTGTGACCTTCAGAGACACTGCATGGGGTGTCCACCCACATGGTTGGAGGTGATCTCAGGCCCAATTATATGACAAATAGAGGTCACTGTCTCCCTGGAGAGATGGAGCCTCCTTTGGCATTGCATCTCGGACATATTAAGGTTGCTGCATCACTGCCTGTAAATCCTGGCAGCTGGATAGTAGCATCTTCTGCGGCCCCTTCCACCTGCGCCTCTCCTCCCACAGGTTGTTCCCCTGGAAGCTGCATTGGGACACCTGGCCTCCTCTCCCTTCTGCCACTCTCTTCCTCCTCAGAGGAGGTGCCCCCAGCGGAGAGCTTAATCCCCATTCACAAGGCTACAGAAGGCTGCCTGTAACCTGGAAGTGTCCACATGGTCAAAATTCTTTGGGGCTTTGGAGACACCAATGAGTCCTGAAATGAAGCCTGAAAAGGCTAAGACTGAAGCTCAGAATAGAGATGAAGCTGTCAAGTTCAAATAAGCAACCAGCAGCAAACTATCTCCTAAAATCCTCATTACTCGGGTCGGGCGCACGACTGCCCGCGAGATGTGAAATTCTGCCTATAGGGTCAGTAGGGGCGCACGGTCAGGTGACTACGCCTGAGTGAGATGTAAACCAAGTGATAGCAAATTAGGTACATGGGGGAATGAGGTGCTTTAAGTAAGGTTTATTGAAACTAGTAAAGTGTATCCCTCTGGGCTGAATATTGAATTCAACAACTTTAGATCTTAAACTCCCCTTCCCCCCATCCCCACCCCGTTTCTTTTCCCCCCCCACCCGCTTTTTTTTTTTCAATTATTTATATAGATTCTTCTTTACCCACCTATTTCCATTATTTTTAAATCTAAAACTAAAACCTTTAGTCTTTCCACCCCACCCCCACTAGAGCTGTACTTTGAATATCCTGTTTTCCATTCTTAATTAGCACTTTTCTCAGACAAAGACCACCACCTTCAACACCTCTTTGACCCTTTTGTCTGTGACATCTTTTGATTATCTGCTCATACCACACCCTCAATGTGTCTCTTCT
Organism: Cetorhinus maximus; assembly: GCF_964194155.1. NCBI lineage: Eukaryota > Metazoa > Chordata > Chondrichthyes > Lamniformes > Cetorhinidae > Cetorhinus > Cetorhinus maximus. The sequence continues at coordinate 14,535,223 of NC_135896.1, forward strand.
TCCCCCCCCCCACCCACCTTAAACCAATTTATATTTCTCCCTTGTTGAAACTATGCTGCAGTTCTGCCGAAGGGCCATGAAGACTCGAAACGTTGACTGATTTCTTCTCCGCCGATGCTGCCAGACTTGCTGAGTTTTTCCAGGTAATTCTGTTTTTGTATTAACTATTAGTTGGATTTATCAGTACTACTAAGGTTTATCAATAGTTGTAAGGTTTATTAAGTTAAGGCCAAGTAAAATTAATATAAGTAGACCAAAATAAAATAAATTAACGTAAGTGAAACAATGGCAGGGCAGCTCGGTCACATGGAATGCATGCCCTGTAGTATGTGGGAAGTCATGGAAGCTACCGGTGACCTAGATAACCACATCCGCATGAAATGTCACCTGGCTCAGAAACTTGAGATCTGGGTTTCGGAGCTCAAGCAGCCCTGTAGTCACTTGGTGCATCTGTGAGGCTGAGAGCTACGTGGATAGCATGTTCAGAGAGGTGGTCGCACAGCATGCTAGGAGAATGGAGGTAGAAAAGGAATAGGTGACTGCCAGGCAGTCCAAGAAAACCAGGCAGGTAGTGCAGGAGTCCCCTGAGGTCCTGCTTGCTAATCCATTTTCTGTTTTGGATACTGATGATAGCATTAGTTCCTCAGAGGAGTGCAGTCAGAGCCAAGTTCGTGTCACCATGCATGGGTCAGCTCTATTGGGGGTGGGGGAGTGGTGGGGGGTGGGGGGGGGGGGGTGCGGAGAAGAGGGGAAGAGCAGGAGTGATAGGGGATTCGTTAGTTAGAGGAACAGACATGTGTTTCTGTGGCCATAGACGTGACTCCAGGATGGCACATTACCTCCCTGGTGCCAGGAGCGGCTACAGGACTTCCTTCTTGGGGAGGGTGAACAGGCAGAGGTCATGGTCCACATCAGTACCAATGATTTAGGTAAGAAGGGGTCCTGAAAGCAGATTTCAGGGAGCCAGGGAGGAGATTGAAAAGCAGGACCTCTAAAGCCTTAATCTCAGGATTACTCCCAGTGCCATGTGCTAGTGAGCATTGAAATAGGAGAATTGAGTGATTGGATATGCGGTTGGAGAAATGGTGTAGGTGGGAGGGATCAGATTTCAGAGGCATTGGGACCGGTTCTGGGACAGTTGGGACCTGTCCAAGATGGACGGGCTGCAGAATTGGGGCTAACATCCTTACAGGTAGGTTCGCTAGTGCTGTTGTGGTGGGTTTAAACTAGATTGGCAGGGGGATGGGAACCTGAGAGGGGGCTCAAAATCCGAGGGAAGCAAAACTGGTAAAAAGAAGTAGCAAAGTAGAAAGCAAAAATAGAAGACAGACAAAGCATGATAAACATCAAATAAGATCAGATTAGAGAATAATGTTAAAAAAGCAGAATTAAAGGCACTCTATCTGAATGCACATAGCGTTCGCAAAATGATTGATGATTTGAATGCACAAATTGAGGCAGATGGGTATGATTTAATTGCCATCAGGGGACGTGGCTACAGGGTGATCAAGGTTGGGAACTGACTATCCAAAGATATTCGTCATTTAGGAAGGATAGGCAAAAAGGAAAAGGAGGTGGTGCAACACTCTTAATAATGTTTGAGATCAGTACATTAGTAAGACAGGATCTTAGATCAAAGGATCAAGATGTAGAATCAGATTGGGTGGAGCTAAGAAACAGCAAGGGGCAGCAAACATTGGTGGGAGTTGTTTATAGGCCACCAAATTGTAGTGCTAATATTGGGCATGGCATAAACCAGGAAATTAGAGATACATGTAACATGGGTAACACAATAATAATGGGCAACTTCAATTTACACATAGGCTGGGTTTTGGCTGCCTTTTCCCAATCCACCATAGCCAACCTGCCCCTCATACCTTCATAATTTCCTTTCTTCAGATTTAAGACCCTAGTTTCAGAATGAACAATATCGCATTCAAACTTAATGCAAAATTCTATCGTATTATGGTCACTATTTCCCAAAAACTCTTTTACAGCAAGATTATTAATTAGACCCTTTCACATTACACAGCATTAAATCCAAAATAGCCCAATCCCTAGTTGGTTCCTCAGCGTACTATTCCAGAAACCCACCTCATACACACTCCAGGAATTCCTCCTCCAGAGCATTAGTGCTGATTTGGTCAACGGTTAAGTCTATGAGAATTTATATTGGAGAACAGGGAAATGGCAGAGGAACTAAACAGTTACTGTGTCTGTCTTCATGGTAGAAGATATGGAAAATCTACCAGTAGTACTAGGCGACCAAGGGACTTGTGAAACTGAGGAACTAAAAGAAATTAGTAAAGAGGTAGTACTTGAAAAATTAACTGGATTGAAGGTTGATAAATCCCCTGGACCAGATGAGCTTCATCCCAGAGTGTTGAAAGAGGTGGCTAGAGAGATAATGGATGCATTGGTGGTTATCTTTCAAAATTCTATAAATTCTGGAAAGGTTCCTGTGGACTGGAAAGTAGCAAAGATAACCCTACTGTTTAAGAAGGGAGGAAGACGGAGAATGGAGAACTACAGACTTGTTTGATGTCAGTAGGAGGGAAAATGTTAGAGTTTATTATAAAGGATGTGATAACTGGATATTTAGAAAAGAATGGTGGATGTAGATAAAATGTTTCCTTTGGCTGGTGAGTCTAAAATCAGGGACATAATCTCAGGATAAGGGGTAGGCCATTTAAAACTGAGTTGAGGAGGAATTTCTTCACTTAGAGGGTGGTGAATTTTTGGAATTCTCTGCCCCAGAGAGCTGTGGAAGTTCAATCATTGAGCATGTTCAAGACAGAAGTGGACAGACTTCTGGAGAATAAAGGCATCAAGGGATATGGAAAGTGGCATTGAGGTAGCTGATCAGCCATCATCCAATTGAATGGTGAAGCAATCTCATGGGCCGAATAGCCTACTCCTGTTCCTATAAATGAAACAGGAAAGTATAAGCAGGATAGACTACACTAAGAGAGGGCATATGTGGCCAGAGAATAAATAGAGTTAAAGGACTAAAATGTAAAAAGATGCTTAAAAATGAAGTGTGTGGAAGTGCAATTGAAATGAGTTAAATTGTCTGTACAACAATGCACACTCTGTCTGTAATAAAATTGGGGAACTGGAAGCAATAACAAGGAACCAGATATGATAAGGATGACTGACAGCTACAGAAAAACTAGGGGTCTGGTATTAAATATTGCAGGGCGTAACATATTTCCAATAGATAGAGAGGGTCAAACGGTGTAGTGCCAGAGGACCATCCAATAGCTAACATTATATTTATAGTTAAGAAGGGAAATATAACATACCCAATGAACTATAGATCAGTCAGCTTAAGGTCTTAAGCTTAAGACTGCAAGGTTTAAATCATAAAAGGGCTTAGGTGTAAAAACAAGCATTTTAAAATGGAAATGGATGAGCTAACATTTGCATTTGTAGCTAAGTTGAGAGGTTGTTTGAATTTCAAAGTGGTAAGGAAGATAATAGCTTCCCTTCAAAGGAGAATTTTTTTTTAAAAATCTAAAAATAAAAAATATAAAAATTGTAAAGGAAATTTAGTTTTTTTCCCTAATATTACTGTGACTGTGGGATACTTTAAGGCAGGCTTGTGTGTATGTGTGTGTGTGTGTGACTAATTTAATTAAACTGAATACAGACTGCAAGGTTTAAATCATAAAAGGGCTTAGGTGTAAAAACAAGCATTTTAAAATGGAAATGGATGAGCTAACATTTGCATTTGTAGCTAAGTTGAGAGGTTGTTTGAATTTCAAAGGGGAATAGGAAGGTGACAAGGAAAATGGTTGCAACTTGCAGGAGTTCATAGGCAAACAAGTAGTGGGGCTATCATGTTTTATTGACTTGAAAGCAAAGACGAGATGGAAACATGAAAGATCTTATATTTGGAAGAGTTTAAGTTTCAAAGAAAGTTTGAAACAATGGATTTAAACAATCAAAAAGGACAAAATATATTTAAGGAAAGATTTAAAACTGTATGAGGAGTGGCCATATGCGGTTTTGAAAGGTGGGCTGTGTAAAGACAGACTTGCGTAAAAAAGGTGTTTAGCTACCCTGAGAAGTGTTTGCTTGCTCCAGAAAGCAATGTTTTGTTAAAAGCCTTGAAGTTCCATTGTCAAGTGAGAGGAAGAGAGAAGCTGTGAAATACCTTCCTTATAGCAACAATGGGTACCTTGTGGTAATATTACTGGATGTTTTATAGATTAAGAATCTACTTGGACAGTTGCCTGTGAGGAGGGTGTTTATTTGGGAGTCTAGCTACGTAGAAATCTTTTGGTTAATGTTATAAGACTAAATTTAACTGTTAACTGTAAGCTTGTGTGTTTAAGTTTTCTTTTCTTCTGTTAATAAATTGTTTCCCTTTAGGATTTGGTCAGCATGGCAATTATCATCTGCCATATCATAACATAATGAACAGTCAGCATGGATTTCACGAGGTAAATTCTTGCTTGACCAACCTCAATAAATTCTTTGAAGAGATAACAGAGAGGATAGACATGGGTAATGAAGTAGATGTAATATATCCAGATTTTCAGAAGACATTTGATAAGGTACTTCATGATAGACTAGTGAATAAGGTCAGGGCATGTGGTGTCATGGAGCAAGTAGCAGAATGGATAGCAAGCTGGCTGCAAGACAGAAAACAGAGAATAGGGATAAAGGGTAGAATGGCAGAAGGTGAGAAATGGAGTCCAACAAGGATCAGTGCTGGGACCACATTTGTTCACAATTTATATTAATACTGTAGGCTTTGGAATCAAAGATAAAACTTCTAAATTTATGGACAATACCAAACTGGGGATAGTCGATACTGAGGAAGACTGCAACAAATTACAAGACATTTAAAACTTGCAGAATGGGCATATAATCAGCAGATGAATTTCAACATAGTAAGTGCATTATATTACATCTTGGCAAGAAAAATAAGAAGATCATATATTACTTGGAAAATAAGAGTCTAAATGAGATAGTGCAGCAAGGGATCTGAGAGTACAAATACACAAATCATTAAAAATAGTGACATAAGTTAATAAGTAATAAGGCAAGAATGAAAAAGCAAACCAAGACAGGGGTTTATTTCTAGAGGAATCAAATAAAAAAGTAGAACAATTATGCTAACTTGTACTGAACCTTGGTTAGACCACACTTACATAGGAACATAAAAACAGGAATGTGCCATTTAGCCCCTTGGGCCTGTACCACTCAAACTACTGTAAACAATTCTGGCCACTATATTGTAAAAGGGAAATAGAGGTACTGGAGAATGCAAAAGTTAACGAAGATGATACTAGAAATGCAAAGTTATAACTATCAGAAACTTACCTGGATAGCCATATAAGTGCTGTCAGAGGATAGGAATCCTGTGGTGAGTAACTCATCCTAACTCCTCAAAGCCTGTCCACCATCTACAAGGCACAAGCCAGGAGTATGATGAAAGAATACTCTCCACTTGTCCAGACAAGTGCAGCTCTAACAACACTCAAAAAGCTTGCAAATGTCCAGCATAAAAAAGTCCACTTGATTGGCACTTCATCCACCACCTCATTCATTGCCTGCATCACCGGTGCACAGTGTCAGCAGTGTGTACCATCTACAAGATGCAGTGCAGCAGCTTGCCAAGGCTTCTTCAACAGCACCTTCGAAATCTGTAACCTCTACCCCCTAAAAGGACAACGGACAATGGGAACACCACATCGAAGTTCCTCTCAAAGCCACACTTCATCCTGAATTGGAACTATATCACCATTTCTTCACTGTTGCTATGTGCACATCTTGGAACACCCTTCCTAACAGCAATGTGGGAGCTGGATTTTACAGGGCGCCTTGGTCCCCACCCCTCCCAGCTATTATGTCAAGGGGGAGCACACCCACGATCCTGATGGCTGCCCCCCAGCAATTTAATACTGGGAGCAGTGTTAATTGCTTTAAGCCAAGACTTCCGCCCCTCTCTTGGGAGCTGCTGGCCAGGAGCAGTGGCCATTCCTGGGACTACAGGCAATCCCACCTCATTGAGGAACCCAGGTAAGCTCTCTGTGAGGGGCAATGAGGGGTTTGGGGAGCCAGGGGGACAGTTAAGGAGAGGATATCTGGTGGGGGGGTGGAGGGGTGCCACCAATGGGCCCAGAGGACCGCAAAGGAGCCTCCCTTGTTTCCCGACACAAGCTCAAGTAGCTAAAGCTGATGACTTTCCACATGGCACTGCAAGTGGAATACCAGTGAGCTGAGGCCCTAAGTGATCACCCGATGCCTCCCACCCCCACCTAAATACATTTCAGACTGGTTGAGGGCAGGCAGTTGGGTGTCGGAAAGTCCACCTACTGGTATTTACGTGCCTCTTACTTCAAAACCGCCGGCAGGGCAGCATAACATCCGGTGTGCCATAGCACATGGACTGCAGAGGGTCAAAAAGGTAGCCCAACACCAACAATTAAACATCAACAATATATCTTGGATTTGCCAGTGATACTCACATCCCACAAATGAATATAAAACAAGAAATAGATGAACAGGCTGGGGGTTTCTTTACTTTTGTAGAAAGAAGCCTGGTAGGTGACCTAATAGTGGTCTTTAAAATTATGAGAGGATAGACACAGAGAGTGTTTTCACTGGTGAGAAAGAGCAAAACTAGAGACCGTCAATATAAAGTGGTTACCAAGAAATCAAATAAGGAATTCAGAAAAAACTTCTTTACCAGTGTTGTGATATGATGTATATGAGCCTTTAAAGGAGGGTATATTAGACTGCTATCAATTGCTACCACCTCAACAAGATATAATGTACTAATCCCATGACTTGTACTTGGTGCACAAGCAGCAGCAGTAGGAGTCAGATGCACGAAGCATAGTCTCTCAGTTAACGTTATTTGTATATAGTCTTATTTTCAAATAAAAAACCCACATTATTGTTTTACCAATCATTGTCATATGATTAGTACATTTACATCAAAGAGAAGAACATAACATAGCGGCAGCATAGTTTTTGACAATTTGACTGATAACTGCACAAGCCTCAACCCTTCACATGCAGCAGAAGAAAGGAACTAGTATGAAAGTGAAACAACTATCAAGCTTCACCAAGTGTAAATGATTCTGCAGCCCTGTAGGAATCTTATACTGTGTACCTTCATCCTGGGACATCGTTGCACCTTGCAGCCAGCAGGAACCAGGTCCCAATAAGATTGTTTGAAGTTGGGTGAGCTTAATCAGTAAAAATCTACCTACTGCTGAAGTTTAAGCAGGAACAGAAATTAAATAGCTGATTCTGGAAAGTCTACCTTTAATTAGGACTCACAGGCAGGAGAGACTCCATTACTGCTGCCTATTGTGCCTACATGAGGTCTAGGGAAGTTAAAATACTGCAGACTGGACTGGAAGGCAAAACACATCCAGTAACAGAGCATAACAGCCAGAAGAAGCCTGTAAAAAAGCTTCTTTGTTTAATTGTACTTGACGATCAAAGGGTTAAGAAGAATCAGTTTTGTGAAGAGAGTTGAAATGCTCTTCACCCTCCCAATAGTCCCGTGTGATCAGCATCTCAAATAACCCCTCCTAATCAAACTCCTATTGCCTAGCTTGAAGTACCTATCCCTGTTTAGAACTGCGGGCAGAGGTGTGAAGGCAGGTGTTTGGCGCCTCTGAACCAGACAGCTCTGGGTTGGTAGGGCTCACCAGCCTTAACTAGTAGTCTACCTAGGAGAAGGTAACTCTGATTTCAAACCGTCAGCTATGGGTTAATTAGTGATGTATAAGTCAGCTGATAGTGTGGAAGATCACAAGTAGTGCCAACGGACAGGAGTGGGGTGTCAAGGGTAGATGAGGCTCTTCAGCCTGCTCAGCAGCTCATCTAGGAAAAGGACAACTCCAAAATCAAGCCTGCATCCTCTTAGCTCTTACACTTGTGGCATGCATTGCACCAATGTAGTATTAACTGCTTTGGTGAGGCTGTGGGAGAGGCTCTGCATGAACCCCAACCACTTAAATATGCTCAACGGGCAGGTTGTTCAGCAAGTTATCAACCAAAACATCAGACATACCAAGCCCTGTGGTGATAGGGAAATGATGATGGTGACAGGTAGAGGATGCTACTTGCAGTCTTCAGTCATAACCCTGCACACAGGCGGCCTCAGGGTGATGGTTGCCCTCCATAGATTGGGGCAGACGTGGAGTTTGTATCCTCCTGAGGCGACAGAGCAGACCTTTTCAGATACAGCGCTGCTCTCCCCAAGCTGGAAAAGAAGAAGAAAAGGAACCCTAAACACAGACTGCTCTCCCTGCACCTGTCAGGATACCACTCTTGGTTGGTCATCCATTCAGCATGGTTGAAATGTAACTAGTCATCATAGCTTGGTTTATGGAATGTTAGAACACTTCTAGATAACAACACTAGACCAGAGTGCAGAACAGTCCTCACAGCCAGAATGCTGAACAGGTACATTGGCATAGCCACCCTAAGTGAAACAAGGCTCACTGAGGAGTCTGAACTTGAGGAGGTTGATGCAGGCAACACATTCTATTGTATCGGCAAGTCCAAGGACCAACCTTGACAATGGGCTTTGCCATTCAATCTGAGCTGGCACGCAAACTTGACTCACTTCCTACGGGGACCAGTGATTGACTCATTGTTCTTTTTTTAAGTCTGGCCAGAAACCAGCATGTAGCACTCATTAGTGCCTATGCTCCAACAGTGGCACATACAGATGAGGTCAAGGAAGCATTCTATGATCACCTCAGCAAGATAGTTAGAGGAGTACCCCACCAGGACAAACTCATTATTCTTGGTGATTTCAATGCCCAAGGGGTAATACCAGAAGAGAAGAACTCCAATGGCTAGCTCCTTCTCTCTAAGTGCAGTGAGTTTGACCTAACCATTACAAATACAATCTTCCAGCAAGCAAACAAACTGAAAACACCTTTGATGCACCCCAGATCCAAACATTGGCACATGTTGGATTATGTTATTGTACAACATAGATTTCAAGGGTGTGCGCTCTACCTGCTCTCTTAGAGGTATGAAATGCTGGTCGGACCATCGGCTTGTCAAGGGTGTTGTGTCTTTGAAGATAAAATCTAAGGCGCTTTGCCAAGCCACAGAGGGAGATTAATGCAACTGTTCTTAAAGATGTGGCCAAGAGACAAGAACTGGAACACAAACTAGCCACAGAAATTGATGACATCCCAGAGGACAATATTGACGTTGAAGCTTCTTGGAAAAAGTTGAAGGAAATTACTTACAGCTTGGCATCTGAGGTCCTAGGATTCATTAAACAGAAGCACCAAGACCAGTGCAACAAAGTGACCAAGGCAAAGGCAAGCTGCTAGATGAAGTGCACGACACTCACAGATTTTATAAGTCTGACAAGAAATCACAAGCAAGCAATGCCAGATACCATCATGCAAAACACATGCTGCAGGCCAAACTAAGAGAGAGGAACAGTGGGGAAAAAAGGCTGATGAACATAAAGCAGCTGCTGATAAGAATGACCTGAGGGCTCTACATGAAGATCTGTGATCAGCTTATGGCCCCAAAAGCAGCGGTGTGACACCCATCCTCTTACAGATGGTAATTGGCTCCTAACAAATAGGAATGAGATTTTCTCTTGTTGGGTAAAACACTTCAGCAATTTCCTAAGCCAACAATACATAGCGTGCAATGATACCATTGAGTCATTTCCACAGCACCACATTCTAGAAGAGCTTGCTCTCCTTCTCAAGTGTAAGTCACAAAGGCTATAAAGCAGCTTCCTATCAGCAAGTCAATCAGATTGTCACTCATGTCATTGACTCTGTGTACCCAGAATCACAATGTGGCTTCCCTGCAGAGCAGAGAACAGTGGACATGATCTTTCCAGCACATCAAATTCAACAAAAGTCCCGCAAACAGAATAAGGACCTCTATATGATGTTCATTGACCTGACCAAAGCTTTTGGCACAGTAAACCGGGAAGGCGTATGGTAGGTCTGTACAAATATGGCTTCCCTGAAAAGATGATCAGTGTCATTCGTTCATTTCACGATGGCATGATGGCCAGCATGCTGCAAAGTGGTATGACATCGGATGCCTTTCCTATCACCAAGGTCACCAACCATTCTGTGTATTGGCTCCAGCTCTATTTGCCATATATTCTCGGCCATGCTCAAGTACGCATTCAAAGATCTTGACACAGGAGTACACACTCAATTCAGGACAGGCGGCAACCTCTTCAATTTGCAAAGGCTCAAGGCTTGAACAGCTACTGAGTGAACTCTTGTTTGCGGATGACTGAGCTCTCACAGCACATACTCCAGAGGGCATTTAGCTGCTTGTTAGTCACTTTGCCCTAGCTTCAGATCACTTTGGCCTAACAATAAGTCAGAAGAAGACAGAGACCTTGTATCAACTCACGCCCGGCCATGTACTTCGAGACCCCACAATTATTGCCAGCAACACACCCCTCCATCCAGTACAGAGGTTTTGTTATCTTGGGAGTATCCCCTCAAACAATACTACATTGGATGACAAAATCAACCAAAACCTGGCAAAAGCAAGCTCAGTGTCTGGCAGGCTCACTCACAGACTTTGGAAAAAGCCCAGAGTTTGTCTCAGAACAAAGATCAAAGTCTACCAGGCAGTGGTTCTTACATCACTTCTTTATTGGTGTGAGACCTGGACAGCCTACCGGTATCACGTAAAGCAACTACAAGCATTCCATTTTCACTGTCTGAAATCTATTTGCAACATCAGGTGGCAGGGCAAAATCCCCAAAGCCAAGGTTCTTGAAAAGTGTTGCATACCTGGTATTGAGAGCATGCTCATCAGAGCTCAACTTCGCTGGGTCAGCCATGTGGTTCGCATGGAGGATTCCGCATACCAAAGGCAATGCTCCACAAACAGCTGAACACGGGAAGCCCTGCCACAGGATGTCCCAAACTTAGATATAAAGACTATCTGAAAGCTAACCTCAGAGCTTGCAAGCTGGATCCCAATACATTGGAAAAAAGCAACCTTGGACAGGCCCAAAGGGAGAAGTCTTTGACATTAAGCAACTTTTGAAGAGAACAGAACCAAGCCAGCGTGGCACAAAGCCAATGCCTCCATCCATCCCTCCAACACTGACTTCATATTATGCAGTATTTGCAATTTGTTGTGCAAATCAAGGTTTGGTCTAATATCACACATGAGACGACATCAATGCTGAACACTCGTACGTCAAAATGGCAGGAAAAGAATCTATCATCAATTATACTTCTGAAGCCTGAAATTTATTTTCCTGACGACATCACTGCTTTGTGGGTGGAGCTTAGAGTTAACCCAGGAAAAACCAGAAGATGCTCAATAGTGCCACCATTGCAGTCAAGCAGTAAACTATGACCAGCTAAAGCAGTGGCCACTAAAGGTACTACAAACCAGAGCTAAATTAACTCTAGAACTGCTGTCAAAACAGCCTAAATAGCTATCAAAGTTCCAGATAGCATTAAAAATCTTGCAAAAAGCTGAAAGATGACCACAGAATTTTGAACATTCGATTGGAAGGCAGCGAACCTCCTGTCTGAGTTTACTTTGTTCCGACAATGTGTAGAGCTGTGTTTCCTGGGGCTCAATATTCCTAGAGCAGATAAAGAAGTATTAAAATTAAAATTACTAAAGGCAATTAAGGCCACCACAGACTGAACAGACCATCTCAAAAATCCAGATAAAATATAATCAACACTTGAAGATCAATTACGAGTGAAACTCAACATCCAAAAACACTGCCTGGAATTCATGTCCTTTAGACAGCAACTGACAGAGACCATTGACCAATTCATCAGTAGATTCAGAGATAAGGGGCATGATTGCAAGTTTACAGCATCAGAGCTAGCCAACAGAATGATTGAGCTCGTGACAGCATCAATCCCAATGGAAGCATTCCAAAAAACGTCTTGGATCAATCCAAAGATTACAACGTGGAAGAACTGCTACAAAGTGGACACAAGTACAAAGCCATACTACAAAGTAGGCAGAGTCTACAGCATATACGTCATTCTTTAACCATTGGCACAATAGCCAATAGAGGCAAGCCTAGTTAGCAATATGGGTGGTGCAGTCTCATGCATGCACCCAAACATTGCCTCGCTTTTAATCTGTACGGCACCATGGTATGTGGCACCAGAGGACACTGGAAGCACCAATGCAGAAAGCAAAGGCCAGAACAAGTGGTTCAACATCATGAGAAGCCACAACCATAGGCCAGGCAGGTACAGCACTCCAACCAACCAAAAGCGTGTACCGGACTGCATCAAGACAAGATCCATGAAATGTCTAGCCAGATGATGAAGATGACCAGGCCATTGATACACAAAGTGAGCCGATATTCAGCACGGTGAACATCAGAAGCTTTTGTCACCGTCCAGATTATATGGCCACAGATGCAAGGTTAGCATAACCTACGTGCAAAACAATACCAATGCAGGTGCAAACATCCTTTCACTTTGTACACTGGAATGTTTGTACCCACAGAAGAGGCAAGTGATGGTTCAACAAACCAATGCCAACTCATTGCATACAATGGTTCAGAGGTTCCATCCCTGGGATCCATTACGCTCAGATATCACTACAAAAACTCACCCTGGTCACCCCTGATATTTTATATTGTAGACACTATGGGTCCAGTGATTTCAGGTCTACCAGTGTGCAGGGCCCTGTACTTGGTCACCATCCATGTTAATGTTAAAACCGTGAGGAGCACCAAAGACCACAAGGAGCACCATCAGAAACCCTGTGCTTACACTGAGAGAAGGCCACCTAACTCTGCAATGCAGATCATCAGCCAACAGGCTGAGTGGCATAATTTGAACCAAGTATGTATACCCATTCTGAACATGCACACTTCGTCGTACTGAAGAACCAATGCAGAATTATTATTCAACAGACAAATGTGGAAAACATGCCTGAGTCATCACTCACTGAGACTCCCAGGTGTACGAGATGCACTAATCAAAAAACAGGGGAACAGGGGAAGATGAAAGATGCCTATGACCGGCACGCAGGTAGCGAATTACCTAAGCTGAACATCAGAAAGAAAGGTCACATAAACACCCAACTGATAGCACATGGAATCCAGCAGAAATTGTCAGCACATACCCAGATCCAGGATCATATCAAGTACAAACACCAAATGGTATGACAGTGTGATGAAACAGATGCCAAATCAGAACAATACCAAAAGCGGAAACACCAAGTAATCCTATTGCGGACAGAACACAGTCTAAGAGGCACCACAAAGACAGCAGCCCCAACCAGCCTTCTGAAAATGTGCAGCGGTCTCCATTATATATCATTGTAACTAAATATGGACAGATAAAAAAACTGCTGATACATTTCAGTGACTTGTAAATTTATTGCCTTGTATAATTGTTTATTAAGAGACAGTGTTATTTACTTTTGCTGTCATGTAAATAATTTGATTCTTTAAGGGTAAATCTTTAGTTTAGAAAAAAGGGGGATGTTACGATATGATGCATATGTATCATTAAGGGAGCACATCTTAAATTTTTGTCAAACACTACCACCTTGTCAGATGTGATGTATTAGTCCCACGACTTCTACACAGTCTAAAAGAAGCAGCAGTAGGTGTTAGATATACCATACATAGTCTCACAGTTAACATTATTTATATATAGTCTTATCTTCAAATAAAGAATTCACATTATTGTTTTATCAATCCTTCTTGTATGATTTGTATGTTTACATCAAAGAGATGTAACACCCAGTGTGGTAAGAACATGGAATCCACTAGCACAAAAAGTGGTTGAGGTGAATAGTATAGATGTTTTGAAGTGGAAGTGTGGTAACTGGATGTATAGTCACTCCCTCCTGCCAATCACTGGTCATGTGATGTACTGTGGGGGCTCCAACCAATGAGCTATTAGCACGGGCAATCCGCGGGATGTGGCTTTTTCGATGAGAGATCTGGTCAAGTGTGCTAGCACTGAAAATGTCTGTGTAATAACGTTTAACTGTTCCTTGATGAAATCTGTATGCTCCATTGAGTCATCACATTTGGTGATGAGGGTAAAATCAACTTCGATTCTGCATCTCGCCCTGTTACTGAGTAAATCGAATTTTTAAAAAACTACTCATCAGCCATGCCACTGTTTGGAAGAATCGACTCATATGATGCTAATACTGAAGATTGGGACCAGTATGTTGAGCGCCTCGGATTTTACTTTGTAGCAAATTAAATAACCGCCGAAGAAAAGCGGAAAGCGATCCTCTTAAGTGTATGCGGCAGTAAAACATATAACTTGATATGTAACCTGACTGCCCCGAGCATGCCCAATTACAAGTCACATCGCGAATTAGTGGACCTAGTGAAAATGCACTTCCAGCCGAAGCCACCCATGATAATGAAGCATTTTAAATTCAATTCAAGAGTTCGGACCCTGGGAGAGTCCATCACAGCCTATGTAGTGAACCTTAAGCAGTTAACAGAATATTGCGACTTTAGAGACGTTTTAGACATTATGCTGCGGGACCAATTGGCTTGTGGAGTCAAGGACGACACCATTCAGCACCAATTGCTTGCCGAGGTCAATATTAATTTTAAACACACCCTAGAAATCTCCCTCACCACGGAAAGTGCTGCGAGAGGCTCGCAGGCTTTGCAACACATGGATAATGGCAGCATACGAGATGTTGGGCGGGAACCTGCCATGAAGCGTGGCATGAAAGCCAGCCCTGCAGAATTAAAGCGTGATTCAACGGCCACTGTGTGAAACATGAAGAAGCCTAACAGAAATGCTTCATCATCAGTTTCAGGACAAAATTGCTATGGATGTGGAGATGACCACGGAGCAGACACCTGTAAATTCAAAGAGGCAGAATGCCATTACTGTCATAAAAAGGGTCACGTGGTTAGGCAATGCCGGACAAAGTTGAAGCAGTCTGCAAAGCAGCAAACAGACATGAGAGAAGTAACGGGTACAGCAAAGGCTGAAGCTGCTGCTCCTGATGTTTACTCCTTATATAATGTGAAGTCTGAGCCTATTACGGTGACAGTACAAGTGAATGAGAAGCCACTGACAATGGAAGTGGATACTGGTGCCTCAACTACTGTGGTAGGAGAGCACACTTTCAGGTACCTTAATGAAGACAGACAGCCAATAAACTTGGGGAGGTGGTGGTATAGTGGTATTGTCACTGGACAGGTAATCCAGAGACCCAGGTTAATGCTCTGGGGACCCGGGTTCAAATCAAGTAGGATTGTGGAATTTGAATTCAAAAATATCTGGAATTAAGAGTCTAATGATGACCATGAAACCATTGTTGATTGTCATAAAAACCCATCTGGTTCACTAGGAAATCTGTCATTCTCAGTGGTCTGGCCTACATGTGACTCCAGACCCACAGCAATGTGGTTGACTCTTGAAAAAAAAGGAGCCCTGAACATGGGCAGTTAGGGATGGGATACGCAATAAATGCTAGCCACTAACACCCACGTCCCACGAGTGAATAAAAAAATAATGTCATACCATCACAAGGTAGAGAGCCACTCTTGACACAGCTCCACAGTGCACATTCAGGCATATCAAAGATGAAAATGCTTGTGTGAGGCTATGTCTGGTGGCCAGGCATTGGCAGTGACATTGAAAGCATGGTCAAGCACTGTCTCCATTGTCAGCAACAACAGAAGTTGCCTGTTTCAGCTCCTCTGCATCTGTGGGAGTGGCCTGGTCGACCTTGGGTTCAACTACATATCGGTTACAAAGGACCATTCTTAGGTACCATGCGCTTGTTAATTGTAGATGCACATTCAAAATGGCTGGATGTATATGAAGTCAAATAGCCAATGTTGAATGCAGCTATCCTGAAGCTACATCACTGTTTCAGCATACATGACCTACCTGAAATTGTCATTTCTGATAATGGTACAGCCTTTGCCAGCACCGAGCTTCAGAAATTTATGGATCTGAATGGAATCCGACATATTAAAACAGCCCCTTAGTTTTAAAACAGCCCCTTGGCATCACTCATCTAATGGTCTGGCTGAGAGGGCAGTACAAAATTTTAAGTCTGGTATGATAAAATTATCGGAAGGCACTCTGGAATCTCGACTTTCCCAGTTTTCCTTCAGTTATCGTACAATGCCACATTCAACTACAGGTTCAACTCCGTCAGAGTTATTAATGAAACTCTGTTTGCACACACATTTACACTTGCTGTTTCCAAATTTAGAGGGGAAGGTAGCGCAGAACCAGAGTAATCAGAAATTTAACCATGCATACACAGTAAGGCTCACACATTCAGTGTAGGTGACGTGGTATACGTGCGAAATTTCGGCAGTGGACCCTGCTGGGCTCCGGGAACCATTGTTTCAGAGACTGGTCCATTACCTTTCCAAGCACAAATGGGAGATAGAATCGTCCATAAGCACATAGATCACATCCATGCCAGAGAGACATTCCAACAATTAACTGATCAACCCGTGATTAACGTTGAACCGTCGACTTCTGAGGTGTGTGATTGACCTAGAACAGACATTCCAGATGTTTCAAAAGAGTTGCCAAATCCTGAATGGCTTAGTTCCAATGGTGTGTCTCACATGTCAGCTCCAGATCCTGTCGATCTTGTTCAGGAACCTCCAGTGGTAGAACTACACCGTCCTAGCCGTGTAAGAAGAGCACCTCAGAGACTTGATTTATAATCACCTGAAATTATAAGCACACTTCAATCTGTTCTGATGCAAGATCACCGACCTGAAACGTTAACCTGGAGATATTCTTGCTTCATGAATGTTTCCGGCATTTTCTGGGCAGAAGGTTTCACATTTCCAGAATCTGCTTTCCGTTCACTTATTCTGGTTCTTGCAAAATACACCAGTGTGCCATTTCATGAAAATATTGGTACTTGTTCAAAGATGAAACTTCACCTCCCCACCACCACTCCCCCCCGGCCCCCTCACTACCCACCCCCCACACCAACCCTGTCAACCCTCAAACGGGAGTGAGGTTGAATGGCTGCAATCTGAACACACAATAAACTCAGACAAACCACGGGTCAAAATCATAATCATCTCTTTCATTCTGTAATGTGACAGTCAGTAATGTGATAATATTAGCAGTGAGCACATTAATTATCCATTTCAGAGGTTACTGAATTTCACCATTGAACAAATAAACTTAGGAAGTTTAACTCATTTAATTGTATAATTCTCAACAAAGGAACAAAAGCGAACGCTCTCAATTTACACAAGTGGAGGCTTACAACTAAAAAGGAAAAGCAAAGTGAAAATGTTTGCGCATTACTCTCCCTGATGAATGTCAGCTCTGTGCTACAATCACAAAAGTTCGGACTATCTAATTACATTACTGGTTGGCCAAAGTCTGAATCATTGGCTTCAAAGTAAGCTGAGTAACTTAGCCTCTGAGTGACTATATTGTTCATAAAATATTGTTTGGATTCAGTTTCTATCCTCGAAATCTGTGTCGAAGGAAGTGGTCAGAAGGAGTTTTTGTACATTGAGAAACAAAGATGGAAGACCCATATCAGGACACCAGTAAGACTGAAAAAAATAAAAAAAAAGACAAGGTGGAGCAAGAAATCATGATTAAGCAATGTCAAGCTTTGATTTTAAAAGTCTTTGGATTGCCCATCCTATACGCACCTTTAAATTGGCAAAAACAGTTTCACTTATTTATTCTTTCATGGGACGTGGGCATCGCTGGCAAGGCCAGCATTTGTTGTCCATCCCTAACTGCTCTTGAACAAAGTGGCATGCTAGGCCAGCTAAAGAGCTGAGAGCAGTTAAGAGTCAACCTGTGGATAAATGCAAAATACTGTCGATGCTGGAAATCGGAAATAAAAACAGAAAATGATGCAAAAACTCCACAGGTCTGGCAGCATCTGTGGAGAGAGAAACAGAGTTAACGTTTCAGGTTCATATGACTTCTTCAGAGTGCTCGAAGAGTCATACGGACTCGAAACATTGACTCTGTTTCCCTCTCCACACATGTTACTGTGGATCTGGAGCCACATATAGGCCAGACCAGGTAAAGCTAGCAGATTTCTTCCCAAAAGGGTATTAACCAGGTGGGTTTTTATGACAATCAATGATAGTTTCATGGTTACCATTACTGAAATTAGTTTTCAATTCCAGACTTTATTAATTGAATTTAAAGCTCACCAGTTGCCATGGTGGGATTTGAACCAATGCCCTCAGGGCATTAGCCTGGGTCTTGGGGTTAGTCCAGTGATACTACCACTACACTCTGTTGTCAAACTGTTTCAGAGTAGAGAAGCACAACCAAGTAGGAATAGCAGAGAGTTTAGGGAAGATGCTGTCAAAGTAAGCTTTTGAAGGAAGAGAAACATTAGCAGAAAGAAGGAGTTTTAGGATAGAGGACAAAGATGACTGAAGGCTCTTCCAGAAGTGTTAGATTGGAGGGAGAGGGAAGACACAGGAGACCAGAGTTAGAAATACAAAAGGTATGGATAGGGAAGTAGAGCTGGAATAGATTTCAAGGTAGTGATGGACAATGCCATGAAGGAACCGTGTGCATGAAAAGAGCGCAAGAGCAATGACCAAGAGCACAAATGGTCTGGAGATGCCAAATAATGGTTCCATCAACAGTGAAACTGAAGTAGAGGTAGAGACAGGTGGTAGATTTTTAAAAATTCATTTGCGGGATGTGGGCGACGCTGGCTGGGCCAGCATTTATTGCCCATCCCTAATTACCATTGAGAAGGTGGTGGTGAGTTGCCCTCTTGAATCGCTGCAGTCCATGTGGTGTAGGTACACCCACAGTGCTGTTAGGGAGGGAGTTCCAGGACCCAATGACAGTGAAGGAATGGCGATATATTTCCAAGTCAGGATGGTGAGTGGCCTGGAGGGGAACTTCCAGGTGCTGGTGTTCCTTTCTATCTGCTGCTCTTGTCCTGCTAGATGGTAGCGGTCATGGGTTTGCTGCCTAAGGAGCCTTGGTGAGTTTCTGCAGTGCATCTTGTAGATGCTGCTGCTACTGTGCGTCGGTGGTGGACAGAGTGAATGCTTGTGGATGGGGTACCAATCAAATGGGCTGCTTTATCCTGGATGGTGTCAGCTTCTTTAGTGTTGTTGGAGCTGCACTCATCCAGGCAAGTGGGGGCTATTCCATCACACTCGTGACTTGTGTCTTATGGATGATGGACAGGCTTTGGGGAGTCAGGAGGTGAGTTACTTGCTGCAGAATTCCTAGCCTCTGACCTGCTCTTGTAGCCACAGTATTTATATGGCTGGTCAAGTTCAGTTTCTAGTCAATGGTAACCTCCAGGATGCTGATAGTAGGGGATTCAGTGATGGTAATGCCATTGAATGTCAATGGGGGATTGTTAGATTCTATCTTGTTGGAGATGGTCATTGCCTGGCACTTGTGTGGCATGAAAGTTACTTGCCACTTGTCAGCCCAAGCCTGGATGTTATCCAGGTCTTGCTGCATTTGGACATGGACTGCTTCAGTATCTGAGGAGTTGCGAATGGTGCTGAACATTGTTCAATCATCAGCGAACATCCCCATTTCTGACCTTATGATGGAAAGAAGGTCATTGATGAAGCAGCTGAAGATGGTTGAACCTAGGACACTACCCTGAGGAACTCCTGCAATGATGTTCTGGAGCTGGGATAATTGACCTCCAACAAATACAGCCATCATCCTATGTGCTAGGTATGACTCCAACCAGCGTAAAGTTTTCTCCCGATTTCCATTGACTCCAGTTTTGCTAGGGCTCCTTGATGTCACACTCGGTCAAATACTGCCTTGATGTCAAGGGCAGTCACTCTCACCTGATCTCGGGAGTTCAGCTCTTTTGTTCATGTTTGAACCAAGGCTGTAATGAGGTCAGGAGCTGAGTGGCCCTGGCGGAACCCAAACTGAACATCAGTAAGCAGGCTGTTGCTAAGAGAGTGCCACTTGATAGCATTGTTGATGACTCCTTCCATCACTTTCTGATGGTCGAGCGTAGACTGATTGGGCAGTAATTGGGCGGGTTGGACTTGTGTACAGGTCATACCTGGGCAAGTTTCTACATTTCTGGGTAGATCCCAGTGTTGCAGCTGTACTGGAACAGCTTGGCTAGTTCTGGAGCACAAGTCTTCAGTACTATTGCCGGGATATTGTCAGGGCCCATCGCCTTTGCAGTATCCATTGCCTTCAGCTGTTTCTTGATATCACATGGAGTGAATCGAATTGTTTGAAGATTGGCATCTGTAGGGACCTTCGGAGAGGGCCAAGATGGATCATCCACTTGGCATTTCTGGCTGAAGATTGTAGCAAAAGCTTCAGCCTTATCTTTTGCACTGACATGCTGGGCTTCCCCATCATTGAGGATGGGGATATTTGTGGAGCTTCCTCCTCTAGTGAGTTGTTTAATTGTCCACCACTAATCACAGTTAGATGTGGTAGGGCTGCAGAGCTTAGATCTGATCCATTGGTTATGGAATCGCTTAGCTCTGTCTATCACTTGTTGCATTTGCTGTTTGGCATGCAAGTAGTCCTGTGTTGTAGCTTCACCAAGTTGACACCTCATTTTTAGGTATGCCTGGTGCTGCTCCTGGCATGCCCTCCTGCATTCTTCATTGAACCAGGGATGACCCCTGGCTTGGTGGTAATGGTAGAATGGGGAATATGCCAGACCTTGAGTTTACAGACTGTGGTTGACTGCAATTTTGCTGTTGCTGATGGCCCACAGCACCTCATGGTTGCCCAGTCTTGAGTTGCTAGATCTGTTTGAAATCCATCCAGTTTAGCATGGCAGTAGTGCCACACAACACGATGGAGGGTATTAGTGTGAAGAAGGGACTTCGTCTCCACAAGGACTGTGCGGTGGTCACTCATACCGATACTGTCATGGACAGATGCACCTGCAGCAGGCAGGTTGGTGAGGATGAGGTCAAGTATGTTTTTCCCTCTTGTTGGTTTCCTCACTACCTGCCGCAGACCCAGTCTAGCAGCTATGTCCCTTAAAACTCGGCCAGCTCGGTCAGTAGTGGTGCTACCAAGCAACTCTTGGTGATCGACATTGAACACCCCCACTGTGCCTTTGCCACCCTCAGTGCTTCCTCCAAGCGGTGTTCAACATGGTGGAGCACTGATTCATCAGCTGAGGGAGGGCGGTATGTGGTAATCAGCAGGGAGTTTCCTTGCCCATGTTTGACCTCTCATGGTGCCATGAGACTTCATGGGATCTGAAGTCGATGTGAGGACATCTAGGGCAACTCCCTCCCAATTTTATACCGTTGTGCCGCCATCCTTGCTGGGTCTGTCCTGCCGGTGGGACAGGACATGCCCAGGGACGGTGATGGTGGTTTCTGGGACATTGTCTGTAAGGTATGATTCCCTGAGTATGTAAATGGTGACAAGCTGCAAGTGGAGTTTCAAACCTCCAGGCTTGTCACAGAGTCTCCAGGGATTAAAAATTAGTTTCCTGGACACTGCTTCAAGAAATATGGCAAAAAAATCACAGGAGTATTTTTTTTAAAAGGGTGTCTTTTTCAAGGCTGATTGACTGACAGTGAATAATCATCCAATGAGGTAACAAAGAGTTTATTCTCTTTCCTGGGCTGTGAGGATTGGTGAGTCAGATGTTCAATAATGGGAACATGGAGGCAGGTGCTTGGCGGTCAGACATCATATGGTGAAATAGATCCAACTAGAGTGGGCAACCATAGCTGGCTTTGCAGTGTGAATCTCAACT
The DNA here is from genome assembly GCF_964194155.1 of Cetorhinus maximus. NCBI lineage: Eukaryota > Metazoa > Chordata > Chondrichthyes > Lamniformes > Cetorhinidae > Cetorhinus > Cetorhinus maximus. The sequence goes on from NC_135896.1 coordinate 14,556,919, forward strand.
CTGGGATGAGCGGGACACCAAGACTGAGTTAAGGTAGAATGGGTATCCAAATAGGTGGAGGCGAGGGGAGCGGGGGGGTTGGGGGAGTAGGGGTGTGATATGAAGGCTAGGGCTTTTGAAGTGTTTGTACAGGATTACTGCAATCTTCCAAGCATTGGCGCATGAAAGGCAAGCCCATACATATGAATAACGTCACCTCAGTGTAATAGGCCTGATAACCTCTCTCTGTAGAATTATGTCAGAGTTTGAGGTGAGACAAAGCACTTACAGTCAAGTGATTTTTTTTTTGCTAATTTACAGTGTCAGGCCGAGTCACTTTACTGACAATATTAAGTCCTCCCTAGTTAAAGGGTTACAGTCATCACGTGAAAGTAACTTGCAAATAATCAGGGAAATGCATAATAAAGTTGTTAGAAATTGTGCCTGCCTTAAAATAATGTTTTCCTTTATTCAAAGTTTATTTTTGAAAAAAACTAACATCAAAATGTAGAGCAGTTATTCGCGGTGGACCAGATGTGCCATCTGCTCCTGCTCAAATTTTCCTAAACAGTCAACATGAAGAGTTCAAAGTTGCATTCTGGAACACAGTGCTTGCAAAGCTCTTCTGTGATCACACATTGAAAAAATATATATAATTATAAGCAATTATTTCATTATCATTTGTTACTTTCACAAGGAGAATTACTGGAATTGTTTCTCATTAGTTAAGGCCTGGGGTAAAACACTCTCTAACTCCACAGGTTGATAATAATTAAATTCAGAGACATTTGTAACAGTCTTATCATTGAATTCTCACTGGTTTACTTTAAAATAAGCACTGTTTGTGCAAGACTCAGGGAGAGAAAGGAAATCAAAGTGATATATCTACATACAACTGTAGATCTTACATATGTAGGACTGTGGTAGGGGACAAGTAGCGAACAATTAGCGAGGAGCCACAAACTGGGCTCACAACTAAAATCCAAACAAAAACCTAATGCAGAAAATATGTACTAAGATAAAAACTCCATTAATGCAAATACCCGTCAGTCTACAGATACGTGCATGGGGTATGCACATCAATGAGCCTTTGTTAAGCTGTTTTTATACTATGCAAGGCCAAAGCTAGCACTGTTACTTCCCAGCAAGCTGTACCCAAAAAGGTAAACATTTTCTAAGGTCACCTACCAGCAAGACCCCAAATACAAGCCTCACTGACTGCTGGCCTTAGTGAATACCTTAGTGAATCTTTAAATTCAAGCTGGCTGCACTAGACCCATGGGTCAAGAACCAGTGGTGCTCGCACGGGTCTCACATAATATGAAAGCAGTTTGAGACACAGGGAGAAATATTTTCCTCTGTTTTGACTAAATTTAGTGAAAACTATGGAGACGCATATAGACAATGGTGTACTTCATTTAGATGGCACTAGCTCAACATCTGTCTTTAGCACGGCCCAGAGAAATACTGCTGCCCAAAAATGAACTGACAAAAGTTAACTAACATTGAGAGAAAGGTTAATCATGTTAAATGTTATGCAGAGTAGGAGTAAATCAAAAATGAAGTATTTAACTTCCAGTCGGTACTGGAGTTAACAGTGTACAAACTGATTTAACCAGAGGATACAGATTTAAGGTAATTGGCAAAAAAGACAGTTTGTGAGTTGTTTTGATCTAGAATGTGCTGCCATAAAAGGTGACGGAAACAGATTCAACAGTAACTTTCTAAAGGGTATTGGATATATACTTGAAAAGGAACAATTTGCAGGGCTATGGGGTAAGAGCCAGGGGTAGGATGCATTGGATAGCTCCTTCATAGAAGCATATTATCTAAATGGTGAGAGATTGCAGAGCTCTGAGCTGTAGAGGGATCTGGGTGTCAGAGTACATGAATTGCAAAACATTAGAATGCAGGCACAGCAAGTAATTAGGAAAGCAAATAGAATGCTATCATTTATTGCGAGGGGAATTGAATGCACAAGTAGGGAGGTTATGCTTCAGTTACACAGGGCTTTGGTGAGACCACATCTCGAGTACTGTGTACAATATTGGTCTCCTTATTTAAGGACGGATGTAAATGCATTGGAAGCAGTTCAAAAAAGGTTTACTAGACTAATACCTGGAATGGGCAGGGTGTCTTATGAGGAAAGGTTGGACAGGCTAGGCTTGTATCCGCTGGAGTTCAGAAGAGTAAGAAGCAGCTTGATTGAAACATATAAGATCCTGAGGGGACTTGACAGAGTGGATGTGGAAAGGATGTTTCCTCTTGGGAGAATCTAAAACAGGGATAACTGTTTAAAAATAAGGGGTCGCCCATTTAAGACAGAGATGAGGAGAAATTTTTTCTCTCAGAGGATCATGAATCTTTGGAACTCTCTTCCTCAAAAGATGGTAGAGGCAGCACCTTTGAATATTTTTAAGACAGAGGTAGATAGATTCTTGATAAGCAAGGGGGGCGTGATGAAAGGTTATTGGGGGTAGGCAGGAATGTGGAGTTGAGGTTAAAATCAGATCAGCTACGATCTTATTGAATGGCAGAGCAGGCTTGAAGGGCTGAGTGGCCTACTCCTGTTCCTAGTTTGTATGTTTGAATATATGTTCGTATTTTCCAAGAGCCAGCACAGGCATCATGGGCTGAATGACCTCCTTCCATCCTGCATAATTCCATAAGCCCATTTTCAGGTGTATTTGAAGTAAATGCCCGAATATGGTGCAACTAAGACTCCAACTTGGTCCCTGTGATTAAGTTAAATAAAATAGACTGCCCGCCTGTGCTGCACATGTACTCATTTGGTGGACTTGGGCGGTATGAAAGCTTGATAACTATTAACAGAATATCAGGCCCAGACTTGCGTGCTATCACTAATAAGTTACAAAAAGTGATGCATTTCTACCCGGCTTCAGATTGGTGTTGCTGCTTTAGTTCAATCACAATACGAAAGGAGTTAAAAACACAACTGCAGTCACAGAAACTTTGGCCAGCCTAAATCAGTCCTTCACTAATTTTAGAATAGGAAGAAAGAAACCAGTGCTATGTCAAGAAATGTAATGATTCAATGCCTATTTACGTACATGTAATAACAAAGCAATCCCTGGAACACACACACCTCAGATTTCAAAACTGGATGTGATGCTAAATGGACAAAAATCCAGCACAATAGATTTCTGTCCCTTTTCCAATCATTTGCATGTACTTTAGATTGAATTATCAGGAATAATTGATTGAACAATCTACCTTATCATTGGGACACAGGAACAGGAGAATACCTTCCACCTAAGGAGGATTGACAGGCATTGCACAGGTAGCTTTCTCCTGCATCCAGGCAGTGCATTCCAGACCCGAACCAAAACGTTTTTTCTCACATCGCATTTGCTTCTTTTGCAAATCACTTTAAACCTGTATCCTCTCATTCTTGATCCTTTTATGAGTGGGAACAGCTTCTCCCTATCTACTCTGTCCAGCCCCCTCATGGTTTTATTTCTACCAAATCTCCTCTCAGCCTTCTTCTCTCCAAGGAGAACAGTCCCAAACTCTCCAATTTTATTTTATCTTAATTTTAATCTCCTTTTTCATCCAGGGAGCTCTGGGTTTGTTTGTCCTACCTTTCCTTTTCAATGGAATACACCTTGACTGTGCCCGAACCAATTTTCTTTGAAGGTATAAGATAAATAAGATGGTATTGGTACATTAAAGATAATGGAACTAAACAGAAATATTCCAATGTTCTCCTGGTTGGCCTCCAAACTTCCACATCTGTAAACATAAGTTCATCCAAAGCACTCTGCCTGCTAGTTCACATCAAATACCATCACCCCGTGCTTGCTGATCTACATTGGCTCTCAGACCAGCAAGTCTCAAATTTAAAATTTTCATTATTGTGTTCAAATTCCTCCCCGATGGCCTTGGCCCTCCTTATTTCTGCAAACTCTTCCAGCTCTACAACCCTCCTTCAACTCTGTGTTCCTTCAATTCTGGCCTCTAGTGAATTATTGCTCCACCATTGGCAGCTTGCCTTCAGCTGCTGTATGTTTAAATATTATTGAATGGGTTCTATACTTCCTCGACCCTAAGCTCTGTAATGACCTCCCTAAACCTTTCCACTTCTCTACCCCTCTCATCTCCTTTAAGAGACTCCTTAAAACCTACTTCTTTGACCAAGTTTTTGGTCACCTGGCCTAATACCCCTTCATGTGGTGCAATGCCAAATTTTGCTTGATAACAGCCCTGCCAAGCATCTTAGGATGTTTTACTATATTAAAGGAACTATATAAATGCAAGGTATGTATGTTGTTGGCTTGCCTTTAGCACCAACAACAGAACAGCCCATGACAGCAATGCAAGAGAGGTAAACACAACTACTTTTTCTGGCAATGAGAGGGTTGATCCATGTAGCGCCCTTTCCCCTTGTACAGGCCAGCTACATGGTTTCCCAAATACAGGACCTGCCCCAGTCATTGAGTGGTCTGAAACACAATCACAAATTTACGTAGATCACAGGCTGTCACAGAATCTGACCACCAGAAAGAAACAGAGCCAACTCCACAGGACTAGCAACCTTAGACAACCTGATGGAACTGCTAGTTCCGCAGCTAAACAGAATAAGTATTGGAATAAAAGCTGATCCTGTTGGACATATCCCTGAAATTAAAACCTGAAACTGTTAGGAAGGTACAAACAGGTCAGTCACCAGCTGAAGCAGGTTTGTTCTGATAACTGGGTCCTGCCTGAAACATTTATCATTTCATTATCATTTCCATGACAAGTGAACGATGAAAGATCGCCAGCAACAAAGAGAAGGTCAGGACTTTAGAGTAAGCTGAAGACTCAAAATGAGAGTACCATAAAAGAACTCAAATGACGGAGTAATCTGGATGGCCTAAATGGCTTTCCCCCCATTCCTGCATTCTTAAGTTCTTATGTTTTTAAATGATACCATCTGTAATGGCACAGAAATTGCTTTTTAGATGCAATATTGTTGAACTATAAAATTTTTCAGAATGTTAACACTACGGTGCTTTGTTCATATGCAATTGGTGAAGAATGTGTAGCAATTGTTCCAATTTGCTTTACAATTGTGCTGTTGTTTTAACAACCCAATGTAGAAGCAAATGGTAGTCAAGGTGCTGCCTTCCATTCTCCCAGCCTGCTACTGTTCCAGGTCACTGGTTACCACAGAGATTTGGTGCAGAAATTATATTTCAAGGTCTGTTTATGAGCCATGGAAATGAAATCATTAACCTGGCCAATTCTGATTTGTAGACTACTTCAGGCAGGGAGTTGCTGGCCTCATGAAAAGCCTGCTGGGACAAAAATCATTAGAGGAATATTCTTACTTCCATCTCCTCCTCAAATCTCACTTTCCAGCATGTGAACAACTGACGGGAATAGAATAACACCTTTGGGTCTTGTCCCAGAATATGTATCAATACTGTGTTAAACAAATGTTAACTCTGCATACCTAATAAATGGTGGTGGTGTTGGAATGAAGTATTTACAAACTATATTTAACAAACAGCATGAGTTTCCAGAACTGAATCTCATTTGGCCCAGTTAATCACATTGAGTAAAGCAGAGATTGCCATTTTCCACATAAATACAATACAAGCTGCAAAACTCTGCATAAATAATAACACAAAAACTGTATTGTGTCGCAGAGGAAGTAACACAGAGAGTAATAAAGATTGCAGTGAGTTACACAGAGAGTAACATGGATGGTGGTATGTTGCACAGAAGATTTGGGTTCCACCAGGGTCAGTAAGCTCCTGATCTCATTACAGCCCTTGGTTCAAACATGAACAAAAGAGCTGAACTCAAGAAGTGAGCTGTGAGTGACTGCCCTTGACATCAAGGTCGCATTTAACTGCGTGTGGCATTAAGGAATCCTAGCAAAATTGAAGTCAATGGGAATCAGGGGGAAAACTCTCCAGAGGTTGGAGTCACACCTAGCACAAAGGAAGATGTTGTGGTTGTTGGAGGTCAATCATCTCAGTCACGGGACATCAGTTCAGGAGTTCCTCAGGACAGTGTCCTAGGCCCCAACTATTTTCAGCTGTTTCATCAATGACCTTCCCTCCATCATAAGGTCAGAAGTGGAGATGTTCGCTGATGATTGCACAATGTTCAACACCATTCGCAACTCCTCAGATACTGACGCAGTCCGTGTCCAACTGCAGCAAGACAATATTCAGGCTTGGGTTGATAAATGGCAAGTAACATTCGCGCCACGCATGTGCCATGCAATGACCATCTGCAACAAAAGAGAATCTAACCACCTCCCCTTGACATTCAATGGCATTACCATTGCTAAATTCCCCCTATCAACAACCTAGGGGTTACCATTGACATGAAACTGAACTGGACCAGCCATATAAATATTGTGGCTGCAAGAGAAGGTTAGAGGTTTAGAATTTTGCAGAGAATAACTCATCTCCTGACTCCCCAAAGCCTGTCCAAATCTACAAGGCACAAGTCAGGAGTGTGATGAAATATTCTCCACTTGCCTGGATGAGTGCAGCTCCAAAAACACTCAAGAAACTCAGCACCATCCAGGAGAAAGCAGTCCACTTGATTGGCACCCCATCCAGCACAATAAACATTCACTGCCTCCACCACCGACGAACAGTTGCAGCAGTGTGTACCATCTACAAGATGCACTGCAGCAACTCACCAAGGCTCTTTTGATAGCACCTTCCAAACCTGCAACCTCTGCCACCTAGAAGGACAAGGACAGCAGATGCATGGGAACACCACCACACATTCACCGGCATCTCACTCGCTGCCAGCTTGAGGAACATCACCACTCACTCTCTCACACAAACCTTCACATCACCATCTGGCCTCATCTTCTTTGGAAACTACCTCCTCAGCCCTCACCATCTTGAGGCCACTTGCACGGATCAACATGTGCCCCCAACACATACCCTGGGATAGCCCCCCCACCTTCCCCAGTACAGCCCTCCCCCTGCAGCCCCTTCCCTTGCCTGAGGCCACTTCCCACCCTTCCCCAAGCAAGCCCTAGCCCTGCAGCCATTGAAAAGCCACCCCTGTCTTTCGGCTGGTCTGAGAGGTGGGGACCTGCCCGTGAGTCCCTCTAAAAGTGATGTGGTGCTGCCTGCGAAACCTGGCGCTGATGTCTGTGAGTGCTGTCCGAAGCAAGGTAGGCAAACAAACCTCGAAGTCACGAGTGAAGTGCAGCCCACCAGGTGCACATCGCTTATGTACAGTTGTGAAACAGGTCAGCATGCCAGATGATCCAACGTGGGGGGATGATTCTGGCGAGCAGGGCTTATAATTAGATGCAAGTGTATTAAAATGATGTTCCTGATGTCCGACGGCAGGAAACACAGCCCGCCATTGACGGGCACAGTGGACAATCGCAAACTGGCTTCACAATGGCGTAGACCGATTTTTGGCCTTCTCACCATATTGTCCTCTCATGCCCGCCATGACGCCCTAATTCTGGCCCTTGTGTTTGATATAGGGCAATAGCACACCTTTCGTACATACATTCAAAGAAAAAAGGACCCTGGCATATAATGAAGCTTATAACCACCCACAAACTCAGATGGAACTCGTGTTCACTTAAACATAATGGGTCTGTAGAATAAATTAAAAAATGAAAGAAATTGTAAACATTTTAAACATTATGTTGCATGTGCTTTTCTCGATGCTAAAAAGTAAATTGTGAATCTGAATTGTTGACCAACGCTTTTCTTAAAAAAAACTTAGTATTAAAGTATTGTAAGTACATTGAGATGAAATTCCAGGTTCTTAAACTAACATTTCGCTATAAACAGATCAAACTGCTCAGGTGCCAAATGAAACACAAGTTGGTTTACTAAACTTTACAGATGACCCCTGGAGCATTAATCACAAATCAAGGCTGCTCTTAAAATATCCTGCAGGTGTGTATTAGCAATGCAAGAACAATGGGCAAGAGCTCAAGAACCAGAGTGCATTGGAAGAATGTACAGACCACAGTGTGAATGTTAAACCCAGTAAGGCAGGAGCTAATTCTTATTGCCATCTCCTTGGAAATCGCACCCCCATCACCTTCCCTACTGCCCCCAATCTCTGCCCCCATTGCCATCATTGTGTAACCTCCCAAATTTTAATCTCAGTGACCATCCTGGGATTCAGTAATATTAAATTCAGGTGGAGAGGGTCAAGGTGGGAGGGGCCCTGTGGTCGCTATGGAGAGGGAACCTGAGATTTTTGACAGAAATGGCAGGTGGAACATTGTATTAAGCACACTAATGGATCACTGGGTTCTGTTGGAAGTGATGAGAGGAGGGGACACAGGACTGATCGAACTGGAGAAGGTAGGAGTCTGGCAATGCTGGTTTCTAAAACCTTACAGAATGAATTATGTTACCTGAAGAGAGGAAGAACAAAAGAAAGACTTGCATTTATATGGCACTTTTCGTGACCACCAGACATCTCAAAGCACCTAATAGACAATGCAGTATTTTTGAAGTATAGTTACTGCTGTAACTTAGCAAACGTAGCAACCAATCTTGCACACAGCAAGGTCCTAAAAACAGCAAAGTGGTGATGACAAGATAATCTGCTTTTGCGAAGTTGATTGAAGGATAAATATTGTCCAGGCCACAGGAGTTAACTCCCTTCTTCTTCTTCAAAATAATGCCATGAGCTTTTTCACATCCACTGAAAGGGCAAACAGAGACTCAGGCCAGGATTTCCCGTGCCCACTGGCGTCGGGAGTGTTCAGTGGCATGAGCGGACATTATGGCGAGAAGGCCAAAAATTGGTTTCATGACGTCGTGAAACCAATTTGCGATCATCCGCTCCACCAGCCAAGGGCAGGTCACATCTCCCGCCATTGGACGTCGGGAACCTCATTGTAATACATCAGCATATCATTATAAAGCCAGCCCTCCAGAATCACTCCCCACGCCCCCACTGGATCGTTCGCCCATGTCACAACAGCATATAAAAGGTGTGCACTTGGCGGGCTGCACTTTGAGGGGAACTCAGAGGTGAGCACACAGTAACATTGCAGAGCACTTGCCCAAGCCACCTGTTGGACTTCAAGGTTGAGGTGCGTTGTCGGGGGCAAGGACTGCCCTGCGGTTGAGACACGTTGGGGAAGGCAGCTCCCACTGCTGCTGGCGACCTCCAGGCCGGTCATTCTGGGCGGGGACTTCAACTGCATCATCGATGCGGCTGGACGATCCGGCAGGGCCGGAAGCAGATTGGACGCTACGTCCAGATCCCTGATCGAAACAGTTAAGGATGCCAAGCTGCACGACGTCTTCAGCAACCCTGCAGACGGAGCGCAGCGTAGATACACCTGGTCACGGCCAGACGGGTCCATTCGTTCCAGGATAGACTTCCTGTTTGTGTCCCGTGCATTCACAGTCAGATCCACCGAGGTCAAGCCGGTGTTCTTCTCTGACCACTGCCTCCTACTGGCGGACTGCCACTTGGAGGAAGACCTGAGGGTGGGCAGGGGGGCATGGAAGCTAAATGTGCAACTGCTGACCCCAGAGAACATTGAGGAGCTCAAGAGGGATTACAAAGGTTGGAGAACCGTGAAACCCCTCTTTGAGTCCCTGACACACTGGTGGGAAGTGATCAAGGGAAGCATCAAGAGGTTTTTCATCCGCAAAGGCACCCAGAAAGCTAGAAAGGAACAGAGGGAAATGTCCCGACTCCAGGAAAAGATGCAGAATCTGCTCCGGCTGCAGTCGATGGGGGTCGATGTCAAGGAGGAGCTCCAAGAGGTGAAGGGCCAGCAAGCCTCGCACTTTGCCTCGGAGGCCTCCAAGATCATCTTCCGTTCCAGAGTCCGCTCCGTGGAGCAGGATGAGACGTGCTCACGTTTCTTCTTCCAAAAGGTACACAGAGAACGCTCTGTGATCAGCAGCCTGAAGGAAGAAGACGGCTCAGTAAAGTCATCACGGTCCGACATTCTGAGGATCAGCAAATCCTTTTATGCCGGACTGTATGACGTGAAGCCCACGGACAGCACGGCCTCCCAGTCCTTCCTGTCCTCTATCACGGAGGTCTTAGACCACAGTACGCGGGAGAGCCTAGACAAACCGCTAACTCCTGACGAACTGACTAAGGCCCTCGAGTCCTTCGAGAAGAGTAAAACCCCCGGAAGCGACGGCCTGCCGGCGGAGTTGTATTCGGCTCTGTGGGACTTGATCGGCCCAGACCTGCTAGAAGTGTACGAGAGTATGCTCCTGGCCGGCAGCATGTCAGAATCCATGAGGAAAGGCATCATCACCCTCATCTACAAGCACAAGGGGGAAAGGGAGGAAATTAGAAATTGGCGACCCATTTCACTGTTGAATGTGGACTATAAGATTCTGTCCAAGGTCATCGCCAACCGGGTCAAATCCGCTCTGGAATTGGTGATCCACCCTGACCAGACCTGCTCTGTGCCAGGCAGGAAGATCTCTGACAGCCTGGCGCTGCTCAGGGATACGATTGCCTATGTACAGGACAGGGGTGTGGATACCTGCCTCATCAGCTTGGATCAGGAGAAGGCCTTTGACAGAATATCGCACACCTACATGGGGGATGTGCTCTCCAAAATGGGCTTTGGGGAGGGAATTCGAAATTGGATCCAACTGCTCTACACTAACATCAGTAGCGCAGTCTCAATCAATGGGTGGGAAACAGATAGCTTTCCGATTAAATCTGGAGTCAGGCAGGGCTGTCCTCTCTCGCCTGTCCTTTTCGTGTGCTGCATAGAACCCTTTGCCGAGTCCATCAGGAAGGATCCGGGCATAAGAGGAGTGACGATCCCAGGCAGTGGAGGCACTCAGGTAAAAGCCTCCCTGTACATGGACGACGTCGCCGTTTTCTGCTCGGATCCGCTGTCGGTGCGCAGACTGATGCACGTCTGCGACCAGTTCGAACTGGCCTCGGGAGCCAAGGTAAATCGTGGGAAGAGCGAGGCCATGTTCTTTGGGAACTGGGCTGACCGATCCTTTGTCCCCTTCACTGTCAGGGCTGACGGCCTGAAGGTGCTGGGGATATGGTTCGGAGGGACCGGGGCATGCGTTAGAAACTGGAAGGAGCGAGTGGCTATGGTGAAAAGGAAACTGGGCATGTGGGAGCGACGCTCCCTCTCCATTGCGGGTAAGAACCTGGTCATCAGGTGTGAGGTACTCTCGCTGTTGCTGTACGTGGCGCAGGTCTGGCCCATTCCAGACTCCTGCGCGATGGCGATCACTCGAGCCATCTTCCGCTTTATCTGGAGGTCGAAAATGGATCGTGTCTGCAGGGACGCGATGTACAAGCCTCTAGATAAAGGGGGAAAAAACGTGCCCAACATCGCCCTCATACTGATGGCCACCTTTGTGTGTGGCTGCATCAAGCGGTGCGTAGACCCTCAGTACGCAAACACCAAGTGTCACTACGTGCTGAGGTTCTACCTGTCCCCGGTGTTGCGAAGGATGGGTCTGGCCACGCTGCCGCGGAACGCTCCAAGTAGTTGGACCGTGCCGTACCACCTGTCCCTGGTGGAAAAATTTATGCAGAAAAACACCTTTGACCACAAGTCCATCAGGCAGTGGTCAGCACGTAACGTCCTAGAGGCCCTGAGGGAAAAGGAGAGGGTGGACCCTGTGGGATGGTTCCCCGAGCAGACTGTCAAAGTCATTTGGCAGAATGCCTCATCGCCAGAACTTTCCAACAAGCACCAAGACGTAGCTTGGCTGGTGGTGAGAAAGGCCCTCCCCGTCAGATCCTTCCTACACGCCAGGAGTCTCACCCCCTCTGCACGTTGCCCTCGAGGTGGCTGTGGTGGGGAAGAGACCGTTGTTCACCTCCTTGTGGATTGTGCCTTTGCAAAGAAAGTCTGGAGAGAGATGCAGTGGTTGCTGTCGAGGTTCATCCCGAGCAGTTCTGTGACACAGGACTCTGTGCTCTACGGGCTGTTCCCAGGGACACACACCGAGACAAACATCGACTGCAGCTGGAGGATCATCAACTCGGTGAAAGAGGCGCTTTGGTCTGCCCGAAACTTGTTGGTCTTCCAGCACAAAGAGTTGTCCCCGACCGATTGTTGCGGACTGGCACAATCCAAAGTCCAGGACTACGTGCTGAGGGACGCACTAAAGCTTGGGGCAGCTGCCGCAAAGGCGCAATGGGGAAGGGTCGCTGTCTAAGACCTTTCTACCACAGCGCACCGAGAGACTGGGAACTGTTTAGAGCCCCTCGGGCTGTACAGATCAAAATGAAAGGCTGTAAATGATTGTAATATTGTTTGTACTGATGCACCTGGTGATACATTTTGTAAAAGTTTAACCTGGATTGTACCCTTGTAATGTTGTTTTTGAAATGGTTTGGAATGTGATTGAAGATATTTTATGAATAAAGTATATTTTTACAAAAAAAAAACGTTGGGGAAGGTGCAGGGGCTGTCCTGCGGTTGAAGGTAGTGCACAAGCACATGCATGGTGGGGGGCGTGGGCGAGAGGAGCGGCCACGCATTAGGGACACCTTGTATAAAGTGACCATTCCTCTGCAGCTGAGACAGTTCAGGTGCAACCACATTGACACGCTTGGAGTTGGGCCTCTAGATTCTCTGCCCAGTCAAGCAACGCAGAGACATCAAAGTGCCACCAAGTGCTCCAGAGCTTTTCAACCCTCGGGCACAGACTGCAAAGTAATGAGCATTTTAGTGAACTGCAGAACAGTTGGATGACTGGGCACATTGTACAATCTCCTTGCTAAAGCTGGCCATTGAGCAGTCACTGGTGGAGGTGTTCACAGCCCCTTGCAATGTCAGCATCCCGGTTTGGACCAGTCTCCCCCACGATTCAAGCTAACAGTGCAGCCTTGCAGCGCGGGTTAGGAGAATGCCTGCACCTGAGCTAAGAACACAGCATGCAGTTCAATGGGCAAAACTTCCGCCAAACAGTCGGGTGGATTGGGGCAGAGGTGGGTGGGGTTTCAGGCACCATGCGGCGCACAATCACTGGCCATCCAAATGGTAGCCAGCAGTCTCCAGGATGTGTTAAGCAGCCTTCAGCCTTAACCAAGACAGGTTCTTAGTACACCCATGTTAACCCACATGTCTCTCTCTTTTATCCTGCAGGAGGAGCAAATCAGGATCATGGACCCTAGTGAACTAACTGTATGTCTCGTGGCTTACCGAGAGTGAAGACAACAGAGAAGAGAGTGACTGAGGCACCTGGCTGCACAGACGGAGGAGCAGCAGCCTCAGGAAGAAAGGGCAGCTGGCCTCCCGCGCAAGCTGCTGAAGAGACACAGGGAGCCATCACTGGTCGGAGCCTAGCTAGACCCAAGGTCTATAAATGCCACCTTTCATTCTTGCAGATGACCAGTGTCGCTGAAGACTGCGCATGTCTTGGGAACTGGTTGATCTGCAGGATTTGGTGCCACGGGGACATGGGGGGCATCCACTGCCAGTGCCATGAAAGTGCCGGCAGCACTCAATTTCTACGCCAGTGGCTCCATTCAGGGTTCCACAGGTGATCTCTGTGGGATATGACAAGCTGCCACCCACAAATGCATCCATGAGGTCACGGATATCATCTTCATGAGGGCACACAACTTTGTGCATTTCACCCAGGACCAGGATGCAAGAGCAATTGCAGTGCAGGAGCGACGTCCTGGGCCAAGGTCTCCATGGCGGCCGCCATCCTACCAGTGTTGACCTCAGTGCGTTGGCATCCTGGCGCTATCACCTCAGCCTGAAGGCGGACAGACTCTTCCATTGTGCCCTGCAATCTGAGGAGTGCAGTGGACATCCCTTCCTGAAGTTCCCGAGCTTGCCTTTGCACCTCCAGCAACTGTGACATGACCGAGCCCAGAGGTTCATCATCTGGCTCAGCAAATTTCTGCCCTCCAGCAGTCCTCTGAGTGCCAAACACCTGGGAAGTCCCTGCCACTGCCTACTATGGATCAGACAGTGCAATGTGCTCGTCAGATTGTGATCCCAAGGCTACTCTAAAGCTAGATCCAACCGAGGTGTGTGTATCTGTACTGGTGGAGGGTGTGCGCGAGCGCTGTGACGGGACTTCAAGGAGGGTGCCTGCAGATTCCTCTTCAGGGGTTTCTTCGGGGCTTGACAGCAGGCCCTGGGCTGTGGACTCTGTCAGCTGTTTCCCAGATGAGCCTGCGGAAGCAAAGGGAGATAATTAGTGCATGGCAGTGGCCTGTGAAACAGGATACATCAGCCAAAGCATGGTTGTCTGATGGATGTTGCGCTGCTGGATCTGCACTTGGTAGAGCAACACTGACCTCACCGTCAGCACTGGAATGGTCCAGATGCTCGCCGGCCAGCTAGATGGCTCTATTTTCAAAGTCCATGAGGATCTTGATTTCAGGCATTCCTCCACTGGCCTGCGACCTCTCCCTCTTTTTGTGTGCCAGCTTATGCTGCATGAATAGAGATGGAGAGAGTGTAAGCCGGATGCATGCCAGGCCAAATGATGACTATGCCTGGTCTCTGTAGGTGGTGAGCGGTCCCATGGGCAGGATGAGGACAATGAAGGTGTGTGTGAGAGAGCGAATGGTGATGTCCCTAGGACTGGCAGTGAGTGAGGGCTCTGTGGATGTGTGATGGGTTGGTGAGTGTGTGAGTTGAGAGTGTTGAGAAGCATGGCTTACCCTGGTGGAATGGAGAAGATCATTCATCCTCTTGTGGCACTTGGCGGCTGTCCTCTTTTGAAGGGTGTTGGCAGTGATATCTGCTGCCACTGCCTACCAAGCCTGGTTGGTCACGTCGCTGCCCATCTTGCGGCCAGAGCCAGGGTAGAGGACATCGCAGTGGGCCTGTATTGCGTTCCAGTGATCCGCCATTAAACTTGGGGGCTGCAGTCCTTTTGCCTTTTGTGGACATCTTCCCTGCAGTAGTCCTGGGCTAGAAGCACTGAGATGTGTACGCGCAGCTGGGCTTTAAATATGGTGCTCAGCGTGATGGAGCGGCAAGGTGATGGCCACGGGCGAATGAGAGCCTGCCTGCCATGGAAACGGCATGTTTCTCCGGAATGCATAATTAATGCGGTGGGTTTGGGACGATATGCCGTGAAAGAGGCCATTGCAGCCTACGGGTAAAACATCGCTTTACCATCTCAATACCGTACTTAGTGCAAATCTGGGACGTAATATCTTATCTGAAAGGCAGCACCTCTAATACTGCAGCATTGTCTTAGACCTGCACTTGGGTATTAGCCTAGTTTTTGTGCTCAAGTCTCTGGAGTTGAATTTGAACCCACAGCCTTCTATTTCACAGGCAAGAGTGCTACCAGTTGACCCATGGCTGACACCATGGATGGCTGCTGGATGTGCTTCACTCAGTGTTTTTCTCTGTGTCCAGCCTCTCTTTCTCTCTCTCTTACAGATGTCACTGATGAAGATGTTTATACTTTCTGCCAACAAAACACAGCTTAGGCTAATCCACTATCTTCTCTTGAGAAACTGTCAATATTCAAATAAATTTTGTCTTTATCTTGGGAAAACAAAAAAAAAAATACACAATTAAATTGGGATGAGGAAAGACTGAGGCCTATCTTGGTGGTGTACCAATAGATGATGGAATTGGACAGAGGTAAATGGCACAAAATTTGGATGTACAGCTCTGGTTTTTGGGGTGCTATCATTGGCCTGAGAGAGCTGAAATGGTATCTGCAGTCCATGTGCCCGCTTCAGGTATGGATCGTATCAGATGCCATTTTGGTGAAGGCATTAGCGTGCACACAGTGAGCATACATCAGGAATATACAGAGTTGGCAGACCATGATATCAAGCAGCGTATGACACTGATTTGACACAAGTGCTTTCATTGTGGAGCTCGATGCTCCAGCTAATGCCTTCTCTTAATCACCCACGAGTTCAGCAGCTGGATGGACCTCCTCCCACCAGCACTGTGGGCGTCACTGGCTAGGCCAGTATTTATTGCCCACCCCTAACTGTCCTTGAGAAGGTGGCAGTGAGCTGCCTTCATGAACCATTGCAGTCCATGTGATGTAGGCACACCCACAGTGCTGTTTGGAAGGGAGTTCCAGGATTTTGACCCAGCGACAGTGAGGGAACAGCAATATAGTTCCAAGTCAGGATGTTGTGTGGCTTGGAGGGGAACTTGCAGGTGGCGGTGTTCCCTTGCATCTGCTGCCCTTGTCCTTCATGGTGGTAGAGGTCGCAGGTTTGGAAGGTGCTATCGAAGGAGCCTTGGTGAATTGCTGCAGTGCATCTTGTAGATTGGACACACTGCTGCCACTGTGCATCGGTGGTGGATGGGGTGGATGTTGAAGGTCGTGGATGGGTTGCCAATCAAGGGGCTGTTTTGTCCTTGTTGTAGGGTGGCTGAGTTATACTATTAACGATAGAGCTGATCAGACACTTCTTGGGTGGAAACGTTAAGTTTATTTACAGTATTCACAGCAGCAACTACATTTGTGCTTTCAACTCCAACTCTATTTCTATACTGACTCCTATTGAATTACTACAGATCATGTCATCTTCCTAACAATTATTATTCTTAAAGGTACAATGCACGCTAAATAAAACCATAATTACTATAGTCCTGGATGGTGTCAAGCTTCTTGAGTGTTGTTGGAGCTGCACGCATCCAGGTAAGTGGAGAGCATTCCATCATACTCGTGAATTGTGCCTTGTAGATGGTGGACAGGCTTTGGGGAGTCATGAGGTGGGTTACTTGTTGCACGATTCCTAGCCTCTGACCTGTTCTTGCATCCATAGTATTTATATGGCTGGTCAGGTAAGTTTCAGGTCAACGGCAACCCCATTCTACTGACTGTTGATATGACTGTTGATATTTAGCACTTACTAGACTGCTTTCAAGTTGTTAAAGTCTACAGGGAGTGGTGTGGCAAGTGCTGAAGGACTTGGTACTGACTTCAAGACTTCTGTACAAACCAGTTGCTTCAAGGGTGCAATGCTAGGCATTCTCCTTTAAATACATCATGACAGGCAGAATGAGAGCAGAGGGTGAACAGAGCATAAGAAGCTGCTCGAAGAAGGAGGATGAGAATAGGGAGAAGTACACTCATCTGGGGGCCATATCTGCCCAGGATGTTCAGAGTGTAATTCTCCTTCCTGAAGTCAACAAGGAACAATGTGTGAGATGAGGCTTCAGTAAGGATATCCTTGTTGAAATCTGCCACCAGCTGCAGCCACAACTCATAACTCAAAGCAGGGTGAAGACAGCATTGCCAGTTATTGTGAAGGTGACCATGGACATGCGTCAGGCTCCTTCCAGGCTGGAGCTAGAGATATTGTGAACATCTCCCAGTTTGACATTGCCTGTTGTGTAAGGAAGGTCATTCAAAAATAGAGTGCCAGAGAGCAGCTGGCAAAGCAAGTGTGCAGTTTCATGAGGATTGCAGGCTTCCCCATGGTGCAGGATGCCATTGATTGAGTGCATATTGCATTGTGTATGCCACATGTCAACTCTGAGTTGTACAGCAAGTGAAAGGGATTCCACTCCCTCAATGTACAGTTGGTGTGTGACCATGTCAGGTATCCAGATCAATGTCTGGTAACCTGGCAGCAGTCACAATATTTTTATTCTGCAGCAGTCTGCTGAGCCATCTGCATTTGAACCACCATGATCAATGAAAGGGTGGCAACTGGGTGATGAGATATCTGCTGACAAATGGCTGATGACTCCATGCATACTTGGGCAGCATGCATTCAATGAAAGCCATGTTATTACAATTATGAGGTTTTATAAGATTGTTATGTTTTGGGATTGTGTCTTTAGTTTAGGGTAAAATGAAGGGGTCATGTGACCTGTTCTGAAGTCTGCCTGACAGCAAGCCTGGGTGAAAGGGCTGTTAAAGATTAAAGGAAGGCCCAGATTGTTTTGCTGAGAAGCAGGGAAGCAGTTCATACTTGAAGACAATGGCAGCAGCATTTGTGTTTACAGTGATTAGACTGCTAGTCTCCAAAATCCCAGGAAAGTGTTGAGAATGTTGGGTTATAAATAGTCATGCTTTAAACTGTTCATTTACTTCCAAATTAAAAGAAAACTGGGGTCTCAAGGATAGATAATCAGCTTTTCTACCTGGATACAAGGCCCTTGTGATTCACATTGGCATGGAGATGGGCTTTGAAAGGAGAAGTTTTCCTAAGATATCCCTGAAACTCACAGATAGGGTTAGTCTGCCCGGATACGAGAGAAAGAGAGCAGTTAGAGGCCGAAAGACTCTCTGGTTCATCATGCAGGAATGTGGATAGGAGGTCACGCTCAGATTGAAAAGACCAAATTTGTGAGGATTAGTAATCAGGCTGGAAGATTCACCTAGCTTATGCTAGATGGAGAATCACCAACAAAATTCCTCACCATGAAAGACAGTTCGTACCCAGCTTGGAAAGGAAAGGAACAGAAGTAAACCCTCAGGAGCTAAGAATCACTTTGGACTGGATCTGGGAAAATCAAATGACGACTTAAGGGAAAGCGTAAAGTATATCTGTGAAGTGGGTTTTTCGAATGTGTTAAAAGTAGAAGTCTGTAGTTTAAATCATAAGTTGCCTACAAAAGTAATGTTTAGTCAATAGTGCTTTTAGTCTGTTTGTTACAGTTAAAGTTTTACAACATGAAATCTTCTTGTGCTATCCTTTTCAGCTATTAACTGGAAGTTTGAATTTCTTTTTAAAAGTTATTGATCTCTACAGGGATTGTAACAATGCTGTGACATGAATTGTGATAGACCACTGGAGTGCTGAAACAACACTTCTATGTCTGGATCTCTGGAGGAGCCCTGCAGTTCCTGGCAGAGCGCATGTACTCTTCGACCTTCAGCATGAGGGCATACGTCTTGCTGCCACCTATACGGCAAGCAGCTGAGGATCAGGAGAAGGAAGTGGAAGGGGGAGAGGAGATGACAGAGGAAGGGAAAAACAGGCCTTAAAAGCTCCTTTCTGGCCAGGCTGCCCATGAACAACTCATCCAACTACAATCAGTAACCACAGCCCCAATTCCCTGTTCACCAACATTCCTTACCTTCCACCTGTTATTGGCCATCACAGGGTCTTTTTAGTTGCAATGCAAAAGTAAAAACTGACACAAGGAAACATTCCAAACCAAATTTATTCTGCATGCAAACATCAACTAATGACCCCTAGTGCTTGTCTGCCATGTGCCTTTGCCCGTCCTAGTGCTCAAACACAGTGCTACCTCAGTAGCTGCAGCATGGCTAGTGGGAGGTTGTTGACTTTCACTAGGGGAGACTGCAGATGGCCTTGCAGGACAACCATGAGCAACTCTGGGTCTCTGGGCCAGCTTCAGACTGTGCCATCTTAACATAGATGACAGTAGTCTCCGCTGGCAAGCTGACAGGTAACAGCAAAAGCACTGGCAGAGTGGCAGTGGTGACAGGACAGATGTTGCCAACTTGAGAGAAGACAGCAGATTAGTGCACCTCAGAGTATTGTAATCCATAGCCATGATGACAGCAGTCAGAGCTGGCATGAAAACGGTCTGACTTTGGGGGACAAGTCTGAGTTTCCACTGCACATCCAGACATTGGATGGCGTCTGCTTGCACTACAATGGAAGTTGAGACATCAGCCATCAAACACTGCAGCATGGTTGGTCCAATTAGTGTCCTAATTTAGTTGTCCTCCACTTACACACTGGAAAGGGTGAACTCTAAAATCTCAGAGCCCTGTGCCAATTCAGTGCGAATTTGTCCATGCTCCTTGACACTGAACAGGGGCTTTTTGGCAGGTATGCCAATGCACCAAGGATTTCATTGTGCACAACTATCAGCCTTCTTCTGTAGCCTTCCCTATTGAAGTGCTCCACCTCAGCAGCAGAACCCATGTGTGACTTCACGCTCCATGGAGCTGGCATCTGTGTGAGTTGTGATGCAGCATACTGGCCTCTAAGGAGAGGGCTATGGGACCTACTGGAGGAGTAGAGCCCAGGATGAGGCATGGACTGGTGAAGAGAGCATTCACTTTTTGTTTTGGAGAACTGACCATCTAACAGCAGGAACGGAGAAGAATATGGCCAGGCTCCACCATCCCGAAGGGAAAGTGGGCATTGATGTTCTCAGCTGCCATGAGTAGATGGGCACCAAAGATACATCTAAAGGGACACCTGTCATATGAAAACTCCGATGAGACCATGAATCATTATGATTTAAAATGTCAGAGTCACATGTCAGGCATCTTACAGGCAAATTAGTTTATCATTCCTCAAAAAAGTGCATTAATAAAAGAAGGAAAATCAGGCATTTTATACTGACTTCAGGAAACTACCTCAGAAACAGAAAATACCCTTGAATTGGCCTTAGGACCTATTACCAACTTTTAGGAAAACTCTCCAGGTTACACATGGTTCTCCATTAGCAATGGAGTGGTGCGTTGAATGTTCCATGGTATAATACCCCTCTGCTTACAAAACAAAACATCCTTTGACTTATTCTGAACAATGGCACAGAACATCTGCTAGTAATACTTTAGAAACCGCACATCTGGTCTGCACAGATGTCGCATTTTGATACAAAACATTCCTAAAATGCCACGACCTTCTGAGCTGCAGCCTGACAGACTGACAACCACATTCCAATCCACAAAAGTATTCAAACCACATAAACTCTAATCGACCTGAATCTACGTTTACTTAACAGCAATTAGGCTTTGGGCCTTAAAAGGACATTGCCTCACCTGAGCAGAATAACACATTGTGCATTACGTAGTATAGCAAGCCTGCCTTAGGGAAACAACATTTGTCTTATTCTGAGCAATACATAGGAAATTTGCTTGTATATTTGTACGTTTCTTGCTAATTCCATCACTTTCCTGTCTGTGCTACATGGGACATGTGTCAAACAGAAGGTACAGGACCGTGCACGACCTGACCTAAATGGATTCCACCTTTCCAGTAATTTTAACATAGCTATTGTTTCCACTGCCATTGGCAAGGCTTTGCAATTGGAAGTTGGAGAGGGTGTTAGTTGTTCCAGCTGGCTGGCTCACTTCTTCCTGGCAAACTTCTGCTCAGGGGTCTGACAAGAGGAGGCCCAGAAAAGTGAGGCAAGAGGAGTCATGGTGTCATTCCCAAGTCACTGCCTTATCACTCCAATATCTGGTGCAGCTGTGGGTGCAAGCAAGGGTGCATTTCTTAGGAACCCCCAAAATCATCTGAGGAGCGCAAAGGAACCGAAATTCCCATGTCACAAAAACCTTTGCTGCTTTTTCCTTTTGGAAATAAACATTTTTCAGATGCAGAGAAGTGCACAGTCATCCCATCTGTTGTCATAAGAGGATAAAACATTGACTCCTCCCCCGCCAGTACATTTTCCATTCATAATCCAAGTAATACGATTTTAAAGAGAATTATTTTATTTGCAGAATAAGAATTGTTTTAATCTTTACTAGATATGCAGGGAAAACCCCACATAAATGTCGATAAATGTGAATTCTTCCCCGCTTCCAGTGAAAGAGGGGCAACTCCTGAAAGATTCTTGGACAAGTTCACTCTGTTATTTTGATCCTATCCCTGGTTGGAATTATTTGGCAACCAGGGACTAAGAAACAGTAAAAACAGTGAACCAGTGGCAGGGAAGAATTTTCAGCCATATTGCTCCTACTGACCAATCACAGCACTCAGTAAAATGTCACTGTTTGCAAAACAGTCATGTGATTTTTATTGGACCAGCATATTAATAGATTCACAGTTCCTTCCCAGTGAAACCAATTTAGCCTCATTTTCCCATTGTTAATAACAAGGATCATATGCAGATTAAATGTTAGCTTAGCTCAGTTGCTTGTATGTCAGAAGGTTGTGGATTCAAGTGCTACTTTCAGGCATATCCCAGTTTGGCGTACCAGTTGTAATGAGTGAGAACTGCTATTATTCAAATACAATATAAATTAAGGCCCAGCTTGCCGGTTCAGGTAAGTGACCCCAAAGCACTAATTGATGGAAATCAGGAAGGTTTGCCTGGCAATGTTCCAACCCAACATGTAGAGATTAACTTCATTTATCTCATTGATGGTGTGGGACTTTACTAAGGGAAGAAAATCTTCTGCGATTGCCCACATAACAATGGTGAGCTGTACTTCAAAGGGACTCACCAGCTGTGAAGTGCTTTAGGATGTTTCCGTGAGATACAATATGGTGCTTTATCTTCTCCACCCACTCTCCTACTGCAAGTTAGGGATGGGGGAAGGGAAGAGGAGGAAATGAGGGGTTGGCTTCAGAGCTCTAAATGCTTGTGATTCTAGAGGGTAAAGCCAATCAGAATTGAAATTCTCATCATTGCTGTCAAACATTGTGGAAGGTAAAAAATAATATTGGATTTATATTATACCTTTCATGTCGAGACGTTTTGTAGCGCTTCATAATCAATTACTTCTTGAAATGCAGTGACTGTTAAATTGGCCAACAATAGGTACCTACTTAGCAAACTATTCATACTCTATCCTCAGGTATCAGAAGCACTCACTCCACTAGACTAATTGCAATGCATTTTTTATATAAAGCAAAGTTATATTTTGTGGAAATCTTGCACTCAGCAAGGTGAGAGATAGGAGCCTCTTCCAATGGGGAGGCAGTCATTTAATGGTACAAAAACAAAAATACCTGGAAAAACTCAGCAGGTCTGTCAGCATCTGCAGAGAGGTATTGCCACTGGATTGGTAATCCAGAGACCCAAGGTAATGCTTTGGGGACCCGGATTCGAATCCCGCCACTACTGATGGTGGAATTTGAATTCAATTTAAAAAAAACATTAAACCCATCTGGTTCACTAATGTCCTTTAGGGAAGGATATCAGCTCTCCTTACCTGCTCTGCTCTACATGTGACCCCAGACCCCAGCAATGTGGTTGACTCTTAAATGCCCTCTAAACAAGGGCAATTAGGGATGGGCAATAAATGCTGGCCTAGCCAGTGACACCTACACCCAAGAACAAATTTTAAAAATCACAATTTCAACCCCACCTTCCTACAATTAATAGGTGTGAGTTTATGAAATGGTTGCATGTAAATTTGATTCCTCTTCCAGCCTATTTGAAAACAGACCAGTTGACAAGGCCAACCATCTCAGAAGAATATGTATCTCTTCATTTTCTTTTGTTTCTCCCACCGAACTCTCCGTAATTCTCTTTTCATAGTGTTCCTTCTGTGTTTTCCTTCCTTGCAACCTCTCTCCCATGGCTGTGGGATTTGTTTTTATTTCTCTTTGTATATTATTTCACTCCTCTTTCACAATGCGCTCATAAGGGTGGAAAATGCTAGTTTCTTGTTTCAGAAATTAACATCACAAAAAGAGAAAATAATTTTTTTTTATAACAAAAAACAGAAGTCTACCTCAAATGTAATCAATTTGGTAGCACACCTTATTTTTGATGTCACCTTGCCTAGTTCTTCATGTATCAACATTCTTGGCCTCACTGTCTCCTCCAGTTACAATAGAACTCTGACACCTCCTCCATTTCTAAAACTGGTTCCAAGAAGCTCAGTGTTCGCTTTTGTCCTAAGTTTGCTCAATAGTCTAGCACAACGCAAAATCTAAAGCAGTGCTTCCACCGCTCTCAGAGTTTTGAATATGGTACAAGAAAAAATTATCATCCAACTGCCCGATCTCCTGCATACCACCACACTACCCCCCCCCAGCCACCCCCCAGTCACACACACACACATACACCCTCACCCCAGCTGGCCAGCCTCCAACCTCTCTCTTAAACCAATTCTTGCCTCTCTTTATTTTGTGAATAGTCAGGACTTCACAGAACTTTCCAAGCTCTAAATCTACCAGACTGCAGTCTTCATCATATTCACCGTCTCACTGCCCTCTTTTTCTCTGGCTTATTCTTTTCCAAGACTTCAAAGCTTTAGGTACATCCTTACCTTCTGCACTTGAACTATTTTGAACTCTAGTGTTGCCTTTTATCCTGGTTTCTCAATAAATAATACCCTGCAGATATTCTTCCCCTCTCCTCCCTTCTGCTTTTCAAAAAATGTGCCTCCGTCTACCTCACCCGTTGCAAATTTACCTTCTCCTTTTCTTGGCGAATTCCTGCAGTGCATTTTGTAGATGGTACACACTGCTGCTACTGTGCAAATTTTCTTTACATTTTGCTTGTGATTTCATATTTCTGGTCCAGAGCCTCTTCTAATGGGTTAAAATTAGCTTGGGAATATGCAAACTCTTTTCCTAAACATTACCTTGCACTCATTTGTTTTACTCCATTCAGTCACACAGAGAAAGAGCGAGCGAGAGAGAGCAAGAGCACAATACCACTGAGATGGATAATTGAACCTTTCTGGGCATTGAAGCATTATACGAAATACAAGCATTCACTGTGAGTGAAGGCATGTGATACAATAGCTCTTTCTACTCTCCTGAAATATTTTCATTATCTTAGTCTTTGCCAAGCCACATGATTAAAGCAAGGTTTACATTTATATGGTACCTCATTTCAACTTGCAGAAACATCATAAGTTTCACAAGTAATTAATTACTTTTTAAAGTGGAGACAACACTTACAGCAAGAACCCCCTAACTGCAGTTGGATTACTAACTGCAGTTGACAATGTGTAATATTGTTTCAGTGCTGAACTGGATTATCAGCCAACATCATGTGTCCAAGCCTGCATTAGAACGTGAACCCATATTATTTAACTTTAAGGAAAGAGTGCTACCAACATGTGGTGCAAGAAATCACAATACAAGAGGTGCTGCCTGTTTTAAGGTTCCTATTGGTTAATCTGTGATCCTTTTTCAGAGTGAATTGTATCAAGATAGTAATTTCAAACCAACCAAGTGTATCTCACTCCAAATCAGTGAGAGCTAACAGATCTGCAATGTTTTTTTAATTAAAACTTACTTAGTGCTTAGATTATGAGCTTGCCTAAGTTAGCCTTATGCTCAACAAAAATGAATGCTTAAAAATTAATTAGAATTTCTTCCCATTCGTTCAAAAGGAATAAAATTTACCTTTGGAGTAGCCAAGAGGCACATTAGCTCCCCATGTTTCAATTTCTAAAACTCTTTCTGTTATCCTGATGGCAGAATTGTTCAGCCATGTTTCATGGGGATGAGGATCCATTTTACCAATGTTAATTGGAGCCACGGGCATCCAGATGTCACTCGCAAGTAACCTGAACAGCAATGCATCAAGTGTTAAAGCACCTTCAGGTACAGCAACAGAGCACAGTATAGAACAAAATTGTTCTAACATCCAGGCGTAAACTCTTTGCTGTTATGAAAATATGAGTCAGTTTATTTTTCAGTTCCTCATCAAAACAGGGGGGTAATTTATTTCCCAGGCTGAGTGTCAAGGGTGATTTTCCATCCCTGTCTTAACTTGACCTTTTGAATCAAACTGTCTGCAGTTTGATGAAGGTCTTGAACCAAAATATGAACTTGTCTTGCTTCCTTGGATGATGAATAACATGCTGTGCATTTATAGCATTTTCCATGTTTCTTGAGCTCAATTGTAATCTGTTTTCCAGCAATGTGTCCAGGACTGTTGTTCAGTCAGTTTAAAGATAGTTTCATTTTGTTTCAATGTGTTCAATCAAGGACTGATATTGTGATTTAACATAAAAGAAATTGTGTTCTATGAAAGCATATTAAAAAGGGATGAATTTTATAAAACGCCAGTTTTTCAGAGTAGAAGATTACAAAATGCTTTCTGTAATGGAAGAATATTTTGCTAGGGATAGTATTGTTGAAGAGGAATAAGGGGAAATATTTTGAAGGTATGTTATAATATCCGTTGTTGGGAAGAAATTTGAATGGGTGACCAATATTACAAGATCTTAAGGTAGCGTTACTGTGCGCAGTTATGATATTACACATTTTTAGAAAAACTTCTGAAGGACACTTTTTTAAAAAACCTTGGACTGGTTCCCCAGGCTACCAGACAGAGGTGCAGATTTCAATCACCTTTCTCTTTTACCTCCCGAGGAGACCAGGATGCATTCCTCAGACATATACACTTAGGGCAAAATTTTGCCCTTGACGGGCGGGCAGGCCCAACCGACTCGGTGGCGGGCGGGCAGCTGATTGCTGCTGCCGAAACAGGCTGCGCCGCCATTTTGCACAGGTGGGCCAATTAAGGCCCGCCCAGCGGGTTAGCAACTCCCATGTAGAATGGGAAAATAGTCGCGGAGGCGGGCGTGCTCAGACTGCTGGTTCCAATGGGGAACTGGCAGCCTGTATAAAGAATGGCCAGGCAGCCTCGTTGAGGCAGTGCACCATGGCCACTCGCAGAGAGAGACAGGCTGCTTTCAGAGGACAGGAGCAGGAGCAGGAGGAGTGGGGGGCAGGCTGCAGGAGATGCCAGTGTGCCCCTCGCTTCTCAGATGCATGCCTTGCTGTCCTCCTCCAAGATGTGTCTAGCCGTCAGGATATTTTGTATCCGGAGGATGGGAGGAGGAGGGGCCCCCCATGTCACCAAGCAGGCGTGGCAGGAGGTGGCGGAGGCAGTAAGCGCCCATGACGATGTGCGGCGCGCAGGAACACAGTGCCACAAATGATTCATTGATTTGCTGCACTCTGGAAGGGTGAGTACCATGTCGGCCTTGGCCATTTGACCCAGCAGGTAGCCTTAGCCTTTGAGCACTCCCCACCCCCAACCCCTACGTCTTAGTGTCGTTACTGCACTGGGCATTTGGCGCACGCTTGGTGGGCAAACAGATAGTGACCATGCTTACATCAGCCTTCGTGGTTGAGGAGAAGATGGGTTCTCCCCGCAGCATATGTTGGTGTTTGTCGCATTTGAGTAGTCTGGGGGCAACCTGCAGGGGAGGCAGCTAGACACATACTCAGAACTCCAACACATGTCTTATTGATGGTGATGAGATGGTGCAAGGGGTGCCTCAAGGTGTTGTGGCCAACAGCCATCTGCTGGCCTTGGCGCCGCTACTAGTTGTGCCTCCTTGCCATGGGCGCTAAGACCCGTGTGTTATTCAAAGTGATGGACGCTGAATGTGTCCAAGGTGGCCATTGGGGGAGTGGGTTGGGACCAGCCGTACTATCTTCTGGGGACTGATCACCATCAGTGTGGACAGGAGCCGCTGGAGGCCTCAGATGGGCCACTGTGGTTGGGGTGCGACGTGCACGTGCAGAGTACATGAGCGATCAGCCCTAATAAATCCTCTTCTCTGTTCTGCAGGCAAAAACTGAGCACAATCTAAGGGAGCACCAGAGGGCTGGTGGTGGGCATGCCCTGCTCCAGCACCTCACCACCTACGAGGAGCAGGCCATGGAGCTGAGGAGGATGCAGACGGCCAGGGCAGCAGGTGGCGGTGAGGCTGGGGTGCAGCGGCCAGGTATTTGAGGTCCACAGTCCCATCCACTCTGTCTCCCCACCATCCAAACCACTGATAGTTGCTGCAATTGTTAATGCAGCAACAATGCTCATTCACAGACTGAGACACTCTGACGTGTGGGTCATACACAAAGGTCCCTCATCTCCTTGAGGATGTGCGTTTCCAGCACCTTCCAAAGTCGCCTTATCCCATTTATGACCATTATCCCCATGGCCTAACATGCCATGGCATCGCTGCTGCACAGCCAAAGACGTTTTGCATCTTAGTGGGGTTGGTACCTCCACCACCCTTTCAGCCAGTGCGGCCCACATTACTCTGTCCAAAAGGTCCTCAGCACCTCACCTGTCAACCTCATGACACTCAACTTAAATAAATGCTACCACGTTACTCATCCCTGCGCCAAGGGGAAATGTTGCTTTCTGCCCATCCGTTCTATGCCCCTCATAACGGTATGAAGGTCAATAATGTGACCTGTCAATCTCCTGTGCTCCACGACAAATGTCACAAGTGTTTGCAATGTTTCCTCATCACCGCAACTATCCAGGCCAGCATGCATCCTGGTCAGGAACCTCTGCACTCTCCCCACTCCAAAGGCACATCACATTCCATGTGGCATTCCTTAGGCCATCTGACCAGCCTATCTGTATGTTTGTCTAATGTTTGGGACTCCTCTTGACTCTTTTCCACCCCACCAATGTTCGTTTCCTTAGGGTCTTGAAGGGTGAGCGACCTTTGCGGCTGGGGGGGAAGGGATGAAAGGTTTAACTGACTGAACGCTAACTAATGCACCATCCTTGTTGTTAATTTCAGCATCACCACCATATGGCTGCGCTCAATGACACCGGAGCCCCCTCTCCACACCTGAGGGCCAAGACATGCAACTTGCGGCACATCATTTCAGCCAGCTAGGCACCAGCGCAGACACAAACATCTCGGTGGGAAATTTAACGTCGGCTAGTATCCCGAGTCACAGTGGAGAGGGCACTTCACAATCGCTGGAGGAGATGGCAGGGACAGAGAGTGCCGATGGCGCCAGCAGCCGGAGGGCTGCAGGGGACCAGACACATCCTGAGTCCAGCACTGATGATGTGCCTCTGGACACATGCAGCAGCTGCAGGACAAGCGGCAGGAATCGTGTTTGCATCTGGCAGGGTTGCATGAGGATATGCTTCAGTTGGTCTCTGTGGTGGAGGAGTCCAGGCAGAGTGTAAGTGAAGGCATGAACCTCAGGACAGAGCTTCACACTTCCTCCTCTGAGAGATTGGTGACTCTCATGGAGAGAGGCTTCGATCGGAACGAGACTCCTGATTGGGTTACGCTCTGACCTGCAAGCCCTCACAGCGGTAATGGCTACAGGTGGTCATTCCCAATGTGGGAGATGTTCTGGGCACCAAGTGTTGGCACTCGGTGCCCATGCATCTGCGGTGAGCAGGGAGGTCCAATGTAACCTCACGTTGGCGCAGCAGCTGCCTGTCGTCGCTGCGAGCTCCTCTCAGGGCGCTCCGGATGAGGGCAGCAGCTCCTTCGCCCCTCTGCCGGTCAACATTGCATCCGGTGAGGCTGCGACAACTGGGGAGGTGCCAGTTCTGGAACTGGCCACTCCCTCCCAGGCGGGGCTGTCACAGGCTCCACGGGCCAGAGATCCCGCCAAGGTCATCGGCGCCAACAAGACAGCAGAGTCACAGGCTGTCTCACAAGCCACTCCGAACGATGGGGCGGCACCTAGACGTAGCACCTGCAAACAAAAGCATAAGGCACGTTAGGCACTCCACGGGTATGTCGCTAGTGATTTTATGTTGGCCTTAGATTAGGGAACAAATAGCTATGTTTGTCATAGAGACGTTTCTGTTTTATGTTGGACAGAATAAAGTCCAGTTTTCTGACCATGGCTGAGAGTGTTTCCTTTGTGCTGCATTTGTATGTTTCACAGACATTTCATGAGTGTTTGAGTGGACATTTATGTTTCTGTACTAAGCCCTTAGTTGCAGTTGATGAGGTGGAAGATGTAGCACCTAAGTGCCACGTGTGGAAGCACCAGGCAATGCTGGTCCATGCGTGTGGAGCTAGCTGAAGGTTCATTGGATTAAATTGTCCCGGGTGTCCCTGCCTCCTTGGTGTAGTAGCGGGTCGGCGTGCTGCCCCTCATCATCGCCCTGTGCTTCCTCATCCTCTGAGCCACTGCTGGATTCATCATGTGCAGCCTCATCCAGTGTGTCAAGGTCTTCATCGTCAACTGCATCCCCCCTTTCCAGCGCAAGATTGTGCAGAGCGCAGCATGCTACCACTATCAGAGAGACGCGATCTGGGGGGTACTGGAGTGCGCCCCCTGAGCGGTCCAGGCAACAGAAGGGCATCTTGAGAAGACCAATGGCTCTCTCCACCACAGCCCTTGTGGTGCCGTGGCTCCTATTGTAGCGCTCCTCAGCTTCTGTTCTTGGACGGCGTAGTGGCATCATGAGCAACCTTCTGAGGGGATAGCCCTTGTAACCCAGCAGCCAACCATCCAGCCGAGCTGGAGCACTGAAGAGCCCGTCACCTGGGAGTGTCTGAGGATGTAGGCGTCGTGGGAGCTGCCTGGGTACCTTGCACAAACTTGTAGAATCTGCATCCTGTGATCGCACACTATCTGCACGTTCATGGAGTGGAAGCCCTTCCTGTTGATGAAGGCGCCTTGATGGCAATATGTGTGCAGTCTATTGCACCCTGGACGCGGGGGAAGCCAGCAATGGCCGCGAAGCCTCTGGCTCACTGTGTCTGGCTTGCCTGGTCACAGCGGAAGTTGATGAAAGTCAATGCCTGTCTGAACAGAACGTCTGTAACCTGCTTGACAAAAGTGTGGACAGCTGATTGGGAGACACTGCAAAGATCATCCACCGAGCCCTGGAAGGAGCCAGAGGCATAGAAGTGGAGGGCAACAGTGAGCTTCAGAGCCGCTGGCATGGGGTGTCCACCCACACAGTTAGGGGAGATCTCAGGGCCAATCATCTGACAGATATAGTTGACTGTCTCCCTTGAGAGATGGAGCCTCCTTCGGCACTGCGCCTCAGACATATTGAGGTAGTTGCTTCGCCGCCTGCATACCCTGGCAGCAGGATTGTGGCGTCTTCTGCGGCCCCTTCCACCTTGGACAACCTCTTAGTCCTGCGCCCCTTGGGCCTGCACCTGGCATCCCAAGGGTGGCTCCCCTGCAGGCTGATTGTCCACTGCTGGCCTCCTCCTTATTCTATCCCTCCCTTCCTCCTCAGGGGAGCTGCCTCCAGTGGAGATGTCAGAGCCTATACCCAGGCTATATGGAGGCCTCCGGAAAGCTGCAGGCCCGATAAAGATAACTGTCTGCAGACTGGTTTCAAAGTATACAAAAAGCTCTTAGAAATCGATGTGAACTGCTAACAATCACACAGGCAAGTTTAAAACACTTTCTGCATTAAATACTTCATGAAAAACATGAACAACCCCTCTGAGTCCACATATCACACCAGAGCATGAGTTTTAATAAAAAATCTCCTACCCGCCTGCCCGTTGGGCCCATGCGCTGAGCTGAAGTTCGCTCGGGCCTCTCAAAATCGTCGACGATTGGCAAGTTAAGGGCCTTAACAAGGCCTTTGATTAATGGCGGGCGCGCGTCCCGCTGCATAGCGCGCCCGCCGACCTAAATATCGCGATGCCGCACGCTGATGTGCGGATGGCAGAGCGCGTGACATTTTAAGCGCTAACATGCGGGTTCCGCCACCCGCACATCAGCCAGAAAATTCTGCCCTTAAAATTCAATGTGAGTCCCAAAAGAGTAAACAGAAACTCGTTGACTTGATGGCTTTTCCTTCAAGCACAAAAACACTAACTGATAAGCCACTGTAAGGTGTGAACAACCTTGGCCCCTTTGATCACTACAGGGGGTAAGGAGGCTTTGGATAACCATAATGAAATTACTACTTGCCTGAAGTGGAAAGTGACTTGGCATTGTTGTACAGGTCACATGATAATGGTGGCCATCTTGCCTTACCTGCAAAAAGCATTGAAATTAGTGGGAAAAAGTCAGACATACAGAGAAAAGGTTTCAACCCAGGGAGAGATAGAGAAAGGCACCTAAAAACAGCTACCAGTCTGCTGTCAAATAACTAGGCAGCTATAAGTTCCACACCTGCAGAACAGAAGTAAGGAACCTTCTCTCCTCCCTGTAAACCCTGATTCTACTTATTAAGCTCACCTATTAAAGCAACCTCCAGTAATTCAAGCCATCATAGCGCAGAGACTAATCTAAAACCTCAAGACCTTCACTTTAGACAATGCAACACCTCAACTTTAAAACCAGGCCTGCACCGAGTATGGACTAATCTTGATTTATGCTTATAAGTATCATTTTATCTTCATTTTTAACTAATCTTTGTGTGTTAGTAACGTCGTCTTTCTTAGGTAACTTCCAGAGCAATAGAGTGAAATAAACTAACCTTTTCTAAACTAAACTATGTCACATAAGATGGGACATGTTTTTATTTTCAAAATAAAGTTTTTATTCAATCAGTGCTAGCTTTAGGAAACCTCAACCTGCTTGTGGATGAGGTTTCCTTAAAAACGTAAAGGCCGCTTGGCCTTTTCGCATGCCCGCCAGCCGTTAGGTTGGACGGGCAGTGTAAATTTGGAGTTAATTACTATGTTAATGGCCTCAATGGGCCTTCCAGTTATCGGTGGGCGTGCAGCTGACTCTGGCGCGCGCCCACCAAACAAAATATCTCGAGACAGCAGGAATACGTTGGGACGCATGCCCGATGTCATCACGCGCCATTTTACGTTCCAGCATCTCAGGCCCGCCTCCGCACACCGAATGTAAAATTTTGCCCACAGAAACAAACCTGCAATCTCCCACCACAACATCCAGATATTTTGGGGTGATTCCAGTGTTCACTCTTTCACTGTCCTGCTCAAAAATCCATTCCGAGTATTGGGCATTCTTTACGTGGAGACCCTTCTGATATCAGTCCCAATTTTTTCTCTCACCAGCTTTGAATCTATTTTCCTTGGCCTACCTTGAAACAATGCATAATGTTGCAAATTTACTCTTTTCATACCAGTTACTATTTTATATATTCTCTCAAAGGATGTGGGCATCACTGGCAAGGCCAGCATTTGTTGCCCATCCCTAATTGCCCTTGAAAGGACAATGGCTTTTTAGGCCATTTCAGAGTGCAGTTTAGAATCAGCCATGCTGCTGTGGGTCTGGAGTCATATGTAGACCAGGATAAGTCAGGATGCCAGATTTCTGTCACTAAAGGATATTAGTGAACCAGATGGGTTTTTATGACAATGATAGTTTCATGGCCACAATTACTGAGAGCAGCTTTCAATTCCAGATTTTATCAATTGGATTTCAATTCCACCAACTGTTGTGATAGGATTTGAACACATGTCCCCATTAGCTTGGGCCTGTGGATTATTAGTCTAGTGACATTACTACTACACTAGCACCTTATATAAATCCGTGTCACCTCCCTTCCAAGCCATCAATGCCAAATTTATTGCATTACAGCTCAATCTTCATTGATCAGTCATGCAGCTGTTTTCTGCACTGCACACTTTGGTGTCTCAGTAACCAAAAAAGACAACACATTTGAGGACCAGAGCATTGGACCATTTTAGCCCGACAATTTGTACCCTACTAATTTGACTACATAACTAAGCGTTCTTTGTGGTTTGTTAATTACAGTTGTGAAATGACTGAACATGTTAACCATCAAGTCTACGAGGGAATAAACTGTGCTGTCCTTGTACGTGCCAGGTTTGGGGTTTTTTCCCATTTTTGTCCTTTGGGTGGAAATTCACAGGCTGAATAGATGCTATTTTGTGATATCTGCTCACAGGATCAGATGCATCAAAATTTTAACCCCATCTTTCATGGGTATCTGTATGCCGCACAATTCTTCTTCCGATTATCAATATTTTACAATTATCCACATGCAATTTCTTGTGCTTCCAGTTTTCCCATTCACATATCTTGCCTAATTTATTTTGTAGGACTTTAGTTCCCTTTTAATATTCAACTAGACATTCCATCAATCCTATCAGCATCTGCTCAGTAATTCTGCTCATCACAATATCACCCTTTTAATCATTACGTGCCACATCCTGCTCTTCAACCAATTTCTCATCCATAAGCAGGTTTATCTTTGAATTCTCATATCTTTGACTTTATGGAGCACCAGTGCATGGGAAGTTTGTTGATGGCATCTTGGAATTCTACCACATCATATGACTTTCCTTGCAAGATATTACAACCTCAAAAAAAGCTCAAGCCATGGAGAACCTTCATCTTCTGAAGCTCTTTTGACAGCTAGGTTTATGTCATACAATAATCATCATATTTGTTCATGATAATTGATTCCACTACTTTAGCTGTTACTGATATAGAACCAATGGTTCTGGTGCTTGTCTGGCACCTATCTTCATGAAGATTCTCTGTTAGTTAAAGAACCATAATATTAGACTTAAACTTAGAAGGCTTCCCCTGACACAACATACGCTTATGTAGCTCTGAAGAAGAGTCATACAGACTCGAAACATCAACTCTGTTCCTCTCTCCACAGATGCTGTCAGACCTGCTGAGTTTTTCCAACATTTTCTGATTTTGTTTCAAATTCCCAGCATCTGCAGTATTTTGCTTTTATATATGCTTATATCTGTTTTGTATAGCTTGTTCTTCCTGAAACAGGTCACTAGCCTGAAGCCAGGCATCACTCCACATAAAGCATGGCTGACCAGGAGTCTCTCCCCCTCTTACCACCTGTTATAGGTATGTACATACAGGTTGACAATTAACTTTTTTGACCATGTTATGAATGCAACTTCCACAGCCATCAACCCCTGGGGTGGGCTTCAAACCTGCAGCTCCTGGCTCAGAGGTAGGGATGCTACCCTACAAGACCTCTGCTCATGATATTAGGACAGTATTTAACATAGTAGGCGCTCAAATTTGTTGAACTTATTACCGAGAAATATGTTGCTTGAATTCGAATTATGATTGGATCAGAATTTCTATGAGCTACAGATAAAAGGCAGTCATCTGTGTTCCACTTAATCACTCACCAACTCTGATTAATCAAACACAGCAGAATTGACTTAGCCAATGCATCAATTTCACACAAAATTGAGTTGGCTTCTAAAAATCCATTACTTGTTCTTACAGAAATTTGGCAGTAAATTGAATGTGCTTTATGTCTTGGGCTTTTTGAACACAAGATAATTGTGGAACATTTTACACTTGGACTGGATTTTTATATTTAAATATTATCCTTGGATCAGGATTTCTACACATTGGGAGTGAATGAGAAACCTTTTGGTTTTATACTTGGATTAAAATTATATTTAGATTAGGTATGCAGCTTGTTGTATGTGGTACTCAGAGACATTTATAAAATGGGAGGCTAATTTTGCTATGGTGCATATATATCCTTACTAGGGTTACCATCTTTTACCAAGCCCACAATCTAGACTTGGGTGTAGGATAAGATTGAGCAGGACATGCCTTGAATTCTGATGTTGTTGTTGCTGATGAAACAAACTGAACAGCCATTTTTTAATAAATTTGCTCATGGGCTGTGGACGGCCAACATTTATTGCATATCCTTGATTGCCCTTAATGGTGTTGAGCCAGCTTCTTGAAACACTGCAGTCAGTGTGGTGTAGGGACATCTACAGTGCTGTTAGGAAGAAAGTTTCAGGATTTTGATCCAGCAACAGTGTAGGAACAATGATATAGTTCCAACTCGGAAAGATGTGTGACTCGGAGGAGAACCTCCAGGTGGTGATGTTTCCATGTATCTGCTATCCTTGTCCCTCTAGGTGGTAGAAGTCGCCGTTTGGAAGTTGCTGTTGAGGGATATTTAAGTTGCTGTGGTACATCTTGTAGATGGCATACACTGCAGCCACTGTGTGCAGGTGGTGGAGGAGGTGAATGTTTCTGATGTTAGATGGAGTACCAATCAAGCAGGCTGCTTTGTCCTGGAAGGCACTGAGCTTTTTGAGTGCTATTGGAGTTTCACTCATCCAGGCAAATGGAAAGAATTCCGTCACAATCCTGACTTGTGTCTTGTAGAAGGTAGAAAGGTTTTGGTGAGTCAGGAGGTGGGTTGCTTGCCACAGAATTCTCAGCCATCGCAGAACGCCTGCACACACTAACGCACCGAAGTAAATGGGAAAAATGGGCTTCTGCTTAAGCAATTTCTGAACAGCCCATTTAAAAACTGAATCGCCCAGTCCAAGTTGTACAACAATTAAATCCAGAAGTAAGAATAAAGAAAATCACTGTGCCATTATGGGATTGAGATATATTATCAGGTGAGCTCAATGGTTACACAGTGCTTAGTAGTAGGGAGGTACCTTTCATGGGAAGGCATGTCCACTGCACGCTATTGGAAATGAATTTATTTTCAGTGGGGAAAGGATAGCAAGTTTGGTATTGGTTCCTAGGAATTCTACATTGGAAAAGTAGGGTGGCAACCAAGAGAGAAGCAACATTTCGGCTGATACCCAAAATTTCAAAGTGCTGGCTGTAACCTTGGTTTTCACTAGTAATTTCCCCTTACAGCAAGTTACTCATTGCCTCATATAGGGAGTTAGCAAGCAAAACCCACAAAGGTTCTCACACCTGAAAGACTCACCCAACAATCTTTTGATGCTCTTCATGTCACAAAAGGAGTTTTGTTCATTTGTTCCACCACAAGAGTAAAGAAACTGGCTGATCGGAGATAAGGGCTTAATTTTCCTACATGGTTAGCTCATGGCTCCTCTCAGGAACCCAGGCTATTCTACAGAACGCCTCTACAATCAGTTCCATGGCCCAACAACAGTCCTCATCAAATAGCCAGTTGGGGACCTGAGACAGGTGGCTGGACGGGTCTGCTGGCTTCCTGCTTTAAAACCCAGACCAACAGTTCCGTGTGATTGTGTTTTCCTGCATAATGATGTCAACACATGGAGCCAGCATTGGAGGAGAACCTTCAGCATCATGAGGGAGGCCATACTGATGAAATACAAGATGGTGAAGATGCAGACAAGCTCCAATGGCTGCCCGCAGCCAGACCTCTTCAGCAGTAGCTCATGGAAGTGAACAATATCCACTCAACTGAATTAACAGCTGTCCTGGTTCTTCTACCATAAAATGATAAGATCAGGACAATAAACAAAATTGATATTCAGCTATATTCCATGTTATGTTAATGGGGTCAGATGAAGAAAGGAGGGAGGAGGCTTGTGTGGTGTACATACTATGTAACACAATCTAACCCCTTGCCCTGATCTTCACAATCTAACCCCCTGTCCTCTTCTTCACAAACTAATTCCTTCCCTCTTCTTCACAATCTAGCCCCCTGCCCTGTCCCCCTCAATCTTAACCCCTGCCCTACCCTGCTCTTCACAATCTAACCTCCTGCCCTATTCTTCACAATCTAACCCTATGCCCTATTCTTCACAGTCTAACCCCCAGCCCACTTCTTCACAATCTAATCCCTTCCCTGTTCTTCACAATCTAACCCTATGCTCTATTCTTCACAATCTAACCCTTCCTTGGTCTTCACAGTCCAGCCCTTCCCTATTCTTCACAATCTAACCCTATGCCCTATTCTTCACAGTCTAACCCCCAGCCCACTTCTTCACAATCGAATCCCTTCCCTGTTCTTCACAACCCCTTACCCTGTTCTCCCCGATGCAGATGCAGCTGTTTAAATGGTTGCTTGGCTAATTAATAGGTCCAGTCATTCTACTGGCATGCTCAATTACATGAACAGGGGTTTCTCTGATTTGCATAGTAGAAAACAACAGCAATATCAGGCTGAACAGACTGGATGTCCTCTTGCAGAGCGGAGGTGGTGGCATTGTAGTATTGCCATTGGACTGGTATTCCAGAGATCCAGGGTAATGCTCTGGGGAGCAGGGTTCGAATTTCACCAAGGCAGATGGTGAAATTTGAATTCAATAAAAACCTGGACTTAAAAGTCTAATGATGACCATAAAAACCATTGTTGATTGTTGAACAAAACCCATCTGGTTCACTGATGTCCTTTAGGGAAGGAAATCTGTTGTCCTTACCTGGTCTGGCCTACATGTGACTCCAGACCCACAGCCATGTGGTTGACTCTTAACTGCCCCCTGAACAAGGGCAATTCGGGATGGGCAATAACTGCTGGCTGGCCACATCCCATGAATAAGTTTTAAAAAAGAATGATCACTTATCCCTGATTAACACAGCCATCATAATTTCTAAGTTTTTTTTTCATTTTTATATGGTGCAACAGCATTCCATGGGAGTTTGCAGTGTACACTTGCTCACTCGAATAGGGCTTTCTTTTAGATATTTGAGGGACAATGCAGTTGTTCACCAAGGTTAGGGCTCCCCCTATTGTCCACAGTTCAAACACCCACCCTCCTAAAGGTTTACAGTGTACAGTATAGAGGCCAAGAACAGTCAGTACCAGAGGCATCGTGCTTGATATCACACACAGATCATTTCCCAGGGTTGTACAAGCAGTGAATAATATTTTACTCCCAGCAGTTTACTTTTCGAATGATGGATAAGGTTTGATCTTAAACAGCATATTCCCCAGAAATCTGTTGACAAAAGCTGGTGTGACCACAGTATTGGTCATGTGAGAACACTGGATCCTATATCATGACCTTTCACCTTCTATCCTATGCAGTGCATGAAAATTGAAAACTATTGTGTCATGAATAGTTAAGGTACCAAACCTAAAGAATATTTTACATGAAATTTGTGTTAGTTAATGACTGGAAGCTTTGGACTAGGCTTCACTCAAACTTGAAACGGTGGGTCCCAAGATTGTGCAGTGTGGCACTGAGCATTTTTAATTTCAAAAGCATCATTAAGGCCTACAAGCAAGAAAGTGTTTAAATTTTAGGTACTCTTTGATAGAGCCAACATGTTCAGTTAAGATAGTAACTCAAACTCTTAGCTCTGCCAGGATTCGTATACTAACCGGTTTTATCTTCCTGGTTTGTGATATTAATACATTTGCTCACGTGAGCAACAGGCCTATAACTCATTTTATTACCCTCTCTTTAATATATACAATGTTGTTTATTCTTCAGTATCATAACATTTTTGTATTATTTTGGATCAAGTCACACGATGTATTGCAAATTGATGCTGAAGACTTTCAATAAGTTGACCTATTCCACATTCATAGATATTCTTCAAACATGATACATGTCTATTGTTGTATAAAGAATAGCAAACACACAGGAATGCTGAAAGATTGCATTCAAAGAACATGGATCAAACTTAGGACTTTTTGCTTGTGTTGAGGGTAAACATTATCATAGACTCATTGAAGTGAATAGTCTTTTTTCACTTTGTCATCCATGTTCAAGTGGGCATAAAGGACTCTATTCAAAGAAAAGCAGAAGAGCTTTCCCTGGGCAACATTTATTCCTCAACCATCACCATCAGAACAGGTTTACTGGTCATTTCTCCAATTTTAGTTGTGGTTCTGAATTCTATACAATTTTGGCTGCCATGCACTACAAAAAAATTCCTGAAGACATGAAAAATGCTATACTAATGCAAGCTCTCCCTTTCTTGCAAACATGCTGATTATAGTCTAAGCTTGATCCAGCCAAAAATTAATTTGGCAGACTAGTTACCTGCTTATCAGGATTCAACTGTAACTGCAGCTGATTTGGAATGTTTTATTACAAATAAACAATGGCGCAGGAAATTGTGCAGCGGAAATCACTTGCTAATAACTCAAATCCCTGATAAGCTAATCAAATCGTGTAGCAATCAAGTTTTTCATTTGATGGATATTGACTGTACTTGTATGAAATGAAAGCAAGAGACATCTATATAATGAAAATAATTAAGTTAGACATAATTGCTTCACCCATTCTCCGGGTATGATGTCCTGTTCAGTAAGTCTTCAAACTCTTTTTCAGCCTTTGCCAGGAACCGAATATTTTCCTGTGTGTCACTGTTAAAATTCCAGGAAGGGTGTGATTCATATATTTTTTTTAAACAATTTAGGAAAATAGCATGATTCATAGCTCGGTATGTTTATATTGCAGGTCAACCTGAGGCAAAAAGAAATTATCTTCATTCAAAGTTATTAAAATTGTATCCATCTCAAAGTTACAAACTGAGCTATCAAAGAAGCTGCATCAGTGAAATTTTAAGAATCCATCCTCACAAAGCTACCAATTTTGATCAGCTTTTATTTGTATACTTAGGCTGAAACTTTGTAATTTTTGGATGCTATAATGTTAATACCTTGTATTCTCACAGAGTACGAATCCTCC
Source organism: Cetorhinus maximus (assembly GCF_964194155.1). Lineage (NCBI taxonomy): Eukaryota > Metazoa > Chordata > Chondrichthyes > Lamniformes > Cetorhinidae > Cetorhinus > Cetorhinus maximus. The sequence continues at coordinate 14,596,458 of NC_135896.1, forward strand.
TGTAGATGTTGTGCTTCCAAGTGTCAGATATTTTCTCTGCCTTCTGTTGTGAGCCAGTGGAAGTCCTCAAGTTGATGTTATGATAGGAGCAACTTGAGTCATACAGTTTTCTACCTTAAAGGAAAACTTCATAATTTCACTGAAAACAGCTACTTCAGATTATAGTCATACAGTAAAAACAACTTGTATTCATGTAGCCCCTTTAATGTGCAAAACCTTCCAAGGAACCTTAAGGAGTAAGAGAAAGCGGAACTGAACACTGAGCCAGGGAAGAGAGTTTAGGAGGGTTGACTATGGAATATAATTGCTCTGATGTGTTTACTCCTATCAGAGAGTCATCTAGTGTTCAGTTAACAATATCCATGTACCATTCATATCATTGAAGACTGTTGCGGAGGTGTACCTCGCTCATGGATCTGTCTGTACATCACTTGCAACTTTGCAAATTGTAAGTTAGTTAGTCATTCTATTTGTGGAAGGTAAATCACTGGTCTTTGTAATGCCTTTTTTCCATGTTTGATCTTTTTCTCCATTGTTGTCAATAAGCCTGTTATTCCTCTTCAACATGGAATAAAAAGTGTCCAAATGGTTTACCATACTAATTTGTACCAATATATATCCTATAGGATGTTACACCCCTTCCACGCACCCACTATTTATGCAACTTGGGTCCGGAATTTTCTTCTGGGGCCAGAGTGATCATCAAGCAGAAAAGGACATTGTAAATGAAGACCGATTAGAATAGAGATTGAGGAATAAGCAGAGTTGTTGGGGTTGGGGCGTAAAACAAATTACTAATGTTTATGGCAAAGAGGTGTTGAAGGGCCGGAAAGACTAACATTGTTGAAGTGGCCATCAGCATCAGAGGAATCGCAGATGTTGGTAGCTAGAGGCTAGTTAAAAAGAGAATAATCATGAGAAACAGATGAGCTCGAGCTCTGAAAAATGTTCACAGCCAGAACTTGAACTTTTCCTCTTCAATGCTGATCAATCTGCTGTGCACACATAGAATTATTGCTGCTACTGCACAACAGGCCATCGTGTTAGTGTCAACTCTTTGAAAGAGCTGTTCAATTAGTTCCACTACTCTGCTTCTTCCCCGTAGCCTTGCAAATGTTCCCCCCTCTATATATCCAATTTCCTTTCGAAAGTTACTACTGAACCTGCTTCCTCCACCATTTCAGGCAGTGCATGCCAGGTCATAACATCTTGCTGAACTTAATAAAAATCTCCTCATTCCCCTCTGGTTCTTTTGCCAATTACCTTAAATCTGTGTCTTCTGGTTACAAACACTTCTGGCACTCTCTGGGGCAGAATCTTTTGCTGAGCGGGTGGACACGCATCCAACATTGGCTCTGATGACGTTGGGCCAGCATCCCTATGTCAACATGCACTCGTGCGATATTTTGGTCAGCTGACATACGCAGGCAGCGGAGCCACGCCCGCCATCAATTACGAGGCCCGTTAAGGCCGTTATAAAGGCAATTAAACTACATTTTACATTGCTTGTGTGATTTCGCACTCGTCGCATAGGCAAAACGGGTAGACGGGCAGCCGACAATTTGCTAAACCTCATCCAAGGGTGGGATAAAAAGGGTCAGCAGCATTGCCAGTGTGAGCAGTGAGGGGTTTTGGAGATAGTTTGTTGCTGGTTGCTTATTGGTACTTGGCAGCTTTATCTCTGTTTGGGGCTTCATTGTTAGCATTTCCAGGCTTCATTTCAGGGCTTATTGGTGTCTCCAAGGACCCCGGAGGATTCAGAACATGTGGACACCTCCAGGTATCAGACAGCCTTCTGTTACTCTGGTAATGGGGATTGTGCTCTCCGCAGGTGGCACCTCCTCTGAGGAGGAAGACAGGGGCAGGAGGTCAGGTGTCCCAATGCAGCTTACATGGGAGGGACCTGTAGGAGGAGAGGCGCTGGTAAAGGGGCGCAGGGCCAGCAGGAAGTCCAAGGCAGAAGGGGCCACTATCCTGCTGCCAGGGTTTGCCTGTGGCAACCTCAATATGTCTGAGGTGCAATGCTGAAGGATGCTCCGCCTCTCAAGGGAGACTGTGACCTCCATTTGTCAGCTGATTGGGCCTGAGATCAACTCCGACTGTGTGGGTGGACACCCCATGCCAGTGGTTTTGAAAGTCACAGCGGCTCTCAACTTCTATGCCTCTGGCACTCTCCAGAGGTCAGTAGGGGATCTGTGTGGGGTCTCCCAATCAGCTGCCCACAGTTGCATTAAGCTGGTGACAGAAGCTCTGTTCAGGCAGGTAATGGCATTTATTCTTTACCGTATGGACGAGGCCAGCCAGGCTGAGCGAGCCAGAGGCTTTGCAGCGTTTGCTGGGTTCCCCTGCATCCAGAGTGCCATCAATTGCACACATGTGGCCATCAAGGCGCTGGCAGGTCAGCCGGGTGCCTTCGTCAACAGGAAGGGATTCCATTCCTTGAACATGCAGATAGTGTGTGACCCCAGGATGCATATTCTGCAAGTCTGTGCAAGGTACCCTGGCAGCTGCCATGACGCTTACATCCTGAGACACTCCCAGGTGCTGAGACTCTTCAGTGCTCCAGCCGGGTCGGATGGATGGCTGCTGCGTGATAAGGGCTATCCCTTGAAAAGGTGGCTCATGATGCCTCTCCGCCACCCAAGAACAGAGGCAGAGCAGCGTTGCAACAGGAGTCATGCCTCCACAAGGGAGGTGGTAGAGGGGACCATAGGTCTTCTGAAGATGCACTTCCGATACCTGGACTGTTCAGGGGATGAACTACAATGCCCCCCTAGAGCGAGTATCACTGATGGTGGTCACATTCTGCGCTCTCCACGATTTGGCACTGATAAGGGGGCACCCAGTGGAGCAAGAGGATTCTGCTGCGTCTGCACAGGCCACAGATGATGAATCCAATAGTGAGCCAGAAGAGGAGCACGGTGAGGAGAACACTGAGGGCGTGGAGGCAGACCTCAGTAACCTGCAGGGAGGCAGGGATGTCTGAAATGACCTTTTCATTTGCACCCAAAGTCCACTCAAAGCCGATGCAATAAAGTATCGAGCCACTCACATCCAGCATTACATACTGACGTACCTTGCACCAGAAAGAAAAATGGTGAAGCATACTCAGGCCATCAGAACCAAAGCAAATTTAATGTTATTGTCACATTGAATGCGTAATAACATCACCATTACTGGTGTTGATGTCCACACCAGCAGGCATATAAACCGAAAATAAATGAACCTAATATCACCCGTGAGCTGTCCCTCTTGTGCTCATGGTGCATTTAACTTACGTTTACAAGTGCTATGTCTTGGTGCCCCACCTCGCTAGCATCGGCATTGGACACAGCCTGCTGACTCTGCTGCCTTGTTGGCCTTGATGACCTTGGCGGTCGTCCTCTGGCCAATGGAGCCTATGCTGGCCCTGCCTGGGAGGGAGTGGCCAGTGCCATGGCTGGCATCTTCCCAGTCATCACAGTCTCATCGGATGCCACAGTCACTGGCGGAGGGGCGGGGGACCTGCTGCCATCATCCAAAGTGCCCTGGGAGGAGCCTGTAAAGACAGCAAGCAGCTTATGCACCAATGTGAGGTTGCTCTGGAGCTCCCTGTTCACCATTGATGGACGGGCACCTAGCTGGGATACTGGGTGCCTCATCCATCTCTCACAGTGGTAGTGACCACCTGAGGTCAGTGCCTGTGTGAGGGCTTGCAGGCCTGAGCGCAACCCCAGGAACCCCAGATTCTGTTCCTGGAGCTGCCTCTCCATGAGAGTCGTCACCATCTCAATGAGGAGGCAGTGCGCTCGGCCATGAGGGTCAACACAGTGCTGATGCTCCGCATGAACTCCTCCACAACAGAGGCCATGGCACGCAGACCCTCATGGCTCTCTGCCAGATCCTCCCGCACTTCCCGCTGGACATCCAGCATCTGCTGCCTAATGGATGACTCCAGAAGCTCATCAACTGCCTTTGACCCAGCATTGCTCTGGTCCCCAGCAGTCTGCCTCTGCCTGCACCTCAAGTGAGTGTGAAATGCCCTCACCAATGTACACCAACATTCTGGCCACTGATCTAATGCCCACCGAGGTGATGGTTTCTGCACTGGTGCCTGGTTCCTGGTTCAGAGAGCGGGTGTGACACAGGTACAAATGAAGCCCGGTGGTCCTCCCGCATCAGGGGTGGCCCTTTGGGGTCCAGAGAGCAAGTGCGCACTGGCGAATCTAAGGAAGGACAAGGACATGTCATTAGTTAAAGTCATCACACTGTCACTGTGTGTGCCAGGCACCCTGGTGAGACAACGGAGATCTGCATCATGGTGTCACGTCTTTCAATGATCAATGGGGATTCCAGGTTTGAGGCTCCCATCAATTAAGAGACTACACTAGAATGGTTGCACAATCCAAAATTCTCAGTTCTGTGCACTGCACTCTTACCTTCGTCTGGCACCCCCGCCTCTCCCTGCCTGGTTGCACATGAAGCGTGCAGGCTGTCTAGCTCTAGGGCGTCCCGCTCGAATCTGGTGAGCAGCAGCAGGTTGGGTGGGCCTCCGCCTGTATGTGACCTCTCTGATTGATTATGGCTTGTCTTTGCCTGAAAGGACAGAGGAGCATTGATTAGTCCACCCTCTACCTGCAGCGCCATTGCAGCCTGGCCAACCCCAGCTGAGGAAAACATCGCAGGGCACATCCAAGTCGTAGCCCTCGAGCTGTTAGGCACTGAGCCCAAGCAGCCAGGGCGCACCCCCTTGCCCAGCTCCGACGTCATTGACATTTGGCACTCAGACTCTAACAACCCTGAGGTCCACAGGGGGACGGCCACACCTTAACACTTCTGCACACTGACCCATGGCAACATGGTACTGACCCTTCCTGAGCGCAGCAGGTCATTGAACCTCTTCTGGCACTGCACCCATGTGCGCTGCGCCACGTCATGGCTGCTAACCAGCGCTGCAATCTCCTCCCATGCCATCTTTGTGAAGTGCAGTGGCCTCCTCCTCCCATCTTGGGAACAAGGGTGTCCCTCCTGGCAGCCACCTCCTCCAGGAGGACCATGAGGCGCTCATCGAAAAGCAGGGGGCCAAGTGTCCACCCGACCTGCCTTCCTGCCTCCGTGTCCAGCCGCACTCAACTCCATAACTTGAATGTTGAAAACGCAGAAGGGACATTCTACTGTGGCAGCCTTCAAAGGGCTGCATGTACCATTTTTAAACAGGCCGCTGGGTTACCATTGAACCCAGCAGCCGACAGGCATCCGCCCCACCCCCTTCCCAACCATTGGGGGGGCCGTGTTTCATGCTGGGCGGGCCTTAATTGGCCGATCGCGGGCGGCAGCCCATTTCCTGGCCAATCCCGAGCCTGCCGATCACACCCACCCGCCGACCTGAAAATTCTGCCCCCTCATTTTTGTCTTCACCAGTGTCCAAATTTTCAAATTAACTCAAATGTTCATTCCCCAAAATAAAATCAAATGAACATCAAAAGCCCCCAGAGCTGCGTTATACTGTAACAAAACAATCTGAACCTTGGGATTGAATAACAATGGACTTGGCATCGCTTTGCCAAATTAAGGGTAGGCTAAAAAGACTGACAGGATTGAAATTCAACTCTTTGCTGGAGTTGTCCACTTCATCGTCATTCTGGCAAGACAGTCCAGGCGCATTTCCATTTCTGCTAATTGAGAATACCTTTCAGCCAAATGACAGTGAATAAACATGAGACAATTAGAACCCTTTTGAGAACTGAAAGAAAGTTTCATTTCAGGGCCAATTGTGATTTTTTTTTTGCTGTGATCCGACTGGGATTTCACTTGAGCTTATTGCACTCAGGACCCTTAACAAACTATTGTAGCCTTCATCCCAGCCCTGTGTTGGAGTGAATTTTTGAGGTGAAATGTTAGTGTTTCAACCTATTGAGTTGTGCTACTTTCTCAGAAACAGAGATTTGTGTTACATACAGCTAGTTTCTCTGAAATGTCTGCACCAAGCATAGTGATGAATATACAATGAACACAGAGTCTGGACACGTGGAATAGGGTTGTATTTCTCCACAGTGTGTTTTACTTCCAAGCACTAACCTCATTTTCTTTCCTGTTCCCCTCTTGAAGTTCACCTCCTCCTGCTTCACCAGCTTCTTGCTATGCATTATTTCCACGATAAGGAGAGTGCCCTGCTCCAAGAGGTCAGAGCTACATGAGAATCCCCTGAGCCAGTACACCCCTCCTATTTCTCTCTGCCACCTCTGTGATGGATCCCAACTTGATGGATCTCAGCTTGGCATCATCTTGCCACATATTTCCAAGCCTTTGACAAGACGGCTAGGATCAGAAACCTACCGAGTGAGGAATGGTGCCAATGCACTCTCATCCTACCACACTATGGTATGGTGTGATAGTACTCCAACCCACTGAGTCATTTGTCTACCAACAAAAATTCCTATATTTGTTTTTCAACTTCCTATTCCTCCAAAGTGGGCTGCTCGCCACATCAGCTCCACAGCCTCCTTCATGTCACAGGGACAGGTCGGTTTGAAATAAATGCAAAAAATGCTGGAAAGACTCAGCAGTTATGGCAGCATCTGTGGCGAGAGAAACAGAGTCAACATTTTAAGTATGTACGACTCTTCTTCAGCTCTGACTTCAGGTGACTTGAGCCTACATCTATGGGCGGGACTTTCCTATGGGCTTCTGAACCCACCATCAGGCTCAAATGGGAGTCAGAAGCTGCACTGTGTAGGCAACAGTCGCTCATCTGTGATTTTCCAATTAGTGCCCAGAGGGCAGGCTTGCTGTCCAATTAATGATGGTGAGTGGGCTCTCGAAGCTGGAGGGCCCATAAGAAGCCTTCCAGCTTGGAAGTAGCAGCAGGGTGCCATGGCAGGTAGGCGAATGGGAGAGACCCTCTCTCCAACATTTTCACGTTAAAAATAAAACATGGTCTTTGCAACCAGTCCATGACTGTGTGGAGGGAGGGGGGAATGCAGGAGGCGCATTGGGGGGGTATCCCATTCACAGGGCAACTTGCAGTTGCTGCTTCACCCAGCCAGACAATGGCGGTTGGGGGATGGGGGGATGGTGGTGGTGCTGGCCTCTAAGCTTGTGTAGAGTGTTAGTCCCCTGTCTGCTGCTGGGAGGATGCCTCTAGGCACCCAAACAGGGCCCCTGCTGCCTGCAGAGACCAGTTGGCCGTTCTTAACAGGCCTTAATAGGCCTTTTTGCAGCTTAATAGGCCCCCCCACCACTTGCAGGGGTTATAGCCCTGTAGTGCTCACCCGCACCCCCCCCCACCCCCCCATACCCCCCACCCCCCTCCCCCTGACCTTGCTTCCGTGAAAGTGGTCTGAGTGCAGTGCATGATGGAGCTGGGGAACAGGTATGCAGACCAGCGCCGCAAAACATCGTACACAACCGCCCCCATTCCTAACCAATGCTGGGACTAAAAATCAAGCCCCATATGTCTGATTAGGAAGTATACAACCCAATGTTTCTTTTTGGCAAATACGTGTTTAGTATGATGTGACGCTGATCAACCACAGACTAGAAGAGAGTAGATTCCATTCATCAGGCATTGCTAAGTTTTTTTTATATATATGAAGAATTGAGCACTTCCGCAAGCCACCAGAGGGCTGCTGGTTCTCTTGAAACTGTACCTTAGTAAAAGTCTGATTCGTGCAGAGAAGATTAGAGGGGGCAATGTTTTTGTATACTTTTCACCATGGGAGCATACCCTTCTCCCTATGTTAATCTGGAACTGGTGCATATTTTGAACCATATCCCCTCAAACGGATTAAAAGCAAATAGAGCCATTATTTTATGTGTAGCAATAGAGTTTCATTTATAGAACACGGTAAAACAGATGTCTTTATTTAACTTGTTAGCATTCGCTGGCAAATGGTTTGTGTAGTTAACAGCATTACAATGTAACAGTATGGGAATTTGGACAAATGTCTCAGTCCAAGGTTATAACTCCGAACTTCGGGGAATTCTGTTTTCAAACTTGTACTAACTGTCTAGGAATGCTTCAGGGGTAAGGAAGTTAATTGGTCAATTAGGTTTGTTAGGGACTTGTTTCCAAGGTGGTGAACCTTGTCTGACCTTTGTCACACAGGAAACATTGCATTAATAAAATTGACCTGAGCCTCGTGTGGGTAAAAATAAGTGCATTTTCAGCAGAGTGCTGATTATAAAATTGTATCTCCTTTGTATGTGACACTATGGGGTAAGAACATAAGAAGGTATTGACAGGAATAAGCTATTCAGCCCATGTAGAGGACACATTCAAACCATTTGTATTTCCCTTCAGCCTAGTCTCCAGAAGTGCAGTCACTGGTAATGGAATAAGCTGCTATTTTGGGCAGTGAATGTAGACATCGAATAAAGCTTTCAAAAGGAATCGCTCTATTTGTTTTTGGATGTTTCGTTCCAAGTCTATATTCACGACTCAAAGTGGCAGTCTGTTCCATTATGTAATAATTACTAAGTGTGAAGCAGTTGAAGTTTCATTTGGCTTGAGGTGACCTTAGCTTGTAATTATTTCTCAAAATCAAAATTTCTCTGTGTTCCATTGTGATCTTTCAAACTTGGATTGTATTTCTGCCCAGTCCTTTTTTTTTCCCCAAACGAGACAGATTGCTCTCACTTTGAGACAGATTACTCTCCCTTTTCTTCACAGCTGAATAATTTAAGACCTAGGGTGGAATTTTCTGCTCCAGAGACTAAGTACAGTGGTGGGTGGGAAAGTTGGCGCGGCTCCCGCTGGTCGGCAAGGTGGGCTGCTGCTCCAGATCGACCGCTTTTCACTTCATTATGTACGCAAAAACGAGCAGCACTTTGTATCTCGTGGCGGGTCAGGCTGGTATTCCTCTGCCCAGTCATTACCTCATCAGCTCGCAGTTCCAGGCACCATATTAAAACAGCACCCGCGCACGCATTCATTCTCTGCAGCCCAGGATTTGTTGCGGTGAGCGAGACAAGCGGTGTGCCCCAAAGTTCAGTGACAAGTGCCTGGAGAGACTTCTCCAGGCAGCAGAGGACCGGCGGGAGGTCCTTTACCCCCATGATGAGAGCTGGAAGTTCAACAAACTTACCACCAAGGCTTGGGAGGAGGTCGCCAGTGCGGTCAGCACCTGCAGACCTCAGAAGAGGACCACTCTCCAGTGTAGGAAGAGGGTGAATGATCTCATCCACTCCGCCAGGGTAAGTCACACACGACCAGCACGAGGGGCATCATCACTGATTCTCTCACACACACTTTTAAAATCTTCATCTCTTGTCACATCCTGCACAATTCACGTCTTCAGCCCTTACAAAGGTCTATCAGCACACACACAAGGCATGCATGCTTATCATCTGCTTTGCCATCCGTCCTGCTCACAGTCCGTACATCTGCCTGTATGAAGGACAAAATCACGCACAACAAGGGGGAGAGATCCCAGACAGGAGGGGTGTTGCTGGAGCTCAGGTCACTCACCCCCTTTGAAGAGCCAGTGAGGGTCCATCCAGTAGTCTTCGCCCACCCGCCAAAACTGCGAGCGCTCTTTAATGTAGGTGACACTGTAGCCAATCACTAATTATCTCTTCTCTCTATTACAGCCACCAGCAAGAAAAGGAGGGGGCACACTGCCAGCCAGTCCATCTGCCCCAGCCCCAAGACCACCTCAGGATGAGGATCCTGAGGACCCACTAGATGTCAAACCATTGCTGCGTTCACCTGCAGCCTCCAGCAGAGCAGAGACACACACCACGGTGGGCAGGCTCAGAGTTACCAGTGGAGCCCTGGAATGAGCCATTGGCAAAAAAAAGTTGAGTGTGGCAGTTACCTTTAGAGTCTTCCAATTTGTGCAGCATCAGATCCTCCTGAAGAATTTGGCAGATGTGAGACACCATATCGCTTGACAAGCGAAGGCATGCATAGCACTGTCTCTCACTCATCTGCAAGTATGCGAGATGTTTTCAGTACACCCTGGATTGTGCCAAATGCCTCCATGGAATTGGTCTCTCCTCCTCAGCATCTGGGTCTTCATGGGGCCCCGATGGCCCATGTTCCTCAGGGCAAGACTCTTCCCTTTGCCCTGCCTAACAGTGGTGGGCCCTTCTTCTCCTCCTCAGTTGCATGAGAGCCATGAATAAGGCAGCATTGCCTGCTGCCTCCATATGCACTCCTGCTTGCCTCTGTGGGAAAATTGAACAGAGACATGGCTGAACATAACCTTGCAACGATCATCTTCCAATGCCAAGCTAGGGAGTCATTGTGAAGCCCTTTGGCTGCCCTCATCCCAGACATTCCATACCCATATCTCCCTTGCAGCTGTAGCACAGCCTTAAGGATCACTGAAAGCTGAGTTTCCCCCTCGCCCACCGCATTCACCCCCTCCTTCCCCTGCCCTGCCAATGCCCCAGGCATTCACAAAAGGGGTTGGATCTGAATGAGTACTGGCAGGCGCTATCAGTGTCAGTCAGGGCACTGTCAGGCTGCCTCCTTTGGAGTAGGCTAGAGCCCAGCCTTGCACTAACGTAATGACTGTAACCGTGAGCCGTGTAAAGCCTGAACTTCGCAACTGCAATATGTGGGGCCTTTGGAGCATTTTGCATATGTACTTTAGCCATGGCCCCTTTATAGTTACATCCTCCTGACCTTTGCACCGTCCTATGAGAGGAACCAATGGTCATTCATACCCAGTCAGCATTTGGCCCTAAGCCGTAATGGATTCTCACTAGAACGCTCACTCACACCCTTCACTAGAATGCGCACTGTGAGTTAAGGTGCTCAAATTCTTCAATTGACATTTGAGTCTTCCTAATATGTCTCAGCTGAGCCTTGCTAACCATGTCCTGAAGTGGAAGTTTTTAGGGTGCTCCTTCAATCAGCCCAAAAGTGCAGTAGTCAACTCCTCCCACAAGTCCTCAGACTCCTCCTCTGACGATTTTTTTTCCAAGGTTGTTTTCAACTGTGTCATTCCATCAACTGTCAAAATGGTGCTACTCTGTCATCCTGGAAGAGCACCATGTGCAGATTTTCCCTACTCTGATCATTCTCCTGTCTTCCCCCTTTAACCCTGGAGCCCATTGTTATTCTTGTGGATATCCCTTTCCTCCCTCATGAACCGTTTTCTTTGGATGTCACCATGCCCCATGTTGACCCCACCCTCCCCCATCTTGAGGCCCTATGCACAGTGACCTACTGAGACGCCCCCCCCAGCCATGTCATCATTTTACTTACCAGTTCCCCATTTACAGGCAGCAGCTGCCTCCCCTGACTGTGGCTGTGCCACCTGTTGCCCAGTACCAAATTGCTAACCCCCCAGGACCCAAATGTGTGAGGAACTGATCATGCCCTGTACACCATGCTGTGCATCACTGACACAGCACAGACAGGCCCTCCCCCCACCCTGGACTGGGACCAAGACATGCGTGCCAGACATAGCCTTGTAGCATGGTGCGCACTGCCCCAGATCTCAGGCTTATCCCTCACCTTCTTTTAAAACTACCCCCCAGTTATGTGTCTCTTTCCACCCTAGGACAATGGAACTGTCATCTGTAAAAATAATTGGCGAGGCTTTGGTATTGTTGCTGGAAGGGAATAGGTGCAGCACTGGTAATTTGTTTCATTAATAGTGCTAACCATGTGTGCACATGGTTCCCTCCTCAGAACAGTGGGTAGAATGACAATACTGCTTGGGTGAACCACATTCATAAGATCATAAGAAAAAGGAGCAGGAGAAGGCCATTCTGTCCATTGAACCTTTCCTGCCATTCTGATCTGATTGTGGCCTTAACTTCACATTCCTGCCTGTTCCCTATAACCCTTGACTCCTTTGTTAATCAAAAATCTGTTTAGCTCAATCTTGAAAATATTTAATGACCCAGTCTCCACTGCTCTGCAGGGAAAAGAATCCCAAAAACTAACCACCCTCTGAGAGAAGAAATGTCTACTCAACTCCAACTTAAATGGGAGACCCCTTATTTTTAAACTGTGCCCTCTAGTTCTAGATTCCCCCATGAGATGAAACATCCTCTCAGCATCTGTCAAGCCCCTTCAGAATCTTATAAGATCACCTCTCATTCTTCTAAACTTCAATAAGTATAGGTTGAACCGGCTCAACCTTTCCTCATAAGATACCCTTTTATCCCAGGAATTAACCTAGTGAACCTTCTCTGAACTGCTTCCAATGCAAGTATATTCCTCCTTAAGTAAAGAGACCAGAACTGTTCACAGTACTCCAAGTGCAGTCTCACCAATGCCCTCTGCAGCTGTAGCAAGGCTTCCCTACTTTTATGCTCCATCTCCCTTGCAATAAAGATCAACATTCCATTTGCCTTCCTAATTAATTGATATATCTGCATGCTAACTATTTGTGATTCATGTACAAGAATACCCAGATCCCTTTGTACTGCAAGTGTTCTGCAATTTCTCTCCATTTAAATAATATTCTGCTTTTCTATTCTCCTTGCCAAAGAGGACATCCTCACATTTCCCCACATTATACTACATCTGCCAAATTTTTGCCCACTTGCTTACCCAGGCTTTTTGTATCCTTCTCACAATATGCTCTCCTACCTATCTTTGTATTGTTAGCAAATTTGGCTAGAATAGAGTCATTAATATTCTAAATGGTTGAGGCCCCAGTGCTAATCTAAATACACTATAACTACTGATTCCCCTTTATCCACCCTGCTTGTTACATCTTCAAAGAATTCTAATAAATTTGTCAAACACGGTTTCCCTTTCACAAAACCATGTTGACTGTTCCTGATAGATTCCTCGACTCAAGCTCCGAAGATACATTGGAGGAAGAATCTGATGACACCCTATTTGCAGATCCATCACAACGCTCACCCACAACCTTCAGCAGTGCAGAGACACCCACCTCAGTGGTACCTAGCTCTAGAGTAGCCTCAGGGTCACAACCTAGTGAGCACATCGCACTGTCTTATCCACAGCAGGCAGAGGCAGGGGCTTCCCAGGTTTCCAGCACTCAGAGAACTGCTGGAGGCCAGAAATCTGCTGCGGGGAAAATTAAAAATGCTAAAAGAGAACACTGTAAGGATTTACTGAAGAACATGTTACAGCCATGGATGTTAAACATATTGACAGCTGAGGGTAAGCAGATGGACATTGCACACAAAGGAGCTTTGAGTTTGTGTGATTTACACAGTTTCAAGAGATGAGCTAATGCCCAGTCACAGGCAGAACTATTCAAGTGGTGCAACGATGCGGTGAAGCCTTGAGAGCTGGACTGGAGATAAAACATAACATAAAGTTAGTTTAGGTATACTCCTCTCTCAGATAAGGACAGGGCAGATGGTATAGCTTAGATATCAGAGGACGTACAAAGACAAGAGAGGTCTTTTGATGAAACACAAGCAGTCTTGAGTTGTGAGAACCAAGGTCTTTGCATACATGTTTTAATTTTGATTGGATAATATAATTATGTATACACCCTTTAGAATAATTGGTTAGCAAAATCACATGTTTATGTACTCAATAGGATAGTTTTAACATGGTACCTATGTGTAGGTTACTGATTGGATATATTCAAATGTACTCAAATGTATTGTGATTAGAAAAAGTACAAAAGTAATGAAATGTAATCAATCTGGGAGCTGGGTTTTCATTCTTAGGAATGATTGCGACTCCCTTGCATATGCTTGAATAAAACCGGCAAAGGAAACCTGAGTCTCTCTGGTCGCTATGTGGTCGGGGATTGTAGTTTCTCCTCTTCAACTGGCCTAAGTCATAGTTGCAGGATGGGAGGGAATACCCTCTTTAGTCCAATTCAGATGAGGAGCCTCTGGACTCGGTCATACCTCAGTTGCTGAAGCTGCAAGCTTGGGAACATCAGGAAGGGATGTCCGCTACACTCCTCAGATTGCAAGGCACAAGGGAGGAATCCATCCACCTTCAGTCTGAGGTGATAGTGATGGCATGCCAACGCACTGAGGTCAACACTGGTGGAATGGCGGCCACCATAGAAACCTTGCTCCAGGGCATCAGTCCTGCACTGCTGTGTGGGCTGAACTGAATCTCTGATGCTATAGTTGGCCTCCAACAACGTGACAGGGGTGCGGAGCAGCTCAATCTCACTCCAGATTTCCCCTTCTCTTCAAGGAGTCAGTCAGGGACCCTTGGACACCCACAGGGAGGGGGATCCCAGGGCCATCCACCCAGGTGACTCCGGAAGTGTCCGGCCCATCTGAGTTCCCTCTTCCTGTAACCCCAGCAGCTCCAGCTCCACAGTCCAAGGAGGGTGCCACTGCCACGCAACAGGGCCCCGAAAGCAGGCTGGAGCTCTCCATGTGTCGACCCTCCAGAGGACGCCCTGCAAGGTCATCACAGACAGGGCGTAGCAGTCAGCAGGCTGCCTCCACCTCTGCTGTAGATGTCGGATGAGCACCAAGACAGTGGCAGGGTTAGGAAGGTTAAGAAGATGTCATTGCACAGCCTGGGCATGGGTGTTAATTACTTGTACATAACATTCACTATTGTAAATGAACTCCCAAGACTGTCTCCTTGCCCATGGTTCCTTGTTATGATGAGCAGTGTTCGTGTCACTCAGATTTGAAACCTTGGTTCCTGCACAAGAGAAAGGCAGGTATCTCAGTCCAGGGCCTCTTTCCTGTGCAGTGTGTAACTTTCAGACCAAAGTGATGGTCCGGCCTCACACTCCCTGGACACATTAGTGATGCCTGCACCTCAATTATGCTTGTCATTGCTACCAGAATGTTGTGGGTAGGCGTCACAGAGTTCCATCATTCTCTCTGTGTGCTCTCAGCACCTTTGAGGTGGGGCTGGCCCCCCATCTCTTCAGCATCTGTGATCGGTGACGCTGTGCTCTTGAAGGGGACAGGTGCTGAAGGCTGACAAAGGATCAGGCGCATTTAAAATTTCATGGCTGCATCTCCATGATATGACCCTGATCACGGAGCGCAAGCAAGCTGTCCTTGGGCAGACAGCTGTCAGACATTCACAGAGGCAATGTGAAGATCTATGGAGTGTCCTCACTGCGTGTTGTCATCCTCCTGGAATCTAGTGACTCTTTGGTCTTCTGCTGCGTCTCCATGATGTGAGCCTGAGTACTGAGAGTATGTGCGCTGCTATCAGCCACACAGGAGTCAAGCGCTCACAGATGCAAGGTGAGGATGTCAGGACTGTCCTCACTGCATTTTGTCATCATCCTCCACAAATCTTGCGGCTATGAGGGCCTCCTGGCCAGTGCGATGGCCTCATCGCCAGCATTCCATTCAACATCCTTGTCATGCAGCTCTTCCATCTCCTCCTCAGCCTCCTCCTCCCGTTGCAGTGCCAGATTCTGGAGCGTGCAGCAAGCGATGATGATGCACAACTCCCTCGGTGGACTGTATTGCAGTGCTCCACCGGACCTGATGAAGCTCCGGAACCTCATTTTCAAAATGCCTATCATTTGCTGCACCAAAGTCTGTGCCGCAGCATGAACATCGTTATGCCATCGCTGTGCTGCAGTCTGAGGCTGCCGCACGGGTGTCATCAACCACTTCCTTTGTGGGTAGCCCTTGTCCCCGAGGAGCCATCCCTGCAGTCTCTGTGGGCCCTGGAAGATGTCAGAGATCTGAGACCTGCTAAGGATATAGGAGTGGTGGATGCTCTCTGGGGATCATGCACAGACCTGTAGGATGCGTTTGTGGTGGTCGCACACCAGTTTAACATTCAGCAAGTGGAAGCCCTTTCGGTTGATGTAGTTGGCTGCTTGTTGCCACGGAGATCTAAGTACCATGTGAGTGCAGTCAATGGCACCCTGCACGTGTGGTAAACCTGAGACCTGTGCAAGTCCCAGCACTCTTGCTTCCTGGCTTTCCTGATACCGGGCAAAATGCACAAAGTTCTGTGCCTTTGCAAAAATGGCGTCCATGATCTCCTGGTGCACGGAGGCTAGTGAGATCCCACACAGGTCACCTGTGGATCCTTGGAATGAGCTACTGGTGCAAAAATTGAGCACCACGGTCACTTTCACAGCCACTGGCAGTGGATGCCCTCCATGTCCCCATGGCGCCAAATCCTGCAGCAGGTGGCATATGTGACCAGTCAGTTCCCTAGACATGGTCAGTCTTCAGCGACACTGGTTCTTAATCACCTGCAATAATGACAAATGCTATCTATAGACCCTGGGTCTAGCGAAACACCTACAAGCAATGGCTCGCAGTGGATCTTCAGCTATATACGCAGGAGGCTCTGCCACCCCTTCACCTTGAAGGAGGTGCTCCTCCCTTTGCCGAGCCAGGCGCCTCCGTTGCTCTCTTTTTCTTCTCTGGTCTCTGTAAGCCATTAGGCATACCACTAAATCACCAAACTCCATGATCCTATTGTTGCACCCCTGCCCCACCCGCCATGATACCCGATGCCAACCGGACCAGAAAATTCCAGCCTACATTTTGATCCTCTGAACCAAGATCATTTCTCACTATTGTATTGATCTCATCCTTTAACAGAGCTACCCCACCTCCTTATCCCTTCTTCCTGTCCTTTTGAAATGCCAAATATGGTTGAATGTTCAGGTCCCAGCAATGGTCACCTTTTAACATGCCTCTGTAAAGGCTATCATATCATACTCATTTATTACTATTTGTGCTATCAATTCATCTATCTTGTTACAAATGCTATGTACATTCAGATAAAGAATCTTTAATTCTGTCTTTTTACCATTTTCCCTACTCTGATCTTATTTGCTGGTGCAGTCTTATGTTTGTACACCCTGTCCCTTCCTGTCACACTCTGGTTATCATTACCCACATCACTACCTTGCACTATTGTCGTTTCCTTTCTCTTTAACTTTCCAAATCAACCCTCATGTGAATCCTCTCTCCCACTATTTTGTTTAAAGCCCTAGTTTTTTGATTCACTAGTATACTAGTTCTAGCATCGTTCAGGTGAAGGCCATCTCAAAGATACAGCTCCTTC
The DNA here is from genome assembly GCF_964194155.1 of Cetorhinus maximus. NCBI lineage: Eukaryota > Metazoa > Chordata > Chondrichthyes > Lamniformes > Cetorhinidae > Cetorhinus > Cetorhinus maximus. The sequence goes on from NC_135896.1 coordinate 14,613,367, forward strand.
TTTACCCAGTACTGCTGCCAGCACCCAATGAGTCAAAACCCATTTCTCTCACTTCAATCTTTGAGCCATGTATTTAACGCTCTGATCTTGTTTACTACATGCCAATTTGTTCATGGCTCAGATAGTAATCCAGAGATAATTAAATTTGTGCTTCTGCTTTTTAATTTAGTACCTACACCCTCATCAGAACCTCTTTTATAGTCCTACTTATGTTGTTCATACACATATGGCCTCCAACAACTGGTTCCTTCCTCTCCCACTCCAAGCTCCTTTCCAGCCCTGAGGAGATGTCCTTAACCCTGGCACCGGTCAGGCAACACAGCCTCTGGAAATCACGAATCTCGGCTGAAGAGGATGGTGTCTATTTCCCCTAACTATACCATCCCCTACTACAACTATATTCCCTTTTTCTGCCTTCACCTGAATGGCTCCCTGCACCATGGAGCTGTGGTCAGATTGCTCATCCTCCCTCCAGTCCCTGCTCCTGTCCACCCAAGTTTCAACAGCATCGAACTTATTGGACAATTGCATTTTTGCATTGGTGCAATTGACTCTGCACTTGAAAGATGTAAAAGAGCACTGTATATATTTCTGGTCACCACATTAGAAGGAAGATGCAATTACACTGGAGAGGGTGCAGAGGATATTTAAGGGTATTATGATGCTGCAGATGATGTGTGCCAGGTGGATCAAATCCATAAGGAAAACTTGATCACGCAGTCACAATGATTTTGCAATTGTATTTTATTTTGAGGTACTAGCCTTGAATTCAGCAGTAATAAGTCCATCAAGACTTAGAATTTTTTTTTACAAAACTAAATTAAACATTTATTAACAAAAGAAAAGATTTCAAGCACATACATAGGTTTGCAAATTACTACTATAATAACTCATAAAACCTCTAATTAATCTGGCTCCTAGTCACACCTCCAGTAATGCAACAGTAAAAACAAATATATTTAAACAGACCCAGGCAAAGCAACACAATACCCTTCACAGTCGAATTCAAACTGAGTTTTCTCAGCTTCAGTTCCTGTGGACAGCAACTTGATAAATAGAGGCTGGAGGCTTTTCACACTTGTTAGATTTGAGAATGCCTGCTCCTTCTGACACATAGCCTCATCTCCTTTATATATGTTTCTCCCTTTTTAATGTAACCTCCATTGTTCCCATATGTCTTTGCAACTTTACTTTTCTCATAATATAAATCTTTCATAGTATTAATTTTTATCTGTAACCTTTGGGAAAAATAAACACACTGTTTGGCTTGGCTTCTTCTGGCTATGTGTAACATCTTACCATCTCTTTGAAATTCAAACTAACTTAATTCATCTTTAAATGCAAATTTTCCTTACACTTCACATTCTAAAACTTCAGCCTTGTTTACATCTTTAGCATTTCAATCATAGCTTCTTTGTTGATAACACAAAGCCCCTAGACTAGCTGTCTCTAATTCCATTAAATAACCCCCACAAACAGAAACCAATCCAAACCCCACTATTAACCTACCTTTACAATAAATCAGAATAATATTATGAAAATTATTATATTTTCATGAAAAGAGATGATTCCAAGACTGGACTATTTTAGCTATGAGGAAAAATTGGATAGGCTAGGATTGTTTTCCTTGGAACCGAGGAAGTTGAGAGGTGGCTTAATTGAGGTGTACAAGACTGAGGTGCCTAGATAGAGTATATAGGGACAATCTACTTACATTAGCAGTGGGATCAAAAATCACAAGCATTGATTTAAATTATTTGGTAGAAAAATTAGAGGGGAGATGGGGGAATATTTTTTCACACAGTGGGTGGTAGGGGCTTGAAACTCACTGCCCGAAAGGATGGTACAGGCAGAAACTCTCACCACATTTAGAAAGTACTTGGATGTCTATTTGTAGAGCCGTGACCTGCAGAGCTACGGACCTAATGTTGGAAGATGTGATTAGGCAGTGCTGTCTAGCATGGACTCAATGGACTGAATGGCCTCCTTTGTGTTGTCAATTTTCAATGATTTCTATGACTTACCCAGAACTATTGAATCTGGGAATGTCACCTTCCCAGCACTTCAAAAGGACTATGACACCAGACCAGGCCACTAACTGTGAGACTTTCAGACACCCCCTTAGGATATTACAGCATTAACACTCCCTAGGTGCACTGGCTACCAAAATTGCTGCCACTAACCTATTTACCCATCTGAGAACCATTGTTGTGACTGGTGAGGACACGTGTCACAACTTGTCCTTTCTTTCCCACTCCTCAAGTGATCGTAACAGGATTTTTCTGAAATTGAAAGAATGAATGTATCAATTCAGTGTCTGTACTTAACCTTTTATGTGCCGATTGCAAAGAACTCAGTCTGACAGGCTTTCTTGGGTTTAAGTACAAATTGTGCTAAAAACCCACCCAGCAAAATATATAAAGGCTAGAATATTGCCGTCGGCATGCGGGGGTGGGCCCGACAAGCCGGCGTGTGAAATGATGCGAGATGAAGTCGGGCGCGTGTCCCGATATCATCATGCGTCATTTCGATCTTACGTTCAGCAGGTGTGCACCAGAGTCGGCTGTGCGACTGCCAAACTGTCAACAGCCGACTGAGGCCATTAAAAAAGTAATTAATCATATTAACAATGCTGCCCGTCCAACCTTAAGGTTGGCAGGGAGGTGAAGAGCCCAAATGGTATTCGTGTCTTTCAGGAAACCTCATCCATGGGCGGGATGAGGTTTCCTGAATGTTTTTAAAAATAATTGAATAAATTTTCAAAACTTCGCAAACATGTCCCAGCTCATGTGACACTGTCAGATGATGGGACATCTTTAAATACATTTTTACTTTATTTATTAAAAAGCTTAATTGTCAACTTAATCTCCCTGAGGCAGCTCTGTGTCTCAGGGAGATTGCTGCGCTCTTTCGCTTGCATGCGCAAAAGAGCGCAGGCCCCGACTCTCTGGCCTCCCCCTGCCCGCACAGGTAGCGTTGAGTGCTACCGGCCGCGCTTGGCGCTGGGCGGGCCTTAATTGGCCCGCCTGCATAAAATGGCGGCACGTAGCTGATCGCAGGTGGCGACCAGCTTCACACCCGCCCACAGCCACTCCCAAACAGCCTGCCTGCCAACTGAAAAATTCACCCCAAAGATACTTAAAAGAGCAGACCCATGTCCTGACCTTTGCAACATACACACACAAACACACACGCATGGAAAATTTATAAGTTATATGGTTATATGGTAGAGGAAGTTAACTCTTGGCCAAATTAAGATTCAATGATAAAAGGCAAAAAAAAAGGAGAGTTCATTGTTTATGAGTCCTTCCCTGTTGTCCATAGCTGAGGCAATTTCTTCAATGGGCGTCTTGAAATTCCAGTGGGATTGCGGACAATGTAAACTGTGATTTCTAGAGACAGTCTCTTTTCAACTGTAATCCCTCTTTTCCAAACATGGATGATATTGCACCTGAGGTTCCCTTCAATTGAAATTGTCTATCACTGTGATGTATTCCAAAATGTATCAGAGATAGGGCTCTGAACTTGAGAACAGTAGGGAGCGAGATGCTGTTACTGCTCCATTTGCAGACTTCTTTTAGACTGCCCAAAAGCAACCAAGATGTTGTAATAAAAGACATTTCAAAATAGTGATTCTTGCCACATGACCTCTCAATGATGAGTATTCCATAAAAGGTAATTAGGTGATTAGTTCATGTCTGGACAAATCTTGGCTATTGTGTTATGGCCTAGGTGATTAATTTATTTAATGTCCCAGCCCATCACTTCTGAATAGACCATTCTTCACTGTGGTGAGCTAGGAAGAACATGTCAACACCTTCTTTATAGCCATTGTCCCAGTAGACTTTCTGTCTCTGCCTGAAAGGTAACTTTGTAGAAATGGAAATGGTGAGAGCCAGTTACAAGTTTCAGTTCATCATTGTAGTAATTCTTGACATCAGCAGGTATGAAATCCCATAGCAGGTTTGCCTTGGCATGTCCTAATTGTAATACACATTGGAACTTTCCAGAAACTGACCAACCTGTGATACCTGACATATCAAGAGACCTGTGGTAGCCATCTTAAGTCAGTGTCTTTGCTTGCTTTAAAAAGTCCTTTTAAAGAAGTTTAAGATATATTTGACCAGCCGATGAAATTAAAGATTAATATTACACAAGCACACGAAACATCAATATGACACCATTGACTGTAATCTGCTTACTCACCTCAGTCCCAATACCCATGCCTCCTCCGGCTCACAATTATAGCAATACACAGCAGGGGGGTAAAATTAGAACAAGAAAATGGGAAAAGAGAGAGAAAGGATGAAGAGAGATAGGAATAGAAAAAAATCAAGAAAAAGATAAACTTGATTACTGCAAAATGCATTTGTGACTTTTATAATTTTTGACATTCTGACATGGATAATCCATAATTTTCCATGGCACTTACCTCAGATCAGAGGCAGTGAAAAAGGCTAGGTTTCCAGGCCAGTTGAAGGAATAAAAGAAATCCAGCTCTAGTCACAATCCCCGTAGAGATTGATAACTTTTTAAAAAGATATTTGCATTACCAGTGACCAAGTGAAAGGATCACATGACAAGATTTTAAGTTTTAAGATTTTTACTGCAACAAACAAACTAAAAGCAACATTGACTAAACATTTCAGTAGGCAATTTGTACTTCAAAGTACAGAAACATTTCCCCAGTTAACTTTTAAAATGACTTAAAATTCCCTTCCATGGTTATACTTTACTCTGCCTGTTAAGTTTGACTCTGAACTCTCTCCTGATGGCTTGCTTCCTTTTCATTTTCCAGCAGATAGCTTCTAGGCCTGAATTTTCCTGTCAGCGATTTGGGGGCGGGGCCCGCTTGCCGACAGGAAAATGACACAGGATGACATAGTGAGGAACCCCCGATGGCATCCCAGTCCCTTTAAATTTTTAGGAAGGCAGGCGGACAGCGAAATCAGCTGTCCGCCCGCCGACCTGTCAATGGCCAATTAAGGCCATTGACAGGCTAATTAAGATAATTAAAGACCCTGCCCGTCCAACCTTAAGGCTGGCGGGCAGGCCAGGAGCCCCAGCGGGCTTCTGATAATACATGAAACCTCATCCACTGGCAGGATGAGGTTTCATATCCGTTTTTAAAAACTTTAATACATTTTATGTGATATTTATTAACATATCCCATCTCGTGTGACATTGTCAATAATTCATGTTAATAATTTTTAAATTTTTCTATTTTTAAAGTTTTTTGGACTGTCAGTAATCTCCCTGAGACAGCACTTTGTCTTAGGGAGCAGTGCGCACTTTCGCGCACATGCGCGAGAGAGCGCACTTTGACAGATGGGGAATCCCTCCCCCCTCTGCACAGGAAGCGCATAGCACTTCCTGTCGGGCAGGCCGCATAAGGCCCGCCCACTCAAAATGGCGGCGGGCCCCGTTTCAGTGGCAGCGGTCGTGTGTCCGCCCGCCGCCAAGCCAGTGGGGCCCGCACGCCCACCAAGGGCAAAATTCTGCTCTAGTCTCCAAACTGACTTTTACAGTGAGGGCTATATTGAAGATCCCTCCCTCTTGCCAAAACTAAGCAAACCTTCCAGCCTCGTTTAAATCCTCAGGAACTTGGACTCTTCAAACTGAGTGCAAGCACCCACCCAGATTCTGCATGGTGAACAATAAGGTCTGGCCGCTCTGTTCTCTGTATCTCAGATTCTTGCAGAATGACCTATCTGTGAGTTTCAGGGATATCTTAAGAAAACCCTGCAAGCAATACTACAATTAATTTCTGTGGCCTGTTCCTCTCTCAAAGCCCATCTCCATAGCAACATGAATTATGTGGGCCTTGAATCCAGGTAGAAATTCTGATTAACTATCTTCTAAGCCCCAACTCCATTCTATCTTGAAGCTAACCAGACAATTTAAAGCCTAACCATTTACAAAATCTGACATTCCTAATAACTCCCTGTGATACTCAGAGACAGGCCCAGATTTCTGTTCCCAGGTCGCGTTTGCAGAGTTGGGAGATTTCCCAGCTCGGCTAACCCACCTTTAAAAATGGCTACCCATTGGTAGGATCTTCAGTTGGGGGTACATAGGAGTCAGAGCAGGTGACTCCAGATCGAGTGTGGAGGCTACCGGGTTTGGAGGTGGACTGGGTGCAAGGTCTGCCTTGGTGCTGCAACACTGTGTTTAAGCTTTTAAAAATAATAAATCAAAAAACATCCCTCCAGTCCTCACGCCTCACTCCCCATATATTCCCTATGCCCCATTCATGACAACCTATGGCAACCCATAACCCCCACCCACCATGCCCCCTCATATCCCTATGCCAATTTAGCGTCAACTCATGCTGCCCCATACCCCCACCCACCACCCTTTCCCCTTACCCATCCATGTCAACTCACCTAGTATCCTTTGTCAATTCCTTGACAGTTTGACACTTCCTGGATAGCTTGACACTTCCTGGACAGCTTGACAACTTGGCACTTTCTAGACATCTTGACAGTTCTAGGACAACTTAACAGTTCCAATGAGTTTGTGTATAAAAAGTGCATAATCATATTTAATTCTAACAATCTTAAAGGGTGCCTTACCGCTCTCAAAAATACTCTTAAAGATATCCTGGGATCCTATCCAAAGGGGTACCTTGCCTCTCTATAAGGGTACCCTAGTTATCCAAAGTATCCACCAAATTCAGACATCCTGTTACCTGGTCTGCTCCGCGAACTCTGGAATTCATGAAGCTGGGGTTCAAAAATCACACATCTGTGGAGGCTGGCAGCTGGTGATTTAAATGGCCGGCTACCTCCGTGAATCACGCATGCACAATCTCCTGCCCGACTCCAGTCCCTCCCCTGCGAAAATGGGAAATGTTGGGTTCAAGGCAGGACTTAGAAATTTCATCCATTTCCAGGATTTTCGCCACAACAGAGAGGGTCTCCATCATGGCAAAAATCCGAGCCCAACAGTCTATTCAGAGTCATCACGGATTCCCTTGCCATTGCCCACGGGTGTGAACACCATGACCCTTATTCTCAGTAAATCAATTTTTGCCGCATTGTCCCCATACAAACAAGCGACCCAGGCTTTTTGGGAAGCAGGATTCGGAGCAGGTCTCTTGACCCCACTTCCCTACTCCATCTTACCTTAAATTAAAGACAGTCCCAAGGCATAACAAACTTATAAACTTTATATTTGTAACACTCTGAACAAGTGAAAGCTTCAAGCTGATTCGGCAGTATCTGCTGCTGGATTAGAAATGGAATATTTTGAAAAGGAATACCAGGTCAAATGGAAATCGACTTGAAATTGATGATGGAATGGACTTCCAAACAGAGCTGAAAACCCTAGAACCATCTAATAAACAACTAGATACAATGGTTGGGGTTTTAGGGTTGGTGTGGGGTCAGGGAATGTAGGATTGTACTGTACTGATGGAGAGATAGACCAAAGAGCTTGTGATCCGTTTTATCCTACCTTAGAAATAAATCAATCTCTTTTTTTAAAAAACTGGAAAAGGCATGTATAGCGATTACACACTTTTTAAAATCCTGGGATCAGCACTAACTTCATATGGGGAGAAACCATGTCGGGTGTTGAGAATGGCATTTCGTGGTGACCATTTTACATTTGAAAGTAGACAGCATTGACTATATTTAACTCGCCAATCAACTACAGAGAAGCCTTGCGGTACGTTGTGGACAAGTCGGCTGCGGAAGGCAGTAAAGGCATCAGCTTTTTCCCTCCTTTCAGATAACGACTTTTTGGGTAGCCAGATTACTCAAAGTGCCAAGTAGCTCAATATTTCTAAAGAGAAACCTAATACATTCATGTCTCAGAATATTTCGTTCCACTCTTTTTCCTCTTTAGCAAATTCTCCTGGTGATAATGCCACATTTCAAGTTCTTCCACAAAGCAAAAATAGCTTGCAATTTGTATATAGAATTTATTCAAGATTTTGCCTCAAACACAAGTTGATCATAGGAGGTTCATAACAGTTGTAGTTCACATCACTTCAACCCCCTTCCCCCTTTCACTAAACAGTTCATTTCCTGTGAGTCCATGGGTTGCCAAACAAACTCATGAATTTGTAGGGGGATTAAAGGGAAGCCTGGCCAGAATTTCCCAATTTACAGTTTTATTATTGGCTAGTACAGATGCAGTGCCTATCAATTTCCCACAGTCACGTTGAAATGTGAATAATTAGCGATGGAACCTTTTGACACTACATCCTCTAACATTGCCAAACCTCCACATGTGAACAACCATCTGGGTTTTTCTAACAGGTCATAAGAATTTATTATTAATGATGCGCTCAGACAACATTTCTGTCCATGAAGCCTATGGCTGTTAGCCCCAGCACGTAGGGAGATCTCCACTCTGGGACATAGTTTAAATGTACAAGATTTTTTTTTCAGGTGAAGGTTTCTTTTTTAATTTCTAATGTCTCCAAAGAAGGGAGGAAAAATAAACGAAGGCAAAATGTTAATCGTAAGTACTTTTGTTTCAAGCAGCAAACTGGAGCCCCCACTGCAGTGACATAAAATTCTTAAACAAAACCAAAAACAGAATTACCTGGAAAAACTCAGCAGGTCTGGCAGTATCGGTGGAGAAGAAAAGAGTTGACGTTTCGAGTCCAATGACCCTTCAACAGAACTGAGTGTAGTTAGGAGAGGGGTGAAATATAAGCTGGTTTAAGGTGGGGGGTGGGGTGGGGGGAGAGAAGTTGAGGGTGGGATGGTTGTAGGGACAAGCAAGCAGTGATAGGAGCAGAGAATCAAAAGATGTCACAGACAAAAGGATCAAAGAGGTGTTGAAGGTGGTGATATTATCTAAGAGAATGTGCTAATTAAGAATGGATGGCAGGACACTCAAGGTACAGCTCTAGTGGGGGTGGGGTGGAAAGATTGACAAGGTATTAGTTGTAGATTTAAAAATAATGGAAATAGGTGGGACAAGAAAAATCTATATAAATTATTGAAAAAAACAAAAGGGAGGGGGAAGAAACGGGGTGGGGATGGGGGGAGGGAGTTTAAGATCTAAAGTTGTTGAATTCAATATTTAGCCCGGAAGGCTGTAAAGTGCCTAGTCAGAAGATGAGGTGCTGTTCCTCCAGTTTGCGTTGGGCTTCACTGGAACAATGCAGCAAGCCAAGGACAGACATGTGGGCAAGAGAGCAGGGTGGAGTGTTAAAATGGCAAGCAACAGGGAGGTTTGGGTCTTTCTTGCGGACAGACCGCAGGTGTTCTGCAAAGCGGTCGCCCAGTTTGCGTTTGGTCTCTCCAATGTAGAGGAGACCGCATTGGGAGCAACGAATGCAGTAGACTAAATTAGGGGAAATGCAAGTGAAATGCTGCTTCACTTGAAAGGAGTGTTTGGGTCCTTGGATGGTGAGGAGAGAGGAAGTGAAGGGGCAGGTGTTGCATCTTCTGCGTGGGCATGGGGAGGTGACATAGGTGGGGGTTGAGGAGTAGGTCAGTGAATGACCAGAACCCTGCCAGGTAAAAGAGGAAGTGAGAGTGACTGCAAGTGAAAGAACAAAACAAACATAAGCAGAGCTAGTGTTAGATGAAAGAAACTGAGGAGGAAATCAAGATTGTCAGAAAGTATACAGAACTATTGTAGTCAAAAGGAACATTCTATGAGCATGGACAAGTTTGTAATTTGGAGTAAAAATGTGTTGGACATTGTTAAAGATTAACAGTCAAACTTCTTTGGATCATGGAACAATAAGCCTTTCGATTAAACTGAATGACTTTGAACTGTCGTGAGAGGAATGTATAGCCTGTCTTCTGATATATAGGGGTGAGGTTTAGGCTGGAAGCAGGGGCCACGCCCCATGGTGTAAAGGTTGGGGGTGGGCCAGCCTGCACTTGGCAACTTGCCCAACAGCCATTTAATGGCCATGCATCAGGTTAGCAAGCCCCGGTGAGGAAAGTTGTGGGGGCCAGGATCGTCAGGATGGGGAGAGGGAAGGTGAAACTTGGAGGTGGAGAATCACTTTGGTGGGCAGGGGTGTCTACAATGCACACAGGGGCCTGAAAAGGAGACACCTCTCCCCCTGTCTGGCCACCAAACTACCAGGTTTCACATTGCAGGCTGGACACTAGGCAGTGGCCTCCCCAGATGTGGATAAAATCGCATTAGGTGTAAGTGGTGGCAGGTACAGTGCCACCACCATATGCACCTAATTTTATGCCCCCACCACCCCCCCGCCCCCACCCATACCTGCCATCGCACCCCTGGGGGGGGAGGCGGGGCATAAAATTCCAGCTATAAAGTGGTTGTGCAAAGAAATACATCACTAATGATATCAGCCAAAAGGGATTAAAATGTAATTTAGGGGCTAGGCTAATGGGCATAGGGAGAAGAATCCACTAGCTTTAGTATGGAAAGGCATCAGATGATAAAGCCTATTCCTCAAAGAGATTGGGAACAGTTGCATCTTGAAGTTTTATTTGAGGGGAGTTGGAGTAGACAATTACAACTGTTTACTCAAACACTATGGCCCATAACTTCTAGCTCTGGGGCGTCATACCAGGGGGATACCCCATAGATGTGCCAGGGACCCCCCACCCCCAGGACGTCCCTGCATAAGAATTGCATGGCAATTTCCGGGGAAGTTCAAACTCCTGTTGGGCAATTACCCTGCGCTGGGAACCATCCGATACTCCAATTTAAATCACAGACTTCAGATGGTTCTGACTGTCTTACAGTAATAGTTACCGAGAAAAGGTTAGAAGAATTAAAACCACTTCTAAATCCTGGGTAACTATAGTACTGACCCCCTATGGGACTCACCCCACCCTCCCCAACACTCCTCGGGAACCCAGAACACCGCCCACCCTCCCCAACTACTCCTCATCCCCCCAAATACACCCCCCACAAGACTGCCACCCCACTGACCCCCCACTGGACCTCTGACTACCCCCCAACTACCTGCCTCACCCCCAACTACCCTCCCCACACCCCCACTGACCACCCGACTCCCCCACTGACCATCCCCAACCACCTAACCCCCCCCCCACTGACCACCCGAACTCCCCTTATGACCACCCCCCAAATGACCACCCCCTGACCACCTAACGCCCCAATGACTACCCAACCCCCACATTGACCAAACCCCCACTGACAACCCCTCTCTGACCACACCCAATTACCCGGCTTCCCCCCACTGACCTCGCCCCCACTGACCACCTCCCACTGACCACCCACCCCCAACCACCCGACCCCTCCCCCCTCCCACACTGACTACCCAACCACCCACCACTTACCACCCCACACTGACCTCCCCCCCATCTAACCACCCCTGACCACCTCCTCCCCCTGACCAACCAACCCATTACCCCAGTCCTACCCACTTAACTTACTCACTTACCTTCTCCCTGGCTTCTCAAAGTTGCTGGACCTTTAGACCTACCTGCTTTATAGCACTAATACCATAAAAAAGGGAGTGTGGCTTCCTTACCTCCAGCTTAGCTGCCCTTGACACAAGGCCTCAGGAATCCGCAGCACTACACATTTCTTATCTGGCCTAAGTCGGAAGGCCAGGTGAGAAAGATGTGGCTACATTTCAGTGTATGTAAATAGGAGCAGAGTGACAATCTGACTGAGATTGCCACTCCGTGAAAGTTATGGCCCAATGTCTTCAAATGATTTGGGAATATATATGTCATCAAGTCTTATATATGACATGTACCTTTGACATAGGCAGTACATGATGTATAAAGGAGGGTGGTTTTCAATTTTTTTTTGCAGATAGAACTTGAAGCTGAAAACCATTCTCCTTTCTCTGTCTAAGTTGATCACTCAAACCAGTTTTTGCTAAATTCTACTCACTCAACCAGTTATTAATAAATTTTTCTCTATATACTACACCACAAAGTGTCTCTTGCTTACTGAAAACATGTTTGTGTGAATTATAGATGGCAGGGAGGATGAATGTTATCAGTCTGCAGCACAATGATTTTAATTTCAACACTGCCTATGAAAATTACAACTATCTCTTTTAAATTCTCTGCAAATATTATGCAATATTACTGTTTCCAGTTTTGTAACATTTGCAACAACACACTGATCCATTAGAAAATGAAATTCGTACCAATTTCACCACAGATACTGTACATTCTGGCATATGCTCGTTTATTGTTTTAGACAATAAGTTAATTGTTTTGCATCTAAAAGCAAAAAGTCCAACATTTTTGGATTTCACCTACATGGAAAGGAGTTTCCTCACCCTGCTATTACGCAGCAGTTTCTTTTCCTGACTACCTCAAGCACTGGGGCCATGTTTGTTGAGCCAAGTTTGTTAGGGTGAACGGCTTTTTCTTGTTCATAAAGCAGTTTAATTTTCTTAACTCTCCCAATATCCCTTCTGTACATTTTCCAATGTGCAAATGATGCAAAAGGAATAGTCCATACTCTTGATGTGCAGATATGGCTCAGAAACGATTGTTTTTTTTTGAAAGATAAATGCCATTTCAGGAAAACAGCATAGAGCAAGCAGCTGACTTCTCTCAAGAGACTCTTGATGATCCCCTGAACTTTTCTGTTCAAGGGTGTGCAACAGAGCTCCAGGTGTGAATCTATCGCATTTGCCACCGAAAATGTTTGGCCTCCACTGACACAGCTAAGGTCAAGCAATCTTCAGTGTGAGGGAATCGAATCTGCGGATCATTGCTGTTGTATCATTAATCAGTGTTGCTCCGACATGCTCCCACACAGGTAGAAAAGATTCAAATTTGTCCATAAACAAAATGTGCCCTTTGGCTCCGATTACGAGGAGATTTTTTAAAAGTTTGACTGACCGCAGTCACCGCACTAGCTTGAACGCATAGAGAGAAGAATGCAGTAAAATTTGTTTGAAGGACATCTGAAATAAAATGTTGGAAATGGAATTCCAGTCGAAATGGAATTCCTGTCGATTAACATTGGAAAGAGAAAAACTGACACATTTACCACGGTTTCCCTTAACTAGCCTGTGAAAATTTACAGCATTTTCTGTTTTTACGTTAGTTTTAACCATCTTAACTAACAAAACATTTTTAGCAGTTGGTTGTGAAAAATGACAATACTAATGTGATAATTGATTCTGAGTTCAATGATTCAGCTGGCTTAAACTCACTCACAGAAAAGTGGCCTCCTGGAGGTTTCCACCAAGGTTGGTAATCACAAGTCCATGGAGCCAACTTTGGCTCTAACAGAAATTATTTTTGGCTGACTTACCGCCAAGATCCAAAGAGAAGACATTTGGAAATAGCCCAAGGGCAGAAAAATCTTAGCTCCTGAGCCAAGTTCCTCTTTGTTTTAAAACCAAACCACACAAGTTGCTCACGGACCACTCCCTGGAAACCACTCCTCATCAACAGGTGTCAAACATGAAGTGACACAGCCTCCGGGACTGGTAGTACTATGCTAAAAACCAAAATGCATCAAGCAGTTAGACATGCATCATGTTCCAAATCCAAATCTCTGTTATGCAAGGAAAAGCAATCCAGGGTAAAATACTGTGCATAATTTAAAGTAATGCATTAAATGTCATTGGCTCCAAAAGGATCACATAGTTCATTTCTGAGCCAGTGCTGGTCGTTCAATGGTCCCAAACAAGGTTTTTCTTGAGTGCTGTAGTTTACAGTAGTATTCAATTACACTTTGAAGATTTGCTATTTTAAAGCTATTTTTCATTGGTTTACAGTTAGGGGGAAGAAAGTAAATGAGAATTTATGGTAAGGGAGAATTCATTACAAGGGAATGAATTACTTAAATTAGAATCTATAGGCAGGCCAGTGCAAATCAGTAAATCAACAATTAAACAGTTAAACCAGATGAACCTTATACACTCTCAAGCTTTGTACACCCTCAGGGTTTGCAATCACCAGCAAGGTCCTGGGAGTTAGACTGGAGTCAGAGGATGGCAATAACATAGATTAAGTGTGCTCTTCAACAGATAGGGGAAGGACAGACGGTCCCAGCTTAGATAGGAAGGCAGGTCTCTGCCTGGGTGAAAATAGGGACATACGATGCATGTACCTGTTACCAGAGATGCCTGTTTAATGTAAACCTATATGTTGACGAGATCGGAATCTGGAAACTGTTCTTGTACGTGACCAATAATGTATAAATATGTTGAACACTTGTAATTTAGCAGAGTGCTATCACAAGCTGCATTGAGATGGTGTTCTCCTTGCAATTGCTCCAATAAACGATCGTGACCTGTACCTGAGACTCCTGTGGTCCATTTGTCAAAGTGACCACAACATTTACTAAACACTCAGTCAACATGCTTTTCTTCCCTGTTATCCCAGCAATGGTTTAATCTGAAATCTGAATTCCCTACTTTTTAAACACATTCTTTTGAAAAGAAAATCTCTTCCTCCACCCCCCCACAATTCCTCTTGAAAAATGTCTACAGCTGAGACGAACTGGGACGTCTTAAGAAAGAGGAAGACAGTTCAGAGAAGTGGGGAGAAGAGAAGACACAGGTTTTAATTAATTAATTATGCCTTGTTGTCAAACTAACCTATCAGTGCTCATTTTAATGATTCTTAGCATGTGGGTGTTGCTAACGTCAGCCTTAGGATTCCCTTGAGAAGGCGGTGGTGTGCCTTCTTCTTGAACAACTGCAGTCCGTGTTAGGGAGGGAGATCCAGGACTTTGACCTATCAACAGTGAACAACCAATGATATATTTATATACGTCCAAGTCAGGATGGCATGTGACTTGGGGAGAAACTTGTCAATGATAGTGTTTCTATACCCTTGCTGCCTTTGTCCTCGGCAGTGGGGGTTATGGGTTTGGGAGGTTGTTGGATCTTGGTCACCAGTTTGTTGGGACTTATGGATCCAGGTTGCACGCTTGTTTTAGGATAGCCAAGTTTATACAATAGACAGAGTTGATCAGCAGACAGTTCTTAGGTGGAACACTTTCTGTTTATTTACAAAGTTACTCAGCAGTTACACTTGTGCGCTTTCAACTCAAACCCTGTCTCCATACTTCTGATTTCTAACTCAGACCACTGACTACAGAGGTAGCCCGCTCTACTCCTCTATTGGTTACATAAGATCATGTGATCTTCCTTTATAACATCCTTCTTAAAGGTGTACTACACATTACATAAAACCATAATTACCACAGAAGTACTGCTGAAAATGCCTTGGTGAGTTGTACAACAATGCACAGTTGTGCAGGGAGGTCTCTTCGCAGTCAGATGAATTGCAATCATCAATGAACAGCCCAATGTCAGATCTGATGCTGAAGGAAGGTCATTGATGAAGCAAGTGAAAATATTTGGGCTGAGAATGCAGCCTTAAGGAGCTCCTACACTGTTGTCCCGGGGCTGACATCAGATGCCCTCAATAATCACAACCATCTTCCTTTATATACATACAATTCCAGCCACTTGAGACTTAATTGAAGGCTGCCTTTATGTCAAGGGCTGTTACTTTCATATCTGAAATTCAGAACTTTTGTCCATGTTTGGACTGAGGTTGCAATGAGATTGGAGCCGAGTGGTTCTGGCAGAAACCAAACTAACAATTGGTGAGCAGGTTATTGCTAAGTAAATGTCACTTGATAACACCTGACATCTTCCGTCACTTTACTGATGACTGAGAGTAGGCTTTGAGGGCAATAAGTGGCCAAATTGAACTTGTCTTGCTTTTTGTGGACAGGAATACCTGCGCAACATTCCACATTGTTGGGTAGATGCAAGTATGTAGCTTTGCAGGAACATTTTAGCTGAGGGTGTAACTAATTTATCAGTACAATTCTTCAATAAGATGGCAAATGTTGTTGGAGCCTGTAGCCGTTTCTGCATTCAGTGCACTCAGCCCAATTCTTGATATGCCATATGGAGTGAATTGAGTTGACTGAAGACTGGCATCTGTGATGCTGGGGACCTCAGGAGGAGGCCAAGATGGCTCATCCACTTGGCACTTCAAACTGAAGATAGCTGTCAACACTTCAGCCTTGTCTTTTGCACATACGTGCTGGGCTCCAACATTATTGAGATTGGGGAAGATTATGAAATCTCCTTCCATTAGTTGCTTAATTGTCCACCACCATTCATGACAGGATGTAGAAGGACTGGTGAGCTTTGATCTGATCCATTGGCTGTGGGATTGCTTTGCTCTGTCTATCGCATGCTGCCTCCACTGTTTAGCATGCATGGAGTCCTGTGTTGTAACTTCACCAGGTGTGCCTGGGGGTGCTACTCTTGGTATGTTCTCCTGCACCCTTCATTGAACCAGGTTGGCCCCCTGGCTTGATGGTTTTGGTGGAGTGAGGGATATACTGGACCATGAGATTAGATTGTAGTTGAATACAATTCTACTGTTGCTGATGGTCACAGCATCTCATAGGGTTCAGTTTTTTTATTCATTCGCAGCATGGAGCTACCACTGCCACGGTCAACATTTATTGACCATCCCTAAGAATGTGGTGGTGAGCCCCCTTTTTGAACTGCCACAATCAAGGTGGTGTAGGTATTCCCACATTGCTGTTAGGTAAGGAGTTCAAGGATTTTGACCAAGCAGTGCTGAAGTACCGTGATATATTTCCAATTCAGGAGATGGAAAGATGTAAACTCTCCAGTGCAGAAATCTATTGTTCAGAAAGACCAGTTGTCGGAAATTTTTTGGACAGATCCAAGCACCTCTTGGACTCGCCATTCAACTGTTCACGTGCTGCAACAAATCAAGAAGGTGGGCTCAGTAAAGGCGATTGGTATTTGGATAAGGAAAACAATTTTTATTGCTGCTTTATAATGTTATAACACTGTTTTATGTTCCAGGCAATTATTTATATCTACTGTGTTTTAAGTTCACGCACTTGTGGTTAGGCATTCTAACTTCATTCTATAGCCCAGAAAATTCCAAAATCCGGAAATGACTTGCTTCCAAGCACCTGGACTGGAGCGGATACAGTGTATTAGTAAAAGCAACCATGAAGCTGTCAGATTGTCATAAAACCCCAACTGGTTCATTAATGTTCTTTAGGGATGTAAACCTGTCACCCATACCCGATCTCGCCCACATGTAACCATAATCCCACTCTTATTGCCTTCTGAAGTGCCCTTGGAAGCAGTCAGTTGTATCAAACCAAAGCCAACAACTTATATTTACAGAGGCTTCACAGGAGCATTATAAATCAAAGTATGGTTCTGAGCCATATAAGGAGATAATAAAACACATGACTAAAAATTGGTCATAAAAGTAGTTTTTAAGGAATGTCTTAAACGGTCTCTTGGCAGTACAGAACTTGAATCCTCCTGAAAACACAGACACGACAAACACAAGAATGCCAAATTTCAAACAACCACAGCAATTTATATTACAGGTGAAAAGCATGCTCATTGGTTGACAAATCAACTCTGATTGGCCGAGGCATTGCCATGGACAAAGCAACGGGGGAACTATAGGCTCCCTAAGCTCCTGGAATCGTTCTTGTGAATCTCCTTTGTTCTCTCTCCAATGCCTTCACTTCCTTCCTCAAGTATGGTGCCTAGAACTGGATGCAGTACTCCAGATGAGGCCTAACTAGTGTCTTATACAAATTCAACATGACCTCCTTACTCTTGTACTCAATAGCCCTATTAATAAAGCCTAAGATACTGTACACTTTATTAACTGCTCTGTCAACATGCCCTGCCATCTTCAATGACTTATGTACATATACACTGACGTCTTTCTGTTCCTACACACCTTTAGAGTTTCTCCCTTTATTTTGCACAGTCTTTCTGTATTTTTCCTGCCAAAATGAATCACCTCACACTTCTCTGTATTGAACTTCATCTGCCACTTGTCAGCCCAATCCACCAACATGTCTATATCCTTTTGAAGTTCAAGACTATCCCCATCACAGTTGACAACATTTCCAATTTTTGTATCATCTGCAAATTTTGAAATCATGCCCTGAACACCACAGTCTAGGCCATTAATATATATCAGGAAGAGCAAAGGTCCCAACACTGACCTCTGGGGAATTCCACTACAAACCTTCCTCCAATCTGAAAAACAACCATTTAAGCACTACTCTCTGTTTCCTGTCACTCAGTCAATTTCTTACCCAAGTGCTTACTTTCCCTTTTATTCCATGAGCTAGAATTTTGCTCACAAGTCTGTTGCGTGGCACTGTATCAAATGTCTTTTGAAAATTCACATACACCACATCAACAGTGTTTCCCTTATCAACCTCTTCCATCTAGGGATGACAACACTTGGTGCTATGGTTAACAGCTCTGTGATTGCTATCTTCAGGATTGTAAAAACTGAGCTATTACTTGGTGCAACTCTCCCATTTGTGCAGAACACTATTTATCTTGTTCAGTAATATAATAATGTAGCATAACGAAGGAATCAGATTGCAATATTAAATTCAGCATGTAATACCAAAGAGTCATAAATCTCCCACAGCACAGAAAGCCATTCTACTCTTCAGAATACACATCCTTTCTGAAGTGTAGTGCCAGAATTTGTAACGGTTAACCATAGCTTCCTTATAAAGCCAGGGTCAATTATGCATTTTTAACAGTGTCACCAACTTGTTCTGCCACCTTCAAAGCCTATCAACTGCAAAAATTCACAAACATCACGCACTGCATATTCTGCCAGTGAACATTTCCAAGATAGCTTTATCCTCTGGCTTTCTTTTTTTGAAAACCAAAGTTCAGGTATAGAGTTAAATATCAATTGTTAAACCAGAATTTCTGCAGCAAATATTAGACAATGGGAAATCATTGACTTCTCTGTTAAGAGCCCAGTCTAACTTCTCACCCTATATCTGTGCTGCCATGAGGGTCAAATTCATATTCTTGTTACTTTTGCATCCTGTTGCATCTGGTTTCTATGTCATTAAAAAAAAGGTGCTATCCCACATAATAAAAGCACACAGGATTGGAAGGAACCATTTAGGAGCATAAGGCCAATCTGGCAAGCATTTCTTTAGATTCCAAGGGAAGGAAAAGTACCTTGTGACTGGTGTCGAAATTAGAATTGTGACAGTTTTCAGACACTGTGGGCGGAATTGTTCCAGGTTTGCACCAAGTGTGGTAGTGGGCGGGTAAAACAACATTTTAACTGTCGGCCGCATAGGCGGCTTTTCACATCGTATCGTCCTAAACCTGCCGCGTTAATTATGCATTCCCGGGAAACACACCATTTCCATGGCGAGCAGGCCCTCATTCACTGGCCATGCCATCACCTCGCCGCTTCATCATGCCAGGCGCCATATTTAAAGTCCATCTGTGCGCACACCTCTCAGTGCTTCCAGCCCACGACTGCTACAAAGAAGACATGGCCCTGAAAGGCAAAAAGACTGCAGGTGTATCTGCCCATGACAGTATCGATAGGAGTGACCACCGTACAGTCATTGTGGAGACGCAGTCCTGTCTTCACATTGAGGATACCCTCCATCGTGTTGTGTGGCGCTACCACCATGCCAAATGAGATAGATTTCAAACAGATCTAGCAACTCAAGACTGAGCATCAATGAGGCGCTGTGGGCCATTAGCAGCAGCAGAATTGAACTCAAACACAATCTGTAACCTCATGGCCTGGCTTATCCCCCATTCTACCATTACTATCAAGCCAGGGGATCAACCCTGGTTCAATGAAGAGTGCAGGAGGGAATGCCAGGAACAGCACCAGGCATACCTAAAAATGAGGTGTCAACCTGGTGAAGCTGTAACACAGAACTACTTGCGTGCCAAACAGCTTAAGCAGCAAGTGGTAAACAGAGCTAAGCAATCCCACAACAAATGGATCAGATCTAAGCTCTACAGTCTTGCCACATCCAGTCGTGAATAGTGGTGGACAATAAAACAACCCGCTGGAGGAGGAAGCTGCACAAATATCCCCATCCTCAACGATGGGGTAGCCCAGCACATCAGTGCAAAAGATAAGGCATTTGCTACAATCTTCAGCCAGAAGTGCCGAGTGGATGATCCATCTTGACCTCCTCCACAGGTCCCCAGCATCACAGATGCCTGTCTTCAGCCAATTCGATTCACTCGAAATCAAAAAACAGCTGAAGGCACTGGATAGTGCAAAGGCTATGGGCCCTGACAATATGCAGGCAATAGTACTGAAGGTTTGTTCTCCAGAACTTGCCGCGCCCCTAGCCTAGCTGTTCCAGTACAGCTGCAACACTGGGATCTACCCGGCTATGTGGAAAATTTGCCAGGTATGTCCTGTACACAAAAAGCAGGACAAATCCAACCTGGCCAATCACTGCCCCATCAGTCTACTCTCGATCATGAGTAAAGTAATGGAAGGGGTCAACAACAGTGCTATCAAGCGGCACTTGCTTAGCAATAACCTGCTCACTGACGCCCAGTTTGGGTTCCGCCAGGGCCACTCAGCTCCTGACCTCATTACAGCCTTGGTTCAAACATGGACAAAAGAGCTGAACTCCTGAGGTGAGGTGAGAGTGACTGCCCTTGGCATCATAACCACATTTGACCAAGTGTGGCATCAAGGAGCCCTAGGAAAACTGGAGTCAACGGGAATCAGGGGGGAAAACTCTCCACTGGTTGGAGTCATACCTAGCACAAAGGGATATGGTTGTGGTTGTTGGAGGTCAATCATCTCAGCTACACAACATCACTTCAGGAGTTCCTCAGAGCAGTGTCCTCAGCCCAACCATCTTCAGCTTCTTCATCAATGACCTTCCTTCCATCATAAGGTCAGAAGTGGGAATGTTCGCTGATGAATGTTCAGTACCATTTTCGACTCCTCAGCTGCTGAAGCAGTCCATGTCCAAATGCAGCAAGACCTGGACAATATCCAGGCTTGGGCTGACAAGTGGCAAGTAACATTTGCACCACACAAGTGCCAGGCAATGACCATCTCCAGCAACAGAGAATCTAACCATCTCTCCTTGACGTTCAACAGCATTACCATCACTGAATCCCCCACTATCAACATCCTGGGGGTTACCATTGACCAGAAACTGAACAGGACTAGCCATATAAATACTGTGACCACACGAGCAGATCAGAGGCTGGGAATCCTGCGATGGGTAACTCGCCCCCTGACTCCTTAAAGCCTGTCCACCATTTACAGGCACAAGTCAGGAGTGTGATGGAATACTCCCCACTTGCCTGGATGAGTGCAGCTCCCACAACACTCAAGAAGCTTGACACCGTCCAGGACAATGCAGCCCGCTTGATTTCCACGTAGAGGAGTCCATAACTCGAGATCACAAATCTAAAACAGTCACCAATAAATTCAATAGGGAATTCAGAAGAAGCTTCTTTAGCCAAAGAGTGGTAAGGATTAGCTGAGGTAAATGACACTTTACAGTCAATGAAGTGCATTTGATGTGTAGTCACTGTTGTAATGTAGGAAACACAGGAGCCAATTTGCACACAGGAAGATCTCATGAACAGCAATGTGATAATGGCCAGACAGTTTGTTTTGTCTGATGTTGATTGAGGGCCAACTATTGCCCAGGCTGCTGGGGATAACTCTCCAGCTCTACTGCAAAAAAGTGCCATGAGACCCATTACATCCATCTGATAGAGTAGAGCAAAGCCACCCACAGAGTTGGTGGGGAATGCATCCTCTGGGCAGGCAGGCCGCCTGACGCCTCCACTGCCCCCCTAAAATGGGATACAAGTTAGGAGTGGGTGGGTAGGCGGTGGGCAGGCCTCCTGCTGTATTTTACAAGCTCTCCTACCTTCAGCAGGCGTTGGAAAAATTCTGCCCTAAGTTTTCAGTCCGTGGAAGGAATAAAGGCCACAGATTTTAAGGGTGTGGGGCCACTGCCATGCAGCTATCTTCTTTATATTATGTTCATTGTTACCTTACACTCTCACTCAGGAACACAAAGGTATACATTGCACAATAGCTGGGCAGACAATACATTAACATCTTGTCTCCGTTTTCAGGCATAACATAGTAACATATCTTTTCTCCTCCTTTTGCATCCCCCCCCAAACAAGGCAGCAGTGTAAGATCCAGGAGTAGAGCACTTCTCAACATGTTGAGTCATACAGCACCATCCAAACACCCTGGGGCGTGTAGATAAGTAATTTAGTCATAGAGCACTGACTGAAGCATGGGCCAAATGTGAGAAAGAACAAGTGGAGTTGGCGACTGATGAAGAGAAACCAGCTGCCCGTACTTTCTGCCTGTGACATTATTCTGCTGTATGGTCAAAGGGCTTGGTTCCCTACTGGGCCAGCCTTCATTAATCAATGACCCAATGACCTCATGACAATGTTTAAGATGGCACAAAACACCTTGCAAATGTTTTCAGACAAGGGCAGCAGTGCAACTTTCACTTCTCAGTGGCAAAGAATTAAGGGTTTTCAAAATTGTACTTGCACAGTGGAAAATGGGGCAACGCCATGCACTGCAAAGCTAGAGGGATCAAGCATAGACTTAGTGTGGTGAAAATTCCTATATAATGTTTTCAGGCCTGAAACAGGCACACATCATAACTGAAATTGGACCTCGATTGGGCCACCATAATATTATTTGCCCAAATCTGCTGGCTTTTTACAGGCCAACGTATTAAAAGTTATAATCATGTCCCTCACCGGCCCAAAGATAACTTCCAAGAGAGGATTAAAGTGAGTCAAATGTCTTGAATGCTTAGAGTATGTTACAAATTAAACAAGCGATGTCAATATTTCAAATGCACCATTTCCCTTGTTGCATTACTTTTGTCACACACAAAAAAAATCAATCAAAACAAACATCAGGGAAGGATTCAGAAACCTCATTCCCCACTATATGTGGGGGTTTGCTGTATTGGCTGCTCTGTTTCCTACATAACAACAGGGATTGTAGTTCAAAAGTACTTCATTGGTTGTAAAATGTTTTTGGACATCCTAAGGTTTGCAATGATGTTATAGAAATGCAAGTTGTTTCTTTCTTTCTTATGTCAGTATAGTGGACCCAACTGACCAGCCAGTAACCAGAATCCATCTGAAGGAGAACAAAGTTAGTACTGGTATAATTTAACTAAACACAACTGTTTCTCTACTTCATCCTTCAGATAAAACAACATTGTACAACTGCCAAAATTTTCATTATTTTCATTATTCCCCTTTGAAGCTGCTAAACTTGCGGCCAATAAGAAGCAAGGGAATAGTAGCCCAAATATCAATCAGAAACTAAGCAGGGTAAGACGATGGAAGGATGTAGTAATTATGGTTTCATTTAGTGTGTAATGTACCTTCAAGAATAATGCTTGTTACTGAAGATCACATGGTCTGTAGTAACCAACAGGGGGGGTAATGCGGAATACCTGAGCAGTCAGTGTAGAGATAGAGTTGGAGTTGAAAGCACACGTGTAGTTGCTTCTGAGTATATTGTAAATAAATTTAATGTTTCCACCCAAGAAATGTCTGCAGAACAACTCTAACTGTCTTTCCAACTCGGCTGCCTTTACAACAAACTGGCGATGAGGATAAAACAGGATTGAACAGAAAAGATCAAGTTAAAAAGAAATCGGCACTGTACCTTGCCCAGTGATAGTAAGTAGCAAGCTCTGTTAAAATCAAAGAATTAATCCCCTCTCAAAATGCCACAAGTTTGGAGAATTGATCCTTTTGAACCAGCCACAGACGATTGGTCTCATTACATAGAACGCCTCATGTTCTTTTTTCAAGCAAATAAGATTACAGGGGAAGAGAAGGAGCGAGCGATCCTCTTGAGTGCTTGTGGGAGAAAAACCTACAGTCTGATTCGAAGTTTGACTGCACCCAGTGCCCCAGATTTGAAGAATTTCGATGAATTGGTGGACCTCATGAAGCGTCATTTTCAAACAAAGCCCTCAGTCATGATACAGAAGTTCAAGTTTAATTTGTGAAAAAGAGTCACGGGTGAGACAATTGCATGCTACGTGGCAAATTTGAAGCAGCTAACGGAACATTGTGAGTTTGGTATGACTCTGAGCGATATGCTCCGAGATCATTTAGTGTGTGGTGTGAATGAGGACTCTATTCAGAAAAGATTATTGTCCGAAGTGAATCTGGATTTCAAGAAGGTGCTAAGGATAGCACTGGCCATGGAAAGTGCAGTGAGAGATTCCAAAGCAATACAGGCTGTGCAAAATGGCGCCGTCTTCCACATCGGGCGGGAAACCTCTGTTGAAAAGGGCGCGAAAATGCAAGACTCTGCCGAGAATCAGGAAACAGCCCCCGCTAGCTGAAGAGTAAAGATAAGTAACTTAGCAGTGAAATCAAAGAATAATTTTAATAGAGGTGGAAACAAGCAGTCTGTTAGCGAGTGGCAGTTTAAAAAAAAATCGAATGCTACTATTTTCACAGAAATGGAGATATGATGAGGCAATGCATGGAAAGGTTCAAGCAGGCTTGAAAACAAAAGAAGAAGCCCAATGAAATCTACAGTGTAGAAGAGCCTAAAACAACAAATTCAGACATTTACTCATTGTTTAATCTGAAATTTGGAAATACAGAACCAATATTTGTCACAGTGAAAGTAAATGGCAAACCTGTCAGAATGTAAGTTGACACGGGAGCTTCCACTACAATAATTGGGGAACATACCCTCAGATAACTGAATAATGGTGAACATCAATTAATTTTAGAAGAAACAGCTGCCAAACTAAAAACATATACGGGTGAAGACATTCAAGTAAAAGGCATAAGCATAGTACCTGTCCATTATGGAAGCCAATCGATAAAGCTACCCTTGATGGTGGTAGCAAGTGAAGAGCCAAGCCTCCTGGAGAGAAATTGGTAAAAGGAGATTAAGTTGGAATGGGCTGAAACTTTCCAGTTGAGAGCAAGTGGGCTACCAGTGCTATTTCGAAAGTGCGCCACCATCTTCAAGGACGAGCTTGGGAAACTCCAGGACCTGCAGGCAAAGATTCATGTGGATCCAGGAGCAACCACTTGCTTCATGAAGGCGAGACTGGTGCCATACACACCGCGATAAAAAGTCAACAATGAACTGAACAGACTAGAGAAACTGAGCATTATACAACCTGTGCTGTTCTCAGAATGGGCAGCACCCATGATCCCCGTCCTTAAACCCAACCAGAGACTACAAACTGACAGTTAATAAAGTAGCTAAGCTAGACAGACGCCCCATTCCAAAAGTTGAATTGGTATGCCAAGCTGACAGGAGGAACAACGTACACAAAGCTTGACATGAGTCATGCTAATCAACAGCTAGAGTTAGACAATGCCTCCCGGGAATTTGCCACAATTAATACCCACCAAGGCTGGAACCAATGTACACGATTGCCTTTTGGTGTCTCCTCCGTTTGTGCTAGCTTTCAGAGAATAATGGAAAGCTTACTGCAGGGACTGCCCCAGGTTGTAGTCTATTTAGACGATATATTGGTGACAGGGTTTGCTGAATAAGAGCATTTGGCAAACTTAGAAGAAGTCTTAAAACATTTCTTGCAAGCTGAAGTGCATTTAAAAAAAGAGAAGTGCGTGTTCCAATTGAGGGAGGTAATCTATTTGGGTAGATTCACTGGGCTTCCACCCAATTAAGGAGAAAGTGAGAGCCATAAGAGAGGCACCGCCACCAAAGAATGCCTCAGAGCTCAAATCATTCCTAGGAATGATCAACTATTATGGGCGGTTCTTACCCAATTTGTCTACAGTGCTGGCCCCCCTGCATTCTCTACTCAAAAAGAACCAATGTCAGTCTTGGGAGGTGCCCCAGAAAGAAGTTTTCATAAAGGTGAAATAATTGTTGCACTCGTCCAATCTATGAGTGCATTACGACCAGACGAAAGAATTGGTGCTGACATGTGACGCATCTCCCTGCGTAGTAGAAGAGGTGCTTTCTCATTGGATGGATGATGGCACGGAACGGTCTGTGAGGTGATGTCACCAATGTCGGGTGCTACAATTGGAAAACAATGTCAGAGTTTTGACTAACTGGATTGCTCTTCAAGAGAGCAATAGTCTCAATGGATTGAATAGACTCTCTGTGCTGTACTGTTCTATGATTCTATGAAAGACAGTCTCACTTCAGATTAAAAGTTCAATTGCAGCCTTGCACTAGTCATGCAATGATGTTTTATGTACCTGTGAGAGTTCAGGGCTCCTGCAATTATCAGTGCATAAAAATTCCGGCATATTGTGCTGAGGAGCAGATATGCCATGAGTACTGATATGCTGCAAATTGCTGAACAGATTGTTTTGTTCCGCTGTTAGCCACAACGAAACCAAACAAGTAACCATCTCGCTGTGAGCCTCCCCAGCGTGTGTCACGAAATTGCTTGTCTCGCAATGTTAATACCAATGAATATCACTGCAGCAGTTTAGGGCTGGTACTTCATGCTTTAAAGACCCTGTTCATGACGTGGCTTATGGTCCTGACACAATACTCAACGTTGGAGGATTGGAGGAGAACAGTAAAACTAAAAAGGCTCACTCCCACAGTTAGTAAATTGTCCTTAGAGATCTTTTGTTCATTTAGATTTTATATTTTTTCCTGACTTTTGCTTTGTGTCTTTTTTTTTATTCTCTCGCTCATAATCCACCCATTCTTTCCCTCTCCCTATCTAATTTGACTCTAAGCCACCCTATTTCCTTCTCTGTTGATCACTCTGTTCCATTCTCTTTCCTTAAATTTCATTAGTAAAGGAAATAGACCATTGGACCAGGGGTTCAGGAGGCTCTAGATGCCCCACTGGCTTTATTATCAATTCCTATTTCTAGCAGTTAGTGGCACAAAAACAATACAACCTGAATTGTGAGAAAACAAATCTAATTCATACCCTTACAACTTCTGGATCATCCTATTAGAGTGTAATGTGCAATGAGCCATAATCAGGTTCTACTTGTGTATATTGCACCTTTAACATAATAAAACATCCTTAAGGGATACAGAAGCATTACCAAACAAAATTAGGACAAGTGACCCACAGATTGAATAAAGAGATAGGTATTAAAGGAGGAAAAAGAAGCAGAGAGTTGGAAAAGTTTAAGAATTCCAGAGCTTAAGGCGTAGGCTGCTGGACCACTAATGGTGGTGTGATCAAAATCGACAATTTGTTTTTATTCATTCATGGTATGTGAGCTATGCTGGCAAAACCAACATTTATTGCCTATCCCCAGTTGCCCTTGAGAAGGTAGTGATGAGTCAAATTCTTGAACCGCTGCAGTCCATTGTTTTGTAGGTATATCCACAATGCTATTGGGATGGGAGCTCCAGGTATTTGGCCCAGTGACAGTGAAGGAGCAGCGATATATTTCCAAGTCAAGATGTTGTGTGACTTGGAGGAACTTGCAATTGGTGATGTACTGCTAGGTTGAAGATGCTGCGGAGCTCTGAAGAAGTCATACTGACTCGAAACATTAACTCTGTTTTTCTCTTTACGGATGCTGCCAGACCTGCTGAGCTTTTTTCCAGCATTTTCTGTTTTTATGCATGCTGTTATGGACAGCTTCACTACCTGAAGAGTTGCAAATGATACTGAACACTATGCAATCATCAGTAAACATCTACTCTTCTGAACTTTCAATGGAGGGAAGGTCATTGTTAAAACAGCTGAAGATGGTTGGGCTTAGAACATTGCCCTGAGCAGTGCCTATAGCGATGTCCTTGGACTAAGAAGATTGGCCTCCAATAATCACAACCATCTTTCTTTGTGCTAGGTATGACTCTGGCTAGTTGAGAATTTTTCCTTTAATTCCCAATGACTCCAACTTTACTGGGGCTTCTTGATGCCATATTTGGTCAGGCAATACCTTGAGGTCAAGGGCAATCACTCTCACCTCATCCCTGGAATTCAGCTATTTTTTCCCATGTTTGGACCAAGGCTGTAATTAAGGTTAGAGCTGAGTGGCCCTGGTGGAATCTAAACTGGGCATAAGTGAGCAGGTTATTGCAATGTAAGTGTCACCTGATAGCACTGTCAATGACACCTTCCATCATTTTGCTGATGTTTGAGGGTAGACTGATGGGGTGGTAATTGGCCAGCTTGGTATTATCCTACTTTTTATGAACAGGACATACCTGGACAATTTTCCATTTTGTTGGGTAAACGCAAGTGTTGTGGCTATACTGGAACAGCTTGACTAGGGGCAAATCTAGCTCTAAGGCAAAGTCTTCAGCACTACAACCAGGTTATTGTCAGAGTCGATAGCCTTTGCTGCATCCATTTCTTGATAACATGCAGAGTGAATCGTATTGGTTGAAATCTGGCACCTTTGATGTTGTGGACCTCAGGTGGAGGTCAAACTGGATCATCCAATTGGCAGTTTTGGCTGAAGATGGATGCAGAACTTCAGCTTTGTCTTTTGCACTCAGCTTTTGGGCTGTCCCATCCCTGAGTTTGGGGATATCCATGGAGTCTCCTCCTCCTCTTCCTGTTAGTTCCTTAATTATCCACCACTGTGGCAGGGCTGCAGAGCTTTCATCTGCTCCATTGAATCACTTGAGTCTGTCTATTGCATGCTACTTCCACTGGTTAGCATGCATGCAGACTTGTGTTATAGCTTCACCAGGTTGGCAATTGATTTTCAGGTATGTCTGGTGCCGCTCCTGGCATGCTCTGGTACACTCCTTATTGAACCAGGATTAATCTCTTAGTTTGATGGTGATGGCAGAGTGAGGGATAAGCTGGACCATATGGTTACAAATCGTGGTGGAATTCAACTCTGCTGCTGCTCATGGCCCATAGCACTTCATATATGCCCAGTTTTAGCTGCTAGATTTGTTCTGAACCTATTCCACTTAGCATGGTCGTAGTGCCTCATAACATGACGGAGGGTATCCTCAATGTGAAGACGTGACTTTGTTTCAACAAAGACTGCATGATGGTCACTCTTATCAATACTGCTTTAGATAGATACACATACAACAGATATATTGATGAGAGTGGGGTCAAGTAGATTTTTCCCTCATGTTGTTTCTCTCACAGGTCCATTCTGGAAGATATGTCCTTCAGGTCTCAGCCAATAGTGGTGCCTTCAAGCCACTCTTGGTGATGGGCATTTGAAAATGAAACCAAAGTACATTCTGTGCCCTTGCTACCTTATGGGCTTCTTCTAAGTGCTGTTCAACATGGAAGAGTACTGATTTATGAGGTCAGGGAGGGCAGTAAATGATAATCAGCAGGTTTCCTTACCCTTGTTTGATCTGATGCCATGAGACTTCATGGGGTCCAGAGTCAATGTTGAGGACTCCCAGGGACACTCCCTCCCAACTATGTACCAATGTGCCAACACCTCTTTTGGGTCTGTCCTTCCAGTGGGATAGGATATGCCATGGATTGTTTTGGAAGAGTCTGGGAAATTAGCTGTAAGGTATGATTCTGTGAGCATCACAAGGTCAGGCTGTTGCTTGACCAGTCTGTGGAGCAGCTCTCCCAATGTGGGCATAAGACCCCAGACATTAATGCAGAGAACTTTGCCAAGAAACTGGATGAGGGGTGCCTTTGTTGTATCCGGTGCCTTGATTTATATCAGGTTATCTGATTTTATTTTTAAATGTTGCACTAGAGACCAGGAGCACAGATATCTCAGAGGATTGTGGAACTGTAGGAGATTAGACAGATAGGGAGGGTGAGACCATGGATTTGAAAGCAGGATGAGAATTTTAAAATCAGAGCCAATGTGGGACAGGGAGCACGGGGTAATGGGTGAAAGAGACTTGGAACGAGTCAAGAAACATGCAGCAAAGTTTTCTGTGACCTCGTGTTTACAGAAAGTAGAATGCGGGAAGCTGACCAACAGTTGGAATAGTTGAGTCTAGAGGTAACTAAAGCATAAATGAGTGTTTAAACAGAAGTAGGAGGCAAGCAATGTTACAGAGGTGAAAACAGGAGGTCTTAGTGATGGAGTGGATATGTGGCTGAATGCTCGTCTCAGAGTCAAAAATAACACCAAGGTTGTGACAGTCTGATTGAGCCTCAGACAGTTGCCAGGAAGAGAAATAGGGTTGGAGGTTAGGGAAGGGAATTTATAGGAGGGACTGAAGGCAATGGCTTCTCTCTTCCCAATATTGAGTTGCTTGAAATTTCTGCTCATCCAGTACTGAATGTTGGACAAGCAGTCTGATAATTTGGATGCAGCAGAGGGGTTGAGACACATGGTGGTGAAGGAGAGCTGGGTGTCATCATCTTACATGTGAAAACTGAAGCAATGTTTTTCAGATATGTTGCCAAGGGGCAGCATGTAGATCAGAAACAGGAGAGATCAAAGGTTAGATCCTTGGGGGACATTAGAGGAAATGGTGCAGCAGCAGGAAGAGAAGCCATTGCAAGTGATTCTCTAGCTTATGAATAAATAAATAAGAATGGAACCAGGTAAGAGCAGTCCCACCCACCTCAATGATGGTCAACAGGACAGGAGATAATTGGATCAGGACAGGAGGGAGCTGATTTTAAATTTTATAGGTTATAGGAAAAAGGACATGGCTTATGTCTTTAAAACCAGATTATTTATATCACTGATGGTCATTTTCACTTTTGGTGAGGGATGAAGGAAGCTAGTGGTATTGTACTGGCTGCCTTTTATACACCATGACTGATTTTCCCTCCAATTGGGTTCAATGGACAAAGCGTGTAACCTGCAACTGATAGGATACCACCAGTTTACTTTGTCCCCCACATCCAATACCCCACCGCCCCCACACTCCCCCATGCCCCTTGTTAATTGTATCAATTGAGGTTAAGCACATACAGGTGGAAGGCATTAATTGGATGGTTACTCTAGCATCTATAATAAAAACACTGCCACAGGAGTAGGATGGAATCAAGAGTGTTTCACTCTGAATAATTCCAAGTAAAGACTGCCTTTGGTTTCTTCCTTCCCTAATTGGTTGAAAATTATCTCCAAAAATGTGAATAACACCATTTTAAACTGTCCTGTTTTTTAAAAAAAAATTGGAAGGACCTTGAATTATTTAGACACTTTCTTGGGAGCTGACCTGTTTTTTTTAAAGGTTGTATGTTCACTTTGCACTGTCAGCAAATTGCCTTTTCCAAGAAGTCACATGACTTCAGCTAGATGACCAGAAAGGCACCTGAGGTGAAAGGAACTGTTTGTTTACTTGAATTTTAATTGCTGTAGAAAAAAAATTACTGCTTCTTGAGACTGCCATGGCAATTTCCTGAAAACTACCTGACTGAGATGAGTTTCTGTTTAGAACATGTGTTTTGGACTCAGTTTTGGGAATTAACCCCAAAGAAGAAGGTTGCCCAGCTCACTATCTCCCTTCCTCGACTGAAATTCGGTGTTATTATCAGTATCCAGCTAGAAATCCTCATCTCAGTATAACCTGTATTTGGAAACCTGAGAAGCTGAGATGAGAGCGCGATCCCAAGGACATTGGTCCCGCTCTGTTCGCCTCCACACTAAAGCTCCTTTGGAAAGAACTTCAAGACAACTACTGTGACCAGAGATCCGTCTTCGCATGCAGGAGCACCAGATCGACAGCGCCAAAACCCTTTGAACTTTATCCTTTTTCATGGAGTTTTCACATTTGCCAGAAGGTGTTTGTTCCCTTCAACGTCAACCCCTGCAGAGAGCCTATTTGTTTTGTCCTTTGTGTATGTGTGTGTATGTGTATGTGTGTTGGGATTTAAAGGGCTTTTATAGTTACACTTCCAGATTGCAAATTGTATGCTAACCAGTTTTTGCAACTTGCTTTTAAAAATAAGCTATGTTTCATAATAAATCAATCATTCTGAGTTTATTGGAAGATGCCTGATTAAAGTCTCTTTTACCCTGGTTCTAACAATAGCAAAAGTAAACAATGGGCCATTTGGTGAGTGAACAAAACATTTACACTTATGGTTTGACCTGTGCAGTAGTGGGGCTTGAGAAACTGAACAGTCCTCCCATCCTGGTTGTAATAATATAATACCCTGTGTTGATATTAATTGTACTAAATTTTTTGTCTATTGTGGAAAACAGAGGAGAGTTGGTTGGGGCACAAGAGTTTCTCTGCAATATAGGTTGAGGAGCTAGGAGAATTAAAACTGCAATGTCACAGTCCCACCACTGTTGGGAGAGAATAATTACAGTGTGTCAAGTTTACATAGACAGTTTCTATTATAAAGACAAATGTAGGACTGAGCAAGCCTTTTTTTTAATATGTTACATAGATGCATGTATGCCAGATTTTATGGTTACAGTTTTGTGTTATGGATCTATTAGCTTTCCTTTTAATAGTTTTCTTTTTAAAGATTTTTAATATTTTGAAAAGTTATTTTTAATGGCAGTGTGCTGTATGCAATTAGTGCTTCATAACTCCTGCACTGAAATGTTAATGATTGTCCAATTCTGATATCTTGCACATCCTCAATTTTCATTGATCCACTACTGATGACCATGTCTTCCACTGCCTGAGCCCTTAGCTCTGAAATTTCCTCCCTAAACCTCTTCATCTTTCTACCTCTCTGTCCCCCTCTACAACACTCCTTAGAGCCTTCCTCTTTGATGAAGCCTTTGGCCACCTGTCCTAATACCTAACATCTCCTTATGTGGCTTGGTGTCAAATTTTGTTAGATAACACTCTGGTAAAGTACATTGATACATTTTGCAATGCTGAAGGTGCTTTATAAATGCAAGTTGTTGCTGTTGTGATCACTGCAAGTTTAATCAGGTATGTTATCCGACAGTGATAAAATCAATGTTTAGGATGGCCTCTTAATCAACCAACTTAAAATCAGAATGATGGAATTCTCTATTACCCAAATGAATTGACAAATAGCAGTTGTTTAGAGATTAAAAATTTCAAATCACCAACTCTCCACAACCAAATTATTTGGCAACTGTGGTGAGAGGATTTAAGATACAAAATGACTTATTGGCTTCAACTAACAGCAGGAAGGTCATTCTCTCCATCTGCAATCTTACACTGCTTGTTTTCTACATCTGGTCATTTTGTGGTCCTGTTGGAGCTCTTGCAACATGTGTAACCAAAGCAACAATTCTCTCTTACGCCTCTGTAGAGTATCACTCTAGTAGTTTATCACTATAGACTTGGCATTGCTTGGCCTGGATGGGTTTTGCTCTTATTGTTACAACATTGATCATGGTCATGTACATGCATAAATATGTACAAACCCCCTGACATCTCAATCCATCAATTTAAGTCAGGCAGTCTATTACAGGCAATTGTTACCATATGCTCTATCTGTATGATTACTACTAAGGCAGTTTAATTGGGACAGATGAGATGCTTTAAAAATGTTAACACGAGCTTTAGTTACCCTAATTATTTTCTGCCCAAACAATGAAATAAAGGTCATCTGAAAAGTTTAGAATAACTATTTTAAGCATTTAACCCTTTTCCCACCAACTGTAAATGAAATTCCTGGTTTCAAGGACACAGTTAAAACTATAGAAACATAATTGATAATTTTACAAATTCTCTTGGGATGTTCTGGGATTGGAATTGGGGTCAAGAGGTAGGTTTTCCTAGAAATAGGTTGATTTTATAGTAGCTGGGAGAGGATTTTCCTCCCATTCCAGACAAATGCAATTAATTTCTAGGAGAAAAAAAACAGAACCATTGGCAGGGATGGAAATTTCTTGAGATCTTAGGCAAGAACTGGTAATGGTTCAACATTTTGTCTCCAGCTGACCTGGTGAGTTGACATCTGTATGACCAGATACCTGGGCTGATGAGCACCCTTTGAACTTTGTGGATGCAAGTGTCTGATCAAAAATTAGAATGTCGCAATATACATTTCAGTTTCTTTATTATTTCTGGAGGGTATGGTATGCTAGTGGTTATGGCACTGAACTAGTAACCCAGAAATTGGGAAATTGAATTTAGTAAGTTTGGTAATTTGTGGAATTGGCACCAGAAAAAATCAAAATAACCATGAAAGCCAATCCTACTTGGTTTAGCATACACCTGACTCCTGTCCCACACTTAATAGTGTCAGGTGTGGCTCCAAGGTAGCACTCTTCCCTCTGAGTGGGTTCAAGCTCCACTCCAGAGACGTAAGAACAATCCAGTGCTGTGCTAAAAGAATGCTGCACTGTCAAAGGTGCTGTCTTTTGAACGAGACATTGAGCTAGGGCCATATCTGCCCTTTCAGGTGGATCCTATATGGGGAATTCTTCCTAGCGTCCTGGTCCTCAATCAACACTACTAAAACAGATTATCTGGTCATAATCACATTGCTGTTTGTGGGAACTTGCTGTGCACAAATTGGCTGTTGCCTTTCCTACAATACAAGAATGATTACACTTCCATGGATCTTGGTGCCTTCCCTCAGAAGGCCTGTCTGACACTGTGAAACTCATTGTTAGAGGGATCGTAGGCATCCTACCCTGCCATGCATTGCAGTAATACACAACACGTGAACCTCTAAGATCATCTAACTTCATGCAGGAAAAGTTGTCTCACAAAGACATCATTAATCCTCCTAGGATAGGGCATTCCTTGTTTAAAAATTGAAGTATTACAATGTGTAAAGCTCAAAATTTACTTGGGGCAGGTGAGTAATGTTTTAGAACTAAGATGTGTTTCTCTGAAATTCTTTGATGTTCTTTCAAGTTGCTTCCTTTCTGATCCAGCTGGTCATTTTTTCTGCTTCTCTTCATTTTTATTTCATCCCAAATTATGTAAGAAATAATGAGATTGGAGCGGTCTTAGTTGACTGCAATTATACTATGGTCTTCAACTCTGGTGCTGATAAAAAGCATTGGTGATCAAACATGCTACACCACAGAATTTCTGGTCTTGGCCATGCTGCCATAGAGACAGTGAAATCCGTGGTGAGGTATTTTTGTGCGGAAAGTCAAGGAAGGAAAATAACTTTTGGCTGCATTTTGATGGTCAGTGCTAGATATTATTGGCAGAGGCCTGGGAGCATGTTACTTAACTCTCAGTACACTTTACAGTAGGATTGATATGTGGCATGAGGAGATCATTCAGGAATAGATTTTTAAATATATTTGTTATTGTGCTGTGAGTGTTGCTGGCAGGACAATATTTATTGCCCATTGCCAGTCATCTTCTGGGTATTAAGAAAGAAAGAATTGCTTTTATAGATCACCTTTCATGAGCTCAGGACATTCCAAACCACTTTACAGTCACTTTATACTACTTCTGAATTGTGGTCACAATTGTAATGTAGGAAACACAGCAGCTTAAAAAGTGCACAGGGAACCTGTTTTGGTGGAGTTGGTTGAGTGACAAATATTGCCCAGGATAAAATATACAGAAAGGAATTGGAAAACAAATTGCAGAATTAGCAAACCACTGGCTGTTTTTGTCCATGCCCTAATAACTGATTGCAAAATGGAAAGGCAGAAAGTCTCCAAGTGGGGAAATGCATGTTGAAGGCAAGGCAGCTTATGCTTGTGAGGTGCCACAGCATATCATTGAATGTTAGCATTTTTTGATTTTTTTTTTAAACCTGAACATATTTACTTTCAGAGAAATTGTCATTGCAGATGCATTAAGCCTTTAGTGCTACTTTCCACCGGCCCCATATTCTCTTTCCAGTGAGTGGCAGCGTGCAGCTTCACTCTTCATTGTCCACAGCTGTATTACTTAGAAGCCACTCTTCAGTAGGATGCAAACAATCCTTGGTTTTACTTTCCTCCCTTAGAAAGAGAAATCTTATGTCACTCAGTATGGGCCCTGGCACTTTCTGTGCCTCTTGACCAGGTAACTGCTTTCCATACAGTACTCTGCCAAGGAACTCAGCTTCAAAACGTTACATGCACAGGCACAAATGTTGGTCAGTGCCTATGTTCCAACTCTTGGATCATCACGGGCGGGAGACATCAGTTCTGATTATTCTGTTTATTCAAGGTCTTAAAAAAAAAAAGAGAGGATTTTAAAAGGTAAGGCAGAAATAGGATATTAAGTTGGTTTTATTTCTTTTTGGTCTGGAATCCCATCATTTTAATCTGAGTAACAAAACCAATTGTACTGAGCATGCAGAAGTATTTTTTGTCCTTGCCATGATGATTATACACATTTTCCCAGCACATTCCAATACAACTATGACATTTAGTCTCAAAGGGAAGGAAACATTCATATTTAATATGAAACCTTCAGCCACCTGTGGCTACATCCTACCCACCCTCTTCAGTATGATTGATGCAACTATTGTGTCAGAATATGACTTAATTATATCAACTGGATCCTACATCATAGAAACTGACAGAAAACTCCACCAAAACCATTAATCCCATTGTTTTTAAGGAGTATGAAATATCCTGACACCTTAATCAGGATTTCCTGCTGTGCATAACCAACCGTGAGGAACAGGCAAACTTTGCTGACCTGGTACAGGGATTTAATACTAAAAGAAAAATTAACACTTTAGCCACCTTATTGAAATTGATAGAGACAAATATGAATGGAGATAAAATAAGTGATACCCAATGTAAGTTACACACTAGTTCAAAGATTTTCAATAGTTTACCATATAGTTAAATGCATCTGCAGGATGGTAACATCTTGGACCTTATAAGGGCCTTATTGATTAAGCCCCACATCAGAACCAAAATATCCAATAGAACTTCTGAGTTTAATTGCCTCTTTCTCTAACTTGGCTACAATAATATTGTTGTAATGTGAAAAGCGAGAAACCCTGATATTTCTTTACAACAAATATTAAGCAAAAATATTAATTGCGTTAGTGCATCATTTAACACATTCAACTTTAGTTAAAAAAATTGTGTAGAAGATGATTAAATTAAAAAGTTTCAAATTCCTAGCTCATTATTTAAAAAACATTATATACAGTTGAACCCTACCATACATAATCTTTTGATGCATGCTAATTATTCTTTAATGTTTTTCAAAAACTTGATTAGTAACTACAATTTTTGTCCATGCACCTGTGAAGAATTCAATTTTGGTGTGCGAAATTCTCCTCAACCATTGGTGTTGTAAAATCACTGATTTGTTGCACAGCATTTTTCCCAACTTAGCTGAGTAAAATGGGCAGAGAGAGAGTGGGGGAGTCAGTCTGAGGGACTAAGAACCATTTAAGTCCATGTGGTCAGGGCAAGAGGGGGAATTGAACATACATGCAAACATATGAAATAGGAGCAGAAGTAGGCCATTCAGCCCCTCGAGCCTGACAGAACAGGCTCAAGAGGCAGAATGGCCTGCTTCTGTTCCTATTCCATATGTTGGTATGTATGGAGAATACTCACTGGTGGGGGCAAGTCGGTGGGGAGGGTATCTGGTCGCAGAGGCTCTTCAGGCATTCACGCTGGATCCAAAAACCTTAAAAGCCATCCAAGCTATCCATCTCCTGACTCCACAATGGCCTCACCTTGGTGAAGCTGTCAGGATCCCCAGTGCTCAGGAAACCCGGTCAACCAGAGTTAAAGATGAAAAGCTGGTGGACATTAAGGTTGGGATTTTTCATGCCCACTGGCGTTGAGTGTGTTCAGTGGCATGAGTGGACAGTATGATGCAATCAATTTCACGACGATGTGAAACCAATTCGCAATCGTCTGTTCAGCCCGCTGATGGTAGGCCGCGTTCCCCACCATTGGATGTCGGGAACCTCATTGTAATACATCAGCATATCATTATTAGGCCTGCCCGCCGGAATCTTCGCACACTGCTGGATCGTCCGCCCATGTCGGGAAAACACGCCAACGCGTTTCACAATAGCATGTAAGCGACGTGCACCTAGCGGGTTGTACTTTGCTGGGGACTTCAAGGTTTGTTTGCCTACCTTGCTTTGTTCAGCACTTGCAGTCTCCAGAGGAGATGAAGCCAGATGGATATGTGAGGGCATGTGTGTGAGAATGGATGGTGATGTCCCTTGTGCTGGCAGCGAGAGAGATGCTAGTGAATATGTGTTGGACTTGAGAGTTTAGAGTGATGAGATGGTTGTCATACCCTGGCTGCATGGATGAGATCATTCACCCTCTATCTGCATTGGATGGCGAACTGCTTCTGTGCAGCATTGGCACTGATCACCACTGCCACCACCTCCCAAGCCTGACTGGTCACGCCACTGCCCATCCTGCAGCCAGAACGGGGGTAGTGGACATTGCAGTGGGCCTCCACAACATCCAAAAGGCATTCCAGTGATACATCATTAAACCTGGAGGCTGCAGCCTTTCTGCCTTTCGTGGACATCCTCCCTGCAGTAGTCATGGGCTGGAAGCACTGAGATATGTGCGTGCGACTGGACTTTAAATATGGCGCCTGGCATGATGAAA
This sequence comes from Cetorhinus maximus, assembly GCF_964194155.1. Taxonomy (NCBI): domain Eukaryota; kingdom Metazoa; phylum Chordata; class Chondrichthyes; order Lamniformes; family Cetorhinidae; genus Cetorhinus; species Cetorhinus maximus. The sequence continues at coordinate 14,651,456 of NC_135896.1, forward strand.
TGGCGATGTGGCAGGCGAATGAGAGCCCACCTGCCATGGAAACAGCATGTTTCCTGGGAATGCATATCTAATGTGGCAGGTTTGGGACAATGTGGAGTGAAAACATGCCATTGTGGTCGTTTTACCCGCCGCTACCGCACTTAGTGCAAATCTGAGACGATTCCGCCCTAAGGCTTAAAACCACATCATCATATTTGAAGTTCACAATCACAGAATTGTTAAGTTGCAAAAGGAAGCCATTAGGCCCATCGCATCTGCAACCCACCTGCTTAGAAATTTTAGTTGTTCCACCCACCTCCAGGCTCAGTTAAAGCCATGTGTTTGAGGCGGGTTTAGGCCTGGAAGTAAATTTTTTTTTTTTACCTGCCTCAATCCCATCTCTTTGTTTAAGTTAAAATTTCCCCCAAGGTGTGGTTTATCCATTGAAAAGTGACAGGCTTATTTGTCTCCTAATGGTGTTTCCCCATTTCTAAAACCCTTACATTCTCGCAGCGTTGGCGAGATAGCAAATCAATAACGTATCCGAAAACAAAGCTAAAAGGGTGAGTCAGATACAAAAACAACAGCCATAGAAACTCACGTTATTCTTAAGCAAAAGCCAAATACTACGGATGCTGGAAATCTGAAATGAAAACAGAAAATGCTGGGACACCCAGCAGGTCGGGTACCATCTGTGGAGAGAGGAACAGAGTTAATGTTTCAGGTCTGTGACCTTTCATCAGAACTTTTTGAACTATCAAAATCATACTATTCTTGCAGTAAGAATCTTACTGGAATTGGACGTCAAACAATGAACAGCTCAGTAATTTTAATTACGAAGCATAATTACATTAGAGATGGGCTGCCATTGTACCTGGAAAGAAAAAAATCACTGAACAGCTGAATGTCACAATGATGTTATGTATAAGCGATTAAATATTTTCACAATGCATTTCACACATCACCATGCCCAAGTGTTCGGAGAACAGTTTTGCAAAATACTATCATATAGATAAATAATGGAGCAAAAAGTGAAAATGATTTCAGGAAACAAGCTGGAGAAGGGATCAAAAAAGGCAAATATTAACCATTAAGGTTTTAAACTTTAAAGATAGGCGCTGAAGGTACGATATGGGAAAACAAAGTTTCAAATTATTTGGGAAAGAGGAAAAGAAAGATAAGAAAGGGAAGCTGAAAGAAGAATGGAGAAACAAATCAGAGAAGACATTAGGAAAACTAGATAGAGGTGCATTGTGTACTCTTGTAGAGAAAAAAAAGGGTCTCCTTTAAGGATGAAAGAGGTAACAATAATGTGGCTTAGTTTTAATGATTTGTTTTAATATGTTGTACCCGTGTTCTTCAAAATACTGTATTAGATCGGTACAGCATGCAAACAAAATCAAAACTGCCAAATTGCCCGGCGGGGGGAGGGGCGTGGTTAAGGCCTGGAAGAATGGAGTGTTAGGTTTGAGGTACAAGTGAATACGTTGGATCTAACATTTGCATTTTTAAATAAGTTGAGAGTTTGTTTGAATATCAAAGGGAAGTCAGAGGAAACAAGAAACACGTTTGCATCTTGCAGGAGTTCCATAGGTAAACAGAAGATCGTATTATTATAGTGTACTGACCTGAAAGCAAAGGCAAATCCTAATATAAAAGTTTTTATATTTGGAAGTATTTTAAGTTTCAAAGAGGTGAGAGAACAATGGAACATGAACTGAAAGGGGGAAAAGGGTATTTTACAGATACTATGGAAAGCTTAAGGTCGCTGTGAGATGGAGCTGAGCTGAGCTGTTAGCTGCAGTTCGCAGCTGGGAGAAGAGGCAGTTTGAATCAGCCATCCAGTCAAGCCAGAGGAGTCTTGGGCTGCAACAAGTAATTTTGATCTGAAATCTTGGATTTCCAAAGAATGGAAGAGAGTTAGAGGTTATGTGTTATGTCTTTATTAAAGCCACAGCAGTTTGCCTTGGGTAACATTCATGGATTTTTAAACATCTATAAGGGAGTATTGCCTGGAAGGTGTTTACGTGTGGGTCTGACCAATAAGCCAAGTTTCCCTCTGGGATTTGGTTTGCACAGCAATTAACATCAGCTGTGGTTATAACACTATCCTATTCCTTTCATCCCTATTATCCACGTTTCATTACTTCTTCCTATGCCAGCCCAATCCCCCTTTCTACACCTTCCATGCAATACCCCCACTCCCAAGCCTCACTCCCTCCTATGTATCTCCTATTTTCCCCCACCTCCTATGCCGTTCCTCTCCCTCACTGTCCCCATCTCCATGCTGTTGGCCCCTCCTTGCACCTCTCAATGTTTCCTCACTCTCCCTCCCACATTCCACTCACTGACACTAATGTTGAGGAATTCATTCTGTGAAGAACTGGGCCCCAACAGATGCCTTGCATCAGATGGACCAAAATATTGCAATACTCAGTACATTATTGCAATATTTGGCTACTGAAAGTTTTAAAACATCTAGATAAACGTCTGTCCACCCACAAGTGCAGAACAACAGACTTAAATCAACCCACTGCCTAATCAAAAAATGTGGACAGACAAAAATTGTGTATTATTATAGATTCTTTCAGTTGATTTCTGTATTACAGAACTGGGAAAATATTTGTTTAGGAAAGTATGTATTACATCTGCTGAAGACTGCAAGGGTATGTTATAGAGCAACAGATGCAATGTTCAATTAAAATAAATCACCTCAGCAACACAGTTCATGGAGTGCAAATGGGGTGAATAGATTGGAACCTTGGACTAATACCTTGGAACTTTTGCTTGATAATCTTCAGTAGTTCAGAAAACACTTTGGAAGCTTAACTTGTTGAAACTTTTACCTACCTCAGGAGGCTAAATACAGTCAGGAGTCTGACAATGCAAGTTGTACACACCCTTCTCTAAGAATTGACTGCTGTTTCTGGAGTGAGGGAAGTTTTTGAAGAAATTTTCAAAGATTTTGCAATCACCTGGCCACTCATTTATCCTTACAAGTTGGGGTACAGCAAAATTGGTGGACAACTTGGCAGTAAGTAACTTGAAGGCTTGAAGTTGACAGGACAGATTGAGAAAGATAGTGTTCCAATTCCAGGGGTACCAGCTTAAGGCAATTTGCAAAAGAACCAACAATGACATGAGGAAAAACTATTTTTATGCAGCAAGTGTTAGGATCTGGAATATTTTGTCTGAGTGTGTGGTGGAGGCACTTTCAATCATGCCTCTCAAAGGGGAATTGGATAATTACCTGAAGAAATTAAATTGCTTGGGGAAAGGATGGTGGCGTGGGCCTAGTGGAGTTGCTGGCAAAAATACCAAGCTTCTAAGTGGTCTTCTTCATTAGCCTAGAACAATGGAGAAATTATAGACAGCACCAATTGAGTTGTATGATCTTCCACAAGAGGAAGGGGAAGATCAAAGTGCTGATGAAATGCAAGAACATAATAGCATAAGGTCATATGAAATAAGAGCTGAGGTAGGTCATTTGGCGCATCAAGCTTGCTCTGCCAAACAAGATCATAGCTGATCTTCTATCTAAACTCCAATTTCCCACTCTCTCTCTCCATATCCTTTAATTCCCTTGGTACCCAAAAATCTATTGATCTGTGTCTTGAATATACTCAACAATCGAGCATCCACAGCTCCCTGGAGTGGAGAATTCCAAAGATTCACAACCCCTTTAGTGAAGGAATTCCTCAACTCAGTCATAAATGACCAACGTCTTATTCTGAGAACGTGTCCCATGTTCTAGATTTCCCAGCAGGGGAAACATTATCTCAGCACCTATCCTGTCAAGCCTCTTAGGAATTTTATGTTTAAATTAGATCACACTTCATTCTTCTAAACTCTAGTCTACTCAATCTCTTCTTGCAGGACAATCCCCTTATCTCATGAGCCAGTCTAGTAAATCTTTGTTGCACTCCCAATAGGGCAAGAATGTCCTTCTTTAGGTAAGGAGACCAAAGCCACACATATATTCCAGGTTTGGCCTCATCAATGCCCTTTCTTTACTCTTCTACTCCAATCCCTTTGTAACAAAAGTTAACATAATTTGCCTTTCAAATTGCTTGCTGTACCATTATATTAACTTTCTGGTGATTCGTGTATGAGGGCACCAAAGTCCGTTTGAATACGCTCCCAATTTTCAAAGTCAGACAACAAAGTTATGAATTAACAATTATAGATAGAATCAGAGAATCTTATATTCAATTCATTGTACATATTCCAGCCCTTTGTAGAGCTATCCAATTAGTCCTCCTGCTCTTTCCCCATAGCCCTGCAAATGTTTCCTTTTAAAGCATTTATCCATTCCATTATGAAATTTACTATTAAATCTGCTTTCACCATTCCTTCAAGTAGTGCAATTTAAATCATAACAATCTTGATCTCTATAAACAATTTATATACACATCTCCTCTCCTAGTATCCTAAAAGCTAGGAGATCTCAATTAGTTTGATTCAACTACGCTGGAGTTTTTTTCTTACTAGCTCCTTTTATAGCTCTCAACACTTTGACGATGTTCGTTAGAAATTCTTAACCGCCAACCTCGATCAAAAACCAGGATGCTGTCATATCCATATCTAAATTAGTCATGAAGTTTGTTTATAGTTGAAAATCATGTTAAGACTGCCTCTGAAGCTTGTTACCCAAGAGACTAAACAAACTTTACAATATATGTAATAAAGTAGGATGAGGCTAAAGGTGTCTTTTTAAACTTTTGTATTGTGCCCGATTTAAAAGGGCAGCTAGCTGACCAATACAGAACCAAATTGTTTCATATTTGTCGCAAGCTACACAATGAACATCTGCCTCCTGCGTGGCAGAACTTACAGAAGACAGCCCAAGTCAGCTACCCTAATGTTGTATATGCCCCAAGTCCAGTGGTGCATAACAGGCTTGTTGATCACCCATTACTTAATACAAATGCTTCCGACAGGAAGACATTCCGGCCATGAAGCCGACTTCCCCTCTATGGTACACAGAAAGGTTTATGTGAGCCATCGCTCTTTTCCTTTCTGGCACCTCACAATTCAGGTCTGGACCTCATACATGAACTAGAGGAAGCACTTACCTTATTAAAAGCACAGGTATTCTGAAGCACCACCTTGGCACCATAAGCCCATTGAACACGCAGTGCCCTTTTTCCTTGCATTGGGATGGTGAGAAGATTAATAATTACACTTTATCCATGGGGCAGAGGGTAACAAACATGAGAGATGATGATTGTGCTTTGGACTAGGTTGGCAGAGAGGATATTAGTGACATGAGTTTCATGGTCCTAGAATTAAGTCGCTGAAAGTCAATTCTGTTGACCCCAACTGTTTATGGAATAAAATATGTAACTTGGTTTTGAAGCAAATATACATCATTCTGCATTTTTTTTTCCTTTTAACCAAACCAGACAATCTCCTATACTGTTGTTCATTTTAGTCTAAGATCCAGGGCAAATTATTGGTGTTTGACAGACAAAGTAGGCTGCCCTTATAAAGACACTGCTTATATATCCCTATGGGGAAAAGTGACATCAATAGGTTGTGGGGTTAATTACTGTTGTCAAAAATGTCTTTATCTCGACAGTTGTTTGGCTCCATTCCTGGGGGTTATTTCAAAAGAAGAAAAAAAAGATGCCTGGCTCTCACTTTTTAAGATTCTATAAAATACCAATAAATCACAACTGAACAAAATGTAACATCTGGAGTATAATGGAGGCTGTCAAATCTTTTATATAAATAGATAAAATGTTTAATATTTTCTTCTGTTACATAGCTGAATTTCTAAAAATATTACAAAAATGAAAAAAACGGCCACACCACATTTATTCAGCGACTTTTAATCATAAACAGTATAAATATTCGAAAAAGACAAATTCAAGAGCATCCATACCAACAAGCATTGCAAACAGCGTTCGAAATATAAAATCTGTACCAGTCTTTTACAAATAAATAATATTCAGTTCACAGACAAAACTGTTGAGCTGGACTATTTACATGGTACATTATTAAAACCATCCTAGTCTGGCAATACTAGTGATATGGTGAGAACTTTTACCTTGAAGTGGACAACACATGATCCAGTGCATTCTGTAAGCAAAGTGCCAGCTGGAGCTTATTTTGTTTTCTCCTTTACACGTTTTTTGAGATCACCTCCTTACTAAGAGTTATTGGAATAACAAATGGAACTATACTATTGGTCTTGTGGCCAAAATAGTCTTTGCATCAACCGTATATCACCATACCCTCACCACAAGTGAAATCCCACGATACCATGTTGTGATGGTAGATTGTATTAATGTTCTGGAATGGCCAAAGATGACACACAAAGCTCTGGCGTTAGGAAAGGGAACAAGGATTGGATCGAATATGTTTTCGTGAAATCAATGCCTTCATTTGTTAAATCACTTCCGCGGTTTAGGACAAGAAACCCCCACAGGCTATGTCCATTTACCAGTTTTCAGTGCTGCAACCATCAAGATGCATTAAAGCAGATTCTATGTACTGTAGAACTCAGCATTGATGGAAATTAAAACAAATTCATTTCAATCTGCTTCCAAAAAGACAAATGATACAAAGGTGCTAGCCAGTAAACGCACAACAGTTGCCCGTCGTCTGGCCATGATTGCAATGAACCTGATAGATTAAGACAGAAGACTCCTACACTCTATGGAAGAGTCAGTTAACTGAAGAAACCTATGAAATGTTAAGTAAAAGCAGAAATTATTGGAAGTACACAGCCAGTCTGTTAGCATCTGTAAAAAGAAAAGATAAATTGACATTTCAGACTTAGGTCCTACATCAGGACTTGAAAGTGAAACTGATTTATTTTTCGGTTTGCAGTTCTGGCAAAGAATCCACGTCAAGATCTTTTTTTTGCTTCTGCTGACAGACCTGCAGTATATCTCTTATACTTTCTGTTTTTATTTCAACACTTGCAGTTTCTTCTGTCAAATAACAGTGGAATCCACACAGGGTAAGTACTTTCACTTAAGTGGTGATGCTGATACTAATGATTACGAATTTAAAAAAACCCATGCAGCACTTTCTCATCACCATGTCACATCCCAAGCTACTGTTTTTATGCATTTAAAAGTTTTTTCTCCCTTTTTCAGAATGAATGATAAACTAAAGTTAAAAACATCTTCAAGTTAAATATTGGAGGGTAAAAAAATAAAAAAAAATCACTATTTTAATTGTGTCTGCCAATTTAAATGTCCTCAATGGACATTTCTAACTTGTCTGCATTTCAGCTGGCTGTAATGTGTCTACATTGGTAAGAAACGTCTGCTAAATATCTTTTCACAGCAGTAAATGTCTCCGCTCAGTAAGTGGGAAACATCTGCTATGAAACTTTTTTAAAGCAGTATAGATGAAAATGTTAAGAGTTAAGTAGTCTCATCATTGTGATTATTCCTCCCCATTCTTTTCCACTTACTGCTGAAAATAATAATCAGATCACCATGATCCGAAGTTGTGACAGTCCAGTAAAACAACTGATTAATTCCTGCAGCCCTCCCCCACCTATGCATACCATCTGTCTCAGTGTACTCTTTCAGCATTGGAAAGGCTTCCCCCGCCAGCATTCTTCCTCAACGTGTTTTATAAGCCCTTTCTCCTAAAGATACTCAGCGCATTCCAAACCCCCTTGCCCCCATTTAATTCCTCATACCAGTAGACCATTTCCTCACCACCATGCTCCTTTCAAACACACTTTCTTCCCTGAGCTCACACTCCACTCTCCCCCTTCCTATGCTATCCTGCTCACCTATGCTCTCACCCCCCACTCCCCTGCCCAAATCTGCTCCCAGATATTCAAGATGACAGACTCAATAACAGCCCTGAAAAGTTAGCATCTAGGAAAACATGATTGGTTTGTGCACCCACACAATTCCCCTGAAGTATGAAAAATGACCGTGCAAATGTCACAACTAATGTACCTACTTGCAAATGTTATGTAAAGAAAATGTAAGGCAACTGCATTAAATATGTAAATCATTGTACAATCTCTCTCTTTAAAGAATATATTAATTGCTAAATGTTTGGCTGCTTTCTTGGTTGGATTGTAATGATAGGCTTTATTAAATAAAATTTACTAAAAAATAATTATTTAATTTCACATTGAGAACTTACATTTAGGTTAGGCTCTACTTTTTATATAAAAACTTTGAAGTTTAATCCTGTTTATCTATTAAAACGGTTTGGTATTAAAATAGAACAGTACTTTCAGATGAGGAGGAAGGAGAAAAAGACAGTGGACAAAATCTATTGGCAGCAATGAACCGAGAAGGACCACACACAATGGCTGTATTAAATGAACTGGTTCTTGTAATAAAACAATATCAACAGCGGTAAGAGAAATCCCTGATCTATGTATGCCTTCCTATTCAGTCTAACCTAACAATGTGCTACTTCTAAACTATTTCTGCCCCTTACTTCCAGGAAGACATATTTCATGCTTTGCAAGGTCACTTCTGAGTTTTGTGTCTTTACCATATGCATGCTATAATTATACCTGCAGTCTAAGTTGAGAATCAGGAACCAATCTTAACCAAGAGGAAGAAGTGGTTCTCCCACTTCTCTTTGAAGTCAGTTTAGGCCTCGACACCCAGTTATACTTGAAGGTTTACCATTTTGAAGCCAAAACTGTTTTGTTCCAATTCTAAACCTCTAAGTGTGAATGCACTGTTAGACAGAGCACTCTCTCCTCTCATTGCACTGAACACCCAGGTGCAGATCATAATACCTCCCAAATTCAGTTGCAATCCTACCCCCCAAAGTGCAATGTGGTCACAATACAGTTTTTTAGGCAGCTAAATGCAAACCACTGAGGGCTCTGGATAACACATCCAGAAATGAACGTACAATTCAAACCAGTATTTATAATAACTCCACAATTAATCACACAGAATGGACTTCTTCATTAGAATCAGCCATGTGAACTTCTAAATTACTCATATCTTCAGGTCATCACCCAGGCTGCAGATGCCCTCATTGATGGAACAGTGCAGTCAGCTCAGTTCAGCAGCTCCTTCCCCAGTTTTCAGAGCCAATGTTTAGGAGCTGTTAAAAACAACCTGAAGATCTACTAAAAGGCAAGAAGTGTTATAGAAGAAAGTAGTTTGAAAGCAAAATTCCTTTTAACTTCATAAATCACATGATTTTAAAAAGAAAATGATTCCCATTAATAGAATATTTATTTGGGCTCACCAACACATCCAGGTAAATACCTGACACTTTAGCAGAGGTGCTAATGCCTAATCAAGAAGTGGATACTGCCCACTTTACCTTTAATGACTTTCTTACTCCTTTAAACAATGTAATCTCTTTAAATTGTGAACTGATGACATTAAATAGCACTGACCAAACCCAGGATAGTGACTGCTCAGGATGAGAAAGCATCACATCCCAGCAACAAAAACAAAGCAGTCAGTGAACTTTTCTTAAAGAAGGGACAAGCTCCAGAAACCAAATTCCCACATAATGCACTCAGTTATTGTCACGTGATTTTGGAATTTCTTAGAGAGAGAAATAGAGATGAGAGGGAGGGAGAGAAAGAAAGAGAGAGAAACTGGCCTTTACCTGTACTAAAAGAATTTTAATAAAACTCGATCTATTCATTTCTTCTTAGAGGCATGTATTATGAAGTAAAGTTACTTTAGATGATGTGAGCTGCAAATAAACTTTGATTAAGGTCACACCCTTTCTTGATCTCTAACCTTTTTGTTGTAACATCTGTACTGAGAGCTGGCCATATGTGGAGGAGTGTGGAGGAATGCAGGTTATGACTTCTTTTGACAGAGAATGGATGAGGAAAAATTCACAGTGCACATAACCAACGTACCTCTGTGTTACTGGTATTTGAGTGGGGGATTATAAAAGATTGAAATAGGCAGGATAAAAGAAATCCTGATTTTGAAGTCTTTTGTTCTGTCTGTAGCTGATACTATATCTAGCAAACATTGTCTTAGCTGAGACATTGAAACTAGAGACAGTCTCCACCCCCGGTGCTTCAGCTTACGACATCCCTGTAATAAAAAGACTGGATCCATGCAGCCCAGCTGGTCTCCAGTTGTATTGGAAAACCTGTCTTTAAACACCACTTTAGGCAACCCACAAAATAATTATCAACTTCCAACCAGAATTATCTGCAGTATATCACTGCTTGATACAATATGAATGTCTCATCTCAACTATGTAAAATAATCATTTCTTTTTAATGAGGTCCTAATAACAAGGCTCCTAACTGCAACCTTTCAGAGAGAATTTAGCATATAACTGAGAATTGGGAGAATTGCTTATTTTCCACCTCTAGCAGTCTCAAATTTTTTAGTGTGAGTGTTATATGGTACTTGATTTACAATAATGCACTGGAGACGGTTATTGCTCCCATATTACAATCGCCTTCATTGTTGATCAACTCATTCTTCTTCCACTTCACTACTTTAATTATTTAACTTCTGAATACTTCTGAAAGTTGCATCAGTTCGGATGATAGTTCAACCACCTGATATGTTAATTCTGTTTCTCTCTCCATAGCTGCTGCCTGACCTGCTCAGTTATTTCCAGCATTTTTTGTTTCTATTTCAGATTTCCAGCATCTGCAATATTTTGCTTTTTTAATAGTCCATCTGGAAATTTGAATGAAATCTTAACACCAAAACAACACCTCCCTTTTGTGAACCTGCAATTGGTTGGAATCTATCTCAGCAGATCAACAACAAAACAGTTCACAGAAAAAGTGCGGTTATCTGAAGGTTTGAGAGTTTGGCTGTTACAGTCATTGATCAAGGTGGAGGCCAACAGCCTGACTATAGTTCAGTTGAGAGAGGAGCCTGGGAGACAGGGCACAGAGCCTGGCATTGCTTTCAGTTTCTTTCACAGTTGAGTGCCTGGTACCATAGGATGACCTTGCATAGTCAGAGGTCAGAACAAAGTCACTAGAACTCTCAACCACTTGAGATTGAAAGTCCAAGTACAAGCCCTTTAGCAGTCATGTGCGCAAAATGCTGTTTGACACATAATGCTGTGTGCTGCAGGAACAGATTGACATAGGGAGTTCAGTGATTGCTTGTGAACATTCAGAATAGTCTTTTTTCTATTTCCTGACAAATCTCTGAAATCTCTAAAGCATCTCCCAGATTAAGTTATTGGTAAATCAGGCAATTGCAGAAGGATGTCATTGATCACAGAACCTGGAAAACCTCAGCTTTGGAACTGATTGCTTGTGTGAACTGTTGGCATTACAGGCTGAGCTTGGAAAATGTTGACTGTAGCATGCTGATCGCTCATTATCTTTCAAACCTGCTCACCCAGCAGCTGAAGGTTCAGGTTGGAATAGAGCTGTGATTACCATCCATTTCTGTCTTGAAAGTGGTGTGGCAGATATGGGAAAACCATGGCAATCATTAACTTAGCAGTCCCTGGACCCTGTGCTTCTTTTCTCAGCATGCCACTGGATAGATCCACTTTTTATATCCCAAAGCCTCATAGTTACAGCATCCCAAATCCTTCGCTGCCTTCATTAATGGCCAGTTTCAGCATTTTGTGCAGTTCCTCGTAGGAATCGTAAGTAGGAAGGCACAACTGGTTAAAGCTAGATATATGCATAAAAAGAGTTGGTCAGTACAAAAATCACTCACAGTTGATCAATAACTTCCACCACTATTGTCAATGAAACCTATACTTTTGTGATCAAGCATAAGCACCATTTACTCAGCGTTAGCAGTATTGCTTGGTATCTGTACAAGGAGTGAGGGGTTTGGGGAAAAGAAATAGATCTGGGGGGAGGGGGTAATCTACCCCTGAAACGTTTTTATTTCTGTCACTTCATTGTAGAAGATTTTGCAGTAGAATTTATCACATTCTTTTAATGGCATGTATCTTTCCTCTCCGTCCCAAAACACCTCTCCCTGTTTCTGCTCACATCCCTCTCTCTTTCACTATCATTCATATTACGTCATCTTTTTTTCCCCCCACATAAGGGCTCATGGGTTTGAGGGTAATAAATTAAATCCCTAACAAAGAAACACAGCCTAGGGCTTCTATTTTTGAAAATAGAATTCCACCTTTGTGTACTATATGAGGAAACTCGTTGATCTGAGAAATACTGCCTACATAGGACAGGAACCTTGAGTCTGTTCCACCATTCAGAGAGATCATGGCTGATCTGAATCCAAATTCTATCCATCCACTTTGGTTTCGTATATCCTTTAAAACCTGTGTGTCTCGCAATGATTTATTGATAACAAAACAAAAACAGAAATACCTGGAAAAACTCAGCAGGTCTGGCAGCATCGGCGGAGAAGAGCAAAGTTGACGTTTCGAGTCCTCATGACCCTTCAACAGAACTAAGTAGAAATAGCAAAGGGGTGAAATATAAGCTGGTTTGGGGGGGGGGGGTGTTGTTGTTGGGACAAGCAGCCAGTGATAGGAGGAGATAATTGCTTGTCCTAACAACCCCCCCCCCCCCTTAAACCAGCTTATATTTCACCCCTTTCCTATTTCTACTTAGTTCTGTTGAAGGGTCATGAGGACTCGAAACGTCAACTTTGCTCTTCTCCGCCGATGCTGCCAGACCTGCTGAGTTTTTCCAGGTATTTCTGTTTTTGTTTTGGATTTCCAGCATCTGCAGTTTTTTGTTTTTATCAATGATTTATTGATCTGAGACTTAAAGTTTTTTATTGAGCTAGCATTTTGTGGGAGGGCTCTCCACACCTCTACCAACCTGTGTGCCAGGAAGTGTTTCCTAACTTCTTCAGATGTGGTAGCAGTACTTGAGGGGTAGCACTGAAGGGAAAAAAGTGCATGGTGCCATTTTCAGTGGCTGGAAAATTAGCATAAACCTTTCTCCTGAAACACCAGAGGGTATGTGCCCTATGCCCACAACTGCACTCCACCTGTATCCCTTTTGCCTAACTACTTACCAAGTGTGGGCTGTGGGTAAGGTACTCTGTGTAGGTGCTGCGATGATCTGAAAAGATGGGCACATCGCCACAAATCCTCCTGGAGGGAGCTGGGAGGAACCGGTTGTGAACTGCAACAACCGAGCAAGCTCTTCCTGGGTGAAACTGGATACCACTGTCCAGAACCACTTCATTACCTGTGCGTGGGGGCAAAAGAGAGAGGGGCAGCATAGATTTAAGAATTCTGACCACCTTAAATCACTACTACTATTCAATGTCACTAATCTGGCTGCAGTTCCTGGTTGGTGAAGCTACCAAACTACAACATGTGAAGTTTTTATTCCTCAATAGTGATGACAAAACACCAAATCACCCATTCCACAAAAGCCACTGGCAATTATCATCCCATACACAAATGCAAGCAAGACTTGCCCCGTTTCAGTCTAAACTGATTTATATAACAAACATTAGTAAAGGGCGAGTTATACCACAATGGTAGTGCATATCAAAGCGAAGCAATTAAAGTTTATCCTGACAAAGGGCATATACCCAAAGCATTTTCCAGGGCTGTGCATTTCAAACATTGTGTGTTTTATATTAAAATCCTTTGTTTGCCAATAATACACAAAGCCCCAAGCCGCACCAACAACCATGTTACAGTTTCGCAGCTTGTTGCTATCTAGGGTTTACCTTCTCTCGGAAGTGCCAGGACCCTCCAACAATGACAGCATGTGCCTTGAAATCAGATACATTGATGTTGCCAGTCCCACACATCAACAGCTGGGGGTCAGAATTTAACAATGAGAATCAAAAAAGTTTTATCAACCTGCTAAAAAATGAAACATTAACGAGCAGCAAAGTCAACACGTATCAATTTTATTTGGAAAAGATCTGCGGATCTGCTGTAACGTTGCCCACAGTCCCAGTATTAAAGCGTGTGGCACAGGAGAAAATGGGGGAAGGAGGGTGCAATTAAAGAACAACAAGTTCACATAGGCTGCTTCCATTACAATTGTGGGCATAGGAATTTATAATTGAAAAATTGGCAGGAGGGGTGAAAGAAGAGGATAGCTTCAAAAGCCACTAGTTGTAAGAAATACCTGGTGAAAGAACTGCCATAATTCAATCACAAAAGGGGAAATTGTGAATGCTGCAAATCGAAGAAAAGCTGGAAGCACACAAAAGAGAAAAAAAAGGCTACTGTTTCAGACATCACACTGTCTGTCTCTTTCAGAGACCATAGACACCCATTACACATTTTCAGCTTTCAACTGGAGAATCTCAGTATCACTTTGGATAAGTACAGGATTTTAACGCTTACGAGTGAAAACAGAGAAGTTGCAAAAGTAGAGCAACATGGATAAAAAGATAATCTGAGAAACAGTGATGACAGAGCTAATAATACTCCTGGGATTTTTGAAGAGTGGACAGAAATAGGTTTGGAAAATGAACGAAACTAAAACAACAGCAAGCCAAAAGACCGAATTTCGCTTTTAACCAAAACAAAAATTATATATATTTTATTTAGTCAAATACCTTAACAATGCCACAGTATTGTACACACGTTCAGAGCAGCATCTCACTAAATTGCTTGGTATGGGCCTTCATTCAAAATGATCAAGCCAATCATCATCCTGACTTGGAACTATATTAATGTTCCTTCACTGTTGCTGGGGTAAAATCCTGGAAGACCCTCCCTAACAGAACTGTGGGTGTACCTACACCACATGGACTGCAGCAGTTCAAGGTAGCAGTTCGCCACCACCTTCTCTGGGGCAATTAAGGATGGGCAATAAATGCTGGCCTAGGAACACATCCCGTGAGCAAATTTTAAAAAATGACACACACGACAGGAAAAATTCATGTCAGATGCTTCCAGGAGAAAGCAAGCAGTCCAGGAAAGTAGCAGCGCATAAATTTCTTAAATCCATAAGTAGAAACTTGACAACAGGCCGCATCTCTTGATCATGGAATGGTGATCTTACTTATCCACCAAGCGCTTCATCTTAAAATTGCCTATGTTGCATATCATAGCATTGTAGTGTTCAATTGTAGTTTGCAGGACTACCCTCAACCTGTAAACAGACATTAAAAACAAAAAGTGCTGGAAAAGCTCAGCATGTTCTAGAAGAGTCACAATGGACTTGAAACATTAACTGTTTTTCTCTCTTCACAGATGCTGTCAGACTTGTTGAGCTTTTCTAATACTTTCAGTTTTTATTTCAGATTTCCAGGATCCGCAGTATTTTGCTTTTATGTTACTGCAAACAGACGTTGTTGGCACCAGTTTGCATTCTAGGCTCATTAGTGCCATCTAGTGGTGTGAAGAGCTTAGTGCAAAGTTCCCGCAAAACCAAAAATCAAAAACAAGAGAATTAACAACATAACATTTCATTGGTTATCCAAATGACCACATCTAAATGGTGAGGCATTCAGAGCAGTGAGGTTCTGAATGGTTTTTTGCTGATTCTAGTTGTTGGCATGGGGAGATACAAAAGAAAGTCAGCCAGGCTTCCTGCAAAATGCATATCTTAATATTGAGACAAATGTGCCAAAATATTAGCCTCAAGGCAAAGTCACAACCAATGTTCCCTATAAACTCAGCCACTCAGCAACTAATAAGGAGCAGAAGCTGCTCACATGTTGTCCCCTTTAAAGATACCGCAAATACCCAGAGATGCAAAAAAATTTAAAAGTATTGTTCATTTAAATAAACAGGCCGCGCACATGAACAAAATTTTAGAAGGGACATTGGTCGCAGTGATATTGAATGAGCCACTTTATGTGTCATTACATACCTCTAACTCATTTTCATCAAATATAGCCAAGAGATTTTCTGGAATTAATTCATTCAAACCTATATAAAACAGAAAAAAATGTGAAGCTATCATTTAGAGAAAAGCTTCCTTAATTCACATTCTCCTTTTTAAACAGTGACTTCACTTTGAAAATAATTAATTAACTGGGAAACAATCAGAGATGTTCTGAAGGCAAGATAGGTATAACAATCCCAGGTTTGTTCTTCCTTTTTGTATTTTTATTCCACTATTATTTTGTCTGCTTGGCCTAGTGCTTACAACTGATAGGAACAAGGTGCATGCTCAGTCTAAGTCATTGTCAATGCCCTTGCAGTTAGGAAGTACCAGATTACCCAGATATGACAAAGATACTTCAGCCTTTGCTTATTATCTCCCTTCTCAATTGGCTATTTCAGGAATTGAGGGCAGCGATTTAAACTTGCAACTTTCCGGAATCCAAGGCAGCAGTTACTTTTCTCACCCATTTTCGGAGTTCTCTTCACCTCTTTGGCACACTTTATTCAGTGCTAGATGGAGTATTTAGCATTCATGAGACTTTCACAATGGACTCTCACACTTTGAAGGACAAGGTTGGTAGAGGCAGAAACCCTCATAACATTTAAGAAGTATTTGGGTGTGCACTTGCGATGCAATACAAGGCTATGGGCCTAGTGCTGGAAAATGGGATTAGAATAGTTAAGTACTTGTTTGAGTGGCGCAGACTCAATGGGCCGAAGGGCCTTTTCCTGTGCTGTAGACCTCTATGACACATGGCCAAGATGGAGGAGACAGGGCTTCCTATTTTAAAAGAAACATCATCTTCCCCTCTGCCCCAACTTATGGATCACAAACATTTATAAAACTCTGCTGTAATAAGTGTCTTCTCACTAGGTTGATTTTCGCATTGAAAGAAATCTCTCAGTTGATATTGTTTTGACTAAAAACAAAGATATCAAAGTGTATTGTGGTACCAAATGCATGGATATGAACTCAAAAGGAGGAAAGCGAATACCGTTTATATTTTAACTACATTACACAGAAGTTGATAAATACGTGGAACAGACTGTGCTAGAACATGAGGACTGTCTACACAGTGGTCACCATCAAGCAGGATGCTGTTCTTAGAATAAAGGACTGGAGGGTGGGTTATCCAAGATGACTCTTTAACATCTCTCAGCAGACAAACTCTAGATCTGTTGGAAGAAGGAATTAGGCAGGGGACACAAAAGTAATTGTCCTTGCAAAAAAAAAATAATGCAAACATTTGGTCATGAACAAAGGGCAATCTCTAGTCCTTATGTTAAACATTATGATTTATTTTTTGGCCACTTAGACCAATTATACAGGACTCCACAACAAGGGCAAATGCTTCCACTTCATTTCTATTCATTTTCCATCATTGCTGACCAGGTGTGATATCATACCTTTAAGGAAACACTCCACTTCCTGCCGCACCTGATTGGCCAGTCTGTACTGTGCCAGCATGTTCAGGTAGAATATCTTGTTGTCATTGGTTACTGGTATCTGTGCACCTCCTGCTATCAGTTCTATAACCTGAGAGGGTATAAAATGAACAATCTCAAAGTGATAATCCAAGAAAGGATATGGGGAAGCTTTCAAATCGATACTGCCAGTAAACTCAGTGATTCCAGAATTGGCTCCAAGGTACTAGGATAAGGTGCAAACGTAAAGCACTGGGTCAGAGAGGGGAAGTTAGCCAGAAGTTGAGATTCAAATCAGAACCCTCAATGTAGGGGGCATAACAGGTTTCACAAGCTACAAAGAGTGTTTCATAAGTTAAGGGATTGATTTAAATTGCAGCATCTCAAATGCAGTAATCTTAGTATCTTTATGGGCCATCAAATACAGGAATGGACAGAGAGGTAACATGCTGCTCCTCTAATAACAAAGAAAAATAGTTCTGGGTAATGAAGCAGAACAAGTAGATCCAAAGCAAGGAGAAAATAAATAGATTTAGGTTCAATGTAATAATGGAAAAGGAAAAAGAAAATGACAAGGATAAATAGCTTGAAAAAAAATAACAAAACTATAGCAAGACCAAAAAGGGCCTTTGCACAGAAAAAGTGGAAGGAAACATCAGCAAATATAAACATACGAACAAGGAGCAAGAGAAGGCCATTCAGCCCCTTGAGCCTGCTCTGCCATTTAATAAGGTCATGGCTGATCTGATAGTAACCTCAAATCTGTATCCCGCCTACCCATGATAACCTTTCACTCCCTTGCTTACCAAGGATCTATCCATCTCTACCTTAAAAATATTCAAAGACTCTGCTTCCACCGCCTTTTCAGGAAGAGAGTTCCAAAGACTCACCACCCTCAGAAAAATGTTCGTCCCATCTCCGTTTTAAATGGGCGACCCCTTATTTTTAAACAATACTTATAGATTCTCCCACAAGAGGAAACATCCGCTCCACATCCACCCTGTCAAGTTCCCTCAGGATCTTATATGTTTCAATCAAGTTGCCTCTTACTCTTCTAAACTCCAGCAGTTACAAGCCTAGCCTGGCCAACCTTTCCTCATAAGACAACCCTCCCATTCTGAACTGCTTCCAATGGAATGGAAGCTTTGCCGTGGCTGATATTGAAACTGAATATGGAAAGTGTTCAAATCAAGCACATTCCAGTTAATGAAATAAAGGAGTGTCTTGAAGATTGGGATTGTTTAGATTATATAGGAATATAAAAGTCAGGTTAAATAGAATAAATAAATATAGAAAAGCTACAAAAGGGGAATTAAGGGTAAGAATAAGTGCAAGAGAAACTTGAAAGGTTTTTGTAGTCAGATTAGTAACAAAGTTAAAGGAAAGTTTCTCAGTCTGGAAACATAGATGAGTGCTGCTCCACATATCTATGTTTGGCACTACTCTTATTTAAGATATAGATAGATGATTTGGAAATAAGAATTGAAGGAGCAACATTAACATTTGCTTATGACATCAGCTTTTTGGGAGAGGGATTAGTATAGAAAATGTGAAAAAGACAGCAAGAAGGCAGGTACATTTCCCTGCACTGAAATGCAAAGTTATACATTTTAGAACAGAGAGAAAATATTTATACCTTAAATGGTTGGCATGCAAAAATATATGTCATTAGAAGTTGGCAGCACAAGTGAATAACAAGAAATCCTTGGTTTTGTATCTAGAGTATAAAGCAATGTGATAATATTGAACTTGTAAATAACCTTAGGCTGCAGTTGGAGTATTATATACAGTTTTTGACTGCTCATTTTGAGAATCACAATGATACAGCAGAGAAAGAACCCATTAAATCCATAATGCCTGTGCTAGCACTATAGTAGAGCTATCCACTAGTCCCACTCTCCCATTCTGAAATTATTTACCAGCTCCCTTTTGGAAGTGATTATTGAATCTGCTTCCAACATATTTTTCAGCAGTGTTTTCCAGATCACAATAGCTCACTATGTAAACAGAGGTTTCCTCATGTCACCACTGGGTCTTTTGCCAATCACCTTAATCTGTGTCCTCTGGTTATTAAAGGATATAAAACCTAGAAAAGGTGCAGCAAGGTTCAGTAGGCTTTTACCAGGAGTGATGGGTTTGTTATGAAAAGGGAATTGAGAAGTTGTGGCTTGCCTATTTTTACTGAAGTAGAGATGGATGAGGTGTGACCTGATAGAGATCTTCACGATCACAAAAGGTTACGATAGAGTAAATGCTAGATGGCTTCCATTAGGCAGGAAGAGGGCACAACATTAGAGTGCATATCAGACCTATCAAGTGAATTTATTGAACAACTCTACCTTCTCCAAGTGTCCTGACTTGTTATATTTTTCCTCAGCAAAAACAAGGTCCATTTCACTCACATCATTCTTCAAGATGTAACATACTTTACTCTTGTAGAATTCTGGATCATCAGTTGCAAAATACTGCAAGCAGAGGTGATAAGACAGAGGTGGTGTGTTAACTGTAATCACAAAGGCCAACATTCTGGTACTTGGCAAAGCAATAAAGATATGAACAGTGAAAAGTTTTTTTTCTCATTTGGGTCATTGACACTATTACAAGAAAAAGGCATAGTTATGATTTATTTTCCTTTCGTGTCAGTGTTGATAATGTGTCCCTATCTAGTCAGAAGCTAATGGCCAATTTAGATTGAATGCAGGAACTTACAACCAACCTCACCAAACTAGTTTCCAACAGACCAACCATTATATTTTCAACTTTCATGGATTCTAGTAATTTACATAGAAATCTAAGGTTACAGTTGAGTATAATTGATGAAAAGCATTTAATCAACAAGTTATGCTCTTATTCTAACTGCTTTCATCTGAAGTTTCACTTTCTGAATAACCTGCAGCTCCATCCTGGAGGCA
Source organism: Cetorhinus maximus (assembly GCF_964194155.1). Taxonomy (NCBI): domain Eukaryota; kingdom Metazoa; phylum Chordata; class Chondrichthyes; order Lamniformes; family Cetorhinidae; genus Cetorhinus; species Cetorhinus maximus. Next base: position 14,671,486 of record NC_135896.1, read on the forward strand.
ACCATTTGCTTCAGTGGTACCTAAAAACAATTTAAACCTGGAGAAGGAGGCAGAGGAAGAGAATCCATTCAGAGCACAGTGCCACAATTAAAAAGCTAGCCTTGTAAACACCAATCAGGTCTGAGTTTTGTTGGACTATGAGGGATGTTTTGGTGGGGAGATGGGGGACACATTGATGGCCAATTCAAAATCTTTGCCAAGTCAACCGGAAATATTTGTGTAAAGTCCCGCACAAGTATTTCAAAACGAAAGCAAGATACTGTGGATGCTATAAATCTGAAATAAAAGCAGAAAATGCTAGGAAATGCTCAGCAGGTCAGGCAGCATCTGTGGAGAGAGAAACATAGTTAATATTTTAGATCAAAGACCTTTCATCATTAAAAATTAATATTGAACATCTTCCAGTTCTGATGAAAGATCCTGTCAGGAAGATGTGATAATTGTTATAATGTTATTGGAATTTGTTAAGTAGAGTAATAGTGGGGTCTGTGTCTATGTCTGTGTGTGTGGGATTTAATTGAATTAAAGGCAGCTGGTCTTTGATATATTAGAAGATAAATTAATAAATTGGTAGACATAGGTGTAAAGGGAACATTTGTATTTTTAAATAAACCAGACTAGATTGTTTTCAAAGGAGGGGTGAAATATGTCACCTAGCCAGGTTCAGAAACCTTGCTCATTTTTCCCAAAGATTACTGGTAAAATTAGTACTATGGGAGATTTTTATTATCAGAGAGAGGTAAAGTCAAAAGATATAGTGAAACAATGGGAATTTGCATTCAAAGGGGAAAATATGTATAAAGGAGGAAAGGCTGTGTGTAAAGGGAGGCATTCTAAGATCTAACAAGTTAGAGATAGTATTAGATGCAAGGAAGAGGCATACAAATTGGCTAGAAAAAAACAACAGACCTGAGGAATGGGAGCAGTTTAGAATTCAGCAAAGGAGAACCAAGGGATTGATTAAGAAGGGAAAATAGAGTACGAGAGTAAGCTTGCGGGGAACATAAATACTGACTGTAAAAGTTTCTATAGGTATGTGAAGAGAAAAAGATTGGTGCAGACAAATGTAGGTCCCTTACAGTCAGAAACAGGGGAATTTATAATGGGGAACAAAGAAAAGGCTGACCAACTAAATACATACTTTGGTTCTGTCTTCACAAAGGAGGACATTAATAATATACCAGAAACATTGGGGAACACAGGGTTTAGTGAGAGGGAGGAATTGAAAGAAATCAGTTTTAGTAGGGAAATGGTGTTGGGGAAATTGATAGGATTGAAGGCCGATAAATCCCCGGGAACTGATAATCTACATCCCAGGGTACTTAAGGAAGTGGCCCTAGAAATAGTGGATGCATTGGTGGTCATCTTCTGAGATTCTATAGACTCTGGAACAGTGCCTACAGACTGGAAGGTAGCTAATGTAACCCCACTATTTAAAAAGGGAGGTAGAGAGAAAACAGGGAATTATAGACCAGTCAGCCTGATGTCGATAGTGGGGAAAATTCTAGAGTCCATTATAAAAAATTTAATAGCTGAGAAAGTGGAAAACAGTGGCAGAATCGGACAGAGTCAGCGTGGATTTACGAATTGGAAATCATGCTTGACAAATCTACTGGAATTTTGAGGATGTAACTAGTAGAGTTGATGAGGGGGAGCCAGTGGATGTGGTTTACTTGGACTTTTAGAAGGCTTTTGACAAAGTCCCAGATAAGAGATTGGCAAGTAAAATTAAAGTGCATAGGATTGGGGTAGTGTATTTAGATGGATAGAAAACTGGTTAGCAGACAGGAAACAAAGGGTAGGAATAAACAGGTCTTTTTCCGAATGACAGGCAGTGACTAGTGGGGTACCGCAGGGATCGGTGCTGGGACCCCAGTTATTCATAATATATATTAATGATTTAGATGAGGGAAGTAAATGTAATATCTCCAAATTTGCAGATGACACAAAGCTGGGTGGGAGGGTGAGCTGTGAGGAGGATGCAGAAATGCTTCAGTGTGATTTGGACAAGCTGAGTGAGTGGGCAAATGCATGGCAGATGCAGTATAATGTGGATAAATGTGAGGTTATCCACTTTGTTAGCAAAAACAGGAAGGCTGAATGGCTATAAATTGAGAGAGGGGAATGTGCAACAAAACCTGGGTGTCCTTGAAGGTAAGCATGCAGGTGCAACAGGCGGTAAAGAAGGCAAATGGTATGTTGACCTTCATAGCCAGAGGGTTCAAGTACAGGAACAGGATTGTCTTGCTGCAATTGTACAGGGCCTTGGTGAGACCACACCTGGAATATTGTGTGCAGTTTTGGTCTCTTTATCTGAGGAAGGATGTACTTATTATAGAGGGAGTGCAGCGAAGGTTTACCTGACTGGTTCCTGGGATGGCGGGACAGACATGAGGAGAGATTGAGTTGATTAGGATTATATTCACTGGAGTTCAGAAGAATGAGGGGGGGTCTCATAGAAACCTATAAAATTCTAACAGGACTAGACAGGGTAGATGCAGGAAGGATGTTCCCGATGGTGGGGGAGTCTAGAACCAGGAGTCACAGTCTGAGGACATGAGGTAGACCATTTAGGACTGAGATGAGGAGAAATTTCTTCACCCAGAGAGTGGTGAGCCTGTGGAATTCGTTACCACAGAAAGTAGTTGAGACCAAAACATTGTATGCTTTCAAGAAGGAGTTAGATATAGCTCTTGGGGCGAAAGGGATCAAAGGGTATGGGGAGAAAGCGGGAGCAGGCTATTGAGTTGGATGATCAGCCATGATCATAATGAATGGCGGAGCAGGCTCGAAGGGCTGAATGGCCTATTCCTGCTCCTAGTTTCTATGCTTCTAAGTGTGAAACACCTTCAGCATCTAAGCCTTAAGCTGCTGTTTACAATGAACTGAAGTTAAGAAAACTCACTTCGAATTGGATTATTCAGGGCATCATGCTTCTTTGCCTGGGCCTTTTAAAATCTATGCGTCTTACTGTTGCCTTAACAAAAGTGTAACTGGGAGCTAGATTAATTAGGGGATTTAGAAGTTATCACAGTAGTAATATGTAGATCTATGTATGTATTTAAAATAATTTCTTCTAAAGGTTTAATTTAGTTTTGTAAGAAACTTACAAGACTTGGTGGTCTTATTACTACTGAATTCAAGGCACGCATCTCGAAATTTATACAAATTGAAAAACAAGTTGTGGCGGTTGTTTCAAGTTTCCCTCTGGGATTTGAGCAGCTCAGCATTTACCGTCGGCTGTACCATTAACAGTCACATGTATTCCAAAGCCACTATGAACACATTAACCAATAAACCTGCATTACCTTATAGTGCATCCGGAGTCCAATGATTTGTGCCAAGAATGAACGAGTAAAGCGTGCACAAACCAGCTGTTTGTAAGCTCCACCTAGAGCAGATTCATATAAGCACTTGCCAACTACTTTGCCTGCAAACTCATACAACTTTAGTCGGAGATGAGGTGATCGTTCTGGGTTTGGGTGCACCTGAACAGCCAAAGAAAATAATTCCCTCCGTCATTAAGAAAATATATTTTTGTACAAAACTAAAGATAGTCACCAGTAACATACAACATATGTAGGCTCACAAGTTGGTACTTGCTACCCGCAGCAAACAGAAAATAACAAGCTTGTATTTATATAGTACCTTTCACAACCTCAGGCTTTCTGAAAGTGCTTCACAGGAAATGAAGTATTTTTTCAGGTTAATCACTGCTGTGGTGTGTGTCATGAAAACGTGCTTAATGTCACAATGATTTTTAATCCATCAGCAAGAAATCTGAATTGAACTTTTAAAAACAGGGGTTTTTTAAACATAGAGATTAACGGTAACTTGAGCCCACAGCTAAAAATGGCTACCCCAATTTGCATCACTGTGCATTCCACATTCCAATCCATAGGGATGGAGACAGAATGTCTGCAAAGATCCATCAAGGACAATTACTTGGGGAATGAGTGAACCACGACTGTCCCCATTAGCAAGACACCAAGGCAATCACCTGAGGTATTTAACTGTAAGGAAATGAACCGATAAGCCTGATCGCTTGGACAATAGGACCCTAGCTGAGAGGGGTTCCCCAGACAAGAACTCATCGAGCTATAAGGGAATACCCTGAACCCATCACTTTAACAATAGGGCCATCGCTGTGAGAGGGAAGTTCCCAGACACACACTGATTAAAGTAACAAGCGGGAATGCACTAGTGACGACCACGTTTGAATCACTGGGTGGTCATGTGACATGCCCACCCTGCGTGTGTTTTAAGCTTCTGCTTTCTCTGTAGTAAGAGAACAAGCAACTGAGATGTTGATGAAAAGATCCGAGTGGTTCTCTCCTTCCTCTCTTTCCAGCCCACCTTGCAAGCTTCAAACCCTGCTTTCTGACTGTGACCACCCAGGGATGCCCCTGCTGCAGACAGAAACTTCGTAAAAGAGTTCAAACCAGCACTACCATCTCCAGGAGAACAGCCAAATCAGCTGTCTACATCTTTAAATTGGAAGCATTGGAACCACCAAAAGAAAGTTACAGGTCACAATTCAGCCTGAAGTCAGCCGAGTCGCCAAACTACAGACTGTATGTTCCTTTTATTTTTACAGACTCTAATTTGACCAATTTATGTTTCTCCAGTCTGTAATCATAATGTGTGTGTTATGTGAAAGTGGTGCAAGTGTAATAGAACTTAATTTATTATTTTACTTAGATCAGCTTAAGTATAATAAAGCTAACCTTTCTTTGTTAAACTCAATAAAATATGTCCAACTGGTTCTTCTATGATCCATGCACCAAATTGGCAATCCTTTTAAAAACACAAACCTGTTGCAGTCAAAAAAGGAGGGTAAAGAGAGGGGGCATTCGACTCTCCCCTCATAACAGGAAAATATGGCAACTCGCTTGCATACAGACAGCACAGATAAGATGACCAGATAAGTTGTTCGATGATGTTAGTTGAAGGGTAAATATTAACTAGGTCAACTGAGGAGCTCCCCAGCTCTTCAAATAGTGCCATGAGATCTTTTATATCCACCTGAGAGGGAAGATGGTGCTTGTATTTACCACCTCTTCTGGAAGACAAGGCCTGAAAAAATGCAGGGCTGCCTCAGTACTTCACTGAAGTTCTGACTAGATTACTCACATAAATGCTGAAATGGCACTTGAATTCATAACCTTCTGACTCAGGGGCAGAGTGCTACTACTGAGCCCTGGCTTACATTTGCATTTCTCCACACAAGGACATCTCAGTCATATCAATTTATCATAACAATGAGACAAATGACCAAATAAGTAACCTCTCTCAGTTCTAAAGCACACACAAAAAAAAATCAGATAAATATTACTAAATTGGCAGCCTTTGAATAAGGGAATCGCTTTAAGCTCATTTCATGTTGGGCTTCTACAGCCAGGAAAGAGAGGCTTTCCCAACAGTACAGGAGCCAGTGTTCAAAGGACAGAATTCTAACTCAATGCATTACCCAATCAGTTCCCCCCCCCTTCCCTACTTGTCACATTTAAAATATCATTTTTTCCAGAGAGAAATAATATTTTCTAGGGGCCTACAATAATTTATTACAAGCTGAAATTAAATCTAACTTTGTTGAACTTTAAGTGAAATGTATACTCACCAGCCCCTGGTTATTGTCACTGAAGTGCATGAACAGACCAATGCTTTTGTCAAAGAGCGCTTTACTGGTCAATTCAAACCATTCCCTGCGTGGGCCACCCCAATCCAATGCTGAAACAACACATGAATGCATCCTTAGATTCTTCCAGCATCACGTCAGGAATGTGAGGTTACGTTCTTTTGATTAGAATATTGACAATTCTCCAAGGTAAATATGGTACTGATATTGGGAAATTGTGATTAATGCACAAATAGAGTAGGAACTATTAAATCATTTTAAGAATTAATTACTGCAATGGGGCTACTTTAGGGCGGTTTGGGATGGGTGAATTAAGATGACCTGATTGTAGTTGCAATTAACTTGTGATCCTGCAGCAAAATGCTTTGGATAACTAATAACAGCAACATGGCTTTAAGCATGCATTTCAGGAGGCAACAAGAGCAGTGGACAGAGAAACGTGAAGAGGATCTGAAACAGAACTGGGTGGAATTTAGATTGGAATAAGTCAGAAGTGAAGACAGTTGCTGAGGAAAAAGATGTGACTGTGAAAGCAAGTTTTGGCAGATACACAATTGAACAATCCACTCTATCAGACCTTTCCCTTTGTTCTTTTCCCATCCTCCCCCATTTGACCTACTTAAAACCTATTACATTTCTAACTTTTCCCAATTCTATTGAAAGGTCATTGATCTGAAACGTTAACGCTATTTCTCTCTCCACAGATGCTGCCGGACCTGTCGAGTAGTTCCAGCATTTTCTGTTTTTATTTCAGATTTCCTGCATTTGCACTATTTTGCTTATGTGCAGGAATAATAATGAGTCAACTGGGCTACTCTTTTGCAATTTATAGCATTTATTTATATAGCAGCAAATGTGCTGATCCAGAAGCAGGTTGCCTCAAGGTTCTCAACCAAGTCACGGAAAAGGGAAGAGAACACACATTTCCACCAACAGAGCACAGCTGACATTTCATTGCCATACTATTCTTCTTACTGTTTCTTACTACAACACTGTTAATTTGTGCTGTTTGGTGATAAATAAGAATATAGGTGCATGCTGTGGGTTAAATCCTGAGGGAGGCGACTAACAAAAGCAAAACTCTCAAGGCTCTGTGAAATCCCACACTATCCAAAGGAAACTTAGTGTCTCAGTCACATCAATTTATCATCACAGCCTACATTTGTCAACCTTGACCAATTAGATTTTATAACAAGTAGGGTTTGTTCCATTAAAGCACACACCACTTTTGCAAAATTTTGGTGACTCTAGTACTGACCTTCTTCATCCTGAAAGATCACCTCAAAATTCTTGGTCCAATCAGAGACTGAGAAGTTTCGTGTGGCTTTCAGAGACTAGTGGAGTGCAGGAATTTAAAACAGAAATTGAAAACAAACTAAGTTACAATTAGAATTCCTATCAAATTAAATCATTTCTAAGTTACACATTAGACTGGATTCCTCAAATTATAATGCTCTGTCAGATGAATGCCTAAACTTATGCACGAATGGAACACTCCTATGTTAGGTGAAAAACAAAAAATTAATGGACTATGTTAAAGAGAAATTGTTATGGGCAGTACAGTTCTAGTAATAGCCTACTCCAATAACCCAGACAGCACATTAAACTCACCGACTCAAGGAAACTGTGGCGGCTGACTTTTAGCACAATCTTTGTATGTGATCGTTTCATGTGCATCTGACGAAGTTCCCGCTGAAAGAAATTCACTTTGTCTTGGAAAGTTTCAGAACCTCCTGGGAGAGAGAAGAATGAAAATGCTTTAGTATAATAAGAACATAAGAAATGAGGCAAATAGCCCCTTGAGTACACTCTGCCATTTAGTACAATCATCTAATCTTCTGCCTCAGCTCCACTTTCCCACATCTCCCATACCACTTGATTCCCTGAGACATCAAACATCTGCCTTGCTCAGCCTTAAACATAATCAATGACGGAGTGTCCATAACGATGCGGGTAGAGAATTCCCAAGATTCATAATCCTCTATGTGAAGAAGTTCCTCCAAGTCCTAAATGATCGTTCTCCTTATCCTGAGACTGTGCCTGTGTGTTCTAGATTCCCCAGTCAGGGGAAACAACCTCTCAATGCCCACCCATCAAACCCCTTCAGAATCTTGCATATTTCAATGAGATCAGCTGTCATTCTTCTAAACTCCAGACAGCATTATCCTAATTTACTCAGTCTTGCATCATAGGACAACCATCTGATCCCAGGAACCAATCCAGTGAACCTTTGCTGTACCACCTCCAGTGTAAGTAATCCTTCCTTAAACATAAATTGTGCACAGGAGTGGTCTCAACAAAATCCTGTACATTTCTAACAAGACATCCTTATTGTTGTACTCCAATTCCCTTGCAATAAAGGCCAACATGCCATTTGCTTTCCTAATTGCTTGCAGTACCTGCATGCTTATTTTCTGTCTTCATTGTACTAGTACACCCAAGTCTCTCTGAACATCAACATTTCAAAGTTTAAGGCCTTATAAAAATACTCTGCTTTTCTATTTTTACTGCCAAAGTGTATAACCTCACACTTGCCCACATTATACTCCATCTGCCATCTTGTTGCTCACTCAACCTGTCTATATCTCTTTGTAGCCTCTTTGTGTGTTCCTCACCTAGTTTTGCAACATCAGAAAGCTTACATACATTAATCACAATGTCTTTATCTTAAGTCATTAATATAGATTGTAAATAGCTGAGGCCCCAGAACTGATCCTTGTGGCTAGTTGCAGTCCACTAGTTACAGCCTGCCAACTGGAAAATGTCTGTTCATCCCTAATCTATACTTCTTGTGCATTAATCTCAATCCATGTTAATATTTTACCCCCAGTACCATGAACCCTCATCTTCTGTATTAACCTTTTGCGTGTAGCTCATCAAATGCTGTTTGGAAAACCAAATAGACTACATCTACTTTATCTATCTTACTTGTTACATCCACAAAAACCTCAAATAAATTTGTCAAAAGGATTTCTTTCACAAACCCATGTTGACTTATCAGACAATGATTTTGTAAGCGATTTGTTAAGGCTTTCTTAATGGATTTCAGCATTTCCCATTGATTGATTTTAGGCTAACTGGCCTGAAGTCTTCTTTCTCCCTCCTTTCTTGAATAGTGGCGTTACATTTGCTAACTTCCAATCTGCTAAAGGCTGTTCTAGACTAGGGAATTTTAGAAAATAACTATTATAAATCATAATATCATCTGTACAGGGGAAGGAAGAAATACAGTAACAATCCATGCAATCAGATTTGTTCTTAGAGTGGGCTAAGCTGAACAATCACAGAACAAAGCCATGAATAAATTGTTGTCATTATCCCAAGTGGAATATATAACATTTATCAAAGTTCTTTAAACAGGCAGTTGAGTCTCAGTTTAATACTCCATCCAAAGCACATCACTTTGACAATGCAAAGTGTCCCTTTATGTTGCCTAAAGTACCAGTTTTGATTATATGTTCAACTCCTACAGTTGGAACAATTTAAAATGACAGAATACACGGTGGACAATAATTTCCAATGGCCAATTCACAATGTGTGACACAAACATGTAAATGATCATGGTTGCTGACTGTGTAAAAATCTTAAGGGCAGGGTTTTATGTTCTGTAGGCGGGCGTGTTCCCGACCCGATTGGGTGTAAAATCATGCGCGATGATGTCAGGCAAGTGCCCTGACGTCATCGCGCATTCTCACGAAACTTCGGTCAGCAGGTGCACGCGAGAGTCAGCAGTGGGCCCGCTGACAATTAAAAGGCCTATTAAGACCCTTAATCAATTAAGTTTAACCTATTTTTCTTTGCCTACTCAATGGTTCGGTTGGCGGGCGGGCAAATTGGCCAGGAGGCCTTTGCATTTTTTAGGAAATCTCATCTTGCGCGCGCCTACCGACCAAGTATTGTGAGAGTGCGTGATGACATTGGGATGCTCATGGACTGAGGTTTCCAACAGTAATTTTTTTTTTAAAATAAAAATTTTTAAACATCATTTTTAATATGTGACTGAGTCACGTGTGGGGACATGTTTTTCTCATTTTTAAAATCTTTATTTTTGAATCCACAATTCTTCAGCTCCCTGAGTCAGCTCTGTGCCTTCAGGGAGCTTTCAGTGCGCGTTCCTCCCGCGCAGGCGCAGATTTTAGCACTCACGCTCCTCCCGCCCCCAACCCACAGCGCTGAGCTCCTCAGCGCGTCTTTCAAGCTGGGTGGCCGGCCAACGTGAAATCGCGGCAGGGCCAATCACAGGCGGTGAACCATTTCCCAGCTGCTCCTGGGCCCACCCGCCTGATGAATGTAAAATCCTACCCTAAATGTCTGAAGCAACTCTGCACAGATATTTGATACTAAGTATATTCATACAGGAGGGCGAGAATGAACTGCAGTGGCAGAAGACAGCTGAACACAAGGGATCACAAGAAGTAAATGTAGACTGGTCTCTATAAAACCAACCTTTTTTTTTTAAAACCCAAATTACAAATTTTCCTTTCCTTAACTAGGTTTCTCATGCCCTTTAATATGCAGTTGTCCTGAGGCAACGGGACAGCAGTAACTTGATCCAGCCACATGAAAATACGATCAAATGATTCAAAATAACTTAGCTGCCAAACTTTCTTGCCTTTTGCACCCATAAGTGCCTAGCCACCACTTGGCAGCTTCTCAAAACTCCTTTTCTGCCTGACCTGAAGACATGGGCAATTTGCCGGATGGGAAATCAGGGGAGAGAATTCTTATCCAAGCAGTACTTAGCACAGTTCTGGTGCTCTTTAGCTGTCCAGTTCAATTTTTCCTTAAGTTAGCAGCAATGTGTTCTTTCTCTCTCTCACGCACACCTACACAACAGAGAAGTACATGAGTTGAAGATTTCAATTATTACCAATGTTCTTATGTAAGAAACGGATAAACGTTGCTGCCATGATGTTTCTTTCTTTGCAGCTGAGTTCCACAGGAGGTTGTATCCCATCATCCACCACTAGAGTCAAGAACTTATGCACTGGATCTGGACCATGATAGTAAAACTGAGAAGATAAAAGTCACCATTTTAGTTTTGTCCATCAATTTTCCCTCTTAAATTCTTCTGCATTCTGTTGAAACTATTGACTCCTGAGATTCTACTCCAGGTCCTGTTAATCTGCTAGTATTCTATCCAAGTAACCAATGTTCATTAGTATGCCTGGGCAGTAGCAGACTATTCATGTTGTAGTGGAGGGTGGGGAGAAACTGAATTTGACCCTGTCTTCACTGGGCACCTACATACTGTAGCCAGCCAACAAAAGTGCAATGGACTGCAAGGAAGGCTGGTAACACCAGTTAATTCTTCCGATAGATCTGTGGTAGAGTAGAACTTTATTGTAGAACTTTCCTGCTACCTGAACTGAGATTAGTTAACTAATCAGCAATTAAACATTGGATAAATATGATCAAAACAAATACATAGCATGCCACTTCACCCTCGCCGTAGTGTGACATAATTAAACACCGACTGAGAATTGCCACCCACGCCCCCTCCCACCCCATCCCCAAAAAAACTCATCATTTTCAGTGTGGACTCCAGACCCACCTTTGTTCCCGGACATACTCTGAAAGTGAAAAGTCTCCAAGGGATGATTTTCAGGTAAAACTCCTTCACTGAGAATTGCTGGAAAACAAATATTCTGTTTATTGTTCCATTTACACCAACTGCCAAGTACATTGCTGTGAATTGTTTAGGGTTTGTATTTTATGCATGTTCCAGCGGTGGGTAAGAGATGAGAGAGATACAAAAAGCTCCCAAATAATGACTTTCTGTATGGCATTGCTAGGCTCAGTGAAGTGTACAGGAGAGACAGAGAAGAGGCTATGAAATAATGGGCTGCAGCAACACTTGGTTAAAGGAACTGAGAGAAAAGGAAAATCAAGTGGCCAGGATATCAGCTCCTAACTGTTAGGCATCACCCTCATGGAGGCATGCACCTATGGGCATGAGGTGAAGACAAGTTCAGATTCAGTCACAATAGCCTCAACAGCCAGACAGAGAGCAGATAGCAGCTAAATAACCATAGCCTAACAAGGGATTGAATATTTTCAAGACAAGGGGGGAAAAGACAAAATTGGCAATAATTTATAAAAAAGATGCTCCTTAGTTTTTCAGATGGGGAAAATTGTGCCTTACCTGAAGATGAGGGAGACTAGAACTAAAGGAGATTAGAGATTAGAGGACACAGTTTAAGATGGAGATGAGGATAATTTTTTCTCCCAAGGTCATTAGTCTGTGAATTCTCTTCCCCAGAGTGAGGTTGGGTCATTGAATTTACTCAAGGCTGAGTTAAACAGATGTTTGATAGACAAAGGAGTCAAGAGTTCTGGGGGACTGACAGGAAAGTGAAGTGAGACCACAACCAGATCAGCCATGATCACATAGATGGTGGAGAAAGCATGAAGGGCCGAATAGCCTACTCTTGCTCTTAAGTCCTATGTTCCCATGAGATGGCTCTAAAATGTACATAGTTTCGTTTGAACAAATTACAAAGATGATAGCCTGGTCTTCCTTACACCAAAAAGAACATAACCTATCTGATGAATTCTAGGAAAGCTACGTGCACATGAAAATGTTTTCATAACATTGAATATAGGCAGGTCCGATTGTGTTCTCCTCGTCTCTAGGGGAAACAATCATCCATTCTAGTTGACTGCACCTTGAAATGGGAGTGTTGGGAACCCTAACTCAGGAGGACATTGATCACAGTACACTATCATTTTCAGTGGCACTACATTAAAGATAGCCTTCAAGGGTGATCACCAGCCAGTGTGACCTAATTGGCCATGCCTAGCAATACATAACCAAGACTTGATACACCTAATTGACAATGGCTTTGTAGAATTGTCTTCACATAGTTCTGGTCAGCAGATGGGATGATGTTATGAATGGTACAGGCAGTAGCAATTAAACCAAGGGTCAAGTGCTGGACTGCTCCATTACTTGTCTGCAGACACATAATGGCAACTTGAGCTTCCTTTTCTTTCGCCTCCATTCATATTTCTTAATTTCACAACCCTTCAGTCTTGTTAAAGACTAATAATGATGTTCAAGGCTCTCTAAAGGCTTGTAGAGTTTTGTCTCTCCAATTTAAATGTCGCCACATCTTTAAATTGCACGAACACTATTTTCCACACTCAAAACTTACACCTGTTATGGTCAGCACCTGAATGAGCTCACCTCAGAATTGAGTGCACAGTTTCACTTGAGTCTACATAAAGCCCAGCAGTAGCCAATTATACACCACGCTATTATATCACGATTCTTGCTTATTTGGTCCAGATGAGATTTTCAGACCCGCTTGTACTTTGACATTGCAATGCGATTGAAGTCAGTTCATAGACTATGAATCCTGAGGAATGCCCAAGTTATTTAATTTTGATACATTACAATAGTGACACTTCAAAAGTACTTCATTGGCTGTAAAGCATTTTGGAACGCGCTGAAGTTGTGACAGGCACAATATAAATGCAAGTCCTTCTTTCCTTCTCTTACTTTCTTACAACTTAAACATCCAACTGTTTAAATGGAAACTAGGCAGTATGCAAGACTGTGCTCTGCCTGACTAGACTGCTAGAGTACAGAGGTCAGTGCGTTCTCCCCAGTGTAAGGATCCATGTGCTTTTGGGCAAAAGCCTATATTTTATGTTGGGGTGATGGTTGTTGCAAGAACTAGGGGCGGAATTTTCCATTCCAGAGACTAAGTGCGACAGGTTTCGTGGCATTTCCCACTGGGCAATGGGGTGGGAAATCGCACCCGATTTCACGCTAGGACCCTCTAATTATGCGTCGGCAAGTATCACATGGTGGGGTGGCCACTGATTTGTACGCCCTGCCGTTACCTATTGGGGTCAAAGGTCCAGGCACCATATTTAAACACCACCTGAACACACATTACACTCAGCAGGCCAGCTGTGTGCAGGAAACTTCTTGATATGACTCCACCGAAACAAAAATGCTGCTCTCAGGTTCAGCAATGACTCCCTTGAGGCTCTCATTCATGGGGTCCGCCAGCACTGGGATATCCTCTACCTGAGGGATGACTCCAGCAGGCCCACCAGCCTCATCTCCCCGACCTGGGAGGCAGTTGCAAGGGAGGTCAGCTCGCTGGGCACCTGCCCGAGAAATGCCATCCAGTGCAGGAAGAGGATGAATGATCTCATCCACTCCGCCAGGGTAAGTTCAGCTCACTCCAATCTAATTCTCATTGTGGCATCACACATTCAAAGGGTTACACTGCTCAGGGATCTCACACAATATTAACAGTGGAGACATCAGCACCAATTGTCTCACGAATACTTTAAAATCACTAGCATCTCATCTATCATGCTGCACAAATCCCATCTTCAGCCCTTACTGTGGAGGGCTCAGCACACAGAGCAGGCATGTATGCTTCCCAACTTCTCCATCTCATTCCATTTCATTTATCTGCACACAGGCCAAGCTCACCCACAATCAGAGGATGATATTCCAGACAGGAGGAGGGATGGCAGACGTCCAGGAGCTGTCCCAGCTTGAGGAGAATGCCACTTAGCTGACAGGCAAAGACAAAGGTCGCTCCCGTGGGGAAGGCAAGATCGGCCTCTCCTAGCAAGCCAGTATGAGCCCTCCGTGAGTTGATCACATCCTGACAATTACAGTGAGTGACATGCAATGTTGTATTCTGCCTGCTTATGACCTAAATCGATCTTCTCTCTCTTACAGGCAACAGCAGGCCCAGGGTTCCAGACCAACCATAAGCCCCAGACTACCTCAGAAGGGGATGCATCAGATGAAGAACTGTCAACCGCCACCAGCGCAGAGACACATACCCCGGTGAGTCATAAATCTAGATTAGGCTTGGGGGCACCTCACTGACATATCTCCGCACAGTCAGAGGCAGTGACTGCCAAGGTCTCTGACACCCGAAGGATTGCTGGAGATCAAGCAGTCTGAGTCAGATGATGAACCTCTGCAAGTGGCCGTCTCCAACATGCCGAGATGAAACAACAGGCAGCGGAAGATCAGGTAGCATTGTGAGAGGCAGTCAACAGGTTGCAGTAAAGGATGGAGGAGTCTGTCCATGTTCTGTCTGATGTCATGGCTTCGACATACAATCGGCTCAGGGCCTCCATGGGAAAGGTGGCAGCCATCTTGGAGATCCTGGTGAAGCATATCCTGTTGGATTTGCACTCGGACCTGCACTCCATTGCTAAAGGCACTGGTGGGATCAATCAGTGGCTAGGCAAGAAGGGGTGCGGCACCTTGACCTCCCTCCAGGAGCAACTTCTCAGGGAGTCAGGCAGGGGCCCTCGGACACCTACAGGGAGGAGTACCAGCAGCTGGAGACACCAGGGCCATCCACCCAGGTGACTCAGAGTGCCCAGCTGATCCCAATCCCCTCTGCCTTTGACCCCCACCACCTCCAGCTCCACAGGCTGAAGAGGGTGAACCCAAAGCAGGTCCGGGCCCTCCAGCTCTCGGTGCTCTAGTGCTTGCCCTCCAAAATCACCAAAGACAACAGGGCGTAGCAGTCAGCAGGCTGCCTCCACCTTTGCTGTGGACATCACGAATGCACCAAGACGTAGCAGTAGGGTTACAAAAATTACGAAACTGACATCACTTCTGGGTCACAGGTGCTCAATACTGTATATATCATGCACCTTTGTAAATACATTTGCTGTTTATGAGAATGGTCCCATCTTTTGAACACGTTGTGTATATGCATCTGTGTGCCCTCTTATTGCAAGGGTGAGCCATGCTCCCACTGAATGATCGCCTCCCTTTGTTAGCCTCACATTCACATGATGTGTAATTGATTCATGATAGTTCCTCAACCCTTGTGTTATATCAGAGAGATGCGTCAAACTCTTTACTGGAAGTGTTTGCAAAATGCGTTAGTAACCTCTACTCCTTACAAGAGGGCATGGAGTTAGGTGTGCTTAATAGCCTTGGAGGGTTAGCTGCAATTGTTTCTCAAAATGAGATGGCTGTCTTTATTGGCAGTGCCAATGCACAAGACCCGCAGTCATGGTGGTCTCCCTAGCCATGCACATATCTCAATGTCTGCCAGAAGTTTCTCATTAAGATGGTGAGGACTGCATCAAGTTCTTTGACACAGTGTTTACGCTGTTGTGTCAACTCTCACTTCCCAGAGTGCACAGATACAGGGTTTGCTGCTGACCATTCCAAAGATTAGGGCCTGGTGAATCTTGAGAGTTGAAAGTGCAAGTCCGAATTCAGAAGTTGCTCTCAATGCTAGTGGTTGTAATTGCCTTTCAGTGCACTGACACTAAAGGACAGAAGGAATGTGGTCGTGTCTAGTTTCCTGCACCTTACTCCTCCTGGAATCTTGCGGCTATCGGTGTGGCGCGGGCACATCTTCCATGTCGTGCTTCTTCAATAGCATACTCACACAGAGCTGACCCTCATCTCCTAATCCAGCTTCCTGCCCTTCCAGCTCTTCATTGTCCAAGGAACTCACTAGAGCGACGGAGATTGAGGGGCGACTTGATAGAAGTTTACAAAATTATGAGTGGCATGGACAGAGTAGATAGTCAGAAGCTTTTTCCCAGGGTGGAAGAGTCAATTACTAGGGGACATAGATTTAAGGTGAGAGGAGAAAACTAAAGAGGAGATGTGCAGGGCAAGTTTTTTACGCAGAGGGTAGTGAGTGTCTGGAATTCGCTGCCAGAGGAGGTGGTGGAAGCAGGTACGATAGTGGTGTTTAAGAGGCAACTTGACAAATACATGAATAGGATGGGAATAGATGGATATGGACCCCGGAAGTGCAAAATGTTTCAGTTGACGGCAATATGATCGGCGCAGGCTTGGAGGGCCGGAGGGCCTGTTCCTGTGCTGTACTTTTCTTTGTTCTTTGAACTCTCAGCCTCCTTCACATCTCCCTCTGGCAAGGGAACCCCTTTTGAAGCACCAGGTTGCGAAGGGCGCAACACACCACGATCATGTGGGACACCCTCTGTGGAGAGTACTGCAGAGCCCTACCTGGGCAGGTCAAACATCAGATGCACATCGTCAGGATGCCATTGCTCTGCTATGCGCCACGTTGTCTCTCTTCTCCAAGGCACTCTGAGGACGCACAGGTGTCATGAGTCATCGTTTGAACAGGTACCCCTTATGCTCAAGCACCAAGCCTTGTAATTGCTGAGGCCCTTCACATATGAGAGGCACCTGGAAGTGACTCAGGATTTATGAGTCATGGGAACTCCCAAGGTACCTGGTACAAAGGTGCAAGATGATTGCGCACCAGTTGAACTTTTAGGGACCGGAACCCTGACCCGTTAATGAACATCAGGGGTTGCTGCCATGGAATTTTCAAAGTGACGTGCATGCAATCGATTGCACCTTGTACTCTAGGGAAGCCCGAGATAACTGCAAACCTTAGAAACTAGCAGCCTGGCTAGAACTTCACATAATAAGCCTTACTGTAGAGGGCATCTGTCACCTCCTTGAAATATTTGTGTGTTGAGGTCTGAGAGATGTCCCTGTGGATCCCTGGAACAATCCCCAGGCAAAAAAAAATTGTGAGCGGCGGTGAGCTTCAAGGGGCACTTGCAAGGGATGTCCTCCGAGGCCACGGGGTGTTAGAAAGTCCTGCAGAATGTGGCATATATGATTCACTACATCTCTTGACTAGTACAGACCGTGGGCTTCATTATCTTTAGCTCATCGCCAGATAGGAACGTCTTCTTCAGTAGACCCTCGGTCATGCGAGTCGCCTCCCTGGGATGGACCTAACCTCCTCACCCTCTGGTTCTTGCTAAGGCTTCCCTGAACCATGGACATCAGGCCGGGCCTCCTCTCAAAGCTGCACTAGGTGCCGCTGGGCCCTCCTCCTCAATTGGATCACTGCCATCAAGAAGGTAGCATTGAGCACAGCGGGAGGTGGGGGAGGGGGAAAAGAAACAGAGCAGGGGAGCAGAGGGGGTCCAAGAAATATCAACCCTTATATGAATCTTTGAAACTGTCTTCAGGCCAAGTGGTTAAACTTCCAATTCCTGATAAGTTATCTGATTTGAGTATTGGGGGTGGGGCTTAAGTCAGATGGGTGTGGAAGGAAATTGATTTGAGCAGTTTAGATTATAACTAACTTGCGTTGGTTGTATTTTTAATATCTTTAATGTAACCGACTATTTAAAATAGAGTATTGTTCTTTGATTTTGGTGTAGTAAAATTCTTTTGTCTAAACCGTGAACCACGTGGATTAATTCTTTGAGTAAATACCTGGGTTTTTGGATTATAAAAAAAACTAAACATATTACTGGCCTCTACCAAGATCATAATACAAGAAACATGCTCCAAACCAACTGCCAATATTATTATTGAGCTGCTTGATAAGTGCACAATTCAATCTGTAATATTCTCCTCCTTAACTATAAAAAGAGGGAAGCAACTAGCCTCCACTTACTACCTGTCTCTTACTGACTCTCTCCCCCATCTGAGCGATTATAAGCATTATCTTTAACCGATGACTTCATAGTATCCTAGGTGGGAAGTATCTATCACCGTGTAGTAGTATCATTTGTACACATACCATCTTTGGCAGCCAGTCAACAATTTATGCTTTTTTTTAAAAAATGAGTTTTGCCTTCTTGATTAGGAACCATAAAATTGAAGGTGATTGAGAGACCTGTGGCAGAATTCTACAGAGGTGATAAGGGTCCTGCCAGAAAGGCCAAAATTGGGGGTTGACGGTGGTCGGCAGGACATCGGGTCACATTTTGCCTGCAACATGCTGCCAGGGCTGCTGCCAATCAGAAGGCTGGGAGCAGGAAGGCACCTGCCCCCCCACTCTTTCCGATGCCTTCCCTTGCCATTTTGCTGGCCTATTCTGTGTTCCAGCCCAAAGGGCTGGTAAATTTCAGTTCCTGATGTTTTAGTTATTTTGTTAACTTTCAGGACAATTTCTCACAACTTAGTGGGCCCTTTCTTACCTTTGGTGATATGTAACAATAAACCTTTTTGGGTTTCTTCACTTTCTCAACTGTCTGATTTTCCTGATCCAAATCTTTTTCATCTTCTTCTTCATCTGTGTTAGTTGATGGGTGTCGACCCATGGTGGCAGTTGTGACTGGTGATAATTGCCATTGAGAGTGAGCATAATTTGCTGCGCTATACAAGTATGCTTCGAAGTAAACACTGGTTCCTGGAGTTGACACGTTCTTTTCTACTGTGTTCTTTTCATTTTCTATCGTCAAGAAAAAGCAAATAGTTAATGCGCATAATTTTTTTCCACACAAAGCCCTTCAGTCAGGAGTGCAGGTTGCAATAGGTCAGTATTAATCACTCACTTTTGTCAAGTGCTATAATCCCAAGCATAGTCTTTCTCAGGGGTCTTTTCAGGAAAACTGCAACAAGGAATGATGGAATGCAAGTGTATTCATGTGATTCCCTGGACAGTAACCCCCACCACTGAGTTCACTTCTGCAGTTGTAGTTGGTTGCCACGTTTCCAACAAGGCAGTTTCCACAGGAAGGCTTAAAAAAGTTAGAGCATGAAGTCCTAATACTGTTCCCCTGCTTTCAGTAATTGAAAATCAACAAGCAGACTATAAGTATCAGTACCTGATCCTGAACTGCTACTCTGGCATGTTGGTCTGACGTGGAATTATAATACCTGTAAAGTAGTACAATGCTTTAAGGTACTTCACTCATAAAAGGAGGTAATAGGACAGATCGCTAAAAACTTAAGAGGTAAAGAACATCTTACAAGTGGAGACAGACGTTGAGACAGAGGTTTACAAGGGAATTCCATAGCTTAAGACCTTGGCAGCATAAGGAACATTGGAACAGGAATACACCATTTAGCCCCTCAAGCCTATTCCATCATTCGATGAGATCATGGCTGATCTTCAACCTAACTCCATATAGCTGTCTTTGGCTCATATCCCTCAATAACCCTGGTTGACAAAAAAACGATAAATCTTAGATTTAAAATCTGACAGAGTTCTAAACTTGTACCACTCTATGTGCAAAGTGTCCCCCAATTTCCCCTGCAAGGTCAGCTCAAATTTTTAGACCATTCCCCCTAGTCCAAGACTGCCCAACCAGAAGTAGTTTCTATCTACCCTATTATCTTTATTATCATGAAAATTTTGGTCAAAGTCACGCAACCTTCCAAATTCTAGAAATACAATCCTAGTTTGTGCAATCTCTCCTTGTAATTTAACCCTCGGAGTCCAGATATTATTTGGGTAAAGCTATGCTGCATTCCTTCCAAAGCCAATAATTCTTAAACTGTGATACCCAGAACTGCTCACAGTATTCCTGGCATGGTCTAACTTAGCTATACCTTCTTGTATTCTAGGTCAGCTAGCTATCAAGGCCAGCATTCCATTAACCTTTTTGATTTGTTTTGCACCTGCTTTAATGATCTATGTACATGGGTCCCCATCTCTCTTTGGACTTCCACAGTTTTTAGCATTCAATCATTCAGAAAATACCCTGTTCTATCCTTTTTAGGTCCAAAGTGGATGGCCTCACATTTACTGACATGGAAATCCATTTGCTACAGTTTTGCCCGATTCACTCAATCCATCAATATTGGTTTGTAATTTTATACTTCCATCTACACTGCCTACAATGCTGGCTATTTTTGTGTCAGCAGCACACTAGGACATGTGGCTTTCTATCCCATCATCTAAGTCATTAATATGGTGAACAGTTGTGGCCCTGACACAGATCTTTGCTGGACACAAGTTGCACCCTGCCAATCGGAGTCCCTGCTAATTATCACTACACTGTCTCCAGCCACTGAGCCAATTTCCAAACCAAGCCAATAACTTGCTTTCAACTATATGAGTTCCAGCTATAACAGTCTCTCATGGGGGACTTTATCAAATGCCTTCTAGAAGTCCATATAAATAACATTGATAGATCTGTACAATACTTTAGTCATTGAAGGCATAGTTGCCAATGGTGGCGTGATTAAATTGGGGATGCAAAATGCTAGAATTGGCGTAAGCGCAGAAATCTCACAAGGGTGTAGGCCTGGAGGAGGTTTCAGAGATAGGGAAGGACAAGGCCATGGAGGGATTTGAAAACAAGGACGAGAATTTTTTTTAAAGTATTGCCAAATCAGAAACCAATGTAGACTAGCGAGTATAGGTGTTATGGAAGGACAGGGCTTGGTGTGAGTTACGATACAGACATCAGAGTTTTGAATAAGCTCAAGTTTATGGAGGGTGGAAGATGGGAGGCTATACAGGGGAATATTAGAATAATCAAGACTAGCAGCATCCAAAGGCATGGATTAGGGTTTCAGATACATGATGTGAAATGGGTAGAATTGGACGACATTACAGGCTTGTAAACAGAGTCCTGGTGAAGGAGCGATACATGGTCCAAGTTCATTTCAGCGTCACAGACGACATCAAGATTGAAAACACTCTGGCTTAGTCTCAAGACAGTTGCCAGGGAGAGGGATGGAGTTGTTAGCTATGAACCAGATTTTGTAGGGGATTGAAGACAATGGCTTTGGTCTTCCCAATACTTAATTGGAAGAAATTTCTGCTCATCCAATATTGGATGTTGGCTAAGCAGTGTGACAAATCACAGACAGTGGAGAGACTGGGTCGAGAGAGATGGTGGTGAGTTAAGCTTGATGTCATCAGTTTATATGTGGAGCCTGACAACATGCTATCTAATGATGGCGCTGAGGGGCAGCATCTATATGAGAAATAGGAGACGGCCAAGGATATCCAAAGGTAATGGTGTGGGAGTGGGAAGAGAAGCCATTACAGGTGATTCCCTGGCTATGGCTAGATAGATAAGAATGGAACCAGATGAGTGAAATCCCATCGTCCAGCTAGACAATGGAGGCGAAGCATTGGAGGAGGATGATGAGGTTGATCCTATCAAAGGTTGCAGACAAGTCAAGATGGATGAGGAGGGACGGTTTTCCATGGTCACAGTCACAATGGATGCCAGTTATGATTTTGATGAGGGCCATTTCCATACTGCTGTAGGGGACTAAAACTTGATTGGAGGAAGTCAAACATGGCATTGCAAGAAAAATGTGCAGATTTGGTAAATGACAAGACCTTCAAGGACTTGGAGAGGAAAGGGGAGGCTGGGGATGGGACAGTAGTTTGCAAGGTCAACTGAAAGGCGCAAGCTAGATCACAAAATTTAGGCTTCAAGTTTTACTCACCACTAAGAACAATGATGTCGAACACCCCATTACCAATCAATTGATCCCAATAGGTAACAGATGCTCGAAAACAACCATTTCTCCACAACGTCAAGTTCAGAAGTACTAGGCACATTGTCTTATTCGAAGAAATGGTTCTGTTAAACAAAACCTCTGACATTTCATTTTCAGAGGCACCAAGCTGAAATACAAGTGAGGGATAAAATAATCAGCTATAGACTAGCAGCTAGTTGCGCTGTTTACACAATCTCAATAAAAGTATTGGAAAATTCAAAAACCGACAGGCAGCACAGTGCACATAGCATAATGTATTGGATACGGTTACACCCATGATCTTCCATTTGCTGAGATAATTGATTTCAGCTGCTTTGCTATGGGGCCATGCAGAGTGGAGGCCAAGCTCTTCCCAAAGGGAGACAGAGGATACAGGGAAGGAGAGCCACTCTGTGCTATTGATGCACATCTCCTGGTGTTTATCGTACTGCAGAATCAGTGAAAGCCTGGATGTGCAGTACCTACCTATTCCCTCTCCTTTATCAAAAACAATGAGCAGGATGGAAACAACTTAATTGGGTGAAAAGGGGAGAAAATAGCTTACAAATAAATTCAGTGTTTTGAAACTCACCCGCTAAAAATAAATAGCCCACTAATAAACATAAATCCTTACATTTAAGCATTTTCCTGTTTCAGGGTAAAAGAGAAGTTTTCATTTTCCCCCCCCCCCCCCACTTCACTACTCTGCTTGAGCCTTGAACAACCTTGGGCCAAGTCAATTTGCTCCCTGGGGGAAGCATCACAGTTTCAAATTCTGTACTTTCAATTCAGGAATTACCTCACAACAGAAGCTTTACTTCTTAGTGTAACGCAAGTGTGGATGGCACTAATTAGAACACCCCATCCAATATTTTGCCTCAATCAATTTCTGAAACTTGGCAACTCTATTATCTGAAGCAATAGTGTTATGCTGTTTCTGAAGAGGGATTTTGAAAATCTGTAACATTGCAGCAGGGTGTGTTATTTAAACTGCAGAAACCAAACATATGTCTTTGGGTTAGATTCAATGAAACATTCCAACACTTGCTGCTTCAATTTATTTTGCTAACCCGTTTTTTCTACATTTCCACTTTTCCCAAGGACATCTAGATAAAAGTAAAGCTGTCTTTGAGGCTACTTGGTGGAATAATAAATGGAATGGAGGACGGTTGAAGTTGGCAGTGCCAAAAACCTCCTGGCAAATAACCCTTTCATACATATCAGATTGAGATATCTTCTGGCGCAGTGGGTAGTGCTCCCGACTGAACCAGAAGCTGCGGGTTCAAGTGCTACTCCAGGACTTGATGGCCAAGGAAGGTGCGTTCATAAGGTAGCCAAACAGGTTGAGTATCACCCTGCAAATCCTTCCAACACACACCAATGGCAGGGGGTAAGAGCAGGAGATATTCCTGGTCAGCCATGTTGTAAGAAAGTTACAGCCTCTCCCATCACTATCCATAGCTCCAGACTACAACATGCTTGTAAAAGTGTATGTTGCCCCAGCAACTCAGGCCCCGAATGAAATGTAACACACGGCCACAACGCATCAGATTCTCTCGAGAAGCTTAGGATGGCAACAGGGAGAGCAGTGACAATAGAAGAATAACCTGCTCTCGAGAGCAAAATGTCTGGAATGCCTACATCAAGGGCACTCAGAAACAGCAGGGCAATAGGAAAATTAGGAACTTCTTTCACTCTTAAGGTTGAAGAATATATTCTCAGATTATTTTCATAGCAGGAATATAACATTGAGAAGATAACATTCTCCGAAGCTTGGAGCACAATGCAGGATTTTAATAATAGCAGGCATTTAAGAAAACAGTAAACAGTCTAAGCTTTAATGTAGGATCTCTGAAAATATTAAAGATTTGCTTGCAGCCAACTCATCACTCACCTCTTTGATCTGCACTTTGTAATTATCCTGGTCAATGACGGCCAATGCATTACTTGTCGGGTTATCGTATTCATCACGTGGGGCAATCTGCAAAGTATGCTGCTGTCCATTGGTCAGTACCAGGGTGGAGAAGTGGTAGAGAATTTTTGTTTTTGCTGGAAATACAATTCCTATAAATGAGGGTGGGGGGATAAATTTCAGCTGTTTTAGTATCAGAGACAGAGATGCGAGATGTGTGATTTATTTTGACTATTGATATGAGAGAATTAACATTTTTTCTACCTTTTGGTCCCAGCATCAAACCTACTCACAGGTAAAATTAGTGAGGCCAGATGCAGAATAAAATACTCTCATGCGATAATAATTTTGTGTAATTGGCGCAAAATACTGGAGACCAAATGGATAAGATTTTAGAATATTTATAAAATAAATTCAGATTTGTAATTGCTCATCACATAAGCACTGAAGTCCAGTATCCTTTTTCTGTTGGACTGTGTTGTGCTTTTGTTCACAAGATCAGAACAATAGCAACTTTCATTTATATCGTACCTTTAACTTAAGCATCCTAAGGCACATTGTAAACATTATTAAATACCGAGCCACATTCTGGTCCGACAAGCTTCAGGCAATGACCATCTCTAGAAAGAAAGAATCTAACCATCTCCTCTCAAAGTTCAATGGCATTTCAATGCCTAAACCCCATCAACACCATGGGGGTTACCAATGATCAGACAATTAATGGGACCAGTTACATAAGCAGGTCACAAGAGCAGGTCGACAAATAACTCACCTACTTCCACAGCCTGTCCACCATTGACAAGGAACAACTCAGGAGTGCGATGCAATACTCTGCTTGCCTGGATGAGTGCGGCTCCAACAACATTCAAGAAGCTCAACGCCATTCAAGAGAAAGCAGCCCACTTAATCAGCACGTCATCCACTATCTTAAACATTCAATCCCTCCACCACCAGCACAGTAGCAGCAGTGTGTACCATCTACAAGATGCACTGCAGCAACTCCAAGGCTCCTTCCATACCTGCAACCTCTACCACCTAGAAGGGCAAGGACAGCAGGTGCATCGGAATACCACAGCCTCCAAGTTCGCCTCCAAGTCACTCTCCATTTTGGCTTGGAACAAAATTTCACTCCTTCACTGTTGCTGGGTTAAA
The DNA here is from genome assembly GCF_964194155.1 of Cetorhinus maximus. Lineage (NCBI taxonomy): Eukaryota > Metazoa > Chordata > Chondrichthyes > Lamniformes > Cetorhinidae > Cetorhinus > Cetorhinus maximus. The sequence continues at coordinate 14,696,380 of NC_135896.1, forward strand.
ATCCTTGAACTCCCTCCCTAACAGCATTGTGGATGTACCTACAGCACATGGACTGCAGCAGTTCAAGGCGGCACCTCACTACCAACTCTTCAAGGGCAATTAAGGTTTGGTAATAAATGCTGGTCTTGCCTACAATGCTCATATCCCTTGAATGAATTAAAAAAATAACAATCTGTACTTTCTTACAAATTAGTTTACGGAATATTCTGGCTTAACTTTTTCCATTCCCTTAACGTTCCTATAAATTCCTATTAAGACCAATTCTCAGAAACCTCCTTTATAGGCAAAAATGCCCAAGTTTCTTCAATCTCCCTCAACTCAAATTCTCCACACAAGGGCCTAGATTTTCAGAGAGACACGAAGACTCCACAGCATATCTAAAATAGCATTAGGAACCCGGATCTGGAAGTCCCGTGCCCATTTCCAACAGCTATTTTAGTTGGTAGGAGAATGGGGGCAGGACGTGACTCACGCATGGGGGAAACCTGAACTCAGCAGAACCATTCAAACAATTCATATTTTTGCTGGAGTGAGGGCCTTATCCTGCAGTGAGTGACTTAGAATTTTTTTAAAAAAAGAGTGGATCTAAATGCTCAGAGGACAGATAAAGTCTGTGGAACTGTGAGGCTGTCAAGTTAATTAAATCCCCTGCCCTTTAGCTTTTGAAAAAAAGCCTGCCTGTGTCTGTCAATTGAAAAAAATCTGTGCTTGCAGTTTCAATAGATGTTTGTTGACATAACACTAAGTGCTACAAATTGTTGTGTTATTACAGCTGGACTACTTTCAAAACCTGTCATTGTCACAGGGGGATGGGGGGGGGGCTGTCAGTTCAGAGTTTGATAGGGAGCTTCAAGATCTTATCAAAGAATTAGCTATCTTTCAGGTAGGGTTATAAAAACAAATGTTTGTTTTAAGGGATTAGGTACTTCAAGGGATTTAAATGTATTGAATGGGCTTTTATGAATGAAAATGGTCGTTCTATATAGTGAAGTCTATAATAGATACTTCGAACTTTATTATATTTCAGCTCAGCATGGCTCCTGAGGTTTGCCCATGGTGAATACTGGATGTTGGCATGGAGGGTATGGGGCATAGGTTGGCATGGAGGGTATGAGGGACCATTAGGGGTAGGTGGAAGGGCATGGGGTATTGGTGGGGTGAGGGGGCAAGAGGGCCAAGAGGTAGGGGGCCTGATACAGGGCTTCCCAATCTGTGGGTCACAATCCCCAGAGGGGTCGTGAAATGAGATTTTGGGGTCAGGAGTTCAGAGGCAACAATTGCTGCCATGGAGCTTAGACTGAGTGCGAACAGCCGCGAGGCCCCTTTAAATCCTCACTTTTTTTTTAAAATGATGGGTGTGGTCTACCAGACCAATCTTTGAGGCCTGATTCCTGCTGCAAGATAAGCCAGTCAAAAGGTAGGTTTTCTTTTAAAATAAAATGCAGTTTAAACACTTCCCACCACAGTCTACCTCATTCTCTCCTCTTCACTCTCAAATCTCTACACTGCTCTCACTAATCTCTCCCCACCCCACCACTTCACTCTATGTTCCCCGCTTCTCTCCCCTCCCCCACTCGGTCTCACAGCTCTACCCACCTCTGTAATTGGTAGCCCCTGTGGTTGCTCCAATCCGTAGCACGCACCCCCCTACACTCCCCGGAACAAAGATCCCACCATTCTGGGCACTCCCACCCCGGTGGGTGTGGCAAGCTGGGAAATTTCCTGATTCTGCGCACCCACCATGTGAGCGAAAACCCAAGCCTAGGAATCTGCCTAATGGCTTCTACTTTGCAGTGCTCGAATGTCTCTGTTTTAAAGATGATCAAAATTGGACACAGTACTCAAAACACAGTCTGACAAGAGCTCCATGCAATTTAATCACTACCTCCTCTGGCTCAGTCTCGTCTCCATTTTGTTGATTGCTGTTCTGCATTGTGGGATATGTTGAGCTATGGGCCTACCAAGACCTCTGGGTCTTATTTAGCATCATTCTTAACAATTGCAACTTAATTCACTCAATGTGCGTGTCACTTATTTTTCCTTCCTATATGCAGTGTTAGTGTGCATTCAATTATTGTCAAATCATGGACAGTGTTTACAGATTAAGGATTGGATTACAATTGTACAAATTAATTTCAGTTTGAATCCAGACAAGTAGCAAAGAAAGGAGACTTCTACCTTAGGGGTCCAAGCTTTATTAGAACTTAAATTCCAGAGGAGGTAGGCCGTGTGTTCGAACCATAATGTTCATTCATGGATCTACTACTGTAAGTTTACAATACAACCTAGTCTTAGTCCCCTGTCCTTCCCATCAACAGAATTTAATTGCCTTTCTACTTTGAGTAACAACTTGAGAGTTTTGGAGAATTCAGGATGCAAGTCTTCACATATGTTTAACAACAACCAACAAAACCTCATCCACATAGATGAGACAATAGAGCAGTTATCAGGGTCAATTACACGTAGTAAACAAAAGATGTGAGCATTGCTGCAGTAAAGTGCCAACCAAACTACACTTGGAACATCAACACCCAAATAAGCAATTGGCAATGACAGGAAGACAGAGCGAGAGGAAGAAGGGTCAATATTAGTGAGCTTGTCAGCACACTTCCACGTGCATTGAACTTTCGATTTCAGTCACCACTGTAGGGGAGGACCAAGTAGAAGTGAAGCACTCATCATTCCATCCCACAAAAGAAAAAAAAACCTGGAGTGAAAATTAGAGGACAAGTGTAAGGGGCAGGTTTTAGTGGCCAATTACCTACTTATTTATAGAGGCATGGATGCAAGGTACTCAGTTATCAAAGAGGGCAAACCAATAGAGAGAAAATAAAACAGACAATCTCATCCCCAGTTAAAACATACACACATTCACACCTACCAGGTTGAAACGTTTTGTAGTATGGGCTGTGGGCAACATTCAATCCTCCAAGTTTGACAGAGATTTCGTACCTTCCTGCCTTCCGCACTGTGAAGCCCACCTTCACCACATTGTTGTTCTGCGCCTGAAGCACCTCCTGTGTGATGGGAACATCCAACCCAAGCTCCATGTGTGAGATGTGAATCCGTAATCCTACCGGCCGGTGTGCAGGGAATGACTGCCCATTCTTGTAGAGCAACTACACAGCAACAGTGGAAGAATATTTTTTCTGAAATAAGTCCTGTATTAACACTTCTCCTTGTTATACACCCTCAGAACCATAGAAAGGTTACAACACAGAAGGATAACATTCAGCCCAACATGCCCATGTCAGCTCACTACGAGACCAATTCAATGAGTCTCATTCCTCTGCTTTACCCCCATAGCCCTGCAAATTCTCTTTTGTCAGGTAATTATCCAATTCCCATTGGAAATGACAATTGAATCTGGCTCCACCACAATCTCAGTCAGTGCATTCCAGTTCCTAACCACTTGCTGCGTAAAAAAAAATTTCCTCATGTCGCCTCTGGCGCTTTTACTATCAGTTTAAATCGGTGTCCTCTAGTTCTCAACCTCTTCCACCAATAGAACAGTTTCTCCTTACATGCTCTATCCAGACCCCTCATGATTTGAACACCTCTATCAAATCTCCACTCAACTTTCTATTCTTGAAGGAGAAAAGCCCCAGCTTCTCCAATCTATCTTTTTAACTGAAGTCCCTCATCCCTGGAACCATTCTCAATTTTTTTCTCCAGCCTCTTAAAGGTCTTCATTTCTTCCTAAAGTTGTGAATGATGTTATATAAATGCGAGTCTATCTTACGTTTACTCCCAATTTCCCAAACCCTCAACTCTCAATCAGCCATTCCAGTCTGACCCTCTGAATAGCCCTGCCTATTTCCCTCCATCTCCCTCTCCACTTTCAAAAACCTACCAAATCTTTAGTTCTGACCCTATCCAACTCAAAATTCTCAAGTTTTGCCTCTTGATCACAATCCAGGTTTTACCCTCCTTGATATAAAACACTTGGAGATATCATCCTGAATGTGAGCAACTATAAAACTGTCAGTTGTGATCTCAAGGTCCAAAATTATATTTTTGGGGATGACCTAGTAGTTCAAAACTTGATTGTAAGCAATATGGTTAGCTTCTGCAGTATTTGACTAACATAATAGTACCTCTGAATCAAAAATTGAGCGTTTAAATCTCAGTAGTCCCACCTGAAAGTACCCCTTCAAGTTACACAGCATCCTAATGTGGAAATATATAACTGTCCCTTCAACATCACTGGGTCAAAACCCTGGAACTCCCTACCTAACAGCACTAAGGGAGTACTTTCAACACATGGATTGCAGTGGTTCAAGATGGCAGCTCACCACCACACACTCCAGGGCAATTAGGGATGGGCAAAAACAGCACCTACATCCTGTGAATAGATAAATTTGAAAAAATCTACAGAACCTAACCACACGATCAAAGCTGACACATCAGTGGTGTGTAGGTGTTAACCATTATATGCACTGTCCTTTGGATGAAATGCTAAACCAAGACTAAAATCCAGCATTCCAGTGGTTCATGTGCACTTAAAAAGGAGCTCATGACACTTTTGTATGAACAGTGGATTTCTCTTCTGGTGGCCTGGCAATATCACTCCCACAACCAACAGCACTGATTAACAAGATCAGTCATCCCACTGTTGAGGACCTTTCTATGCAAAACTGTCATCAGGTTGATTATGTGTAAAGCTCTTTGAGGTGTTTCTGAGAGATGTGATGAAGTTCTATATAACTACAAGCCTTTTCTTTCAAGTGGATGCAGCTGTTGGGCCTTTACACTACTCATAGATACTAATGATCCTGATTAAAATTAAGATTTCAGCAAGTCCAGATTCCACACACCTCGACTAATCTATATGAAAAATTTTGCACCTGTATGCATGCATTTGCCTACAAAGTGTTACTTCCTTTTGACATAGTTTTGTCACTTTCGTGTTTGACTTCCTATAAATTTCAACATCCACATTTGTAATGGAAACTGTCTATTTAAACTGTTCATGTTGTAATTATACCCTTCTGCCAGTGAATGTCACTGTAGTGCATCTGTTAGCTCCTCACCCTTAGTGCAAAGTCTACTACTCCAACAAACTCTACTTCTCTGCTTCCTAAATAACAATCAACTTTGCTACTTATATTGAATCATAGAGCAGTGAGTCAGTACCCCTGACATCAAGGCAACATTTGCCAGAGTGTCACTTCAAGGCGTCCTCACAAAACTGGGGTCAATGGGAATCAGGGGAAAACTCTCCACTGGTTGGAGTCATACCTCGCACAAAGGGACATGGTTGTGGTTGTTGGAGGTCAATCATCTCAGTTCCAGGGCATCCCTGCAGGAGTTCCTCAGGGTAGTGTCCTAAGCCCAACCACCTTCAGCTGCTGCATCAACGACCTTCCTTCCATCATCAGGTTAGAAGTGGGGATTTTCACGGGTGATTGCACAATGTTCAGCATCATTCGCAACTCCTCAGATACTGAAGCAGTCCATGTCCAAATGCAGCAAGACCTGGACAATATCCAGGCTTGGGTTGACACATGGCAAGTAACATTTGTGCCACATAAGTGCCAAGCAGTGACCATCTCCATCTAACCATCTCCCCTTGACATTCAATGGCATTACCATTGCTGAATCTCCCACTATCAACATCCTGGGGATCACCATTGACCAGAAACTGAACTGGACTAGCCACATCAATACTGTGGCTACTCGAGCAGGTCAGAGGCTAGGAATCTTGTGGTGAGTAACTCATCTCCAGATTTCCCAAAGCCTGTCCACCATCTACAAGACACAAGTCAGGAATGTGATGGAATACTCTCCACTTACCTGGATGAGTGCAGCCCCAACAACACTGAAGAAGCTTGACACCATCCAAGACAAAGCAACTTGCTCGATTGGCACCCCTTCCACAAAAATTCACTCTCTCCACCATCGATGAACAGTGGCAGCAGTGTATACCACCTACAAGATGCACGGCAGGAACTCACCAAGCCTCCTTAGACAGCACCTTCCAAACCCACGACCACTACCATCTAGAAGGACAAGGGCAGCAGATACATGGGAACAACACCATCTGGAAGATCCCCTCCAAGCCACTCACCATCCTGACTTGGAAGTATATCCCCGTTCCTTCACTGTCGCTGGGTCAAAATCCTGGAACTCCCTTCCCAACAGCACTGTAGGTGTACCTACGCCATATGGACTGCAGTAGTTCAAAAAGGAAGCTCACCGCCACCTTCACAAGGGCAATTAGGCATAGGCAATAAATGCTGGGCTAGCCAGCAACACCCACATCCCATGCATGAATTTTAAAAATTAAGTAAAGACAGAATATATGACTTTAAATGGAAATTTTACTGGGTCTGAGAGATCTGGTCCTGTTATCTCCTGCCCTTTAACTCAACTTCAGTTTAAGGTTACACTTGGTGTGGATATCTGTGCAATGAGAAGGCGATTGAGTGTTAAACATTTTTTTTAGAAAGTGACAAACTTGAAACCAGTGAAATTTCTACACCCCTTCCACAAAAATTCACTCTCTCCACCATCGATGAACAGTGGCAGCAGTGTATACCACCTACAAGATGCACGGCAGGAACTCACCAAGCCTCCTTAGACAGCACCTTCCAAACCCACGACCACTACCATCTAGAAGGACAAGGGCAGCAGATACCTGGGAACAACTAAACTAGAGAGATTTAAAATATTGTTACTCACATGCACTCGAAAAGTCATGATGCGCCCAACTTCCTGAGGGTCCTTCCAATCCCAGGTGACTAAGCATGACCTCGGATCCAGGTAGTTCCCACGGACATAGTCATAAATGGTGCGGTTCCCTCGCCTACCTCTGTTGTCATTTTGAAGAAAGCTGATGATCCGTGCCAGAAGCTCATAAAGGAACTTGGCAGTAAAGAAGAATGCAATGATGGAAACTGCGATTCCACCTGTATGTGGATAGACAAATCACACCTTAGCTAATTTTATTTTTCCCCAATTAACAAAATGGGGACATGTAAATATTACAAAAAGACAAATTCTTATTGGTTTAGCCAACAGAAACTAAATGCAAAAATATGCAACAATGAATCCCTTGATCCCAGAGACAGTGCTGCAAGACACGGTGAATTGCGCTTGTTATTAGGGACTGGTGCTACCAGTGAACCATGTCAAATTTGTCAGAAGCAGAGCATTAAAACCCTACCATCACAAGCCATTCCCACAGGTCTGAGCAGGCTTACTGAATTTCTATTAGAGTGAGAGTGTGTGAAAGCGCATGTGTGCATGGGGTCTATGATTTTTTTTTTTAAACACAGATCTCCCCTCAGAGTTCAATTACTGAGATTTACAGCCCTAAGGAAGCAATTCAAATGTACTCACCAACAACGATAAACATCAGGTCTCTCTTTAGAGTGCAAAGTGTGATGCTAGAGGCAAAAAACACTGCTCCCACTAAAGAAAAGAGTTCAAATTAATGATAAACAAACTTCACCTAAATTGAGCAAAAAAGGAAAAAGCAGAAATGCATTCTTTTTTTAAAATGATTGAATTTTCACATACCCACTGACCACTTTTCAACTCTGCGCCTTCGGACTAAGTTGTGAACAAGCTTTAGCTTGTGCTCCCACTCCAGATGTGCCCTTGAAATCTCGAGAATCTTCCTGCCGAACCTGTGGTAGTCACCGTAGAAGTAGCCCCAGGTTGTGAGAGCTATTTGCGACTTGCTGTTAAACTGAACCAGATCAGTAAGGGTGCTGCAGCCCAATGATTTTAGCCTGTATGGAGGCAGGGAATCAGAATGCTGATATTGCTACTCAAGTCAGCTACCTACCACATTACATTTGGGGTGCATTAGGAAGGAAACAATTCAAGAACGTCTAGTGAGAGCAAAGAATAAATACAACCCAATCATCTTAGAAAATGAATAAATTTATTAGAATGCTGAAGAATCAATAAGTTTGGTAGACGGTAGGAAAGTGATGCATGCTATATATCAGCACCTTCAGAAGATATTTGCCATGGACCAATTTTAAACAAGGAAGAGAATCAATAACAGATGTACTAAGGGCTAACATGTAAAAATCACCAAAGGAGAGTCAGAAGGTAAACTAAGAAAATCCACAAGTTGAGCCAACTTTAAGAATTACTTTCTTTGGCTTTAAGTTATTGATAAACTACCCACTACAATAGATGATGCTCTGCTCAAGCACTCAAAATGCAAATGGGTCAAATTCTGTTTCATTAGAATGTAAATATGAAATTAGAGCAAGAGAGAAGTTGAAAAACAGATAAAGACAAAAATAAATGTAAAAACTGCTAGAAGTAGTCCAAACAGCACCTGTGAAGAAAATAGACAAGTCAACTGCTGTGAAAAAATGGAGAATATAATGAAGGTCTGAAGCTATTAAAATTAATGTCAAGGGTGCTACTGATACAGAATGCGTTTGTCAGTGTTTACGACAGAAGTAGAGCAGGTGCGGGGGAGGGGAAAAGGACAGGTTGCCATTTGGGGTAAAAACCTTAATTGGAACAGTCCTGGGGTGAGGGGTGCAGCAAACTGATTTTGGCCTCTCATGAATGGATGCATCACATGCAATGCCAGCATTGTCTGTTTAAATTTCACACCTGAAATACAGGTCATGTGTTTCAACTTCTCAACATTTCTATGGCTGTGACTCTCAGAGTTATTACTTATTCACAGTCTTTGCTTCTGTAATTCTCCTTTCCATGGTCTAAGATGACTGTTAACACCCAATATCTATATCCTCTCTCAATTTGTTCATCTATTTAATGTTCCCCCTTTTCCCTCATTGTTTTCTATTAAAGTATTAAGCTATTAAACTATTAAGCTATTAAAATGCTTGTTCATTTTTCCGCTCTGAAGGTGAGCATAGTTCATAATTGACATGTCTGTACTCTCCAATGCTGACTGAGCTGTGAGATTCCAGCAGTTTCTGTTTTTGTTTCTAAAATTGGCAGTTTTTTTTGCTTTTTATTGTGAAAAAATACTTCTGTTCCGAAACAGGACCTAGCTGATGGGCCTTCTCTTTCCTACCTCCTTCCCTAGCACCATCAGACCAGGCTCCAGGACCCTCTTTTGAACCAAATGCTTTTCCTATCTCTTTGACCTCTATCAAATCCACATGGAACTAAGAAGCCCTTTCTAATAACTCTTACACTCTTGAGGAGGATACAAGAAAAATCTTGTTCAATTTTTTTCTCACCCTGTACCTCTAACCTCCCTCTAACAATTTTTGCCCACTTAATCAATACCACCATCATGAAAGGCTCCTGAGCTTTCCTCTTTCATTCTTCTCAAACTTCACCATACTCTCCTTCATGCATCCTTAGAGCTGAAATTAAGACTCATTACATAGAGTCATAGTCCATAATATTTCCCAGGACCCCAAGACCACAGAACTCATCTTTGCTTGTTCCTATAATCCTTAGGCTTTTAAAACACGCAATCACTATTTCTTGATTTTTTAACCAATTTTCTCTCCTATTGTTGTGAACTTCGACTTTGGACCATGGGACCTACACATACTGTTTAATTGTAAAAAAATAGTAAAGTGAAGACAGAGATTAGGACCACTGTTTCAGATATTTGCCTTCAATGGCCATTAAGACAAATTGCTTCTGATATTCCTACATTTTTACAGATTGAAAGTGCAATTTTGAAATATTAATTGGATAGATAGTAGGAAATAGAAGCCTCACATTAATGACAACAGTTTCAATTGGACATTAATGACCAAGTGGAGTTCTCAGTGATCAGAGTTCAGCGCTATTCGCGACTCCTCACAAATTGAAGCAATCCATGTCAAAACGCTGCAAGACCTGGACAATATCCAGGCTTGGGCCGACAAGTGGCAAGTAACATTTGCGACACACAAGTGCCAGACATAGACCATCTCCAACAAGAGAGAATCTAACCATCACCCCTTCACATTCAATGGCATTACCATCGCTGAATCCCCCACTATCAGTCTGGGGGCTACCACTGACTAGAAACTAAACCGGACTAGCCTGTGGCTAAAAAAGCAGGTCAGAGGCTAGGAATCCTGTGGCGAGTAACTCACCTCCTGACTCCCCAAAGCCTGTTCACCATTTCCAAGGCACAAGTCAGGGGTGTGATGGAATACTCTCCACTTGCCTGGATGACTGCAGTTCCACCATCCAGAACAAAGCAGCCTGCTTGATTGGCACCCCTTCCACAAACATTCACTCCCTCCACCACTGATGAACAGTGGCAGCATTGTGTACCATCTACAATATGCACTGCAGAAACGCAGCAAAACTTTTTAGGTAGCACCTTCCAAACCCAAGACCATTACCATCTAGAAGGACAAGGGCAGCAGATACATGGGAACACCACCGCCTGGAAGTCCCCTTCCAATCTACTCACCATCCTGACTTGGAAATATATCATTGTTCCTTCACTGTCGCTGGGTCAAAATCCTGGAACTCCCTCCCTAACAGCACAACCAACACCACAGGGATTGCAGTGGTTCAAGAAAGCTCACCACCACCTTCTCAAGGGCAATTATGGATGGGGCAATAAATGCTGGCCTAGCCAACAATACCTACATACTGTAAATATTTTGAAAAAAAATTCCCCCTGTCCTTAAAGCTAAAAAGGCTTCAAGTAAATAGTTAAAATTTGAACTCACCATTGTTCATGATTAAACAGCTTATTGCAAAAAAAATGGATCAAACACTCAGAAGGACAGATGAGTGTCAACTTTCCAGAGCGATCTCACAGTGGTTGCGAGTTTATAGGTTAAATACCTCGGCTGCACAGACCAGTTAGGCCTCATGTTCAATGCCTCGTAGCCAATCTCAAGTGATAGTGATAGTAGGGGGAGTAGGCTGGGGAAGGGAGTGTGTTGTGGGGGTGTGATTAGGCTCAAATTGGAAGATTAAGCAGGGAAAAATCAACCAAAGTTCTCATTCCTGATTGCCATTCAGCAACTCATGCTCAAAGTATGCATGCCTGATGTCAGATGAGCACACGGTCAGGTTGGCCCTCAGGAGAAGACAAGATGGGGAAAAAGGCAATGCACAAAGTGCATTATATTAGTAATATAATAAGGCTTTAGGCAGGAAAAAGAATTTAAATCTATCTCACCTATCTTCAGTATTCCCTTGCTCTGAAGAGTCATACGGACTCAAAATGTTAACTCTGTCTTTCTCTCCACAGGTGCTATTAGACTTTGAGTTTTTCCAGCATTTTCTGTTTTTGTTCGAGATTTCCAACTTCCGCAGTATTTTGCTTTTATTTCAGTATTCCCTTAATGTGTTTCTAATATCCTCAAGTCTCATTTGTTGACAAGAACCTCTCTAATTCCTCTCTGAAACCCGTTAAAGTTTCTTGTTTCACCACCCGGGCTGGTAACCTTACTTCTAAACCCACGACCCATATCACTGAGAAGGCCATGGGCAGCAGGTGAATGAGAATGCTGTCACCTGCATCTTTCCCTCCAAGTCACACACTGTCCTGCCCTGGAACTATATTGCTGTTCCTTCATGGTGACTGGAACTCCTTGACTAACAGCACTATGGGTGTGCCTGCTTTACACCACCACCTTCTCAAGGGACATTAGGGATCAGCAATAAATGCTAGTTTTACCAGTGACACGAACATCTCATGAACCAATATTTTAAAAAATCTATTTAGGTACTCACCAGCCTGGAAGTTCATCCTGCATTTCCTATTTTCTTCTGTTGCGTTTAATTTGTAAATATGGCCTCTTGCGCCTGCTGCAAGCTTTTAAATTGATAGCATTCCCACCTCTGAATGGGTTGAAACCCCGCTCCAAACAGTGCAAACAAGTGGAGACCTCAGCTCTGGCTTAGAACTCTGGAATGACACCTAGCAGGATACACCCATCTGATGAGTATTAGTGACCCTTGCTCCTCATCATATGGATTATGGAAGACCATAAAACCTTCTTGCATATAGGATTAACCATCCTTCATGTTTCATCCTATCTGACTGCAAATCTGTAGTAATCTGGTGTGTAAAATACCTTGAAGACAAATGTTGTAATGTAAGATCACATGATCTTGATACCCAATAGCAGAGAAGCGCAGGCTACCTCTGTAGTCAGTAGTCTTGAGTTAAGAGTCTGAAGAGTATAGACTGAGTTTTGAATTGCAAGCAGAAAAGTGTAAGCTGCTGAATTCCTTTTGTAAATAAACAATGTGTTTCTTCTAAGAACGGTCTACTGATCTTCTCTGTCTTGGCACCAACTCGGTCACCCCGAAATAAGTGTGCAACCCGGATCCTTTAGCCCCAACAAACCAGGGCACTGGATCCAACAAAATCCTTCTATTACTTTACATTATTCATCAAGGGAAGAGGATAAAAATATGAAACAAACAGCCCATTATGCTGTACAGAGCAGAAAAACTTAATTTAATTCAATTTGCCCAAATTTTTCACAATTTTAAACACAATCTTCTCAAGAGAGAAAAGACCCAGGGTAGTCGGTCTTTCCTCATTCATCATTCCTTTAAGTTCTGGGATCGACCTTATTGCCCTTTTCTACAATCCCTCCAATAACTGAAAATCCTTTTGAAATAGGGAGACCAAAATGCCCACAGTACTCTAGGTGTAGCTTCACGGTGGCCAACTAGTTTTAAGTTACCTCTTCGGTTTGCTAAGTTTTACTCCTTGCTATGCAGCCCAACATTCTCTTGGTTTTTCTTTTAAATCAGTCTGGGAACATTACACTGAATCTTTTAGCGATCAGTCCAGTAAAATCCCAAGATCTCTCTCTTGCTCAGATTGTACAAATGCATTCCCATTTAGCACATCGGCAACATCTGCCGTTGTCAAATTTCATAAGCTTCATATATTTTCCCTATTAAATTGCATCTGTCATTAAAAGGAACAAGGGATAAGGCAATGGAGTAGAGCCAAGGTAGAAGATCAGCCACAATCTAACTGAAGAGCAGAGCAGGCTCAAGGGCAGCATGGCCTTTTTTGTCCTATTCCTTACTTTCCGATAATTTTATTTCTCTGGCCACTTATCTAACTTGTCAAGATCCCTTTCAATTTGTATTCAATATTGATATTCATAATTTTTCACTTCAGCATTATCTACAAATTTGGGCACAATTTTCTCCTTTTCTATTTATTGTTATTTACCAGCTAGCCATTTTCACATATTACCATCTAACCCCAACGAGCTTGGAATGTAAAATTGCTCTCAGCTTCTCTCAATGTCAGCTCATTCATTAGGATGATGGGTGAGCAAGTGAAGTCTCACTCTTCTACTGTCTATCTCCAAATCTGGAAATTATTTTCCTCTAAAAACCCAAACAAGCCCCAGGATGAAAATTTGATTCTTATTCTATTGTGAGCCAAAGCATAAACATAAATTCTAGCATGCTGGGACATTACAATCAAACCTCAATTGTACAACATTAAATTGAGGATCTGGCCAGTGGACAATGGAAACTGATAGATAACTAAAGTTACATTGTTTTGATTAATGCCGCCCACAGACTATTTTATTCAAACTTGGACCTATAAGGGCACAGCCACTGTAGAAAAAGGCTGAATGACCACCATCCTATCAAAACCTTTGAATTAGTTGCACAGCTGTATTGCATGCAATGTGCTCTGGCTGAATTTGATTTTCATAAATTAAAAACAATTCACTGAAATTCAACTTCTCAGTCTGGTGCAGCACAGTTCAGAATCAGATAAAGCTTTCTGGTTAGACCCAACAATTTATCTTATCTTAGAGAGAAGGGATATTTAGTATAGGTTAGCTGCAGGTTACTGAAAGATTCTCATGTCAGGTATAACACAGGTTGCATACATCCAATGTACCCGAATCCCAACATCAAAAGAATACTCTCTGGTGCAATAATATGACATCCATTTTCCATATCAACCTTCTTTTGGGTTCAGAGACTGAAGTTTCCAAGTTGGTGCTAATCTGTACTAAAAAGGCAGCTTTTTACTGTGGCCTATACTAGCTCAGACTTTTTAAATATAAGATAAAAGCAAAAACAGGCCAGTTGGAAACCATGGATTTTGTACAACTGCAGTTATATTGACTTTGAATCTATATAAAGTAAAAAAAATCAATGGCTGGACTGCTGGATACAGGATGGGTTTGAATCCAAAGCATGCCTGACACTCAACATCTGCCTACCATGATCATGAGGATTTTATAGGATTCTCTGCAAGACTGTCAAATGAAGTACCTCACAACCAAGGCACTTTTTGACTCTGGGAGATGGAGAGAAATAACATGACCATTATTGCCAAGCTTTGCATATCTCCGGTTGGTTGTCATAGGGCTATGTATTTGATACCATTTATGGACAAGCACTTATTTGTGGACAGTCTGACCCTTCCCAGCTGAAATCGGCAGCATACATCCAAGAGAGGATGGAAATTCAAGGATTATTTTCATTTAAAACATACGTGTGTAAGTAGTGCTCCAGGCCCTGGCTGAAGAGCCACTCCTGCAGGGCTAACTCCTTCACCAGTTGGTGTTGGGCTGCTTTTATCTTCTGAACCGCACCGTCTTCCAAGGAACCTCCCTTCAGAAGCGACAAAGTACTCAGCACTGCTAGCTCCTCTAAATTCTGCACATCTGCAAATAAAAGATATGGAATAAGCTGACTTTGCTCTTTAACTCTTGGACTGATGTGATTACCAACATTATAGTGACTCTGCTGGGGAAACAAGATTTGTATTATACAGAAAAAGACAGAGTTGCATTTATGTAGCACTTTTCATGACCACCAGGCATCTCAAAGCATATTAAAACAAATGAAGTACTTTTGAAGCGTAGTCACTGTTGTAATGTAGGAAATGTAGCAGCCAATATGCATTCAGGAAATTCCCACAAAAAGCAATGTCATAATGACCAGATAATCTGTCTTTTTTGTGATGTTGATTGAGGGATAAATATTGGCCAGGACACAAGGGAGAGCTCCCTTGCTCTGCTTCAAAATTGTGCCATGGGACCTTTTACATCTACCCAAGCAGGCAGATAGGGCCTTGGTTTAATGTCCCATCTGAAACGACTCACTCAGCGCTCAGTGGAGTGCCAGCCTTGATTTTTGTTCTCAAGTTTCTGCAGTGGGACTTGAATCCAGAGAAAGCTGACTGAGCCACAGCTGACACAAGTGAAAAGTGGAGTGAATGACATAAAAGGCATAAAAATCCTAATTATTGCAATTTCCAGCCTGATATTATGGCATGTGCTTTTAAATAATAAAGAAAAAAAACCCTAGAGTAGCTCTTGGTTCAGGGATCCTATTTTTTATTTTTTAAGGGGAAAATAATATCAAACAGTGGTGCGCTTTTCAATTGTAACAACCAACACTGATAGTGATGAAAGTGTTGAGGTATATTAGCAGAACCAAAAGCCAAGATTAATCAGGAGCTGTAGTCCTGAGATAATGAATTCAAGTCCAGGAACCCAGAGCAAGGACCTGTTAGAGGTGAGGGATACAAAACCACAGTCTCCAAAAAGAAAAAAAAGCCAATTAAGTGATAGTTATTTGACATTACCACACAATTATTGCTACACATCGTAACATAACCTAACTATTGCGCAATAAGCTGAGATTCCAACAACTGTTAGCTTCCTTACTGACTCAATAAAGGAATGAAGTTATCATCTGTAACGTATGTATAATAACAAATAATACTCGCATTTATATAGAACTTTATATCACATCTCATACTATGAATCAAATCCAAGTGCAGAGACATTTATATAAACAAGCATGTATATTGATGTTTCATCAGGGTATTTTGAAGCAGTCAAAATCCAAATATAGGAGGAACAATTATTAGTACCTGAAAAAGGCAACAAAACTGTCAAATACATAGTTTATTTGAATAAATTTTTTTCCTTTCAAATTTCTCTTTTCTGTTTCCTCTAAGGTTGCCAAATGTCTTGTACAGGCATCTAGTCTTCATATCTGACCTCCTTAATAAGCGCTTTCATACACTGAGGAAAAGGGAGCCTCACTGTTATATATGGCACATTCATTTAACAAGGACAAGCTCAACTTTCCTTTCTAGCCCATGGCCATTGAGGCTTATTTCAGGGGTCCCTGCCACATTTCTCTTTGCCTAAGAGCAGCCTACTCAGTACCAAACAGGCAATCTTGGGTTACATATTCCAAAATATATTTCCTCACTGAGGTAGTGCCAGGAGCTGTAGCATTTTACCAGGGGTTGAGAATTTATTCACTGTTTTAGCCTCGGACTCTTCAATTCAAAATCCTAATTTCCTCTGTTCAGGCTGCACATTACCAATACGACAGTACTGCAGAAAACAAACAGTCGCATGTTCTAAAGTAATTAGCTCGATTTGATTTGCCTTAACTTGTCTTATCTGTTGACGTCTGCATAACTGCTAGCTAAGGGATCAATGGCAACCCAGCCTAGAGAGCTTTCGTTTGGAGAGAGTCTGCATGACTCTCTCTTATGCAAACTTGCATAAACAGCACACTCTTCTGAAATCTGTAATTAGGACTTAACCCTTTTCTGTTCTCAATGATAAAGAATATTGGGCTGATTTTAGATAACCTCCATTTTCACAGGGTAAACACACAGCACACTCTGCAGTGAACATCCTGCCAGTCAGTTTTGAAGAGTGAAACTACCTGTTACAGAAGCAGCTGAATCGGAATCCGGTGCATAAAAAGAACCACGAATCTAAGGTGAACATGAGGAGTAATGGGTGAATCTAATTTTTTATTTGGTAGGGTGGGAGTAGATATTTTTGGGCAATGGGCAGCCAATAATGCTTTCAAAAGCATATTGCCAATAGTGAAGAATAATAACGTATCATTCAATGAGCAGGAGAAAGCTGGAGGAGAAGAAAAAAAAAAATCAGAGATCACAAACACTTAATCAAACAGCATTCCTATGTATACATCAAACATGGAAACATTCTGAAGGCATTACATGTTTAACAGGAAAGCTGATTAGAATCAATACACTAAAACATGCGTTTTAACAAAGCCAGAAAGATATTTTAAAAGTACTTTAGTATCACCAGCGCCCTCTCCTGTTAAAGAACAGATGGTGCCAGAAATTGTGGGGAACGAAGGGTCACGAAGTCCTCGTTTAAAGTTGCAGCTGTGCTCCTGAAAAGTGCGACTTTAAGTGAAACAACTTTAAGCGAATCAGGATTTTCCCATTAAAACCTATGTAAATGAGTGCCAGCCAAAAAGGAGTTATCCAGCCTAATCTCAACTTTCAGCTCTTGGTCCATATGTTAAGACACTTCAAATGTATATCCAAATGTGATATGAGTTTCTGTCTTTACCACCCTTTCAGGTTGAGTTCCAGACCCTCGCCACACACTGGTGGAAAATTTTCACCTCAACTCGCCTCTAATCCTTCAATTAATTACTTTAAATCTGTGTCCTCTGGTTATTGATCCCTCTTACGGGCAATATGGTCTTCCTATCCACTATCTAGGCCTGTCATAAATTTAAAGACCTAAAATCTCCCCTCAGCCTCCTCTATTCCAATGAAAACAATCCCAGCCTATACAATCTTTCCTTGTAGCTAAAATTTTCCAGTCCAAGCAACGTTTTTGTAAATCTCATCTGTATCCTCTCTAGTGCGATCACATTCTTCCTGTCATTCAGTGACCAGAGCTGTACACAGTCCTCTAGCTGTGGCCTGACTAGTATGTCATGACATCAAGGGATATGGAGATACTGCAGGAAAAAGTGTCACTGGGGTAGATGATCAGCCATGATCTAATTGAATGGTGCAGCAAGCTCAACAGGCCAAATGGACTACTCCTGTTTCTATGTTAAAATGTTATATAGTTCCAGCGTGGCTTCCTTGCTCTCATATTCTATGCCTCGGCTAATAAAGGGAAGTGTCTTGTATGCCTTCTTAACCATCTTACTGACTATTCTGCTACCTTCAGGGACCGGTGTACGTGTATTCAAATGGTTCCTCTGCTCCTCTAAGCTTCTCAGTATCCTACCATTTATTGTATATTCCATTGTCTTGTCTGCCTTCCCTCACACTTGTGAAAGTGGTGGCTAGAGATAGTGGGTGCATTGGTTTTGATCTTCCAGAATTACTGAGACTCTAGAATGGTCCCATGGATTGGAAGGCAGAAAACATAACCCCGCTACTCAAGAGGAAGAGAGGACACAAGCAGCTGTTAAAAACACAGACCAGGTGACCACTTTGCAGAGTCTGCAAACACAACCCCAAGCTTCTGGTTGCTTGTCATTTTAATTCTCCACCTTGCTCTCATGCTGACCTTTCTGTCCATGGCCTGCTACAGTGTTCCAGCTTTATTCCTCCATGTTGCACTCAGATGGTTTTATGTAACAATTCACACCTCATTTGGACTCAACCTTTATTATATCCATCACCACTCTCTGCCTGTTGCATCATGAAATCTTTTGTTATTAATCTTTTCTGGCCTCCACCCTATGTTATGATATGGCAGGTGGCATTTGCCAGGCTGACCAAATCCCAAAGGGAAACTTGGCCATGCTATCGCAACGATTTTACAATTTGTATTTATTATGAGAAGGTTTGTGCACTGAAGTCAGAAGTAATGAATCCACTACCACCTTTGGAAATTTTAAAGATTAAATTAAAACATTTATCGACAAAAGAAAAGAAAACGTTAAACACACAAGATTAGTTACACAGTTATTTAGCCTTATAACAGTTCCCAAAATTTCTACTTAACTAGACTCCCAACTACACACCCCTTTCAGGCAACAGTCCAAAACAGTTTATGAATCTTTAAAACATCCAACAAGATTACAACAAGCACCCACTGTTGCTCTAAGGGAGGTATTTCACAAATTCTTTCTCCCTCCCGCTCAACAATGAAACGCCAAAGGCTTTTAACACCAGCTTGGTTACTGGAACAGCAAGTTTCTCCAGGGCGGCTAGAAACTTTTTCCTCACAAGTCTGTTTCACACAGTGCACTTTTCAAGATCTCTCTCAGCCACTGCCAGACAGCTTTCCATCCTTCTTCGAATATATTTCTTCCTTTTTGATCTATAAATCCCATTGTTTCCACCTGTCTCTGGAAGTTACTCTTTCCAGAATATAAAAATCTTTTATGTTGTCATTATAAGAACATAAGAACTAGGAGCAGGAGAAGGCAATTCAGCCCCTCGAGCCTGCCCTGCCACTCAATACGATCATGGCTGATCTCATTTCGGCCTCAGTTCCAATTTCCCGCCTTCTCCCCATAACCTTTCAACCCGTTACTAATTAAAAATCTGTCTATCTCCTCCTCAAATTTATTCAGCGTCCTGGCATCCACGGCACTCTGAGGTAGTGAATTCCACAGGTTCACGACCCTTTGAGAAAAGTAATTCCTCCTCATCTCTATTTAAATCTACCACCCCTTAGCCTAAAACTATGGTGTCTCATTCTAGAATGCCCCAGAAGGGGAAACATCCGCTCCATGTCTACTTTGTCTATCTCCTTTAGCATCTTATACACCTCAATTAGATCTCCTTTCATCCTTCTAAACTCTAGCAAGTATAGGCCTAAACTGCTCAATCTCTCCTCATAAGGCAAGCCCCAGCACTTCTGGAAAAAATAAATGTAATAATCATTATCTTGCCAGTTGTAAACATCTTACCATGTCCATTTGAAAATCCAACCACCTCTCCGCTTATCTAAAAATGCAAATTCCATTTTACTTAGCTCATTTATTAGCATTTCAAATACCTGTTTTTTTACACTTAACCCCTTTGATGATGCAAACCTTGCAGTCTAACAGTCTACAATTTACTTAAATTATTCACACACACACAAACATATACATACACACAAACATAAGTCTGCTTTAAAGTATCCCACAATAATATCAGGAAAAATATGATAGACCTTCGACTTTGTTCTTCCTGCCCCTTCCACTGGCTTAATAACTCATATTTCAAGGCTGCGTTTGCTGCCACCACAACTGCAGAAGCGCATTCACCGGACATTCAATTGCAGTGCCTATGATGTCACTGACGTCACGGGTAACTGTCTGCATCAAAGAATCGGACCATCCATAATGCTGCGCAATGAAAAGATATTCAAACAAGTGCAGCATCAATAAAATCTGTTTTTTTTTCCACCACGGTTAAGGACTTCAGTTTTCATTAAAAATTGAACCCCAAAACACCGGTTAAAAATTCTGGGATCGCAATTGCAATTTGCTCACCACCCTGCCTGCTGCCTCACTGACCATCCCGCTCTTGACCCCTCACTGCCTCCCTCCTGCTCGCTGCCCTGCTCCCCTCACTGTCTACAGGCAGCAAGGGGGATGGCGAATGAAGAGGCCAAGGGTTGGGAGCAGGACGGTAAGAAGTGACAAGTGGAGTGATAAGCCAAGCGGCAAAGGAAGTGGCAAGTGGGCAGCGTGCAAGGTGAGCATTCAACGGGTGACATCCACGGCACCATGTGCCTATGTGCAGAGTGGGTGCTGACTTTCTGTTCCAGGCACAAAATGATGTCGTCAGCGGCGCTGACTTCCTGTT
Organism: Cetorhinus maximus; assembly: GCF_964194155.1. Taxonomy (NCBI): domain Eukaryota; kingdom Metazoa; phylum Chordata; class Chondrichthyes; order Lamniformes; family Cetorhinidae; genus Cetorhinus; species Cetorhinus maximus. The sequence continues at coordinate 14,716,868 of NC_135896.1, forward strand.
CCTGTGTGGTGGCAGGAGATCCAATGATATTTCTATTTTTCTTCAGTTCTGATGAAAATTTATCAATCTGAAACATTAACCCTGTTTCTCTCCACAGATGCTGCCTGGCCTGTTGCGTCTTTCCAGCTTTTCTTTTTTTTTTATTTATGAATTAACAGGTCTTTTTCAGGATGGCATGGTGTCACTCACTAGTGGAGTGACACAAGGATCAAAGTTTGACATCAGCTATTTATAACCTGTATCAATGTCTTAGATGAGGGGATCAAATATAATATATCCAAGTTTGCTGATGATACAAAGCTAGGTGAAAAAATAAACGAGGAGGTCACAAAGACCAGTTAAGTGATTGAGCAAGAAGGTGGCAGATGTGGGGGAAGTGTAAAATTAACTAGTATGGTAGGAAGAATGGAAAAGTACTGGTTAGCCTTTATAGAATGGGCATTGGAGTACAAGTAAGGAAGGCTTGTGGCAATTATATAAGGCTTTGGTGAGACCAGACTGGAGCAATGTCTACAGTTTTGGTCTTCTTATCTATGGAAGGTTTTACTTACCTTGGAGAGGATGTAACAAATGTTCACTAGGTTTATTCCTGGGAAATGAGGGATGTCCTATGGAGAACAGACTGAGTAAAATAGGCTTATATTCCCTGGGGGTTAGAAGAATGTTCTCTTGAAGAAGTGGCCTTACCATTCTTAGAGGGCTTGAGAAGGTAGGTGCTGAGGGGCTGTTTTGCTTGACTGGAGAGTCTAAGACTAGGGGGTCATAGTTTCAAAATAAGGGATCTGCCACTTAGGGCTGAGGTGAGGCCATTTGTATCATTCAGAGGGTTGTGAATCTTTGGAATTCTCTACCTGGAGAGCTCTGGATCTCAGTCAATGAGCATATTCAAGACTGAGATCCATAGATTTTTGGGCACTAAAATAATCAAGGGATGTGGAGATAAGGTGGGAAAGTGGAGTTGATGCAAGTTCAGCCATGATCTAACTGAATGGCAGAGGAAGCTTGAGACCTTATTAGCCTACTCCTGCTTCTATTTATTACGTTCTTATAAAGATTACTAAACTTCAGTCTAATGTCTTTCATTCTCTCATTGTACAACCTCTGTACCTTTAGCTATTGCCAGTTATCCACCTGACGGGAAAAAAAAATCAACAGAGAAGCAGTTTTCACCATTTCTTTAAAGTCAAACAAGTCAAAAGGCAAAACTAGTGGCTTTTTACTTAAATGCCCGTAGTATTCAGAATAAAATAAATGAATTAATGGCACAAAGAGAGATTAATGAGATTAAGAGAGATCATATAGCAATTACGGAGGCATGATTACAAGGAGATCAAAGCTGGGAACTAAATATTCAGGAAATGAGACTTTTCGAAAGGACAGGCAGGAAGGAAGAGGAGGTTGGGTAGCTTTGTTAGTATGAGATAGAATAAGTATGAGAGCAAGAAATGATCTTGGATCGGAGGAAGATGCTAGTGGGAGTAATCTATAGGCCCCCTAACAGTAGCTATGCTGTCAGACAGAGAATAAACCAGGAAATAATGAGGGCATGTAAAAATGGCAGTATATTAATCATGGGTGATTTTAATCTCAATGTAGATTGGGAAAATCAAATTAGCAGAGGTAGCCACGTGCAAGAATTCATAGAGTGTATTCAGGACAGTTTCCTAGAACAATATGTTGTGGATCCAATCATGGATCAGACTATTTTGGATCTGGTAATGTTTAATGAGCCAGGTTTAATAAATGATCTCAGAGTAAAAGATCCCCTAGGAAACAGTGACCATAACATGATGGAATTTAGCATTCAGTTTGAGAGTGAGAAACTTGGGTCAGAAACAACTGTGTTAAACTTAAATAAGGGTAATTACAATGGAATGAGGGCAGAGTTGGCTGGAGTGGACTGGGAAAGCAGTTTAGCAGAAAAGACTGTTGATGAACAATGGCAGACGTTTAAGAAAATAGTTCATGACTCACAACAAAGATATATCACAGTGAGGAAGGAGGATTGTAAGAAGGGGATAAACCAACCATGGTTAACCAAGGAAGTTAAGGATACTATCAAAGTGAAAGACAAAACATACAATGTGGCAAATATTAGTGGTAATCCAGAGGATTGGGAAAGCTTTAAAAACTAACAGATGAGGACCAAAAAAATAATAAAGAGGGAGAAAATAAATGTTGAGGGTAAACTAGCAAGTAATATAAAAACAGATAGTAAGAGCTTCTTTAAATATATAAAAAGGAAGAAAGGCCAAAGTCAATGTAGGCCCCTTAGAGAATGAGGCTGGGGCAATAATAATGGGGAACCAGGAAATGGCAGAGGAGTTGAATAAATACTTTGCATCAGTCCTCACGGTAGAAGACACTAACAGCATACCAAAAATACTAAATAATCACAGGGCAAATGGGGGAAGGAAATAAATACAATAACTATCACTAGAGAAAAAGTACTAGGGAAACTAATGGGGCTAAAGGCCGATAAGTCAGCTGGACCTAATGGGTTGCATCCTAAGATATCAAAGGAATTAGCTGCAGAGATAGTGGATGCACTGGTAGTAATCTTCCAAGAATCCTTAGATTTTGGAAAAGTCCCAGAGAATTGGAAAACTTCCAATGTAACACCTTTATTCAAAAAGGGAGGGAGACAAAAACGGTAACCTTAACATCTGTCATTGGGAAAATGTTAGAGTCTATTATAAAGGATGTAATAGCAGAGCATTTAGAAATGCATCATAGAATCAAGCAGAGTCAGCATGCCTTCATGAAGGGGAAATCATGCCTGACAAATTTATTAGAATTCTTTGAGGAGGTAACAAGCAGAATAGATAAAGGGGAACCAGTAGATATAATATATTTGGACTTCCAAAAGGTGTTCGATAAAGTACCACACATAAGGCTACTTAGTAAGATAAGAGCCCATGATGTTGGGGGTAGCATGGATAGAGGACTGGCTAACTAATAGAAGACAGGGAGTTGGGATACGGGGGTGGGGGAGGGGGGCGCATTTTCAGAATGGCAACCTGTATCCAGTGGAGTGCCACAGGGATCAGTGTTGGGGCCACAATTATTTAGAATATATACTAATGACTTGGATGAGGGAAATGAATCTACTATCGCCAAGTTTGCGGATGACACAAAAATAGGTGGGAAGGCAAGTGGTGAGGATGACACAAAGCGGCTACAGAGGGATATAGACAGGTTAAGTGAGTGGGCAAAAACATGGCAGGTGGAATATAATGTGGGAAAGTGTGAGGTTATGCACTTTGGCAGGAAGAATAGGAGGGGCTGAATATTATTTAAATGGAGAAAGATTGAAGAAAGCTGCAGCACAAAGGGATTTGGGGGTCCTCGTGCATGAATCCCAAAAAGCTTCAAGTTCAGCAGGTAGTAGGGGAAGCAAATGGAATGTTCGCCTTTATTTCAAAGGGAATGGAGGATCAAAGTAGGGAAGTCTTGCTAAAACTTATACAAAGCACTAGTTAGACCACACCTAGAATACTGTTAACAGTTTTGGTCCCCTTACCTAAGGAACGATGTACTGGCATTGGAGACAGTCCAGAGAAGGTTCACTGGGTTGATCCCGGGGATGAGGGATTTTCTTATGAGGAGAGGTTGAGTAGGTTGGGCTTGTACTCATTGGAGTTTAGAAGAATGAGAGGTGACCTTATTGAAACATAAGATTTTTAGGGGGCTTGACAGGGTAGCTGTTGAGAGGTTATTTCCCCTTCTGGGAGAGTCTAGGACCAGAATCTCAGAGTAAGGGATCCCCCATTTAAGACAGAGATGAGGAGGAATTTCTTCTCTGAGGGTAGTCAATCTGTGGAATTCTTTACCACAGCGGACTGTAGAGGCTAGGTCGTTAGGTATATTCAAGACTGATATAGACAGATTGTTAATCAGTAAGGGAATCAAGGGTTATGGGGAAAAGGCAGGAAAGTGGAGTTGAGGATTATCAGATCAGCCACGATCTCACTGAATGGCAGAGCAGACTTCTGCTCCTACGTCTTACGGCCAGGAAAAATCATCTGATCTTTTCCAGATCCCACCTACATAACACACTCATCCACAGACTACCATTTTCCTACACAGGCAGGGTCTATCCAGTTGTAGGATGATATTTTCATTGTGAAGTAAGCAGTTAAAATTAAATAATGTCTGAACATGCCAGAAGTTTGAAATAGTGAGGACATCCCCAATAGTCACAGCTGCCCCAATAGTCTCCAGATCAATTAGCCAGGTCTCCCATTCTTGACCGTTACACAGTGCATTCAACTGAAAATTGCTTGTTGCAAACAGGATTAAGGCTTATTGCAATGTCAACACAAATAGGATTCTGGCAGCCATCATCACAGATGAATAATAGCCACTTTGATGAAGGTGACTGCTGGAATTGTACTGCAAAGAAGAAAATCATCTACAGAGGAGACAGGGGAGGGGAGAGGACAGTGAAGAATTACAAGTGTGACTGCACTTCAAAAGTGGTTTACTGGCCCAGGTCCTTTTGGATAGCATGAGGATGTGAAAAGTACTATACAATACATGTTATCTCTTTATTCCACCATCTTTAAAAGACTCCTTCAAGCCTATTGTTTTGTTATGCCTTTCGTCAGTATCACTAATGGACCTATTAGCATTCAACCTGTTCTATCCTACACAAAAGTGCCTTTGGGTATTATGCAAATACAAGTAGTTAGTGACCCACAACCCAAAAATTACAGCCCCTGACCAATCTGAAAAATTCTCTCAAGAGCAGAAATTAACCTCAAACTGACAAGGAATGTGCTCATTTACAGAAATTAGACTTTATGGCCTTAAAGCGCAGTTTAGCTTAAAACAGTCAGACCTCTATAACTGAATAACACCGTGTAATGTTAGTTCCACTATAAATTGCCATATCATTTGAGTTATAAGTAGCTGCATGTGAGATCTAATATATTAGTATATAATATATTAATATATTAAAGATAAACAAAGACATGGGTAGATTACAAATTAATCACTTTACTGTTCAAATACTACAATAAACATCCTTAATGAGATTTTCTTTTAAATCAATTGTAGTTTACTGCTATTCAAAGTAAACATGCTGCATTTTGAATATTTTCACTGGGAGAACAGCCTTCGCTTACTGCCAGTAGAACAGTCCCAGATGTTAATGCATTTGGAAGAGACTCCAGACAATTATTTTATCATCTCCTCCGCAATAACAATAAAGAGGCTATTTGTTAACGTCTTTGAGAAACTATCACTGAGGTCCTCTACATGATTCAATAGATTGCACAATCTGAAGGGCACTGAATAAAATAATGGCACTTGTGAAGCACTAATCAAATTGTGAATTATATATGTAGGGCACATCATAGGGATTTCTCTATCATTTGAAGCAGGCGCATGAAGCATAAAATACTACACCCACATTATATAACAATGAACGGAAAGAAATTGCATTGGCTGCAGCTGCTTTGAAACCAACCTTAGAAGAAATATTATATGAATTGGTTTACCCCATTTTAACAATATTCTCTGAAGAACACATCAAGACCTTGGGACTTGAAATATAATCAGTACCTCACCAAGTATTTATCTGATGTATATCCCATTAGTGAAGAAATCATACTTTTGCTGTTAATTCACAGGATGTGGGCGTCATTGACAAGACCAGCATTTACTGTCCAACACAGATTGCCCTTGAGGAGTGGATGGTGAGTCGACTTCTTGAACCCCTGCAATCCGTGTGAGTTGACACACCCACAGGGCTGTTAGGGAGTTCCAGGATTTTGACCCAGCGACACTTAAGGAGTGACAATACAATTCCAAGTCAGGATGGTGTGTAACGTGGAAGGAAATTGGCAGGCTTTGGTATTCCCATTTGCCTGCTGCACCTTACTTCTAGGCAGTAGAGATCGTGGATTTGGGAGATGTTGTCAAAAGGAGCCTTGCTGAGTTGCTGCGACGTATTTTGTAGATGCATGGAGCTGCACTCATCCAGGCAAGTGTGGAGTATTCTATCACATTCCTGACTTGCACTTTGTAGATGGGAGGGATTTGTGGAATCAAATGATGAATGAGATGAACTCCGCAGAATAGCAGCCTTTGACCTGCTCTCACAGCCACAATACTATGTGGCTGGTCCAGTTAAGTTTCTGGTCAGTGGTGAGCCCAGGGCATTGATAGCAAGAAATTCAGCTATAGTGAATCCACTGATCAAGAGATGGTGGTTAGGTTCTCTTATGCAGGTACTCATTGCCTATCATGAATGTTACTTGCCACTTATCAGTCCAAGTCTGAATGTTGTCCAGGTCTTTCTGCGTGCAAAGACGGACTGCTGCATTATCTGAGGAGTTGTGAATGGAACTAAGTCTTTGCAATCATAAGCAAACCTCCCCACTTCTGACTGTAAGCTGGGGACAAGGTCACTGATGAAGCAGCTGAAGATGGTTGGGCTTAGGACACTTCCCTGAGGAATTCCTGGAGTGATGTTCAGGGACTGAGATGATTAGCCTCCAACCATAAGCATATCCCTTTGTGCTAGATAGGATTTCCACCAGAAGAAAGTTTTCCCCGATTCCCATTGATTCCAGTTTTGCTTGGGCTCTTTGATGCCATAGTCCGTCAAATACTGCTTTGATGTCGAGGGCAATTAGGCTCACCTCGAGTCAGCTCTTCTGTCTGAATTTGAGCCAAGGCTGCAATGAGGTCAAGAGTTGAGTAGCCCTGGCGGAGCCCAATCTGAGCATCGGTGAGCAGGTTATTGATGAATAAGTGCAACTTCATAGCACTAATTGATGACACCACCCATCATTTTGCTGATGACTGGAGCAGACTAATGGGGTGGTAATTGGCTGGAATAGATTTCTCCTGCTTTTTTTGGACAGCACATACCTGGGCAATTTTCCATTTTGTCAGACTGATGCCAGTTTTGTTGCTGTACTACATATGAGCATATGAATGAGGAGGAGGTAATTCAACCCCTCAAGTCTGCTCTGCCATTCGATAAGATCACGGCTGACCTGATTGCCGGGTCAACTTCACTTTCCTGTCTGCTCCCTATACCCTTTTGACTCCCTTGTCAATTAATAATCTATCAAACTCAGCCTTAAAAATATTCAATGAGCCTGCCTCCACTGCTCTCTGGGGCATGTTAGTGAGGAGCACTTTGCAGGATTGTGTGGGCCAGGTATGCTTTTATTGCATCAGGTGTTGAGGTCGATGTCAGGTGGTGTGTCTGGTTTTACTCTTAATAAACTTTTCTGCAGCAGTTTGATACAACCGAGTCGCATGCTAGGCCATTTCAGAGGGCGGTTAAGAGCCAGTGACATTGCTGTGGGTCTGGAGTCACAAACAACTTTGGACGGCAGATTTTCTTCTCTGAAGGACATTAATGAACCAGATGTGTTTTTAACGACAATCCAGTAGTTTCATGGTCATAAAGCTGAAATTAGTTTTTTTTTTATTCCATGTTTATTTAATTAATTGAATTTAAATTCCCAAGCTGCTGCAGTAGTGGGATTTGAACTCATACTTTCGGATCATAAATCTAGGGTCTCCGGATTACCGGTACTATGCTATCAGTCAGCTAAATGGCTTACAAATTCTGTTTTAAATTAAGATTTTAATTCACCTCTGATTTTGTTTGAGCTGCTTGGGCCACGCAGCCCAACTAAACATTCATAATCTCAGTCATGAGGGACGTCACCAGCTTCAATAAAGCATCTGCAAGTACCTGCATTGATCTGGTCTTTTGAGGTGCTTAAGCATCCTGGGGAACTTTACTGGGAAGGCTAACAAAGAGAAAAGAGAAAAGACCTGGTCTTGCTTGGCCATCTCCATGACTAGAAGTTCCTCATTCAAAAAGAATGAGCACAGGACATCTCAAAATGTTTTACAGTTTACAGAGTACATATGAAGTATAGTCAATATACAATGATGGAAACATGGCAGCCAATTTGTGTGCATCAAGCTCTCACAAACAGCAAAGCGATAATTATCAGATAATCTGTTTTTATGATGTTGATCGAGGGATAGTATCGGCCAGGACACATGGGATATCGCCCCTGCTCTTCTTCAAAATACTGCCAAGGGGCATTTTAAGTCCACCCGGGAGGGCAGACTGCCTTTGATTAATATCTGAAACACAGTACCTCTGACAATGCAGTAATGTAGTACTCTCTCAATACTGCACTAGAGTGCCCACCTTGTTAAACTGAAGTATTAAAGGTGCTGCATATTTTTAAATTCAATGGGGTAGAGTTTCCACTCAGCATGCAAACAGGAAACTTTACCCTAATATTCTAGTTAGAATCACCAATATCATATTTTAAACAAAAACATATTTTAAATCTTACTTTTACATAGTGGTTTGAAATTATTAAAACAATCTGCAAAGCTCTTCCCAGTACTCATCAGACTGGCCATTTTCAGTACATAGGAGGAATCAGGTCTATTTTGTTTGTTGGGGGAAACACTAGCTTCAAGCTACTTGGCTGCCTCAGTTTGCTGTTATAAACAGACTTCCATTTTAAAGTCTATTAAATATATGGTTGGTAAATACTATGAATAAGAATGTCAAGCACCATCACTGTAATTAACAAAGCCTTGATTTTTGTGCTCAAGTCCTGGAATGGAGCTTCAACCCACAACCTCTGACTCAACTGAGCCACGGCTGGTACTAAATAGAATCCAAAGACAACAAATACAGAAAATGTGCAGTAATAAACAACTACTTCAGGACAGAGAATCAATGAGAGGTGGGGAATAAAAAGAATATACTAACTGTTAGCATGTTAAACAGCTTTTATTCCCCATTTGAGTACCACATAGATAAGATCTAGCCTGAATAGGCAGAAAGCTCTTAGTGAGAGTTTGCTTCTGATAAAATAGGTCAACAGTAGCCTAATTTTAAAAAAAATCAGCTTCAATTTTTAAATTGAAATAGATGCTGTAATTAAAATCATTAAACTTTAGATACTGGCTGTTAAGGTTGTCCCTGGGCAATTGATGTAAACCAAAAATTTAAATTATTGAAATATTAAGCTGCCAACTGCCTAGTCTCTGGCCCTTCATTCACCACTATATTTCTGAAGCTGTTCAATTGCCAAGCCTCACCTGCTCATTTGATGCCTTAGTTCCCATTAAAAGCTATACCTTCTTTGATGTTGGTTGTTTCCTTTGGTCTGCTCTTCACTCCCTCAAGTCCAAGGGGTTCAAACATGATGTTTTGTTCATCCCTCCCTATTTCTCTTTCCCTGGCTTGCCATCCAGTTTTTATTATGTCTCTTATGAAATACCTTGGTATGCCTTTCTATTTTAAATACAAAATACTAATACAAGCTGTCATGGCATGCTTGTTTTATATCAAGAGCAATGATCAATTATTATTAAGTGTGTGTGGGGTATCAGGGAACAGCTCACAGTGGGCATTCATAGCAATAAAATGGAGTCATCAAGTCAGACCATTACTAGGCTATCTAGGCTGGGTTTCATGGGATTTTCAGTATAACTTTGGGAAAGGTCATTAATACTGATGCAATATCACAGCTGGTTTACAGCTCCTTCCAGACTAATTTTTAATTTGTTCTGTAAATTATTACTGAGACAACTAAGTGCAGTTCTTATAAAAGTGCAGTCCAGAGCCCCAGACATTATATTAACGTTGAGTGCAGAACTAAGTAACAGCATTAGAAAAACTGTCACTAGCCTCTTGCGGACAAATGCTTTGAGAACAAAAGAAACGGCCGAATGAGGATGTGAAAGACACACAACAGCAGTCCACACCTCAGACCAAGAAATCGCCCTTGTGAGAAAAATGGTGCTCAATTAAACACTGGTTAAAGAATCACTAATAATATAATTCTGTAACAATGTGCCAAATAAAAACATGGAAACATTTGCAACAAAAATGTAACTTCGCATATAGAGCACTTCAGTTATCTCTTTGTGGGTAGCTATGAGCAGGCTGCAGCTGCACATTTCCGCCCACTTGCAGTCTGACCCTGTTTCTCAGATTACCTATAGGACAGCGAGAGACAGAACAGAAAGATCGCTATCATTTTCGGTTCTCCATTTATTCTACAGGGAGATGTAAATATAACATTACAACTATTTGTTAATTTTGTTTTAAAAAGTAATCGTTAAGAACACTAATAATGAACCTCATCATGGAAGAGTTAAATGTAAATTCTCTCCCTCATTGTACTAATTTTCAAAATATAGGCAAGCAGAAGTCACATGCATCCCTGCAAAAGGCAAAAAAAAAAATGATTTTGAGGCATTTCCACCAATTGCTATTGGGCATTCCTCTGCTAGTCAGCTAAAACTGACACTGCTGGTTGCATGAGAAAACCTGGCCACCTGCCCTGCCCTTAGTTGCAGCATTAGGAACCTTGGAAAGCTGCCATTGTAGTAATGTACACATCCTAAAAGAAAACGTACACTGCTCCTTCGTCATCATGTTAAAAGAACTTAGAAAATAAAACGTCACTTGGCTTTCAAGTGAAATGTTTTAAAGCACCTCATGGAGTCACTTGGGGTCCCAGTCCTGGCTTCTATCCAGTGACCCCTGAAGAAAGGAAGAAAGACTTGCATTTATATACACTTTTCACAACCACCAAATTTCTCAAAGTGCTTTACAGCTAATGAAGTACTTTTGAAGTGGTCGTAATGTCGGAAAATCAGCAGCCAATTTGCACACAGCAAACTCCCACAAACAACAATGTGATAGTGACCAAATAATCTTTTATGATGTTGATTGGCTACGACACCAGGGATAACTCCTCTACCCTTCTTGACTTGAAATTTTGGAACATTGATCCTTATTCTTTTTCTTGGTCTTTTGTTTATTTTTCTTTTAGATATTTTATCCTCTTTCTATAACAGTGTTATTTTCTACCACTACCTCAAAGCCTCTTTCCCATTTTCCCTCTAGTAATATTTTCCAATTATTACAACAGCCTTATTAACCCTGACCTCTGTCCCTAACCTCAAGCCTAGACTTTCCACCTTCCCCTCTATACTAATTGTATTCTCTATTCAAATGTTGCCACATGGGCATCAGTGCCATTTCAGATCAGATGAATGCCTTCCCTTGTACTAGAACTCTGACAAGAATACCATGGGTTGGAAATTATGCTACAGTTGCAGAAAACTCTGGTTAAGGTGCATCTGGAGTACTGCATTTAATTCTGGGCACCACACATCAGGAAGGATGTAGTGATCCTGGAAGAAGTGCAGCACTGTCCCTCTGGAACCATAAAGGGTTAAATTATGAGGACAGGCTACATTATTTCGGTTTTTATTCCCTTGGCTATAGCAGATTAATTTAGATGTTGAAAGGATTTGATACGATAGATAAAGAGAACCTTAAAATAAAGTTTGTGACATTGCCTTCAGGGGCGATATCATGAAGCACTGCTTCATGCAATATGGCAAAAGAAATCTGGAACTCTTACCCAAAAGACTGCTGAGACTCGGTTAATTGAAAATTTCAAAACTTGATTGGTAGATTTTTGTTAGATAATGGTATTAAAGGGATACGGAAAAAATTCACTGGAGTTTAGATACAAAAATGGCAGAATAGGCATGAGACCCGAATGATCTATTCCTGTTCCTATGGTTCTAACTCCATCCATTTCCTCAAGGTGAATCCTTCCCTCATGCACTTTCCCTACAGTTAGGTCTGGAACTCTGTTGTTAAACTGAAAGTGCTAAAAGTTTTGCACATTTTGCTTCAATGTATAGTACATTTGTAAACAGTCACAACTGTTTTTCAAAGAGCAAAAACAAAAATTCTCTATAATTAGACCATTCAAATTTAAAAGTCCACATCTTTTTAAAAGAGTAACCAAAAGACATCAACACAAATAACCAAGTAGACCTGAAGGATCCCTGTTGTAAAGGGAGAAATGACACAGTTCACTTAATTCTTATATTGTGAACCATTATTGGTAGATATACAGTATTAGTCTGATAATTGTTTCCTGGACATTTAGATAAAAGCACTAAAAGCTAGTTTTGATTATACTGTGCCTGCTCAATTTGTGCATTGACTCACTCTCAAAATTGTTCTACTCAGGCTCATACATGTGCCCTGTGAAAATGAAAGAATCTGACTTAAGGTGGCTTTGAGACTTACCAGCAAACAAAATCTTATATTTGAGAAGATCATTAGTATTGAGCCATTCTTTAATCTGTTTCTCTCCAAGGTTCTTCCACCTCAGTTCCCAGGCCAGCACCCAAAGACAAAAGGACAGCAGAAAAGTCAAAATGCAGCGGTCCATCAGGCCATTGTAAACGAGCACAACATGTATAATGCAATTCTGGGTCTTGGATTAGAGTTAAATATTGAGGTTCTCACATTTCTTTGTTGAGTTTTCTGTTAATCTGCAGTGGCAGCTTAAGAACATCTGTGCTCCAGGCTGAACAATACCAAAAAAAACACAAGGGCACCAGTCACTCCCAAACCAATGTCAGCAGTTCATCGCTTTAATTTCAGTGTTCAAGCTCTTCTGCAAAGAAGAAAATACAGAATTTGAGAAAAGCAGAACTGAAGAACACATTTTAATATACTCCATGATTTCTGCTGCATTAAAAATGGAGCTTGGTGGTGTACACCACAGTAGGGAAAGTTGACAAGATAGAGTCTACCTAATACATGTAACAGCTGATGGGCAATAAATCATGTGCAACTTGTGCCAAAATTTTCATTAAGCACTTCCACCCCCCAAGCTGTTGTGCTAAAGAGGAAAACCTGCCCTGATTATGTCTCCCAAACACCACGGAGTACTGTGCTCAGATTTTAATAAAACCATAATTCCTAGCACCTGCAGTTCTGTTTGCATACAGCAGAAACGCTGAAAAATAGTAGCATGAGTTGGGAAGTGCATTATCCAGTAAAATTCAACTTTCAGCCATGGATCTAAATCACAGACTGGACTGATAAGATAAAAGTCTCTCCTGTCTGCTGGCTATAACAGTTCTACATAAAATTGATTCTCACACACTCAATCCAGTTCCCTATGAGCCTGGGACTGTGTCGCTCATTTGGGCTAATGAAGGCTGGCAGAAAAATGGCAGCATGGTTCATAGATGCAGCAGGTCACCTTGCTCTGAGTTTAAGACTGAGGCATATTGTTAGGACAGAACAGACAGAGTTTTGCCCTTTAACTATCTTGGAATTCTTCTGTGTTGATGATACTGGACAATATTCCTTTGTGCTACACTAACATCCCTCAAGTCAATAAATAAAAGGAAACTGATAAATGCATGATATAGTGCGTGGCACTGGCCCAGCCACAAACATACTAGCTTTGATTCTGGTTCATGGGGATTTAACTGATCCCAGCTGCCCTTGCTAATATGAAAAAAATGCAGAAGCAAATAAAGTTTACCAACAAGAAGCTTTCACAGCTTTAATAATTGGTAGTTCAGCATATCCCACTATTAAGTACAATTATTACTGGGGAAGTGAGTTGTAAGGCTCAGCACATAATATTCATTATTTGAGTTTTCCATAATCCTTTAGGCTGTCAATTGCCAACTACCAAAAGTAGGTTATTATAAATACATCAACTACCTACCTTCTCAACCAGGAAACTGAATACAGTACCATTAATAAATAATTCTTGTCTAGAAATGTCTTACTCTTTCTCCCAGTTCAACTATTCTTCTGTATGACTTTTATTTCTTGACATAGTTGCAGCACTTCACTGGTGAGTGAGGCCACCTAGCCCCTCCTTGTTCCTCCAGCCAAATTGTTAATATTCAATCAGATTACCAACAATCTGCTCCCTAAATTAACGTATTAAGTTCTAAAAGACTACAAAAGCAGAATAGAATCATAAATTATTCATATCAATAGAGAAGGGGGGCATTCGGCTCATCGTGCCTGTGCCGACTCTCTGAAACAGCTGTCCAGTTAGTCCCTCACACTTGCTCTGTTATTTCGACACTCGTTTTAGGAAACGCTATTTTAAAAAAAAGAGGATTTTTTTTCACGTTTTTTTAAAAAAGAAACAAAATCTCATTACCGCAGCCAGGACTGTCTCTAGTCTTGTAATAGTTTCAACCTTCTTGCATTTGTCATTATTCGAGTCTTATTATGATTCCGCACCCACCGTCACCACGCCCTTGACAAACACCAACCTGTACCCAGTAACCCAGCTTAATCCTTCCCCCTCCCATGTTGTTTCTATGGCCCTATAGCAACCGGAAGCTGGAGGGAGGGGAGCCGGTCGCTTCGTTGATGACGTCGCCCCGTGGCGTTTGCTGATGACGTCGCCGGCCGGCCTGGAACCACGAGCAGGGAGACATGGTGAGGGGGAGAACGCTAACGCACCGGGGGGAGCTGTGTGAAAAATGTTGTTCGCCTTTTTAGAATTTGTCTGCAATTGTGTGTTTTCAGGGAGAGTTCGACTTGTGCTCTGGTCAGGGTGTAATAAACTAAAGGACGCTTCGACGGGGCGGGGCTGGTCCAAGATTGGCCTAGAGCCTTGGGGAATTGGACATCAAATTCCAGGATCACTCTCTGTGCAACCTTGGAGAAAAATCATAGGGACGTTTAAAAAAAAAGATTTATTTTTGTTGTCATTTTCTTTGAACATCTCTCTCTTCCCCCCCCCGTTTTCAATATTTTTATATCTGGTAAAAAGGCTATTTGGCTGCCAGTCAAACATCATCCACTTGGGTCATGATTCTTTTTGTTTTCCAATTGGAATAGGAAGGCAATATGTAACAAGGATGGATGTGTTGGTTAAATAATGGCTAGCGCATGGGGGCAAGTCATTGATGAAACCTCCAAAGATACATTGAAGAACAGTTGGCAACCCAGATTTTGGTGGGGTTGGTGGTGCTGGTGACCATTAGAGACGGGTGTCGGCGTTTAAAATCAACTAAAACTTAGAACTTATTTTGTCGAGCCATAACATTATCGTCTGTCTGCTGGCTGACTCACTTGCAATTCCTCTAGAACCACTCAACCTGATCTGGAAACACTCTGGATCAGTCTCTAACAGGCTGTCCTAGAAATAAGGGTCAAAAGGTGTTACTTAAGGGACATGAGGCAAACAATCAAAAATAAGGGGTAATCCTTTAAAGTACAGGATAGTTAGTTAGTCACCCTGGCTCTTATGGCCTCTTCCCTCCCTTCCCCTCACCCCCCGCAACTCTATAAGACTAAAACCTCATCAAACTGCAGGCTGCCCCATCTCACCAGTTTGTAATACCCTGTACCATGTTTAATTTAAGCAGGTTTGACTGTTCTGCAAATGCAATGGAAAATGTTTCATCTGGGAATATTTTTATAAAGGGTTTATGTTTAGAATGAAGCATCCTTTATATAGAAGAGAAAGCAAAATATAAAAGATAGGCATGTATTTATATAGTGCCTTTCACATCCACTGTCCCAAAGCACTTTATAGCCAATAAAGTACTTTTGAATTGTGAAACAAATGCTGGAAAAACTCAGCAGGTCTGGCAGCATCTGTGGAGAGAAAAACAGAGTTAACGTTTTGAGTCCGTATCACTCTTCTTCAGAGCTCTGAAGAAGACCATTAGAGGCAGGAGCTGGTGTTTAAAATCAACTAGACTTAGAACTTATTTTGTTGAGTCACAACATGTGGTGACACACTGTTTCTCTCTCCACAGATGCTGCAAGACTTGCTGAGTTTTTCCGACGTTTTTTGTTTTTATTTCAGATTTCAGCATCCACAGTGTTTTGCTTTCATACTTTTGAAGTGTAGTCACTGTTCTAACGTAAGAATGTGGTTTTGGATATCTGAAATAAAAATAGAAAGGTGGAAAGGTTAAGAACCAAAGGGCAATATTTTGAGGTGATCAACGAGAGAAGCAATGATCGCATGAGGAAACTTTTTTTCTTACACAGTGATCGATTAGGATCTGATAAACACTATCTGAGAGTGTGGCGAAGGTTGATTCAATCGAGCTTTTAAAAAGAGAATTGGATAATTATCTGAGGAGAAAAGAAATTGCAGGATCATAGGGAAAAGGTGTGGGATTGGGATTAGATGAATTGCTCCTGCAGAGAGCCAGCACAGACATGATGTGCCGAATGGCCTTTTTCCATGCATAACCACTCTTAGTCTATAAGTACTGGAATCTTCGAGACAGCGCCTATGATGAGAAACTGAATTAACCTTTCATGTTGATGAACTTTCTTGAACTGGAAGACTTAGCGTTTAAGCAGTTGTGGAGGGAGGGTATGACGGGGGCAGCTGGAAAGAATAGTCAGCAAAAGCCCCATGTCTGTCATACGTTGGATGGAAAGATTAAGCAGCTAAAAATGTTTGGGCATGGTCACTTGCCTGAGGAACTTGTACAGTGATGTTCTGGAATGCTCTTCAGATGTTGCCCCTCTATTTAAATTTGCCATCATCATCATCCCTTTCTTAAAAGAAAAAAATCCTTGACCGCACCATCCTTGCATACTATCATCCCATCTACAACCTCCTTTTCCTCTTCAAAGTCCTTGCACGTGTTGTCACCTCCCAAATCTGATCCCATTTTTCCTAGAACTCCTTGTTTGAATCCCTACAGTCAGGCCTCCAACCCTGTCACAGTACCAAAATGGCTCTTATTAAAGTCACAAATTACATCCTATGTGACTGTGACAAATGTAACCTTTCCTTCCTCGTCCTTCTCAACCTGTGTTGAGCCTTTGACAAGGTTGACCACACCATGCTCCCACAATGTCTCTCCACTGTCATCCAGCTGGGTGAGACTCCTCTCATCTGGTTCCATTCTTATCTATCTAATTGTAGCCAGAGAATCTCATGAAATGGCGGCTTTTCCTGCTCCCACACCATTACCTCTGGTGTCCCCCAATGTTCTATACATGGTGCCCACCCCCCGCTCCCCCTAATTTTCATCTAGATGAAAATTTGCTCCTCAGCGACATCATCCGAACGCACAGTATTAGTTTTAATGTGTATGCAAATGTCACCCAGCTCTGTCTCACTACCATCCTCCTTGACACTTCCACTAAACTGTCAGACTATTTAACCAACATCCAGTTCTGCATGAACAGAAATTTCCTCCACTTAAATATTGGAAATACTGAAGCCATAGTTTGGAGTGGGAGCTGGAAACACTGTTCCCCAGCTACTGACTCCATCCCTGCCTCTGACAACAGTTTGAGAGTAAGCCAGTTTGTTCAACACCCTGGTGTCACATTTGACCCTGAGATGAGCTTCCGACCACATCTTGGTGCCTTCACTAAGATGGCCTATTTCCACCTCCATAATATCACCTGACTTTGCCCCGTTTCAGCTCATATGCTGCTGAAACTCTAATTCATGCTCTCATTACCTCTGGATTTGACTGTTCCAGTACACATTCTCCTACATTCTGCCCTCCTTTATCTTGAGGCTGTCCAAAACTCTACTCCTTGTGTCTTAAAGTGCACCAAATCCCGTTCCCTGTGCTCGTTGGCCTACATTTATTTCCCAGCTAAACAATGTTTTGATTTTGAGATCCCCATCTTTGTTTTCAAATCCCTCCCTGGTTTTTACCTCCCAACTCTGTAATCTCCTCCAGCCCCACAACACTACAAGATATCTGCACTCCTCGAATCCTGGCCTCTTGTGCATCCCCAATTTTAATTGCTCCACTGGCTGCTGCCTTCAGTTGAGTTTGCTAATGACTGCCTTTTCTTTTTGTGCTGACATCCTGGGCTCTGCCATAGTTAAGGATGGGGATACTCATGGAACCTTCCTTATACTCATATTAAAGCTATGTCGCTATAATTCAGATTTAAGTTTACAATGTCCACATTTCTGTTTATTCTTCTCTAGTTAGGCATGCAAGTGATTTGATACTTGCATTCCTATGCAATTAATACCTTGGTTGTTAACATTAGAGCTGTTTGCATGTGTCATCTGGGCCTGCCCTCAGATTGTTTCGTTTTATTTTTCAGGGAAAAGCAAAGAAAACGAGAAAATATGCAACTATGAAGCGAATGATTAGTTTACGAGATACAAGAATGTAAGCTTTTTGAATTGTCATAGGAGGGAACTTAAAAGGATAGACTAGCCTAGCATTCTCCATTTTTCTGCCACTATTGCATTGTTCCTGTGAAACTTTCTACTTGGAAAGCAGTGGCATCTTCAGTCCAGACCAAAGGCTTATTATTCTATTAACATTTGTTGCTATTTGCATGGGAGGAGTTTTCTATACTCTTTAAGCACTTTTCTATGAAAAATGTCATAATGGGTTTTAAATTTGTTCAAAGCAAAATACTGCAAATGCTGGAAATCTGAAATAAAACAGAAAATCCTGGAAAAACTCTGCAGGTCTGACAGCATCTTTGGAGAGAGAAACAGAGTTAACATTTCGAGTCCGAATGACTCTTCTTCAGGGCTCTGCTTCTCTCTCCACGGATGCTGTCAGACCTGCTGAGTTTTAACAGCATTTTCTGTTTTTATTTTAAATTTGTTCAAATTGCTCTCAGAATGACGATTTGCCACTCTTGGTTAAACCCTTGATTGAAGGCACAAAATGCAAGCCACAGCTTTCCTCCATTCAGAGTAGAAGTGTCAGGCTTAATCCCAGGTAGGTGCCAAGTTGGTAAATCTCAGTAGAGACAGTGATAAGGTCTCTGCAATTAGCCTCCATGCTGCTGCATTGAGGAAGAGAAAATTAACCTATCGTTGCTGTTCCTGATCTTTGTTCAGTGACTCTTGATAGAAACATGGTGTTGGATAGTGGAGGGCGGTCCTGGATTAAACTCTAGTTTCCCTGTAAGCAAATAACCAGCTGGCATTTCCTGTCAAGGTTGTTACATGACTATCAACCACTTGTGTAAGGTGCTGGTGGATGACTGGTGCTCGTGAAACCCCAATAAGAAGTCAGTGTATTTTGTGGAAGTGGAAAAGTTGGCAGAGGATATTTCTAATTTAGGATTTTGTGCTATCTCTCTGAAATGTATGCATCTGTTACTTTCACCCAATAGAGGCTGTGTTATTAACTATGAACTCAGCTCCCTAACATTAGTGGTCACAATCTCCCTAAGGAACTGTGGAGTTCCAATGTGGAGTTGGGGCCACGATCGGATCAGCTATGATCTTATTGAATGGCAGAGCAGGCACGAGGGGCCAAATAGCCTACTGCTGCTCTTAATTCGTATGTTTACATGAACTGATTGATTTAATATATAAGGTAATAAATTTATTTTTTTTTCCAGAAAAGAAAAAGACAGAGCAAAATCTCAGAAGACGGTAAAAGAGGACCCCAGTGCCCTGAAAGTTAAAGAAGTGTATGTTTGAAGCTAGGTTTTACATATTATATGTTTTAATTTGCAGTTTTATATTGTTTTAAAAAATTATGGTGGTGTGAAATGCAAGGAATGGAATATTTCTCTGCTGTCCATCTGCAGCAGTGAGCTCTCTATCTTTGTCAAAGCAAAACTTGCTTTATTGGAATTTTCATTTCATAATTATTACTCACTCATCTCAGAAAATGGCAATTCATTACTTAAAAGCTGCACTGGTATGTTGAACAATCAACATTCTACATTAGGGTTCATGCCCAGAATCCTCAGCACAATGAATTTTCAATCTGAGCTCATTCTTGATCAACCAGAAGAGGGACACACATGGAAACCCATTGCCATGTTTGGACCTCCACACAAGATGCTGAGAAATCTAGGCATTTCCCCATATAAATAAATGCTCTCATTTATGTGCTGAGTGGCAGTTATCATTTAGGTTAGGAACAAAAAGGTACTGAAGTATAATTGGCTAAATCTGTAGTCTATCAGCATACGGATTTGGCAAGCATTTCACTGCTTTTTCAGTCAGGAACTGGTACCTCTGCTTGGCTTGCAGTGCTATCTAGAATCCCAGTACCCAGTGACAGGACATTGCTTCAAGTTCAATTGGTGTCTAGTCTTTACCCATCCACCCCAATTCCCCCCAGCACCTGACCGGAATTATGGTAGGGTCCCATCCCTGCAGTGCCTGTTCACAAACCTAGCCTCTCTTCAACTATGTGATGGACACTTCCCTTCAACATGGCAGAAAGATTTACAGAGGGCAGTTTGCTATTTCATTATTCCTAATGTCCACATACAGTGCTACATATCAGGCTTACTCCTTACCAGCTACTTTATCCAAATTATCATCTGAAGGACTTTGGCAAAGAGGTGTTGATATGAGAAGGAGGTGATGCCCTCTCAACAACAAAAATAGAAAGAAGAAAGAACAAAACTTAGGGTGGAATTCTCTCTCGGCCAAATTGTTATGCTATGCATGGTATGCTAACAATATCTGGTAACAGAATGAAGTGCTGCAGAACATGGTGTTAAGTAGATAGGAATCCTGAGAACCTGAAAATTTTCACACTGTTGATTCATAGACAAACACATCTACAAAATGTTTTTTGAAATCCCCTGTTTACAGTTGAAAATTAAGAAAGAACATGATATGCTTGCTTAATTAAAATACACTGAAGATAAATGTAATCATTACAGACCTTTTTCTTTTTACTCTCCCAGGATAAAGTATCCTTCTTGCCTGTTTTTCCAATATAACACACAACTGGGTCCCCCCTACTACATCCTAGTCGACACCAATTTTATCAACTTCTCCATCAAGACCAAACTGGACATTGTGCAATCGATGATGGACTGCTTGTATGCAAAGTGTAAGTGCTTGTCAGCTATCTTGTTCGTGAAATTAATTGTTTATGTGCTCCATTATCCCTCCTTTTTGATGAATGTTCTTTTGGTGTGGGGATATCAATTCCTTTATTTATAAGAGGTCTACCATTTAAGATGGAGATGAAGAGGAATTTCTTCTGTTAAATGGTCGTTAGTATTTGGAATTCTCTTCCTCCAGTGAGCAGTGCACGCTGGGTCATTGACCATATTCAAGGTTGAGTTAGATAAATTTTTGATTGACAAGGTTTATGGGGAACAGGCAGGAATGTAGAGTTACAGTCATATTGGGCCAGCCATGATCTTATAAACTAGTGGAACAGGCTTGACGAGCCAAATTGCATGCGCCTACTCCTATTATGTTCTTGTGTCTTTCCCTCCCCCACCAGTTCTTTTTGCTTCCCTAAGTCATGTGTGAACTGCAGATGTCTCTACAAGCTTGAAGCTTGGATGGTCCTGCAAAACTTTCCCTATGGGTATTTCCCCCACCTCCCCTCTGGGATAAAACCCTGGTACTTTCCAAGAATAATACACAAGAGATGAGAAATCAGCCGTATTCAGGCTTGGGATATGAATTGAGTTGATATTGCAATCAGTGGGAATAGACAGTTAAAGGAAGCTAGGAACAGGAAAATGCTACCTGGCTTGTTGAGTCTACGCCACATTTATTCTTTACCATGCCAGCTCTTTTCAAAATCCTATTTCCTTGCCTTTTCCCTGATGTAAGCACATGCTCCCATCAACCAGGCACATTCACAAGGGGCCAGAGTTATAAAAGCTGGGGACACAACGTAGCTTCTCAAACCACAGTTTCTGCTTGGAATGCACAGTTTCACATCCCTTAATACCTTTAATTCCCAATTAATTATCTCCCTTTTAAATACTCTAATTGACTTTGAATCGAAAGACTGACACGTTCTCATAACTGTGTGAAGAAATTCAACATACTTTTAGCTACCTATCCTTGTGCATAATTTTTGCATGAAGGAAGTGCATTAACAGGATTTCAAAATGTTATGTTAACATTACAATTGGTTTCTTTCTGGATTTTGAAGATGGGGATAAGTTTCAAAGGAGCAAGAGTTGGTGTCTTTTGTCACAGAATAACATTTTCAAAATGCAGAGAGTAACACTGGTGATCAAATATGCAGCAACCAATGGCTTGTGAATACCTCGTGGTTCGGAAATGTCTTTAAACTGTAGGGATTATTGATAATGTGCAAAAGAGAAAGGAAAGTTGTTTTTATGTTTTTGCGATTTGAGCTGTGAATTCTGCGTCAGATATTGTTGGTTCAACAGTACTATGCAACACTGAATCCAGGGGAGCAAAGCAGATACTGAATATTGAAGGAGGGGAGGTCAGGTTATATTGTGGGAAAATATTTCTGCAAAATTAAGATTCTCTTAATTGCCTGATTTTTGAATGCACAATCTGTACAGTTTATGTAATAAGCTGATCTAATCAGGGAAAAATGCTAGACCACTTCTGCGTTTAAATTAAAAACTTCATTTATTTCTACATTCTCTCACACTCCTTTCTTGCATGCAAGTGCACATACACTCATTTGGAAGGGCACTCTGATATTCCCAGTCTCTCAATTACTAATCATAGCACCCAGAGAGAGAGAAGCACGTATACACACAGACAAAAAAAAAACATTGGGACTGAAAAATGGTTGCATAAGGACAGAGAGAGAACCACAGGAAGGAGGGAAAGAGAGAAACAGTCACACTGGGACAGACAAACCTGCAGAGTGTGATAGCTATAGAGATGGATAGAAATAGGGATATACACACTAGAAACACAATAATAAAGAATGGATTTGAGAATTTACTGCAAAGGATGGAGTTGTTGTATATGTGAGTTGCAAGTGATTGTTTAAATAAAATTGAGCAAAATTAGACACACAATCAATTGTTAAGCATTACTTCCTGTAAGATGGGCATTGCTGGCAAAGCTTTCTCTGTAAGTTGAAAGAGAGAGAGAAAAGTTCCACAATAAAACAAAACATCGATATAAGGTGTGATCTCTGAATTTTCTCTAGGTGTTCCCTGTATCACAGACTGTGTGATGGCAGAAATCGAGAAACTGGGACAGAAGTACAGGGTCGCACTCAGGTAAAAGAATTTGTAGAACAGGTTCATCAGTGTTTCACCTAAACTCAAAAACTCATCCAGGAATAAGTATGTGTGTGTGTGTTTTATTCATTCATTGGATGCGGGTGGTGATGGCAAGGATAGCATTTGTTGACCATCCCCAATAGCCCTTGAGAAGGTGGTGGTGAACTGCCTTCTTGGACAACTTCAGTCTGTGTTGTGAAAGTAATTCCCCAAGGCTGTTAGGGAGGGTTTCCAGGATCTTGACCTAGTGATGATGAAGAACAATTATATATTTCCAAGTCAGGGTGGTGTGAGACTTGGTGCGATGGTGTTTCGGTGCACGAGCTGCCATTATCCATTACTGATAATAGCTTTTCATTCCGGGCTTATTTAATTAGCTGAATTTAAATTCAGCAGCTACAATGGTGGGTTTTGAACTCATGCCTCTGTGTCATTAGTCCAGGCCTCAAACTTACTATTCCAGTAACATAATCACTGTGCAACCGTGACGTACTTCAGATAGCCCAATGTTCTCTGCAAGTGTCACACTTTTAAGTATAGAATTCCAGATGCAGTGAAAGTACCAGTTTCCAAGCAGTAGCTATTCAAGATTCATTGACAGGAGTAGTCCAACACATGGAAGCCAAAAACATCTAGAATTAAAAAATTGCAAATATGTTCAGTGAAGGTCATTGGGAGCCAGAATGCGATTGCTGAATTTGTAACATTTTTGTTGTGCTTTTCCAGAATAGCAAAGGATCCACGGTTTGAGCGATTACCCTGCACACACAAAGGAACATATGCTGATGATTGCCTAGTGCAGCGAGTCACACAGGTAAGAAAAAACCCACTGCTGCTCATCTATCAAAATATTTTGAAAACATTTATACTTTAGCAAATTTTTTCCCCTCTAATATCTGCCTGCCTTAAAGGCATTAGGCCACTGTTTTACAAGCACCAGCAGCTCTCTTGCACTTCATGCAAATGGCCATTCTTCATATCTAGCCATAAGGTATATCATAGCCTTGCCCACTATCTGTATGCATGCACATTCAAGCTAGATTAAATAATGGATATAACACTAAGGAGGGCAATTGTAGCACCCGACTACTACTTCAGTTCTGATTATTTAATACAGCCAAGATCAGGGCTTTAATGTGAGACTTGACTATGTGTCTCTGTTCTGGCCTAAATTAATATGCCAAATTGCAGAAGTAGACCAGACTCTTTGCGTTTTATCGTGAATGATATCCCTGTGCACAAACGCAAGAGATCAGATGTCCAGGAAAATCATAGAACAGTACAGCACTAAAGGAAGACTTTTGGTCCATTGAGTCTGCACCGACTCTTTCAAAGATACTTCCCTGCTCTTTCCCCATATCTGCAATTCTTTTTTCCTTCACATATTTATCCAGTTCCTTTCTTCAATTTGCCCATCATCTTATCAGGCCAAATCCTAACCACCCGTTGCATAAAAATGTTTTTTCCATGTCGCCTCTGGTTCTTTCAACAATCACCTTAAATCTGTTCCTTCAGGTTATCAATCGTTTGGCTATTGAAAACCGTTTCTCTTTATCTACTCTATCTAAACTTGTCACAATTTTAAACAATTCCATCTAATTTTCTCTTGACCTTCTCTAAGGTGAACTAAACAGTTACTTTGTGTCTGCACTCACAGAAGAAGATACAGAAAGTCTCCCAAAAATACTTTGCAACCAAGGAACTTGTGAAACTGAGGAACTAAAAGAGATTAGTATTAGTACAGAGGTATTACTTGAAAAGTTAACTGGATAGAAGGCTGATAAATCTCCTGGACCAGATGAGCTTCATCCCAAAGTGTTGAAGGAGGTGGCTAGCGAGATAGTGGATGCATTGGTGGTTATCCTAAATTCTAAAGATTTTAGAAAGGTTCCCCCGGACTGGAAAGTAGCAAATGTAACCCCACGATTTAAGAAGGGAGGAAGAGAAAGAATGGAGAACTACAGACCTGTTAGTCTGAGGTCAGTAGTATGGAAAATGTTCACATTTATTATAAAGGATGTGATAACTGGACATTTAGAAAAGAATGGTAAAATTGGGGAGAGGCATCATGAATTAATGAAAGGAAATCATGTTTGACAACTTGTTGGCGTTTTTTGAGGATGTTATTGCAGCATAGATAAAGGAGAACAATGGATGTGTATTTGGATTTTCAGAAGGCTTTTGATAAGGTCCCTTTAATAAGGAGGTTAGTAAATAAAATTAGAACGCATGGGCTTAGGGAATATATACTAGCATGGATTGAGAATTGGTTAACAGGCAGAAAGCAGAGAGGAGGAATAAATGGATCATTCTCAGAACGGCAGGCTGTTATTCGTGGAGTAGCGCAAGGATCCATAGCTATTCAATCTATGTAAATGATCTGGATGTGGGGACCAATTGTAATGTTTCCAAATTTGCTGATGACGCCAAACTGGGTAGAAAAAACAGAATACTTCTTAGACGATGAGAGGTGGGAAGTACGGGTGTCCAAAGGGACCTGGGTGTCCTTGTTCATGAGTCACTAAAAGCTAGCGTGCAGGTACAGCAAGCAATTAGGAAGGCAAATAGTATGTTGCTGTTCATTGCAAGGGGATTTGAGTACAGGAATAAGGATGCCTTGCTTCGGTTATATAGAGCCTTGGTGAGACCTCATCTGGAGTATTGTGTACAATTTTGTTCCCCTTATCTAAGGAAGAATATACTTGCTATAGAGCAACGGAGATTCACTAAATTAATCCCTGGGATGGTGGGATTGTCTTATGAGGAGAGATTGAGGAGACTGGGCCTGTATTCCCTAGAGTTTTGAAGAATCGGGGTGACCTCATTGAAGCTTACAAAATTCTTACAGGGCGTGACAGGGTGGATGTAGATAAGATGTTTCTCCTGACTGGTAAATCAAAAACCAGGGGGCACAATCTCAGGGTAAGGCTGAGATGAGGAGGAATTTCTTTACTCAGAGGGTGGTGAATCTTTGGAATTCTCTACCCCAGGGGCTGTGGAAGGTTGATCATTGAGCATGTTCAAGACATAAATCGATAGATTTCTAGAGACTAATGATATCAAGAGATATGAAGATAGTGCGGGAAAGTGGCATTGAGGCAGATGATCAGCCATGATCTAATTGAATGGCAGAGCAGACTGGATGGGCCGAATGGCCTACTCCTGTTCCTGTATGAACAACTCAGCTCCTCCAGTCTGTCCATGTAATTGCAATCCGTTATCCCTGGGACTATTCCAGCAAATCTCCTCTGTGCCCCCTCCAAAGCCTTGACATCTCCATCCTGAAGTGTGGTGCCCAGAATTGGACAATTTTTTTTAACAGGGCAATTTTTAACTTTCCTTATTTTTTTCCCCTTGCAGCACAAATGTTACATTGTAGCAACAGTGGACAGAGATCTCAAGAGGAGGATCCGGAAAATTCCAGGGGTTCCTATTATGTACATCTCTAATCATAGGTAAGAGCATAAAAACTAGAAAAGACCATTTATCCTGTCCACCCCCATCAAATAGGACACAATGTTTTTCTTAGATAAAATTCACACCCTTCTAGTCTTTGCTGAACCCAAAATCTATCCAATTCTTTTGTAAATTCTTCCAGTGAGTCGCTGTTTATTAATTTTGATAAGTTTCCAGCTGTTGGCTCATCATTTTCGCACATCGGTCCTTATTGTTCTATATTGGGCTCTGAATAGTACTCAGCTTTGTTGTGGGTGTGGGTTACTTCTCATGTATGACATTCCCTTCTCCCTAATCAGGGGGGTAACACTTCTCTGACTTCAGAGGAAGTATATTTTCCAAAGTGTCAGCCTGCAAGCCTGTTGAGAAACAAATTGCAAATGATGAATTTGGATAGACCTATGCTGTTGTGCAAATTGCAATATAATGAGGCTACACCTACATTTTTCACTGAGGCCTTTTACTTGTACAGTATGTGTCCTACATCCCATAGATAGGATGCAATCCATCTAGACAGCTGTTATGTTCCAGATAGTTATTTCAGGCTCCTGTATCTCCTTCAGTCATAAATGCACACATATACAATCTCAACCTCATGCATGCATATTCACTTCTAGCCCATCTACACCAAATATATATTTTTAAATGTATTTTAAAAATGCATTCATTTTTAAACAAAGCCAATTATTGGAATAAAACAAAATTATTTTTTTCTTTATTTTTTTCATGGGAGGTGTGCATCACTGGCAAGTCCAGCATTTGTTGCCCACCCCTAATTGCTCTCATCTTGCTAGACCATTTTAGAGGGCATTTAAGAGTCAGCCACATTGCTATGGGTCTAGAATCACATGTAGGCCAGACCAGGTGAGGATGGCAGATTTCCTTCCCCAAGGGACATTAGTGAACTAAATGGGCTTTTATGACAATCGACGATAGTTTCACGGTCACCATTACTGAGGCTATTAATTGAATTTAAATTTCACCAGTTGCTGCAGTGGGATTTGAACCTAGGCATTAGCCTGGGCCTCTACAGTACTAGTCCAGTGACATTACCACTGCACCACCATCTCCCCAAATGTGGCTGCTGGAAGTGTAAAATTAAAACAGGAAATGCTGGAAATACTGGATTGGCCTTTGTCATTTACCACCCACATATTCAATTATTTTCAGCAATGTGTGTATGTGTGCACACATCACTTTGATAATTCACTGTAAAACAATAGCTTTGGTGACACTGGGAATATGTCAGCTCAATTAAATTTTACTTGTAAGGATTAATGTAATTTTAATAAATTTTCTGAAAAATGTCTAGACGCATGACTCAAGCTGTGGTGTTATTAATTATGTTACCCTTGGGCTACTCTTGATGAGGTAACTCATTCTAGAAATATTTTCTCCTGTGTGCTGGCAAAACCAGTCATTTGATACTGGACACTTGTAAAACCCGAAGCTTTAGCTATTCTCTCCATTGTTGTGGCCAAGTCAAACTTTAGCTCATTATTCCTGGTTAGATGAAAAATGAATTTTTGAAATGTTTTCACATAATCCAGGGATATGGTTCTCCGTTTAAGTTTTTTTGGAAGGAGAATTGGTATCAAAGCCATAAGTCTGCACCATAGTGTCATAGAAATTTAGTGCAGATGGTGTCATTGGGTCCATTGTAGCTATGCTGATGTTAGCTCTGCATTGGAACTATGTATTTTAATCCAATTTTCCTCTAATTCCCTGGATGCCATGGTAATTGTTGTTTTCTTGTCCTAACTGGTGCTTCTTAGAACGCTCCACATCCTTATAATATATCCACAGCCTGAGCTTAGCCTAACATTTTATACTATCCTTGTGAAAATGGATTTTCCAGCATTTCCTGTGAACTCCTGTCAACTTTGGCTCAGTGGTAGCACCCATAACTCTGAGTCTGAAAGTTGTGGGCTCCAACACTGCCCTAGCAACTTGAGTACAGAACCTAAGAACATAAGAAAACAGGAGCATTAGTGGGTCATACAGCCCCTGGAGCCTGCAGCACCATTCAGTAAGATCATGGCTCATCTAATCTTGGCCTCAACTCTATTTTCATGCCTGATCCCCATAACCCTTGACTCGCCTATAGTTCAAAAATGTGTCTATCTCAGCCATGAATATGTTCAATGACTCAGCCTTTACAGCTCTAGCTTAGAGAATCTAAAGATTCATGACCCTCTGAGTGAAGAAATCCCCCCCCCCCCCCCCATCTCCATCTTAAATCAACGATTCCTTATTCTGAAAGTAAGCCCACCCCACCTCTCAAGTTCTAGAGAGAAACAACCCCTCAGCATCAAGCCCCCTCAAAATCTTAGATGTTTCAATAAGATCTCTCATTCTTCTAAACTCCAATAAATATAGGCCCAACCTGCCAACCTTTCCTGATAAGACAACAGTTTCATCCCAGGAATCAACCTGGTGAACCTTCTTTAAACTGCCTGTAATGCAAGTATATCCCTCCATAGATAAGAAAACCAAAACTGGCAGTACGCCAGATGTGGTATCACAAATGAACTGTACAGCTGTAGCAAGGCTTCCCTAATTTTATACTCCATTCCCCTTGCAATAAAGGCCAACATTCCATTTGCCTTCCTATTTGCCCGCTGTACCTACATGTTTGTGTTTCATGTACACCCAGATCCCTCTGCACCACAGCATTCTGTAGTCTCTCTATTTAATTGACATTTTGCTTTTCCATTCTTACTGCTAAAGTGGATAACACAGCCTATTTATATCCCTCTGCAGACTCTTTGTGTCCTCCTCACAACTTGCTTTCCCATCTATCTTTGCATTGTCGGCAAATGTGGCTACAATACAATCTGTCCCTTCGTCCAAATCATTAATACAGTAGTTGAGACCCAAGCATTGGTTCCTGTGGCACTAGTTAGAGTTTGCCAACCCAAAAATAACCATTTTATCCTGACTTTGTTTTTTGTTAGTTTGCCAATCTATACATGCTAATATATTACCCCAACACCATGAGCTCCTGTTCAGTAACATTTTTTGTGGCACCTTTTTGAATGCCTTTAAAT
This sequence comes from Cetorhinus maximus, assembly GCF_964194155.1. NCBI lineage: Eukaryota > Metazoa > Chordata > Chondrichthyes > Lamniformes > Cetorhinidae > Cetorhinus > Cetorhinus maximus. The sequence continues at coordinate 14,746,160 of NC_135896.1, forward strand.
ATCCAAAAACACATCTTCTGGGTTCCCCTTTATCCATCCTGCTCGTTATATCCTAAAATAAATCTAATAAATTTGTCAAACATGATTTCCGTTTCATAAATCTATGTTCACTCTGCTTTTTTGTATTATGATTTTCTAAATGTCTGCTACTACATCCTTAATAATGGATTCTAGTATTTTCCCAATGGCAGATGTTAGACTAATTGGTCTATAGATTTCTGCTTTCCATCAGTCTCATTTCTTGAATAGGGGTAATACATTTGCGGTTTTCCAATCTGCTGGGATGCTTTGAGATAATAGGTAATTTTGGAAGATTACAGCCAATGCATCTACTACTTCTTTTAAGACCCTAAGATGCAGGTCATCAGGTCCAGGGGAGTTGTCAGCCTTTAGTCCCATTAGTTTGCCTAGTACTTTTTCTCTAGTGACAGCGATTGTTTTTAGTTCTTTCCTTCTTTCCTCCCTTTTGCCCCCTGATTTTCTACTATTATTGGGATTCTATTTCACTATTTTCTACATGAATGCAGATACAAAATACATGTTCAGAGTCTCTGCAATTTCCTTGGTTTCCATTAATTTGACATTCTCATCTTGAAAAGGACCAACATTTAGTTTAGTGATTCTCTTCCTTTTTATATACTTGTAGAAGCTCTTACTGTCAACTTTTATATTTTTTCTAGTTTACTCTCAACCATTTTCTCCCTTCTTTTGAGTCATCCTTTGCTGGTTTCTAAAATTTTCCCAATCTTCTGGCTTACCACTTATCTTCACAACATTGTATACCCTTTTTTTCAATTTGATATCATATTGAATATTCTTAGTTAGCCACGGATGGTTCACCCTTCCCATAGGAATATACCTTTGTTGAGAATTTTGAAATATCTCCTTAAATGTCTGTCACTGTTTATGTACAGTCTGACCATTTAATCTATTATTTAAGTTTAGCTTTATTTAAGTTCAAAATACCCAGGTTTTTCACTCCTACAATGAATATTGAAATTCCATCATATTATGATCACCTTTCCCTAGTCAATCCTTTACAATAAGATTGTTAATTAACCATGTCTCATTACACATCAGCAGGTCAAAAATTGCCTGTTTCCTGGTTGGTTCCACACCATACTGTACTAAGAAACCATCCCGAATACACTCCAGGAACTCACCCTTTGACAATTTGGTTACCTAGATTAAAAACTGTAAATGCACAATTGAGAAATATTTCAAAACTGAACACCACTTCATTAGTTCTATGTTTTTAAATTATTCATTCACGGGATGTGGGCATCGCTGGCTAGGCCAGCATTTATTACCCACCCCTAACTGCCCTTGAGAAGGTGGTGGTGAGCTGCAATAGAGATGGCAGATGATGTGTTGCAGCTGCAGCATTTGAGAACTGGTAGAGATCAGTGTGATAGACAGCAAACATACTGCATTAAGTGTCTGTAGTTCAAGGAACTTCAGCTCAGAGTTGATGAGTGGGGGAGAAAGTTACCAGGAGGCAGTTACACCCTTAAGGTAATTTTTCACATTTGGTCCATGGTGGAGGACAGGAAGGTCCATGGTGGGGGACAGGAGGGTGTGACTGGGAGTGAGGCAAGCATGGGGATCCAGAAGGTAGCATTGGGGGAGCCGCAGCCCTTGCATTTCTCCAACAGGTACGAGGTTTTTGCAGCCTATGTGGATGAGAGCAGAGACGACTGGGAGGATGAGCGAACTGACTACAGCACTGTGGTACAAGAAGCCATTTAAGTTGTGGGAGTAAAAGGAATGTAGTTATTGTAGGGGACAGTTTAGTTGGGAGAATAGATACTCTCTCTGCAGGTAAGAGTGAAAATCCCGAAGGCTGTTTTGCCTGCCCGGTACCAGAGTTAGGGCGCCTCCTTGGGGCTGGAGAGGAACTTGGAATGGGTGGGGAAGGATCCAGTTGCCATGGGTATCAACATCTTAGGTATGACCAAGAGAGCATCTGCAGCTAGAGACTAAATTAAAAAGCAGAACCGCAGAGGTAATAATCTCTGGGTTACTACTTGAGCCAAGAGCAAATTGGCATATGGTAAATATGGTTGAATATGTGACTCAAAGATTTGTGTGGGAGAAATGGGTTTCAATTCATGGGACACTGCCAGCAGTACTGGGAAACTGGGAGTTGTTCCATTGGATTGGGTTTCACTTGAACCAGTGTCCTGGTGAATCAAATAACCAGAGCTGTAGATAGGGCTTTAAACTAAACATTGGTGGGGTGGGCAGGCGGCATGGGCAGGAAAAGTTAGGGAGAAAGGACAAGGCAATCATACAGGGCGATGATTAAACAGAATGCAACAGGAAGGAATAGAGTATAAACATAAGTCTGCACCAGCAAATATGTTCAGAGTAGGAAAAATGGTAAAAAGACAAAACTAAAGGTTCTTTATCTGAATGCACAGATCATTTGTAACAAGGTAGGTGAATTGATGGCACAAATAAAAACAAATGGAATGGCTATCAGATCTTACCTGAGAGGTGGTTGCTAGGTGACCAAGATTGGGAACTGAATATTCTGGGATACAAGACATTTTGGAAGAATAGGAAGGACAAAAAAGGAGGTGGGTTAGCTCCATTAATAAAGAATGAGTTCAATACTGTAGTGAGAAACAATCTTAGCTCAAGATCAAGATGTAGAATCCTTTTAGATAGAGATATGAAACAGCAAGGGAAAGAAGTCACTGGTGGGAGTTGTCTGTCAGCCCCCTAAAAGCATCTGCACTGTTGGACAGGCTTTTTATCAAGAAATAATAGGGGCTTTTAAGAAAGGTACTGCAATAATTGTGAGCAACTTTAACCTTCATATATATTGGACAGTCTAGCTTGCCACTTCAGCATGGCATCTCTGGCAATACAGCAATCATTCATTAATATCTGCAGACTGAGGGGAGTGGGGTGGGTGTGGCTGCCTTTGGACGTCTTATTAAAGCGGGTCTTATCTGTCCTCTTAAGTAAACCAGAAGGATCTCATCGCATTACTTGAAGATGAGCAAGGAAATTCTACCAGCATCGTGGCTAACATTAATCCCTCAACCAACAGCACTAAACATATTAACTGATCATTTATCTCCATGCTGCTCTTGGAACCTTGCTGTGTGCAAAAATTGGCTGCCATATTGCCCTGAATTGCAAAAGTGTCTGCACTTCAAAATTAATTGGCTGTGAAGCACTTAGAAACATTCTAAGGTCATGAAAGGTACTATATTAAATGCAAATTCATTCTTCCTTTCTTGCATGTATGCTGGACAGATTGTATTAATAAGCAGTTTGATAATGAGCACTCTGCTGTACAATATTATTTTTCTTTCAGGTACAACATTGAACGGATGCCTGATGACTACGGTGCCCCCAGATTTTGAAAAGGCAGTAATACTCTACTTGCACCAAACAATTGGCGTTTGCGCTTTATCAGAAGAAATGCATTTGCCTCAGTACATTTTGAATAAACACTTGGCTCGTGCATGCTGTACATTTCTCAGAAAAGATTGTTGTTTGTTAGTAAATTAAGTTGTTATTTTATGAAAACTAATTCCAATCTGTAAATGGGATTGCCTTGTGCTTTTTTTTTCCCTTCCAATGTTCTCTCCTCCTTGATTATTGTTCTATAGATGTGGTTAAATTCCAGTGCCAAAACAGGGCATCATCTTTGAACCTCGACAATGAAGGAAATGACAGTTGAGCCTCACTTTATCCTTATTAAGTCTTCATGTGGTTACTTCTAACTGGAGGTACTGTTTGCCAATTGGAAACGGGAGCTGTAAATAAATTTTCCTAAATCTAGGGAAGCTATGTCAGGTAGCATACCTCCCAAAGTGCTGGCTGAAATAAGCTGACTAATAAGGTGAAGAATTGAATCAATACCATTGCCTGTATGCCTAAGTGATGGTGATTTTACCTTTTTTTGCCAAGTATAACTTTGTACAGTTTTACTTTTCAATATTACCTCTACTAACTTACTGCCACTATCTGTTCTTTGGTTTACTTTGGGCCAATAGCTGACACATTTGAACATACAACTCAAGGCAAGGAAGCATCCTTACCATGGTACAAATGTACAAACATTGATGGACAGAAGACTGTATGGCCCATCCCTCCTGTCCAACACAGGGAAGGCAGTGGAATAGTGGTATTGTCGCTGGACTAGTAATCCAGAAACCCAGAGCATTACCCTGGGGACTTGTTATTGAATTCAAATTTCAAACCCAATCTGGAATTAAAAGTCTAATAATGACTATGAAACCATCTGGTTCACTTATGTCCTTTAGGGAAGGAAATCTGCCTGGTCTGACCTACATGTGACTCCAAACCCACAGCAATGTGGTTGACACTGCCCACTGAATTATGGGAAAATATGAATATATCGCATATATATATTATCTATATATGAATACAGTATACCCTCTGCCTGACATAGTCATACTCATGGAATCATACCTTACAGACAATGTCCCAGACCACCATCACCATCATGTCCTACGGGCAGAACAGACCCAGCAGAGGTAGTGACACAGTGTTATACATTCGGGATGGAGTTGCCCTTAGAGTCCTCAACATTGACTCTGGACCCCTTGAAATCTCACGGCATCAGGTCAAATATGGACAAGGACATCTCCTGCTAATTACCACGTACAGTGTTCAAATTCCCCCCCCGCCACAAGCTAATAATGAATCAGTACACCTCCATGTTGAACACTACCTGGAGGTAACAAGGGTACAGAATGTACCCTGGGTGAGGGACTCTAATGTCCTTCACCAAGAGTGGCTCAGTAGTACCACTATAGACTGAGCTGGTCAAGGACATAGCTGCTAGATGGGGTCTGCAGCAGATGGAGAAGGAACCAATAAGAGGGAAAAACATACTTGACCTCATCCTCACCAACCTACCTGTCACAGATGCATCTGTCCAAGACAGTATCGGTAGGAGTGACCACCGCACAGTCCTTGTGGAGACGAAGTCCCGTCATCAAATTGAGGATACCCTCCATCATGTTGTGTGGCACTACCGCCATGCTAAGTCGAATAGATTTTGAACAGATCTAACAATTCAAGACTGGGCAACCGTGATGTGCTGTGGGCCATTTGCGGCAGCAGCAGAATTGTACTCGGCCACAATCTGTAACCTCATGGCCCGGCATATCCCCCACTCTAGCATTACCACCAAGCCAGGGGACCAACCCTAGCTCAATGAAGAGTGCAGGAGGGCATGCCAGGAGCAGCACCGGCATACCTAAAAATGAGGTGTCAACCTGGCGAAGCTACAGCTCAGGACTACTAGCATGCCAAATAGCATAAGCCGCAAGTGGTAGACCTAAGCAATTCCACAACCAATGGATCAGATTTTTTTTATATTCGTTCTTGGGATGTGGGTATAACTAATAGCTATCCAGGCCAGCATTTATTGCCCAACCCTAATTGCCATTGTTTAGAGGGTATTTAAGAGTCAACCATGTTGCTCTGGGTCTGGGTCTGGAGTCACATGGATGGCAGATATCCTTCCCTAAAGGGCATTAGTGAGTCAGATGGGTTTTTACAAAAAATGGCAACAATTTCATGGTCATCATTTTATTGAATTCAAATTTCACCATCTGCTATGGTGGGATTCAAACCCAGGTCCCCAGAGCATTGCCCCTGGGTCTCTGGATTATCAATTCAGTGACAATGCCACTACACTACCATCTCCCCTATGTAAGATCTGCCGTATCTAAGCTCTGCAGTCCTGCCGCAAACGGTCCTGAATGGTGGTGGACAAATAACTGGAGGAGGAGGCTCCACAAATATCCAAATCCTCGATGATGGGGGAGCCAACCCATCGGTGCAAAAGATAAGGCTGAAGCATTTGCAGCAATCTTCAAAGAGAAGTGCCAAGTGGATGATCCATCTCAATCTCCTCCGGAGGTCACCAGCATCACAGATACTAATCTTCAGCCAATTCAATTCACTCCATGTGATATCAAGAAACAGCTGAAGGCAGTGGATACTGCAAAGGTTATAGGCCCTGAAAATATTCCAGCAATAGTACTGAAATATTGTGCTCCAGAATTTGCCATGCCCCTAGCCAAGCTGTTCTACTACAGCTATAACACTGACATCTGCACGACAATGTGGAAAATTGCCCTGGTATATCCTGTACACAAACAGCAGGACAAATCCAACCTGGCCCATTACCGCCCCATCAATCGACTCCTGATCATCAGTAAAGTGATGGAAAGGGTCATCAACAATGCTATCAAGCGGCACTTGCTTAGCAACAACCTGGTCACTGACAATCAATTTGGGTTCCGCCAGGGCCACTCAGCTCCTGACCTCATAACAGAATTGGTTCAAACATGGACAAAAAAGCTGAACTCCAGAGGTGAGGTGTGAGTGACTGCCCTTGGCATTAAGGCAGCATTTGACTGAGCCCTAACAAAATTGGAGTCAATGGGAATTGATAGGGGGGAGCTCTCTGCCAGTTGGAGTCATACCTATCACAGAGGAAGATGGCTGTGGTTGTTGGAGGTCAATCATCTTAGTCCCAGGACATCACTGCAGGCGTTCTTCAGGGTAGTGTCCTAGGCCCAATCATCTTCAGCTGCTTCATCAATGACCTTTCTTCCATCATAAGGCCAGAAGTGGGGATGTTGGGTGATGATTGCACAATTTTCAGCATAATTCGTGACACAAAACATAATTCAGATACTGAAGCAATCCATGTCCAAATGCATCAACACCTGGACAATAGCCAGGCTTGGACTGATGAGTGGCAAGTAACATTCGCACCACAAAAGTGTCAGGCAATGACCATCTCCAACAAGAGAGAATCCAACCATCGCCCCTTGATGTACAATGGCATTAACATCACTGAATCCCCCACTATCAACATCCTGGGGGTTACCATTAGCCAGAAATGGAACTGGACTAACCATATAAATACTGTGGCTACAGAAGCAGGTCAGGGGCTAGGAATCGTGTGATGAGTAGCTTACCTCCTGATTCCCCAAGGCCTGTCCACCATCTACAAGGCACAAGTCAAGAATGTAATGGAATTTTCCCCAATTGCCTGGATGAAAGCAGCTCCCATAACTCTCAAGAAGCTTGACATCGTTCAGGACAAAGCAGCCCGCTTGATTGGCACCCCATCCACAAACTTTCACTCCCTCCACCACTGATGCACAGTGGCAGCATCTACAAAATGCACTGCAGAAACTCGCCAAGCCTCCTTAGACAACACCTTCCAAACCCATGACTACTATCCTCTCGAAGGACAAGGGCAGCAGACACATGGGCACACCACCACATCGAAGATCCCCTCCAAGCCACTCACCATGCTGACTTGAAAATATATCATCGTTCCTTCACTGTCGCTGGGTCAATCCTGAAACTCCTTCCCTAACAGCACTGCAGTTGTACCTACACAACATGGACTGCAGCAGTTCAAGAAGGTATCTCACCACCACCTTCTCAAGGGCAATTAGGGATGGGCAATAGGAGCCCACATCCTGTGAATGATCTCATGGATCACATAAATGTGGCTTCCATGGTGTTTTCCACCATTAGTATTACAGAAACACGAGGTGTAGGGCTGCCCTATATGTTCTGGCAACCAGCATTCAGAAGGCAGTAGAGGGTCTCCAGGCTGACCTTGAAGGTCCATGTAAGAGCGTTGACAGTGTGGCCCAGCACAAGCTCCATCATGTGAGAAGGAAACGTTAATTTTTGAAATATTATTGGCAGACATCACAATGTGAGCAAAGGAGACTAACAGCAGGGTTGAGCTGATAGAAAGGAATACTGAAATTATCTTGGATGCAAAGAATCAAGAACGATGTAATAAAAATATGGCTTAGCCAAGAAACTGCTTACACAAAAAATCCAAGAAAGATGATTATGATGGTTTGGGCACACTCCAGGAATGCAAGTAGCTAGAGTACCGTTCATGACCCTTATAAAGTGGTAAATGGAACAGGAAGCTGAGAAAGACCAAGGAAGCGTCTTAGAATCACAGAATGGTTACAGCACAGAGGGAGGCCATTCCACTTGGTGTGGCTGTGCTGGCTCTCCAAAGGAACGATTCATCTAGTGCTACTCCCCCGCCTTCTCCATTCTGAAAGATACAAGTTGAAACTGTTTACTGTTTTGTGAAGTGTCATCTGATTCATCCAAAGAAAGTTTCCATTCTAAGAAATAAACACCCTCAATGTGTTAGAAATGTTGTATTGATAAATCTCCACAATCAACCTATCTTTTTGGAAGGCTGCCAGCTGAATCTTATTCCTTTTCACCAATGTTGCAAATGTACATCTCAGAGTAAAATCACTGTTTTATGTTTAGGTTTTCATGCACAGCATGGAATCTAAATTGGCTCAGTCTGGACTGTCCTACATAATCTAGTCTGAAAGATGTCAATTATTGACTGAACTGAATTCGTCAACAGCAGGATCAGTGTGCAACACTGAGTTAAATGCAAGAGACATCAAAGACAAGGTAGCACAGTGCTATATTAATCACACCTCTTAACTACAATTTAAGGATATGATCAATGCCACTGTTAGGTAAGTATTGGAATTACAGTAAAGGTAATTGGATATTTAATAATGACCTAAAAATTTAAATCATAAGTGTAAAAGTGACTTAATGCCTCAGCTGGATTGAACTCAGTAATAATATGATTGAATTATGTTCACTATCCAAGATGATGCTCCAAGGTTACTTTTTGGGCATCCCTGGAGTGAATAATCTTTTTGTCCAGTTTAACAAACTTGACATGTACTATAATTTACTTGGGGGCTTGTTCTTGTACTTGGTGCTTCGAAATTTAGACTATTAACACTTCACGGACTCTACTTCATGATCCTTCCCCATATTAAGAACAGTTAATGAACAGAGTCTAATTTTAAATCATTTACCATAAAGAAACCCCACTGAGGGCCCATTTTGTTTACCTAGACCCCTTTGTATGGTGTCACTAATGTATACAGACATATCTTGGAAAGTTTTAACTCAGCCCATGGGAACTTGAGGAAGATAGCAGTTATGTCCATAATAGAGTTGCATAAACTCATACAATATCCCAATTAATATGACTGTCTGGCTCCCATTCTTATCTAAAGACCAAGGCCACTGAAATCAGAGTCCTTCTTTATTGGTCTGACACAACCTGTTTTTGATTTACTAATTTGCCATGTTGTCTGAATACTGAAATCACATAAGGAAATTAACTCCTTGGGTTGGATTGCAAGCCTCTCACAAAATGAAGAAAGACTAATAACCTAATGTGGACAAGTCCTCATTCTCTCGTACATGCATTGCAATGTTAATATTTTGTATGTTTTTTTTCTATGAATCATTTTATTTATAAATAAATATGGGCAGTAAGTTACCCAGCACCTAGACTACTGCCTACAGTTTTGGTCTCCTTATTTAAGAAGGGATATACTTGCATTGGATGCAGTTCAGAGAAGGTTCACTAGTTTGATTATAAGACCATAAGACATAGGAGCAGAAATTAGGCCATTTGGCCCATCGAGTCTGCTCCGCCATTCAATCATGGCTGATAAGTTTCTCAACCCCATTCTCCCGCCTTCGCCCCGTAACCTTTGATCCCCTTACCAATCAAGAACCTATCTATCTCCGTCTTAAATGACTCAATGACCTGGCCTCCACAGCCTTCTGTGGCAATGAATTCCATAGATTCACAACTCTCTGGCTAAAGAAGTTTCTCCTCATCTCTGTTCTAAAAGGTCTTCCCTTTACTCTGAGGCTATGCCTTCGGGTCCTAGTCTCTCCTACTAATGGAAACATCTTCCCGACGTCCACTCTATCCAGGCCTTTCAGTATTCTGTAAGTTTCAATCAAATCCCCCTTGATCCTTCTAAACTCCATCGAGTATAGACCCAGAGTCCTCAAACGTTCCTCATATGTTAAGCCTTTCATTCCTGGGATCGTTCTCATGAACCTCCTCTGGACCCTCTCCAGAGCCAGAACATCCTTCCTGAAGATCCTTCCTGTTGGGAAGATGGGGTTTTCTCATGATGAAAGGTTGAGTAGCTTGGGCTTATACCCAGTGGACTTTAGTAGAATGAGAGGTGACCTTATTGATACATAAAAGATTCTGAGAGGACTTAACATGGTAGATGCTGAGAAGATGTTTCCTCTCTTGTCAAAATCGAAAACAAAGGGTCATAGTTTCAGAATAAGGATCTCCCATTTAAGACTGAGATGATGAGGAATTTCCTCTTTCAGGGACATGTGAATCTTTGGAACTCTTTACCTCAGAGATCTGTGGAGGCTGAGCAATTGAATATATCCAAGGCTGAGGTAGACAGATTATTGAACTATAGGGGAGTTAAGGTTTATGGGGAACAGGCAGGAAAGTGCTGCTGAGACCAAGTTTGGATCAGCCATGATCTTACTTTATGTGGGGCAGGTTCAAGGAACCATGTGGCCTACTCCTCCTGTTTCTTCTGTTCTTATGCACAATGTCTTGTGTTGTCAATAACCCCCCCCTTCTTGAGTTGGCATGAGATATAGTGGGCATCCTTTGTATTCTCCAGTGAGTAAGTTACCACAATTGGGCTTAATTGGGAAGATGGTGGTGTAGTGGTAATGGGTAATTACTAAACCAGTAATCCAGACTCCCAGGCTAATGCTCTGGGGTTATGGGTTCAAATCCCACCACGGCAGCTGGTGGAATTTAATTTCAGTGTATAAAATCTGGAATATAAAGCTAGTCTCAGTAACAGTGACCATGAATCAATCATCGATTGTCATAAAAATCCATCTGGTTCACTAATGCCTTTTAGGGAAGGAGATCTGCCTACCTGGACTGGCCTACATGTGACTCCAGATCCACAGCAATGTGGTTGACTGTTAATTGTCTTCTGAAATTGCCCAATTTAAGGGCAATTAGAAATGGATAACAAATCCTGGCCTGGCCTTGACAGCAAGTAACCTGTGCTAACTCAGAATAAAAGTAATGGGTTTTAGTTTGAAGAAGCTGTGTCAAACCACTCTTCCTCTCATTTCCATAAAGTGGTGGTTAATACATTTGAAGATATTTTGAAGATATAAAAGAAGTCTAGGTAACTAAATTTGGCTCAGAATAGATAAATCACCTGAAGTGTCATTTCAAATAGAAGTACATCGGACATACAGGACAGAAACAGACCATTCAACCAAACCAGTCTATACCAGCATTTATCTCCACTCAAGCCACCTCCTATCTTTCCTCATCTAAATCTTAGCTCTCTATTCCCTTCTTCCTCATATACATTTATTGTTTCTCCTTAAATGCATCTATACTATTCAACCACTCCCTGTGGCAGCAAGTTCCACATTCTCCTCATTCCTTTGGTTTCTTCTGAATTTGCTGTTGGACTTCTTGATGATTACCTTAATATTAATGGCCTCTAGTTACGCCGTTCCTCACAAGTGGAAACATTCTCGTTATCCATGCTGTCTAAACCTTTCAGAATTTTAAAGACAACATTTTGGCCACCCTCAGCTGCCTTTCCTCAAGAGAAAAGAGACCCAGACTGTTCTTTCCTCATGAATGATCACTGATTCTGGTATAATTTTTTAATAATAAATTATAAAAACTAGTGGCATAAAGTACCAGAATGAACTAGACATGACACATTGCCTCCTGTGTCTTCCCATTGCAAGCCCCCTGGATCCCAATGTGGAAAACCTGTGAGTTTTCTCCTGACTGCAGCTGTTTGCACATACCACTCGGGGAGCAATAGTAGGAATCCTCCACTCAGACAATGTAGATCCAGGAATTGAAGAAGAGTTATACGGACTCGAAACATTAACTTTGTTCCTTGCTCCACAGATGCTGCCAGACTTGCTGAGTTTTTCCAGCATGTTCATGTTTTCAGCATTTCAGATTTCCAGTATCCGGTGTATTTTGCTTTTATATTAACATAGATCTAGTTCTTGTGCATTCATGGGAAATTATGGTCTTACTGAGCCTTAAACAGGAGAAATTTATCAAAATCTGGTTCTCCTTTCTGTCCTGCTGCAAGTGATTCATCACAATGTCAACTGCAGCCTCCAAACAAATTGCTCTTGAAGCATGCTTCATCTCCATGGATAAGGAAATTGCCAAAACATTGATGCAACCATAGCCTGCAAAACTTTAAAACAATGAACACACAGAGATGCACACTTTTCCCTATATTTAGCTCTCAAAGTTGCCACTGATCCCATGTAATCATTCAAATTACAAACATTATGAAGTATTTACTGTCCAGAAATGGGCCATTCAACCTCACAGGTCCACGTCTGTCTTTAGATTCTCACATCTCTCCATCTAAACCATTAACATATCAGGGTCGGCAGTGCCTGTGGGGAGCGAAACAGAGTTGACGTTTCTGGTCAACGACCTTTCGCGCAACTGTTCTGATGAAATATTCTTGACCTGAAAGGCTAACTCTGTTTCTCTCCACAGATGATGCTGACCAACTGAGTATTTCCAGCACTTTCTGGTTATACTTCCAGTATTTTGTTTTTGCCTCATCAACACTCCTTTCTCCCTCATGTTTTTTATCTAGTTTCCCCTCTATGTATCTATGATATTTGTCTCAACTACTCCCTACATTTGCAAGGTCCACATTCTAACTAATCTCTTGGTAAGAAGTTTCTCCAGAATTCTCTATTTTTAAAAATTCATTTACGGAATGTGGGTGTCGCCATCTCGGCCAGCATTTATTGCCCATCCCTAATTGCCCTTGAGAAGGTGGTGATGAGCTGCCTCCTTGAACTGCTGCAGTCCATGTGTTGTAGTTACACCTACAGTGTTGTTCAGGAGGGAGTTCCAGGATTTTGACCCAGTGACAGTGAAGGAATGGTGATATATTTCCAAGTCAGAATGGTGAGTGACTTGGAGGGGAACTTCCAGGTGGTGATGGTCCCATGTATCTGCTGCCCTTGTCCTTCTAGATGGTGGTGGTCTTGGGTTTGGAAGATGCTGCCTAAGGAGCCTTGATGAGTTTCTGCAGTGCATCTTGTAAATGGTACACACTGCTGCTACTGGACACTACCCTGAGGAACTCCTGCAGTTGTGTCCTGGAACTGAGATGATTGACCTCTAACAATCACAACCATCTTCCTTTGTGCTAGGTATGGTTCCAACCAGCGGAGAGTTTCCCCCCTGATTCCCATTGACTCCAGTTTTGCGAGGGCTCCTTGATGCCACATTCGGTGAAATACTACCTTGATGTCAAGGGTAGTCACTCTCACCTACCTCTAGAATTCAGCTCTTCTGTCCATGTTTGAACCAAGGCTGTAATCATCTCATTTTTATGACCTATACTCAGCAGTTCAAGCAGCAGCTGTGGAGAGAAAGTGTTAATGTTTCAGGTTGATGATAACCCTTGATCAGAACCGTCATCAATGGACTTGAAACATTAACTATTTCTCTCCACAACGATGCTGCCTGATCGACTGAGTTTTTTTTTTACGTTATATATTCGTTCATGGGATGTGAACGTCGCTGGCTATAGATCGGCATTTATTGACCATCCCTAATTGCCATTGAGAAAGTGGTGGTGAGCCGCCTTCTTGAAGTTCGTGTGTTGTAGGAACACCCACAGTTCGTGTGTTGTAGGAACACCCACAGTGCTGTAAGGAAGGAGTTCAGGACTTTTCAGCAACTTGTTATTTCAGATTTCCAGCATCTGCAGTATTTTGCTTTTGTTTATATGTTTATGTTGTGGTGTCATCCGCAAGTGGAAAGATCATCTTTATGCTCTCTCTGTCAAACCGTTCGATAATCTTGTAGAACGCTTTCTGGAGCCTGAAACACGGCTCCACACTGTTGTGCCTGTAATAAAGATGGCGCTCCCAACCTTTCAAATAGTCTTCACGGAAATCTCTCCGACCACTGTGTCGTAAAACGAAAAAAGGGGGACGAAGATCCCGCGTGCCTCACATTTTGCGACATCAATTGAAGCACGCTGCATGGGGAGAGCGTGACGCGATGACGCAGAACGTCTGTTTTTCTGGTTCTTCGTGTAATGGCGCCGGTCAGCGAAGAATGAAGGAGAGTCTGAAATATTGATTGCTTATTGTGAATATTTCGGCTCCGATTCGACGGGGCAGCCTGTCAGAATTTTAATAATATCCGTTATATTTCATCCCCGTCGAGTTATTTACATCGGTTGAAAGTGTTTGGATAAAGATTAAGACCCGATGTATCCGTCATGGGGTCGGTATGGTGGGGGAGGGGCACATCTTCCATACTATGGCGGAGCCGCTCAGCCGCCAATGCCTCCCGGGCCCCGTGTACCGGCCCCAGGTATGGTGGTTGGCGCCACGCTTAGCCCGACCACCGTACCTCCGCCAGTCCCCAGTGCCGGTTTAGCGTCCAACTTCCAGACGCTAAGACAGCAGCACCTCCAGCAGATGCAGCAGCTGCAACAAATGCACCAGCAGCAGTTGCAGTCGGTGCTGCAGCATCCTGCCCATCAAAACCTTCCACCACCGTCCATACCACCCCCACCATTGCCGCCTCATCTACAGCAACCTCCACCGCCTCAGAACCTCTGGGACACCAGCAATACCCAGAGCCAACTAACCCAGACTAACCAACCCACTCAACAACACCCAGATTTCTCCTCCGTGGCTTTACAGGTGAGGTGAAGGGAAAGAAAAAAACAAAATTATTTGAGATATGTTGGTACTGTAAAAACGTTAAAAGTACATACACTAAAAGATGAAAAAAATCCAGATAGATTACTTAGGGACTGACATTTAGAATCTAGTTTATAAAAAGTCAAACTATATATTTAATTTGTTCGCTTTAAAAAGTTGATAGGTAGTTGTGGAACGAAGAGAACCTGGTTTGAATCGCAACCATGGCCTGTGATCTGCTGTTTGAAGCCTTCAAAAAATCTTGGGAAGTTGCTACAGTCTAATAGAGCTCTTAGCGGAGGAAAAATGATCTGATCAATGAGAAGGACAATATGTACTTTACGACATTCTTACCAGTTGGACACTTGAAGTATTGCTGGAAATAATATAGTTATCCGCTGATTAGTTGGAGTGCAAGGTTCTCTGCCCTGTGAAGTCATGATGACAGAAAATGTATAAATGGAACAAGTGTTCAGATTGATTTTCCTTTTCGCTCCTCGTTTCCCTTCCAACAGTTTTTCCCTTTGGAGAATATGTTGGAGACCTGTTGTCAGATTTATGCCTAGTTCTGCTTTAAGACAATTGATTTGGAGGTATCCAAGATAGTTTCAGATAATCAGCCTTTCTTAGTATTGAGAGAGAGGCTGATTTCTGGTGCTATTGATGATGGCATTGTTGCGATTGGGAATTCTTATCTGGAACCATAACCTGGCCTAACCTTGCATTGAATTATTCCACAGACATTGAGTTTGTTGACTTTGATTTTAGGAAGATGAGTGATATGCTGTGATAAAGAAAAAATGTAGTAATGGAAAGCAAAATATTGCCCCTTGATAATTTGTTTTCTTATAAAAAACAAGACTTGTACCTAACTATTGGCAGAAATTCCAGTGCGCATCGGGTGATGTCAGTTAAGTGTTGAGTATGTGCATTGACACAGCAAGGCGTCTGCATCCTTTTCGCTTCTGGTCATTGATTAGGGATGTTTTTGCAATCCCTAACTTGTTGCAGGATTAAGAAACAAGTGTTTTGATTGGTGTACAGGAGCAGAAAGAATGGCAGCTACCCATTGTCAGTGTAGATGATTGCTGAATAAGCCTACAGTTGATGTTTGGAACATAAGTGATCTCATTTTATGGCACCGGGTCTCATGTTGCAAATTCGTATTTGTCATTTAAAAGAATTAGAATAGGCTATCTATTTTTCCAATTAAAACCAAAGTATTTCTTTTCATCTATAGGAAAAAAAAATCACAAAGCCTCATCCATATCTCCATGTAAAAGCTTTTGGCCAGTTTATATTGTGTCAAGACAGTAATTCCTACATTGATAATCTGCCAAAATACATTGAATGTACTGGCAGAGCTGTATATTTTTGGGTGAAATTATGCAATGAGCCTAACTTTTGTGCTTCCCTGCTGAGGTTCTTTTAGTTGGTATCACCCAGTAATTAAAGTTGGCAAGTCTGTATGCGTAATTGTGGGCAGAAAACATATTGAACTACAATGCTGCTTGAAGGAACTTTATTATTTGTTTTGCTACTTCTGATAGGCCATGAACAGCCTGGTAGAAATAAAGCACCTTGTTTGCTGGGATGAGTTTACAGTGATGTGCATTTCTGACCTATATAACTGTTGAAGTGTACAGTATCGTAACTGGCATAATAAGAACTCTTGTCTGTTACAGCAGCTGACTTGGAGGGAGGTAGGGCTGGCTGTGTTAGAAGGTTGTCTAATTAAAATATATTTTAAAAGTAGGTAAAATTCTACTTTTCAGGTTTTTTGGGCAAGGTGAGATTGTTGTAAGTAGCAGTTGCAACTGATTACTTGTATATTTAAAATTGCTGTTTAATAAATGAGACAGATACATTGTCTGGATGGGTAAAATCTAGTGATGGCATGGAAAGGGTAAATACATGATTGCAATGTGCTAATTTAATGTTTGCTCAGGCCATTTATCATACTCAGATCCCTGTCTGTAATGTATATGCAGACTTACAGGTTTGGGGAAATCATTTGTCATTAGCATTCAATGGAGAACAGATAGGGCCAGTAAACACCTCTTAATATAAAGCTTGCTAAGTTCGAAACCTTGTTATCCAAACAAGGACACTGGTATGATGAAGGTTCAGACTGGTATACTGCTCCTTAAACATGCTTAGTCTGCTATCCTGCTCTGTCATGAAATTTACTTGTCTTCCAGCATTGGTTCAGCAATGTTTCCTGCGTTGTAAAGTAATGTCATTATCTTTAATACATATTTTGCATCTGTAATGATCTTATTCCAGCATGTTTAAAGTACTTCTGTATTATATAGTAGTACAGATGTACTGACAGAAATATTGAACTGATGGCAGAGAAAATTTATCAAATGAACAAAAGGTAAAATATTGCAGATGCTGGAAATCTGAAATAAAAGAAGCAAAATCCTCAAAGCACTGAGTCGTTCAAATAGCAAT
Source organism: Cetorhinus maximus (assembly GCF_964194155.1). Taxonomy (NCBI): domain Eukaryota; kingdom Metazoa; phylum Chordata; class Chondrichthyes; order Lamniformes; family Cetorhinidae; genus Cetorhinus; species Cetorhinus maximus. Next base: position 14,763,251 of record NC_135896.1, read on the forward strand.
TGTGGCAAAATGAAAATAGGGCTGATGTTTGAAGTGTTCTGGCAAAGGGTCGTGGATCTGAAGCATTTAACCCAACCGTACCTATTGAACAGTTGAGCTCTGGTAACAGTGATTAGCAATGGTCCATGCGGAACCATAGGCATCTCTCTCCATTTGAGAGAGACAAGTGGTTATATAGCTTGTGGGGCACTACTCCACCAAGCATGGGGCAAGACAAGGAGGTAGTCCTCCATGAACTACCCTAACTGGTACAGGGATTGAACCCATGCATTGGTGTCATTCTGCACTCTAGCCAACTGAGCTAACCGATCCCTACACAGGGTGAGCTACAAAGACAACGAATGTCTCAGACTCAGTTTTAGACCATGCTAAGATACCTGTTTTCAGTCAGAACACAGATGGCAAGGCAGAAAAATTAACTTCAGCACCTGGGTTAAGGAAATCTTCCATGCATGCCATTCCTGATGGTGACTCCAGCTAGGATTATGCATCAGTGGACAGCAAATGAGGACATGATGAAGCTTCATGTTTGAATAACTGGTGCAGCTTTGTTGTAAATGTTCATTCCTTGGATGAGATATGAGAACATTAACACTAGTTGTGGAATTATAACGTGAATTGTAATGCAACAGGAAGCCAGTGTCTTCAGGAAATGAGAATTCATTGGCGCAAGAGAAAAAAACTTGCAAAAGCTTTGTTAAACATTTTCTTTCAAAAATGTGAATTGCCTTGTCTGACAAGAAGCCTGCCAGGTCAGGTGGATCAGCCTGTGGGGTTGCTCCATAATGCCACTGAGAGCACTCAACCATGGCAAAATAGATTTATTGAAAACAGCATTGCCCACAATTTTGGATTAGCTGAGGGGCTGGACTCATATAAATCCAAGAAAGTGAGCTATTGACACAATGCGCTCTGTGTCCAACAAGTAATATGTTTTCTCAATTTTTTTACACTAGTAAATGGCCTAGGAGAAATGGAAGCAATAAAAATGTGCTTTTCTATGTATCTCCTAACACCTGAAAAAGGCTGAATGATGGATAATGAGCATTGAAGAGGGATAAGTGTAGGCCTCATGGAGAAGAGATGTTAAGGAGGCTTTGAAAAGCAACAAGGAAGGTAGCAATAGTTATGGAAGAAATAGTTTTGGAAGAATATTCCAAAAGGCAGGGACATAGTGACTCAAAGGCTTGCTTACTAGATGGAACAGAGATCAGAGAATGAGCAGTAATCTGGTATTAGAGGAGTGGAGCATGTAGATAGGATCATATGGTTGTGGAAGGTTTCTTAGAAGGTGCATTAAAATCATGTAGAGATCCAGGACCTTGAAGTCAATTTGCTGGGCACAGGGAACTAATGGTGCTTGGAGATAATGGATTGATGGGTGTCTTGAAGAATTCTGTATTAATTGAAGCCTGTGAAGGCTGGAAACTAAGATGTCCAACAAGGAGTGTGATGGACCAGCCAATCTTTGATGTGATGAAGACATGGATAAGGGATTAAGCAGTGAAGGGAACGTTGACGTCCACATGGGCAATGTTTGGACATCTTGGTGATAAACTGAATGTGTGGTTAAAATGTGGGGCTAAATAGGCTGCTGAGGTTGCACTCGGCAAGATTTGCCCCAAGAGGGTAACTAAGCTGGTTGATGGAATCAGAGCCAGTATTCTTTTGGAGGTAGAAAATGTGGCTTTGGTTTTATTGCTGAAGAGATTCAATTCATTGAGAGCTTAATGTCGATCCTTAGGCAACATGGCAAGATGGTGGTGTAGTGGTGATATCACTGAACGAGCAATGCAGAGGCCCAGACTAATGCCCCAGGGATATAGGTTCAAATTCCACCATGACAGCTGCTGAAATTTGAATTCAGTTAATAAAATCTGGAATTTAAAGCTAGCCTTAGTCACAGTGACCATGAAACTATCATCAATTCTCATAAAAACCCATCTGGTTCACTAATGCCCTTTAGTGGAGGAAATCTACCATCCTTACCTGGCCTGGCCAACATGTGACTCCAGATCCACAGCAATGTGGTTGATTCTTAGCTGCCCTTTGAAATGGCCTAGCAAGCCACTCAGTTCAAGGGTAATTAGGGATGGGCAACAAATGCTGGTCTTGTAAGCGACTCCCACATCCCAAGAAAGAATAAAAAAAACAACTTTGGGGTTGATGGCACTGTTGGATTACATTGCATAGATTCATAATATTTAAGCACAGGAGGCCACCACTGGCCTATCTGTGAAGCTGACCCTGTGAATGCCAGTGATATTCAATTATCGTGTGTAAATAGTGAATATGAGATCAAGAAGGGTAAAGATGTGAGGCACACCTGTGGTGAACTGGTTAACCTTCATAGGGAAAGTAATTGTATTTTTTTAATAAAAAGGCAGTATTTTATTCAAACACTTAAGGTGGGGAAGCACTTTCCTTAATCCCTATTAAATGTATTCTGCTTTACGGATGCTGCACATAGCGCCTTTTAGGAAGAAGCATGCTTTGTGTATTTAGGCTTTTACATCAAGATATTTTTCATATTACTGATAAAGATCACTCATTCTAGTGAGCTCCCTCTGAAATGGAATGCATTGTGGTAATTATGGTGAGCTGTTTTCACTTTGGATAGATCATATTTCCACCCATGATTTTATTAACATTAACAGTCGAATAAACATTTTAGCAGCTCTGTTATAGGCCATAAATTTATAATTAGTTAAGGAAATAGTAGATTTGCTGTGATATACAGAACCAAGCCATTCCTCACCGTGGAACAGTAAAATAACAAATGGCTGCATCTCTTGTGGAAAAACCCAATGTACAACTATTATTGAAACTGGATTCCTGAGCGTAACTTCACAATGGCATTTCCTGCCATCCCAACACAGAAGTTGCCTGCTTCTCTGATGACTTCTGAAGGACTGCTGAATTGAGGAAAGCTTGGTCAAGATATATTCTGACTCCTGGAATTCAACTAGTGAATAAAAAAGAGAGATATTTCAGATTGTCAGCGATCAGCAGGATGTCATGGTTAAAACTGTCTCCAAGGCGATATCTAAAGAGTTGGCACAATTTAACTCTTCATGTAAAAAGTTTACCAGAAATGTGCAACTGCAGCCAACTTAAACGCCAGAATGACCAAACATTCGTTTGATAATTGCTGCAACAATCAAGCTGACACATAATGGTCAATATTGGTGCTGTGTATAGAAATTCATGCTTTGACAATATGATTCTTAATTAGTGGAACATTGAAAGAAGAGCAAGTATTTTAACAGAATCAGAATTGGGCAGGAAGAGACACAAGGAAATAACTCATGGATGACCTTCAATCTGCTGGAAATAAAAACATGACTTTTAAGAGCAGAGGTGTTCTTTTACATCAAGCGCTGGAAAGAAAGAAATCAAATGCTTTAGAGAAATGAAGAGGATATTGGGCAGCAACCTGGGAAAGGGTTGAAAGGCTGTAAATCAGACAAGCTGAATAGTGTATCCATTGGCCCCAAAAGGAGAAAGAAAGCACACCAATGGCACAAATTTTGCCACCAGCACTTTGTTCTGATCTTTGTGCCATCTCAACTTCTTTCCTTGGACCTGAATAGATTTATCCTGCATTGACAGCAATTCCTGCTGTAGTGTGAGAGGGGATTATAGTTAAGGTTTAAAGTTATTAAAATCATTATTCAGCCAGAAGCTTGCAGAGCACCCAGGAGAAAGAAGATGTGGTTCCTGGAATTAATGTTAAGCTTCACTGGAGATGTGCAAAAAACTAAGAAATCAGCTTGAGGTGCCGGCTGTCGCGCTCATTGGATAGCACACTTGCCTCAGAGCCTGAAAGCTACGGGTTCCTGCCCCACTCCGACTTAAATACAAAATCTAGGCTGACACTTCAGTGCCTGTACTGAGGAATTGCTGCATTATCAGAGGCGCCATGTTTCCTACATTACAACAGTGACTGTGCTTCAAAAGTTCTTAATTAGCTGTGACATGCTTTGGAACATGCTGAAATCATGAAAGACACCATCTTTCTGCAAGTCGTATTTATTTGGCGTAGGGGAATTGAAGTGCCAAGTCACCGAACTCGAGATTGTACATATACAGAAAAAAGGTGTTCAAGAAAGTAATCATCAGATTTGCATTTGTTTTCCCAATGTAGAGGAGACTGTAGTGTGAACAGTGAATGCAGTGTATACTTGGTTATGGAAATTAAATGTAAACTGCTGTTAAAATATGGGCTAAACTTCTGGGGCTTTGGATCATGGAGTGCGAGGAGACAAATGACTGATGTTCCATTCCTGCACTTGGATGGGAAAGTGCTGGTGCTTTTCTGTAGATGGTAGTGGGAGAATTAACTGGTGTGTCACAGAGTGAATAAATGTTTTTGTTGGGTTGTCGGGGAGCATGGAGGGATCATATAGATCAAGCTTGTCAACTCATAGCCCACGGGCTGGGTTGCGGCTGCCGAGGGCTCTGAACTTGGTCAGCAAAACTCGTTGGACATTCAGCTGACTTACCTTTGGGTGCACAGCCTTACAGCATTTTTCATTGATAGGCTAGTTTCCCTATGCATTTGCTGCTGATAGCCTCACTAGTGAGAGTGAGTGAGTGTGGGGAGTGAGGAAGAGTGAGTGTGGGGAGTGAGGAAGAGTGAGTGTGGGGAGGGAGGGAGAGTGAGTGAGTGTGGGGAGGGAGGGAGAGTGAGTGAGTGTGGGGAGGGAGGGAGAGTGAGTGAGTGTGGGGAGGGAGGGAGAGTGAGTGAGTGTGGGGAGGGAGGGAGAGTGAGTGAGTGTGGGGAGGGAGGGAGAGTGAGTGAGTGTGGGGAGGGAGGGAGAGTGAGTGAGTGTGGGGAGGGAGGGAGAGTGAGTGAGTGTGGGGAGGGAGGGAGAGTGAGTGAGTGTGGGGAGGGAGGGAGAGTGAGTGATTATGGGGAGGGAGGAGGAGTGAGTGAGTGTGGGGAGGGAGGAAGAGTGAGTGAGTGTGGGGAGGGAGGAAGAGTGAGTGAGTGTGGGGAGGGAGGAAGAGTGAGTGAGTGTGGGGATGGAGGGAGAGTGAGTGAGTGTGGGGAGGGAGAGTGAGCGAGTGTGGGGAGGGAGAGTGAGCGAGTGTGGGGAGGGAGAGTGAGCGAGTGTGGGGAGGGAGAGTGAGCGAGTGTGGGGAGGGAGAGTGAGCGAGTGCGGGTGGGGAGGGAGAGTGAGCGAGTGCGGGTGGGGAGGGAGAGTGAGCGAGTGCGGGTGGGGAGGGAGAGTGAGCGAGTGCGGGTGGGGAGGGAGAGTGAGCGAGTGCGGGTGGGGAGGGAGAGTGAGCGAGTGCGGGTGGGGAGGGAGAGTGAGCGAGTGCGGGTGGGGAGGGAGAGTGAGCGAGTGCGGGTGGGGAGGGAGAGTGAGCGAGTGCGGGTGGGGAGGGAGAGTGAGCGAGTGCGGGTGGGGAGGGAGAGTGAGCGAGTGCGGGTGGGGAGGGAGAGTGAGCGAGTGCGGGTGGGGAGGGAGAGTGAGCGAGTGCGGGTGGGGAGGGAGAGTGAGCGAGTGCGGGTGGGGAGGGAGAGTGAGCGAGTGCGGGTGGGGAGGGAGAGTGAGCGAGTGCGGGTGGGGAGGGAGAGTGAGCGAGTGCGGGTGGGGAGGGAGAGTGAGCGAGTGCGGGTGGGGAGGGAGAGTGAGCGAGTGCGGGTGGGGAGGGAGAGTGAGCGAGTGCGGGTGGGGAGGGAGAGTGAGCGAGTGCGGGTGGGGAGGGAGAGTGAGCGAGTGCGGGTGGGGAGGGAGAGTGAGCGAGTGCGGGTGGGGAGGGAGAGTGAGCGAGTGCGGGTGGGGAGGGAGAGTGAGCGAGTGCGGGTGGGGAGGGAGAGTGAGCGAGTGCGGGTGGGGAGGGAGAGTGAGCGAGTGCGGGTGGGGAGGGAGAGTGAGCGAGTGCGGGTGGGGAGGGAGAGTGAGCGAGTGCGGGTGGGGAGGGAGAGTGAGCGAGTGCGGGTGGGGAGGGAGAGTGAGCGAGTGCGGGTGGGGAGGGAGAGTGAGCGAGTGCGGGTGGGGAGGGAGAGTGAGCGAGTGCGGGTGGGGAGGGAGAGTGAGCGAGTGCGGGTGGGGAGGGAGAGTGAGCGAGTGCGGGTGGGGAGGGAGAGTGAGCGAGTGCGGGTGGGGAGGGAGAGTGAGCGAGTGCGGGTGGGGAGGGAGAGTGAGCGAGTGCGGGTGGGGAGGGAGAGTGAGCGAGTGCGGGTGGGGAGGGAGAGTGAGCGAGTGCGGGTGGGGAGGGAGAGTGAGCGAGTGCGGGTGGGGAGGGAGAGTGAGCGAGTGATCGTGGGGAGGGAGAGTGAGCGAGTGATCGTGGGGAGGGAGAGTGAGCGAGTGAGTGTGGGGAGGGAGAGTGCGCGAGTGAGTGTGGGGAGGGAGAGTGCGCGAGTGAGTGTGGGGAGGGAGAGTGCGCGAGTGAGTGTGGGGAGGGAGAGTGCGCGAGTGAGTGTGGGGAGGGAGAGTGCGCGAGTGAGTGTGGGGAGGGAGAGTGCGCGAGTGAGTGTGGGGAGGGAGAGTGCGCGAGTGAGTGTGGGGAGGGAGAGTGCGCGAGTGAGTGTGGGGAGGGAGAGTGCGCGAGTGAGTGTGGGGAGGGAGAGTGCGCGAGTGAGTGTGGGGAGGGAGAGTGCGCGAGTGAGTGTGGGGAGGGAGTGTGTGTGGGTGGGGGGAGAGGGGTGAGGTGTAGGGGAGAGGGTTGGGGTGTAGGGGAGAGGGTGGGGATGTGGGGAGAGGATGATGGGGAGAGAGAATGTGAGGGGAGTGTTTGTGTGGGGGCAGAGTGTGTGCATAAGTCTTGGTCACTCCCAGCATCAGAGCTCCCATACCCCCTCACCCATACACCTTCACTCCTACACCCTCATCCCCTCTCATCCACTCTCACGGTGGGTGAGTGTGAGAGAGTCTCATTTTTTTTTACAATTCATATTTAATGTTGTGTCAAACTTCATCTTTCTGAAATTTGCCCACGGACCCCTTGAGTTAGAAAAATTTTGAGAGCTGTCACGGACATGATAATGACCTCCCCCTGTGCTGTGACCATTCTATGATTCTGAGTGCCTTGTAGATCCATTGATTGTGTGCAACACAGGAGGAGGCTATTTGGTCCATTGAGCCAGTGCTGGCTGTTTGAAAGAACTATTCAATTAGTCCCAGTTCCCTGCTCTATGAGAGGTGTCAGCTGTGGCTCAGTTCATAGCACCCTCGCCTTTGAATCAGAGGGTTGTGGGTTCATGTCCCACTCCCGGAAACCAACAACTGTGATTGTACTCGAAAGAGTTGCAATCTGTGACTGTTGATAACTCGAAAGAGTTTCCCTGCTCTATGAGGTGTCAGCTGTGGCTCAGTCCATAGCACCCTCGCCTTTGAATCAGAAGGTTGTGGGTTCATGTCCCACTCCTGGAAACCAAGAACTGTGATTGTACTCAAAAGAGTTGCAATCTGTGACTGTTGATAACTCGAAAGATTTTTTGGAGGTGTCAGCTGTGGCTCAGTTCATAGCACCCTCGCCTTTGAATCAGAGGGTTGTGGGTTCATGTCTCACTCCCGGAAAACCAAGAACTGTGATTGTACTTGAGAGTTGCAATCTGTGACTGTTGATAACTCGAAAGAGTTTCCCTGCTCTATGAGGTGTCAGCTGTGGCTCAGTCCATAGCACCCTCGCCTTTGAATCAGAAGGTTGTGGGTTCATGTCCCACTCCTGGAAACCAAGAACTGTGATTGTACTCAAAAGAGTTGCAATCTGTGACTGTTGGTAACTCGAAAAGAGTTTCCCTGCTCTATGAGGTGTCAGCTGTGGCTCAGTTCATAGCACCCTCGCCTTTGAATCAGAGAGTTGTGGGTTCATGTCCCACTCCCGGAAAACCAAGAACTGTGATTGTACTCAAAAGGAGTTGCAATCTGTGACTGTTGGTAACTCGAAAAGAGTTTCCCTGCTCTATGAAGTGTCAGCTGTGGCTCAGTTCATAGCACCCTCGCCTTTGAATCAGAGGGTTGTGGGTTCATGTCCCACTCCCGGAAAACCAAGAACTGTGATTGTACTCGAAAGGAGTTGCAATCTGTGACTGTTGATAACTCGAAAGAGTTTCCCTGCTCTATTCCCCATAGCCCTGCATTTTTTTTGTCCTTCAAATATTTTATTGAATTATCTTTTAAGAATTATCTTGAGTGAAATGCATACAACACCCTTTCAGAAAGCTCATTCCAGATATTGGCAACTTGCTGTATTTTTTTCTGTGTATTCTGGTCATTGATCTTCCTGCCAGTGGAGATAGTTTCTCCCATTTATTATTCTACTCTACTAAAACCTTTCAAAGATTTTGAACACCTATCAGGTATCCTTCTTGACCTTTTCTGCTCTATGGAGAACAATCCCAACTTCTCTAGTCTCTCCACATATCTGAAGTCTTTCAGTCCTGTGATGTAACTCTAGAAAATCTCCTCTGCACCCTCTCTGTGGCCTGGACATGCTTCCTAAAAAGGGGTGCCCAGAATTGACACAGTAGTCCAGTTGGGGCCTAACCAGTATTTCACAAAGGCTGAACATAACTTCCTACCTGTTTTAATCCATACCACTATTTATAAAGCCAAGGACACCCAATGCTTTTTTTAAAATAGCGTTCTTGGCTTGTCCTACCAATGTCAAAGATGTGTGTCCCCTGAAGACTCTCTTCAAAATTGTACCATTTAGTTTATACCTCCAAAAATGAATAACTTCACACTTCACAGTTTCATCTGCCACATGTCTATATCCATTTTGCCAGGCTGTTTATGTCTTCCCGAAGCCTACTGTTTACTACATTTTCTAGTTTTGTGGCATCTGCAAACAAAGTGAGAACAATGCTATGATATCAGAATTGTTCCCCAATGGATTGGAGTAGAATTGGAGATTATGGGTTGGGTATTTGAAGGTGACATGAAGGTCACTATGCTTTTATTCGTTCATGGGCTGTGAGCATCACTGGCAAGACCAGCATTTATTGCTCATACCTAATTGCCCTTGAGAAGGTGTGACAGTTGGAGCTAAAAAATAACATTGAGCTGAAAGCTTGGTCCATCCTGCACCATTCCTTTGAATAGCAAAAAATGTCACCAGTAACTGCTTAGGAATTGCTGATGATAGTTCATCATGACACCATTAAGTTTAATATATCAGTTGGAAAATGATAAAGTAAAATGATTGCTAATCTTTACGATAGACTTCTACACTTGCATCTCCCACAGAACAGAGGGATACAAGTGTGGCAATGTGGAGGAAGTTTCAGCCTGGATAACTTGGAGTCTGTTCTTTTTTATTTCTGATAATCAATTGTAGATTAGTTGTTACCTACAGTGATTGCAGTTAATATTTTAGTGCAGGCATAAAATGCATCAACTATATAGTCTGGCTTGGTTAATGTCAACTTATCTTTTTTAAATGAATGCATCTGCTTTCTCAAATTCCACAGTATAAAGAAACTTGAAATTCATAGAATCAGCACAGAAGGAGGCCAATCGACTCATCGAGCTTGTGCCAGTTATTTGAAAGGGTTATCCAATTAGTCCCAAACCCCTGTAGAACTCTTTTGTCTCAGACCTGTGCTTATCTTTGAAGAATTTATCCAGCTCCCCTTTGAAAGTTATCAAATTTGCTTCCAGCATCTTTTCATGCAATTCATTCCAGTTCACCAAAACTTCCATGTGTAATTTTTTTTCAAGCCTCTTCTAGCTCTTTTGCCATTTACCTTAAATCTGTATCCTCTGGTTATCAATCCTTCTGCCACAGGACAGTTTCCCCTTACTGACTCTATCAAAGCCTTCATGGTTTTGAACATCTCTATCAATCTCCTCTCAACCTTCTCTATTCTAAGGAAACATTTTCTCATCTTTCCATGTAACTGAAGTCTTTCACCCCTGATACCATTCTAGTAAATCTCCTGTACACCCTCTCTAAGGTCTTGAATCCTTCCTAGAGTGTGGTGGCCATACTCCAGCTTGAGCCATACCGGTATCTTATAAATGTTTAAGCATAACTTCATTGCTTTTATACTCTATGCCTCTATAAAACTCAGCTGATTATAAGACGATCACATCTTGGGATTATGATGGTTCCAAACTGCTTGTTTTTCCATGCAGTTTATGGCATCATATGGACACCCTTGATTTATATTTATTATCCCGTAATCACAACAACAGCTTGAACTTACATCTTTAACATAGCAAAATATCCTAAGGTGTTTCCCAGGAGTGTTATCAACAGAATCCAACACCAAGTCACATAATATATTAGGGAAGATGATCAGTTTCAAGGAATGCCTTAAAGGAGGGAAGAGAAATGAAGAGGTTTAGGAAAGGAATTCGAGAGCTAAGGCACTGCCACCAGTGGTGGAGTGATTAAAATGGGAATATGCAAGAGGCCGTTATTGGCCTGTAGTTATCTCAGAGGATTGCAAGGCTGGATGAAGTTAGAGATATGGAGGGGCAAGACCATGGAGGGATTTGAATACATGGATGAGTTTTTAAAATCGGAGGCATTGCTCAATCCAGAGCCAGTGTGGGTTAGGGAGATGGGTGAATGGATCTTGGTGTGAGTTAGGATGTGGGTAGCAGAGTTTTGCATGAACTTAAGTTTATGAATGGTAGGAGATGGGAGGCCGGCTAAGGAGTTCATTGAAATGGTCAGTTCTAGAGGTAACAAAGGCTTGGATGTGAGTTTTGGCAGCAAATACTGAGGTAGGGCAGAGGCAAAACAATACATTTTGCTATCTGATTCAGATGCTATTTACGTATTACTGGAACTATGCTTGTGTCTCAGTATCATGCAAGAGCCTCACTGGGTTATAGTTTTATGTGTGCAATTATAATCACAGTCTATTGTTAGATGCTTCTCTGCCCTGATTAAAGTTTCTGTGCGTAAAAACGACACTATAATAAAAACTGATGTTTTTCACTTGCTAGGTAGCAGCCAGAAACTATTTTGGAGAAACCATTTGTAGCCTTTACCACCAGGTGGCACTGCAGTGCTTACCTTTACCTGGGATGCAATGATCAACATCGGCTCTTTTTGTTATATAGCACATTTATCATAACATTTCCCAAAGTGATTCACAGGAATGTTATTGAACAATATTTGACAGTGAACCCCATAGGAGATATTAGGATAGTTGACCCAAAGCTTGAACAGTTAGGTTTTAAGGATCATACTGAGAGAGGTAAAGAGGTTTAGGGAGGGAATTCCAGAGATTAGGCTGAAGGCATGATTTCTATTGGTGGAATTATGTAAATCAAGGATACACAAGAGGGCAGAATTTGAGGAGCACAGAGGTCTCAAGAGAGTTGGGGAGGCTGTGACCATGAAGGGATTTGAAAACAAGGATGAGAATTTTAAAATTGAAGCTTAGCTGTTCATGGAGCCCATGTGGATCAGTGGGCAATGCAGTTTTAGCCCAGTAACTTGTCCTTACTGATGTTTGTGAAAAGGTGGGATCCTGGTGTCCTGGCCAATATTCTCCCAGCTAACATCACTAAAGACAAACGGTCTAATCATGTTTTCTCACTGATATTTATGGGAGCTTTCTGTTCACAAATTGATTACTTAATTTTTACATTATAATATTGTAAAAGATGCTATATAAATGCAGCTCTTTCTTTGAATGCTGGCTCCTGAATCTGACATCAAGCTGTATTTTTGAGAGTGTTAAATATATTACCTATTTTTGAAAGGCTGTGTTAATTCGCATGTGTGGTAAACTATTTCTCCTGTACTTCAAAATAAAACTTTCTATGAAAGATTATTCTTGATGTCAGTAAAAATATTTTAAGAGGAGGACATTCCAAGGTGATTCAAACCTTGAGGGGAATGAATCCCAAAACGGATTGTATTGACTTGCTATTTTTCTACCTTACTGCGATTAAGAGACAGGATAATACCACAAGTAACAATAATAGAGATGGCGGAAATATTAAATTATTATTTTGCTTCAGTATTACCAGGGAGATGGAACAGGTGAACATGACATTGAATGATGAGATGAACAATAAGTGCATTTTAATAAAAGGGGATGCATTGAATAAACTAACCAACTTGATAGAGGCTAAAGCCCCTTGATTGGATTGGATTGCATCCACTTATTTTAAAGGAATCTAAAGAAGAGGTAACAGAGGCATTACACATATTTAATAATTTGTTAGAAAAAGTTGTAGCGCTAGAAGACTGGATGGTAGCTAATGTAATTCCTGTATTTAAGGGAGACAGAACATGTCTGGGAATTATATAGCAGTCAGATTAGCATCAATGGTAGGAAAAATAATAGAATCCTTAGTGAAGGAGAAGATAGAAGAACATCTAGAAACTAAAATGTGATGAGGAATAGTCACCATGGATTTCAAAAGGGAAAATCTTTTGACCAACCATATTGAATATTTTGAGGAGGTAGCAGAGAGTAGAGAATGGTAATGCAGTTGATGTAATTTATCTGGATTTTCAAAAGGTCCTCTACAAGCTGTCCATTAATGAATAAGGTCAGAGAATATGGACTCAGGACATGTGGCCAAATGGATTGCCAGCTGGCTTCAGGACAAAGCAGAGTGTGGGAGTAAAGAGTAGTTATTCAGAGTGGCAGAAGATGAGAGCTGGTGTTCCAGAAGGATCATGGCTGGAACCACTGCAGTCCACAATTTACACCAACAATTTGGACTTTGGAATTTCTAAATTTGAGGGTGACACCAAATTTTGGAGTTGAGCGGGGGGTGGGGATGGTTGTCAATACTGAGGAGGACTACAAAAAATTACAGGAGGACATTGATAAACTTGTAGAATGGGCAAATCAATGGCAAATGAAGTTCAGCACAGATAAATGTGAGGTAGTATATTTTGATGGGAAGAATAGGGAGGTCACATTACTTGGAAGTTGCAAGTCTGTGTGGGATAGAGGAACGAAGGGATCTTGGACTACAAATACACCAATCACTGAAAGTTGCACCACACGTTAGTAAGGCCATAAAAAAATCAAACCAAGCTCTAGGCTTTTTCTCGGATAGAATTGAAAAGTAGGGAAGTTCAGCTAAACCTGTATCAAACCTTGTTTAGACCATGCTTAAGAGTACTGCTTTGCACTTTTGGTTGTCATATTGTAAAAACAATATAAAGACACTGGAGAAGGTGCAGAGAAGATTAACAAGAATGATATCAGAAATGTGTGGGTATGCATATCAGGTAGGGATTGACAGGCTGGGTCTCGTTTCTATTGAGAAAAGAAGGCTGAGGGGCAACTTAATCGAGGCCTTCAAAATCATGGAAGATTTTGATTGAGTGAATACAGAAAATATTTCCTCTTGTGGGAAAAAGCATAACTAGATGCCATCAATATGAGATAGTTAACAGGAAATTCAAAGGAAACTACTTTACCCAAAGAACGGTAGGAATGAGGAACTTGCTACCACAGGGTGTGGTTGAATCAAATGGTACAGATGCATTTAAGGAGAAACTAGACGAGCATATGAATGAGAAGGGAATAGAGGGTTGCGATAGATTTCGAAGAAGAATGATGAAGGGACGCTTGAGTGGATCATAAACACCAGCGTGGACTGGTTGGACTGAATGGCTGGTTTCTGTGTCGTATATCTTACGCAATCCTATGCAGTTGTATCAGCAGAGTCAGTTGGTGACCAGGTGATGAAATTTTCAGAGGAGCTGGAGTTAATAACTTCGCACAAGCATTGAAGCAAATTATTTAGTTAACAGAAGAATTCCGTGTAAAAGATTTTACAAGGATAATGTTGGGATTTAAAAATGCTGGAAATACTCAGCAGGTCAGGCAGCATCGTGGAGAGAAACAGAGTTAATGTTTCAAGTCAGATGACCTTTCATCAGAATTGGTTTGAGATCTTTGATTTTCTCAAAAGATAGAGCAATAATTTATTGTACATGGAAAATTTAGTAATTAATTGTTTTAAACCTTCCTGTTTGTTCATTGTGAGAAAATCTTTGCTCTTAACATTTAATTATTTTCAGAATACACATTTAAACTGCACTAATGAAAAGCCCATTGTATTCACATTCCTCGTTTTCTGTGTATTTCAGTCAGCGACAGCAAGCACTGTGACGGCATCTGGTGACAAGAAGTCTAACGATTTCTCCAAAGCAATAAATGGCTCCTATCAGGTTAGCGTAAGACATGCTGTTATAAATCTGTGTATGCTGTATAGATCAGTGTTGTCCAATAGAAAATGTGAACTAGCTACATGTGTGGACACAGTGATGCTATTTTAGCCACAGACCTTTATACGGTACTTCATGTCTGCATATTTCCGTGACACATAGCTACCGCCATGCAGGAAGCAAGAAAGTAAGACGCACATTCAGGGAACCCTTGCACATTCTGCTTTTCACCTTAAACATTTTACCCATAATGCACAAAAAGGTTAAAGTTCAGATGCTCTGCTCAACAACAATGTCCATCATTTTTGTTTACTAATCAGAAATTTAAATTTGCCACATCTGGATTCCCAATTCACCATGTGTGGTTATCGGCTAAAGTATTGAACAACACTGGTGTAGATAAAGTATTAGTACATTAGTACTCTGAACGAGATATTGTATTGGAGAAGCTCCTTCATTTCATGATCCGACAGTATATTTAAGTCTCGTGTATGTCCTGTACCAGCAGGTCAAATGATACACTGTTTGATAAAAGTGCGGTTGTTTCAAGTGTAACATTGCAGAACCAGGAAGGTTGAGGAATGGGACTGGCTGACTTGAAACAAAGGCAGTGGAGTTGAAACTAGGACATGAGGTGGAAGAGGAGTTGCATATTCAAAGTTTTTGGAGAATAGGTTCCCAGAGATTGAAGCTTTTAATGTTTTGATGCAGTTGAGATTGGTGCTGTTTGCCTAAACTTTAACAAATTAAGGATAAACAAGCGGTCAGCAGACTACATTTTAAAAATATAACTTTCTAACTAAAATGAAGAAGAGCACATAGCAAATCTTGATGAAATTGGATTTTTAATTTATTTTTCCAAAGGCACAGCAGGCAGCCCAGCCCTGATGGAGCCATTGGATTTTTTGTAGGGCAGGGAATTGGGCTAATGAGGTATAGGTCCCACTCTTGAAGTTTGAGCACATAACCTAAGCTGACACTTCAGTGCTGTACTGTTGGAAGTGCTGTCTTCCTAGTGAGATATTAAACCAGTACCCTGTCTACCCTCTCGGGTGGACTAAAAGATTCCATGGCACTTTCCAAAGAGAAGGAAAGCTCTCTCTTTGTCCTGGCCAACATATATCCTTTAACCAACATTACGGAAGCAGATTATCTGGCCATTTATCACTGTTTGACAGACCTTGTTTCAAATTAGTTGCTGCATTTTTTCACATTACAACAGTGACTGCATCTCAAAGTTTATTGGCTGTAAAGCATTTTAGGATGTTTTAAAAGGTGTAATATGAAAACCAGTCCTTTCTTTAGGGAATGCTGGCTCCTGAATCTGACAAGGATCCTATTTTACAAGGTACCATCTGATTTAGAAACCAAATCCTTTCACATGGTTGGCTTTTAATTCTCAAAGCCTTTCAACTGAAGCCAATGTAGAGCTTAAAGTTGAGCAAGAAAATATTATTTACATTGTCACAACCCTAAAAACAACAAGAAGGTGATGAAAATTTAGAGTCCTGAATTGTTGTTGCATGAATAAGAGTAGCTATTGGGAACTACCTTATTTTTTAAATATTCATTCAAGGGACATTGGCTTTGCTGGCTAGGCCAGCATTTATTGCCCATCCCTAATTGTCCTTGAGAAGATGGCGGTGAGCTGCCGTCTTGAACTGCTGCAATCCATGTGGTGTAGGCACACCCACAGTGTTGTTAGAGAAGGAGTTCCAGGATTTTGACCCAGTGACAGTGAAAGAACGGTATAATTCTATGCAGGGTCCATATTGTCTACATCAACCTATTATTTATAGACCGAGTATACTAAAGTTCTTTTGTGAGTGTAAGCAGTTTACTCTGTTATGAAATTGGTTTGAGTAATATATTAACTTGGGTGGAGTTAGATCATTGTTGTTAGCACTAAGAAACAGTACTTTAATATGTATCACACACAAAAACAAAAAATGCTGAAAAAACTCAGGTCTGACAGCATCTGTGTAGAGAAAGACAGTTAACATTTTGAGTCAGTATGACTCTTCTTCAGAGCTGTATTTATGTACCTATATATTTTAAATATGTTTAGTCATTACAACGTTCTTCCTTGTCGTCCTATGTATAAAATCTCTTTTTATGCCATGAAAGTGATATTGTGAATATTCAGTGACATTTGAAAATAACAATATCAAGTTACTAAGGGAGCTGGGCCACTAATACATTACAGCCATGTATTCATGGCTAAAACTCCTGATTCTGCTGGGTACAGGAGCACAGTTGTTGCATCATTGGACTAATCCAGAGACGTTGGTTAAAATCCAACTATGGCTGTTTGTGTACTTGACTTCAGTTTAAGAAGAACGCAAGAATAAAAAGCTGGTATCAACAAAAAGTGACTATATAAAGCTGTCAGATTTTCATAAAAATCCATCTGGTTCACTTATGCCCTGCTGTCCTTACCCGATCAAGTTTATAAGTGACTCCAGCCCCACACAAATGTGACTCTTAACTGCCCTGAAATGGCATAACAGGGTACTTAATTGTATCAAACTGCCGCAAGAAAGAAAAAGCAGACAGACCACCTTGCTTCAAACTAAGTTTCAGATTTGGGTTTACCCAGTTCAGTTGATCCTGCAAAGACTTACTCACTAACATGTGGTAACAATGCCAAAATTTGGAGAGCTGTTTCACAGACTAAGCAACCAACAGCCTGGTATGAACGTGCTCAGAGTCATATCTATCAGCCAAAGTTCCAGACACCTCCATCACCATCCACGGGGATGTCTCATCACACAAGCGGGACAGACCCACAAGAGGTGGCAGCACAATGATATATAATTGGGTGGAAGTGGCCCTGGCTGCAGGACGCATCAAGCCTCGTGGAGTAAGATCAAACATGGGCAAGGAAATCTGCTGATTACCACCTCCGGCTTCCCTCACTGATGAATAAACACTCCTCTGTGTTGAACACCATTTGGAGGAAGCTTGGAGTAGAAAAGGCCCATATGTATTCTGTATGGGCGACTTCAGTGTCCATCAGCGAGAGTAGTTCAGGAGTACTACCATTGACTCAACTCTGAAGAATGTAGATGTACTGGATATGCTGCAGGTGGTGAGAGAACAATATAAGGGAGTAATCAACTTGACATGATACTCACTAATTTACCTATCAAGCTTTTGTTATTAGTAACAGCATATTCCTTGAGATGAAACCAAGCCTACACACCGAGAACATCCCCTCTCACGATGTTTGGCGCTACCAGTGTGCTAAGTGGGATAGGTGATAGCTGAAAATTGGGCATCCATGCAATGCTGCGGGCTATTAGCAGAAATTTAGTGTGCCAATACCTGTAACCCCATGGCCTAATATATATATATATTCACCAACACCATTGAGCCAGGTGACCAACTTTGGTCCGATGAGGAATTTAGAAAAACATGCCAGGAGTAGCACCAAGTATACCTGTTAGTGAGATGCCAATGTGCTGAAACTATAGCATAGGACTACATTTGTGCTAAATAGCAGAAGCAGCATGAGATAAAGCCAAGTGGCCCTGCAACCATTGGATCAGATCAATGCTCTGCAGTCCTGCCACATCCAGCTGTAGATGGTGGAGGACTATCAAGCAACTAACTGGAAGAGGAGGTTCAATGAACATCCTCATCCTCAGTGAGAGCGGAACTAAGCACATGACTGACTGCAAAAGACAAGGCTGAACCAATTGCAACCACATTTAGCCAGAAGTGCAGAGTGGATGATCCTTGGCCACCTCTGGAGGTCCTCAGGATGGCATTATAGATGCCAGTCTTTTGCCAGTTCGATTCAGCCCAGGTGATGTTGAAAAGTGCCTGACTGTACTGGACACAGCAAAGTCTACGGTTCCTGATGGCAGTAGTGAAGACTTGTGCTCCAGCACTAGCCACCTCACTAATCAAGGTATTCCAGTACAGCTACACACTGATATATGTGCAACAATGTGGTAAATGGCCCAGGTAAGCCTTGACCATGAAAAGGTGGACAAAGCCAACCTAGCTAATTGCCATCCTATCAACCTACTGTCAATCATCGGCAAAGCGAAGGAAGGAGTCATCAACAATTTCTTTAAATCTTCAGCTACTCACCAACAGCCTGTTCACTGTTGCTCAGTTTTGATTCTGTCAGGATCACTACTTTGCATTTCATGAGAACTGAATTCCAAAGCAAGGCAAAAGTGATTACACTAGACATTAAAGTAGTATTCAACTGAGTGTGGCACTAAGGAAACTGAGTAAAACTGAAGTAAATAAGGAAAACTGTAAACTCCACTGGGTAGATTCATATCTAGCAGATGTTGGAGGCCAATCATCTTAGCCTAGGACATTGTTGCGGGTGCTTCTCAAACCAGTGTCCTTGACCCAAGTACCTTCAGTTGCCTTGTCAATGACCTTCCCTTCAACACAAAGTCAGATGTGGACCTGCTTGCTGATGATGGCACAGTGTCTAATTCCATTCACAATTCCTCTAGGCCTTATGCAGCAAGACCTGTGCAACCTCCAAGCTTGAGTTGATAAGTGGGAAGTATTCTTGTGAGACACAAGTGCCAGAAAATGACCATGTCCAGCAAGAGAGAGTTTAACCTGCTGCCCTTGACACGCAATGACATGGAACCAGCCACGTAAATACTGTGACGACCAGAGCAGGTTAGAGGTTGGATATTCTATGACAAAAGGCTCCTCTCCCAAAGCTTCACCACCATCTACAAGGAACAAGTCAGGAGTGTGATGGATTACTGTTCAGTTGCCTGCATGGATGTAGTCACAACTCAAGAAGCTCTACACTATCCAGAGTAAAGCAACCTGCTCTATTGGCCCATCCACCACTAAGTATCCACTCCTCCACTACCAGCACCCACCCCATGGTTACTGTGTGTAATATCTAGAACGCGCACTATAGCAAATCACCAAGGCTTCTTTGACAGCACCTGTCAACCATGGGGCCTCTACCACCTGGAGGATCAAGGGCAGCAAGTATATGGGAACACCTTCACCTCCAAGTTCCCCTCCAAGTCACACACCATCTTAACTTGGACATGTATCGCTGTCCATTCAGTGTCAGTGGGTTAAAATCCAGGAAATTCCTACTTAATAGTTTGTGTGAGTGCCTTGACCATATGGACTGCTATCCTTCTGCAAAACCTAGCCTTTCTGAAACATGAAACATTAATCTTATCTCCTCTTCACAATTGGTATTCCTGACGTAGGGTCATTAACCTGAAATGTTAACAGTCCACAGATGATTCTTGAATATTTCTAGAATGTTTTGTTTTTATTTGAGTGCATGAATTTGATAAATAAAGGCTCTTCACAGTTTGTAGATCAGAAGGATGGCAAAATGAAACATTTATTTGATTATTAGATTCTTCCTTGTAGCTCACAACACAATTTTTTGCACACTGCGAGCTATTTCTCAGAATTGTGAGGAAAATGTATTATGATCTGGCATGCTGCGGGGCCTGTTTTCAAGGGTTGTTTACTATTTTCTCCTCCTCCTTGGAACAGATCAGTAAGGTTCCCAAGAAGTTGCTTTGCCTCTGAATGGCTGATGACATAGTGGAGTTAAGAGATACATCGGTTAATTATCGGGCAGTATTAATGAAGACTGTAGTTGCTTGAAGCCAGTAGAAATAGGGTTAAAACCTTTAAGGCATACAGCAATATAAGAAAAGAGTTGTGTTCAAAGGGCAGTTTAAATGTTGAAAGTTAACAAAGAACCACCTTTTTTGTTGTGTTTAACATTTCAAGTAGATTTGTAATCACTCTAATCTTTGTACTGAGTATAGTTAATTTACCTTTTTAATGCTCTGTAAATTTGTCGTATAGGTTGTAACTTGAGCAAAGTTTGGTATTGTATATTCTTCTGTGCAAAAGACATGAAAATCACATTGTGATTCCCAGATCTTTTAGTCGTCTAGGTAGTGACCAGGCAAATTGGATTATAGAGGTTGTTAGGACTGAATAGCCAGTAATGCTGGATCAAAGCAAATATCTTATGCTGGAGCAGAAAAAGGAATTGAATCACTGAAGGATTTGAGCTACAAAATAGTACATTGAGCTGGGGTGGAAGGGGAGTAAACAAAATAGGAACATTTTGAATTTATTATACTTGACCTGGGACTTGCTGGAACTCGGCATGGACAAAACTGAGTGAAAAAAATTTATAGAGTGGGAGAGAAGCACAGGACAACGGCAGTATTAAAGTTTAAATTTTCACTGGCAATAACCTTGAAGGTCAATTAATATTTTTAAAGTTTAAAATAGGTGCTTCTAGGCAGTAGAATTTCCCAGGTCTAAGAATGCATATCAACTTGATGCAAAAAAATTGCTCTTTATGTAATACGCACAACAATTTTGGAATACTTTGTAGTATGGTACAACGTGGATTGCATAGGTCATCAGCCCAGTACAGTTGTGACCCTTGAGTTGTAAACATAAATTAATATCAATGCTCTGTATTCTCTTGGCAGCAGCAACAGTATTGGTACCAGCAGCACCTGCAGAACCTACAGAAGCATGGAAGCAAACAGTATGGAGGCCAGCAGGAACAGAGCCAGAGTGTAGAAATGAATCAGACCAGTGACTCTGTGCAGCAGAAACCAGATGAGACCAAGCCCTCTTACACTACTCAGCCACCTTTGCCACCAGCTCCACCTTATGAGGCCCCCAAAACACAACCACCACCTCCACCACCCAAAGAGGAGATACCCCCACCACCACCGCCTGAAGAAGCAAAGGTAGACAAGACCTTTTTATGTCTTTAGTGTAAATTTATGGCACTTGCTTTTCTTTCCATATGGAAGGGAAATTTTGTCACAAATATTGCTGAACTTGACATACAAGTTTATTTGTAGGATATCTTGAATAAAAGTTGGAACCTGTGAATGACGTTCAATTGATTTCTCCAATCCCAGCTGATCATCTTGAGGAAATTATCAACACTTTTTCGGGTAGTTTGAGACAAAGTGCATGCTTAAGAGGGCTATGGAAAGCATGTTCAGTGCTCAAATGGATGAGGATTGTTTTCAAACCTTGGTGCATTTACAAGAGGATAATTCACTCAGCGGGTTTGGAGGTTTGCAACATGTTCGTTTCTAAATATTTGACTCCGCCTTTGATCAAGTAACAGAGGGGTTGATGAGGATAATGTGTATAATAATTTATAAAGATATGAGATAAAGTACCACACCATAGACTTGTTAGCATAATTGAAACCCATGGAATTAAAAGGGCAATGGCTGTGTGAATCTGAAATTGGCTAAGGGGCAGAAAACAAAACAGTGGTGATTGGTTGTTTTTCAGACTGGAGGGAAGTGTGCAGTTGTGTTCCCCAGGGTCAATATTCGGATCACTGCTCATTTTGATATAGATTTTAATGACCTGGACTTGGTCGTACAGGGTATAATTTCAAAGTTTGCAAGTATCTCAAAACCCTGAATTGTAGTAGTGAGGAGGATAGTACTCAGGTTCAGGAAGTTATAAAAAAAACAGAAAATGCTGAAAATACTCAGGTCTGGCAGCATCTGTGGAGAGAGAAACAGAGTGAATGTTTCAGGTTGATGATCTTTTATCAGAACTGGGAAAAGTTAGAGATGTAATAGGTTGTAAGGAAGTAAAATGGGAGAGTGGGAAAAAGAACAAAGAGAAGATTTGTGATAAGATTAAATGGCAAAAAGATTCTAGGTGCAAGACCAAGGGAGTGTTAATGGGACAAAGAAACAAAAGATTTGTCTAGGTGGGGTCGAATGACAATCACAAGCAGCTATTGCCTGAAAGCAAAAAAGAGATAAGTAGGGGAGAAAACAAAACAAGCTAAAGAAAAGGAAACAAAATTTTAGATTGTAACCTCTGCCCTGCCCTGATTTTGTTTCTTTTCCCTTGGCTGGTTTTGGTTTCTCTCTGTTGTTTTTGGAATGCAGCTAAGAGCCCATGGTGTTAGACGCAAGGTACTAGCATGGATAGAAGATTGGCTGTCTGGCAGGAGGCAGAGAGTGGGGATAAGGGATAAGGATAAGGGTCTCAGGATGGCGGCCAGTGACTAGTGGAGTTCCGCAGGGGTCAGTGTTGGGACCACAACTTTTCACTTTATACATTAATGATCTAGATGAAGGAACTGAGGGCATTCTGGCTAAGTTTGCAGAGGATACAAAGATAGGTGGAGGGACAGATAGTATTGAGATGGCGCGGAGGCTGCAGAAGGATTTGGACAGGTTAGGAGAATGGGCAAAGAAGTGGCAGATGGAATACAACGTGGGGAAGTGTGAGGTCATGCACTTTGGTAGGAAGAATAGAGGCATAGACTATTTTCTAAATGGGGAGAGAATTCAGAAACCTGGAGTGCAAAGGGACTTGGGAGTCCTAGTCCAGGATTCTCTTAAGGTTAACTTGCAGGTTGAGTCAGTAGTTAGGAAGGCAAATGCAATGTTGGCATTTATTTCGAGAGGACTAGAATATAAAAGCAGGGATGTGCTGCTGAGGCTTTATAAGGCTCTGGTCAGACCACATTTAGAATATTGTGAGCAATTTTGGGCCCCGTATCTCAGGAAGGATGTGCTGGCACTAGAGAGGGTCCAGAGGAGGTTCACGAGAACGATCCCAGGAATGAAAGGCTTAACATATGAGGAACGTTTGAGGACTCTAGGTCTATACTCGATGGAGTTTAAAAGGATGAGGTGGGATCTGATTGAAACTTACAGAATACTGAAAAGCCTGGATAGAGTGGACATGGGGAAGATGTTTCCATTAGTAGGAGAGACTAGGACCCGAGGGCACAGCCTCAGAGTAAAGGGAAGACCTTTTAGAACAGAGATGAGGAGAAACTTCTTTAGCCAGAGAGTGGTGAATCTATGAAATTCATTGCCACAGAAGGCTGTGGAGGCCAGGTCATTGAGTGTATTTAAGATGGAGATAGATAGGTTCTTGATTGGAAAGGGGATCAAACGTTATGGGGTGAAGGCGGGAGAATGGGGTTGAGAAACTTATCAGCCATGATTGAATGGTGGAGCAGACTCGATGGGCTGAATGGCCTAATTTCTGTTCCTATGTCTTATGGTCTTATGGTTCATGATTCTGCCATTCACACTTTTTGTTTCTTGTCCCGTTACCACTATATTTGACCTGGGACAATTGGACCTTTTGTCACAGTCCCTCCTGCCCTCCACAATATTATGGACCTCTTGTTCCCTGCTTAAAGCCTATTAGAACTTAGAGCTAGAACTTTCCCCAGTTCTACTGAAAGGACTTGAATCAACCTGAAACACTAACCCTGTTTCCATCATTACTGATGATGCCAGATCAGCTGAGTATTTCTAGCATTTTCTGTTTTTATTTCTAGCATTGGCAGTATTTTGCTTCAGGAGGGCATAAATAGACTGGTAAAATGGATGGGCATGTGGCAGATGAAATTTAACCAAGATAAGTGTGAAATAATGCAGTTTTGTAGGAGTGAGAAAAGGCTACATAAACTAAATGATGCAATTTTTAAAGGGGGTGCAAAAATTTTTGAAGGTGGCTAGACAAGTTAAGAAATCTGCCAAAAAGGCATGGGGACCCTTGGCTTTCTTAATAAAGACATAGAGTACAAAAACTAGGAAACTGTGCTCAACCTTTATAAAATATTATTTAGGCTGCAGCTGGATTTTACTATTCAGTCCTGGGCACCGCACGTCAGGAAGGAAACCTTATGGAGAATGCAGAATTGTTTTAATTAGAGCAGCAGGGATTTTTGTGTTCAAAGGTTTTTGAAGTTTAAAAAGAGTAGAATAGTAAATTGTTAAAAACTGTTTCCATTGACTGGAAGGTCAATAACCAGAATAGAATGATTTAAGTTAATTGGCAAAAGAACCAGAGACAACATAAGGGGAGGAAAAGTGTACAGCGAGCTGTTAATATCTGGAATGTAGTGCCTGAAAGGGTGGTGGCAGATTCAATAATAGCCTGCAAAAGATATTTGGATAAAATATTTGAAGAAGGTAAAATTGCTATGGGGAAAAGTGGGGCTAATCAAATAGTTCTATCAAAGCTAGTACAGGCACAATGGGCCAACTGGAGGTCTGTGCTGTATCATTCTATGATTCTGCTCCAAGTCTGAACTTGGAATAGCTTTTTTATTCATAATTGTACATTTCTTCATTTTGAGGCCTTCTGTTTTGTCTAACCCAAATTAATCTTTGATTACAACTGCTTTAAAAAGGGAATAGAGCACATTAATAAGAGATAAATCTTTTAAACCTATGGAATTTTTAAAATACATTCACGGGATATGGGCTTCACTGGCCGGACCAGCATTTATTGCCCATCCCTAGATGCCCTTGAGAAGGTGGTGGTGAGCTGCCTTCTTGAACCACTGCTGTCCATTTGGTGTAGGTACACCCACAGTGCTGTTAGGAAGGGAGTTCCAGGATTTTGAGCCAGTGACAGTTGTGGGTTTGGAAGGTGCTGCCGAAGGAGCCTTGGTGAATTCCTGCAGTACATCTTGTAGATAGTACATACTGCTGCTACTGTGCGTTGGCGGTGGAGGGAGTGAATGTTTGTGGGTGTGGTGCCAATCAAGCAGGCTGCTTTGTTCTGGATGGTGTCAAGCTTCTTGAGTGTTGTGGGAGCTGCACTCATCCAGGCAAATGGGGAGTGTTCCATCACACTCCTGACTTGTGCCTGTAGATGGTGGACAGGCTTTGGGGAGTTAGGAGATGAGTATATTCAATGATGGAGCATCTACAACCCTCTAGGTTGAGAATTCCAAAGACACTCAATCCTTTGAGTGAAGAAATTTCTCCATCTCACTCCTAAGTGATCATCTCCATATCCTGAGACTGTGTTCTTGATTCCCAATCCCGGGGAAACAACCTTTGTGTCTACCTTGTCAAGCCCTTGAGAAATCTTGTATACTTCAATGAGATCACTTCTCATTCTTGTATATGGACCTCATTTACTCAACCTCTCATCATAGGTCTACCCTCTTATCACAGGGACCAATCTAGTGAACCTTCACTGTACTGCCTCCATTGCAAGTATATCCTTCCTTAAATTTGGAAACCAAAACTGCACACAGTATTCCAGATGTGTGCAGTTGTAGCAAGCTGACTTCATTCTTATACTTAAATCCCCTTGCTATAAAGGCCAGCATGCCACTTGCCTTACTAATTGCTTACTGTACCTGCATGCTAACTTTGAGTTGCTCATACAAGTGCATCCCTCTGGATATCAACGTTTACAAATTTCACACCTTTGTTTAAAAAATGTGCTTTTGTATTCTTATGACCAAAGTGTTTAAGAACAAAACAAAGAAAAGTACAGCACAGGAACAGGCCCTTCGGCCCTCCAAGCCTGCGCCGATCATATTGCCCGTCAACTAAAACATTTTGCACTTCTGGGGTCCGTATCCTCTATTCCCATCCTATTCATATATTTGTCAAGCTGCCTCTTAAACACCACTATCGTACCTGCTTCCACTACCTCCTCTGGCAGCGAATTCCAGACACTCACTACCCTCTGCATAAAAAACTTGCCCCGCACATCTCCTCTATAGTTTTCTCCTCTCACCTTAAATCTATGTCCCCATGTAATTGACTCTTCCACCCTGGTGAAAAGCTTCTGACTATCTACTCTGTCCAT
Organism: Cetorhinus maximus; assembly: GCF_964194155.1. Lineage (NCBI taxonomy): Eukaryota > Metazoa > Chordata > Chondrichthyes > Lamniformes > Cetorhinidae > Cetorhinus > Cetorhinus maximus. Next base: position 14,788,997 of record NC_135896.1, read on the forward strand.
GCCACTCATAATTTTGTAAACTTCTATCAAGTCGCCCCTCAATCTCCGTCGCTGTAGTGAGAACAATCTGAGTTTCTACAACCTCTCCTCATAGCTAATAACCTCCAGACCAGGCAGCATCCTGGTAAACCTCCTCTGCACCCTCTCCAACGCCTCCAAATCCTTCTGGTAATGTGGCGACCAGAATTACACGTAATATTCCAAGTGTGGCCTGACCAAGATTCTATACAGCTGCAGCATGACTTCCCAGCTTTTATACTCAATACCCCTGCCAATGAAGGCAAGCATGCCATATGCCTTCCTGACTACCTTATCCACCTGCGTTGCCACTTTCAGTGACCTGTGGACCTGTACACCCAGATCCCTCTGCCCGTTGATGCACTTAAGGGTTCTGCCATTTACTGTATAATTCCTGCCTGTATTAGACCTTCCAAAATGCATTACCTTGCATTTGTCCAGATGAAACTCCGTCTGCCATTTCTCCGCCCAAGTCTCCAATCGATCTATATCCCGTTGTATCCTTTGACAATCCTCTTCACTATCTGCAACTCCTCCAACCTTAGTGTCGTCTGCAAACTTACTAATTAGCCCAGTTACATTTTCCTCCAATCATTTATGTATACTACAAACAGCAAAGGTCCCAGCACTGATCTCTGTGGAACTCCACTAGTCACAGCTCTCCATTCAGAAAAGCACCCTTCCACTGCTACCCTCTGTCTTCTATGACCAAGCCAATTCTGTATCCATCTTGCCAGCTCTCCTCTGATCCTGTGTGACTTTACCTTCTGTACCAGTCTGCCATGAGGGACCTTGTCAAAGGCCTTACTGAAATCCATATATATAACATCCACTGCCCTTCCATCGTCGATCATCTTTGTCACTTCCTCGAAAAACTCGATCAAGTTAGTGAGACACGACCTCCCCTTCACAAAACCATGCTGCCTCTCACTAATATGCCCATTTGCTTCCAAATGTTAGTAAGTCCTGTCACGAAGAATCTTCTCCAGTAATTTCCCTACCACTGACGTAAGGCTCACTGGCCTGTAATTTCCTGGATTATTCTTGCTACCCTTCTTAAACCACACACTTCCCCACATTATAGTCCATCTGCCACCTTATTTCCCGCTCACTTAACCTGCCTATATGTCTTTGCGTCCTCTGTCTCTGTGTCCTCACTTAGCTTTGTATTATCAGCAAACTTAGATACATTATTCTCGGTCTCTTCATTCAAGTTTTTAATATAGATTGTAAATAGCTGAGGCCCCAGCACTGTTTCCTGTGGCTCTCTACTAGTCACAGTCTGCGAACTTGAAAATGCCCCATTTATCCTACTAGTCATTTGGTAGTACAGAACTTGAGTGTTGCTGAAAAAAAGAGATTTTTTCTCGAAGCTTTTCATCTTTCACTCATCAGGACAATTCACAAGAAAATACCAACGTTCAGGAGAAACCACATATCTATACTTTGAGAAGAGAGTGCTGATTGGTTGGCAACTAGACTCTGGTAGAGGCATTGTCATGGACAATGCACCAGTTGATGGTGACTGACAGTTAACTGCCAAGCATTTTGAAATTTTAACTAGGCAGGTTGACTCTGATTGGTCAAGACATTTCCCTGGGGAATCAAGCAGGGAATAGCTGTCACTTATTTTGTTTAGCTGAAATAGGCACATTGTGTATACTTATTCTTTCTGTCTGCAAAGAACAGGGCCCTGTGTATTAATATACATAACTTCCAGTGCACACAAATGCGCCACACAGCGAGCCCGACTGACCACCTTAAATTGGTTGTAAGCGTAATTCTTAGCAGACTGAGGATTATTTAGCAAATGTTGTCCAATCGCGGAATCACATCTAACTTGGACACTGTGTTTGAGTTTTTCAACCTGTTGCTCAAATATCTGAGCTATCTACCCCTTCCAGGGTAATCTGAGGTAGACTGGGCACTTTTCAGGGCCAAAGGTGATGGCCTTGGGCCCGTTCTTGAGTTTGCGCGATATACAGTGTGAAATGGTCTGACCAGGGTAGCCATTATCCAGCAGGATGTCTTTGATGCGCCCTATTTCAGCATCAGTGACAGAAGGGCTATGTTAGGAGTTGGAGACAAGTTGTTACGAAGGTTGAAGTAGTTACTCTTTGATAACAAGCATATGGCATGGGAAATCACCTTGAGGTTGATAAGGGCACTTGGGTTGCACGTGGTTTTGTTCAACCAACAACAATGGCTGGGTTGGGGGTTGCAGTCAGTGGTAAGTGCTGGAGGAAATTGCAGCTCATACAGGGCGGGATGCCAAAGAACCAGTTTGCATAGCTAATATACACACTACAAGATTGCATCAATCATAAATGAAAAGGTAACCAATTCATTTATTTTCCCTGGTATTTGTTGAGTAATGATTGTTGACCCTGTCACTGGGGTAATTCACTGCACTACTTCAAATATTGTAATGGGATTTTTATTATTGCTGGAAAAGGAGACGTGTCTAAGCTTTTTATCTTGCACTCATCAGGACACTCGCAAGAATACGAATATAAGAGGGAATGACACCGAATTACCTACCCCTCGCATTTTTCTGATATGTAGACGATATGTTTGCTATATTTAAATCTGCAGCTGCATGTAACAATTTCCTAACATGTCTTAATCGTCTCCAACTGGTGCTCAAATTCACCTATGAAATGGAGCAGTCAAATGAACTCCCCTTCCTTGACGTACTAGTTGAGAAATCTGCCAGGAGGTTCTCTACCACCGTCTACCTCAAGCCTAACTTCACTGGTCAATATATGCATTGTGATTCTTACAGTTCCACATGCTGTAAGATTACTCTTCTCAGCAACCTTGTAAATAGGGCCGAAGCCATTTGCTCTCTATGCAAGCTTGATGCTGTATTAGGATGCATCAAATTCATCCTGCAGGATAATGGCTACCATGATCAGATCATTTTACGCTGTATAATTGCACAAACTCATGAATGGGCCTAAGGTCGTCACTTTCGGCCCTGAAAAGTGCCCAGTCTACCTACGATTACCCTGGAAGGACACGGCACCTCAAAAATTTGAGCAACAGGTGAAGCTAGCTGTTTAACATTGCCATTTACCAACCAATCAGCACTCTCTTCACATACAGTATAAATTATTGTTTTCCCCATTATATTGGTATTCTTGTGAGTGTCCTGATGAGTGCAAGATGTAAAGCTTAGTCATGTCTCTCTTTTTCAGCAATACCCAAGTTCTGTACTACCAAACGACAATTTTTTTTTTATGTTGACTTGGGCAAACATAAAGCTGAACATCTCAACAGAAGTATAGGTGATCATCTACCTTCCATGGTGCTCGACAATGCAAGGGCAGCTGTAGTGAGCTATCACTGTTATTGATCCATTCTTATTCACCTAATCATAGCCAAAGAATCACCTACAATGGCTTCTTTTCCTCCTCCTACACTGTTAGCTCTGGTGTTTGCGCAAGGATCTACCCTTGGCTCCCTCCTATGATGCCTCATGGCAACATCACCCAAAATATACCAGTTTCCACATCTATGCTGACGACAGCCAGTTCTACCTCATCACCTGCCCTCTTGATCCCTCTACTGTCTCTAAATTGCCAGATTGCTTACCTGACATTCTGACATCCAGTATTGGGTGAGCAGAGATTTCCTTCAACTAAATTTTGGGAAGGCTGAAGCTATTGCCATCGATCCCCGCCAGAAATTCATCTCCCTGATCACTGACTCTATCCCTCTCCTTGGCAACTGTCTGGGGCTGAACCAGCCTGTTTGCAACTGTGGTGTCATTTTATTTCTTGAGCTGAACTCCAACCTGAGGGCCAACCCTATCACTAGGATTGCCAGTTTCCACCTCTGTCATCATCTGATTTCACCCCCTGACTTGGCTCAATTGCTGCTGAAAGCCTCATCCATGCCTTTGTTACCTCAAGACATGAGTATTCCAAGGCACCTTTGGCTGGCCTCCCACGTTTTACCCTCTGTAAACTTGAAATCATCCAAAACTCTGCTGCCCATGTCCATGTTCACATCAAGTCCTGCTGTGTTTGCTTTCCTAAATTGATTCCTGGTTATGCAACGCCTCAACTTTAAAATTCTTATTGTTTTCAAATGTCCTACCACTCCCTGCCTATATTCTCCAGTTCTACAGCCCTCTAAGATATCTACACTCCTCGAATACCTTTTGAGCATCCCTGACTTTAATCACTCCACCACTGGTGGCTATGCATTCAGCTTCCTAGGCCCTGAGCTGTAGGATTCCCTCCCTAAACCTCTCTGCCTCTACTTCACTTTCTTCCTTTAAGACATTTCTTTTTGACCAAGCTTTTGGTCACCTGCCCTAATTTTTCCTTATGTGGCTTGGGATATTTTATCATGTCAAATGTTTTTGTTATTGATCCTTTTGACCTCTGCGCAGTTTTCAGTCAACCTGTTGTAGAAACATAGAAAATAGAAGCAGGAGCAGGCCCTTTGGACCTGCTCCGCCATTCAAAACGATCATGGCTGAACCTCTAACTCAACACCATACTCTTGCGCTGACCCCATACCCCTTGATACCTTTAGAGTTTAGAAATCTATCTATTTCCTTCTTAAATATATTCAGTAACTTGGCCTCCACGGGTTCACCACCCTTTGAGTGAAGAAGTTTCTCCTCATCTCAGTCCTAAATGGCCTACCCCGTATCCTGAGATTGTGACCCTGTTCTAGACCCCCTCCCCCCTAGCCAGAGGAAACATCATCCCTGCATCCAGTCTGTCCAGCCCTGTCAGAATTTTATACGTTTCAATGAGATTCCCTCACATTCTTCTAGACTCCAGGGAATACAGGCCTAACCAGCCCAATCTTTCCTCATACGATAATCCTGCCACCCCAGAAATCAGTCTGGTAACCCTTCGCTGCACTCCCTCAATGGCAAGTATATTGTTTTCTTAGGTAAGGAGACCAAAACTGTACACAATACTGCAGGTGTGGTCTCACCAAGGTCCTATATAGCTGCAGTAAGACATCCTTGCACCTGTACTCAAGTCCTGTTGCAATGAAGGCCAACATACCATTTGCCTTCTTAACTGCTTGCTGCACCTGCATGCTTGCTCTCAGTGATTGGTGTACAAGGACACCCAGGTACCTTTGTACATCAACATTCCCCAACCTATCACCATTTAAATAATATTCTGCCATTCTGTTTTTCCTACCAAAATGGATAACTTCACACTTATCCACATCATACTGCACCTGCCCTGTAGTTGCCCACTCACTCAATTTGTCTAAATCGCCTCGAAGCCTCTTTACATCCTCCTCACCACTCTCATTCCTGCCTAGTTTTGTATCGTCAGCAAACTTGGAAATATTACAGTTGGTTCCCCTATCCAAATCATTGATATATATTGTGAATAGCTGTGGCCCAAGCACTGATCCCTGCGGTACCCCAATAGTCACTGCCTGTCATTCTGAAAAAGACCCATTTATTCCTACTCTCTGTTTCCTGTCTGCTAACCAATTCTCAATCCATACCAATATATTACCCCCAATCCCATGTGCTTTAATTTTGCACACTAACCTCTTATGTGAGACTTTATCAAAAGCTTTCTGAAAACCCAAATACACCATATCCACTGGTTCTCCCTTATCTATTCTGCTAATTATGTCCTCAAAACACTCCAGTAGGTTTGTCAAACATATTTTCCCTTTCACAAATCCGTGTTAACTTTGTTAACCCATTGATATTTTCTAAGTGCCCTGTTATCGCATCCTTTATAATAGACTCCTACCATTTATGTTAGGCTAACCGGTCTGTAATTCGCTGGTTTTTCCATCCCTCCTTTTTTAAATTCTGGGGTTAGACTTGCCGCCCTCCAATCTGCTGGGAATGTTCCAGAATCTACAGAATTTTGGAAGATGACAACCAATGCATCCGCTATTTCCATGGCCACCAACTTTAGTAACCTGGGATGTAGGTTATCGGGCCCTGGTGATTTATCAGCTTTCAGTCCCATTAATTTCTCCAGCACTGTATTTTTTTTAGTAATACTAACTTCCTTCAATCACCCCTCCTCACTAGATCCTCGATTCCCTAGTATTTCTCGGAAGTTATTTGTGTCTCCCTCCATGAGTTGTTTAATTGTCCTGCCATTTCCTTGTTCTCTATTACAAATTCTCCTGTTTCGGACTGTAAGGGACCAACATTTGTCTTCAACAGTCTTTTTCTTCCTACATACTTTTGGAGCTTTTACAGTCCTCCTTTATGTTCCTTGCAAGTTTACTCTCATACTCTATTTTTCCCCTCTTAATCAACCTATTGGTTCTCCTTTGCTGAATTGTAAACTGCTCCCGATCCTCAGGCTTGCTACTTTTTCTAGCAACTTTATATGATTCCTCTTTGGGTCTGTTATTATCCTTAATTTCTTTTGTTAGCCATAGTTGGGCCACTTTAGCTGTTTTTGCACCAGAAAGGAATATATAACTGATGCAATGCATACGTTCGTTCCTTAAACATTAGCCATTGCCTAACCACCATCATGTCTTTTAATGAAGTTCCCCAATCTATCTCCGCCAACTCACGCCTCATAACTTTGTAGTTCCCTTTGTTTAGATTTAGGACCCCAGTTTTGGATTGAACTACTTCATTTTCCAACCTAAGGAAGAATTCTGTCATGTTGTGGTAACTGTTCCCTAAAGGACCCAGCACAACAAGATTATTAATTAACCCCTTCTCATTGTATAAAACCAAATCTAGGATAGCCTGTTCCCTAGTTGGTTCCTTGACGTAATGGTCTAAAAAACCATCTCTCACACACTCCAGGAACTCCTCAACCACAGTATTATTGCTAATTTAGTTTGCCCAGCCTATATGTAAATTAAAGTCACCCAAGATTACTGTAGCAACTTTGTTACATGCATCTCTAATTCCCTATTTAATACCGTTCCCTACTTTATCACTAATGTTTTCCGCCCCTTGTTGTTTCTTAGCTCCACACAAACTGATTCCATGTCTAGATTTTCTAATCCAATATCCTCTCTCACTATTGCACTGATTTCATCCTTAATTAACAATGTCACGCCACCTCCTTTCCTTTTTGCCTGTCCTTCCTAAATATCGAATATCCTTGGATATTCAGTTCCCAGCCTTGGTCACCCTACAGACATGTCTCTGTAATCGCAATGGCATCATACCCATTTACAGCTATTTGCGCTGTTAATTTGTCTGTCTTATTGCGAATGCTCTGTGCATTCAGATACAGTGCCTTTAGACCTGTCTTTTTACACATCTTTGTTTGTACTATGGCCCTGTTTTCTGCTAGCCCCTGTTTCCTCTGCCTTCTACTTTTGCATTTTACTTTTCTGTCTTTCATTCCTATCTTTGTTTCCCTCTCTTGTGCCTCCCCACTCATGTTCCCACCCATTGCCACTCTAGTCTCCCTTCCCAACTCCCCTGCCAGTCCTTCAGGCTAGATCCACTTTTTTTCTCTCACTGTTGTCCACTCTTTGTTTAGTTGTTTTAAGAGAGCAATTCAAAATTAATCCCATTGCTGTTATCCCACAGCCCCACACTATGCATTTCAGTAACAATAACAACTTATATTTATATAGCACCTTTAACATAATGAAATTTCCCAAGGTGCTTCACAGGAGCATTATAAAACCAAATATGACATAAAGCCACATGAGATATAAGGTCAGATGATCAAAAACTTGGTCAAAGAGGTAGGTTTTAAGAAGTGCCTTATCGTAGGAAAGTGAATTAGAGAGGCAGAGAGGTGTATGGAGAGAATTCCAGAGTTTGGGGCCTCGGACACTGAAGGCATGGCACCCAATAGTGGAGCAATTATCATTGGGAACGTACAAGAGGCCAGAATTAGAGGAACACAGACATCTCTTGTGAGGTTGGAGGAGATTACAGAGATAGAGAGGGCAAGGCTGTGGAGCAATTTGAAAACAAGGATCAGAATTTAAAATCAAGACGTTGCTTGACCAGCAGCAATGAAGGTTAGGAAGCAGCAGGGTGATAGGGGAATGGGACTTGTTGTGAGTTAAGACACGGGCAGCAGACTTTTGGATGCCGTCAAGTTTACAGAGGATAGAACGTGGGAGACCAGCCAGGTGTGTGTTGGAATAGTCAGGTCGAGAGGTAACAAAGGCATGGATGAGAGTTTCAGCAGCAGGTGAGATGAGATGGGTGAAGTTGAGTGATATTACGGAGGTGGAAAAAGGTTAGAGATGACACGACTATGAAGTTGGAAGCTCATCTCAGGGTCAAATGTGCCATCAAGATTGTGAGTAGACTGGCCTAATCTCAGTATTGACAGGGAAATTAATGGAGTCGGTAGGTAGGGAACGAAGTTTGGAGTGGGGACCAAAATAATGGCTTCAGTCTTCCTGATATTTAATTGGAGAAAGCTTTTACTCATCCAGTACTGAATATCAATTAAACAGCGTGCTAATTTAGCAACAGTGGAGGAATCAAGAATGGTGGTGGTGAGGTTGACCTGGGTGTCATCAGCATACATGTGAAAACACCCCGTGTCTTTGGATGATGTCACCAAGGGGCAGCATGTGTGGCAGGGGGCCAAGGATTGATTCTTGAGGGGTTTTGAGGTAAACGCGCAAGAGCAGGAAGAAAAGCCGTTCAGTGATTCTCTGCCTACGATTTGATAGATAAGAATGGTGAGAGCAACCCCACTCAGCTCTACTACAATGGAGAGGCTTTGGAAGAGGAGGAAACTGTGTCAAAGGCTGCAGATAGGACGAGGAGGGAAAGTTTACCTTTGCCACAGCCAAGTAGGATGTAATTTGTGACTTTGGTAAGAGCTGATTTGGTACTGTGGCAGGGGTGCAAACCTGATTGGAGGGATTTAAACATGGAGTTCTGGGAAAGATGGGAACAGATTTGGGAGGCGGCAACACATTCGAGGACTTTGGAGAAGAAAGGGAGTTTAGAGATGTGGCGGTTGTCTGCAAGGAAGGAGGGGTCAGAGGTTGAGGAGAAGGGTGATGACTGCAGATTTCAAAGAGAGGCGATTTGTTTTGAGGTTGAGTTAGCATTGACCAGAAACCCACCTGGACAAGCGATATAAATACTGTGGCTACAAGAGTAGGTCAGAGACTGGGAATTATTTGGTAAGTAATTCACCTATTGAGCCCCCAAAGCGTATCTTCATCTGCAAAACATTAGAAAGGAGTATGATGGATCACTCTCCAGCTGCCTAGATGAGTAGAGATCCAACAACACCAAAGCTCATCACCAGCCAGGACAAAGCAGCCCTTTTGATCTGCATCCCTATCCACCACCGTAAACATTCACTCCTTCCACCACTGGCTGACAAAGGCAGCAGTTTGTGTCATCAACAAGATGGCCAAGGCTCCTTCAACAGTACTTCCCAAACATGCAACCTCTACCACCTAGAAAGATGAGGTGGACAGCAGACGCATGGGAACACCAACACCTGGAAGTTCCCCTCCAAGCCAGACACCGTCCTGACTTGGAACGATATTGCCATTCACCCTTCACTGTTGCTGGGTCAAAAACATGGGACTCCCTTCCAAACTTATATCACATAGTCTGCAACGATTCAAGAAGTTGGCTCACTATCACTTTCTCAAAGGTGGTTAGGTATGGCAACAAATGCTGGCCTTGCTGGCGACGCTCACCCCCATATTTCATCTCCCTGGTTATTGTTTGTGTGCCAGTTGGTTAGTTATTATAGGCATACACAATCTCGTAGTCAGTGATCACAAGATAATTTCTCATTTGGTCGCCCATTTGACCCATCTTGGGTTCATCCATCCAGGAACGCTATAATATCTTACCTTCACCACCACCACCCCGCTACATTAGCATATAATTGGTTCTTTAAGCCCAGGTTTTCGGCTCAACTGGATCCATTCCATTTGTTGATCATTCCTTGTGCAAAGAAGAAATTGTTGATAACAGCTCTAAATTTGTATTTTACTAGCATGAACCTGTGTAGCCACTCTTGCAGTTTAGTTTAGTCATTTTTCAGTTTTAACTTTTCCATATTGTTATCTGCCACACACTTAAAATATTGCTTTAGAGGCTCACCTTTCATGGTTGAATTGCCTGAAAATTTTCTCCGGCCTGTCATAACTAAGATCGTTAACATTACAGCAAAATTCACTGGGTAGTAATTGGGAGCATGGGAACGCTGGCTTTTATTTTGCCCTTCCTTTTATAAGTGTCCTGAAACCAGTTATAGTGCCAGTGCAGTGCCTCCATTGCCTCATTGGTTGAGATCAAACCTGTAAAATTCTTGATATATAGCTCAGTTACGCACTGTCTATACTCGTAATTATCGCAGAATAAATTGTTTTAATAATTCCGTAGCTATTCCTGGAACTAACCTTAAATATCGTTATTCAAAGTAGCTGCAAGGTTGCGACATAAAGGAGACTGTGCGCCTATGCTTTGGCAGATACATTGTAATGCAGGTATTCAAAATTGTTAAAATTTAAAAAAAAATCTTCCATTCATTAATATTGATATTTTATATCCAAACACACAAAAGAATTGCCAAAAGCTCTGAACTTTTTAGAATGAAAAAAAAATTTGTAAAACCTGTATGTTCTCCAAAGCTATTTTAGATTTATTTCATCCTGAGATTTTGCAGTGAATTTGAAATCAAGGGGAAGACAGCTTTTATGTTTTTAAAGTGGGAGTATTAGCAACATATTGGAGCTCTATTTCTGCAGTATAGTGATAGCATGAGTGAGTTCTCACAATAAGGTGCTGGAAACCAATTAAGTTGGCATTTGAGTCATGCTGTTTGGGGAGGCATCAAGATCTTTATTCTACATTTTCTGTGATTCTCAAGTATGTAAGAACATAAAAGCCATATTAATAATATTGTATGCATACTGCTATGGCATCAGAGTTTGTAATTTCAGTCAAATGTGCCTTGCAAAACATTTACCACCCTTTCATATGTGAATGTTCTTTTAGCCTACTATCCAACCTCCAGAGGATCCAGAGGAAGCAGAGAGGTTGAAGATGTTACAGGCAGCAGCCGCTCAATGGCAGCAACAGCGCATAGAGTACCAGCAGCAGAACATGATGCAACAGCATAATCAACTTCAGCAGCTACTGCAACAGTATCAGCAGTTGATGCAACAAATACAACACATGCAGGTTAGTGCTATCATAGCTATATAGTTGTGTCTGGGAATGTTGATTTGAAGTTTTCTTTTTCTTGACGTATTTATTGTTCAAGCAAGCATTGCAAAGTTTTGGCAACACAATATAACATGAAGGAGATCTGTTGGTTCTGAGACTGTAGGAATATTTTAAACTGGCATAGATAGCACGTTTAACTTTACCCATCAAAGATTCATATTTGTTACTCTAGATTCAAAATGATGGGTACACCATTTTTAATGGAGTATCCTCCATGAATAAAGTATCCCAACATGTATTTTGAGCTCCATAAATATTCAACATTGTGACAATATTGCATCAGAATGTTAGTTTATTTTTCTATTTTGTCATTTTCCCCTTCTCCCCATTTTTTTTAGCCTCCCGTGCTACACATCTTTTGTTGGCTGCAAGGATCATGTGGAGATCTCCCAAACTTTTGCCAATTAAGCTGTCAGGCAGTCTCGGGGAGAAATGACCTGAGTTGTTTGGCCCTCTGATTTTCCCTGATTCTTACAGTAAAGCATTTGCTTAAATGCCTGAGAGCTTGGATGCATTTTCTAGGCACATCTTAAATAAATAAAATAGTGCATTAAAGATTGTAAACTGAGGGAGGTTGAATTAGACTTAACATGTTTGAGGTGATGTGTCCCACTGTCAAATATGTGATGTATTTCTAAACAATTCTTCTGAAATTACATTTGAATGATTAGTTAGATTAGGCCTTCTGTTCATTGGCAGCAGTGCAGTTACTAAGGGAATATTTGTTTTGAACAGAATTTTTGAGGTATGCTGATTAAAGAGAAACGGCTGAAGTTTGGTCATTCGGTTTGGCAAACTGTAAGGCAACATGGGACTTGAATACAACATTTTACCCATTGGTGGAAACCTAGTGTCAGTCCGCATTGTGAGGTGAAGCATGGCATAGGCTGCCAGTATTGGGTCGAGAGGATTCCAAGTGTGACTGCAGTGATTTATAATTTTCTCAGGGATCTTTGTAAACTTTGAATTTGGCATTTTAAGATTAGTTCCTGGAAATGATTGTAAACATTCTAATTGTCAATAAGACACAAGTGATAATTAAAGCCATCAAAATTGAACTGATTTGTTTTTGTTTAATTTTGAAGAAAGAACTCAATCACAGTTTCATTCTCTCATTATTATTCATCAATACAAGGTTTTCTAGGTCATTAAAGTCTAGAAAATAAGCAGGTGATAAGCATTCTTAATTCAGTGAAATATGAAGCAATGTATTTGTAGAAAGAATTATATAAATTAAATGTTACAACTTTAAAGCGGTGCAGGAACAGAGACCTGGAGGTGTGCATACACAAATCTTTGAAGGTGGTAGGGCTAGTTTGAAAAAATAACATACAGGATCCTTGGCTTCCTAAACACAGACATCGATTGCAAAAGTGAAGAAATTATGCTAAACCTTTATAAATCACTGGTTAAGCCCCAGCTGGAGTGTTATGTCCAATTCTGGGCAACACGCTTTAGGAAGGCCTTAGCGAGAGTGCAGGGTAGAATTTCTAGAATGGACCCAGGGATATGAGATTTCAATTGCATGACACAACTAGAGAAAGTGGGATTGTTTTCCTTAGAGCCCACAAGGCTAAGGAGAGAATATTTTATTTAAAAAGCCATGTTCAAAATCATGAAGGGTTCACAGTGAGTACTGAAGAGGATCAACACTACAACACTGGCATCTACCCGGCAATGTGGAAAATTGCCCAGGTATGTCCTGTGCACAAAAAGCAGGACAAATCCAGCCCAGCTAATTACTGCCCCACCTGTCTGCGCTCGATCTTCAGCAATGTGTTGGAAGGTGTTGCCGACAGTGCTATAAACAGCACTTATACTCAGCAATAACCTGCTCACTGACACTCAGTTTGGAAACCACCAGGACCACTCAGCCTCTGACCTCATTACAGCCTTGGTCCAAACATGGACAAAAGAGCTGAGCTCCAGAAATGAGATGAGAGTGACAGCCCTTGACATCAAGGCAGCATTTGACAGTAATGCACCAACGAGCCTTAGCAAAACTGAGGTCAATGGGAATCGGTGGGGGTGAGGTGGGGGAGGCCTCCTCCAGTTGGAACCATACTTAGCACAAAGGAAGATGATTGTGGAGGTCAAACACCTTAGTCCTAGGCTGCAGGAATTTCTTGGTAGTGTCCTTGGCCTAACCATCTTCAGCTGCTTCATCAATGACCTTCCTTCTATCATTAGGCCAGAAGTGGGATGTCCACTGATGATTGCACAATGTTCAGCACCATTCACAACCCCTCAGATACTGAAGCAGTCCATATCCACATGCACGACATCCAGGCTTGGGCTAAGTGGCAAGCCAACATTTGCACCACACAAGTGTAAGATTGTTGGATTCGGGCCCATAGATACCTAAGTAGGCAATCGATTGGTCATAAGTAATTTTAAGATGGTTTATTAAGCAATACTTTAGATGTGATACATTAACTAATTAGGAAAAAAAAGTATACGACCTGTAACAGCTTGTGATAACAGCATTCAGCTCTCTAGTCGAAGTGTTAGGAAACTCTTCCCTCGATTTCTCGATCTTTCTCCTCTGGCCCATCTTCCATCTAAAAAAGGCAGCTGCCCAATGAGCACTGCCACATCAGCAGCACCTCAGCCGCATCAATCCCTCAGCAGGACTTACCCATATCTACCCTTTTTGGGGGCTGCTGGTAGCTTACCCAGCGTCAATCACCTATTCAAATTATTCTGACCAATGAACACAGGACAGGTACTCATAACGTCAGGGTGGTTGTGTGTCACCCTGTTTGGGGTCAGTTTTTTAGTTTACACCTTGCGGAGGGTCATATCCTGGCCTTTTCTAAACACTTGAATAGATAAGGGGGTGCACAGGATGCCATTCTATCAGCTTAGGAATGTCAACACGGCAGCCTGAACTAAGACTGTTCAGAGGCCCCAGTGTTTAGAAATCCTTTTAACAGAACTAATCACATAACATGCAGTGAATACCCGCTTATTAAAGACCCCAATTGCTTACATGTGTGCCAGACAATGACTGTCTCCAGCAAGAGAGAATCTAACCATTTCCCCTTGAGGTTCAATGGCATTACCATCGCTGAATGCCCTACTGTCAACATCAGGCGGTTACCATTGACCAGAAACTGAACTGGACCAGCCATTTAAAAACTGGCTACTAGAGCAGCTCAGAGGCTGGGAATTCTGTGGCGAGTAACTTAAAGCTTGACTACCACCTACAAGACACAAGCCAGGAGTCACAATCTTGCAAAGTGTCCTGATGAGTGCAAGACAGTAGCTTCGACATTCTCTTTTTTCAGCAATACTAAAGTTCTGAACTACCAAATGACTAAATAGATATTACTGAAACAGCGGCAATAGCAGCTCAACATTCCTGTTTGCAGGACTTTCAGACACTTAATTTAAAAAAGTGTGTTTACAATATTTGTTAAAGAAACAATCCCAGCTGTGAGGAAAGATGATATGCTGGAAGAATGATCAAATGAGGCCATATGGGTTGAATTGAAGAACAAAAAAAGGGGTATTCACTATAGAACCCCAAACAGTCAGAAGGGAGATAAAGGACAAATATGTAGGCAAATTACTGAAGAGTGCAGAAACAGTAGTAGTGGTTTACAACCACCCTAATACTCACCATTATGTTAAACAGAATAAAACTAAGTACCTGTAGAAAATATTTGTGTTCTATAAACTTCTAATGTGATTAATAAAATCCTAGCCTTTTCAGGACAGTTCAGCTTTGCAGATATCTTAGTCAGTGAAGTATTGTTTATGGTGATTAATGTTCAGTATCTAGACTAACTTTCAAATAGCAAAAAATGTTTTTAAGTGGAAGAAAAAATCTCAAGAGTCTAACTATGATGCATTTCTTTTTCTTTAGTCACTGCCTCTTGATATGCAGCTGAGACACTTAGAGATGCAGCAACAACAGTTTATTCCTCTGTATCAAGAATGGCAGCGACAGTTCCAGATTTGGAAGGCACAGCTCCAAGCCTATCCCAATAAGGATCAGCTCCAACAGTATGAAACTCAGTGGAATCAATGGCAAGAGCAAATGGTATCAACAAATCATCACTTCCAGGAAAGGATGGATGCGCTCAGAAATGTTCAACAGCAGTACATGAACAGTCAATCCCAGAGTTATTTAGGAACTACGTCAAGCGGACTGATGTCTCAAGCTCCGCCGATGCCTCCAGTGCCGCCCATGGGATTGCCCCCTACACCACCAATAACTTCTTCTGTATCTTCAACACAAGGAGCAGCAAGCTCACCTGCAGACCCAGCTTCTTCAGAACCAAAAAGTCCACCTGTCTCCCGGGCGCCTGCTCTGGTGTCTCAGGCTCCACCATCATTATCTCAAGCACCTCCACCAGTGACTCCAACACCTCCGCCAATGACAATGATGCCTCTGCCAATAACAGTGCCACCTCCACCAATGACTCTGCCTCCTCCACTGATGAATGTGCCCCCTCCGCCGTTAACCCTGCCCCCTCCGCCCGTCTCTCTGGTCCCTCCGCCCGTCTCTCTGGCCCCTCCGCCGGTCTCTCTGGCCCCTCCGCCGGTCTCTCTGGCCCCTCCGCCGGTCTCTCTGGCCCCTCCGCCGGTCTCTCTTGCCCCTCCGCCGGTCTCTCTGGCCCCTCCGCCGGTGACTCAGGCCCCTCCGCCGGTGACTCAGGCCCCTCCACCAATCACTCAGGCCCCTCCGCCAGCGACTCAAGCCCCTATGTCTATTTCCCAGGGTCCTCTGTCAGCATACCAGACTGCTATTCCAGTTTCTCGGAACACTACACTTATCACAGAACAGAAGAGACCCTTGATTCCAGCACCACTTGCTGAAGTAAAAGTGTCTCCTTCAGGTTTAACACCACACAATGATCGATTTGGGATAAAGTCATCTGAACCATCACAAAGTGGACTGCGGTCTGAAGACTTCGGAACTTCAAGGTAATTAAAATTAGTCTATATGTATGCATATAAAAAGGAGCTGGTTGTTTTTGTCCAAAAGAAGATCACTTGAAATTTTGAATCGAGTGTGGTGTGTGTGTGTGTGTGTGTGTGTGTGTGTGTGTGTGTGTGTGTGTGTGTGGTGTCCCTGCTGTAGAGATTAGTGACATGCTGGAGATGTGTGCCAGCACTGGTAGCTACGTTGCTGTGTTCCATTAGGTTTAAGAGCTGTGAATACATGGCAGGTCCCACCAGCTCATTACGTTGGTGCATTCAGTTTCTAGTATTAATTTTGTTTTAGAATGGGTCAGAATGAAAAATAGACTTCCTGCATAATTGGCACTGTATCTTTCATTGTTCTCTCTTTTTCACATTAAGATTGAGTACTAGGCAAAGATATACATTTAGGCCCCAGAGTAGGCAAATGTAGTTTTGGGAGAGACTGATTGGCTACCCCAAGCTAAGCTTAAGAAGAAATAGATTGTATTCCATTTGTAATAAATTGCCTGCACTTCCATTAAATGGTAAAGTTGCAGTTTATTTTCCTTTGATAGTTTTTAATTAGGCACACATGTTCTTTTAGTTCAGTAAATTGCCGCATCAAAGTGATTATTTTGGAAATACAACTTTATATTTTGCATTTTGTTTTAGGGAAGATAAGACATCAATGATCCTTTGTAAAAAGAAAACGTTCTTAGGTTGCCATGTTTGGAATTGTGTTGTGCATGCTAATGTGTAGCGTGTGTTTCAAGCAATGCAGTAAGATTTCTATACTGAATCAATGAATGTGAAACAAAATGAAGCTAATTGTTCCTCAAAAGAATCAACTGAAAGATGTGCCATGAACTGATTAGCAAGCTGACTGCATGTTGCAAAAATATCAAAATTTAAGCAAGTTTTTTGATCACCCAGTATTAATTCAGTGTGTAATCTTTTAGTAGAGAAATTTGTGTACTTATTCACCAAAAGCGAAACAGGTTTCATTAGAATTTTTCAGGAGATTATTAAAAGCAAAAGTGAGTTTTAGTGACAAAGTATTTTTTCTTTTTCTCCAAAGGTTTGGTGGAACACATGGGAGAGGAATGCAAAGATTTGATGGACCAGGAGCAAGGGAAGGTTCTCGTTCACGTTTTGATTTAAGGGGCCCTAGACTTCAAAGCCACCGATTTGAAGGACCCCAAATGAGATTCGAAGGACAGGCTTCGGGCCAGCGTGATGAGGGTGAGGCTGCAAGCCAGCATGCTGAGAATGAGGCTGCAGTTCAAAGTGGTGGAGGTGAAGTTGTAGGTCAACGTGTTGAGGATTCAGCTATGGGCCAGCAATTTGAGGATAAAGTCCCTGGTCATCACCATGAGGCTGAGGCTTTGAGTCAGGCCCACGGTAATCGCTTTGAGAAACAGGGTCCCAGTGAACGCTTTGAAAAGCAGGGTCCCAGTGAACGCTTTGAAAAGCAGGGTCCCAGTGAACGCTTCGAAAAGCAGGCTCCCGGTAATCGCTTCGAAAAGCAGGCTCCCGGTAATCGCTTCGAAAAACAGGCTCCCGGTAATCGCTTTGAAAAGCAGGCTCCCGTTAATCGCTTTGAAAAGCAGGCTCCCGTTAATCGCTTTGAAAAGCAGGTTCCCGGTAATCGCTTTGAAAAGCAAGCTCCCAGTAATCGCTTTGAAAAGCAGGTTCCTGGTAATTTTGCTGAGAAACAGGGTCCCGGTAATCTTGCTGAGAAACAGGGTCCCGGTAATCTTGCTGAGAAACAGGGTCCCGGTAATCTTGTTGAGAAACAGGGTCCCAGTAATCTCGTTGAGAAGCAGGGCCCTGGTAATCTCGTTGAGAAGCAGGGTCCCGGTAATCTCATTGAGAAGCAGGGTCCCGGTAATCGTGTTGAGAAACAGGGGCTTGTTAATCGGATTGAGATGCAGGCCCCCAGTAATCGCCTTGAGAAGGAGTGTCCGAGCAATCGAGTTGAGGAGACAGCTCCCAGCAGTCACCTTGGGAAGGAGGGTCCCAGCAGTCACCTTGGGAAGGAGGGTCCCAGCAGTCACCTTGGGAAGGAGGGTCCCGGCAGTCACCTTGGGAAGGAAGGTCCCGGCAGCCGCCTTGGGAAGGAGGGACCCGGCAGCGGCCTTGAGAAGGAGGGTCCTGGCAGTGGCCTTGCGAAGGAGGGCCCTGGCAATCACCTTGAGAAAGAGGGTCTGGGTAATCGCTTTGAGGCACAGGGCCCAGGTAATCGCTTTGAGGCACAGGGCCCAGGTAATCGCGTTGAGACACAGGGTCCAGGTAATCGCATTGAGACACAAGGTCCGGGTAATCGCATTGAGACGCAGGGTCCGGGTAATCGTGTTGAGAAGCAGAGTCCGGGTAATCGCATTGAGAAGCAGGGTCCCAGCAATCACCTTGGGAAGCAGGATAATCGCTTTGAGGAGCAGGGTCTCAGTAATCGCCTTGATAAACAGGGTTCAGGCAATCTCCTTAAAAACCAGGGTCACACTAGTTGCTTTGAGATGCAGGGTCCGGGCAACAATATTAAGGGCCAGGGCCCCAGTAATGCCGTTGAAGGCCAGGGTCCAGGCACTCGCTTCGAGAAGCAGGGCCCCAGTAATCGTGTTGAAGGCCAGGGTCCAGCTAATCGCATTGAAGGCCAGCGTCCAGGCACTCGCTTCGAGAAGCAGGGTACAGGTAATTGCATTGAGGGCCAGGGCCCAGTCACTCAATTCGAGAAGCAGGGTACCGGTAATCGTATTGGGCCACAGGGTTCAGTTAATCACTTTGAGAAGCAGGGTCCGAGTAATCGTGCTGAGGCCCAAGGTGATCTCATTGAACTGCAGGGTACAGGCAATCACATTGTATTACAAAGTCCGGGCAATCGCTTTGCGAGTCAGGGTCCTGGTAGTTGCTTTGAAACTCGTGGTCCAGGGAGTCGCAATGAGGACCAGATTCCTGGCAATCGCTCTGAGCAGCAAGGTCCCAGTAATCACTTTGAAAAGCAGGGTCCTGAAAATCGATTTGAGAAGAAGGATCCAGGGGTCAACTACTTTGAAGGCCAGGGACTTGGGGATAATCGCTTTGAGGGCCCAGGAGGCAGTCGCTTTGAGGGCTCCGGGGGCCGTCGCTTTGAGGGCCCAGGAGGCAATCGCATTGAGGGTCCAGGAGGCAATCGCTTTGAGGGCCCGGGGGGCAATCGCTTTGAGGGCCCGGGGGGCGGTCGCTTTGAGGGCCCAGGGGGCGGTCGCTTTGAGGGCCCCGGGGGCGGTCGCTTTGAGGGCCCCGGGGGCAATCGCTTTGAGGGCCCTGGAGACGGTCGCTTTGAGGGCCCCGGGGGCAGTCGCTTTGAGGGCCCAGGGGGCAGTCGCTTTGAGGGCCCAGGGGGCAGTCGCTTTGAGGGCCCCGGGGGCAGTCGCTTTGAGGGCCCCGGGGGCAGTCGCTTTGAGGGCCCCGGGGGCAGTCGCTTTGAAGGCCCCGGGGGCAGTCGCTTTGAGGGCC
This sequence comes from Cetorhinus maximus, assembly GCF_964194155.1. Taxonomy (NCBI): domain Eukaryota; kingdom Metazoa; phylum Chordata; class Chondrichthyes; order Lamniformes; family Cetorhinidae; genus Cetorhinus; species Cetorhinus maximus. The sequence continues at coordinate 14,808,594 of NC_135896.1, forward strand.
CCGGGGGCAGTCGCTTTGAGGGCCCCGGGGGCAGTCGCTTTGAGGGCCCCGGGGGCAGTCGCTTTGAGGGCCCCGGGGGCAGTCGCTTTGAGGGCCCCGGGGGCAGTCGCTTTGAGGGCCCCGGGGGCAGTCGCTTTGAGGGCCCCGGGGGCAGTCGCTTTGAGGGCCCAGGGGGCAATCGCTTTGAGGGCCCAGGGGGCAATCGCTTTGAGGGCCCAGGGGGCAATCGCTTTGAGGGCCCAGGGGACAATCGCTTTGAGGGCCCAGGGGGCAATCGCTTTGAGGGCCCAGGGGGCAATCGCTTTGAGGGCCCAGGGGGCAATCGCTTTGAGGGCCCAGGGGGCAATCGCTTTGAGGGCCCAGGAGGCAATCGCTTTGAGGGCCCAGGGGGCAATCGCTTTGAGGGCCCAGGGGGCAACCGCTTCGAAGGCCCAGGGGGTAACCGCTTCGAGGGCCCAGGGGGTAACCGCTTCGAGGGCCCAGGGGGTAACCGCTTCGAGGGCCCAGGGGGTAACCACTTCGAGGGCCCAGGGGGTAACCGCTTCGAGGGCCCAGGGGGTAACCGCTTCGAGGGCCCAGGGGGTAACCGCTTCGAGGGCCCAGGAGGTAACCGCTTCGAGGGCCCAGGCCCAGGCAGTCGCTTCGAGGACCAGGGTCGGGGGGCTCGCTTCGAGGGCCAGGGTCGGGGTGTCCGTTTTGAAGGCCAGGGTCGGGGTGGTCGCTTTGAGGGCCTGGGTCCGGGTGGTCGCTTTGAAGGCCTGGGTCCAGGTGGTCGCTTTGAGGGCCGGGGTCCAGGGAATCGCTTTGAGGGCCGGGGTCCAGGGGCTCGCTTTGAGGGCCAAGGTCGGGGGGGACGCTTTGAGGGCCAGGGTCCAGCCCAGCATGCTGCTGGTCCTGGGCAACGCTTTGATGGTTGTGGTCCAGGGTATCGTTTTGAGGGCCAGAGTTCAGGCCAGTCCTTTGACGATCCTGGTGCAGGTCAGTGGTTTGAGCACCCGGGTCAGGGTCAGCATTTTGATGGGCAAGCTTATGGGCAGCGCTTTGAAGGCCAGGGACTGAGGCAGCGCCCTGAAGGCCATGGTCCTGGGCAGCGCCCTGAAGGCCAGGGTCCCGGGCAGCGCCCTGAAGGCCAGGGACCAGGGTCGTGCCTTGAAGGCCAGGGTCCCGGGCAGCGCTTTGAAGGCCAGGGTCCCGGGCAGCGCTTTGAAGGCCAGGGTCCCGGGCAGCGCTTTGAAGGCCAGGGTCCCGGGCAGCGCTTTGAAGGCCAGGGTCCCGGGCAGCGCTTTGAAGGTCCTGGTGGAAGATTTCAAGGTTCAAGGTTTGATGGCCCAAAGGGACCAAGGTTAACTGGGCCACGTGGGCTTTGCCCCACTGGACCTTCTGTACCCAGTCCAAGACCCAAAGGCCTTCAAGTTACAGCAGGACAAACTGGGCAAGGTTTGAAAGGACCCCAGTCTTCTCACCCACCTTTGGAACAAGTTGAGGCGCAGATAAAACTAGCTGGAGACAAGAAAGCTGAGACGACAGCTGTAGGCAAAGATGTAAAACAAATCACAGATCCGGTATCACTGGCTTCAGTGGAACAAATAAATGAAAAAAACCCAGCCAATGCAGCCTTGACTGCTGCGGGTTATAAAAGTTCAGATTCAACTGCAAATAAAGATTTATTGAAAAAAAATGTTGATTTATCTAAATCACATGAAATTCAGAAGAAAATGGACAGTTCTGAGGCAGCAATTCCTTCGGTAACTGTTGCTCAGGATCAAAAAGATCCAGTTGTGCAAAGTCTATCCAATTCATCAGCTACCACAAAGGCTATATCTGAGAAATCTGAGCTAAGAACTGTTGAAGCAGACAAAAGGTTTGCATCTACACCATTGCATCCAAACAATGACCAAGGGAAAGGACCAGAGCCTAGGTCACACATTGGCAAAGACTACCCCTCTATGCGCAAGAATGATATTGACAGTAATATAGATGGCCCAGAGATAAGACCACTGCTACATCACAGGATGGAAATGCAGGGACATTGGCATCAGGAGGAAGAAAGACCTTTGGATCATTTCTCTGGACCAAGAGGAGGTCCAGCTTACGAAAGAGAGAGAGCTATGTCTTGGGAAAGGGGAAATTGGACGGGCAATAGCCCAGACTTTTGGGATGAAAGAGATCAATTTAGAAGAGAGGAACGCTCACTTCTTCGGCGACCACCTCTGCCTCATGAAATTTTAGACAGAAGGGAGATCCGAGCTCCACCTCAAATTGAAGTTTTTGACCGAGGCTTTGACAGGAGTGGAAGGTCACGTGAACATGGATTTAACAGAGACAATGAACACGATAGAGAATACTTCCACAGACAACGAGAAGAATGGGACCTACATGGTTGTGGAAGGGACTTTTCTCCTTTACGTCCACGACCAGATAGATGGAGAGAAGAGCCATGGAGGGATGAACCGGAACGGGGCTACCATCATGAGCAAGAACGGGAGTTGTGGAGTCAGGACTATCCAGAAAGGCCAGACTGGAAGAGAGATGAGCGTGATTATCCTCCAGAAAGGCTTGGATGGCAGAGAGAACAGATAGATGAAAGAAGATATCCAGATACAGACAACAGACGATTACCCTTTGACAGTTTGCGTGAGATGCCACCACAAACTGGTCCTGTTCGAGCGCCCGTTCTAGCTGAAGAGCCACCAGTGCCTTTCTCTGAAAAACCTCTGGCAGACCAACCACCTGGTGGACAAAATATAGTCGCATTGTCTGAACGAGAACATGAAATCATCTTGAAGGCAGCGCAGGAACTGAAATTATTACGGTAAGTGGCTCTTTTTTGTATATTGGATATACTTTGAGAGAATAGTTATGCAATGTGGGAAAACATGGCCAGATAATAAAAACCATTGAGAAAAGATGATTCAACCTCTTCAGCTTGCTTCCCATCACAAACGATTTCTAATCTATTAAAGCATGGTTCTGCTCCATATCCTGGTGTAAAGTTTAATGTAACATTACCAAAAGTTAAAAATGTTTTGATTTCCAATCATCCTCATCACTACCAAATTTCTCCCAATCCTTTAACCACCAATAATCTGTACAAGATTAGAATAACATTTTGGCGTGCAATGCTAAGTAATACAAATGAGTGCTCCAGGTTTAATCCCCATTCTGTTAATTCTAATGTGCCTTAGTGCTCCTTAGTTAGAGGGGGTAGGATCTGCCAATAATCCTCCTACTGATTGGTGTCCAGTGGCTCCTGTTAGCAAATGTGCCAATATGAAGATCTCTTGAGGATAGAATTCATGTTGGCTGTGATGGCTATTGTAATTATTTAACCTGCTGACATTCTCTTTCTAGACTTAGATACCAAGAGAGTACTTGATCAAGCTGTGAGAGCTGGAGCCTGTGCTGCCACATTTCAGCAAAAATTAGCACCTTCAGGAGAGGACAGAAAATTATGGGTGTGAGGGGAAGTTGGAGGAGAGATTTCAGGAGAACTCAGGAAACATTTTAGTATTTGTTTTTTTCTTGCTCATAAGAACTTCACGATGGCTTGACACATATTGATCACAGTCTGACCATTTTGTGACAAACCAATTTTGAGCTGTTATTCCATTATTTTATGAAACTCCCTAAGCCCTACATTTGGAACAATATCAAATGATATTTGGAAGTTGACAATTATTCAGTTGTATATCTCATCTATTAATTTTTTAGTTATTCCCTCAAATAATTTGTCTTTGAAGGTTTGGATTGTTTCCCACACCAGTTGGTGCAAGGAAAATCACCAATACTTTCATCAATATAGATGCTCAAAGTTGTCCCCTGTGTCGTGGTTGTGTTCTGCTTATTTGCTGGTGGACATAGGAGTCTGATGCAATGCTCTGCATTTTCCTGGATCAGTTCAGCTTCAGCAACACACTCTAGAAACTTGACTCCATCCAGGACAAGGCAGCTTGATTGGTTCCCCGTCCACCATCTGAAATATTCGATTCCCACCACTGCCAATTCAGTGTGCACTATCTGCAAGATGCAGTGTAGCTACTCATTGAGGCTTCTCTGACAGTATCTCACAAACTTACGCCCTCTATTGCCTAGAAGGGCAAGATGGGCATGGGTATATTACCCTCCAATTGCACACAACCTGACTTGAAAATATATTGCCATTCCTTCACTGTCACTGAGTCAAAATCCTGGAACTCCCTACCAACAGCAATATGGATGTGCCTACACCATAGGACTGCATTGGTTCAAGAAGGTGTCTTGTAACCACCTTTCAAGGTAGTTAGCTAATAACTGCTGGCCTTGCCAGCGACACTCACATCCCAGGAATGAATTTAAACAAACACATCAGGTTTCTAGGAACTTCACAGTGAAATAGTAAAAGAAACAGAATGCTTAGAATTTAGGAAGGGTGGAGAGAAGGTTTAATTGAATAGGTGATTGAGATGGTTTTTAAAGTGAGAAAGAGATTTGGATGCAATTAAGAAAGGGAGAGGAAATGAGTGGTGCCTGACTGAAGGCTCCGCCTATTCCCACATTGTCACCATTTAGCATTGCTGAGATAGCCAATGCAAAGAAAGCCAGAGTCCAGATGCTAAAGTCTGGAGGAGACTGCAATGTAGAACAAGAGGCCTTTGAGAGATTTGAAAACTGGGATGGAGACTTTATATTTAATATGTTGCGGAACAGCTAGCCAGTGTAGAGTGAAGGGTAGGTAGGGACTTGATGTCTCAGGCACATTACAAACATCTTATGTTTTTGGGCATTTTGGAGTGTCATCATAAGCTACGTGGCAATAATTGGGTATCTTAAGGGAGGGCATGCTAAAGTTAACCTATATTCTTGAATCCATGGCATAGTGGACTGGTATGTTTGTGATTTTTTAAAAATTCATTCATGGGATGTGGGTGTTGCTGGTTAGGCTAGCATTTATTACCCAGCCCTAATTGCCCTTGAGAAGTTGGTGGTGAGTTGCCTTCTTGAACTGCTGCAGCCCATGTGGTGTAAGTACACCTACAGTGCTGTTAGGTAGGGAGTTCCAGGATTTTGACCCAGTGACAGTGAAGGAACAGCGATATATTTCCAAGTCAGGATTTTGAGTGGCTTGGAGGGCAACTTCCAGGTGGTGGTGTTCCATGTGTCTGCTGCCGTTGTCCTTCTAGATGGTGGTGGTTGTGGGTTTGGAAGGTGCTGCCTAAGGAGCCTTGGTGAATTCCTGCAGTGCATCTTGTATATATGGTATTCACTGCTGCTACTGTGCATTGGTGGTGGAGGGAGTGAATGTTTGTTGATGGGGTACCAATCAAGTGGGCTGTTTTGTTCTGGATGTTGTCAAGCTTCTTGAGCAGTGTTGGAGATGCACTCATCCAGGCAAGTGGAGAAAATTCCATCACATTCCTGACTTGTGCCTTGTGGATGGTGGACAGGCTTTGGGGAGTCAGGAGGTGAGTTACTCGCTGCAGAATACCTAGCATTTGACCTGCTCTTGTAGCCATAGTATTTATATGGCTAGTCCAGGTCATTTTCTGGTCAGTGGTAAACCCCCAGGATGTTGATAGTGGGGGAAATCAGCGATGGTAATGCCATTGAATGTCATGGGACGATGGATAGATCCTCCCTTGTTAGAGATGGTCATTGCCTGGCACTTGTGTGGCGCGAATGTTACTTGTCACTTTGTCAGCCCAAGCCTGGATTTTGTCCAGGCCTTGCTGCTTTTGGACGTGGACTGCTTCTATACCTGAGGAGTCGTTAATGGTGCTGAACATTGTGCAATCATCAGCAGACATCTCCACTTCAGACCTAATGATGGAAGGAAGGTCATTGATGAAGCAGCTGAAGATGGTTGGGCTGAGGAAACTACCCTGAGGAACGCCTGCCGTGATGTCCTGGAACGGAGGTGATTGACCTCCAACAACCACAACCATGTTCCTTTGCGCTAGGTATGATTCCAACCAGCGGAGCATTTTCCCCTGATTCCCATTGACTCTAGTTTTGCTAGGGCTCCTTGACGTCACACTTGGTCAAATGCTGCCTTGATGTCAAGGACAGTCACTCTCCCCTCACCTCTGGAGTCCAACTCTTATGTCCATGTTTGAACCAAGGCTGTAATGAGGTCAGGAGCTGAGTGACCCTGGCAGAACCCAAACTGGGCATCGGTGAGCAGGTTATTGCTAAGCAAGTGCTGCTTGATAGCACTGTTGATAACCCCCTCCATCACTTTACTGATGATGGAGAACAGACTGATGGTGTGCTAATTGGCAGGATTGGATTTGTCTTGCTTTTTGTGTACAGAACATATCTGGGCAATTTTCTAAGTTGCAAGGCAGGTGCCAGTGTTGTAGCTGTACTGGAACAGTTTGGCTGAGAGCACAGAAAGTTCTGGAGCACAAGCCTTCAGTACTATTGCCAGAATGTTGTCAGGGCTTGTAGCCTTTGCAGTATCCAATGCCTTGAACCGTTTCTCGATGTCACGTGGAGTGAATTGAACTGGCTGAAGATTGGCAGCTGTGATGCTGGTGACCTCCGGAAGAGATCGAGATGGATCATCCACTCAGCACTTCTGGCTGAAGATTGTTGTGAATGCTTCTTTTGCACTGATGTGCATAACACCAGATTCGAACACTGAGATCCGAATATTTGCTTAAAGAAATATTTCTGCACCATACCGGGAAACTGGGTTGCATGTCATTTTGTCATCTTCAATAGCAGCACACGATACCGTTTACAGACAGTCATATCAGGCTATCATTGAAATGTAAGTTATATCCCATAGCTTCTTGTGGTACGTTTACTTTCTTCAGTTTGAAGAAGAAAGACTTGGTGACCTCATTCATCTGAAGGATGAAGGGTCAGTCAGTTTGATGTAAGTGCTTACTGAAAAATAACTGGAGTAAGTATTTGCTCTCTTTTGCAACCACTTTAATTGCCTCTGATCTTTTTGAACAATTATTTGGAAACTTTGAGTTTTCCTTCACAGCGATTTGACATGCATCATGAACATTGAAAGTAAGATAATTTCAGATTAGTTGTGCCAGTTAAGGGAAGAGTTATAAGAAAATGTATTCAGAAGTCAAAAGATATGCTAAATCTGTGCTGTTGTTCTTAATATGTATGCAGAAATATACGCATTTTTACCCAGGAAAAGTTGCATGAGCATCCCACATCACGAAGATCAAGCATCGAGTCTGCCATACTGGATTGTGAACATATGGTTCTCTGATTCTGTTGCTAACAACATTATCTTCTTCACCAAAGTTATGCTCAGTGTTTTAACTTTGCTTCTTGTTGTATTTCAGTGAGCTGCAGGAGATTGAGAGAGTACCTCTTTTACCTAGCAAAACAGATTCAGCAGGAATTCCTCCTGTAATTCAAGATTATCAGAATGCTAAAACTGGTCAAGACTTTTACAAGGTAAGAAAATAGCCAGCATTCCAGTTCAAGAGCTGGATAACAACACCAGATTCGAACACTAAGATCCGAATATTCGTTCAAAGAAGTATTTCTGCACCATATTAGAAATTGGGTTGCATGTCATTTTGTCATCTTCGATAACAACACAAGATACTGTTCACTGGCAGTCATATCAGACTATCTTTGAAATGTAAATTATATCCCATAAATTGTTATGGTGCATTAACTTTCTTTGGTTTCAAGAAGAAAGACTTGGTGACCTCATCATTCATTCATCTGAAGGATAAGGGTCAATCAGTTTGACTTAGTCAAGTGCGACCAAACCTGGTAAGATTGGCGGGTTTCCTTCCCTGAAGAATGTCAATGAGCCATCTGGCTTTATATGATTATCTGATAGCTTTTGTGGCAACTTCTTTTCTGGTGCTGTACTGCAAAAGACCAAAATTTACAGTTATTTTTGCAGTGGAATTTGAGTACATGACTTTGGGGTTGCTAATTCATTATCAGCCTTGAATGATGAGCCCTCCATTTTTTCCTGTTTTGTATTATAGCAAGACAGTTTATCTTAGTCACGGTACTGTAAACAAAGAGCTTTCTATTACATGTGGCTTTTTATATTTTGAATAATGAGGTGAGTGTGCTGTACCCAAACATTTAACGAACCTTATCACTTTATCTTAATTGCTGTTATAGGATATGGCAAGCACCGAGAATTCCATACTTGGTCCAGTCCCATCTGAAACTCCCATTCAGTCAGAGCGTTGGGACACAGATACATTCCACGGTTTATGGGATTCTGGAACTGAACCCAAAAATCCTGATTCCAATTATGGTTACAGTGAGCCTTCACCAGTCTCTACCACTTCACTTAACAAACCACCACCGATTCAGAAAACTGTTGATTATGGGCACGGACGTGGTGAGTATGAAATCAACATGAAAAGCATGTATGGTGTGCCTATAATGTTGTAAATAAAGTGCTTTGCAAGAATATTCCAAACAAAATTTGACATCAAACTGCATGTGCTGTTAGGACAGATGACCAAAAGCTTAGTCAAAGAGGTAGATTTTGAGGAACGCTTTAAAGGAAGAGAAAGAGGCACAGAGTTTTAGGGTGGTAATTCTGAAATTTAAGACATCGGCAGCTGAAAGCATGGCCATCAATGGTGTAGCTATAATAATAGGGGTGTGCAGACATATGACGGTTGTAGAACTGGAACAGGTTACAAAGTTTGGGCTGGATGAGGCCATGGAGGGATTTGAAAGCAAGGATGAAAATTTTTAAATTTAGGCATTGCCAGATTAGGACCCAATGTAGATCAGCAAACACAAGTTTGATCAGAGATCAGCACTTGGTGCGAATTTGGTTATGGGCAGCAGAGTTTTGAATGAGCTCATGTTTATGTTAGAATGAGAGAGGCCAGCCAGGAGACCATTGGAATAGTCAAGTCTAGAAATAACAAATACTTCTGGCTGAGAGCTTGGATGCACAAAGTAGCAGATTGATCTATCTGTTGTCTCAGACCTTTACACATGGTTTTCTCAGGAAAGAGATTCTTGGTTTTTTTCCCCTTCTCAAGAATTTGTCATGCACCATTCATTTGCAAAATGGCAGATAGGTGCTTATACAGTGGTTGCTTGAAAAGTGACTGTTGCTTGGGTTGTGTTTCTGATTATTGCACCATTTGGTTTCTATTTTACATTCTCCGACAGCACATCTGAGATTGGAAGCTGCCATGTTGTAGTTGCATAAGCTAGTTTATATGCTACCATTTTGGGTACACTGCATTGGAGCTGTACTTGTCAAATTAATGGATCTTGAGATTATCTTTGTTTTTTTGGGTAAGTTCCAAGCAAATTTTCTGGTCTTCATAATGGGAGCTTTGTTTATTCCATGGAATTTTGTAAATCTGGCCTGATTATTCAGTTGCTTGCGCATCCTTTATGCACACTAGCAACAAATAATTGCAAAGCATTTTGAATGGATCTGAAAAATGAAAGAGGATGTCATGGGGCCTTGTTTTGGAGAATAGTTAAAAAGAGACTTAAGAAATCTTGATCTTACAATTTTGTAACTGAAACTCAATATAGATGCAACTAAGAATCCACAATATAAATTTAAAAAGAATGATTGTGGACAAAATACAGATTACAAAAAATACCATTCTGTGAAACATTAACAGCTGGGAGTAGATTTGTTCTTGTCCATTGTGACAGCTTTTTACTGTTGCTTCGAGTTGATCAAGGTGATTTATTTGGCCTGTCCTATGATTTGATTTACTTTTCATGTTCTGTTTTCTTTCTGCCCCTGTTAAATCTGTAATTTGTAGCTACCATCTGAAAATTAATATGTTGAGATATTGGAAATCTGCAACGTAACTAGTTTGGAAACCAAAATGCAAAATTAATGTAAAGAGAAGTACGGCAGAAAATGCAGCAAATTGCTTGTATGCAAAAATTGCATATACTGCATAAATTTCCTAAACAAAAGTGACCACTCTGACCTGTTGGCCCTTATTCCCTGTTGTTGACGTAGTGTTTGAGGGGCAACGTTTATGCTTGTTGTGCTCATTTATAGAAAGAGCATTCCATTAAATGAATTTTTTGCTCTCACCCATAACAACACATTTATTCAGGTGGTAGTAAGTTAAGCTTTAATAATTTAATAACGTTTAACATGTGAAGTTGAGGTTAATAATGTTAAGAAATCTGTGCTTTAGAATTCAAATGTAGCGAACCATATTGTTACGTTTGGAATGTTGTACAAATCAGGTCGCTGTTCTTGTGAAATATTGTTGCCATTTTTGTGAGCTAGAAATAATTTAAAGGCTTAGCACTGCTTCAGTGTAGGAAGTAAGAATTGCCCGAAAAGTTTGAATTTCCAATGGACAATTCCCCTGCTCCCCAGGACCCTCCGAAAATGCCTCCAACTCTGAGTTATGTCATGAACACTTCAATCACAGAAAATCGTTCATCTTAAAGGATTTAGGACATTCTGGAAGAATTTGTGTTTTAAAAGGCACCTTAAAGGGTTAATGCAGGACTTTGCTATTCCTGGAAAAAGCACCCTTTTACAAGAACGGGTAATTAAGCAATTGAAAAAAAACTGGCAGCCTCTTGATTCAAGGGAAAGGGGGTCACATGGGTTTTATGGCTCTGAAAAAAACATGCCTGGAAGACTGGGTTTTGGTTTTGCTTTGGGAAAAGAAGGACCAACTGCTTGAGAAGGAAGACAGCAGCCTTTTGCAGCCCAGAGCTAGTCCACGGCCAGAAGTAAATATAAGCTGCTCCTGAGATGCTCTACACGCTGGAATAGAATACCCTTGAGTACTCCATGAGGCCGCCTGAAGAGCAGTGCCAGAGTCATTGATTGTTTCGCAGATCAGTGCTGAGAGACCAACTGTATTACCCGGAAACCATTTCAAGAATTCCACCATCTATCCTTTGCCTTTGAACCATTGACTTTTAATCTTTTAATCTTTGGCCAAATTCTTCCATTTCTGTTTTCATTTTAATTGGGGGTGTGTGTGTGTGTGTCAGTCACACTTAAAGTATCTTGAAAGAGTAATTAGTATAATTTCATATTCCATACCGTATGTTGATAAGGTTTGCCTTTCTATTTGATAAAACTGGTTTCATAATAAACTAATAAGTTTGTTGTTTTTTGAAAGAGGCCTGGTTAAAGTCTCTTATTCTGGATGATAGTGAAAGTAAATAATTGACCATTTTGGTCAGTATATTATTCTTTTTTTAACTGATGATATAACCAGTGGGGCTAGATTAACTGTGCACTCCTCCCATCTTGGTCGTAACATAGATTGGGGGCTCTTGTGGGAGTTGAAACACAAACAGGTGATTGGACGGGAAATAATAATAATTGATTTTAAAAAAAGGATAAAAAGACAGATACCAGGTTTCATACATTAGTGAACCAAAATGGAAGTTACTAAGACTTTTCTAGAGATGGAAGACTTAATCCTGACTGGTTTACATAAAGTATCCAAGACTAAGCTAATGGAATTGTCAGATAAGTTGGAGTTAGAATTAACCATACGGCCGAGGAAAACCGCCGTAGTTGAGATAATCGTGCAGCATTTGAAATTGGATGAGACCACGTTCTCCAGGGGGTGAGTCAACTGAATTGGCTAGGTTTCAGTTGCAAATGAAAAAACTTGTATTGGAGGCAAAAGAAAAAGAGAGATGAAAATCATTGAATTCGAAAAAGCAAGAGAAACAGATTGGAAATTAGAAAACTTGACCTCCAGAGAGAGAAGTTAACAATGGAGGAAAGAGAGAAGAAGTGAGTAAGGGAATACCACTGGAATTAAAAAGAGTGGCCTCAGATGCTAAGGAAGGTTCTGATGTTGAAAAAAACCACCTCCAGCCCAAAGCGCAGTGGGTTGGGGGGTTGGGGAATGTTTAATTTTGTACAAGCCCTCCGAAAGTTTGAGGAAAAGGATGTGGAGGTATTCTTTATTTCATTTGAAAAGGCAGCTTAACAAATGAAGTGACGAAAAAAAACCTGGACATTGCTCTTACAGAATAGGTTGGTGGGTAGAGGGTTATGCATCACTTTCAGAAAAGCTTTCTGTGGATCATGATACTGTAAAAAAGACTATTCTCAGTGTGTAAGAGTTGGTCCCTGAGGCATGTAGGCAGAAATTGTGAAACGTTAAGGAAATAACCTGGGCATATCTATACTGAATTTGAGAGGGGTAAAGCAAAGTAATTTTGACCGTTGGATACGGGCATTAAAAGTAGGGACAAACGTGTGAGACTCTTAGGGAAATAATTCTGGAAGAATTTAAAAGTTCACTTCCTCCAGTACTTAGAACCCATTTTAAAGACCAGAGGGTTGCAACAGCTAAGCAAGCAGCATAAATGGTTGACAATTATAAGCTGGTCCATAAATCCAAACCCTTTTTCCGTCACCCCTGCAAACCCGAGAAGGATAGAAGGTGGGAAGGTGAAAGGAAGAGAAGTAGCCAGGGAAGAGAAGCGACAGCTGAGAATTCCCAGGAAACGCCTCCTCAGACCAGAAAGGAAGGTGTTGAGGGTGGACATGATATTCGGAGACCTAAGTGTTTCCATTATTACAAGGTAGAGCACGTTTGTGCAGATTGCTGGAAGTTGCACTGGAAATCCATGGGACTTATTGGGAGACTTGAGGGCAATTCAGGGAAAGGAGCCCTGAATGAAAATACAACAGATCAAGCTGTAGCACTAACTACAGCTGTGAAACCAAGGGTGAACACTGCTGTGAATTCAGGAGAGGTGAATGAGATGTGAGAGTTATAAAAAAATCTTATCAAGAGGAAAAGTAACCCTTATCCCTCAAACTAGACAGCTAAATCTATAATCATATTAAGAGATACGGGAGCCATTCAAACACTTTTGCTGGGGAAAGGCATAAATTTTCCCCCAGAAAGCGCATTTAAAAGCCAAAGTTTTAATGAATGGTATTGGCAGGACGTATAATGTACTGGGTTCACTCGGAGTGTGACCTAATGTCAAGGTCAGTGACTGTAGGGGTTGTTCAGAAGTTACCCATAGAAGGCTATAGGCCAAGTGCTGGTAAATGGAATTAGGTAGGTCGGTCAGGTGTTTTTCATGTGTCGGTGCAGACTCGATGGGCCGAAGGGCTTCTTCTGCACTGTGTACTTCTGTGATTTACTCTTGGGAAATGATTTAGCCAGAGCAAAGTTATTAGCTTCTCCCATTGTTGTGTCACAGCCAGTGGTAAATGCTGAGTTGTTCAAATCCCAAAGGGATTTTGAAACAACTGCCACAACTTGTTTTGCAATTTATATAAATTTCTAGATGTGTGCCTTGAATTCAGTAGTAATAAGACCACCGAGCCTTATTGGTTTTTACAAAACTAGATTAAACATTTACTAATAAGAGAAATATTTTAAATACATACATAGACCTACAAATTACTAATATGATAACTTCTAAATCCCCTAATCAATCTAACTCCCAGATACACTTTCGTTAAGGCAACTGTAAAACACACAGATTTTAATAGACCCAGGCAAAGTGAGACACAATACCCTGAACCAGTGGAATTCAGAGTGAGCTTTCTTAATTTCAGCTCTTTGAAAACAGCAGCTTGAGAAATAGATGCTGAAGGCTTTTCACACTTGTTAGATCTTAAAAATGTCAACCCTTACACACAGACTTTGCTCCATTATACATATTTTCTCCTTTGAATGCGAATTTCCATTGTTTCACTGTGTCTTTGGACTTTACCTGTCTGATAATAAATTATCATAGTACTAATTTAACCAGTAACCTTTGGGGAAAATAAACACACTGTTTCTTAACTTCACCTGGCTTGGTGTAATATTTCACTCCCTCTTTTGGAAACAATCTAGCCTGTGGTTTTTTAAATTTGCAAATGTCCTTTTACACCTTACATTCTAAATTTCCCCCATGTTTACTATCAAAGCCTTCAGACCAGCTGCCTTTAATCAAATTAAGTCTCTCACACACAGACACTCACAGACAAATATACCACTATTTTACAATAAATTTCAATAACATTATTATATCTTCCTGACACCCATAATTATGGAAAGCCCAAGTGAGACTAAAGAGGCAGAGCAGTTACAGAAAGGGTTCTGGGAATCTTTCCTTCGTGTGTGATGATCCGAATCCTTCATCGGATGTCAAAGTGATACCACAGACAGACATTTGGCTAACTGAAACTTTCTTTAAGGACTTAGATAATCCAAAAGAGATGTTTAATAAATCCTCTCTAGTTGAGGCTCAACAAGCCGATCTGGAGTTAAGATAACACAATCTGCCCAAACTGAAGCTGAGGCTGAGGAAGTTCCAGAATGTTATGTTAAAAATGGAATTCTAATGAGGAAGTGGAGACCTTCTCACAGAACTGCAGAGGAAGAGTAGACCATTGTTCATCAGACAGTGGTACCGCCCAAATATCGTAAAGAGATATTAAGAATAGCCAATGAAATTCCTATGGCAGGACATGTAGGGATACGGAAAACTTGAGCGGATAAGCCAACATTTTCACTGGCCAGGTCTTCACAAGGACGTGGTGCAGTTTTGTAAAACATGCCAGATAGGAAAACCACAACATACAGTCAAACTGACACCCTTAATTCCCATACCAGTTTTTGAGGAGCCGTTTAGTAGGGTGTTAGTAGACTGTGGGACCGTTAGTTAAAATGAAAGCAGGACACCAGTATATCCTTATCATTATGGATATGACAACCCAATTTCCAGAGGCCATCCCTTTAAGATCAGTAGAGAAGCTAACGCAATTTTTTACTCTATGGATTACCAGTGAAGAGCCAGTCGGATCAAGGTCCAAATTTTATATCTAAAATTTTTCAAAACATTATGAGTAGTTTGGGTATAAAACAGTTGAAGTCTACAGCATATCAACCACAGCCATGGAGCTTTGGAGAGAGGTACCATCAAACTCTCAAAACAATGATTAAAGCATATTGCCATGAATATCCCGATGATTGAGACAAAGGGCTGGAATTTCTTTTATTTGCTACCCGAGATTCACCAAATGAATCTGCTGATTTTTGCCCTTTTTCATTAATTTATGGACATGAGGTAAGAGGTCCTCTGAAGTTAATCAAAGAAAAGTTTTTAGGGCAGAAGGGCAAATCCTCTATGTTAGACTGTCCGTGTTCCAGAAATGGCTCACAGGAGCCTGCAAAGTGGCTCAAGAACACCTCAAAGTTTCTCAAGCAAACATGAAGGAATGGGCAGATAAGCAAGCTGTGACCCAAACATTACAACCAGGGGATGAAGTGCTGGTGTTTTGCCATTACAGGGGGAGCATCTGAAAGCATGGTTCAGTGGTCCATACAAGGTAATAAGAGGGTTGGTGAAGTAAATTATTGGATAAACACCCCAGATTGTAGGAAAAAGAATGGGCGATGTCATGTCATATGTTAAAACAATACTATCGTAGAGGGGAGGATAAGAAGGAGCAGTTATGTCAAAGTAAGCACAGTGGAGCACTGAAGAGACAGAGAGTGTAAGGCAGAAGGAGACTTAGACAGTTCCCAAATCGAACCTCCTACTATCCGTTTAGCTAACACTGAAATAGTAGGACAGTTAGACACCATATTTTCATACTTATAGAGTCAGGACAATGAGAGGACCTAGTGAGGTTACTCAGAATTTAAAGGGATCTGTAGGGACAAACCAGATGTACAACCTTAGCCATACATTATGTGGATGTAGGAGATTCCCCTCCTATAAAATGGCATTCTTATCGTTTAGGGCCAGAGAAACAGGCTCAGGTGAAAGCAGAGATCCAGCACAAGTTAGAAAATCACCTCCAAAGCTGCTCAAGTTCCCCTGTTGTGTTCATGCCTAAACCAGATGGTTTGACCAAATTCTGCATAGACTACAGATAGGTGAATGCAGTAACAAAAGCAGATTCCTACCCAATCCCTCACTTGGAAGACTGTATTGACAGAGTTGGCAGTGCTATGTTTCTTACCAAAATAAGTCTGTTAAAAGGATATTAGCAGGTTCCTTCCGAGCTATAGAAATCTGTCTTTTTCATGCCAGACAGTCTTTTACAATGCCAAGTGATGCCATTCAGCAACTTTTCAGGGGCTAATGAACCAAGTGGCGGCTGGTGTTCCTAACTGTGTGGTTTATCTTGATGATGTACTGATATGTACTGACACTTGGAAACACCACCTGAAACAGCGAGAAGCTTTGTTTAAAAAAACTAAAGTCACCTGATCTGGTATTAAACCTTGCCAAAATGGAATTCATAAAAGTGCGAGTAACTTATCTAGGGCATATAGTAGGGCAGGAACAAATGTTGCCAAGAACAGCGAAAGTACAAGCGTTGGTGGAGTTCCCTGCCCTGAAAACTAAGTGGGAGATCATGAGGTTTTTGGGGATGTGTGGGTTTTACTGAAAATTAGCACTGGATGTCATCACTATAGCTGCTCCACTGATGGACTTGTTACAAAATAAAGCCGATGTAGTGTGGACGAGAGAGTGCCAAACATTTTTTGAAAGGCTGAAATCAATTTCGATCAATGAACTAGTGTTGGCTGCTCCAAGTTTCATTAAACCCTTCAATGTAGCAGTTGATGCTAGTGACCTAGGGGTAAATGCAGCCCTGTTACAAGATGATGAATTAGGCATAGAAAGGCCAGTGGGATACCTTTCCAAAAAGCTGAATCGACACCAAATAAGATACTCCACAGTGGAGAAGGAAACCCTGTGTTTGCTATTAGCTCGGAAACATTTTGACGTGCATGTCCGCCATGAAGACAGACAGATAGTATATACTGATCATAACCCCTTAACTTTTGTGGACAAATTTTAAAACCAGAATACCAGGCTATTTTGGTGGAGTTTATTATTACGGCCTTATCACTTAGATTGTCCACTGTCAAGAAGTTATAATAATGTCTATAATGTTATTGGAAATTATTTTAAAATAGAATTTAGTCGTGTCTGTGGCTGTGTGAGTTTGTGTTTTAATTGTAGGTTTGAAATGTTAATTAGGTAAAAATGGGGGAAGTTTGCATCTTTCCTTTAAACAATCAGTGTAGCTTGGATTCAAAGGGAGGGAGTGAAATATTACACCTAACCAGGTGAAGCTCAGAAACATGTGTTTGTTTATTTTTCCCAAGGATTACTAATAAAGTGGGTATTATGAAACGGTCTTTTTATTAGAAGAGGTAAAATTCAAAACACATAGTGATACAATGAAAATTTACATTCAAAGAGGAAAATATGTATAAAGGAAGAGAAGGCTGTTGGTAAAATGGACAGGGATTTTAAGATCTAAAGCCTCCAGCCTGTTAGCCTCAAGCCCCTGTCTGCAAGGACCCAGAGCTGAAAGAAACTAATTTTGAATGCGACTGTCCAGAGTGTGCTTTGCCGGCGGTCTGTATAAATCTGTGTGTTTTACTGTTACCTTAATGGAAGTGTAACTGAGAGTCAGGTTAATTAGGGGATTTTTTAAGAAGTTATTGTCGTAGTAATTTGTAGACATATGTATGTGCTTACAATCTTTTAATTAATAAATGTTTAGTTTTATAAAAACCTCTTGAAACTCGGTCTTATAACTGAATTCAAAGACTGCACCTCGAAACGTACAAATTGCAAAAATTGGTTATGACAGTTGTCTCAAGCTTCCCTCTGGGATTTGAACAACTCAGCATTTATCATCGGCTGTGTCATAGTATCCACAGTGTGGGGGAAAACAATATAATTGCTGATGCTTTGCCGAGAATTTAACTTCACCTTAAGTTTGCTAAAGACCAAAATGAAACAAAGAGTAACTGTATTAGCTTTGTATAAAAAGTGAATGAATGAGTGTGGGTGTGTGTTAGTATTTTTTCTTTGTTTTATTAAACTTTGTAAGGAGACACATATAAGTATGGTGTTTTATTTCCCCAAGGCGGGAATTGTCATGAACACTTAATCACAAAAAATGGTTAATCTCCAAGGACTTAAGACATTCTGGAAGAATTTGTGTTTTAAAGGACACTGCCACTTCAAAGGTTAAGATTACTATTCTTGGAAAAAGTATCCTTTACAAGAAAGGGTAATTAAACAGGTGAAAAAAACTGTCAAACTCTTGACCCAGGTGAACTGTGTACAAAGGGAGTCACATGGGTTTTATGGCTCTGAAAGAAAAGCATGCCTGGAAGACTTTGTTTTAAAATTGGGTTTTGGTTTGGGAAGAGAAGGACCAACTGCTTGAGAAGGAAGACAGCAGCCTTTTGCACTCCAGAGCCAGTCCACAGCCAGAAGTGAATATAAGCTGCTCTTGAGTTGCTCTATGTGCTGTAATAGAGTACCCTTGAATATTCCATGAGGCCGCCTGAAAAGTAGTGCCAGAGTCATTGATTGTTTTGCAGATCAGTGCTGAGAGACCAACCGTTTAACCTGGACGCCATTTCGAGAACTCTACTGTCTATCCTTTGCCTTTGAACAGTTGACTTTTAACCTTTGGCCAAATTTCCCCATTTCTATTCCATGCTGTATGTTGATAAGCTTTACTTTTCTATTTGACAAAACAGGTTTCATAATAGACTAATAAGTTTATTGTTTATTGAGAGAAGCCTGGTTAAAATCTCTTTCCTTCTGGGTAACAGTAGTGGAGGTAAATAATTGGCCATTTTGGTGAGTATACTAAACTTTTATACTAATGGGACAACCTATGGAGTAGTGGGGCTAGATCAACAGTACATTCCTCCCAGCCCGGTCGTAACAGTTAGAGTCAGAGACTTCAGACTGTTCAGACTTATTTACATAAATAGTTACCCAGGAAATATTAGACTGAGAAATCCTAGTTTAACTCCTGGGTAGCTATACAACTGACCATGTTCTCCGACCCCCCCTCACCCCTCCTGACTTCGCATGGCCCAACCTGACTATCCCCCATCACCCTACTCCCCTGGACACACCATCTCTCCCCAACCTAACCTCACCATCCTACCTAGCTACCCCTACCAACTTAAGTCACCCACTCTACCCTACCCCCTTAGACCTTTACCAAACACACCTTACCCACTTACTTACTTATCTCCCTAACCCACTGAAAAACTGTTTAAATCACCCAAGCTTTTCGGTGTGTTAGTGAATACTTAACCAGAATATGGCAGCTAGTGCTGTATAAAGGAAACTTGGCTTCTGCACGGATTCTCTTTGCTGATGTCTCCAAGGTTTCTTGTGTTGACTGAGTTCTGCACAGTCCTTCAATTGGAAGATTGACCCTGACTGGAAGAATTGGACCCATGTGCAACTCTGAGAAGTTCGCTCTGAATAATCTCTTCAAAGCAGAAAGGCCTTTGCTTATCATGTTTCTTGTAGCTTTTCCCCTATCAGCAGCCCTTTTGTTGTCCTTTGCGTTATCTGTATGACTTGGATGTGTAGGTAATGTGTCCAGACTACAGCACTGTGCAGTTTCAATGCGATACCTGGGATTTTAATTCACATGGCTCAGTAATGTAACCTCAGCAGAAAGGAAGAAATTCTTCGAGTGTAAATATATTGACAAGCTCACTGTAACTTTTTGGGGATGCTTAGGTGACAGAGCTCCATGCATCTATTGTTGGCAGCACTGCTTTAATCTAATCATGCCTATATCTGGTCTGTATCAAGTGAGTGAATAGCTCAGACTGAATATTTTACTTTGTAGGTTAATTCTTTTCCCCCCATTTGATGTCAAGTTCCCGAACCAAAGCCTGTTTTTTCAGGCGAGAAAAGCTCAGATTTACTAGTTACTGTAATGAGATTGTGTAAATGTGTGGAGATCTGATGAAATGAAAAGCTGCAAAATTCTCTGTTGAAGATTTGGTGGTCTAGATTTCATTTTCAAGGAATGTACTTTTAAGTTAATTTTGTTTTTTAAAAAAAATATATGATTTTTTTATTTCCAGACGTGGGAGGTGGAAGGATTGAACAGATCCCTTATGGTGAGCGAGTTTCTCTCGGTCCTGAGCCAGTACGAGAACGGATGTATGATAAAGGTAATGCAAATTGCATTAATTTGGTGCTTTTCATGACGTTTAGCATTTTACAGCAAGTGAAGTTCAAGGTTAATTGTTCATTCGATTTTAGTAACTATATTTTTCAAAGTTCATTTTTTAAAAATTGATCAAGATGAATTGGTTGTTTATTGTACATGTGGACTTTGTATGTGGAAACTTCATTTGGATACATTTAGAAGTACATTACATTTTTCCACTTCATTTAATTCTCAAGTACCTATTACAAAAGCACAATTAACTTTTGGATAAGAGTAAATTTGTTTTTGTTGGAAAGAAAACAAATGGAATTGATTTTTCTCTAAAGGGAATACTTTTCTCGGTTTACGGATTTTCAATATATTCCTGTAGGGTATCCTTCAATATCAGAACACCTTTGGCTCTTTAGAATTTAGTTGTCCTAGCATAATTCAAACAGCAAGTTAAGATTATGGGGTAGGTTTTTGTTCCCGATACTCAGCTGTTTAGTGCTTAGTAGAAGACAAGAGCAAACAAGCTGGAAATGGTGTTAACTTGAGACAACCCTTGTAATGTGGCAGATTGTTTCTTCACTAATGATAACAGTCCAGAACGCATGTGTTTTCCAATGTTTGAGCACTTAGGCACACTTGATGTTACTCCAGTTCATTGGCCATTAAAAGAAAAAACCCTCACAGGACCCCTGTAAACAATATTCTTTGAAAAAAAGCTAATTACTAACTATATGGAAGTGATCCATGGGTAAAACACTTGCTGTTGGCAATAGTTATGCAAACAAATGTCTTCTGCTTTAAATGGTCAGAACCATGATAAGGGTGGGCGATGGCTAAGTGGCATTGTCGCTGGACTAGTAATCCAGAGACAATGCTCTGGGTACTGGGTTTGAATCCTGCCACAGCAGATGGTGGAATTTGAATTCAATAAAAATCTGGAATTAAAAGTCTAACGATGACCATGGAACCATTGTCGATTGTTGGTTCACTGATGCCCTTTAGGGAAGGACTCTTACATGCCCTCTGAAATGGCCTAGCAAGCCACTCAGTTGTAACAAACTGCTATAAAGTCACAAAAAAGGAATGAAACCGGACAGACCATCGGGCGTCGACCCAAGCACCAGAAACGACATCGGCAATTTCAGCCCCGCCGACCCTGCAAAGTCCTCCTTACTAACATCTCACAGAAGCATACCTTACTGATAATGTCCCAGACAGCACCATCACCATCCTTGGATATGTCCTGTCCCACCGGCAGGACAGACCCAGCAGAGGTGGCGGCACAGTGGTATACAGTTGGGAGGGAGTTGTCCTGGGAGTCCTCAATATCGACTCCAGACCCCATGAAGTCTCATGGTATCAGGTCAAACATGGGCAAAGAAACCTCCTGCTGATTACCATGTACCACCCTCCCTCAGCTGATGAATCAGTGCTCCTCCATGTTGAACACCACTTGGAAGAAACACTGAGGGTGGCAAGGGCACAGAATGTACTCTGGGTGGGGGGATTTCAATGTCCATCACCAAAAGTGGCTCGGTAGCACCACTACTGAGCTGGCTGAGCCCTAAATGACATAGCTGCTAGACTGGGTCTGTGGCAGGTGGTGAAGGAACCAACAAGAGGGAAAAACATACTTGACCTCATCCTCACCATCCTGCCTGCTGCAGATGCATCTGTGATAGTATTGGTAGGAGTGACCACCGCACAGTCATTGTGGAGA
This sequence comes from Cetorhinus maximus, assembly GCF_964194155.1. Taxonomy (NCBI): domain Eukaryota; kingdom Metazoa; phylum Chordata; class Chondrichthyes; order Lamniformes; family Cetorhinidae; genus Cetorhinus; species Cetorhinus maximus. The sequence goes on from NC_135896.1 coordinate 14,830,214, forward strand.
CAAAGTCCCGCCTTCACATTGAGGATACACTCCATTGTGATGTGTGGCACTACCACTGTGCTAAATGGGATAGATTTCGAACAGATCTAGCAACTCAAGACTGGGCATCCATGAGGCTGTGGGCCATCAGCAGCAGCAGAATTGTACTCAAACAAAATCTGTAACCTCATGGCCCGGCATATTCCCACTCTACCATTACCATCAAGCCAGGGGATTAACCCTGATTCATTGAAGAGTGCAGGAGGGCGTGCCAGGAGCAGCAACAGACATACCTAAAAATGAGGTGTCCACCTGGTGAAGCTGTAACACAGGACTACTTGCATGCCAAACAGCATAAGCAGCATGTGATAGACAGGGGTAAGCCATCCCACAGCCAATGGATCAGATCTAAGCTCTGCAGTCCTGCCACATCCGGTTTTGAATGGTGGTAGACAATTAAACAACTCATTGGAGGAAGAGGCTCCACAAAGATCCCCGTCCTCAATGGTGGAAGAGCCTAGCACGTCAGTGCAAAAGGTAAGGCATTTGCTACAATTTTCAGTCAGAAGTGATCCATCTCGGCCTCCTCCTCCGGAGGCACCCGGCATCAGAGATGCCAGTCTTTAGCTAATTCGATTCACCCCACGTGATATCGCGAAACGGCTGAAGGCACTGGATACTACAAAGGCTATGGGCCCTGACAATATTCCGGCAAAAGCACTGAAGACTTACGCTTCGTAACTTGCTGCGCCCCTAACCAAGCTGTTCCAGTACAGCTACAACACTGGCATCTACCCGGCTATGTGGAAAATTGCCCAGGTATGTCATGTACACAAAAACAGGACAAATCCAACCTGGCCAATTACTGCCCCATCAGTCTACCCTTCATCATCAGTAAAGTAATGGAAGGGGTCATCAACAGTGCTATCAAGCGGCACTTGCTTAGCAATAACCTGCTCACTGATGCCCAGTTTGGGCTCTGCCAGGGCCACTCAGCTCCTGACCTCGTTACAGCCTTGGTTCAAATATAGACAAAAGAGCTGAGCTCCCGAGGTGAGGTGAGAGTGATTGCCCTTGACATCATAGTTGCATTTGAAAGAGTGTGGCATCAAGGAACCTGAGCAAAACTGGAGTCAGTGGGAATCGGGGAAAACTCTCCACTGGTTGGAATCACACCTAGCACAAAGAAAGATAGTTGTGGTTGTTGGAGGTCAGTCATCTCACCTCCAGGACATCACTGCAGAAGTTTCTCAGGGTAGTGTCCTCGGCCCAGCCATCTTCAGCTTCTTCATCAATGACCTTCCTTCCATCATAAGGTCAGAAGTGGGGATGTTCGCTGATGTTTACACGATGTTCACACCATTTGTGACTCCTCAGATACTGAACCAGTCCAAGTTCAAATGTAGCAAGACCTGGACAATATCCAGGCTTTGGCTGACAAGTGGCAAGTAACATTCACGCCACACAAGTGTCAGGTGATGACCATCTCCAACAACAGAGAATCCAAGCATCACCCCTTGATGTTCAAATGCATTACCATCACTGAATCTCCCACTACCAACACTTGGTGGGGGGGCGGTTACCATTGACCATAAACTGAACTGGACTAGCCATATAAATACTGTGGCTACAAGAGCAGGCCAGAAGCTAGGAATCATGCAACGAGTAACCCACCTCCTGACTCCCCAAAGCCTGTCCACCATCTACAAGGCACAATTCAGGAGTGTAATGGAATACTCCCCACTTGTCTGAATGAGTGTAGCTGCCACAACACTCAAGAAGCTTAACAAGGTCCAGGACAAAGCAGCCCGCTTGATTGGCATCACATCCACAAACATTCATTCCCTCCACCACCAACACACAGCAGCAGCAGTGTGTACCATCTACAAGATGCACTGAAGGAATTCACCAAGGCTCCTTCGACAGCATCTTCCAAACCCATGACCACTTGCATCTAAAAGGGCAAAGGCAGCGGATAGATGGGAACACCACCACCTGGAAGTTCCCCTCCAAGTCACTCACCATCTTGACTTGGAAATATATCACCGTTCCTTCACTGTCGCTGGGTCAAAATCCCTGAAACTCCCTTCCTAACAGCTCTGTGCGTGTACCTACACCACATGGAGTGCAGCGGTTCAAGAAGGAAGCTCGGCACCCCCTTCTCAAGGGCAATAAATGCTGGCCCAGCCAGCGAAGCCCACATCACATGAATGAATAAAAAAAATCATTTGCTGACACTTGTTAACAGAATCTAACTACAAACCGCAATCAACTAATGGTCAACTCTTTCATGCAATCAAGCTTATTAATTCTTGCCATTTGACCCAATGATGTCATCAGTGCTCATAACTTTAAATGAAAAGAAATAGAGAAATTCACTCAGACTAAATTAGTCAGTCTTCAGGCCTCCCGTAAAAGTGTTCTCCCCATTTAGATTCTCTAGGTCCTCGAGATCGTTATGGAGACAGAGATCCATTTCTGGAACGAAGAGATCCATTTTTGGACCGCAGAGACTATGATAGAGACCGTGATCTATATAGGGACAGATCGATGGGTGATTTCGAGAGGGAAGGATTTGAACGTGAACGATTTGGGCGTGAGGACAGGTAAGCATTGGACTTGTATTAAAATGCCATCATACAGAATGAAGAATTAACATGCTGAAACAATGTTTCTGCTTTGTTTACAATGGCAGCCAAGATGCAACATCAAAGTTCCCTTATATTATTCATACAGCTGTAAACCATAAGCTAATGGCACAACATCTCACCACATAATTTCTGTAGTGAAACATTGCATCATTAATATATGTTCATCTTTACGGAATACAAATAACAAAACCTGCATTATAGATTTGTTTTAAGTGGTGCACCCATTGGCATCTACCAAAACAGCCTGTGGACTTGAAGCCTGACAATGAAGCAGCTGCAAATTTTTGTACCAAGGGGAGATGCTTTCCGGTTGCCATGTTATGGAGGAACCTGGTTCTCTTCTGTTGTTTGTAAGTAAACAAAATTCTTTCCCCAGCAAATACAAAAGGTAAACCCTTTTTGTGTACTTCACTTGCAGAATGTCTCACGGTCCGTCTGGCCGTTCAAGTGGTTATCACAATTATCAGGACAATAAAGATCATTTCAACCGAGGGGGCTTTGACAGACCACAGTTTGATCGCTTATCTGATCGACCACCATTTGATCACCCACCTAGTGGTTTTGCAGGTATTTGATTTTATGTAATGCACACAATTATTTATGTGCCAGCTACATTACATATTGATAACTTTGCAAATTTGATCATTGCAGCAATGAAATGACTGCTGACATATTCTAAATAGCATCAGGTGATTGAGATGATAACTATATCCAAACTACATCAAATTGTTGCACAATATGCCCATTGCTAGCAGTTCCTGAGAGTATCAGTGGCTTAGATTTCCAGTTGATCTTAGATTGATCTGAGCAGCTTGATTTAAGTATTGTAGGTAAATTTAGTTACGCTGGGAATACCTGTGTGTTGGAATAGAAGAGATTATTTGTATCTGTCCAAATTCCAATGATAAGTCTTCACCCAGCTGCTTATATATGAAAATTACATCTACCAGCTTTAATATAAATCTGTTGAGGTATTGTTTCTGATTTTTAGTCTTAGTTGAGGATTAACAGTTTTCCAACTTTTCTCATAGTACTCAGTTGACATTGGAAAAACAATATATATATCTCCACATTATCCATAACCCGCTGTATTTTAGAGACCTAGATAAATCTAAACTCACAAGAGCATAAGACATAGAAGCAGGAAAAGTCCATATGGCCTGTCAAGCCTACTTCACCATTCAGTGCAATCATGGCTGATTTTGGGCTTAACCTCTACTTTTCCACCTGCTCCCCAAATCCCTTGATTCCCTGAGACACCACAAATCTGCCTATCCCAACTTTAAATGTATCCACAACCCTCTGGGATCGAAAAGTGCAAAGATTCAGAACCCTTTAAGTGAATAGTTTCTTCTCATCTCAGTCCTAAATGATTGACCCCTGATCCTGAGAATGTGCCCCCATGTTTTAGATTCCCCGATCAGTGGAAATAATCTCTCAGCATCTACCCTATCAAGCCTCTTCAGAATCCTATATATTTCAATGAGATCACCTTTCATTCTTCTGAACTCTGGGGAATGTAGGCCCAATTTATTCAGCCTCTCATCATAGGACAACCTCCCCTTATCCCAGGGACCAATTTAGTGAACCTTTCCTGTGCAAGTATATCTTCCCTTAAATATGGAGACTATAATTGCACACAGTACTTTAGCTGTAGCCTCAGCAAAGCTGTTAAATTGTAGCAAGTCCTCTTTATTTCTGTACATCAGCCCCCTTGCAGTCAAGGCCTACATGCTGCTGCCTTTCTAACATATGTGCCACATAAGTGCCAGTGATGACCATATCTCCTTGACATTCAATGGCAATCCATCACTGAATCCCCCACTATCAACATCCTGGGTGTTACCATTGACCAGAAACTTAGACCAGCGTATATATACTGTGGCTACAAGATCAGATCAGAAACTGAATTCTGTGACAAGTAACTTACCTCTGGATTTCTCAAAGCCTGTCCACAATCTACAAGGCACAAGTCAGGAGTGTGGTGGAATGCTGTACACTTCACTGAATGAGTGGAACTCCAACAACACTCAAGAAGTTCGACACCACCCAGGACAAAACTATCTGCTTAATCGGCACCCCATCCACCACCTTAAACATTCACTGTCTCTACCACCGATGCACAGACGCAGCAGTGTGCACCCGATACAGGATGCATTGCAGCAACTTGCCAAGGCTCCTTCAACAACACCTTCTGAACCTGTGACCTCAACCAGCTAGAAGGACAAAGACAGCAGACATTCAGTGGCCTGGGACACCACCACGTGCACCTTCCCCTCCAAGCCACAGGCCATCCTGACTTGGAACTAAAACAAAAACAGAAACAGAAATACCTGGAAAAACTCAGGTCTGGCAGCATCGGCGGAGAAGAGTACAGTTGATGTTTCGAGTCCTCATGACCCTTCAACAGAACTAAGTAAAATTAGGAAAGGGGTGAATATATTTCACCCCTTTCCTAATTTTACTTAGTTCTGTTGAAGGGTCATGAGGACTCGAAACGTCAACTGTACTCTTCTCCGCCGATGCTGCCAGACCTGCTGAGTTTTTCCAGATATTTCTGTTTCTGCTTTTGTTTTGGATTTCCAGCAACTGCAGTTTTTTGTTTTTATCTCTGACTTGGAACTATATTGCTGTTCCTTCACTGCTTTATCAAAATCCTGGAACTCCCTCCCGAACTTTATTATGGATGTACCTACACCCCATGTATTGCATCAGTTCAAGAAGGCTTTCCACTACCTTCTCAAAGGCAATTGCGGATGGGCAGCAAGTGCTGACCTAGCCAATGATGCCCACATCCTGTGAAAGGTTTTTAAAAATCGCCTGCTGCACCTGCATGTTAACTTTGAATTCCTTGTACAAGCATACCCAAGTCTCTCTGAACATAAATATTTACAGGTTTCACACCTTTTAAAAAAATATATTCTGAGAAAAGAGATTTTTTTGTTGAAGCTTTTTGTCTTGCATGCATCAGGACATTTTGCAAGAATACAAATCCAAGGGAAACAACAACTTTATACTGTATGAGATGAGAGTGCTGATTGATTGGCAAGTCGACAGGATGGTGTTGTCTTAGGATCCCCTCTGGACCCCAATCTCTCAAACATTTAAATTGGGTTCCATGAGAAACATGTCTTCGATGGAATGACACCTAACCTCCTACCCCTTGCCTATTTTCAATATGTGGATGATACGTTTGCTATGTTTAAATCCGCAGCTGCATGTAATAATTTCCTTGTGTGTCTTAATGGGCTCCAGCCTGCGCTCAAATTTACCTTTATAATGGAGCAGTCAAATACACTTCCTTTCCTTGATGTACTGGTTGAGAAATTTGCGGGGGTTCTCTTCCATGGTCTACCAAAAGCCATGATCAATATACGCATTGGGCTTCTTACAGTTCCATGTGCTATAAGATCGGCCTTATTGGCAAACTCATAAATAGGGCCTGAACCATTTGCTCACCATGCAAGCTTGATGCTGAAATAGGACGCATCAAAGGCATCCTGTGGGGTAATGGCTGCCCTGATTAAATCATATCATGCTGTATATCACAAAAACTCATGAAAAGCCTAAGGCTGTCACTTTCGGCCTTGAAAAGTGCACAGTCTACCTCCGATTACTCTGGCAGATGAAGCTAGCTGTTTCATGCTGCTACTATGCAGTAACAACATGAGTGGTATTCGCCACTAACAGGATGCTGCCATCAAGCCAAAAAAACGTTCTGCCTATCACACAAATGAGCATTGTGGTATATGAATTTCAGTGCCAGCATGATACTAGATATGTAGGTTGAACATCCCAAAAACTGGCAGATCGAATCAAATAACATGCCTCTCCTGCTGTTCACAATGGACAAGGTACAGACCGTATCCAACCAGCCCATGCTTGCAAAACTCAAAACACACTATCCAACATTAGATTTGATTCCTCAATTGGGCAATATTTACGAAATAATCCTCAGTATAGTCAGAATTATGCTGGCAACCAATTTAAGATTGTCAGTCGGGCTTGCAGTGTGGCGCATTTACGTGCACTGGAAGCTACATATGTTAATACACAGGCCCTGTTTTTTGCAGGCACATTGCGCCTGATTCAACTAAACAAAATACGTGACAGCCATTCGCTGATTCTTTCCTCAGGGCAATGTCTTGACTATTCAGAGTTAAGCTGCCTGGCTTAAATTTCAAACAATGCTCGGCAGTTAACTGTCTCTGGCAACACCTCTACCAATCAGAGTCCACTTGCCAGCCAATCTTCACACTCTTCACATACATCATAAATTTGTTGTTTTCCTTGCGAAATGTTGTGATGAGTGCAAGATAAGTTTTGACAAAAAATGTTTTTTTCCGGCAGTACTCAAGTTCTGTACTACTGAGAAAACATGCTGCTTTTCTATTCTTACAACCAAAGTGAATAACTTCACACTTCCCCATATTATAGTTCATCTGCCATCTTGTTGCCCAGTCACTTAAACAGTAAATATCTCTTTGCAGCCTCTCCATTCCTCCCCACAGCTTAACTTTCCACTTAGCTTGGTATCATCAGCAAACTTAGATATATTATTCTCTGTTTCGTTGTCTAAGTCATTAATATAGATTGTATAGCGTTGAGGCCCAAACATTGATCCTTGCGCACTCCACTAGTCACATTTTTGTTCCATGCGATAAAATCTGGTTCCATTTAGCAGCCTTTACTTTCAAATTCCAGGGGCCTCACTGTTGGTTTTCTCTGTTCTCTTATTGTAACATTATGCTTTTGAAAAATCGGTAACCAAAATTATAAAAAACCTAGATGTGTTATTACCATTCCGTAAACCTGTACATGTACGTTTTGTTCATTTTGCAGTAAGAATCATTTTGCTTTCTTTATCTTAACTGCACCCAAATCTTTGAAGTTTTTAAAAATCTTTATTGGTAAGCTGATATCAGTACTAGTCAAATCTCTTCACTTACCTAAAATTTCAGGCGAAAGACGTGGATATTCTGATGAGAGGATACCTGCATCAGCCCCTCACCCATCACATCCTCCTCCACGTGTTGAAAAGAAGCCAGAGAGTAAAAACGTTGACGATATTCTGAAAATGCCTGGCAGGCAAAGCCGACCTGATAGGGTGAGTTATGCTTGTTTGTCTCTTGTTTACTGCTCTTTGTTGAGCTTTTCCCATTTGTTAGATTATAATTTGAAACTCAAGTGATTCAAGCTTGTGTGGAGTTCACTAGACCTGAGTTGTACTGTTTGAGATATTCTGGAGCTAGGTGTCAAACGTGGCTTATTGATAGCACCCTTGCTTCTGAGACAAAACGTCAGGATTCAAGCCTCACCTTAGCTGCATAATCTTGGTGAAACTTAATACTGAAGCAGTACTACACTGTCAGGGCTGTTGTCTTTTGGATGAGATTTTAAACCAAAGTTCCATTGCCCCCATGTTAGAAGAGCAGAGAGTTTTTCTACTGTCCTGGCTTTGTATTTATTTCTCAACAAACATCTCAAAAACAGATTATATGGTCAATTTCAGTTTTATGTTTGTAGGAACTTGCTATGTGAAAGTTGACTTGTGTTTACCTACATTCAGTTAGATCATAGCTGTAATGTACTTCATCTCCAGTTATCAGTCTTTGTTCCATATCGCTTGATACTGTTCCTAACAAAAACCTGTCCACCTGTATTGCAGGTTGTAATTGTAAGATCCTGCCCTCCTGTTCTGAAATCCCCACCACAGTAAATAGTTTATCTGCATCTACCCTATCAAATCCCTCAATTATTTAAAATACTTGACTAGATCACCTCTCAACATTCTAAACTTAGGGATATGAGTCACTTTTAGGCAGCCTGCCTTTCTAACTTAACCATTTATGCCCTAGAATTATTCAGGTGAATCTGCACAGTACCCTCTGGTCACCATGGCCAGTTCATATTTTCTGAGATTCGGTGCTTAAACCTAAACACTATGCCAAATGAGGCCTGACCAAGGACCTGTACAATTGAAGCATAACTTCCTGATTGTTGAACTCCCCTTGATAAAGGCCAAATATACCATTGGATTTTTAGTGATTTGTATACATTGACACCTGTGCTTTTCCATAGCCCCTAGCCTCTCACAATCAAGAAAATATTCCTTTGCCTTTCTCAAATTCAAAGGATGGCCTCATGCTTCCCTATATTAACTCCATTTGCCTGGTTTTGCCCACTCTCATCTTCTGTCTGTCTGTCTTTTTGTAACTTCTGGTTCCCATCCACACAACTTACTGTGCCTCCTTACTGACATCTGAAATTTGTATAAGGAACACTCTATTCCTTCATCCAAGTCATTGGTATATAATGAAAAGGTATGGCTACAGTATTGATCTAAGAGAAACACTATTTGTCACTTCCTATCAATCAGAATAAAACCTTATTCTCTGTCTCCTATCTCCGGAACAATTACTGATACATTTTAGATCCTTGTCAAACTATCTACAGCCTTTCCAGCTGATCAGACTGTCGTGCTTCTACCTCTTTCCTCTGTTATCCAGCTTTGTGGCACATGGTTTGTTTGATTTCATTTTTACATTTCCAATCATAGCCACAGCATATTTAGCAATGGCTTCTCTTTCCACAATGCACATCACCTCAGAGGTTCCCTAAGGATCTACCCTTAACTTATAAAAAAAAATCTCCAACAACAATTAAAATCTAAAGGAATGTGACTGTATCCTTGTTTAAGTACATTTTCAGTGCCAGAGAGGTTATTTGGCAATAATTGGGACTTAACCACGTCGTTCAAAGGATACTTAGACTGGATTGATTGAATTCATTGTGGAGAATTTAGCCTGTGCCTATAATGGCAATACAAGAACTTCACACTGTTCAATATGATTAAATCAGGAGCCAGACAGGGCCATTTTCACGCAGCTTATGGAGGAGTAGTTCATTTTGAACTGCTGCTTAAGATTTTCACCTTTAGCTGTGCATGTACAACCACCAGACGTTGCTGTTCAATTTGTGTATTCAGTGGCGAGCACTGTTACCTCCTCCATTCGTTTCACATCAAAAGTCTGGCCCAAAAGTTAGTTGCAGTTCAACAAATTTCAATTTGACTTCTTTTAAGGATGAATTTGGTTCACATTTTTGATTGCCTTAAATGCAGTTTCCCTACAGTAAGCAAAAACTGCTCGTACAGATCTTCAGCTGTTACCTACTGCTTCATATGCAATAGATGTCTACTTCTGTATTTAGCAATAGCATTTGATTCTTTGTAGGTTTTAAAAGGGGTATTGATTATTGTGTATTTCATGGCTGAATTCCATTGTATGCAATAGATTAGGATGAGTAGAAAATTTGTCTGACTTGGGTACAACAGTAATATATTTGTGCTAAGAACCAGTTTGCCCTCTGTCCAAATTTGCTTATTTTTGATTAACATATGTGTAATATGTGGATCTGATGATTTAATTTTTGCAGTAACTTACAACATTGCTTTCTTTGTTGTCCATAATATCTTACAGATTGTAGTTATTATGCGAGGACTCCCTGGCAGTGGAAAGACGCATGTTGCTAAACTCATTCGTGTAAGTATCATCTTTTGACCGGTTATTTTAGAGATTACAAATTATTAGGAAAAACTGCATGAAGAGTAGAATAAAAATAAAGTGCTGGAAACACGCAGGTCTGTGGAGAGAAAAAGTCACTGACCTTTCATCAGAACAATGGTTGGAATTTATGCCCAGCATAAAAACATTGGCCCGGAGATCCCTTCGTGAGTCAGTTACTTGGGAGAATGAATACCTCTGTGTCATAAAGACCAGGGAGGAGCCTAGTTGGTTGATGTCAACTGGGAGTGTACGATGGAGTATAACTTGGGAAAATGTGAAATTGTCCATTTTGGCAGGATGAATAAAAAAGAGTCATATCATCTAAACGATGAGATATTGCAGTGCTCTGAGATGCAGAGGGATCTGGGTGTCCTAGTGCATGAATGGTAAAAGGTTAGTATGCAGGTGCAGCAAGTTATTAGCAAATCTAATAGAATGTTATCATTTTTTGCAAGGGGACTTGAATACAAGAGTAGGGAGATTATGCTTCAGTTGTTAGTGAGACCACGTTTGGAGTACTTGGTACCGTATTGGTCTCTTTATTTAAGGAAATATGTAAATGTATTAGAAGCAGTTCAGAAAAGGTTTACTAGATTAATACCTGGAATGGGCGTGTTGTCTTATGAGGAAAGGCTGGACAGGTTAGGCATGTATCTGTTGGAGTTTAGAAGAGTAAGCGGCGACTTGATTGAAACATATAAATCCTGAGGGGCCTTGGCAGGATGGATGTGGAAAGGATGCTTCCTCTTGTGGGAGAATCTAAAACTCGGGGTCACTGTTTCAAAATAAGAGGATGCCCATTTAGGACAGAGTTGAGGAATTTTTTTTTTCTTTTAATGATTGAGGGTTGTGAGACTTCGGAATTCTTCCTCAAAAGGTGGTTGAGGCAGAGTCCTTGAGCACCTTTGAGGCAGAGTCCTTGAGCACCTTTGAGGCAGGGTCCTTGAGCACCTTTGAGGCAGAGTCCTTGGGCACCTTTGAGGCAGAGTCCTTGAGCACCTTTGAGGCAGGGTCCTTGAGCACCTTTGAGGCAGGGTCCTTGAGCACCTTTGAGGCAGAGTCCTTGGGCACCTTTGAGGCAGAGTCCTTGGGCACCTTTGAGGCAGGGTCCTTGGGCACCTTTGAGGCAGAGTCCTTGGGCACCTTTGACGCAGGGTCCTTGAGCACCTTTGAGGCAGAGTCCTTGGGCACCTTTGAGGCAGGGTCCTTGAGCACCTTTGAGGCAGAGTCCTTGAGCAACTTTGAGGCAGAGTCCTTGGGCACCTTTGAGGCAGAGTCCTTGGGCGCCTTTGAGGCAGAGCCTGATAGATCCTTGATAAGGGGCGAAAGGTGCTCGGGAAGTAGGCAGGAACATTATGTTGAGGTCAAGGTTAAAATCAATTGGCCATGATCTTACTGAAAGGCGGAACAGGCTCGAGGGGCCGAATTGCCTACTCCTCCTAATTCATATTTTCATATAGTTTAGCTTAGCATTTCTGGTTAAGAGGAAATGTTAGGCAGCATATCTGCTACTGTTTGTTGTCCAGCAGCTCCTGCTTGGAGGGTGTGTACATGCACATATTCTCTTTGACCGAGCTTAAAGGCACTATATAAATGTAAGTAATTGTCTCGGCATTCATAAAATATGGGTTCATGATTGAGGCTTGTTAGAGAGCTACCTGTACTCCAACAGAGTCAGTACCTGAATTAATGGGGATGAGGGAAAACTGGCAGGAAGTTTTCCTTGATGCTTTGCTTTTTCAAGGCATGATTATGCTGAATTATGAGGTGTGCAGTGGAAGTTTGCATGTGCATATTGTTTAATTACACAGTTGGTGAATGACTTTGCATTAATATTCTTATTGCAGACTTAATTAGGTTTTTTTTAAAAATGTCATGGAATATTTAGAATTTAGCCAGTGATGGTTTAATGTACTAATCGATGGAACAATTTGAACAAAATCTTGACTCTGGTTATCACCAAGTGATGCATTACCAGAGATGTTTTTTATTTCATGGGATGGGACTGTTGCTGGCAAGGCCAGCATTTGTTGCTCATCCCTAATTGCCCTTCTGAAGGTAGTGGTGAGCAGCTGCCATGAATCCCTGCAGCCTATCTGATGTAGGTACATGCACAGTGCTAGTAGGAAGGGAGCTCCAGATTTTTGAACCATTGACAATGAAGGAATGGCAATATATTCCAAGTCATGATGGTGTATGGCTTGGAGTGCTACTTGCAGGTGGGGGTGTTCCCATGTGTTATAGTTATAGGGGCTGTTGGTTTGATAGTTGCTGTTGAAGGAGGTACAGTGAGTTGCTGCAGTGCACCTTGTAAATGGTACAACCATCTACCACTGTGCACTGGTGGTGGAGGAAGTGAATGTTTAAGCTGGCAGATGGGGTGCTGATCAAGCAGGCTGCTTTTTCCTGGATAGTTTTGAGTATCTTCAGTGTAGCTGGAGCTGCACTCATCCAGTCAAGTGGAGAGTATTCCATCACACTCTTGATGTTTGCATTGTAGATGGTGGATAGGCTTTGAGGAGTCAAGAAGTGAGCTACTTGCTGCAGAATTTCAAGCTTCTGACCTGCTTTGTAGCCACAGTATTTACCTGGCTGGTTTAGTTCAGTTTCTAGTCAATGGTAACTTCCAAGATATTGATGGCGGGGGATTCAGTGATGGTTCTACCATTGAATGTCAAGGAGAGATGCTTAGATTCTCTCCTGTTGGAGATGGTCATTGCCTGGCATTTGTGTGGCGTGAATGTTACTTGCCACTAATCAGCCTGGATGTTGTCCAGCTCTTGCTGCACATGGGGAGGGACTGTCCCATTATCTGAGGAGTTGTGAATGATACTGAACGTTGTACAATCATCAGCAAACACTTCTACTTCTGACCTTTATGATGGAGGGAAGGTCTTTGATGAAGCAGTTGAAGATGGTTGGGCCTAGGGCACCACCCTGAGGAACTCCTGCAGCTGTGCCCTGCAGCTGAGATAGTTGACCTCCAGCAACCACAAACGTTTTCCTTTGTGCTAAGATTGATTCCAACCAGTAGAGAGTTTTCTCTCTGATTCTCATTGACTTCAGTTTTCCTAGTGCCCCTTGATGCCACGCTTGGTCAAATGCTGCCTTGATATCAAAGGCGTTCATTCTCATCTCACATTGTGAATTCAGCTCTTTTGTCCATGTTTGAACCAAGGTTTTAATGAGGTCAGGAGCCGAGTTGCCCTGGTAGAACCCAAACTCAGCATCAGTGAGCGGGTTGTTACTGTGTAAGTAGTATTTGATAGCATGGTTGACAACTGCTTCCATCACTTTGTTGATGATCGAGAGCAGACAGATGGTGTGGTAATTGGTCAGATTGCCTTTGTCCTGCTTTTTGTGGACAGGACCTACCTGGGCAGTTTTCCACAATGTCGGATATATGCCAGATTTGTAGCTGTACTGGAACAGCTTGGCTAAGGGCGTGGCCAGTTCTAGAGCACAAGTCTTCAGTACTACTGCCAGGATGTTGTCAGGGCCCATAGCCTTTGTTGCATCCAGTGCCTTCAGCCATTTCTTGATATCACTTGGAGGGAATCTAATTGGCTGAAGACTAGCATCTGTGATGCTAGGAAACCTCAAGAGGAGGCAAAAATGGATTATCCACTTGCCACTTCTGGCTGAATATGGTTGCACATGCCTCAGTCTTGCCATTTGCATTGGTGTATTGGCCTTCCCCAACATTGAGGATGTGAATATTTGTCCATAGCTATTCATGATTGGATGTGGCAGAAATGCACAGAATTGATCCATTGGTTGTGGGGTTGCTTAGATTCTAGCATTCAGAGACAGATCTATCTAAAATAACTTCAAATTTTGAAATAGGAGTGTCTGCTTTTATAACTTCTGTTAATAATTTGTCATCCAAAGACGAGGGCTTAAATCATGTTTGTATTAATGATCGGTAATAAATTGGAACCTTTCTACAGAGTCTCTTTCTTGTGAACTTAAGTATTTACATTTCTGTGCATATATTTTAGGATAAGGAGGTGGAGTATGGAGGAGCTGCACCACGGGTTCTCAGCCTGGATGATTACTTCATGACTGAGGTAGAAAAAGTAGTGAAGGACCCAGACAGTGGCAAGCGAGTCAAAAAGAAGGTAAGTGCTGAGAAAAATGGTTATAGCTACAGTTAGTTTCAGTCAGAAAGAAATGGCCAAACTGGGCTTGATTATTGCACCAAGATGTGTCTTTGCTATCTGGAGCTTGAGATCCAACTCTCTTTAAACAAAAGGATAAAAAAGAAAATCAGATGGTCACTATGGTGTCCAATGTGAAACAAGTCTTTTTAGTGAATGTGGATCCATCACACAAAACAGACTATTTACATATGGATTAGATTGAGGAATTGAACTGGGTTTTTACTCAAAGACTTTACAGTTAAACAGTGGCTTGTAAATTTTCATTTGTGTTCTGGAACTACAGCATTCAAACCAGCATAGGAATTTTCTTGTACCTGCTCAGTCACATGTATATTCCCTGATCTGTGAATCACACGAGAACCTCTGCTTCACAAATAATTACTCAAAGCATATAATCTCTCAATATTACTCATGAAAATTCAGAATTAAAGGCTTTAGTTAATTAATTTGCATAATTTTACCTACTATGAATCTTGTCAACTCCAGTAAGTATTATTGAAGCCTTTTCTGGGCCTTGCCTCATTATAAACTTGTGCATTATCTTTCTATGTCATCAGGACCCTTGAATAATGCAGCAGAAAAATGAAATGATGGAATAAGTGACTTACGTAATTGCTTATGAAGCTGTCACCTTTTTTCTTGGCCTTTTGTGCAGCTCTGCAGACCCCCTTGCCAATAACATTTGGAATCTGATTTTTAAAGCTCCACCTGCCACTGTAAACAATGGCATTTGCGATTTTGCTGGATTCTCACCAACTTTCATGTAGCTGCCACTTAAACCTAAATGTAATGGTGCAGTGGTCTGGCAGTAGTATAACTTATAGCTGATAGATTCTTTATTTTAGTTGCCTGCATGATAAAGTGTGAGCTGGCCTGAAGCTAGAAGACAGACTTGGCACACTCATGGTAACCGAAGCAGATCGAAAGATTACATCGAAAAAGGCCTATTGGGCATTACGCTTTTGATGAGCTTTACGTAAAAGCCAGATTTCAGGACTTTACATTTTCTTTATGCATCAAATTTCTAGGGGTTGTGGGGGTGGAATGGCTGTTCTGTTTCCAATTCGCCACCATTCCTAGTGTGACGCACTGTAATTAGAAATGCAAAAAAAATGAAGAATATGGTGAGATTAGTCCACTGAATTTTCAGTGCACTTCATTGATCTCAATGCTGCAGGAAAGACTGGACTGTTTTGTAATTGAAGTAAAGGTTATATATTAATATGTTATTTCCACAACCAGAATACTGGAACCTGTTGTAACACTGCTGTAATCATGGCCAACAAATATTGCCATGCTCAGATTAAGGCCTGCTTGAATTTTTGGATCGAGAAAATATTAAATTTCTCTGCCTAGGTTCTGATAAACGTTGACAGCAGTTTTCACAACAGCCCCTGATGTTTTGCTTTTCATCATAAGAAAGATCTAAATTGTGCAATAGTTTCCTATAAAGCCATTTTGGCAGTTAGAAGAAATCTTTCAACCACAGACTTTCAGGTCTTTTACCCTGGCAGTGAATTTCAGGCCCTATGGAGGAAGAGTAGGCAGATAATCTCCCGGCAACACCAACCTCCCTCGACATGTCTGAAGAAATTCTTGACCTACAGTGGGAAACCTGTTAAGTAGGCCCCTTAAGGCTGCAATTGAACTCTCATTAGCTGGTATCTAGTGTCAGTTCTGCCGAAGACCCCCAATCTTTAATAGGCCCTGAAGGGAATCAGTTGATCACCATTGCTGTGCCTGTAAACGTGCCTCTTTGGAGCTCAACATTGTTAATGATAACCGTTTCTTAGCCCTGAAAAGGGGCTCTGGAATACTTTATGGCAGTATGGTCCTGAACTGCTTAACTTACAAATGCACCCAGGGCTGCACATTGCTGAACTGTCTTTACAAATGTCGCTGTCCTATCCCATCCATGAGAATCCCATCCAGCCTCCATGATTTGATATAATATTCAGTGCCTTATGCATGAATGCACAAAGATTCTGTTCCACTTTTCATGTGCCAGTGGAATCCTGGAATTTTAGATTTATAGTTTATACTCATTAGGTGCAATGAATTGCCAATTATCATTATCGTTCCAATTATTTGGAAAGAAAAAGACTGATCAGGTCTCCTGCTTAATCAAATGCCTGTTTTCTTTCCATCTCTCCCTCTTTGCCCCTTCAGGTCTTAGAGTATGAATATGAGCCAGAAATGGAGGACACATACAGAAGCAGCATGTTCAAAACATTCCGGAAAACACTAGACGATGGGTTTTTCCCCTTCATCATTGTCGATGCCATCAACAACAGAGTCAAACATTTTGAGCAGTTATGGAGTGCAGCCAAAACTAAAGGCTTTGAGGTGAGTTAACAGTTTACATTTATCCAGCACTTTTAACATCCCAAGGTGCTTTACAGAACTGCCGTCAGGAAAATAATAGGTGCCAAACTAAAGGAGAAGATCAAAAGTCTTGTTCAAAGTGGACAGTTTTAAAGGAGGCTGCAGGGTTGGAGGGTTTAGGATCATTATTCCAAACATGGAGCCTAGGTGGTTGCATGCACAGCTGCCAAGCCATAAAATTGTTCACGCAAAATGCATAAACTGCTTTTCTTGGTTCACAGTTTATAAAATATTCTGCTAACTTTAAGTCACCGTATGTTAAGATATTCATTTAGATTCCAAATAGTCGCAGCTCCGTTGGTGGAAGGAGAATGATGGGAGAAAAGTCATAAAGATCTGCTAAATTAATGTTATAGATGAAGGTGTTCAAATGTTTTCTAGGTAGGAAAAAAATTAGATTGACAATTAATTGACTGAGTTAAGCATTTTTCCAGGAAATATGTTGTTGGAATTTGAATAGTATTTTGCTATTCTGACAACTCCCTACTTTCGGTTGTTCTGTTGGGAAGCTGGATGCACTAACAGGATTTCTACCTTCTTTCCCTCTTTTCAGGTTTATATCGCAGAAATGAGTGCAGATAATCAGACCTGTGCCAAGAGGAACATTCATGGACGTAAACTGAAGGAAATCAACAAGGTAAATAATCAGGGTTTCTACTACTTTAAACCTTTGAAAGTGATCTTTCTTCACATTTTAACTCCAAGCTGGAGAGAGGGACTGCTTTCAGGCTTCCCAAGTTGTATTCTGAAAATTTCTCCTTTTGTGTGAGTGCATGCTTCCAGCTTACTCCCATGCCTCTGCAACCAACTGCTAAGAGAACAGCCTGAGGGAAGGCATTTGAGATTTTTTTCCCCTCCCTATGGGGAAACTCTTATCTACTGTTTGATTTATCCTAATTATGATACAGCTAGAAACAGAAACTTGGGTGGAGACAAAGTTGCATCCAGTCATAACCAACTTCTGTATGCAGATCAGTGTGGCATATCAGTTGCCAATATATTATTCTAGTGAATGAGCTGTGATAGTAAAAGCAATCATTTTGACTTTATATTTGCTGTAGGCTGTAGCAGAAACCGGGGATTCATTTTTGTTAAAATAATCTGCAATGGTTGGAATGAGTACAATTTTCTGATCAGGCTTGCATGATTTAACAAGATCATAAAAAAAACTTGCATTTATTTAGAGCCTTTCAAGGTCATCGGATGTCTTAATGCTCTTTACAGCCAGTGGAGTAATTTTGAAATGTAGTGGCTGTTGGATTGTAGGAAACTCACCTTACTTTGCACACATCAACAATGTAAGAATCATATAATCTGTTTCTGTGATTTGATTGAGGGATAAATAT
Organism: Cetorhinus maximus; assembly: GCF_964194155.1. Taxonomy (NCBI): domain Eukaryota; kingdom Metazoa; phylum Chordata; class Chondrichthyes; order Lamniformes; family Cetorhinidae; genus Cetorhinus; species Cetorhinus maximus. Next base: position 14,848,306 of record NC_135896.1, read on the forward strand.
GGTCCAAGACACTGAGGATAACTTCCCTGCTCTTCTTTGAATCAGTGCCTTGGGATCTTTTTACAGGGGGTATACAGGGCCTCAGAACATCTCATCGGAAAGACAGCACACCTGGTAACGAAGCACTTCCTCAGTATTGCACTGAAGTGTTAGCCTTGATTTCTGTGTTAAAGTCCTGGAATAGGATTTGAACCCAGAACCTTCTGACTCAGGCGAGAGAGCTACTAACTGAGTCACGGCTGATGCACTTTGTCATTGCCTTTGACGTCGGTGGAGAGTAATATTGGGCGGGGAGGGGGCCTCCATTGCTCTTCATCAAAATCTATTCTTAGAGTTGACTACACACTGCCTGGAGAAGAATTCTCTGATATCAATCCTTGGATTCAAACTAACAAAAACCAATTTAGTCCCCTTTTTCTACTCCTGCAACTTACTTTATAGTGCCTATTTCATCACATTTGCTATCTTTATTTACCTCTCAGATGCCTTCTTTCCAAGCTGAGAAACCCAAATGTCTAAATTTTCCTCATATCCAAGATTCCTCACATCAGAATTAGCCTTATGGCTCTTCGCTATAGCTTCCAGGACTTCAGTGTCTCCCTTGTGCCTTGGCAACCATCTGGACACGTTACTCAAGCTGCAGTCTGGCCAGAGCACAGCACAGTTTAAACATGGCTTTCTCAGACTTACAGTTCCACTGTTTTGACTATGTGGTTCAACATTCTTTCGTTTGTCAACATGTTTAATTTAGAATCAAGTAAAATTCTTAGGTCTGGTCTCACTGCATCCTGAACTCTTGTAAGCATTATTCAAGGGGTTGCTTATTTTTCCATTCTGTGTGCAGTGATTTGCTTTAGTTTTTTGAATTAAATTTCATCTGAAATTTACCTGCCCACATACTATATTTTATCCAGCCAACTCTAATTTTTGATTTTCCTCCAATTCAGCTGCCCCTTCCAGTTTGCTTGTAACAAATTTGGCCACCTTGCATTGAGTTTTTGAGTCTGGATCGTTTGTGTAAATGGAACAAGATGTGTTTTGACATCCTTATTTTTATTTATTTTTTGAACTTTGCTTAAGGAGTATCATGTTTAACCAGCCTAATTAAATTCTTTGAAGAAGTAAGGAGAAGTAAGGAAGAGTAAGGGGCAACGCATTGGAAGCAGTAAACTTTGACTTTCTGAAACTTACCTGCTCACATAATATATTTCAATAAAGTACCGCATAAGAAACTCATAACCAAGGTCATAGCATGTGGAATTAGGGCCAAGGTAGCAAAATGGATTAAAAGATGGGTATGAAACAGAGAACAAAAGTTAACAGTTTTGGGAAGTTTCTCCGTTTGGCAGAAAGTTGGAATTGGCGTTCTGCAGAGACCTGTGCTGTCCCTGCAGGAAACCACTTTAATGACACAGAGTTAGTAATTGACAGTGTGGTGTTGAAATTCGCAGATGATATTTCTGTGCGTGTATGTGTGCTGGGGAGGTGGAGTGGTATACTGATAATGTCGTGGACTACATTGAAATACAGGCAGGCAGAATCAGATTTTGCTGATTGGCGAATAAATGGTAAATTCAATGTGGTAAAATGCGATAGGACTCCTTTTGTTTGGAGGAATAATGAGGGTACTTCATCTCTGGAAGGTAAGAAACTACATGGGGTCAAGAGCTAAAAAGAGATTAACTTTAGATAGCATCTCGGTTAGAACGCACTTGTGTTCTGTTGTTCTGGGCTCTATATACAGAAAGCATATTGGAGTGCTAGAAAAAGTGCAAAAAGATTTATATGGATGTTGCCAGAATTGATAGGGCGCAACTATCAGAAAAGAATTGAACAGTCTCTGGCTCTATTCTCTGGAAAAGGGAAGGCAAAGAGGAGACCTGATGAGGATTTTCAAAATTATGAACTGGTTTAATAGATTGAATGTTCAAAAACTGCTTCCCACTTGTGGGTAAACCTTGAATAAAGAGGTACTGTATAAGTAATGATAGCATCTTCCAAATAGAATAGGTAATTTGGAAAGATTTTCTTTACACACACACTGGTGAGAACATGGAGCTCATTGCCCCCCATGACGCGCCTGAAGCAGATAGCTTTGATGTATTTAAGGAGAGGCTTGGTGCATACCAATGGTGTTGGGAATAGGGAGGGGGTTATGTGGGTAGGGTGGGAAGTGGTAATTAGTGTGGGAGAAGGCTTGTGTGAAATATAAACTCCAGCTTGGACCAATTGGCCCAAATGACCTGTTTCAGTTCTATAGATTCTGCATAATTCTGCACGTTATTCATTGCTGTATTGGCACTGAGTTGGCCTGAAATATTGGGTCTTATTAGCAGCTCACCTCCAAGAGACTACATAAGTTATAGCTACTGTGAAAATTTCACTTCCTTTTTTTTTAATTCAGTGAGTTGATGCAGAAAGTTGGGAATCTCTTATTTCATCATTCACATTAAAGACCCATCAGGATTGGAAGCAAGTTGGAAAGGAAAACTTGAGCCCAAAAGTTGTTTTAATGCTCAACAGGCAACCAGCAGTTCTAAGCAGCTGTCCTTATCAACTTAGATATTTATTAAAATTGCTGGCCATTAAGTAACCAAACACTGGCTGAGACTTGATTAACATGTATGATGTTTTATAGATGGCTGAACATTGGGATACAACTCCCCGCCACATGTTACGTTTAGACATCAGATCGCTGCTCCAGGATGCTGCTATTGAAGAAGTAAGTGGCCCGGAATAGATTCAGGCTTTCCATTATCAATAATTTCAGGCCTGTAGTAACATTATGTAGGCTTGCAGTCACATTGCCAGCTGGTTTGCTGTGTTTTGTATCTGAAGTGTTGATCATAATTGGAGGAGGAGGGAGAGAGAGAAATTTTATCTAAATTTATGCTGGCTACTGAAGCTCAGTAGCCTACTCAGCTTGCCTCCAGAGTTCTGCAGCACTTTTGTCATAGTAGCTGCACCTTTTCTTTGTACCTATATGAAAGCAAGTTATTTCATTTGTTAAAGTAATCTCTGTCAGTAGACTGTTAATTGTTTCCTTTTCTTTAACAGAAGCCTGACATAGATTCAACAAATGTAAAGCTAATGGCGTTTTAGACCCAGCCCACAATTCAATCATGCTGTAACACCTTTGAATTTGGATTTTCCTTCTCTTTTGTAGAAAACTAAATACTGTACAATAAAAACAGATAATCCTAGAAACGTTCAGGCCAGGCAGCATCTGTGGAGAGACAAAGTTGATATTTCAGACCAATAATCTTTTCATGTAAACTTTGTTTCTCTCTTCTCTTGCAAATATTTGCTGAGTATTTACAACATTTTCTATTTTAATTTCACATTTCCAGCATTTGCAGTATTTGGCTTTTGAATAGTTACCTTCTCCTTTGAAAGAAACTGTGTATTAAGTGATATGGTGCAAGTGTTTACCTGTTTTCAATATAAGTTCATGATCGTGTACTGGGAACTACAGTGTAGAAAACAAGTGCTTTGTGGAAATAGACGAAAATTAGTTCACAAGCCACCGTAATACATTTTTACACCTCTTATGAGTCACTTAAGATTGTCAGCATCTTGGGAGCTATTGCTTGCATCCCTCACTCCTGTGCAATGAACCATTAAAGGAAAGGGAGTAAAAAGAATTCCTTTTTAAAACTTAATTTGTGTAAACGTAGGTTGAAATGGAGGATTTTGATCCAAATATTGAGCAGCAGCCGCAACAACAAGAAGAAGAACAACAAGACGAATCTAAGAAAGACGCCACTGATGAAGAGGAATGTGAGACGGTAGGAGATGACATCACAGAACTAAATTCTTTAATCTCTTCAAGTGAAACTTCTTCCTAGTATTTTATACTGGTGTACCTGTCAGTAAGAAATGCAACATAAGTTTTCCTGTCCACTACCGGGAACATTCGTGCAGTGCAAATTATTGGGGTCTTTCCTAGTTATCAGCTATGGGATCTTAGTTGCGAGACCCTTGGCCTGTTGACCAGATACTGCAGTTCATGTCATAGATTTGGTTAGAGAACACTATTATTAGACATGAATGCAATACTGATTTTTAAATGATCTGATCAGTCTTGAGTAAAACTGCCTGTTGCTACTTTGTAAAATTATAGATCTCTTGTCATAATTAACAATATCATAGTTAAACATGCATTATCAATATATGCAGAGGCATTAAGACCAAGCAAAATGGTTCTCATTAAATTAATGACTCAGGATCATTATTGCATTGTGGGTTATCATAGTTGTTTATAGGCTGAACGCAATGCCCTGAATTTGATAATGAAGTAAGAGCGCTTGCTTGAAGAAAGCTGCCCACAAAGATCTAGTGATTTAGCAGGGTTTTCCCTTTTCTCGTCTGCAGTTTAAATCTGGCGCCGAGGAAAGGGATTGGATGTCTTGTATGTAGCAGTGGTGATGTCACTAAGTCGGTAACCTCATATTTCAGTATTCATACAAGCAAACAAGGAAGTTAAAGCCACTGAACCCCTTCATTTTTAATTTAAATTTCAAATAGAAAAATAAATGACTTATTGGATTGAGATATATGCTAAAACAAAGATAAAACTGTTTTTCAGAAAAAATATTTTAAAAATATGTAGACGTTTTTATCATTAAGGAGAAATTTGACATTCCACAAATAGAAAATTAGCTTGTCAGGACCACTGAATGTGTTTAACAGTGATTATGAAATTAGTATTAGTATGTCATTAAAAGCCCATTGAGGTGTAACTTTTTCAAGGGCTATTGCAACAAAACTAACCATGTTAGAATGGAAAGTTTTCGTCAAATCATGTTTGCAACAGTGATTGCAGTCTTTTGGAGCCACTACAGCACATGCTGTGGAGGAGTGTAGATTCACTGGCAGCAACTTCTGGATTTCCACATTATTCTGTGCGTGTGCAGGCTACAAGTTGCTGTCAATTTTAGTAATGATGGTAAAGGCCAGCAGTTTGTCGTCATTACCACCACAAAACCAGGCCAGTGTTGTCAGAAATCTGCTATATTGATGTATTTGTGAAGCTACCCAAGTTCAAAATGCCCAACTATATAACAAGTTTTCTACATGGCTGTAAAATAATCAGTGGAGAGCGGCCCCAAGTTGTGACCTATCTGACTAGTATCAGTGGTTTACAGTACATAAGTAAAATGTTGTTGGCGAACTCTTTCAAGATATAAAACAACAAGTGCTTGACACTGAAATACTTTAAAGAAGTATTCATGACCTCAGGAAACCTCAAAGTGCTTACAATCATCGGAGTACTGTTGGAAGAGTGGCCACTGTTGCAGGAAATGTGACAGTCAATTTGCAGAGAGCAAGGTCCTGCAAATTAGAAGGTAGTATGTGATCAAATTGTCTGTTTTAGGTTTTGGTTGACTGATAAATGTTGGCCAGGCCACCAGACGAACTCGCCCGCTCACTTTTCAATGAGCCCTTTAACATCCACATGAGAGGGGAGGTGGGGCCTCAGTTTAATGTCTTATCTGAAAAACATCACCTCCAACATTGTACACTCCCACAGTACCAACCTAAATAATGTACTTAAGTCTCTGAAGTAGGTCTTGAATTTACAACCTCCTGACTTGGGCATGAACGCTACGAGTGAGCCAATGTTTTATTTTTCAGAATAAGCAACTCCTAATCTTCATTTTTATTAAGAATAGTAGGTTGTAGAATGCACTTGAGAGTTAGTGGTTGAAGCTGAAACTATGCTAACATTTAAGATTCGCTTGATTAGATAGTTGGAAGAAAAAGGAGTTGAGGGCATATGCTAACACAAAGGTAAATATTATTAAATCTATTTGATTGCATGGAGAGTAAATAACAAGTGTAATTGAGCTAAATGACCTGTTTCCTTGGTGTAACCTCTATTTCTTTGTAGATGCACAATATATTCATGTTGGGTTGATTATGCTTTTACAGGTAGTTGATGCTTAATGGCCAACATGTCCCTATATTTCTTACTGACACGAATACCTTATACCTGACTAGAAGCTTACTTTGAAAGATATCAAATAATATGAATGTTACTTCCTGGTTCAGTAAAATTAAGTTTAATCCCCATTGTTACATACCACCTTGGAAGATTTGCAGTAGACATATGGTATCCATAATTCTTTAAGTTACTGAAATATTTGCATTTTTTATAAAAATGAGCGTGCAATTATAGTTATTCAATGCTGTATGTTTACATTAGGGTGCTAGTTACTTTTAAATCTGAAGCCTTGGAATTCTGCTAGCCATAGGACAGTCTTTCCATTCAGCATGACAAGCATTACAATGCAGTTTCAAAAATATGTTTGTTTTCACGCATGTTGATTATAATAATGACAACACAGCAAATTCCATTGTCTAGCCACGTTTTGTTTTCCAAATAACACCTATTTATTGATATGAGGAAATGTTCTTTCCTCCCATACTATTTCAAAATCAATTAGCCACATAAAAATACATTTTTTTACTGATACTTTACCACTCGCTTTACCACTAACTTCTAAGCATCTCTGAAGTTTGGGATTATGCAGTACATAGTAAATTAATTTCCAAGACATTTGTTTTACAGTGTTTTTCTTTTCTGATGTGGCATATATGGCGCATACATTTATTTTCTAACTACTGAACTATATGAATAGACTAGAAAGTTTTAAATTGGAAAAGTAGTTTGTAAGAAAAGTTGGCATAACTTCTTTATTGCTCAGCATCTGCATATGTTCATGTACAGACCGCGGTGTAGATATGTGCGGGGGGATTTTTGAGAGAAAAAGACAGACTTTTCAAGTGAACCACAATTACCATCCCTGAGCTGTGGTGTCTTGATTGTGTTTTTCTCTGAGCTTATGTTCCGTTCATTTTGCTGATGGAGAGAATCGTTGTCTTCGATACTATATACCGTTAAACGTTTCACTCTAACCAGATGAGCTTCTCTTGTGTGTGTGTGTATGATTTAGGGTTTCGTGACAAAAAGCAAATGGGAAATGGATACATCGGAAGAGAGCTTAGGTAGGTACAGATTTTTTTTTCTTTTTTGACTGAAAGGTCATGGTTTTATAAGCAAATCACAAAAATGTTGTAGGCATTGGATTTTCTAATGACAGAGCAAATTAATAATCAATTTGATGAGAACACTTAACTAAAGACATAGCAGTTGCTTCCTTTCATGGACTAGGGGATGCTTAACAGTACTTTTCTGAAATTCTTGTATCAATAGATACTGACTTATGTAGTGCAATAAACTATTGATGCTTGGATAAAAGCAATTGGGCTTGACTATGGTATTTCATTGTTTTGCTGTGATTCTGTGCTGTGAGAACACTACCACAATTTTACTGCAGCATTATAAACCACTGAACAATATGTACATATGTGATGCATAATAAAACTTGCAAACTGATAATGCATCAGTCTGCAAAAAGGTATATAAAGATGCCATTTGTGTTCATGATAAGATTTGCTGTAAGCAAGAATAATCCATTTGTAGAATTGTACTACTTCCTGGTTTTAGTATAAAAAAATGCATAATCTCAAATTTCTACTGGTAGAATTTTCACAAAACATATTGTGCATTTAGAGAAAGATCTTTTTGTGCAAATACATCAGTAATAACCATGTACGTGTGCACGTATCTCTTAATGTGTATAGTGTTAAACATCATGTAGTAATAATGAGATGTTATAGTGTCTATTGCTTTTAATAGTGTTTAAAATACTGTCGACTCTTTGTCAGCATGAACCTTGCCTATAATGAACCAGTGTTCACATTGATAATGAATGAATGTGCGGTACAGGCATTTTTCTTTACTGCTTGATGCACTAGAAACTGGCAGAAAGTTATAATGCGTTTGTGTTGACAGTTTAAAATGTCCAATGATATTCATATTTATACAACTTGATTAAAATTGGAAGGGTGCAGTTTGGCCGGCAATCAGATTTGTATACTTGTATTGCTTCACTATCTTGGATATATACATTTATAACAGACTTGTCATTTTGTATATTGATACAGTGATGCAGGTTCCAGCTAGCAGCTTACTATGGAACAGTATTTTGCTAGCCAGTCACACACACATGTTTGCATTTGTTGGGATTATAGCATGTTACTAAATTCGGTCAATGCTAAATAGATTAATCTTCCACCTTTCCTGCAAATATTTGAGAACATTTACATTTGGTACAACAATTAGAGGCCGCACTTTGTATAATAATTAGAGGCTGTTTATTGGCAGTGTGCTGTGGTAGGAGGTGGCTAAGGTTTTGCCCAATAATTTAAAAGTTGAGTATATTAAGAAAGATGTGGCAAGTATTAACATGGTCCTTTTTCAGTTTGTATGATTGCATGTCAAAATAAAATGATTATCACAGAAGATAGTTAAGCTAAATTTTGCTCTGCAAGTGAAGGCAACCCCTTTGTCAGTATGTCCTCCAATTATCATTCCAGCATTCGTCGCCTAGAAGATAACCTGCTGATCACATTCCATGCTGCTGTTGCATGCATACGTTAGGTGTGAGTAAACCATTATGGCAAGCAATGTCAACTTTCCACATAATACATTGTCCCCTTGCTTTATTGACCCTCCGCACCAGTGCGCTCCAGCAATTGTTCATCAGTCATTGAATGATGCCCACTTTGTAACCTAACTATCAGGCCCTGTGGCTTTAGAACCACATTGTCCCCAAACCATAGCAACTTAGCCCATGAAGCCAGACACCTCAGCCTTGTTAGCATTTATATTTGTTACTAACTAGAACTTTGCAGCTTTAAGTGCAGTTGTCTCATTGATGGATAAATCTTGCATCAACCATCAGGATGTATTGTTTCAGCCACTTGTGATATTTGAAAATGAATTAGAATATTGATTAAAATTTTATTAATGCCCCTCAAGGCTCCATGGTCCACAGCTATGTGTGAAGACATAAGTTTGGGCATCTCCTGACCTTACTGTAATGGGTGGGGAAACAAAGCCTGCAACCTAAAGCCATAAGTATCTGCAATGTATATGCAAATCAACCATTCATCCCCAAGCGATTATATTTTTACGATGTTAATCCAGTGTCACAAGGTAGAATATTCATTAATAACTATTACCTGACTGTTTGGGTGAAACCATTTTTTCTTTTTTTTTAGAAAGGTTTTCCTGTACCCTTTTCTGTTGTTCAGTTTGTTTATGTTGTGCTTCTCTAGGTAGTCAATTAAAACAAGTTACTATGATCTGTACGATTATATGCAATGGAGATATTCACAATGATGGGGCTCTTCACATTTTCCAAATTCAGTGGTTTGATACTTGTGTTTAAAACTGCATATTATAAATGCATTGAATATATATTTCACTTAGTTTAATAAATGTGATTCATCCTGTGGGTCTTTTGCCCCACTTAGTATCATTTTTCTTTCAATGTAACATAGATCTAATGTTGTTCAAAAAAACTTGTGAAATCAGCACCAATGGCAGAAATGTGTACAAACCTGTAGAAATTCATATAATGAAGTGTTATATTAAATAATGTTATAACAATAGTGTGAATGACCTGATGTATGTAAATATTTTTATTCATTCCTGAAATGGAATATTAATTTACAAAGTCATTTGAATAGCATGGTTATGCCCTTGATCTCCAGTCAATACTTTGAATCAAAAAAGGCTAAAGTTATCTGTCAAAATTGTATCTGACTGGATTGTTGTTGTTATAGGGTATGGTAAGTATGTAGTTGTGGTAAGTGGCTACTGCCATCTGTTAAAATTCTGATTTGTAAACTAAAAATCAAATCCAAAAATCCTGCATGGCTGACAACATAGAATAATATTCTGCGGAAGTTTCCTTTTAATTTTAGCATAAAAACCAGGATAAGAACTACTTTGGCATTGTTCTAGGATTGCTGTGGAAGGTGCTACATACACATTATTTGCTCCTACCTATTCCTCACCAGTTCATTTTTGAAAGATAAAAATCTGAAGTTGATCCTGTCGGTTCTTTGTTCATTGTATTGGAGGGGTTGGCTTTGTATTTCCTGTTACCATTTTTCTTTATCAGGCTTGAACCATTTTTCACTCATGAACAAGCATGTATTGTTATTTGGTTATCTTTTGTGCTGTTTCCTTACATTTCTACTGTGTTAATTCACTCATACACCCATTTGGTTGTTATTTTTATAAAAAAGCCACTTCATTTGTGAACGTACCTGAGCAACTTGAATGCTTAGTAAGAATTTTCTGCTGAAGCCTTTAGTAGTTTACAAGAATGGCTAAGAGAGGGCTCTGCAATATCAAAATTATTTTTATAAATTAAGTTAATTTTCAGTTTATGAACATTTTACTGGATTTCTGACTTTTAATACTCAACTTATTTTGCTTGGTTTTTAAATTTAGCAATTTTTTATGTGCATTAATTGCGGTGTTTTGTCAGTGTTTGCAGTGTTTTTTAAAAGGTTTTATAAGAAGAGTAGAATTGGAAAAATGATGAATCAGAATAGATTGTTTATCAAAATCAGTTTTATATTTTTATCAACTTAGTATAGAATGTTCCAAAATCTGTCATCTGACTACAAAATGTAGTTGTTGGAGGCCAATCATCTCAGCTTCGGGACTTCACTACAGGAACCATATCTAGGTCGACAGTGAGGGTATTCACTGATGATGGCACAGAGTTCCGTTCCGTGTGCATCACTTTGAATAATGAAGCAATCCATGCTTGCACGCAACAAGACCTGGACAAGTTCCTGGGACTGGGCTGATGAGTGGCAAGTAACATTTGAGCCACACAAGTAGCAGGCAATGGCTTTCAACAAGAGAGAGTCTAATCGCTCCCCTTGATGTTCAGTGACACCCTAGGAGTTACCATTGACCAGAAGTTTAATTATACCAACCACATAAATACTGTCTGTGGCTATAAGAGCAGGTCAGAGGGTGGGAATTCTATGGCGAGTGACTCACCTCCTGATTCTCCAAATCCTTTCCACCACCTGCAAGGCACAAGCCAGGAGTGTGGTGGAATACTCTCCACTTACTTGGATGAATGCAGCAACAGCAGCACTTGAAGCTGTACACCATCCAGGACAAAGCAGCCTGTGTGATCAGCACTCATTTACAACCTTGCACATTCACTCCTGCTGCAGCAACTTGCAAAAGATTCTTCAGCAGCACTTCCAAAACCTGTGACCTCAACCATCTAAAAGAACAGGGCAGCAAATACATGGGAACACCGCCACCTCCAAGTTCCCCTTCAAGTGACTCGGAATTTTATCACCATTTTGACACATTGGATGTTTAAGTATTAATATTTGACTTTGGTACAGTTAAAATGCAGTTAGGTGAGTTGATAAAACTTAAAAGATCCTTGTTTGCAGGGATAAGCTTAGCTAAATATTCAGAAAATTTTATACACTTCTGGACTCTTGGTCATCCCCAATTTTATTTGCTTCACCATTGGTGACTGGGCTGTCAGCTGCCGAGGCCCAATGCTGTGGGATTCCCTGGTCAAACCTTTCCATCTTTACCTCACTTTCCTCCTCTAAGATGCTGTGTAAAACCTACCTCTTGGACCAACCTTTTGACCATCTGCCCTAATATCTCCTTATATGTCTAGGTGTTCAAATTTTGCTTTATAACATTCCTGTGAAGCACCTTGGAATGCTCTATTACACTAAAGGTGCTATATTAAAGAAAATTGTTACACATCATGCTAGAGATGGAAAAACCATGAAAACTTTATTTCAGGAATTTCTGTCTATATGGATCATTTGTATGACATACGTTGTATACTAGAATGAAACTCTATCCACTTGGCTAATTCCTTAAAGTTGGCAAATTTTGTGAATTGATGGAGCCAAGATGGTGCTTGGGCTCAACAGTGCACAGGTAGTGGGTCCCTAACTGGATTAACTTTTTCTCCAGCTTGTTCTCATATACAATTCTGGCAACAGTCAAAATGGTACTCAATATCATATGCATATAGCTCTTTCCATTTGCCAAGTTTTTCATTATTTCCAACTTGAATGAGCACCACCAAAGGAGAACGAGATTAGTTGGCCTTTTTCCTTGTTGCTAGTTGTGTAACCTTGCTTCGCACAAAAAGGCATTTGAATTGCCTATATAATTGCACTTCATAGTAATTCATGACATGCAAAGTATTTTCAGTTGTTTCTGACTAATGTGATGAAGCACTGTATAAATAGAAGTTTTTTTTTTCTCCATTCTTTTCCAATTTGGTTCAACTCAGGAAAATTTCTTTGCAATTAATAAGTCAACCTGTAGCTGTGCCGTATCACTGTTCAGATTGCTCTTTCGTTCATTTAATAGCAAAATAGTATTTTTCCTTAAGTTCATTTGCATTCTTATACAAGACAATTCACTAATGAAATGTGAAATTTTGATTATAATGAGGAACTTTAGAATGATTTATAAACATTAATAAGTGACCTGTGTCATAGTTCTGGAAAGTTATCTCTAGGTATTTTTTGTTATCTCACACAGTTTCATAATATAACTTAGAGTCTCTGAAGAAGCACAACATCTTTTCACTGCTCTTCAAAATTACCCCGACCTTCTGAATTACACAAATAGAATGTTATAGAAAACATCTTGCATGTTTTCATGATAGTATATTTGCTTCCTTCATATCAAGTCTCATATCAATTTGACATTCATCCAAAATGCTGCAGGCAGAGTTTATCATGCAGCAAAGTCTTTATAGGAGAGCATTGTTGATGAATAACACCATCATTCTGATTCAGAAAAAAGTGGAGACCAACATGGCATGTGCAGCATCTTTTTCACCCTTGTATTTCCATCTGAATGTGTACATTCCCCGCTACAGGCTTCTGGCTTGGACCATTTTTAGTTCAGATGATGATTCTTAAGAAAATCAGATGTAACTGAAGACAATGGACAGATTGAAGATATTGTGGAAAACCGATGTCCAGGGTTCATCCTTTAGAATACTCAAGGTTCCCAATTAATGACATTGGGCATGTTCTAGTTTGCATCTTTATGAAATTCTTGGAAATCGTTCAAGTCCAATCCAGGCCCTGAGCACAAAAAAAGCAAGGCTGACACTCCAGTGTAGTATGGAGGGAGTGCTGTACTGTTGGAGGTGCCATCTTTCAGAAGAGATGTTAAACCAAAGCCCTAGCTGCCTGTTTGGGTGGATGTAAAAGATCTCGTAGCACTATTTTGAAGAAGGACAGGTGAGTTATCACAGTGTCCTGGCGAATGTTTATATCTCAAACAGATTATCTGGTCATTATTAGATTACTGTTTGTATAAATTTGCTGCATGCATATTAGCTGCCTCGTTTCCTGCATTACAACAGTGACTATACTTCAGAAGCATTCATTGGCCCTAAAGTGCTTTGACATCTGGTGATTATGAAAAGCGCTATATAAAAATACAAATCTTCCTTCTATGGTGACTGGAGTAATGGCAAGCAAAAATGTGACACCAAATATAAAAAGGGGCAAAGGAATGACCAAGAATAATACTATACAGCGAACCTGGCATCTATTTCAAGGAAAATATTGTGTGGTTTCCTGAAGGAACAAACAATGAACCAACTGGCAAAATACATAACCTTAAGAAGAAACGGGTTTTCCTTAATAGGTGGAAGATCATGCATGACTGGTCACGTTGAGTTCTTCCTAAAGATAGCACGCCTTGTGGATAAAGGAGTTGTGGATGTTTAGTTTATGAAAAATTGCTACATAGAAGATCTGTTCACCAGGTTGGAAGGCGTGGAATTGATAGGTGGGATTTGTCAGCAGGTTGCAGAGCTGAGAATGTTTACACTAGAGAAAAGAAGACACAGAGGTAACCAAGGAAGTATTCAAGATTCTAAAATGTACAGATGCGATAAACATCAATATGTTTAACATACACAGATTCTACGAATCAGGCTGAGCCTCAAACTTAGCTGAAGAATGATGAAAAGATGATTTAGAATTAAAAATGTAGAAGATGATGAATGCATGGAATGGCTGTGCCTGTGAGGAAATGAGGACTGATGATGAATTCAAGAGTTGGATAAATATGTCGTGAAGAGTATGATAGAGGTGTATGACAAGTATGGAATGTGACATTTTCTCGGCCTTAGGACCTTAAGACATGCGCTGTAATGATTCTTGCAGTTCTTGGACATTCCTATTTTCTTAAGTCTGATGTGTAACCAGTTACAAATATTCAGATATACAGATTGCATTCTTTCCACTGAGAGTGGTTTTCTTGCACAGAGCTACCTGTCCTTTCTATTCAACAATGAAATCTGGATGTCCCTGCCTGTGGCTTTCCAGAATTTTCAATTTTTATGGCTTCCCTGTGGAGGAACTGAAACTTCACAAAAGAATAACATCTCATTTTGGCATCCAATGCCAATCTGAATGATTTCAAATGGAAAATATATGTACACCACTTGGTCTAGAGTTTGACTTGTTATGTGGGTGGTGTTGGTTTAAAACTTAGATCAGACTGATGAACCTCTGGGGAATTCTTGCTGCCAATGCATTGTAAATCTTCAGCTAAAGGTGAGCATATTTTGTTAGCTTTTTTTCCCCTTTAGGAATTTTATTGACATTGTTAAAACAAATAGCAATTTCAACATTTTATGTGGTTTTATTGGAATTTGTTGATTTAAATCCAAAAATGGAAACCCTCATGTTGTAATTTCATCCTGATATCAAAATAACATTGGGAATATTATTCAATAAAGCAAAGTCATTGTATTACTGCATTTGATATAAATGTTCAAAGCATGATTATTTTGAATCCATATGTTTTGTTACTTAATTATCTTTAAAAGCAGGCAGGTTATTTAACTTGAACAAGAAATACTCAATATGCATTTGAACCCCTGGTAAAGAATTGAATTCAAAGTGAAGAGTATAGTTCAGATAGGGTCAGTGAATACTGTGTAATATGAAATATTAGGTCCATGAAAATATCAAATGTGGAATGAATAGAAAATGTTAGATATTCTGAAGGTTTAGGAGGCATGTATTTAGGAGGCATGGAGAAACAGTTTCAAAATTTTTCTCAAGATTCAGTGGGTTTAGTAAGATGTGTTTAGAAGGATTGGATTTGATGGACTAACTGTCTTTTTCTCATTGTTTTATTTAGATTTAAGATTTCTGACAGATGGCTTGGGGAATGAGAGTAGTTAGTGGGAGGACTGAAGTACCGCATGATTGTTCCTGTCTGGAAGGCATGAACATTTTTGCTAGTAATGCTTTGCCAAACACTATTGGATGTTTTGTGCAGTTAAGTAATGTGTAAATTTCACTGATTCTATCTTTTTGAGGAAGATGTGGAATCCTTCTGTTTTAGGCAGCTTATAACTCTCAGGAGTACAGCTCTCCCATTGAAACTAATAGAATGAGTGCCCTTGCATCCAGTTAAATGTCCTGTAAAATATATGTATGTGTGTGATGTATTAGAAATGTAATAGCTACCCATTTACTATTCTAGTATTTGTGAATTTTGTGCTACACTTAACTCCTAATGAAACCCAAGGGTTGGTTAAGGGGAATGTACATTTGAGCCATTATCATAATCTTTACTTTGGAAGTAGCAAATGCAAAAAAAAAGTGGAAGTTTTATTTCTCATCCATCCCCCCCCTCTCCCTTACCATTATCTTGCATCATAACTAGATTTGTATCAAATCAAACATAATTTCGAGCCATGTTTAGAGAAAATATACATGGGTGTACATAGAAAAAATTGTCTTTCGCGTATTTGTTCGGATAGACTAAGTAATTCTACATTGATTCAAAAATGTCCAGATTTTCTCTCCACTTGTTTTGCTACTTTGTTTTTTAAAAAGTGACTAAGTGCAATGAGCAGTATGTTTTGCCCCACATGTCACTTTGACTCTTTCCCTTCCTGGACACAGTGGATAGTCACTGAGGAGAGAAGGGGCAAAACAAGATTGATTCATAAACATTGAAATCTGCTGAAGCTGCAAGTGGACACTGGGTTAATCAGTAACAGTGAAACAAGGCAACAGTGTTGTATTGAGTTTCTTTATTCTTGTAAATGTTGGTGTTGAATTAATTTAATGGATGAAGTACGATTTTAAAAAGACATTGCATTCACTACAGTAAACTGAACAATTGCAGTTCAGCTAGCTGCAAATGTTTATTTTGTGCGAAATCATTCTTTTTAGAAGACTTATTTTGGCTACAAAACCTAATCTTTCTCTCAATGCTCACATTGGCAGTTTACAAAAAAATATTGTTTTTAAATCTTTCTCTGATAAGTTTTTTGTCAAAGAAACCTCAAAAGGATAGGGTTTCACTTTACATTCTCCATTTTTGAAAAAAAACATTTACTTCGGATGAAGTATGCTAAACAAAACCATGAGCCCTGGCCACTGAACCACACTGCTTTGCACAGAGGTCAAACACCTCTTAATTACAAACCTGAGCAGTCTGTGTATAAACAGAGGAGTGGAATACTTGGCTGACTTTAGCATGTGAGCAATTTGAAACTTAAAGGGGAAAAATAAAATACAAGAAGACGACAAACTAATTTGCTTATATCCGCTAAAACACTTTTACACTAACCTTATGGATTTACCACTTTTTTAGGACAGTCTATTGAGTTACACTAGAAATTAATAGAAAAAAGTAAAACTAATAGTTTGAAGATATAAGTGGTACTAATCAAGTTCATTTCTGAATCAAGGTTTGTATATAAAATAAATTAGTTGCAGGATAATAGCTCTAAAAAGGATTGTTCAGATAAAAATGGTTAACTTAGATGACAAAACTTGCTCCATTATTTATACTTCACACCTATGCCTAATTAAAATGGAATTGATTCAGTAAATCTTAAAATTGCAAAACTTACAGAACTATTGATTGAGTAAGCGATCAGTAAATTCTTGAATTCTGATGGAATCGAGAGATATGGGGATTGTTTGGGAAAGTGGAGTTGAGGTTGAAGATCAGCCATAATCTTATTGAATTGTGGAGCAGGCTCAAGAGGCCTGTTGGGCTGCTCCTATATCCTGTATTCTGATGCTCTAAGATTTATTAATTGTCTTGTAGTAACTTTGTAATTGAGAATTCTTATAAACACAGTCTTCATTTACATCTAATATACCCAGATTCAATAGGTCAAGCACATCAAACTCTACTGATAATGATTTCAGCAGTTTTAAGATTGTGTAAACTGAATATGATCCAAGCATAATCATTCATCTTTATTCTAATTTGCTTTTTAGGTTCAGTACATTTAATTTTTTAAAAAACAAAGTGACTACGATTAATATTGCATGTATGTAGGATGGCATTGGTAATTGCACTAAAAAGTAATGGCACCGCAAATTTTGAGATTAAAATTCGAGCAGTTCATACATTCATTAGCCTTTGCAGCCTTCGATCATAATTTCAGCCTATTCTTGTTTCTGGTATTCTACTATTTTATAAAGGGTTGTACCGAGTTTCCAAATGCATATACTTAAATTTGACACCTAATAATCCTTAGTAATGTAAAGGTAATTTGTTTTTACAATATTAGAAGTAATCAAGCTGAGCTGTACATATAAAAATATTCCTCCAGTGCAGCAATGTCATCGCATTTCAAAAAGCAGTCGCTTCTAATTTAATTGAGCCTGAGAAACTATACCATTGGAGTGCAAGTGTCCCTATGTGAAATAACATAGGAATGTCACATTATTTGGTGTTAATACAAATAACAGGATTAGATTTGGCGTTTGTAATGACTCTGGTACAGTTTTTCACAAGCTTGATTGTTATGTGGACTATAATTCATTATTTGCTCACTTAATGTTATTTAGTAAAGAACCTATAGCATTGCCTGTGCAGTCTTGATGATTGTCATGTGCTTAAAAACTACGTGCTAATGATTGTCACATTGAAGAAGGGCAGCATCTCAAAACAAACAGTTTTCCACAGAAACAGAACTGTGGCAGCATTTCAGATCACACTCTTTCCTGGCAATTTATCGTGCCATTGTATTTACTTATTTAAAAAGGCGCACTCTGAAACTCCAGTAACTTTTCTTGGTGTCCATCTGATTCCTGACAAATATGGCTTTAACAATTAGTAACATACACAAACCATATTTCATGTACATTTCTGAGATGCACATGACGTTGCTGTTTCACGTACCTGTCAGCTCAAAATAAGACTCATTCTTCTCACTTGAACCTTGGTGGAATAATAAAAGTTGAAGCACGGCGGACTAGTTTCCAGTCCTGTCAGTGCATCTTTTGTAAAATGGTGGGGAGGGGGCAGTTTTGAATCTGTTGCCATTTAGACCTTTTTAAATTATTCTTTCAGTACAAACTGTACTGTAAAAAGCTGTTTTAACTTGTTGAGAAAATTTTGTACGTAGAATTTGTAACCAGAGTTATGATGGTGCACAAAATAAAAACACTGAAAGGTTCAGGAAGAGTCTGCCTTATAAGTTAATGAACAACGTCAGTGACCTGTTCCTCACTACTTTCACGGTCAACCAGCCTGTGCTGTACATTAGATGCAGCAAGGATATTCACCTGTGAGCTCAACTATAACACCGTATACATGTATGTATATATGTATGCATATATATATATATATATTTCCCTCTCATGCATTCACTCTGAACCTGACTGCAGAGCCTATGTTTTTGTTGTTCAGACAAGCTGGACGGATTGAGAAGCAGCAACAAACGGAAGCGAGGCTGGCATGACAGCATTGCGCATCGGTTGGAGGATTACCTTCAGCTTCCTGATGACTATAATTCTCGTTCTTCGGAACCTGGAAAGAAACGGGTAAGAAAATAGTTTTCATTTTTTAATTGCTCATTTTGTGTCCATTTGCTGTGCTTGGTTGGTTTAACGTGAAATAATGTTTGCTTTGATCATTATGGTTTGGTAAAAGAGACAGATTGAGTGATTTATCATATGGAACAAATATTGCAAAACTTTGCAAATAATTTACCTTGAGCATAAAGCGTGCTTCAGTACAGACCATGTTTCAAAACAGATGAATATTCTCGAGGGTATGAAATACCTGTGGTTTTTCATTCCCCTTCCCTTTTACACTCTGTCCAGTTCTCACTTGATCACCCTGTCAAATTGTATACATTTTGCCTCTTGGCAGCAACCTGAAATGATGGAAGAAGAAGGCAGCAACAACCATCTCTTGCTCTTCCATTCCCTCCAACAGAGCAAGGTGCCTGGTCCTATTTGCAGCAAAGCTGAGATGGGAACTCAGCAGAGTGAAAGTTCAAATTAGTATTCTTTACTGATTGCATTATCATTGCATCAGTGTCCTAATGCATGGTGCTGCGCAATTGAGTACAAAAATGTATATTTGCACTGGTTAATATGTAGAACAATGAATGGAATCAAAACAAGGGTTCTTTACTGGCCTTTATAACAAAAACAGACTTTTTTGTGAACAGGAGAAATTTGCACCTTCTAAGAAGGAAGTGATTATTTGCTGTCAAATGGACATCCAAATCTACCAGTGAAAAGTACAATATACGAAAAATTAACTGGTAGAATAAAATTCTGATACATGAATGCTTCCGAACAGAACTTCCAACTGCTTTGAAAAACAGTATGCTTTAGGTGGGCAAGGAGGGAAAAGACATGTATCTGAACTTCCCCCCACTCTGCTTTAGGTGAGATGGGCAGACTTGGAAGAGGAGAAGGATGCCGAGCGCAAACGAGCCATAGGATTTGTGGTTGGACAAACAGACTGGGAGAAAATAACAGATGAAAAGGGCGAATTAGCCCAGAGAGCATTGAACCGCACTAAATATTTCTAAGGAAAATAATTGAACTGTTTTTTACAATGAGGTAAGCAATAAAACAAAGTTGCAGTTTTTAAAATTGTGCCTGAAGGTTTAGTGAAATGTATTTCTTTTCTCCATATGATTTCAGTTAGGTTGACTGTGTGCTTCATATGTACAGGAAAACAGTTGTAAGCTTCCAGGGCAAGTTTATAATTTTACTCCTAATTAGAATAGTTTTGAAATGACCAGCCACCTTTTTGTAAAAAAAGGATGCTTTTATCACTGCATAAGATTGTACTTGTTCTTGGAATAGGGAATAAAATATCAGGTTCAATAATCTGTATTGATGTGGAAGATGTGGAGGAGTCTCTTTAACAGATTTGACTATTGCCTACTTTTTCAAAAGGTCACGTTTTTTCAATGCTGCGCACCAATAGAATGTTGTGGAGTTTAGGTCATACAGCATTTTGGCAGGAAGTGTAGTCAGTGGACAGGAAAAAAAACATGCTTAAGTTATTGAATGAGTAAACCAGCCTGGATAGGAGAGGGATGAATATGGCAGAAAGGACTAGAATAGTTTACTGCTGAAGAAACAGAAACAAAAGCATCAGCAGTCAGGCTTAGGTATAGAAGTTTAGAAATTTTAGCACCACAGGATTTAACCATGATAGCGTTAGCTCCACAAAGAAGCTTTCTATTCGAGTCCTTATTTCCCTGTTCTTCCCCAGTAGCTCTTAATTTTTTTTCACAAGTGTTTAATTCTTTCTTTGATTACGTACTCAATGTCGATAGCTTTGGCAAGCATTGCTTTGTTTTAGGGGTAGGCTTTTACCTCTTTATGCTTCCAGTGCTAATTCTGAGGTTAACACCTCATTGTTACTTACCAATTCAACAACCACTGAAAATTTACTATTTAAAATTTCTTTGAGGTCCCTTGCAAAACCCTTATCCTGTGAATAGAACCCCATTTTTCATCAAAGCTGTATTGTCTCATTTTTGGTATTATTACTGAATCGATATCTCATTTTTCTCATGACTCAAATTCATTTTATAATGGGATGCCTGAACTGCATTAAATATTTCTCCAATAATGAGTTAACCAATATCACCCACAAAATCGTCATCACTCCCTTATGATATTCATAACCACCTTCATCCTTTGTATATTTTTTTCACTTGAAATCCTTCTTATAAATATGTGCATCTATACTCTGTTCCCCATCTCGATTGAGAATTTTACCATTTAGGGTACTTTTCCAATCCTGCTTGGCTCCATGGTGCAGTTTTTTTGCATTTAATGACATTGAACTGAACTTGGCACTCATCTCTAACCAGTGGCTGCATGCATTATTTCTGCTACTCCCTCTCTCTCTTCTACCACCACCCACCTCCCCGCAAGAAAAATTGGTAGCACCAGAAAGTTTTCATGTTCCTTTTATGCGTATATTCAACTTGTATATATTTACTCGCTTCCACGGGCACAAAAAATATCAAAGGCTCCGACTACCACAATTAAAACAGTTTCTTAAAATCAATTCTAAATATTAAAATCATTTTACAACCCAGTCCGGATCTGATGCTCATATTGTAAGGCAGTTCCTGGAAGGCAAACAATTTTCTAGTTACCTTGCACTTGTGCAAGTGAAAGCCAAAAATTATTCATCTGAAGTTGGCAAAGCATCTTGAAAATCATGTACTGTATAATAACCTTTACCTGCCAAGTAATTTTATGTACCTTTTGAAACTTAATTTACTCCCCTGAAGACTTTGCTTGGAGGCATTTGCAACTTAGAGCTCATGTTTTCAGTGGGTCAAGTGTGAATGGGGATTAAGGACATAAAGTATAAAATTTCTGATCTTGCTGATCTAAGCTGCTGGTATTGCTCGCTCAGTTTTCACAGCCAAGGCCAGGATCTCTCGAGCAGCCCACCATGCCCTAGCCTGTACACCCTATTTAAAGTAAGTGACATTTGGGAATACATTTGTATGACGTGATCCTGCTGTCCCACCACAATCCCAGAAATGTCATATTTGAGAAGTTTTGATTCATTTGTACAACTTTCTCAGTTAAATTCAATTGCAATTTATTGAAATAGGTGTATGATTTCTCTAATGATGTGTCCTAGATTTTCCAAAGTGCCAAGTCTTGTCACTTTCTGCATTGGGAAAGCAGACAAAAAACCTTCAGTTGCAAATGAGATGTTAATTATAGGAACTATGGCAGTGGTGAAGTTTAACATTTAATAATCTAACCATTAAAATGATTTTTTTCTTCAGCATGCTTAACAGTTTTAAGTGTTAATTGAAATAATTTTAATTTTTCCATTTCTTCTAGGCTCCACAATAGCGGTGGAGAAAGCTGGGAAAAGATCTTTCGTAGAGGTTGGGCAGACAAGGAATTTCACAAGTCGTTTTGAGTTTTTTGTTTTATTTTATTGTTACACTGTACGAGCACTAGACTATAGGTGGTTGACTTCTCTTATTAGCAGCCTGTGAGAATATTTTTTAAAAAGTTAATCGATAGTGTTATCAGAAGCTAAGTTGAAACCACATTAATTGTAATCCAGTGTGTCCTGAGCCTGCTGTCATGGCTTTGCTTCATCAGCTCGTTTTTTTTTATTATATACTGTATTGATGTATTGTTCCTTTTTCTGTCATGCCAGCTGTAATTTTAAGGAGCAATAAAGTTAACTTGAAACCATGGAACAGTTCATGTGTCTGCACGCAATGGGCGTTCCAACAAATGTGTGTTTATTAAGTGGTCAGTATTTCTGTTTTTTCTTTGAAATGTCATGTCCGCCTTTTGATTTTGGCCATTGAATTCTTCTCTCACCAATGGACCATCCCAATTTATTTTTAAACACAGTCGCAGTTGATACACTATCATTTCTGTGGGGGAATGGGAAAGTATACTTCACATTCTGCTAAATGTGCCAAAAGAGGAATGTACTGTTCCATATGACATTTCTGGAGTGTGTACGCTTCCAACAACTACTGTTTCGTAATTTTCACGATTGCACCATTTAAATGAACTGCTTTCTTAATGCAAAATCATTTGAGACAAATGTAGCTTCAGTAATTGACAAGATTGTCTCATAAGAAATGTTACTGCTCCTGTTTTTTTTTGGGTTTTTTTTTTTTGCCATTTGTAACTATTGTAGATATTCCTTATTTACTGCCTGAATGAAGCTGTGAAATGGGCAGGAGTGAAAATGAAATGTTGCAATTCAAATACTTATTAGGAAATTTGCAATATTTTTATTCAAAGTTAAATCATGAAGTTCCCTGAATTGAAGTGGGTAAATGTTTCTAAACAAAATTGGTTTTGATATCTTGTGGGAGTGTATATGGCAAGATTGCACTTTTTAGGGGGATTGGGGGTAAAGTGTAATCCTCTAAATTATCACATTCTGTGTGCCTGGTAACTTTTTATGTTCTTTAGTTTTTCTCTTGCTGATGAAGTCTTTGTGAGATTTCAAAATTACAAAAGCACATTCCTTAATGCTAATTGGACATGACGCTAATTGGACGCAAAGCACATGAAAGTGACCAATTAATAATTTAAATTTCATTGCAAAAAGATTTAAAATTGGAAATCTGTTGTAGTGAATAATATAGTTGTCCTTAATTTCATACGATACAAATTAAACTCTGCATACCAGTGAGAAGTCAAAGTAACTGTTTACGTTTTTAAAATCCTCTTGCACTGTTGGAAAAGGGGCAAGCATGTATGTTAGGCTGTTGTCCCACAATATTTGGAAAATACTTCAGCTTTTGATTCAACTTAATTAGTGACCTTAAACAAACGAGTTTCTTTTGAAATGAGTATATGTGAAATTTTGTCACAGTCACATATTGGTAAGAAGCAACAAAAAATAAGAACTTTTACAATGTAATTTTCATTGTTCTCATTTGGAGTGCTGAAAGGTTTCTTTTGAAAATTAACACACTTTGTGTGTCTCATTTGTACCACTTTATTGAATGATTCATTGCCTCAGTGGTTTTTTTTAATCTTTATTTTCAATGTTTTCTTTTACCCCTCACCATACCTGACTGAGAGGGAGGGCAGATCTGTGCCAATTCTTCTGTTAATGTATTAACAGAATTAACAGAATAGTACGTTAAAATGCATCCAAATTCCCTAAAACAACCCTCCTTCTACTTAGTTACTTTGCTGCTGTGAAATAGAATACATTCATTGTTCAGTAATTGATTCTCATATATCCTCTGAGCTCTCTTCGTAAATAAGCGTCTGAGAAACCATCTGTGCATCGGACCACACATTGGTAAGCATACTGCACTGGCAACTTAGTTTTGTTACACATAGCCAATGTCTGCATGCTCTGTACACCAGCCAGTTGGATTTCAGTAGCTTCTTCCTGTTCTGTGATTTCTGAGGTACACAGATCGAGAATATTGAAAATCGAAAGAGGATCGTTATAAGTTAGTGATGCTTCTGATACCTTTTTTGGTATTTTATCAATAAGGCTTAGAGCTCCAGGAAGACTATTTGGATTGCACAGAACCTGGCTTCTAGGAAGGTGAAATGAAGTAGAATTTGCTGATGGCCCAGCTTGTTTCATTACTACATGTAGAGACATCAGTATCCAGTCTTTATTAATCAGCTATAACAGCACTTTCTCATGAGTTGCAATTCATTGATATCTTTAATCTCTAAACTAAATTGCACAATGTTATTCTGTATTTCATGGCATTACCCTGCCTTCATGGGAAGTCATGTCAACCTCCTGTATGTAAAAACAAAAAGTACGGAATCTATTGTCACAATTAATTTTTGTAAGGCACAACTCGAAAACAGTAGCAAAAGAGCTATAATTGGAGCCATGTTAAATAAATTGCAAACCAGAACAATTGTTTTCGACTGAAAATAAAAGTAAAATGCAAAAGATTGGTGCAGCACATTATCTCAGTATTTTAAATGGGTTCTACTTTGTAATATGTTATAAACTTTTTTAAAAAGTGTTTTGTAAGGAAAGGTAAAGCATGAATTGTTTTTGATGAAACAGCCAAAGTAATAACTAACTGACCCTCCTGTCTAAAGAACAAAACAGTGTTATGCTGGTTTCTCTGTGGTGATCACAGCTTGTCACAACAGAATTGGCATTGTAAACTATTTTTACTTCTACGCAAGCTGTCTTTGGACTTGCATTAAGTAGCTTGCAAGCTTCTCGTTTGTTTTGTGGATTGCATTTAAATTTATACCACAGCTAAACAATTAGAGGCTAGGAAGATTTCAAAAACTATTAAAAAAAATTTTTTTTAAATGCCAAATTTTCATCATTTCACGAAGAGAAAGGGACAGATTAGAGGTCATGAGTTTATCAGAGGTAAAGAACTGGATGAAAGTGGCAAATCTGCAGCCATCCTGGTTTTTCCTAACTTCTGTCTTATCCTTTCCATTTTCACTTTAACTCTTATGAAGTTTGCTCAATGCAGTTTAGAGTATTTACTTGACAAGGGTATGAAAGTTTGATTTAAAAGAAACCCTAGCCGCCATAATTATTGGTCTTTATTAAATACTAATATAAGATTTGCACCCAGTCGATTAGAATTTGAATGCAAGCAATTCCACTTTAATAAATAACCAGGTAAACTGTACAAAGTTCAGTTGATTTGAGTCAACATCTTTGCAACAAATGTGCTCCGTACAAGGTAAAAATAGTAAAATGTGTATTCAGGAGAAGGCAGCCACTTTGTGTTGTATTAGTTCCTTAAAAACAAATTGATGTAAACAAACAGATGGGCTATTTTTGGTGCTGACATCTTCAAAGCATGCCCAATTCTAAATGTGTGTCGCAATGTTTAATGATTTTAGGATTGTGTTTCTCAATGATGTAAAAGTATATTATTGTATTCTCTTGGTATTCCACCACTTAACAATTGTGTGTGCGACTGCTGCTTGCAACCTGATGACTTTGTAGTTAATTGTATTTCCTTCTGTGATACTGATCCATAAGGACCAGAAAGGTCTTATATCTAGTTTGTGGTGTGAGATCTTACAGGATAGCCAGTGGGGTTACCACAATATCTCTGAGATTGGAGGTTAATATTCTGCCACTCCTTTTCATTGCCCCTGCAGGGAGGCATGTATGTGAACTTTGAGTGAGGGCAGAAGAGAGCTCTGATGTGATGCCCTTTACAATTAAATACCTGCCAAATCTCTGTCAGGATGAACACCTGAAGAATGGTTAAATGATATCTAAGGGATGCTTACATTTGTGGAGCTCTTGGGATTCCTTCAAGACATGAGAGAAGAAATGCACATATGGCTCATTAAATTTGAGAAAAATACCTCCGTACTGCTTTTTAATCAGCTGAGAACTCTAACATTGCCCGATGGTACTACTGTTGATATTATATAACTAATCTCCAAGCTATACTCACCAGCCGTACTTCTCTGTTGTAAGTGTGTAAAAAAAAAGCAGTGGTGAAGGCTCTAGTTGCATTTGTTCATGTTGCTGCTGTGCACTGTTTTCTAGCTCAGTGCCACTGCACAACTGTCAGTTTTTGAGCATTTAATTTTTCAAGTTATATTCAGTAAAGGAGATTGATTTGAAAAAGTACTAGACTTTCTCCCACTTAAACACACAGCTCAAGGAAAAACTTTGTAGAAATAGTAAAAATGAAAATTGGAGAATATATAAAGAGAAAACTTTGCCTTGATACTTTAAGGGAGCTGAATCTGTAATAACAATATCATTTTAGCTTTTGGGAGAGGAGCAGGGGGAGCAAAACATGAATCTAGTTTATACTTTTGGGTGAAGATTCCTCCTGTTTTTGTAGAATGCCATATTAAAATAAATTTCAAACATTTTCCACAATTTTGTAATAGGCATGGGTCTAAAGAAGGAATCAGAAGCTATCTGATTTGGACACAACAGCACACCCAGCCCAGTTGACCTTACAAATTCCTTCTCGCTAACATTTGGGGACCTGTGCCAAAATTGGCAGAGCTGTCTCATAGACTAGTTAGGAATCATCCTGACATAGTCGTGCTCACAGAATCATGTCTTTCAGCCAATCTCCCAGACTCCACCACCATCCCTGGGAGTGCCCTGTACCATGGGCAGGATAGATCCACCACAGGTGGTGGCACAGTGATATACAGGCAGGAGGAAGTGATCCTGGGAGTTCTCAACATTGACTTTCAGACCTTATAACCTCTAACATGTTTTCAGGTCAAGCATGCACTAGCATACCTCCTGCTGATTATCACCTACTGTCCTCCCTCAGGTGATGAATCAGTACTCCTCAATGTTGAACACTGCTTGGAAGAAGCACTGAAGGTAACAAGGGCACAGAATGTACTCTGAATGGAGAACTTCAATGTCCATCACCAAGTGTGCATCAAACACAATTACTCACCCAGCTTTCCAAGTCCTGAAGGACATAGGTGCCAGACTGGGCTTGCAACAGGTGGTGAGAGAACCACCATGAGGAAAATAATGCTTGACCATTTCTTCATCAATCTGCCAATTGCTTTGCATCTATCCATGAACTTATTGGCTAGTGACCACCACACGGCCCTTGTGGAGACAAAGCTCCAATTTCATACTGAGGACAGCCCTCATTGTGTTGTGTGGCACTACCGCCATGCTAAATAGGATAGTTTCAAGTTAGATCTAACAGTCCAAGCTGGGCATCCATGAGGTGATTTGGGCACCAGGCACACCGGGTGGCAATGCTGAAGACTTGTGCTGCAGCAGTAGCTATGCTAGCTAGCCTAACTATTCTAGTACATCTAAAACACAACCATCCACCTGACGAAGTGGAAATTACCCAGGTATGTCCTATCCACTAAAAGCAGGACAAATCCAATCAATCGAATTACTGCCAATTGGCCTAATCTGTATTAGTAAAGTGTTGAAAGGCCTCATTGACAGCCTTGTCAAGCAGTACCTTGCTCTCCAATGCTCAGTTTGGATCCTACCAGGGCAATCAGCCACAGATCTCATTTCAGCCTTGGCCCAAACATGAATAGAAGAACTGAATTCCAGAGGTGAGGATAGGAGTGATTGACCCTGACGTCAAGACAGAATTTGATTGTGACTTCAAGGAGCCCTCGTAAAATTGAAGTCAATTAAATTAAAGGTGAAAGCTCTCCACTGTTTGAATCATGCTTAGCACAAAAGAAGATGGTTGAGGTTGTTGGAAGCCAAATATCCCAAACCCAGGACATCACTGCAGGAGTTCCTCAGAATACTGCCCAAGCTTAACTATCTTCAGGTGCTTCATCAATTACCTTTATTCCATCATGAGGTTAGAAGTGAGGATGCTTATAGATGATTGCACAGTGTTCAGTTCCATTCACAATTCCTCAGCTGGCAAAAAGGTCTTGATCTGCTCACAGCAAGGTCTGAGCAATATTCAGGCTTGAGCTGTTAGGTAGTAAGTAACAAAAGTGCCAGGTGATGACCATCTCCACAGAGAGAATCTAAGCACCTCTCTTCACCTTCAATGGCATTACCATCGTTGAAACTCCCATATCAACATCAATTGGGCAGAAACATAACTGGACCAGCAGCATACAATGGTTCCAAAAGCAGGTCAGAAGTTGGGTTTTCTGCAGCAGTGATTCACCACCTCTTTCTCCAAAGCCTGTCCACATCCACAAAGCACAAGTCAAGACTGTGATTGAATACTCTCCACTTGCGAACACCCAAGAAGCTTGAGACCATCCAGAATAAAGCAGCCCAATTGATTGGCACCCCATCAACCACCTTAATCACTCCTTCCACTGTCGGCTCACTATGTCTACAAGATGCACTACAGGAACTCAACAAGTCATCTTCAACAGCACCCTGCAAAGACCCAAACTCTACCACCTAAAAGGACAAGGGAAGCAGGGACATGGAAACACCACCACCTCCAGGTTTTCCTCTAAGCCACACACCATTGTAACTTGGAAATATATTGCTGTTCCTTCATTGTTGCTGCATCAAAATCACCAACACTTTCTTAGAGTCAATTAGGGATGAGTAATAAATGTTGGCCTTGCCAGCAACATCCACATTCCGTGAATTTTTTTTAAAGCAACAGTGACGATCTGCTTCAGATTACAGATATTGCCATGCTATTGGGTGAATTGAGGATGTAGTATTGATGTAATAGACAGTCACTTATGAGGCCTGCATCTAACTTGTGTTGTATTTGATGTTGTAGTGCTTGGTGAACATTTCCATTTCCAAGCACTGATGTTCTCTACCATAATGGGTCAAAGTAGTTGTTAAAAAAAATAACGCAAGTAATTTCTGCAGATGACCAGCTAATTTTAGTGATGCAATGCTTTTATAATGTAACTAGGAAAAAAGGAGCTGAATGTTTGCAAGTGTGAGAGTGGTATTTATAAATGCTACCTTATTTAGTTAGGCTGAACTGTTTAAATAAGGTGGCACTGAAACGTAGTTGCATGCAAGGAGACAGTGTTAATGTGAAAAGGCCTTTCATTTCAGCAAGCTCTTTACCTATAAAAGTCTACAAGTTGTGGCCTTCGCTCACTCCATTTAATCAGAGGAAAGTTTCCGTTGTTGCCCATCAATACCTGAGGCTGTTCCGAGTGCATCATCACATCACAAATCTTCTGAATACTTTACATTTGCATACTTAACTGGATGATAGGTTAGTTGGGAGTTGGTGTTTTTTGAGTTTAACACCAGAAAAATGGTTGGACTAAAATGCTCAGACTAAAATGCTTGACCCATTTATTCATATACCTCCTTTACTAACCTGATCTGGCCTACATGCAACTTGAGCCCTACATAATGTGGTTGATTCTTAATGCCCTCTAGCAAGTAACACAGTTGCTTCAAGAAGGTCCACCACCATACCCTTTCAGGGTTACTAGCGATATCCAATAAGTGTGGCATTTTGCCTGTGTCACCCATATTCCAAGAGCAAGTGGGAAGTCTTGCAGCTTTGAAAGAGGAGTTATTTTTCTTGGGAATGAATATTTTAAATCATCTCACAAAGAGCTAAAGGTAAGTACAGATGTGAGTACAAGTTCGGCCCATCTAGTTCAGTCTTTATTAGAAAATTATGATCTCCTTCCTCGTGGCATCTAACTACTATTTGAATGACACCAGAGTTTTCCTGTTTGAATTTTCCAATCATGAGCAATCAGTAGCTGAAACCACATCACCATTGCCACCCCCCAACCCCAAGTCCTGGAGTACCAATGGCAATTGTAGCTCCTGGCTAAAATCAACTAACCCTGCAGACTCAGGATCAAATCCAGAATTATCCTTGATTTGTATGGCTGAGTTAATCACTGGATAAACTTACCAAACGATCGGAAGAGCATGTTGTTTGCCTTTGAAACCAATTCTAAGGTAGACAATATGAAAGGGCTTAAAGATCTGAGCAACATTTATGTAAAAAATACATAGGTTCTCTGGCCCAAAAAGCAGGTGTTGCTAACTTCACAGATCTCGTACAACCATAAAATTCTCCATAAACTTTGTGATAATGACTGCTCAACACATGCCTCAAAGGTTCCATAGGACCAGATCCAGTTCCAACAACTGGCACACTGTGTTCTATCAGAAATTTATATGGTGAATTACATATTTTGAAGTTGGGGGAAAGCTTGTAATTAAACTTGAAGCAAGAACCAGCCTGACCAGTTCTGATGCAAGGTCATCGACCAGAAATGTTAACTGTTTCTCACCACAGATGCTGCCTGATGTGAGTTTTTCCAGCAATTTCAGTTCATATTTTAGGTTTCCAGCATCTGCAGTATTTTGCTTTTGTGCCAGCCAAAGAGGTTGTGATCCCTGAAGCTGTAACTAAGATAGTCAGCTCTTGTGTTTTTGCCTTCTCTGAAAAGGTGTTACGGATTTTAAAGTTTTACTTAACATTATTGCAAGATTTCTCTTAGTGCACTCTGGCCTTTCACTTAGTTTCCTCATCATTTATTTTAAAAAGAAAAGCCGCTGCCATCAATTTCTGTGACTGTAGTTTGATAGCATCTGAAAAAGAGCACAGGAATTGAGGTGCGCGATGCAGGGAGCACAACTACATACTGGCTGATCATTTCAATGATTTCAACTAACCATGCTGTTGTTTGGCTAGGTTCATAAACAGGGAGTCAATAATGCGAATGGCTAAATGCTTAAAGCTAGACTGCCCTTTAAGGGAGGTGCATTGTGGGTGGAACAGATGTTGGAAGTGACTGACCTGGGTAACATTTAACAATGGCACAATATGGGAGAGTGCAGGCCCAAGGATGCAGCAACAGGGGCCTTGGTAGAAGAAGTGGAAAGGAGGAGAGATGTCATGTAGCTACAGGGCCAGGAGCAATGTTCCCATGTGGTCGTGCAGCAAACTGGAAGTCCCTGCACAGGCCACACACCAATCAGCCTCTTTACTGTGTGTAGGTGAAAACGTTTTAAAGGAACTAAGCACTTAAATCACCTGTATGCTGCAAAACAAAAAAAATAGAGGAAATGTTAGCCAGAAGGTCCCATCAGGCACACACTGTGAAGGCAACAGGAGCAGATAACCATGGAGAACAATGCCAGGAGTCAAGCTCCAAGGTCCTGAATGTTGGGGAAGGCCTGTGACGTTACACAACTAGTCAAGGTCAGTGAATGCATCTTCAAATGACATACCCTACTACTGCATAGCTACCCTCAGACACTGCTTAAATTGCCATACTTCAATCACTCACCTACCAACAATCTCTATGAATCAGGACTCATACCTGACATTCACGTACTGCACGCATCCTCACACACTAATTCTGCTGCAAACCTCACCCACATTTTTACAAGTTGCACGTACTGTCAGCTATTGACAGCCACATCACCCAGACAGATTACATGACACTGGCACACTTCGCTGTCTTCCAGGAAAAGGCGCAGAAGTAGTAGAGACTGGAGAGGGGTGTATCTGCACGTCCTAACCTTATTGGAGGAGACTATGCTCACCATTATTGGAACAGTCATTGCTGAGGCTGTGGCCAGCAGCAGGGATGAAACTTTAGATGCTCAAACCTAATCATCCTGATGACTTCCTGCCACCCTGTCGTCCCACAACTCTCCTTATTTACAAGTTGCAGGTGAAATGCTTGATTCCTAGGGAAGCTTTCATCCAGTGGCAAGCAGCATGGAGGAGTTTGGCACAGGGCTTTGTGCAGAACTTGAAACCTATCCTTTCCAGCATGGAAGTAGTGGCCAACTCTGTTCGTATGCTTGGGACTCAACCATGGTGCAGCACCTGATTGCCAATGTTGCAACTTTAATTGCAGCACAAGTAGCAGCCATCAAAAATCTTGAGTGCTGCTGTGCAAGCTCAGACTGCTGCCGTCAATTACCATATTCAAAGGGGTTTGGAGGGTTTTGTAGTAACCCAGCAATCTGCTCCAACAAATTACTAAGATTGTTGAGGCAGCACACTAGGCAAGGAGCAGTGGCTCCGTGGAGCACAACCAATGTCCTCGCTCAGAATGATAGCATTCACCTTCCTATTCTGCTGATGACTGTCATCCAGTCAGCCCAGACTGCTACCACCTATACCAAGATGATGCCATCCGTGGCCCAGCCCTTAAGGCCCGGAGGTGCTTGAGGTCATCCTCCAATGGCACCTGCAGTGTCCTCTGCTGGAAGTCAACAGCCTTCTACCAGTCATGGTGCATAGGAGCATCAGGATAAGCCAAAACAGTCACAAAGGGAATGCAAAAGGATGATTAGTTGACTTTTGTGTGTAATATGGCATGATTTGGTTTGAAATGTTCACTTTGTGGTGGCTTTTGCTTTTGCATTGAGACCAAGCGGACACTGATAGTCAGCGACAGAGGAAAGCCAAGGTGTGAAACGGTTAGTGAATGGGAAATTGGGATTGTGGTTACTGCTGTCGTGCTCAGGTGAGGTTCTTCATGGGCAGCCCAGGCAAGCTTGCAAGGTAGCTGGTGCCAAGGGCTGGCCTCATGGTGGCAGGTTATGCAGCAGACCATCATGATTCTTAATATCCACCCAGCTGCTTATTGCAGGGCTCCTTCAGAACAGCACAGACAGCGAAAGCATTGTTTCTGCACGCCAGTGGGCTGCTCTATCACATTTTGTTGCTTTCATTGTATGCATGCTGTGCATGTGGTTTTCACACCAGAATCATCAGCCATGTCATCAGTGGAAAGCCCTTGACACCCAATAGCCACCCTTTGGTGGTTCAAATGCAGCATACCACCTCTGAATTAAGGCATCATGGGTGCTGCCAGGATACCAGACATTGACCTACGTGATTTACTGCTTATGGTCACACACCAGCTTCCTGCTGCTAAAGGGCAGAGTTGACATGTGGTGGCTGCAAAGTGATGTGTGTGCATTCAATGGTACTCTGCATCATAGGAAAGCCTGTAATCTTAAGGAAGCCACCTGTTTGTCTCTGGCAATAGAGAATGAAATGTAGTTGGATCTCATGCAACAGTGGACTGCAAACTGTGGTCGCAGACATGATTCCAGGATGGTATGTTGCCTCCCTGGTGCAAGTGGATATCACTGAGTGGCTACATTCTGGAGGGTGAGAGTGCACAGCCAGAGATCATGGTCTACATTGGTACCAACAATATAGATAGAGAAAGGGATGAGGTCCTGCAGGCTGAGTTTAGAGAGTTAGGAAAGAGATTAGCAAGCTAGATCTCAAAGGTAGTAATCTCCGGATTACTCCCAAGGCCATGTACTACTGAGTATAGAAATAGGAGAATACGCCGAATGAATGTGTGGCTGGAGAGATGGTGCAGGAGGGAAGGCTTCATATTTCTGGGGCAGTGGGACCCATTCTGGGGAAGGTGGGATCTGTACAAACCAAACAATCTACACCTGAACAGGACTGGGACGAATGCCCTTGCAGGGATTTGCTAGTGCTGTCGGGGAAGGTTTAAACTAGATTGGGAGGGGGATGGGAACCTGAGGGCAGATTCAGATAGGACAAATGCAAAGCAGGGAGCGGGAGACAGAAAATTAATGAGTCACTCTGAAAGACCGAAGAAGCAACGGTTAAAAAGTGTACAGCACAATCTTAAAAGGTATATATTTAAATGCAAGGAGTATGGCAAACTAAGCTGATGAGCTGAGGGCACAGATGGACACATGGCAGTTTGATATCATTGCTATGATGGAAACTAGGCTTAAAGAGGGGCAAAAATGGCAGCTGAACATCTCTGGATATAGGGTTTTTAGACAGAATAGGGAGGGGGCTAAAAACTGGGGTGTAGCATTAATTATTGGTTAAAGAATCAATTACAACTGTGAGGAGGGATGATATACTAAATGAATTATCAAATGAGACCATATGGATTGAGCTCAGAAATAAAAAAGGGGCAGCCACACTACTAGAAGTGTACTAGAGAATGCCAAATAGTGGGAGGGAGATAGAAGAGCAAATATGTAGGCAAATTTCTGAGTGCAAAAAATGGGGCAATAATAGTTGGGGACTTCAACTACCCTAATATCAACTATACGAACAGTATAATGGGCACAAAATTCTTGAACTGCATTCAAGAGAACTTTTTTAGCCAGCACATAACAAGCGCAACGAGGGGGAACGCAATTCTAGATTTAGTCTTAGGAAATTAAGCTGGGCAAGTAGTTGAAGTAGCAATGGGGTACCATTTTGGAGATAGTGACCATAACACGGTTAGATTTAGCATAATTATGGAAAAGGGTAAGGATAGAACAGGAGTAAAAGTTCTAAATTAGGGAAAGACAAATTTTACAAAGCTGAGGGGTGATCTGGCAAAAGTGGCTGCATGAAGGAAAATCAGTGACAGACCAGTGGGAGGCATTCAGAAGTGAGATTCCACGGGCACAGTGTAGACATGCCTCCACAAAGGAAAAGGGTGCGGTTGCCAAATCTAGAGCCCCCTGGTTATCTCGAAGCATACAGGATAAGATAAAGCAGAAAAAGAAAGATTATAATAGTCACAAAAAATCAAAGCCCAGAGGAATAGAGAAAATACAGGGGTGAAGTAAAAAAGGAAATCAGGAAAGCAAAGAATATGAAAAAATATTGGCAGGTAAAATCAAAGAAAACACAAAGATGTTTTTATCAGTACATTAAGAGCAAGAGGATAATTAATGAAAGGCTAGGGCCCATCAGGGATGTACAAGATAACTAATGAATTGATGCAGAAGATGTGGGCAGAGTTCTCAATGAGTACTTTGTGTTTTTCTTCACAAAGGAGAGGGATGATGCAGACATCCTAGTTAATGAGGAGGAGTGTGAAATATTAGATACAATAAGCATAATGGGAGAGGACATACTGGAGGGACTGACATCCTTGAATGTGAATAAGTGACCAGGGCTGGATGGATTGTATGCCAGGCTGTTAAAGGAAGCCAGGGAAGAAATAGCAATGCTCTGAGGATCATTTTTCAATCCTCACTAGATACAGATAAGGTACCAGAGGATTGGAGGCCTGTGAGCATTGTACCCTTGCTTAAAAAGGGTGTAAGGGCTAGTTCAAATAATTATAGGCCAGTCTGACTTCGGTGGTGGGCGAATTATTAGAATCAATTTTGAAAGCCAGGATAAACTATCACTTCAAAAGGCAAGGATTAATCAGGGATAGTAAGCATGGCTTTGTTAAGGGAAAGCTGTCTTACTAACTTAATTGAATTTTTTGAGCAAGTAACAAGGAGGATTGATGAGGGTAGTGTAGTGAATGTGGTCTACATGGATTTTAGTAAAGCATTTGACAAGGTCCCACATGGTAGACTGGTCAGAAAAGTAGAAGTATGGGATGCAACAGAATGTGGAGATTGGATCCAAAATTGGCTTAGTGATAGGAAACCAAGGGTAATGATCGACAGATGTTGTTGCAATGGAAAGCTGTTCCCAGTGGCATTCCACTGGTCTCAGTGTTGGGGCCCTTGCTGTTTGTGGTCTATATTGATTTGTAATTAAATGTGGGAGGCATGATTGGAAAATTTGCAGATGGCACAAAAATCAGCCATGTAATTGATAGTGAAGAGGATAGCTGTGGACTCCTGAATGATATCAATGGTTTGGTTGAATGGGCAAAAAAGTGGCAAATAAAATTCAATCTGGAGAAGCGTGAGGGAATGCATTTGGGGAGGGAAAACAAAGCAAGGGAATACACAATAAACAGGAGGATATTGAGATGAGTAGAGGAAGAAAGAAACCTTGTAGCGCATATCCACAGGTCCCTTAAGGTGGCAGGACAGGTAGATGAGGTGGTAAAGAAGGCATGTGGAATGCTTTCCTTTATTGGATGGGCTATCGAATACATAAGTAGGAATGTAATGCTGAAACTGTATAAAACACTGGTTAGGCCACAGCTGGAGTTTTGCATACAGTTCTGGTCACCACATTACAGGAAGGACATAATTGCTCTGGCGAGAGATTTACAAGAATGTTGCCAGGGCTTAAATTGCAGTTATGAGGAAGGCTGGGTAGGTTAGGGTTGTTTTCCTTAGAACAGAGAAGTCTGAGGGATGACTTGATTGAGGTGTACAAAATTATGAGGGGCCTAGATAGAGTAGGCAGGAAAGATTTGTATCCCCTAGTGGAGGGGTCAGTTACCAAGGGACACAGATATAGGGTGATTGGTGGAAGGGTTAGAAGGGATATTAGGAAAAACTTTTTTACCCAGAGGGTGGTATGGTACGTGTCTGGAATCCGCTGACCGGATTGGTGGTTGAGACCAAAATCCTCAATTTATTTAAAAGATACCTGGATCTGCACCTGAAGTGCTGTAACCTGTAAGGCTACAGACCAGGTACTTGAAAGTGGGATTAGATGGGTGGCTAGCTTTTTTTTCAGCCGGCACAGACACGATGGGCTGAATGGCTTCTTTCTGTGCCCTAACTTTTCTATGGATGTAACGCACCAAACACGTGAAATCAGAGCAACAGCAGGAGAAATCAACCAGCAATTGACCTATAAGTGGTTAGTACCTTTACGTAGCATTGGTGGGGGTGTGTCCTGCTGCTGAACTCGTAAGCGGACATTAGTTTGGAGAATTGATCTCCAAATTTATACGGCTGACATCAAATCAGCGTACGTCATGTTCTGCCTGCTCTGCATACTTGTAGTTATCATTCATTGCACGCGCACAGTGCCCTCACCTATATTGCTTCCGGTGCAATTCACTCCAAAATTGAGCATCTGTGCTGTAAAAGCCCAACTGGTTCACCAGTAAACTTCAGGAAAGGAAACCTGCCATCCTTACTTGGCCAGGCCCATATATGTATCCTGCCTCACACTAGTGGTTAACTGCCTTTTGAAGTGGCCTAGCAAGGTTGGATCAAAACAATTACATTCATAGGGGCTGAAGTGCTTCAAGAAGTCAGCAACTGCCACTTTCTATTGGAAACTAAGGATGGACAAGTAATGCCAGCCTCGCTATAGACACCCATAATCCCAAAGATTAGTTTTTAAAGAGAAAGCACAGTCAAAGTTGTTTCTGTTAAGGGAAGATATTGTTCAGATTTGGCCTGGGCTTGAGGTCTGTTCAATTTTCATGGCAACTACCTGCTACAGAAGAGGTTGGAGAAGTCTAAACTAATTACCCCTTTGTATGCCATGAATTCTCATGGCATTGGCCTGGTGCAAGTAATTGGAAAACCTTGCTGCATGTTCTTTTTAGTGTCTAGCTTCTTATATAATGACCAACCTGAACCTGAAGGGTTGGATGTCAAACAGTTGCATTACTTTTTTTGGATTATTGATTCAGCCTTTGATATTTTACAGTTTGTTAGCAATTAAGATGTGTTTTATTTTCACGAAATATCCCTTGTGCTGTGTTGTTGACTATTAGAATTAATATTAACTTTGAGAATTTTACTTTTTGAAAGGGCACACCAGGTGCAATGCCCAGGGAGTTTCCTGCTCCATATTCAGCTGCTAACGTCCAGAAGAATGGACTAACATGATTCTTCAATAAAGTCCTTTGTTTAATGGGGACATGCCTCTCCTCCACTTACAATTCTATAGTACTAAAGTGGTCATTCAACCTTTGGACAGTTAGGCAGATTTTTGATTCACAAGGGAGTCGAGCGTTATGAGGGCAAGCAGGAAAATGGAGTTAAGGCCACAGTCAGATCTGCCATGATCTTATTGAATGTCAGAGTAGGCTGGAGGGACCAAGCTCTGTTTCTTCTGTTCTTATGGATCTATATTATACTAGCGTAATGCACTGCATCAGGGTTTTACCATTCTAGTGTTACTGTACAATCTTCCATGTGTGTATATGCTTTCTAAAAGGAATGGTTTTAATATGTCAAATATGCTATTTTTGTTTTCATTGGTTCTTAAGTACATAGCCTGTAACTTGTCTTTTACCTATATGTTTTTTTCCCTGAAAAAATTTAGCAAGATGCAGTAAAGTAGCTGCAAAAACTACAGACAAAATCTGTTATATAATTATTTAAGATATTTGCCCTGGGAACATTTTGGGTATTTTCCTAACTTTTTTTCATTATTGGAACTGAAGTGGAAAACAAAAATAAAATCTGCTATGATTGCTACAACCAGAAAATTATTTCTGCTCAATGGAATGAAAATATATATGAAGCAAATTACTGTTGAATAGTGATTTATTATTTTTCCAATCATATAATTATGAAATAGCTCAGGTTTTGAAAATAATATTATGTCCTTTATGAAACTGTACTACAAATACAAGAACAAATTAATCTACCTTCCGAAATCCCATAAATTGCATCTTTGCATGAATGAGCGAGGACAGGAGAAAGCAGATGCACTACACTGGAGTTCATCAACTCCTGTATTATCAACAAGATTGGCAATTATAACAGCCCATTATTGACACCTCTGACCTATCTCCCTTTCTTCTCCATGGCCCTTGAAAATGTTATAATTTCCTAGATCCATACCACTTTCCTCCAACTGCCTGTTAGAATCCTTTTGGCTCCCCTTTCCCAGCATTGTAACAACCTTAACCATAGTCAGAAATTGTAATCTTTGTGACTGCATTCGTGCGTCATTCTGCTTCAATTACACGCCTCTGGTGTCCAGCTACTTAGAACTGCCCTCTTTTGATTCAGTTCTTAATTATCCATTCATAACCAGAACATCTGGCAATTTCTTCTCTTGCCATCCTACATTGCCACCACCAATTGTCCTTGGTCCCTCCTCTTCCTCATCAATATATGGCCCCATCGCAACATATTCACAGACTTAGCGTCAGCATTTTGCGTATGCTAATTACACCCAGCTCCACTCCTACAGAGTGCTTGTCCAAAGTCCGGTCATGAATTGTTGTGACTTACTCTTGCTAGAAACTGGGAAGACCAAAATTACCATCTTTAGCTCCTGGCACAAACTCCCCATGTTCGGCTAAACCAGACTGTGCAGCGAAGGTGTTTTGTTCAATCACAAGCTGAACTTTCAACCCCAAAGCATCTCCATTGGAAAGACTGCCAACTTCTACCTCTATAACACTGCTTGCCCCCACTTTATCCCATCTGCTACTGAAACAAGGAAGGACATTTATATGGTACTTTTCATGTCTTTGAGACATCCCAAAGCATCTATTTTCTCCTCACGCCCCTGTGGGATGCTATTCTGTATTAAAGATGACAAATGAATGTATGATGTTACTGCTAGCATATATAGAATAAACTTTGGATGGTCGAAAGGACAATACATTAATTCATTTGTCAACAGTTCTAACCAACCCCATAGCTAAATATTGTAGCAAAGGAAGAACTCGCAGCTGGTGTTCCGTGGAGTGGAAAGAGCTGAGAGGCAAACAGCGCAAAGAATTTAACCCAGCAATGAGCACAGATTAGATGCTGATGCCTAGGCTTCATTCAGATGGAAACCTTTCTAGAATTTTGATTATTACTGTATTTCTGCAATGAATTTGAAGACTTGTTCAGGTGTTTTATATGTTTTGTATGAAGTGTGCTAGGTTACAATATAATAAAAGAATGTTGATTTTACTTTCGGAAAAAACAAGGACATTTGATACAGCACCCGGGCTTTGATGCATTCTAAGTTAATGTGCTTTTATTTTTAAATAATTTTATTGTTTTGTGTGTTCAATTTTATGGATCATGCAACCCGCATAAAAACGTGATTAAATGTCAGCACCTTTCTCTTTGGAACAAAATCTAAACTGTTCTTGAAATGACTATTCATGTTATGCAGTTGAACCAACAAAATGTTTGCCTTCTGAGTATGATGGCAATATCCAGAGTGCCAGCTAGGTACGGTTTGGCTGCCTGGTAACAACAATGATTCTTTATCGGGAGAATCATGGTTTTCTTATTGCATTCAAATGTAAATATTCATCACCTTCATGAAGTTTTCAAGTTATTTTAATATTATGAATCCCTGGTTAAGCCCCAGCTGGATATTATGTCCAATGCTGGGCATCATACTTTCAAAAGGATGTCAAGGCCTTGGGGAGGGTGCGGAGAAGATTTTCTAGAATGGTACCAGGGATGAGGGACTTCAGTAATGTGGAGAAACTAGAGAACCTAGGATTATTGCCAGAGTAAAGAAGGTTAAGGAAAGATTTAAAAGTAGAGTAAGATAATTGAAGAAATAAGAGCACTAAGGGGTGATGAGATTGTTTTTTTACTCAGCTCTGGAATGCACTACCTGAAAGGATGGCAGAAGCATATTCAGTTGTGTCTTTCAAAAGGGAATTCGCTAAAAACTTGAAAAGAAAACAAATGCATAGTTGTGGGGAAAGAGCTGGGGTCGGTGATTATTTGGATAGCTCTTTGACAGAGTCGGTACAAGCATGACTGAATGGGTTCCCTCTGTGCTGCAGGATTCTATGATTGAAGAAGAATGATGAGACAAAAAGGTTTTACCATTTTTTCCAGTGCAATGTGATAACTTGGACATCTCACATGGCATGTCTATGAATTCCATTCTTTTAATCCATTATTAACAAAGGTGATTGTCACTGAATGTGTTTATCACCTGTTTCAGCCATTAGACAGTGACTCGTGCTGAATTGTGGTTCTACGGGTGATGGCAGTCCTGATGTAACTCACCAAAGTAGCTACTTTTCATGCGTGAAGTGAGACAGAATCAGCAAAATATTTTTACTGTGGTAGTCTGATCTTTTCCTCATCTGACATTTATGTGCGTATTTTCTGGCATGAATCATTGAATACTGGTCAGAAGTAGCAACTCTACTTGATCTGCCAAACCTGCCCTAATTTGTTTTCCTTTTAAAGTAAGCGTATTTAAAACTTCTCCCTCTTGTTCGGATCATTTTTTGTGCAGATGATTTGTGGCCAGATCTTTAGCAGTTTAATTATTGAGCACATTGCCAGTTCTATGGAAATTATCTGGAATCTTATGATTTCCACCTGCATACAGACTGTACAAACTGCCCTAGTCTACCTCCTGACAAATACAAGAGGATGCAATAGCATTTCATGATGTGTTTACAGCACCATTACACTACCTCTCACTTGTTCAGTACTCTGTGTGGTTATGACAAATAGAGTTTCCAATAATTTCTCCCCTTCCCTGTAATGTACATTTTTAGTTACACGTTTGAATAAAATGAATCTGGTTAATTAAAATTGTTTGATCATGCTATGATGTGAAGATTTAACACATGACCTCACCCTGTCAATGCTAATATTAACAATTGATAGCATTTTGCCTGGAATAACAGCATGGGATCCTCGGAGTCCATTTGGACTCCGGCATCCATTATTGTACTCAAGGCATCAAAATAGAGAAATTCTGCATGGTTTGTAGCAACTTCAACTGCCTCTGACAAACATGATTTCAATTACTGGCTCTAAGCTTTTGGGCTAGCAGGTTGTGGAGCTAAGTCCCATGCTAGAAATTGAAGGCAAAGTTAAGCCTGGCATGGCACTGCAGTGCTGAGGTAATGCTGCATTGTTGGAGGTGCCTTAAGGTAAGAAGTTAAACTGAGGTCATATCTACCTAGTACAGCAATTCACTTGGACGCTAACAATCCTATGGCAGCATTCAAAGAAAAGCTTCCCATTTTGTGATATTGTCTCCTTGCCAAAATTTCTCCCTATATCCACTACAAAAACAAAATTACTCACAATAGTTGGTCGTTCATTCAGTTGACAATTTAGGTGTGTTTATTCCATTGTGTCGTATCTGATTCTTCCTTATATTGTGCCCTGTGCTCTTTAAAATGTACTTCAAAAACAATTCACAAAACTCATGCTATCTACATTAATCTAAAATCTAGCGCACTAAAGATATGCACCATGTTACAAATTTGGAGATTAGCAAAATTCTATCTAATTTTTAAAAAAGATTTTTTTATATTTGCTCATGGGATGAGAGTGTCACTGGCAAGGCCAGCATTTGTTGCTCGTTACTAATTGCCCTTGAGAATTTGGTGGTGAACCGCCTTCTTGAAGCACTGACATCCATGTGGTATTGTGCATCCACAGTGAAGTTAGGGAAGGAGTTCCAGATTTTTGATTCAGTGTCATGAAGGAAAGGTGATATAGTTTCAAGTCAGGCTGGTGTGTGTCTTGGACGGGAATACGCAGATATTCCCATGTCTGGGCAATTTTCCACATTATTGGACCGATGCCAGATGCAAAATATATGGCGCTTATTGTGAATAATTTCTGTTAAGGTTATGAAGAGCACTCCATTTTCTGCTCCTGTGTCAGTTCACAGCCGCAATGGGTCAAATGGCCTCCTCCTTTTGTACTGTTAACTATTCTATGATTCTTAAATTAATCTAAACCCAAGACATTCCCACAACAGTTGCAGTATTAAAGATTACACTAGATAATCTGCTTAACCCTTTTGCTTTTCTTGTACAACGTTTTAATTGTGCACACCAACCATGAATGTGACCTCTTCAATGAATTTGTTTCATTTGTTGGTAGATACATTTTTGCTAGGATGAACACATTGATAGCTACATTGAGACTACCCTTATTCTGATTCTTTGGAGTGTGCATTGCTAGCCAGAGGGGGTTCTCAAAGTTGAATTTAAGGTAATTGTAAATGAAGCAATGACGACATGAAAAAGTTTTTCATGCAGTGAGTGGTCAAGATCTGGAATGCGCTGCCTGAGAGTGTGGTGAAGGGTCAATTGAAGCCCTCAAAAGGGAATTGGTCA
The DNA here is from genome assembly GCF_964194155.1 of Cetorhinus maximus. NCBI lineage: Eukaryota > Metazoa > Chordata > Chondrichthyes > Lamniformes > Cetorhinidae > Cetorhinus > Cetorhinus maximus. The sequence goes on from NC_135896.1 coordinate 14,891,152, forward strand.
TTACCTGAAAAGGAAATATTTGCAGGGTCAAGAGGAACAAGCAAGAGAGTGCCACTAGGTGAATTGCTCTTTCAGAGGGCCAGCACAGCTACAATGGACCAACTGGCCACCTCCTATGCTGTTAACTGTACTATGATTCTTCTATGAATTTAAGTCTAGGTGGTGGATGGACAGTCAGCAAACCAAACATGCCATCTACCTCCTTATGCACATGGTGGATTTTGCTCTCATGAGTATAAAGAGCTCATTTTGGCTTAATGCAAGATTATGGGACAACATGAGAGTTAGTTAAACCCATTATGGTGCTTTTATCCTTACTTTTGTAAGGTTTGAGTCAGGTGTTTCAGCTCGACTTCATGAAGAAGCTGACTTATGTGACTAAATCTTGGATTTTGTCAAGGGTCGATACTGTCACTTCAAAATCCATGTAAAATAGGCAGAATATTTGTTGAATCTATTTCCCTCACTGACAGAGGCAATGGTGTCCACTCCCATCATCATCATGTCATCATTGATAATGTATTGGGTGGCATTATAAGGGAGTGTTTGTTCCAAGCATTTGAAAAAGAATTACAATACTTGATGGCACAGATGATCCTTTTTTGGTAGCAGTCACCTGCTTAAGTAATGTTCTGTACTCGTAGTTTTGATGAATGGTCTAACCAGTCAGAAATGGTAACAAGTGCTCTAAATTATTATATTATGGCTATTATATGATACCTTGTGAGAAGGTATCAACTGGAAGACACAAGGATAATTTGTCATAGCATTGACTTCTATTGGTGCCTTGGGAATCTACTGGATGCCAACTTTTGCTTGGACACAGTTCTTTGGGGCCATTCAAGAAGGAACAAAGGATGCTTTGGTCCTTCTCTATGTTCTTCAGTGAAGATATATTCAATTTGCAGGTTTGTTTATAGCATATAACAAATGCACAGCTGTCCCTCATGACTCATAATCCTTCGGCATGCAACAAAAGTAGTTCCAGTGCATCTTCAAGATCCAGGACAAAGTTGATGCTGACCTGATGTGCTTTCACCAGCCTGCTAATTTCACTTGTCCAGAACGCTAATATCAGACCTTTCACGTGACAACTGTATTAAGAAGGTGATAAACTTAGTGCATGGTATTGAACTTGTAGACCTAGAATATCAACATGGCTGGCACAAAATATCTTCAGTCAGGCCTTTTACCAATATAAATGAGGAGCCACCATTGCTTGAATCATAGTGGATGGTGTTACCTAAATATGTGTGTACACAGATTCACATATCTTGGGATAGGTACCTGGATAGAGGTGCAGAGGGTCATACAATTGCTGCTGGGGCTTCACACTTCAAAATGGTGGGATAACAATTTTTTGGATAGGATTACAACTTCCATTGCCTAGCCACTGACTCCCTCCCTTGCAATCTTCTGAGGCTGAACTAGATTGTTTGCAACTTTGGTGTTGTATTTGACCCGGAGATGAGCTTCCGACCACACCTCTGAACCATAACTAAGACTGCCTATTGTCATGATGACAGGAAACTGAGTGAGAACTACCTACAACTTCAGCAGCCTACCACAAACATATTGAAATGTTTAAAGAAGGCCTTTTTAAAAAAAAAATACAAGAAAAGACACTAACCAAAGATGGAAACCAGCATTCATCTGATGTCTGGTATTGTAAGTGACCACTTTTCTGGAAAGCTCCTATATGGATTACACTGCACACCTGAGATGTTGCATGTAATTTCACACCTGGGAGGTGGTCAAGGTTCACAGCAAACAGGGAATCTTGAAAGGAAGGCATTAAAAATGCAAAGTGCTGGACTTCTAATCTACTGTAATTCTGTCAAGACAATGGGAATTGCTACCCAGCCAGTTACACCCCACCAGGCACTCAAAACCCACTGTGAAGGACACAGTAACTCCATACCCTGTTGGTTTCTACAATCTCAAATTTGTCAAAAAGTTCCTGAGATGAAAGATCAAAAAACTGTGATTACTTGGCCTACAAAAATGACTGTGAGACAGGTTAATCGAATACCTCCCTGGAAATATACAAAAAGGAAGTTAAAGAGCTGGTTTTGCAAAACCAGAAATAGAGAGAGAAATCATCAAAGTCACCTGGAAAAGAACTGATGAAAAAAGCAGTGAGGAATATCCAAAACAGAAACAGAAATACCCGGAAAAACTCAGCAGGTCTGGCAGCATCGGCGGAGAAGAGCACAGTTGACGTGAGGATTATCTCTCTCTCAAGCTAAGTGTGTCTTCAGCAAAGCACAGTACCTGAACTTCAATTCAACTCCAGGATTTTAAAGGAAACCATCTTGCCTCAAATGGCCGCAACATTCAACAAACCACCTCACGGACAAGCAAAAGGACTTAATCATGTAGTCTTAACTTTTATTTGGACTTTAACTTTCTCACTCCTGCTATCTGTGTGCGTATGTTGTCACTTTTATTTTTTTCTCTCACATTTAGTAACTAATAAACTTACTCTTACTTTGACTCAAGAAAACCTGGTTTGATTGGCTCCTTATTAATAAATTAGCGCATATTGAATTGGAAAAGGCATTCGCGGGGATAAGAAATTTGAAAGACTTTTGTTGTGACCAATCAAGGGGGCTGAAATAAAGAGTAGCCAATTCACTCTTCCTCAACTGCTCGTAACAAAATTGGGGGCTCGTTGCCGGGATCTGTTCCCACAGACTAACGCAAGAATTAATGTGGAGAAAGTAAATTGTTCCTTCGAAAACAATTTTAAAAGCTCCAAAAGGTTGTCTTGAGTCTGCAATGCCAAAATGGAAAAAGTGCCCAAATTTGAGACCAGTGTTTTTCTAGAAGAGAGGGAAGCTACTTATGAGGATTTAAAAGTCCCTCGAAGAGTTAAAAAGGCTAACTAGGCACTTAGAATGAGAGTTTCACCTGAAAGCTATAAAATGTACAATGTTAAAATGCATGGCTAGAGAGTTAGATTGCGAACTTAAGACAAGTAAGAATAGAAATAGAATAGGCCAAAATACAGCTGGAACAGAGACAGTGTGTTAGAACTCCAAGCACTGGAAAGAGAGGAAGCTTTCCAAAGAAGACTACGGGAACTGGAAAGGGAGATAGAGGCAGGTGGAGAATAGTACTCTCAAAACGTCAGAGACAGCCCAAGGAGGCTAAAAAGGCTGGAGACTGTCAGCAGCAATCTGTAGGAGTACAGGGAACCAAGAAGGGTTCAGAGGCCCAAAAAGGGGCAAAAGAACCTGTAAGGGTTGAAGTAGTTAGGGAAGGACTACTTACAATCAAATAGGCTGGAGAAAAGCAGCAGAATTGTGCAGAGAGCTGGAGAATGTTCAGAGGCCCAAAAGTGGGTAATAAAACCTGTGAGGGTTGGAGTAGCAATGAAACAGCTGTTTGAATTTAAAAAGGTCAAGGTTAGGCCTGCAGAGTTAAAGGATGTCCAGGAAGGTCCAGTGGAATTTAAAGCAGACAAAGTGAATGACCCAGAAATTGGGTTGGTAAATATGTTTTTCTCAGATTTAAATGGGCCAGGTAAGTCCCAAAAGCAGGTATCGAGATAGCTGGAGAGCGACTTGCAGTTAGGTGGGCCAGAGATAGGCCAGAAGAAGCACACGAGGCAAGATATAAATTGAGGAAGTTAAAAGAACTAAAGCTAGACCAGCAGAAATAAGAGGTCCATGAGGGTCCTGTAAAGGTTAAAAAGGAGAGGAGAAATAGGCCAGTAATCTGTTTGGCGGACAGCTTCATGACAGAATTAAACAGGGACCAGGGAAGTTCCCAAACAGACCAAGAAGGAGCGAGGGTGATGATCCACTTAAAGAGCAACAAGGGAGTCTAGCAGGAGCTGAACATCCACCTGAGGGCAGTAGTGTTCCAGAGAATATGGGACAAGTTACAGGAACGCCCTTCCTAAACCAGAGGAAAAAGTAAGGAGAACCTACCCCAAAGCAGGCAATACTTGTGTAGATCACAAAGGGAATATCAGTGAAGCTCATGCAGGGATAACCACTGATGAGCAAAGAAAAAACAGATCAAGTTTTAAACCTCAACCAGCACTGTATTGATGGAAAAGTCACGGAAAGTAAAATGCCAGAGACAAAATCGGAATCCCTACAGGTGGTGAAAATCAAAATACAGCCCACTAACCGCCTAGTAATGAGATTTGTAAAAGTGGTGAGTTTGAGCAAATAAATTCATCGGTTACTGAGGTAAAGAGGGAAGTGTTGAGCCTGATGAGAACAGTCCGGCCCACCAGTCAAACAAATTTGCACATTGAAAGCCTTTGTGAAACAAAGCACGAAGACGGGGCCAGGGAGAAGCACAGAGTGCCCCTACAGGTAACCCAGAACAACTTGGCTGTTAGTAACAATCTGGGAATAACAGTCAGGTAAATGTCAAGAAACTATCATATTTTTCCAAATATTATTGTGGATATTTTAAAGCAGGCTTATGTGTGTGTCTATGGTTGTGTGTGTGTGTGGCTAATTTAATTAAACTAGAGACGATTAGACTGCAAGGTTTAAATTATCAAAAACATGAGGTGTAAAACAGGCATTTGAAATGGAGATGAGTAAAGCTAGGGTGAAGTCTCAGCAGAATGCAGTTTGTATTTTTAGATAAGTGGAGAAGTATTTGATTTTCAAAGGAACATGGAAGATGTTTACAACTGGCAAGATAAGTAAGGCAAAGTGATTATGTTTATTTTTCCCAAAAGTACTAGTTTTAATGATAATATGAAAGATTTTCATATTCTGGAAAAGTAAATTTTAAAGACAAGTTGAAACAATGGGATTTACAAATTAAAACTGGAGAAATGTATTTAAAGAAGGATGGAAGGCTGTGTGAGTTGTGGCCATGTGAGATCTTAAAAAGTGACTGTATGAAACAGACTTGGTGGGGGGAAAGCCTGTAGCCACCCTGCAAAAGTTTGCTGTTCCAGTAGCCAAAGTTGTGTTAAAAGCCTTTGGAAATCCACTGCCCAGTGGGTGCGTGTGGTAAAATTGCTGGATGACTTTATAAATGTGGAATCTATTTGGACTATTGCCTTAAAGGGTGTGTGTAGTTGGGAAACAAAAACAGAATTACCTGGAAAAACTCAGCAGGTCTGGCAGCATCGGCGGAGAAGAAATCAGTTAATGTTTCGAGCCTTCATGGCCCTTCGGCAGATCTGAAGCATAGTTAGAAGAAGGGAAAAATATAAATTGGTTTAAGGTGGGTGGGTGGGGGGGGGGGAGAGAGTCTGGTTAAGTAGAAATTTTGAGAACTATTATAACTGTGTAACTGTAATCCTGTGTGTGTTTAAGTTTGTTCTTTTGTTAATAAATGTTTTACTTTAATCTTTAAAACCTCTAAAGGTGGTAGTGGACTCATTACTTCTGACTTCAGTGCACAAGCCTTCTCGTAATAAATACAAATTGCAAAATCGTTGTGATAGCGTGGCCAAGTTTCCCTTGTGGATTTGGTCAGCCTGGCAAAAACCACCTGCCATATCATAACATAAACCAACCAAACACCTTAGTTGATACTTAATCCAGCACTGACAGCAAGGGACAGGTGCAGTATTGCTGACCAAACATGACCAATACCAGAGATAAAGCAACTTTAGAACCCTGATTCTAGCCTAATCTTTAAATGAATGCAGCCAACCACCTGAAAGGAAAAAAAAGAAGCAACGTACAAGCAGGTTATCCAGGGCCTAATGCAGTTTAGAGCCATCTGGGTATCAAGCCTGCAGTAGGGCAAAACGACTGCAATTCGACTAAGCGAGTGAATGGATGTGCATATGATTAGCTTTAATTCTCTCAAAATTTGACCATCTGTAAAGAAGTGCTCATTGAAATTCGCGTTTCATTCTCCATGAGCGGGAGGTGTCATGACGACAGGGAACTGACTGAGTGACAGCTACCTACAACTTCAGCAGCTAACCACAGACATATTGAACTGTTTAAAGAAGGCCTGTTTATATAAAAAAAATACAAGAAAAGGCACTGACCAAAAATGGATACCAGCAGTCACATGATGTCTGGTATTGTATGTGACTACTTTTCTGGAGAGTTACTATGTGGATTGCACTGCTCTAAGATGTTGCATGGAATTTCATACCTGGGGGGGTGTCAAGGTCCACGTCTAACAGGGACTGTTGAAAGCAAGGCATTAAAAATGCAAGGTGCTGGACATCTAATCCACCATAATTCTGTCAAGACAATAGGAACTGCTGCCTAGCCAGTTACACCCCACCAGACACTCAAAACCCCCTGTGGAGGACAAAATTACCCCACACCCTGTTGGTTCCTGCTAACTCCAAAATGTGTCAAAAGGTTTGAGATGAAAGATCAAAAAAATCATGATAACTTGGTCCACAACAATGACTGCAAGACAGGTAAATCGAATATCTCCCTGGGAAAATACAAGCAGGAAGTTTAAGAACTGGTTTTGCAAAGCCAGAAACAGAGAGAGAAATCATTCAAGTCATCTGAAAAAGAACCTCTGAAAACAGCAGTAAGGAATATCTCTCTCTCTCTCTCTCTCTCTCTCTCAAGCTAAGAGTGTCTCCAGCAAAGTGCAGTACCTGAACTTCAATTCGACTCCAGGATTTTAAAGGAAACCACCTCACCTCAAACAACTGCAATGCTCAACAAACTACGCCTCATGGACAAGCAAAAGAACTTAATCATATATTCTTTTGACTTTTATTTGGACTTTAACTTTCTCACTCCTGACATCTGTGCGTGTGTTGTCGCTTCTTTTATTATTTTTTCTCAGGTTTAGTAACTAATAAACATACTCTTTCTTTGGCTCATAATAAGGAGCCAACGAAACCAGGTTTTTTTTTAACAAATGAAAAATTTGGATTGGAAAAGACATTCACGGGGAAAATAAATTTTAAAAACCCCTTGTGATCAGGGGGAGCTGAAATAAAGGGAAGCCAATTCGCTCCTCAGTCAGTCGCAACACTATTTCCACCTCTGTAACGTCACCACCCCTCCCCCCATCACCCACACTCCCCCCATCCCAGCTCATCTGCTGCTGAAACCTTCATTCATATCAATGTTACCTCTGGACTAGACTTTTCCATCATTCCTGGCTGGCCTCCCACACCCTACCTTCTGTAAACTTGATGTCTTCCAAGTCTCTGCGCCTGTGCCTTTACATATACCAAGTTCAGTTTATCCATCACCCTTGTGCTCATTGACCTTTGTTAGCTCCCAGTCAAGCATCATCTTGATTTTAAAATTCTCACCCTCATTTTCAAATCCGTCAATAGCCTTGTCCTTCTCTATCCCTATAATCAACTCCAGCGTCACAACTCAGAGATATCTGCGCTCATCTGATTCTGGCCTCTTGAGCATCCCTGATTTTAATTGCTCCATGATTGGTGGCCATGCCTTCAGCTACCAAAGCCCTAAGCTCTGGAATTTTCTTCCTGAACCTCTCCTCCTCTCTACCTCGCTTTTCTCTTTTAAGACATTCCTTAAAACTTACCTCTTTGACCAAACTTTTGGTCATCTGCCCTAATATCTCCTTATGTGGCTTGATATCAAATTTTGCTTTGTAATATTCCAGTGGGAGCACCTTGGGATGTTTTATTTATGCTAAAGGTGCTATATAAATACAAGTTGTTGACAATTGCTCAGCAGAATGGTGGCTTATTCATTCAGTGTACTGATTCATCAGCTCAGGGCGATAAGTAGTACTCAGCAGGATGTTTTTGCCTTTGTTTGGCCTGATGCTATGAGAATTCATGGGGTCCCTAGTCAATGTTCAGGACTCCAGGACCAATCCTTCCTGACCGTATACCAGTATACCACCACATCTGCTCTGCCCATGGGACAGGACACATCCAGGAATGGTGATAGAGGAACCTGGGATGTCGGCTGAAAGGTATGATTCTATGAGTATGACTATGTCATGCTCTTGCTTGATTAGTCTGTTGGACAGCTGTCCTAATTTTAGCAGAAGTCCTCAGATATAAGTGAGGCGGACTTTGCAGGGTTCACTGAGCTTGGAGTGGCTTTGTTGTGTCTGATGTCTAGGTTGATACAGGAAGTCAACCTGGTTTATACTCTTAGTTTTTTGATAGAACAGAATTGCTTTCTCAGCCATTTGAGTCAACCACATTACTGTGGGTCTGGGCTTGTATATAGACCAGACTTGAAAAGAACATCAGGTTTCATTCCTTAAAGGAAACTAGTGAACCAGATGGATTTTACTGGTAGTTTCATGACCACTTTTAATGATACTAGCTTTTCATTCCAGACTTATTTAATTAAATGAATTTCCATTCCTCAGCTGCCATGGGAGGGCTGGGGGAAGGGAACAGGGGGGTTGGATTTGAACTCCTGTTTCTCAATCATTAATCTAGTGTTCTGGATTACAATTACATTACCACTATGCCACCGTGCCCTGAGCTGAAATAGAAGACCAGCCATGATCATAATGAAAGGCAGCTGGAGCAGGTTTTATGGGCTGAGTGGCCTATTTCTGCTCCTGTTTCTTATACTGATTAAGTATATATGTGTTTTCTAACTTGTGATGCAAGAGTATGGGTGAAAAATTGAGCTCATGGGTGCACATTTTTTGGGCACCACAATTGCCGTTAGAGCTCCAACATGACGTGTGCACATTTGTGGGGTGAATCGCAATAGACATCTTATTGGTTAGGGTGTTGATGTGTGCACAAGGAATGTCCATCGGATGTATGAAGAGCAGGCGAGTCATGATATTAATTCGTGTACAATGCTGATTTGACACCAGCGGTGCCATTTTGGCACCCAAAGATCTGGCTAATGTGCTGTCTTAGCCTCTCGTAGCTGAATACATATTCAGCAGTAAGGATGCCCCACCAATGTTAGTTAAAGGAATCATCAGCTACCTGCACGTTATTTGCTTGTTGATGTCTTCTGGCCATTGCTATGGTCTTACAAGTATTTGGTACATTCAATAGTTTCAGGTTGAAGGCGTCTACAGGAAATGATGTTGCAGGTGCTGAAGGACTTTATCCTGACTTCAAGGCTTCTGCACATGGATGCTCGAGTCAGCATTTTCCTTGGAATACAGCATAACTTGAAGCATGAACAGAAGCCACACATAGCAGGACAAGCTGCTGGGAGAGGGAGGAGTCATTGACTAAAGATTATAAATAGATGATGCCCAAGTACTGATCCTTGTGGTACCCCATGAGTTACATCCTGCCAAGCCAAAAGTGACTTGTTTATTCCTATTCTCTGCTTCTTGTCCGTTAATCAGTCCTCAATCCATGTTAATATGTTATCTCCAATCCAGTGAGCCTTGATTTTGTGTAATAATGTACGCCTCTGTAATATGAGGGACAAAGTGCCCTCATCTGTGTTCCAAATTTCTAAGTTTCTATATGGGTTACAAATAATCTCAGCAGGCCTAGCTAATTGGCATTATTATCTGTCCTCTGATCAGGCACAGCAAGTACCTGCTATGTATCTTTTTTCTCATCCAATGTTGTTACTGCGTGTTACTGTGAGTGCTTTGGTGTGCATCTTGAAGATTTTCTTTGCACTCTGAAACAAAGTCTTGCAGGCACTCAATGCAAAATTATGGAAACTAGCCATTTTCATATTACAAACTATTGAAGATGTTCACTTTCTCCTTATTTGTGTAAAACTACGAACCCCTTCTTCCCTCTCCCTAATTCTCTTCTCTCCTTTTACCACACCACAGTGTGCCCTGTAGAGCAAGCAAGTAATCTGGTTCATCGACACTTTTTCAATAGGCTTGTAGGAGGTATGCATGAGAACACCTTGAGATAACCCTTCTAGTTTTGATCCCCATTCTCGTTCCTCTTCACCATACTTCCTACGGGAATATAGTTAAGATCCTGTTCTTTCTACCACTTCATGGTGTCATCTGTTTGCATTCCAGTAACTAAGTTACTGCCCTCGTTTCATATGACTATTTGATGCCCTAGGTGAAAATGGAGGGGGCTTTTTAATGACTTGAAATAATTTCAGAAAGAAAATGAAAGGACAGCTTCAACTAAACTTCTGGTAAGTATATGCACAAGTATGTGTACTTTGGGAATCCCAAAGGTGTGTTTCGTTTTCGTTTATTTCAGTGCTTGAACTGTCAAAATTCATTTCAGAATCTCAGTTACAGCAAAATGCAATTTTTGTTTTGATTACAGGCTCCTGTCCAAAAGAAGTGGTTGCTTTCAACCCTCCACTGTGTTGTGGCACAACTCTTTCTATACCCTTTGTAATTATGTACATGATCCTCAGTTTTGCGTTCTTTAATCAGGATGAAATGGTAGAGCTCGATGCAGATGATCTGTGAAAGTGACTTGATAATCTTCTACTAATGTTCTTTGCATCATAAATTAGTTAAAGGAGCTCTATTGGAGTTCCATGTGTTAATGTGTCAGAGGATATGGGTTTCCTTTGACCCCAATACGTTCCTTTCCAACATCCATCCTGGCATTCAAATCCATATTTCCCCACCTGAGGGATGATCTAATGTTGGAAGGTAGGGAAATCAGCAAACAACAGAGTGTCATCAGGTTGTCGAACGTCCCCGTTTGTCCTCTTTCCCCGCAGTCCAAGATGCACGGACTTAGAGACTCCAGCAGAAAGAAATAGCAAGATTTTTTACACCTGTAAACAGTACACCAACTGTTTAGAAAGGATGGGCCAATGATCTTTCTACCCCAGTTCTACCAAAGCTGCTGTGAAGTCAGTTGCTATGAGTTTTCACAGCATATTCTGTTAATGAGCTTTCCTTCCACTTGGGTGGCATTTGATGCCTTTCTACCTTAGCCTGACTGAAATTGGAACTCAATGGATTGAAGAACAAAGTTGCATCTCAGTATGTCAATTACTGCCAAATCTGACCAGTTGCATCTCTGGTTCTTCACATGGTTATATCAACTACAGCCTCTGCTGCTTATTGTATTTTCTTACTATTATTCACATTGTGAATCTACGTTTGATGCACACCCATCTATAGCGTCATGTACATTTGATAGCATTTACCTTTTATATTTGACGTCCAAAGTTCAGTAACTTCTGGTCATTGGACTGAAATTTAAATGTTGAGAGAGCTTTTGTTTGCTCTTGTCAAAGAACTAAGACATATTTTCAAAAGCATTGTCATAGGCTGGATTTATTAATGTTATAGAAATGCAGAGGCAGTAAGTTTTAACAATATTAAGTTTGTTTCAAAAGTAAAAATGTTATTAAAACAAATTACAGAACAAAAGTTGGGGAGTTCTCGCTATAAACATCTTTTATTTAAAAAGAAATGCAACAAAGAATTAACGACAGTGTTTATTTCCTTTTTTGTGTCTGTGTGTAATTTATGGTCCTCAAGTTGAGGGAAGGTGGTATTAGGGAATTGGGGCATTAATCATATTGAGCAACCTCTGTCAGTGTTAGGCACTCCAGATTTGATGTGACAGGATAAGAAGCAAAACCTCTGCAGAACCATCTATGCGACCAGTGTGCCATTTTTACCATTGCTCACTCCAGTTAGATTCAGGACAGTTGATGCTGTGGGCCTATGTCCACTAAAAACTGTTGACATTGTATAAATCCATTTCTCTTTAGGATTGATACCACTGTCAGAGGAAGCAGGCTATCATCTAATCGATCTGAATTGCAGTTCCGTCGTCTTGTCTTGGCAGTGCCATGGAAACACAGAGGGAGCAACATTACAAATTGCTGCAACAGCGGGAAGGCACCACTTTGACTTTCAATGTAACGTTAAAGTTTGTCATGCTCATTCAATGTGATGATTCACATGGAGCCAACTTAACTGAAACCATTTTGTTCCAATATAATTCAGTATGCTCGCCAGTGCTATCGCTATAAATTTAGTCCTAACCTTCTCCAGGCGCACGTGTAACTTTTTTTTACATGAGTCAGTTGGCAGAAGGCAATAATATTAATCCAATGTAAATGGATAATAAAAGCAAAAGTACTTTGGTGTTTGGAATGAGGACATTGTGTTGAAACAACTTGCTAATGGACACTCTACACCCGTGGTGCCAGCTTACTTTTTTTCTTTTTGAAGAGTGCTGGGCTGTGTTCCAACTTGCCATCTTTTTCCATTTCCAGTTTAGACCTACCTTATCCTCTGCCACCTTAGGTATTCACAATTTCTCTAAATCACTTAAATGACTCATTCATTTATTTTATCATTCTTTTACCTATCATCTCTTGTTAGTATCAGTTCAGCCGTTTAACTGCATCCTGTCTTCCATTTAAGAGCTTTACATATCATTCTACATCATCCTTGCCTTTTTCTGTTCCTATGACGTACTATTCGTTTAATGTTTTCCAATCTGATGGAAGAGTCTACACCTGAAAGTAACTTGTCTGTTCTCTCCACAGATGTTGACTGAGCTGCCAAGTGTCCAGGACTTTCTGTTTTTCTTGTCGTTTTCCCAATATTTGCTGGTCTCGTTTTTGCTTTTTGTTCAAAGTACTTTTGTCTACTGTGTTAAGTTCCAAATACCCTTTGCAAACTATACTGGTGTGCCTCACCCCCAACAACCTTGAATGTGGATGGAAAAGTTGAACAATTTTGAAGTTTCAAATTCTAAACCAGAAATTGTGTAAAAACTCACTTTTGCCAACGCTGAGGAATCAGCCAATTTGTAGAAGCTCCTCAATGCTTGCAATTCACATGAAAAATGTAAATATAACTTTCTAAATTTGAATTTCCCCTGTGAAGCACATGCATTGCAAAAGTGTTTGCAAATCATGGTACTGGTGAGTAGTGACAATGCTGTGAAAGTTATTTGTAAAACCTGTGAATTGCAATATAATTTCATTTCAATTTTCAAAATTTTCAAATTTCAATTTTCAAAAAATTGTTCAGTGTTCACTTCATAAATTGAACATTTCAGCTGGAAACAGTAGGAGTTTTTGTTTTGCATTTTATGAAGATGAAAAGTGATAGAGTTGAACTAAATATTTCTTTGCAGATTTTTAAACTGTAAACCAAATTGTTTTTTAAAAAATTTAAAAGCCAGAAGTTAGTGGAAGTGACTGACGGTGGAAGGGGCATTGGGCCTTGATGGCATGCACCCTAGAATGTTGAAGCACATCAGCAAGGAAATAGCAGAGTCTCTATTCTCAATCCTTCAAACATCCTTAGCTATAAGTTATACCACAGTACTATCAATGTAACAAATGTATTTAACATGGGAAAAGGAAGTAAGCTGGACACCTATAAATCAGTTGGCCCAAGCTGAATATAAGACATGACACACTTGGAAAGACGGGGGTTAATTAAGGAAAAAGATAAATCGTGTCTGACAATTTTTAGTTTGAGAAAGTATCGTGAATAAATAATGAGAAATGCTTTGGTTGTTGTGTGTGAATTTTCATAAGGTGTTTAATAAGGCACCACAAGAGACTTTTTGATTAGTAATTAAGGCACTGTATTAGAAGTATGTGACAGCATTGACTGGAAGCAGGCTAAAGGACACAATACAGAGTCTTGGTTAATCGATATTTTTCAGACTAGAGAGACGTAAAAAGTGGTATTATCAAATGTCAGCGTTGGACCTCTTCTCAATTGACCTATACTCAGATAATGCTGTGCGCAGCTATGCAGCAGCCAGGAAGGTACTGTGCAGGCTCTGTTATAGGTTAGATACCACGCTAAAAATTTAAAGGGCATCACACATTCAGAAAACTGGTTGTACACAACAATAAAATTTTACAGGAAACATTTGAAGGCACAATAACAAATTTTGCCGACGACAAAAATGGAGAACATGATTAACTGCGAAGAGCATGTGGGCTAGTTGATTGGGCAGTCAAATGTTGGATAAAATACAATGCTTAGAAATATGAGGGGATACATTTTGGAAGGCAGGATAGGTAATAAAATATACACTAAATGATAAACCTTTAAAGGGAGTAGAACAGAGAGACTTAACGGCTCACATACACAATCTTTAAGTGTGGGTGGACTAGTTGATGAAGTCATAAACAATAATCAAATGAGGGCAAAGAGTACATAAGCAAAGAGGTAACTCAAAACCTATACAAATCACTTTTTAATCGCAGTTAGAATATTGTTCCCAGTTTTGGGCACCCTGCTTGAAATATGAGATTTACTAAGGTAACAGGCATGAGAGGGTTAGAAGAAGCTAAAGAAAGTGGTACTCTTTTCTTTAAAGGATAAAGAGCTGTTCAGAATTATGAAGGAATGTGGCTTGATAAATTAGGAAAAACTAATTCTTCTGGTCATTAGCTAGGCAGCTAAATTTGTCATCATCAAGGGGATGAAGGAATAACAGGAAATTTTATTACGCAGAGGACTGTTAGGATTAAATGTCATACCAGAAATAATAACAAAGCCAGAGTCCATGAGAACTTTTAAAAAGAAGTGGATAAATATTTAAAAAGTGAAAAAAATAAAAAGAGAAAGGAATGTCTTTCTGTGATATAAAGTTGAGTTTTCTCGTAAGTTTCTGGTTTTTTTTAGCTTTAGAGTTATGGGGAGGTGCCCAGTGGAGGCCATTTAGTACGCTGCAGGGGCAGAAGGGTGTTTACCCTCAACATTATACAAACATATGAAAAAAGGCAGACAGGAAGAGACCTACTGCTCCATCCCCTCTCATATAATTGTGATAGCTTGTGCATCATAATACAGACATTTTCCACTCCACCGGGAAGTCATGTGACCTCCCAGCATAGGTGAAAAACCGGAAAAAAGCCCAGGTTAATTAGGGGGAAACCCCTGGTGAAATGCTTCTTGATCCCCTTAGGCAATCAGAGCTATTTCAGGGGACTGATTAATATTATAATGTGCCTATATCAAATACTAAGAGACCCCCATTCCAGCCAAAGACAGGTCCAACCCTATCAACTTATCCTATTCAATAGTCTAAGAGGCATCAAGAGAGCTCTTTAGGGCATTGGTTGGCTAAGTTTTACAGAGGGTGCCAAAGAAAGGGCAGAGGGAGAAGAAAAGCTTAAGATTATTTTTAAATTTGACTTCTATAGACAGTGAATTATGACAACAAAATTATGTAAAATCTTATCGCATTTACAAATCTGTCTTCTTAGGTGATGTGGAGTCAGAGAGCAGACATCATGGAACATGGAAGATGAAATGGAGGTAGGTGGTATAGCCAGATCTATCTTCAGGAAGTGTGACCCAGGATATTGGAAGTGAATGAAAATTATTACACTGCTTTATTCTCTCCTCCCCTCATACTGGGAGTGAAATTGACAGTGATAGACCTCCTTGTCACCATATAAATTTGTTCCATTTGAACAAAAATGCATGGTCAGGTGCATATCCTGTTTACTGGAAATATTCCAACACAAACTGTAAACTAAATGAGCACACCCATTCTATCGAACAGCAGCACGTACATGTGTACGCACACACATGTACGCACAAACGCACACACACAACTTATGTTAATAAGTTAATGCCAAAGTAAATGACTCCATTTTACACTTGTGTCTCATTTTTAAAAAGGAATTGGTTTATGGGAGCCTTTAGCACATACCAATGTTAGGTTACAAACAGCGGAGACACATTGGATCAGACCTCAACCCACTCCTGAACTTCTAACCTCAGTGCACAAAAGGGTACAGGAAAAGCAGTTAAGATGACCCCACCAAGCTGCTGCTGCATATGTTTCAACATTCAACTAAAAGAACCAGTGGTTTGAGAGAAGTCTGTCTGCTCTGTCCTCTTTGTTACACAGATACGGCAGGAGGGGGAGGCTGCCTGCTGTGAGTAAAGAGAATGTGTGCTCTTTGTTGCAGTATAAGATTGCCTCAATGTAATTAAGACACCAATATCCCATGGCAGACATTGATGGAATAGTAGAAAATACCCATGGCTTCCCCCCTTTGCCCCCGCCCCCTCTTGCCCATCCGCCAAACTGAGTTCTTGATCTTAGGTGTAATGGTACAATAAAGAGGTGTTTAAAGTCATGAATGGTTTCGACAGGAAAAATAACGGAAACCAGTCTACAGTGGCAGAAGGGTCATTATCCAAAGAAAACAGATTTAAGGAGATCACCAAAAAGAACCAGATGTGACATATGCAAATATTTTTAAAATCAAAATTATGATCTGGAATGCACTGCCTGAAAGGGTGGTGGAAGCAGATTTAAAATAGAATTGGATAAATACTTGAAGGAAAAAAAATGCAGGGCTATGTGGAAAGAGCAAGGAAATAGAATGGTCTCCTTCTGTGCTGTTTCACTCCATGATTGTATGAAGCCTACCAGGTGGAACCCAGGAACTTCTCCATAGCAAGAGTCAGAAAATTACAAGAGATGCTGTCTTGCACCTCACAAAAGAACAGACCAGGATTGGCAGGGGATGAAAGCAAATTGCTTCCCAATCCTTTGGTCACCACAGTGTATAACTTGGGATGGTAAAGGATTTTTTGACTAAAGTATTAAAATTCTATGCAAGGTAGTGTGAATAACCCTTTTACTGATGTTTATGAAATACAGTAATAGAGAAATCCCAGTGATATCAAAGGGAATTGGTTGGTTAATACACAGTTGTGGTCTTCAACAAGAACCAACTTCTTAATCGAGATGGGACATGCAACATTCATCCTATTTAACAGGATCCATTTTATAGCCTATGTAATGGATATTGCACCCCAGAGGATGGAAACATACACATATGCAGATTATAAATTTTTTTATAAGAGTAATTAAATGCAAATAGTTTCTTTATAAGGTCACAGTAATATGTGCAGTTGTAAATCCAATCCCCTGCCCTCCCCACCTCCCCTGTCATGAACCAGCGATACAAGGCACATGGTCCCCGATGACAGAAAGCAACAGCAGACTCAAAACACTAGCGGCGGGTTTTTCTGCACCTGCCCGCTGCTGCGATCTTCCAGTCCCGCCACAAGTCAATGGACTTCTGGCTGGGGTGCCGTCTCGCCCGCAGCAGGTCCCGCCTGTGATGGGGCCGGAAAATCCTGCCCTAAGGCAAGTGCTCAAAATTGCAATTGATAGATTTTTGTTAGGCAAGGATATTAAGGGTTACATATCCAAGGTGGGTAGCTGGGGTTAAGATACATGATAAGGTAAAACATGATCTAATTGAAGAATGGAACAGGCTCGAGAGGCTAAACGATCTACCCCCGTTCTTATGTAGCACTCCTGGATGTCCACGGCATTATTCTCTGTAATTTGCACTGAATGTTGGGCATTATTTTGTCATTCATCTGTTGATTTTGAGATCAGATCTTGTGTGTAAACATCCCAATTTTAATTACAACCTGCATATTGTGCTTAAAAGAAACCCAGTATAAAAACAAACACTTTGAAAGCTCAGTGTAACTAAAAGCTAATTCTGTACTCTGCAATGTGAAATAAAAAAATTCTAGAAAAAGTGTAACCTGTTGTTTCTTAATCTGCAAACATTGAGTTCTGTGGTGCCTCAATGACCTCAAAGAACTAATGTCATTCAGAGTGACCAGTACCAGTTTTTAGAGTCCAGCTGCTGGTACACATTGGGCCTGTGTAAGATAATGGTCCTGCAGAAATGAAGTATTTCGAGTGCAGCAGACCTCCATAAATGTAGTTATTTGTTATAATTCTCTTGAAATTGTTATGGCTGTACATTGCCATCTGGAGGATGTGGTGAGGAGTGGCCAATCATTTCTGCTCCACAGCAGAAGTTTAAAAAAGGAACTGAAAAATGGGGCCGCTTCCACTGCTCTTTCACAACTTCTAACATAGTGCCTATGGAATGTGGTCACTTGGTTCTGATATGGTGTAATGTGGTAGGAAACTGCAACGGTATATTTTTTTAAATTACATGATGCGCCTGTACTTGCTTGCCATGGATTTTACGGTAATTGTTTTTTAAAGAAGAAACTCTTGGTGGAATTTGCCCTTTATGGGAGTTGCTGCGTGAAGCCTGTTGGCCAGTTCAAGAGTGACACTCACATGGGAAAGATCGCCCTTTCCGCCTACACACACAAATTGTCAACAGCTGTAAAGAAGAGGAGGAACTAAAAAATTGCACCACGGCCGAAAAAGAACTATATATTTGGAGGGCATTATAGAGAACCACCAGACATGGCCCAGTGGTGTGGTAATTATCGTACTGAACCAATAACCTAAAGGCCTGGACTTGAGTTAAAAGCCTACCACGGCAGTTTGACAAATCTTTTCCAAAACATGACCTGAGAATAAAGAGCTGGTGTCAGTCAAAGTGACCATGAAACTGTGAGGTTGTAGTAAAAATCCAATTTAAGAAAAGTTGCCATCCTTACCAGTCTGACCAATGTGTGACTCCAGTCCAACGTCAATGTGGTTGATTCTTGAGTGCCACTCAGAGGTGGCTCAGCAAACCTTTCAGTTGAATCAGCACCTTGTCAAGGCAACCAGGGATGGACAATAAATGCTGGCCTTGCCATTAATGTCCAATTCCCCAGAATTAATGGAAGTAGTTTTGGGTGTCACCATGGGGACATCCTGAGGTATATCGCAGTTCTTGGTTAAGAATCTGACTTTCCTCATCATCAAAGAAGAATTGTTTCGGTTAAAAAAAATGCTAGTTGAATTAAAAAAAAAAATCAGGCTTCTACACCTCTAAGCTGCAGTGAAGCTGGAAATTGTGCCATTGTCGATTGAATTATTCTTATGGAATGTGGATTTAAAACCTTTGTTCCATCAATATCTTTAAAATAAAACGGAAGGCAGTAGCACAGTGGCAATGTCACTGAACTACTAATCAAGAGGCCCAGGCTAATGCTCCCAAATCTGGCAGAATTTAAAATTCAATGATTAAACCTGGAATTAAAAGCTAGTCTCAGTAATGGTGACCATGAAACCACTTGATTGTTGTAAAAACCCATCTCGTTCACTAATGCCCTTCAGAAAGGAAATCTGTCGTCCTCATTTGTGACTCCAGACCCACAGCAATGTAGTTGACTCTTAAGTGCCTTTTGAAATAGCCTAGCAAGCCATTCAGTTGTACCAAAACCGCTACAGAAAAGTCAAAAAGGAATGAAACTGGACAGACCACCCGGCATCAACCTAGGCACTGAAAACGACAAGGGTACACCCAGCCCCGTTGATCCTGCAAAGCCCTCTTTACTAACATATGGGGGCTTGTGCCAGAATTGGGATAGCTGTCCCACAAACTAATCAAGCAACAACCTGACGTCATACTCACTGATTCATAACTTACCATGTCCCAGACACCACCATCACCATCCCGGTGAGACAGGACATACCAGAGGTGGCAGCACAGTGGCATACAGTCAGGAAGGAGTTGTTGCCCTGGGAGTCTTCAATATTGAATCCGGACCACATGAAGCCTCATGGCATCAGGTCAAACATGGGGAAAGAAACCTCCTGCTGATTACCTCCTACTGCCCCCCCTCAAATGATGAAAAAGTACTCCTCCATGTTGAACACCAATTGGAAGAAGCACTGAGGGTGGCAAGGGCATAAAATGTGCTCTGGGTGGGGGACTTCAATGTCCATCACCGAGAGTGGCAAAGTAGCACCACTTCTGACAGAGCTGTCTGAGTCCTAAAGGACATAGCTGCTAGGCTGGGTCTGTGGCAGGAGATGAGGGAGGGAAGAGGGAAAAAAACTTATTGACCTTGCCCTCACCAACCTACCTGTTACAAATGCCTATGATAGTATTGGTAGGAGTGACCACTGCACATCCCTTGTGGAGATGAATAACTCTATTCACATTGAGGATACCCTCCACCATGTTGTCTGGCACTACCACTTTTGCTAAATTGGATAGATTTCAAACAGATCTAGCTACTCAAAACTGGGCATCCATGAGGCGCTGAGAGCCATCAGCAGCAGCAGAATTGTATAATGTTGCAGGACAGAAAATTGAACTGAAGCGTGCAGGATGGCATGCCAGGAGCAGCACCAGGCATACCTAAAAATGAGGTGTCAACCTGGTGAAGATAACACACAGGACTACTTGCATGCCAAACAGCGTAAGCAGCATGCGACGGACAGAGCTAAGCGATCCCACAACCAACAGATCAAATCTAAGCTCTGCAGTCCTGCCACATTCAGTCTTGAATGGCGGTGAGCAATTAAGTAACTAACCGGAGGAAGAGACTCCACAAAAATACCCACCCTCAATGATGGGGGAGACCAGCACATCAGTAGAAAAGACAAGGCTGAAGCATTTGCAACCATCTTCAGCCAGAAGTGCCAAGTGGATGATCCATCTCGGCCTCCTCCTTTGGTCCCCATCTAATGATGACCAGGAAATCATTGTCCATTGTTGTAAAAATCCATCTGATTCACTAATGCCCTTTGGCGAAGGAAATCTGCTGTCCTTACCTGGTCTGGCCTACATCTGACTCCAGGCCCACAGCAATATGGTTGACTCTTAAATGCCCTCTGAGCAAGGGCAATTTGGGTTGGGCGGTAAATCCTTGCCTAGCTAGCGATGCCCACATCCCATGAATGAATGTAAAAATAAAAGCACCACAGATGCCAGCCTTCAGCCAATTTGATTCATCCTACGTGATATCAAGAAACGGTTGAAGGCACTGGATATTGCAAAGGCTATTTACTGAAGACCTATCCTCTAGAACTAGCCATGCTTCTAGTCGAGCTATTGTAGTACAGCTAACATACTGGTATCTATCTGGCAAAGTAGAAAATTGCCCAGGTTTTGTCTTGTCCACAAAGAGCAGGACAAATCCAGCCCAGCCAATCATCAACACAAAGACAGAAAATGCTGGAAAAACTCAGCAGCTCTGACAGCATCCGTGGAGAGAGAACCAGCCAATTACCACCCCATCAGTCCGCTTTCAATCATCAGCAAAGTGATGGAAGGCGTCATTGACAGTGCTATCGAAAGACACTTACTCAGCAATAACCTGCTCACTGATCTTCAGTTTGGGTTCCATAAATACAAACATACGAATTAGGAGCAGGAATAGACCACTCGCCCCTTCAAAGCTGCTTCACCATTCAATTAGACCAAGGCTGATCTGACTGTAACCTCCCACCTTCTCTCCACCCCCCACCCCAGTAACCCTTCACCCCCTTGTTAATCAAGAATCTATCTACCTTTGTCTTGAAAATATTCAAAGTCTCAGCTTCCACTGCCTTTTGAGGAAGAGATTTCCAAAGACTCACTACCCTCTGAGAGAAAAAAAATTCTTCTCATCTCTGTCTTAAATGGGTGACCACTTATTTTTAAACAGTGACACCTAATTCTAGATCCTCCTACAAGAGGAAACACTCTCTCCTCATCGACCCTGCCAAGACACCTCAGGATCTTATATGTTCAAATCAAGTTACCTCTGACTCTTCTAAATGCCAGTGGATGCAAGCCTAGCCTGTCCAATCTTTCCTCATAAGATAACGTTCCCATGCCTGGTATTTGTTTAGTAAACTTTCTCTGAACTTCTAATGCATTTACATCCTTCCTTAAATAAGGAGACCAATACTGTGCACAATACCCCAGATGTGGTCTCACCAGTGTCCTGTATAACTGAAGCATAACCTTCCTACGTTTGAATTCAATTCCCCTCATAATAACCAATAACATTCTATTAACTTTCCTAATTACTTACTTTACCCACATCAAGTAGGACTACTCAGCTCCTGACCTCATTACAGCATTGGTTCAAACATGGACAAAAGAGCTGAACTCGAGATGAGGTGAGTGACTGTCCTTGACTGAGTGTGACATTAGAAAGCCCTAGTAAAACTGGAGTCAATGGGAATCAGGGAAAATTCTCCACTGGTTGGAGTCATACCTATCAAAAAAAAAGATAGTTGCAGTTGTTGGAGGTCAATCACCCCAGCCCCAGATCATTGCTTTAGGAGTTTCCCAGGGTAGTATCCTAGGCCCAACCATCTTCAGCTGCTTCATCAATGACCCTCTCTCCGTCATAAGCTCAGAAGTGGGGATGCCTGCTGATGATTGCACAATGTTCAGCACCATTTGGGACTCCTCACGCACTGAAGCAGTCCGTGTCCATATTCGGCAAGACCGGGACAACATTCAAGCTTGGGCTGATGGATGGCAAGTAACATTCACGCCACACAAGCGCCAAGAATGATCATCTTTAACAATAGAGAATCAAACCATCTCTCCTTGATATTCAAAGATATTCCCATCGCTAAATCCTCCACTATCAACATCCTGGAGATTACCATAGACCAGAAACTGAACTCGTCCAGCCATATAGATAAAGTGGCTACAAGAGTAGGTCAGAGGCTGGGAATTCTGTGGCGAGTAACTCGCCTCTTGTCTCCCCAAAGTCTGACCACCATCTCCAAGGCACAGGTCAGGAGTGTGATGGAATACACTTCACTTGCCTGGATGAGTACAGCTCCAACAACACTCAAAAAGCTTGACACCATCCAGTCCAAAGCAGCCCACTAGATTGGCACCCCATCCACTACCTTAAACATTCACTCCTTCCACCACCGATGCACAGTGGCAGCAGTGTGTACCGCTGCAGCAACTCACTAAGGCTTCTGCCACAGCACCTTCCAAACCATTGACCTCTACCACCTAGAAGGACAACAGCAGCAGATGCATGAGAACACTACCTCCTGCAAGTTCCCCTCCAAGCCATTCACCATCCTGCCTTGGAACTCTATCACTATTCCTTCACTGTCGCTGGCTCAAAATCCTGGAACTCCCTCCCTAACATCACTGTGGGTGTACCTACACCGCATGGACTGGTGCAGTTCAACAAGTTAGTTCACCACCACCTTCTCAAGGGCAGTTAAGGATGAGCAATAAATGGTGACCTAGTCAGCGATGCCCACATCCTGTGAATGAATTTTTTTAAATGCTCAAAGGAATTCACATGTAACCTTCATGAATATGGGAAATATTTCACAAGAATTACATCATCTATTTATAATCCTGACTTTATTTTCTATATAGGATAGTGGGATGATGTACTTGCTCCTGTACAGTTCAAGTTAGCCTCTTTCTCTAGTTAAAGAATATGGAAGTGTGATTAATCCACGCCCATTGATTGCAATGCATCCAAGGCACCAACTTTTTGCTACCTGCTTATTTCCATGATTTCTCTATGCAGCAGCACTCTCCACACTGTTCATTGCATTAGCAGGAGGCTCAATATAGTGAGTGCCTAGCACTACTTAAAGCTAACCTGCACTGTTGGAGGTGCTGAGATTATTGAGAATAGCGTGCTGTGCAAAAATTAACAATGACTGACCATTGAGAGAGTAGGCACCAAGGTTTTGGATTGGAGATCTTTTTCGAAGAGATGGAGTGATGCCCCTGTATTCTCACGGAGGCCAGAAACCCTCAAGACACATGTTCAGAAGGCAATGGCAGGAGACAATAGAGGTCAATACCAGGGGTATAGCTCCAAGAATGTGGATGTAGGAAGGAGTTTCATGACCTCATATGAGTGGTCAAGATTAGTGAATGCATCTTGAGGGACAAAACAGCCTACTCCTGCTCTTAATTCTTGTGAGTTGTGATATCTTACGGACCACACCACTAGCCTCAGCCATTGCTGAATTTAGCAACCCCCATTTCGTATTAACAATCTCTATGATTAAGAACTTGTATCTAACAGTGGTATGCTTCACATCACTCTCCCACACTTAACATTCTTGCAAGCCTCAAAACCATGTCACAGCTTGTACACACTGGCAGCTATTTAGCCATGACAGTCACATCGTCCAAACAGATTACACAACACTCACAGACTTGCTTCTCTGTCTCTCGCAGGACAAGGTGACCAACAAGAGGCAGCAGCAACTAACTGGAGGGGGAGAGGCATGTCTGCATGTTCTAACCCCCATGGAGAAAACGATGCTGGCCATTGTGGGAAGGGCTATTGCTGAGGCTGAGAGTCTGGCCCCAGTGGGGCTGAAGCCATTGAAAGTTACCTAATCCGCCTTCTCTCATCCCACTTCTCCCTCATCCCACTTCTCCCTCATCCCACAATCTCTCCTGACTGAGAAGCTGGTGATGGTGTAAGTGTGCACTTCTTACTTTCTCCCCTCACCACAACTCTACCCTTGCCCTTTTTCATTTCAAATAACCAAGAAATGAAACCTGTCCAGGCTGTGGAGCAAAAGTAAGAAGACAGTGAAATCAAAGCACAGTGACACTACATTTCACAATCACAGCCACCAGCTCAAATACTGACTCTTTAGTTTAGAGGATAGCCCAGAAGCGGAATCTGCACATGATGAGACACTGGGAACAAGGGTGCTGCAGCCAGGGGGCATCAAGCATAGATAGCACAGGTGCCAGCTTTCCAGAGGGTGAGATCTCACACTGACGGCGACTTTGATGGGGCAGGCTTCAAAAGAAGCCTGATTGAGCTACAAGTGCACTGGAAAGTTTGCATTCAGTTCTAAGGAACATGGAGGAGTTAAGCACCAACCCAGCCCAGCGTTTTGCACAAAGATTGGAGCACATTCTTTCCAACATAGAACGGGTGGTTACCTCCAGATGCACACCTCCGAAACCAACCACAATGAAGCATCTGATGTCGAATGCCTTAGATTCCATTGCAGCACAAACTGTTTCCATCAAAAGTCTGAGTGCTGCAAAGAAATCTCAGTCTGTTGCCGTACAAGCTCAGGCTTCTGCCATCATGGCTCTGGAAACCACTGCTCCAAAGGGTGTCAAGGCATTCCAGCAGACTGCTCTCTAACAGTGCACTAAGATTGCTGAGGAGCCACCCTGGGAGAATGGCAGTGGTTCCAAGGAGTACAAACACCCTTTCCTCTCTCAGGATGACAGCATTCGTGCTCCCCGCCCTGCCACTCCAACAGTGCTCTTGCTGCTGCCTGTCAGCCAGCCAACCCAACTGCTATTCAGAGACGGCAGACTGCAGCCAGGCCTTCTGGGGCCCAGAGTTGCTTGAAGTTATCCTCAAAGGCATCTTCAGCCTCCTCCTCCAAGGAAAGTCAGCAGCCTAGCTTCTACTAGCCATGCTGCAGCCATTGGTGTTGTTACCTCAAAGTTGATAGCACTAGGACAGGCACAAGGAAGAGGCACTAAGGGAATAAACAAAGGTGATTTTTGTATGAATTATTGCATCATTTAACTTACTAACTTGGAATTGGAATCTGTTTTTTGTGTTGGTTTTTATCTTTGCATTGTGGGAGGGACTGTGGGACTGCTGGTGAGCAGGAAATTGGGGCTGAGGTTATTGGTATCGCTCGTTACTTATTTTCTCCTAGAGTCTGGGCAGAACGGGTCTATATGTTGCAGCCCCTCTTCCTGTTCCTGTTCCTTGTCGTTGTCCTCCTCCTATCTGCTCCACATGCTGCTGCTCCTTAGCTACTCACCTGCAAGGACCTTTCCCTCATAAATATGCAGCAAGCAGCATACCAGGACAAACCTTGAGATCCACTAGGGTTTCTGCAGAGCGGGCCTGGCAGCAGAAGCGTTGCTTTGGGAAGCTAGTAAACTAATCTATAAGGTTCCTCGTGGCGGCATGGGTCTCGTAATGCTTCCTGTGCACTTCTGTGAGAGTAATGGGCTGGAATTGAAAGCCATGTTGTTATCAGCTGACCTTGTAGTCCAGTAGCCACCCTTCGGTTTGCTGTAATGGTTGAAATACAGCTGCCATAAAGCACTGATAGAGAAGGAAGGCGTCATAACTGCCTCCAGGATACCAGGTACTGACTTGCATGATTCCCTGCCTGCTGCACATTGAGGGAGTGGAATCCCCTTAGGTTCAGATCTGTGCCAGTGTTGACATGAGACACAGGCAAAACAGTAATGCATGCAATCAGTGGCATACTGCACCACGGGGAAGCCTGCAATCCTTGCAACCTTTTGTGCTTACTCAACCTTTTTGTCTCTGGCAAGATGGAATGAGGTGACCTTGTCTATCATTGCATGGAGACCCTTAATGCAGCAGTGTATTGAAACTGTGAGAGATCTTGCTTATATACCTAGCAGCAGTCTGGAAGGAGCAAGATGCAGAAAAGCTCAGATCCACGGATCCCTTCACGGCCACGGACAGTGCAGTCCTTGCACTGGTCAGAGGTTGAAGTTGTGGCCACAGCATTTGGCAGATTTCAGTCACTAACTCTTTGGTGAAGCACAGACATCTCAAACATTGGTAGTAACTGAAGTTCAGGTATGATAAATGCTCCTGAAACACCCTCTGTGGACATAGCCTCCTATTGAGAGCTTTTCTCACTTACTCCTCCCCACTCATTTTCCTTGTCATGTGCAGTGCTAGGCCACCCATGACTGGGAGCAGCTCTGCACAGAAACTTTTAGGTCAGCAGAAAAGTGCTTCAGCATCAGCTGCATCACTCCTTGAAGACAATTGAAACTTTAACCAGTTGTAGAAAGCAAAAAAAAAGGGTAGAATTATACCAACAAAAAAAAAGAATCCAGCATACAATATGTAAGTAGCTCATGAACCTATTAAATAGCATTGGTGGAGGGGTCCTTCATGCTTTTTAACATCCTGTTCAGATGCACCTGGCTAAGAGAGAGCATAGGCTGGTTAATGGAGCTCCAAATTGGCAGCGTTGCCGTCAAATCGGTGTTACATACTGATTGACGCCATGACATGCATGTTGCTGGTGGCTGTCAGGTAAGCATTTGCTAACACCTTTAAAAAGCTAGCGTTTGATGGACGTCCAATTGGAAGTGTCAGCACACATTGAATGACATTTTCGATACTTAAGGGGCCTCGTTGCACCCAAAGGATGGGCCCTTCGGGGCCCAATTTCAGCCCTGTTATTTAACTTGAAAACAAACACAACAATGTGTGGTAAAAATGCATATTTGGATTTAAATTAAATCACACAGAAGAATTGGAAAATGAGATAGCTAGTTATTGTTTTTAAAATATATCAGCGGCCAGTAATCAAAGTACATCAAGATCGGATGAATACTGTGCAATTAAAAAAAATACGTTTGCTAACTTCAGTACAGAACCTGTGCAAAGGCATAACAACCACTAGGTGGCAGATTGAACCACCTAATTGTTCATTGTTTCCTGTTATTCTTTGTTAGATACCTGTATCACATTGAAGGAACTAGATGTGTCAAAGTACTTGGGGTATTTACTTTCAATGCTAACTAGTGTTTTATTCTATACCTACACAGAAAGGGGAAGGAGGACTTTACTCTGCACTTTGCCCAAGACCCAGTAATGCCAGAGGCTGCAATAGATCGCAAAATTTATAACACCGTTGCATTCTCCAGAACATTCATCCTTCAATTTGATTGAAGAAAATATTAACATAAAATTTTAATGTAAACTAACATCTCTCTTACTGAGTTTTGTATATCCATTAAACCAAAACTGGCACTTTCATTGCATTTCACTTCAAGTTCTAAACTGTGCCAGTGAACAGAGCAATTGTCCATTGTAAGAATAAGTGTTGGTGACTTGCTGGAAACTTCAAAGTTAGACAGGTAGAGAGGCAGAACACTTTGAGAGATGCACATGCACCAACAGGAAATGCAAAGTCAGGTCTATCAACAGCTGTGAACAAGATAGGTTAAGGTTTTAAAATGTACACCTTTCATACATTTTTTCAGAAATTCAGAATACACGGGTGACTAAAGTTTAAGTTCTGGTGAGGAGAGAAGCTGGTGGAGTCTGGCCATTACTGAAAGTAAAATACCCTTTGCAACCAGCATAATTGATGCTTAAAATTCCCCATTCTTGTAGAGCGCAGTTTAAGTGTAAAATAGTTTTAGGTTCTCCAAAAATTGCTTTAACTCAAAGCTCAGACCTCCTATTGAACCTCCTATTAGTTCCTTTTCCTGAAAATATGTTCTTATTGTTTCTGACAGAATGGTAAGACAGACACTGTGAGGATTCACATAAGATACTTAATGTAGAGACTATATTAAAGGTAAAGTGGCAGCATAGATAGAGGGGAAAATCATGAAGAGTAGAATGTAAATGGATATTTTCAGTTAGGCAAGATATAGCTAGTGGCATGCCCAGGGAGCTGTGTTGGGACCTCTGGCTGTCTCTTGATTTTGGCTTGTTTGTATTGTGCATAATCTGAATCTGCTGACGGCACCACACTAAGCAGACATGGGAAATTGAGATCAAATGCAGGAGACAAGCAGGATGCTTATGCCAAAATTGGGAGTGCTGTCCCACAGACTAGTCAAGCAAAAGCCTAGCAAGTTTTACTCTCAGAATCATATCTTATAGACAATGTCCCAGACACCACCATCACCATCCCTGGATAAGTCCTGTCCCACCAGCAGGACAGACTCACCAAATGTGGCGGCACAGTGTGAGAGTGACTGCACTTGACATCAAGACATCATTTGACTGAGTGTCGCATCAAGGAGCCCTTGCAAAATTGGCGTCAATGTGAATCGGGGGGACAGCTTTCCACTGGTTGGAATAATACCTAGCACAAAGGAAAATGGTTGTGGTTGTTGGAGGTCAATCATCTCAGTCCCAGGACATCAATGCAGGAGTTCCTCAGGGCGGTGTCCTAGGCCCAACGATCTTTAGCTGCTTCATCAATGACCTTC
Organism: Cetorhinus maximus; assembly: GCF_964194155.1. Taxonomy (NCBI): domain Eukaryota; kingdom Metazoa; phylum Chordata; class Chondrichthyes; order Lamniformes; family Cetorhinidae; genus Cetorhinus; species Cetorhinus maximus. The sequence goes on from NC_135896.1 coordinate 14,919,621, forward strand.
CCTCCAACATAAGGTCAGAAATGGGGATGTCTGCTGATGATTGCACAATGTTCAGCACCATTTGAGATTCCTCAGGTACTGAAGCAGTCTGTGTACATATGCAGTAAGACCAGGACAACATTCAGGCTTGGGCTGATAAGTGGCAAGTAACATTCGCACCACACTAGTGCCAGGTAATGACCATTTCCAACCAGAGAGAATCCAACTATCTCCCCATGACATTGAATGGCATTACTATCACTGAATCTCCCACTATCAACATCCTGGGGGTTACCGTTGACCAGAAACTTAACTGGACCAGCCATATAAATACTGTGGCTACAAGAGCAGCTCAGAGGCCAGGAATTCTGTGGCAAGTAGCTCAAAGCTTGACTATCACCTATAAGGCACAAGTCAGGAGTTTGATGGAATACTCTCCACTTGCCTGGATGAGTGCAGCTTCAACAACACCCAAGAAGCTTGACACCAGCCAGGACAAAGCAGCCCACTTGATTGGCATCCCATTACCACCTTAAACATTCACTCCTACAATCACTGATGCACAGGGGCAGCAGTGCACATCATCTATAAGATCCACTGCAGCAACTCACCAAGGCTCCTTCAACAGCACCTTCCACACCTGCGACCACCTAGAAAGACAAGGACAGCAGATAGATGGGAACATCACCACCTACAAGTTCTCCTCCAAGCCACACACCGTCCTGACTTGGAACTATATCACCATTCCTTCACTGTCACTGGGTCGAAATCCTGGAACTCCCTTCCTAACAGCACTGTGGGTGTACCTACACCATATGGACTGCAACGGTTCAAGAAGGTGGCTCAGCACCACCTTTTCAACGGCAATTAGGGATGGGCAATAAATGCTGGCCCAGCCCGCGATGCCCAAATCCCATGAAAAGATGAAAAAACAACATAGGGAGTTTAGGAGAGTGGATTTCTATTTATCAGTTGTTTCTAAGTCTGAAGATTGTGGGTTCAAGTTCCACTTCAGGGACTTGAACACAAAATCTAAACTCGGACTTCAGTGCTGTACTGAGGGACTGCTACACTGTCAGGAATGTGCTCCTTGGATGAGATATTAAACCAGGGCCTCCTCGGCCCTGTCAGGTATATGAACCCCTGGCACAACACCAAGAAGAGCAGGTGAGTTTTCTCTGGTGTCCTGATCAATATTTATCTCTCAAACAGATTACCGAATTGTTTATTTAATTCATCCAGTTTTTGGAACTGCTTGCTGTGGTCATACTGGCTGCCACATTTCCTACATTTACAGCAATGCCTAGGCTTCAGAAAGTAATTAATTGGTTGTAAAACACTTTGGAATGGTCAGATTTGTGCAAGATGCTACATAAATGAAAGTCTTTCATTAGGTGTGGGTGACATCCAAGTAGGTGTTAGCAGCCAGATAAACCTTTGACACCCAATGTGCACCCAGTGGATGAAAGTGTGCGGAGACTCTGGACTGCCCTTAAGAAGAGCTGATCGTAAACCTACTACTTGCAATGTGTCATACTGTTGGCCACAAGCCAGTTGCATGTTCAGAGAACAGAACAATTGTATCTTTGGATCATTTAATGATTGGGTATATTGTGCCTGGATTGCTAAATACACAGACTGGCACCTTAAGGAAGTCAGCAACACTAAAACACAAAGTCATTCTGCAGTTGGGGGCCATTTTGCAGTGGAGGTGAAATGCAGGTAACAGAGGTCATCCATACACTTCCATGCTGAAGTGCAACCCTCTCATGCACAGATCTTGCCTGAATAGTTGTTAGGCATGTTGGGTCTTTATGCTCTGTGTTATGGCAGGAAGATCGGCAATGTTGGCCAAGCCTCATCGTGCTTCATTCTACCTATTCTTTTCTCTATGTAAGTGAAGAACAGAGGGCTTCCCTTAGGGAATTCTGCCTTTTCAGTGGATTTGCCTGATTATCTATTTGGTCCTCCTGAGATTTCTGTAAAGAGAAATAAAAACAGAAGATGCTGGAAAAACTCAGCAGGCCTGGCAACATCTGTGGAGAGAGAAATGGAGTTCATGTTTTGAGTCTTTATGACTCTTCTTCAGAGTCAGTTATTCCTGGAAGGAGGTGAGGGTGAAAGCCTGATCAGCAGCTTTGCAGCCACGCAATAGAAAACTTCCCGAATGCGGACTGCAATGAAGCAGTAAGGAGCAAAAGTTTGAATCCAATGCTTGTTCCTTTAAAAGACACTTGTGTCTTTATCAGCTGAATTCGCCAACCACACCCAGGGTTATATTGTGAAGGCAGGGAAATGGAAGCAGAAATGATAGCATTGCACAATAGTAATTTCACACATCATCTCTTGCACATGGTAGGGGGGGGCAAGTACTTATTGCCCAGATCCTGATATTTTCATGCCACTGTGACCCAGGGGCTTCAGGGCTGAATTCTTCCACAGCAAATGAGATATTTTTCAGTAATTTGGGATATAGAGTCTGCAATCTGCAAATAGCCTGACCAAAGATTAAGTGAGAAACTGCCTTTTGAGTTTGCAACATACAGACAGCCTCGCATCAGGGAAAGGGTTAAGGAGCTTATGAGAAGGTTTGAAGTAAAGAAAACAATGTTGACTCTATATGAAGGCTGTTGTCCTGGGAGCCACTGAGTCTATTTGCTTAACTTATGCAGTTTAATGGAACTTATGCAAACTCAGTAAAATTGACTCGACCTCACAGCTCCTGGTTTCTTCCTTGCAATTCTGAAGTTCTCTGTTGCGGAGGGGGAAGATTGGTGCGGAGTTGTATACTGGAAATGTACATTTTCCTTCACATTGTCCTCCTAAGCAAGCCACATTAAGCTTTGGAGGCTAAATCGAGCCATTTAGTACCCATGTTTTAGGAGTTATGCAGCCAACTAAGATGTGAAAATGAGGTCCAATATGCACACCGCATAAGCAGGAAATCATCATGATAAAGGGCTTAATGTGTGAGCCTAATGACCACCAATTTAAAGGCCCCCTTCCCTCACGCTGTCTCCTCAATTGTTATGTCAGTTTATAAAAATTTAACAAATAAAGTCTACTAACAGCCATATATAACAGCAAAATACTGCAGATGCTGGAAATCTGAAATAAAAACAGAAAATGTTGGAAAAACTCAGCAGGTCTGGCAGCATCTGCAGAGAGAGAAACAGAGTTAACATTTCGAGTCCGCATGACGTATGAAGAAGAGCCATATGGACTCGAAACGTTAACTCCGTTTCTCTCTCCGCAGATACTGCTGTGTTTTTCCAGCATTTTCTGTTTATTTTCTACTAACAGCGAAACACTCCCACCTTCAGCAACACACTGCTGCAAATGCAGCCATGATCCCGTCTGCAGACATTTTTATCCACCCTTGTGCCGCCTGTTCATACCTGGCGCAACTCACATCCAGCATTTTTCCTTTTGACCCGCAAAAAATGGGGTGGGCAACAAAAAATTGTAGTTGATTGGCCTTTTGGTTTTTGCAAAAGGACGGGCAGGCTTCCGATTTCGGCAACCGCTCACCTTCCATATTATTAGAGACTATCGGGGAGACATTGGATTGCCGACCCGATCTCATCATGCCATGTTTTAGGTAAGCATGGTGGAGGGTGGGGCGGGGTGGGGGCGGGGGGGGGGGGGTGGCCTGCCCGGTTTGTGGCCATAAAATCCAGTCCATAGAAACAGGAGTTGACCATTCAGCTTCTCCAGCCTATTCTGCCATTCAAATCGGTCATAGCGGACCTGAATGTTAACTGTATTTACCCATCTATCTCCATATCAATTTATATATTCCTAACAAAAAAAACCATCAATCTCAGTCCACAACCTTTTGGAAAAGATGACTTCCAGATTTCCACTATGTGTGAAAAGGTGTTTGCTGACCTCACTCCTTATTTTAAGATTATGCCCCCTTGTTTTAGATTCCCCCACAAGATTAAATAGTTCTCTAGATCTACTTCTCAAATCTGTTAATCATTTTAAAGACCTTGTTTAGCTCACTGTTCAACCGTCTAAACTCAAGAGAGTTCAGGAAGCATGTCCTCATAGTTTAACCTTTTAAGCCCCATTGTCACTCTTGTGAATCTGCACTATACCCTTTCCAAGGCCAATTAACTTCCTGAGGTTTTGTGTCCAAAACTGATCCCAGTCCTTGAGATTGAGTCTGACCACACTTTTGAATTCCAAACCCTTTGAGATGAAGGCCAACATTCTATTTGCCCCTTTTGATTACTTCTTGTGCCTATGCATTGACTTTTAGTAATTTGTGTACATAGACACCTATATTTCTCTACTTCGCCACAGATGCTAGTCTTTCCCCCATTATGAGTTTGTCTCCCTCAGATCCAAAGTGGATGACCTCACACTTCCACACATTCAACTTACAGTTTTGCCCACTCAATTAACCTATGTCCCTTGGTAGTTTTCTGTTCCCATCTGTACAATTTGCTGTGGCTCCTAATATAGGGTCATCTGCAAATTTGGATATCTAATTCTCCATTCTTCAATTCAAATCATTGATTGTATTTGGTGAAAAGTTGAAATCCCCGTACAAGTCCTGGAGGAACATTACTTTTTATATTCTGCCAATTGTAGAATGTACTTTTAATTCCTATTCTCTGAATCCTACCTCCCATACAAACACCAACCAACTTACAGGAGTAAGTTGCAACTAAAGGAATGTCCTAGGCAGACTCTAAGCTCAGCCATGGAACATCTGATACCTCTAGCGTAAAAAGTATAGAGGGCGCAGGATTCTTGAAATGTATTTAGGAGAATTTTTTTTTAGCCAGCACCTACGAAGCCCAACAAGCAAAGGGGAATTTCTGGACTTGTTTCAGGGAATGAATCTGGGCACATGGATGAGGCATCTATGAGAACATTGTAGCGGTAGTGATGATAATTCAGTCAGACTTAGAGTAGTTATGGAACAGGATAAAGATCATCCAAAAGTATAAGTTTTATATTGAGGAAAAGCCAATTTTACTAAGCTGAGATGTGATTTGGTAAAAGCGAACTGGAAACTGCTACTGGAAGGTAAATCAGTGTCAGAGCAATGGGAGGCATTCGAGGAGGAAGTAGAAAGGGTTCAGAACAAATATGTTTCCACAAAGGGGGTGGGACTCCCAAATCTAGATGCCCTTGAATAAGAGCATAGTGAGTTGGATAAGGCAAAAGAAGAAAGCTTAAATCAGATGCCACGAGCTCAATACTGCAGAAAACCTGGAGGACTGTAGAAAGTGCATAGATGAAATTTTTTAAAAATTAGAAAATCAAAGAGAGGGCATGAAAAATATTGACAAGTAAGATCAAGGAAAACCCAAAAATGTTTTATGCATAAAGAGCAAGTGGATAATTAAAGTCGAAGATTATCGGGAGTAGGAAGGAAAGTGGAGTTGAGGCCACAATCAGATCAGCCATGATCTTATTGAATGGTGTAACAGGCTCAAGGGGCCGAATGGCCTAGTCCTGCTCCTAATTCGTATATTCGGAAAGATAGAATAGAGCCAAATAGAGAACAAAAAGGCAAAGTGGAAGATATGAGTATGGTTCTTAATGAATACTTTGTATCTGTTTTCACAAAAGAGGGACACAAAGCAGATATTGTTAAGGAGGTGGAGTATAAAATGTTAGGTGGGATAAACATAGTGAGGGAGAAAATATTCAGGTGTTTAGCATCCTTGAAAGTGGATGAATTGCAATGCCTGGATGAATTGTGTCCCAGGCTGCTAAGGGAAGCAAGAGAAAAAAATATCTGCAGCTCTGACCATCATTTTCCAATCTTCTCTGGTTACAAGCGTGGTGCCAAAGGACTGTGGGATGGTACTGTTGTTTCAATAAGTGGGGCAGGGATGGACTAAGTAATTATTGTTGCAATATGCCTTCAAGGTACAGGAGCAGGACATCACTAGAAAGGAAGTGTGTCATGCAATCCAATTTTAGTTTTATTTTGGTTTTTAAGCAGACCACAGGACAGACAGCTCTCTCTCAGGTCTGACCCTCCGTAATGAAATGCTGATTGAAATTTGTGTTCCATTCTCCATGGCAACGGGAAACTGACTGAGTGAGAGCTACCTACAACTTTAGCTGCTAACACAGACATATTGAACTGTGTAAAGAAGACCTGTTTGTTTAAAAAAAATACATGAAAAGACACTGACTAAAGATGGATACCAGCAATCACCTGATGTCTGGTGTTGTCAGTGACCACTTTTCTGGAAAGTTCCAGTATGTATTGCATTACAGACCTGCTCTGAGATGTTGCATGGAATTTTGCAACTGGGGGATGTCAAGGTCCATACAACTAACGGAATCTTGAAAGGACGATATTATAAATGCGAAGTGCTGGACTTTTAATCCACTGTAATTCTGTCAAGCCAATGGGAACTGCTAACCAGCCAGTTACGCCCCAACAGACACACAAAACGCCCTGTGGAGGACAAAATTACCCCATACCCTGTTGGTTCCTACTATCTCAAATTTGTCAAAACGTTCCGGAGATGAAAGATCAAAAAAAAACTGTGATTACTTGGTCTACAATAATGATTGCAAGACAGGTTAATCCATTACCTCCCTGGGAATATACAACAGGGAGCTTAAGAACTGGTTTTACAAAGCCAGAAACAGAGAGAGAAATCATCAAAGTCACCTGGGATAAGGTACATCTTGGTGTGCAGGGTGTGGTCATGGTTTTACAGTCAGTGGCCATGGGCATGTCTGGCTTGGGACTGAAGGTGGGACGGTCATGATTGGGAGATGTTTGCAGCCTGTAAGGTGGGAATACGTAATACGTGGGGGTATTCAAAACTCTCCTGGGGGTGAGGGGTGTCTCTTCTGTATGTGACTGTGCACGGCCTCAAGATGGGGAGGAGTGAGATCCACATTGGGCATGGGGACATCAATAGTGATGGGTTCATGTGGGAGGGTTGGAATATCAACCACAATTACAATGGGATCCAGGATTACTGGGGGAGGCTGGAGAATAACAGGAGGGAGCTCTATCTGCACACCGTGGGGTTCCAGGAAAGTTGTTGGGACCCGAACACTGACAGGGGCAGGGTTGAAGCTGGTCTCAAAAATGCATCAACACCATCTTGGAAGCCTGAAGTTGTTGTGCAGTTTGAAATTGAAACTGGAAAAGAATCTGCTCAGGAGGAGTCTGAGGCAATGTGGGAGGAGACCACGGCTAGACTAAGGAGTCCTTTTAGGGGACACCATCAAACTGCTTAGAGCCACAACATTGCAATATAGTCAGAGCTGAGAGAAAAGAGGAAGATTTTGTTGAGAAGGTGCAATTGGAGCCACTGCCTTTTGGTGCACTTTAACAAGAGACTGCAGGAGTCATTGGCTTCACAATACAGTCGCTCCATTTGAACATTAACAGAGAGGAATGTGAGAATGGAAAATGCAGGCAACCTTTAAGGAAGCACAGCTGCTGCATATCTACCAGATCATCAATGAAAGCCTCTAATATGCTTTCTCCAGTTGGCATGGATCACGGGCCAAAGGACATCCAGTCATTGCTGAATGCAAGTTGATCGTAATCAATATACCAGATCAGAGATTGCACCTAGGGTATGACATTGGCTTTCTGTTTGTGGTCTGCTATATTTGCACAATGCTCATTAATCTCTTACATCTACCAATCCCCAGGGATGAGGATTGAACAATGAAGCCTGTGCTCAATGCTCCCTTCTTGATGGCAGTGATCCAATTGAGAAGGAAGGGAAGGGCCTGGCACTATCTAGCCCATCTTTGAGAGGAGGCCCAGCCTCAGATACAGGGACCCTACCCTGCCAGCAACACCCAGAGGATGGGAAGGTTAGACCCATCCCATGGAGGGGACTCACGTGACCAAGGCTCTACCAAAGAAGACTTTCCTATCTGGAGATGAGCGACAGACAATGCTGCACACATCTGCAATTTCCAGAGATGTGGTGGATCATACCTGCCACTTCCTGCAGGAGGATCTAATGCCCATGGACTTGGAGGACATCCCCTGTCAGTGGCCCTGAAGGTCACCACCACACTCAATATTTTTGCCTGCCGATTGTCCCAGGGATCCACAGGGGACCTATGCGGCATCTCACAGCTCTCAGCACAAATAAATGTATTAAGAAGGTGACAGACGCCCTCTACAGTAAGGCTCATCATTATGTGAAGTTCACACTCGATGAACCTAGGCTGCTGGATTTGTGGGGTTTGCAGTTACCTCAGGCTTCCCTTGAGTACAGGGTGCAATGTGGCATTGAGAGCGCCATGGCACCAGCCCCTGATGTTAACAGGATAGGGTTCCACTCCCTGAACATTCAACTGCTACATGCGATCATCAGCAGCACATCATGCATGTTTGTGTCAGGTATTCTGGGAGTTCCTATGACTCATACATCCCGAGTCACTCCCAGGTGCCTCGCATATTCGAAAGGTCTCAGCGATTACAGGGTTGGCTGCTTGGGGATAAAGGGTACCTGTTCAAACAATGGCTCATGACACCCGTGAGTGCCTGAGGACCCCTGCCTGACTCCCTGAGAAGAAGGGGCTCCTGGAGGGAAGTCCAGGTGCCCCTCCCCCACCCCATCCTCGCCTAGCCACTGATGAATCCCACCAATGTCTATAGTGATGGAGTGCAGGTCCGAGCGCAAATCCGGCAAGATCTCCTTGTCCAACATCTCCAAGGTGGTCACCACCCTTCCCATGGAGACTTGAGGCACCTGCATGTCAGTGCCACAACATCAGAGAGAATGCGGACAGATCCCTCCGTCCTTTGCTATAGTCAGCTGACTGCTTCTCACAATTCTACCTGATTTTCCACCGCCTGTTGCATCTCCAGCATGTGTGACATGGCTGTTCCCAGAGGCTCATCATCGGACTTGGACTAAGCAGGTGCCTGACCTCCAGCAGTCCTCCGAGTGCCAGTGACCTGGGCTGTCACTGCCTCCGACTGCTGTGGAGACATGTCAGTGAGGTGTTCACCAGAATGTGACCCCGAGCCTAATCTATAACTATGATCCACTGGGGTGTGTATCTCTGAGCTGGTGAAGGGTGCAGGTAAACACAGTCTTCTTCCAATGGCTCCTCAGCTTCCTTGTCTGAGGTGGCCTGGGGGGTGGTGGGGGGAGGGGGGGGATGTTGAGCTTATGTTAGCTCTGAGGCCTGTCTGGATCTACTGGCATCTTTAAGAGAGAGCAGATAGATCTGGTTCATGATTAGGCTGAATACAACATTGCACGTCATTCACTGAGAATGTCAGAATGCGATCGACTCATGGAGGGTTCATCCACACTGGCTTGATGAGAGAGGCCGATCTCGTCTTCCCTACAGGAACAATCTCTGTCCTCGCCTGCCAATTAGATGGCATTCTCCTCAAATTTGGAGAGCTCCAGGATGTTGGCCCTCTCACCTCCAGACTGGGAGATCTCCCTTTTGTTCTGGGCAAGTTTGGCCTGCATGAAGACACATGGATGGAATGTGAGGAGAAGAGATGAAGGAGAGGTTGGGAAGCATGCATGCCTGCTGTGTGTGCTGAGCCCTGCCCAGCAAGGGCTGGGGATGGAGTTTGTGCAGCATGATAGATGAGATGCTGATGATGTTAAAGTGCCCGTGAGACAATCAGTGCTGATGTCTCCCAGGCTAATATTGTGTGAGATCCCTGAGCTGTGCAACCCTTTAAGTGCATGATGCCACAATGAGAGTGTGAGATTGGAGTGAGCTGAAGTTTGACTTAGCCTGGCGCAGTGGATGAGATCATTCATCCTCTTCCTGCACTGGACGGTGTTTCTTGGGAGGGTGCCCAGCGAACTGACCTCTCTTGCAATCGCCTCCCAGGCCGGTGAGGTGAGGCTGGCGGGCTTCCTGGAGCCATCCCTTGAGTAGAGGATATCCCGGTGCTGGCGGACTCCATGCATGAGGGCCTCAAGGGAGTCATTACTGAACCTCAGTGCAGCTTTCTTCTTGGATGCAGCCATATTGAGACATCTCCTCCACACAGTTGGGCTGGAGAGAGTGAATATGTGTGTTAGGGTGGGGTTTAAATATGGTGCCCGGACCTTTGACTCCATTAGATAACATTGGATGAATCAGTTCCCGCCCCACCATGTGATTCAGAGAGCTACTCGCCTATGAATATTTAATGAGCTCCCAAGCGTGAAATCGGGTGCGAGTTCCTACCATGCCACCCAGCGGGAAAAGCGCCAACTACAGGACCTTGTCTCCAAAATGGAAAATCCCGCTCAGAATCTTAACAGTGGTTCATGCGAAGCTACTTGATCAGCTTACTATTAGTCATGCAAGTGTTACCTGAACATCATACCCTCATACCGCAATAAGTGTGGCTCTAACCACAACACCTAAATAATTGATGAATTAAGGATGCCCAACTGGCACTTGTTCACCTTTCTTGAGTTGATGTTGCAGTGTCAGGACTGCAAAGTGAATGCGTATTGTCTAATTATTGGTCTTAAGTTTGGGGTTGCATGGTTTTTGTATGCACCATTCCATATGAATGATATGTGTGCTCTATAACAAGTATATTTGAGGAAGGGTATTCAGCCCATCATTTTTCATCTTTCTAAAAAGACCCTACAGTCCCCTCATTGCTGCTTTAGTTGTATCTTAAACAGTTCTAGAGTTATTTTTCAGGCATTGACAAAGCCTTGTCTAAAATTGAGCATCCCAATATCAACAATAAAATTATTATTTACTATTTTGAACCTATATCTTCCTATACTACTCTCATTACTAATGTAGTATTCCAGATTTACCTTTTTCACTCTCTTTATGGATCTCACAAAGCACTGTAAGATCACCTTGCACACACCTGCTTTCCAGACTGAATATTATAAATGGTTCCCTTTCCTCAGGTAGTCTCTCCAATTTCCTTTCAAAGCTATTTTCACCACCCCTAGCTCAAAAAACTACCTTGGCCATGCAAACTACCTCCCCGTCTCCAACCTCCCCTTCCTCTCTGAAGCACTTGAATATGTTGCCGTCTCCCATAACAGTGCCCATCTTTCCCATAAGTGGTTAGAATTTGGAATGCACTACCTGGTAGGATGGTGGATACTGATTCCATAGTAGCCTTCAAAAGTGAATTGGATAAATACTTGAAGGAGAAAAACCTTCAAGTATATGAAGAAGGACTGGGGAAGTGGGACAATTGGATTCCTCTTCAAAAGAGCCAGCACAGACTTGATGGGCCAAATGTCTTCTCCTGTGCTGAAGTGTTCAATTATTCTATGATTCCAACTCCATGTTTGAATTTCTCCAATCAGGTTTCACTTTTGCTGCAGAACCAAAATTACCCTAATTAAAGAAGATACGGGTCAACCATGCCACTCTCCTCCAATGCCCATCTAGCTCATTGAGACTGCACTTGCTGGTATTGTTATGTATTCAGTCATAGCCAGAGCAAATCCAACAATGACTTCTCTTCCCACCCGGTCACTGTTACCTTTAGTACCTGTCCTAAGGATCTATCCTTGGTGTCCTCCTATTTATCATCCACATGCTACCCCTCAGTAACAAAATCTGTGGACATGGGGTCACCTTCCATTTGAAGATTGTCAGCAAGCAGCCTGTGTGGTTAGTCTGCAGATCCAACATCCAGTCTTGAATGACCCTCATTTCCACTACATTTGGAAGACCGAAGCCAATTGCTTTCAGAGCCCACCACAATTTGCATGTCCTCGCCATTGATTCCATCTCACACCCAGCTACTGTCTGAGACTGGACTAGACTGTTCTCAACTTCAGCCTCCTATTTGGCATCAAGCTGAGCTTCCAAAACCATATTCTATCTATCACCAATATGGCCTACTTTCACCTTTGTAACACCACCCACTCTGCATCTATTTTAGACCATCTGCTTCTAAAATCATCATCCATACCTTTGTCACCTCCAGGCTTGACTATTCTAATGCTTTCCTTCATAAGAACATAATAAAGAAGATCAGGAGTAAGGCATTTGGCCCCTTGATTCAATAAGATTATGGCTAATCTTCTGCCTGAGCCACACTATTCCCATATCCCTTGATTCACTTAGCATCCAAAAATCTGACTTGAATGCACTCGATGACTGAGATCCACAGCTCTCTGGGGTTGAGAACGCCAAAGGTTTACAGCCCTTTGAGAGAAGAAATTTCTCCTCACCTAAGTCCTAAATGGCCATCTCCTTATTCTGGGACTGTGACCACGTATTCTATTATGACACAGCCAAAGGTAAATGCTGAATTGTTCAATCCCAGAGGGAAACTTGAGACAACTGCCACAACTATTTCTTCAATTTATATGTTTCAAGATGCGGGCTTTGAATTCAGTAGTAATAAGACCACTGAGCCTTATAGGTTTTTACAAAACTAGATTAAACATTTATTAATAAGAGAAATTATTTTAAGTACATACATATGTCTACAAGTTACTACTATAATAACTTCTAAATCCCCTAATTAATCTGACTCCCAGTTACCTTTTCATTAAGGCAACAGTAAGACATATAGATTTTATAAGACCCAGGCAAAGAAACATGATACCCTGAACAATCTAATTGAAAGTGAGTTTTCTTAGCTTCAGTTTGTTGTAGACAGCAGCTTGAGGCGTAGATGCTGAAGGCTTTGCACACTTGTTAGATCTTAAAATGCCTGCCTTTATACACAGCCTTCTCTCCTTTATACATATTTTCCCCTTTGAATGCAAATTCCCATTGTTTCACTATGTCTTTGGACTTTACCTCCCTGATCATAAAAATTTATCATAGTACCAATTTTACCAGTCATCTTTGGGAAAAATAAACACACCGTTCCTTAACTTCTGCTGGTTAGGAGTAATATTTAAATCTTCCTTCGAAAACAACCAAGTCTAGTTTATTTAAAAATGCAAATGTCCATTTACACCTTACATTCTAAACTTCCCCCATGTTTACCTACTTAACATTTCAAACCTAGCTCATCTTCTAATACATCAAAGCCTTCAGACCAGCTGCCTTTCATCCAATTAAGTCTCTCTTTCTCACATACACACAGACATATATGGACACAGATACCACTATTTTACAATAAATTCTAATAACATTATTATATCTTGCTGACAATTCTATGACCCCCAGCCAGTGGAAACATAAACTTTGTCATGCCCCTTAAGAATCTTATATGTTTCATTTGGATCACTCTCATTCTTCTAAACTCTAGGGAATATAGGCCTAATCTATTCAATTACTCTGTCAATATCAGCTCATCCAAAACTCTGCTGCCCATATCCCATCCTGCACTCATCACTCCTGTTCAGTGCAGCCTCTCAGCCCTCTAACATATCAAGTTTAAAAATCATTGGATGTTATGAGGGCCTAGCTGATGTTTTGCCATGCTTGAGGCACCGTTGGCTGCTCTAAGGTGTAAATGGACATTTGCATTTTTAAATAAACCAGACTTGGTTGTTTTCGAAGGAAGGTTTAAATATTACACCTAATGTGGCATAACTGGACAGGAGTAGCATGCGCAGGGTGTAGATCCAAAGCTGCTGAACATGTGCAATTATGACTTCACTGACATCAATGAGCTGATGAAATATCAGGAATCCAAAACTGGTCAACAAATGTGCAGGCAACATCTTTTCACTCCTGAAACAGCAAATGTTGCAAAGCAAGAAGGCCTCATTCTATGTCTATTTAAAGGACCACTCAGCAAGCTGCAGCTTGACTTATCTGCGCTCTGGCATAGTTACTGGAAGCACTGTGGTGAGTGGCTGGAGCAGTCTGAAGGTTTTTGCTGACCACAGGAAGGCAGAAAATAACATTGCCTTGCATAGGTATGAGGGCAGTAGTTGCACTGCCACAGCGCAACATGAGCAGGACATGCAGAGGAAGCGGCAGAGGGATGAACCTCTGTGAGGAGGGAGGAGATGGAGGACTCTTTTTAGGACAGGCTTGTCCAACCCGTGGCCCATGGGCCGCATCTGGCCCCCGAAGTCCCTCTGCAGCTCTGCCGCAAAATGCCGGTCAAACAGGTAAATTGGAGTGGAAGATTCTGCAAGAAGCTGCCCCTCCAATCACATGCCGCTCCTCTCCCACGTTTGCTGCTGATAGGCTCACTGATGATTGGAGAAGCAGTGAACAACAGCAGTGGTGCGTTTGCTGGGGAGAATAAGGGGAATAGATAGAGTGGACAGGATAAAATTGTTTCCCTTGGCGGAGAATTCTAGAACCGGAGACATAGATTCAAGATAAGTGGCAGAAGGTGTAGTGGGGGGACATGAGGAAGAACTTTGTAACGCAGAGGGTAGTGGGTGTCTGGAATTCGCTGCCTAAGTTGGTGGTAGAGGCAGAAACTCTAAACTCTTTTAAAAAGTACCTGGATCTGCACCTTAAGTGCTGTAAGCTGCAGGGCTATGGGCCTGGTGCAGGAAGGTGGGATTAGAAAGGGCACCTGGGTGTCCTCGGGCTGGCATGGACAAGATGGGCCGAATGGCCTCCTTCTGTGCTGTAACTTTTTTATGGTTCATAAGAGGTTTTCTTTCAGGCAGGCTGGGGGGAGGGACGAGAGAGAGACTGGCTGCCCAGGCCTTGTGAAGGAGAGGCTGGCTGCCGGGGCCCCGTGAGGAAAGGGTGGTTGTTGGGGCCTGGGGTTGGAGGAGGGGTGGGGAAAGTAGGGAAGAGGCTGGCTGGCGTGTGAGAGATTGAGTGAGTGAGTGAGTTGAGTGAGTGAGTGAGTTGAGTGTATATGTGAGTTGAGTCAGTGTGAGTTGAGTGTATGTGTGAGTTGAATGAGTGAGTTTGTGAGTGAGAGAGAGAGTGTGTGTGGGAGTGAATGAGTGAGAGTTTGTGTGTGTGTGTGTGAGCGAGAGAGTGAGTGAGCTTGCGTGCGTGAGAGTGAGTGCATGTCTGCCTTACTCCCAGCCTCAGGTTTCTCAATCAATCTCACCAGCACACACACACACAGTGAGTGAGTGAGCACCTTGAGACTGGGAGTGGGCCTGGTAAAAACTCTCTGGCCCGCTCACACTCAGGCCACCTTTATTAATTACTCTTTTTTTAGCTTAACAATTTATTGATTTGGCATTGCTTTATTTTTGCTCAGCAAGTTGTTTCTCTTCTTAATACCACATTTTTTTTTGAAATTCAGTTTAATGTTGTGCCAAACCTTATCTTTCCAAACTTTGCTCATTGGCCCCTTAAGTGAGAAAAAAATGGAAATGTGGCCCCCCAAGCGAAATGGTTGGACCAGCCTGGTTTAGGAGGTTTTATTCTGATTGGGTCTTCCAGAGCACCGCTCCAATGTTGCATTGAGCCAGGAGAAGTGTCTCAGGAGACTTTGTTTCACAAAGAAGGCAGTGACAGAGTTGTGTCACCTTCTTCAGGTTAACCTGGAGACTCAGTTGCTGTGAGGATCACCATCCCCTTTCTACGCAATGGGATCCTGCCAGACAATAGCAGGCAACATCAGCAAAGTGTTGCAGTTTGCCATCCACAGAAGTAAGAGGGAGATGACAGAGGCACTCTGCATTCTTCATCCTCTTCTCCCTGAGGAGGGGAGACCAAATTGAAAGGGCATGTGAGCTTGGCAGGACAGGTGGCTTCCCAATGACTAGGGGGGCCATCAACTGGCAGCACGTGACTCTGAGTCCTTCCATTTCAATGGGGACCAATTACATAACCACAAGGGATAACACTCTGTCAATGTACAATTGGTGTGACGCCTCATCCTGAAATTCACCTCAGTGAATGTCTGTTATCCTGGCAGCACATCCGAGGTTTTTATCCTGCAAAAGTCAGCAATTCCCACTGTCTTCATGCCTCCAAAGCACAGAACAGGATGGTTGCTCGCATGGCTCATAATACTCTTCCGCCATCCCACCACACAAAATCATTGTGCCTTCAGTGAAAGCCACCCACAACACCATGGAGCAAGCTACTGGTCTACTGAAGCAGAGGTTTTACTGTTTAGATCACTCAGTGAGATCTCTGGAGTGCATGCCCAAGAGGGTCTCCGTGTTTGTGGATGGCTTGAATCCTCCACAACCTAGCAATTAAGAGGATTTATCCTCTACTCCTTGAGATCAGAGGTCTCAGGAAGAGGAGGAGGAGGAGACAGGTCTGTGACCTTGTCCTCTGGGGAGTTCAGACATGAACTGACCTATCCCCCTGTCCTGGCTGCAGCTCAATCATGCCCGATGACTCACCACATTCAGATCCTGATTCTAAACTGGCCTCTAACGTTTGCACAGTGCCAATGTCTGAGCTGGTGGCTAACAGTGAAAGGTCAAGTGATAGTGCATCTTCCTCAGAGGTTTATGGAGGCATGTCTGTGGCTGGCATGATGGAAAGTTTGTGTTCATGAGGTGCAGCATGTGGACATTAGGGATCAGTCCTCAGTGTCAGGGTGTGCTGCTGAGTGAGTGCTAGGGGAATGTTCAGCATTGAGCAGTGTGAGGTGGCTAATGCAATGAGTGAGAGATGTGATGTGCAGGTGCATTCACTCACTTTGACCTCCCATGTGAGATCAGTAAACTTTTTCCAGCACTCCTGTCAAGTTGCGCGAGCCACACTCTGGGCATTGACCATTCTTTTTGGAGGCTCAGTCCCAGCCCTCTGCAGGAAACGTGGCCTCCTCCCTAGACTCCACAGAATGCGTCCATGGTGGTGACACTAAAGCAGGGAGACCTTTCCACCCCTGGTGTACCTTCCTCCTTCTCCCTCAGCACTGAAATGTGATTCTCCAGCAGCCTATAGTGCATTATTCCAATTTTCCTTTTATAGGGACTATGCCATTGTAAAGGGAAAGTTGCCTGAAGCACATGGTTTCTTTACAATTCCCCTGGTCCACTTGTAGTGCACATAGTACACCAGGAGTGAAATGGATTCCAGGGCAGCACAGGAGTCACTGAAGGCCATGCTGCTATGAGGGAAGTGAGGTGGGTTACACAAATTTTACATGCTGCCCACCTTGTTTTCAATGGGCTCAGGCAGTTCGAGAGTTGTAACCCCACACCCAAAAGTTGGGACACATGCATTTCGTGCCCATTATGTCTGAATCCCCACAGGTCATTGCCCCTTCCTATCTCAGACTCATTTGCCTGTTGAGCCAGTTGGTATGAGGCATATGACAGCAGCTTATTGACAAATTTTCTTCCAGTTTCTCCTGTACTATTAGTGTGTAGTTGCCCAATAGCAGACTGCGCCTTATGATACCCGTGCAACAACCGCATGTACATAGTTGTGTACATTTACAGCTAGTACTGTGTCGTACACTTTCCTTTCACCTCTGGAACCTAGGTTCTGGCACTGATAGAAATATGGTTGTGTAGTGATTATGTTACTGGACTAGTTAATCCAGAGATCTGGATTAATGAACCAAAGAACTTGAGATCAATTCCCAACATGGCACTTTGAGAATTTTAAATCAGCTTGTAAGAAAGTAAGTTGAAATAAAAAGCTGGTGCCAGTAGCCATTAAATTAGCCAGTTAAACCAGCTGGTCTATCCTTGTGTGATTCCAGCCAATGTGGTGGAGTCTTAACTGCCCTCAGTTGTACCAAACAGAAGAAGACCTGCCACAACCTTCTCAGGCAACTAGCATCGGGCAATAAAAGCTGGCTTTGTCAGCAAAATCGACATCCTCAGAATGAATAATAAAGGAAAGTTGTTCAAAGTATCTTCCATTTCTCACACTTGCATCCTACATCCTGATAAACACTTTTTTTTTCTTTTCAGTGAGAAAATTTGCACTGAGTAGTGAATCAGGGTGTACTAATTTTCGATGTAGCTCCATTCGCCTGAGTTAAAGCACAGGCCAGGAACGGAAACGTTATCAATGGAGTGAGTGACCTTAATACTCCCCCAAGTGTTTCCTGAACAGCATGTCCTTACACCAGTGAAGTGTGACGCTCCATCTAGATAGCTGGTTAGGCTGCCCAGAGCCAGCTGTTTCAATTCCCTGAGTTGATCAAGCAGTGGCAGGACCACAAAATGTATGTTTGTTTTATCTAATAATAGTTCAAAAGCAAAATGTGTCAAGCTTATTCATTGAAAAATAGAAAAATGACTTTCAGATGGAGTGGAACTACCTGGTGCTTGGAGCACACAGGTGTGGCATACAGTCTGCTCTGTCTTCTTATTGTTTCCCATATTTGCAATTCAAATATCCAGTCAGTCTGTCAACAGATCCTGTTGTTCAGGATGTGTTAGAAATTCAATTCTACTTTCGGTTACTTGAGACATATCACAAGAAGAGTATCCACTGGAAAAGAAAAGATGAATATTCTCATGTAACACTCTCAGGCCACTGACTTGCGTCTGTCAACAGAAGCAGTGTAAAATAGTGCTTACACAACTTTTTTACTTTGTAATTTTTAGTGTTGTGGGTGTTAGTTTTGTAGAGTGGGAACAGTTTTCAATTTCAGCACTCAGTGTTAAACATCAGACACACAAGACAAACTTAGCACAAGTCACACACAGAATAAAGGCCCTTCTAACTCAGTACTGTCCAACTCATTTTATATGGTGGGCCAGGCACTCAGTGTGGGCCATCCGCAAAAGATATTTGGATGCACAGGAGTAGAAATTGGTATGCTTTTCACTTGGTTTTTTTTTGGGCATAAAACGGGGGCATTGCATGGCAATTTCTGGCCGTGGGGCTTCAGCAATTATTTGGCACAGGAAGCATGGCCACCCCATCATATTGCTTCTCGCTCTTTTTAAGACATCCCTGGCATCTGTCAGAAATCAGCATTACATCAATTTAAATCTACAAAGAAGAGGACCATTTGGGGTTGCCAACCCTCCAGGTTTGGCCTAGATTCTCCAGGATTTGAAAGTCAATCTCCAGGACACTGCTCTGTGCACCCCTGAAGAAAAATCATCGGGACAATAAAAAAATTGTCTTTTTCTATCATTTTCTTTGAACATTTCTCTTTGCCAGATACAAAAATATTGAAAATGGGACAAAAAGGCTGTTTGGCTGACGGTCAAGCGTCATAAAATTGGATAATGAGTCTTATTGCTTTCCAATTGGCGTAGGAAGGCAGTGTGCCATGAGGATAGATGTGTTGGCCGACTAATAGCTGGAGCTTGGGGGCAAGTCATGTGACAAAACCCCCATGAATACATTTAGTTACAGTTGGCAACCCTAGGACAATTCGATAAAATGTGTGAAATATTATGGGAAGCATATGCTATGCAAGACCTGACTAATTTTTTTCACTTCTACTGTAGCCTAAGTAGCATTCCTTAAAGGGCCCACTGGAGATTGCTGAAGAAATGGTGGGGAAAAAGTGGAGCTCCTTGTGTCATAGTACCACTGCGGGTGTGGTTGGCCTCATTCAGCTCTCCTACATACCCAAATCTGATCCCTAACATCGAGCGAGATGTGGCGGTGTGAAAGGCTCTCTTATTAAAATGAGGCCTAAGGCTCGATTTTGGATGAGCTACTGGAATGTGCTTAAATTTCCACCCCAGTAACTCTGCAGGTTTTAGCATGCAGCTCTTCAAAAACTCTCTCTCAGAAAATTACTTTGACGGCACAGCAATTTCAGGGCCTGTCACATAGCTGCATCTAAACAGCAGAATCACTTACATGGCAAGCTTTAACAAACATTGATTGCTGCTTTTAAACAATGGTATTAATTATCTTTACATCACTTTCCTGTACACTTTCAAATGTCTCACCTTGGTCTGTTGTTTCCCTGTTTCCTTCTCCAGTTTCTCTCCTATCTTCTTTCATGTCCTCGCCAAGCTCATCTTGTCCATGAGACACACCTCTTGCTCTCTCGACCCTACACTAAACTACTGACTACCCAATTTCCCTTCTTGGATGCCATGTTAGCTGACATTGTTAATGGTTCTCTCTCCTCAGATGTTGCCCCTCTCTCCTTCAAATCTGCCATTAGTACCCCTCCAACCTCCATTTTCTTTCCAAAGTTCTTGAACATGTTTTTGTTTCAAATTCATGCCCATCTTTCTCAGAACACTGTGTTAAAAACCCTCCAATCGGGCTTCCACCCTACCACAGTACTAGGACAGCTCTTATCAAAGTCACAAATAGCAAAGGCAGACTCTCACTCCTTGTCCTTCTTGATCTGTCTGCTGCCTTTCGCATGATTACTCACACCATTCCCCTCCAACACTTCCACCACTGTCCAGCTGGGTGGGATTTCACTCACCTGGTTCCATTTTTATTTGTCTAGTCATAGCCACAGAAACACCATCAATGGCTTCACTCTCCTATTGATCTGGCAATTATCTCTGGTGTCTCCCAGGAATTTATTCTTGAACCTCTCCCATTTCTCATCTACATGCTATTCTTCAATGACATCATTCAAAAGGACATCAGTTTCCACGTGTACACTGGCAATACCCAACTCTACCTCACCGCCTCTGCTCTTTACTCCTCCACTGTCAGACTACATATCAACATCTAATGCTGGATGAGCAGAAATTTCTTCCAATTAAACATTGTGAAGATGAAAACCATTGTCTTCAGTTCTCGCTCTAAACTTCATTCTCTTGCCACTTGCATCCCTCTCCCCGGCAACCTTTTGAGGCTGAACCAGACTGCTTTCAGCCTCTGTCTCATATTTCACCCAAGATGAGCTTTGAACCATATACCTGCACCGTCACTAAGACTGCCCATTTCCACCTCTGTAACATTGCCCGCTTCTACCTCTGCATTAACTCTTCTGACGTTCAAAGCCTCGTCCATGCCCTTGTTATCTCCAGACTTGACTATTCTACCACATTCCCACATTATACCCTCCAAGGCCTTGAGGTCATCCAAAACTCTGCTGCCGTGATCCTAATGGGCAACAAATATCATTCATCCATCATCCCAGTGCTTGCTGACTTACACTGGCTCCTGGTTAAACATCACCTCAGTTTTAAATTTCTCATCCTTGTTTTCAAATACCTCCAAGACCTGGTCCCCTGCTATCTAAGTATTCCCCTCCAGCCATTCAACCCTCTTAAGATATCTGTGCTCCTCTAATTCCGGCTTCTTGAGCATCCCCATTTTTAATCCTTCTTCCATCGTGGCTGTGCCTTCAGCAGCCTTCACCCTGAAATTCTGAAGCTCTGAAATTATCTCCCTTAATTTCTCCGCCTCTCTTCAGTTTCCTCCTTTAAAATGTTTCTTAAAACCTACACCTGTGACCAAGCTTTTGATCATCTGTCCTAATATTTCCTTATATGGTTCAGTATCATATTTTCTTTTATAATGGCTCTCTGAAACACCATGGGATGTTTCATTTCTTTAAACATGCTGCATAAACACAAGTGGTTGTTGTTTCATGATGTCTTCGAATGTTGCGTTTTTTTCACCACAGCTTACAAGTCAAGCCTTTCTATTCATGCCCACAAAGAAATACAAAATGAATTCCACAATTCACATGAAAGTTCTGGTAATTCATCTAATTGGTACTGAATGTGTTGTGGGAGACAAATTGTGCAGTTTAAAGGGGGTCACGGTACAATACAAAGGTCACAGTGAAGACTATTGTCAGAGCTGAAAGAACAATTATTTGTGCTTTTGATATGCTTTTGATTCATTTGTAACAAAGGCACTGATGTTGTAATTGTCCTAATTGTTTTTCTGAAGTGACATAGTAGCATGGTTTGGTTGAGGGAAAATGATGTACTTCATTTTTAAATTAAATCAGTGAATTGTTAGGTTTATCCTCACCATCAGTAAAACTAATGGATTTAAGCATAAACACATCTTCCTCTTCAAGATGAATTGATTTGTATCATTAGAATGGCAACCACCAGGACAGTCCCCCAATTCAACCCACCTTTCAGCCTCTTTCCATTATTACACTCTGCATCACTGCCATGAAGTCATAATAATTGTATACTAGTAACAAAATCACTAACAAATTAGTATTTCTCTTCGAACTACAGAGAACAACCCGAGCATTGTGCATATTAATTACTTGTTGAGGTTTCTGTTTCCACCTCTCTCTCTCTGGATTCTCTTTAAAAGATGGGTTTATTAGCTTAGTAGGCTCAAGTCATTTTTGCTCAGCCTATTCTGGGCATCCTTAACCTTACTTTACAAATTCACCTTTTCCTTTTCATACTTATCCAAATCAACAGAGAAGGAAATTGCTTAGGAGTGTAGTACACTGCCACTCTGGCACATTGTGTATTAATGTGTTACCTTACTGTATTGTTGGATCAGATTTCTATCACCTGTTACAAAAAGAATTTACATCTGGAGCCAACAATATAACAACGCAGAACCAAAGCTAATTTGATTTTGTAACGAGTTATGCAGGATTGCTGCACCCAAGAGATAAAAACCAAATCTATTCACATTAAAATCCTGAAAAAGATATTCAATCTGTTTTAAGACCGTAAGACATAGGAGCAGAATTAGGCCATTCGGCCCATCGAGTCTGCTCCGCCATTCAATCATGGCTGATAAGTTTCTCAACCCTATTCTCCTGCCTTCACCCCGTAACCTTTGATCCCCTTACCAAACAAGAACCTATCTATCTCGGTCTTAAATACACTCAATGACCTGGCCTCCACAGCCTTCTGTGGCAATGAATTCCATAGATTCACCGCTCTCTGGCTAAAGAAGCTTCTACTCATCTCTGTTCTAAAAGGTCTTCCCTTTACTCTGAGGCTGTGCCCTCGGGTCCTAGTCTCTCCTATTAATGGAAACATCTTCCCCACGTCCACTCTATCCAGAACTATCTTGCTATCGTTGCAAACGTTTAAAAACATAAGAGTGCATGGAGGAGTGCAAATGCTCCTCAAAAAGATGATTGCTAACTTGTTTTATGCCAAGATGCCAGCCTTGGCTCCGTGGTAGCGCTCCTCTGTTAGAGTCAGGTGGTTACGGGTTCAAAACCAATTCGAAAACTTGAACACATAATCAGTGCTGCATTGCCTTGTGAATGAGGCATTAAACTGACATTTTGTTCGCCTTCTGAGATGAATGTAAAGGAGAATGAGGGAATGGCAGTATTTGAAAGAGAGTCGGGGAATTCTCCCTTATGTCCTGATTAACATTTATCCCACACCCAATGCTACTAAAACAGTGTAATTGACCATTTATCTCATTGCTGTTTGTGGGATCCTGCTGTACAAAAATTGGTTGTGTTTCCTGACATTCTGACAATGACTACACTTTGAAAAGTAATACATTGGCTGTAAAGCACCTTGGTGGCATGCCCTGAGGATATGAATGGTGCTATATAAATGCAAGTTCTTTCTTCATGAACAGAACCACTCATTCTCCAAACTGTGCGATAATATGCAATCAAAACTATTACAGTTACTATTGACAAACGTTGTAGTTCTTGATAGGTACACATTGGACCCTTGAGGAACTTTCCCATTTACCCAGTACCTGATTTTCCAGTGTGCGTATAAGGCAAAGGACCTAAAGTTTAGCACAAGCTGTCAAAATCACAGCCTTAATTTTTCCCTTATCGGGTGCATGTGATTGCTGGCCTGGGAGCGATCGGGAAACAGGCCCCTAACTGCATTCGGCCCCCGATTGCGATTTCACGCTGGCTGGCCAACTAAGGCCCACCCAGCTTGAAACGCATCTTCTCAATGGTCGGGAAGGACCTGACGGGGGCGGGGTCCCGTCAGATGCCGGGTCCAATGGCAACCCGGTGGGCGCTTCAAAACCAGCAAAGGCAGCTCCCTGAAGACTGCCAGGGAAGAATCTTTATTCGGTCTGGAGACTGGAACAATGGCCTCACCAGCGACAGGAAACATCAGGCAGGTGGGCAGATTGGGTGGGCACTTGGCTCCCAGCCTCTCAGATGAGTGCCTCACGGTCCTTGTGGAGGAGGTGGGTGTCAAGTGGGACACCCTCGTGCCCAGGGATGGTAGGAGGAGGCCACCGCACCAGACCAAAAAAGCTTGGGGAGGAGGTGACAGCCGAGGTCAGCAGGCATAACATTGTCAGGCACACATAGGTGCAGTGCCGCAAAAGATTCAACAATCTGCTGCGCTCGGTAAGAGTGAGTAATGTGTTGGCATGGATCATTGTGGAGAAGTGTTAAGGGCTGGCCACCCCCCCCCCCACCCCACCTCCCCAGTGGAGCTCAGGGGAGTTAGAGACTGAGTGCCAGCTATCAATGATGCCGGAGCTGTTCAAGGAGGTGAGTCCTGGCTGCTTAGCCTGAGTACCTTGCGGCTCGATGGCCACGACTCGAATGTGCCCTGCAAGATGTTCCTCAGGTGGGGTTGGCCAAGCTTCAATGGCACTGCAGGTAGAGAGGGGACTAATCAATGCTCCTCTGTCCTTTCAGGAGAAGAGGAGCCATAGCACCATTGAGATGTCAAGGACAGTCGGAGGCCCCCCAAACCTCCTAATTTTGACGAAGTATGAAATAGATGCATTGGAGCTGGAGAGCTGCCACCCACCTTGGTCACCTGGTCATGAAGAGGCAGGGGTCTCTGACGAAGGTGAGAGTGCAGTGCACAGAGGTGAGCATGTCGGATTGTGCAAACATTCTTGTGTAGACTCATCATTAATAGAAGCCTCAAACCTGGAGTCCCTATTTATCATTGAAAGATGACGGCACTATGATGCAAATCTCCATTGTCTCACCAGGGTGCCTGGCATGAACATTGACAGTGTGATGATTTAAACTAATAACATGTGGTTGTTCTCCCTTAGATTCGCTAGCACGCACTCGAATGCAGGACCTCGAAGAGCCACCTTTGATGCCAGAGGACCACCGGGCTTCAGATGCACCTGCATCACACCCGCTCTCTGAATAAGGTACCAGCGCAGATACCAGCACCTCGATGGGTGTTAGATCCTTGGCTAGAATGTCGGTGCACAGCAGTGAGGGCACTTCACACTCGCTTGAGGAGCAGGCGGAGGCAGAGAGTGCCCAGGCGCCAGCAGTCGGAGGACTGCTGGAGACCAGGGCGATGCTGAGTCGAAGGCAGATGATGAGCCTCTAGAGTCGTCTGT
Source organism: Cetorhinus maximus (assembly GCF_964194155.1). NCBI lineage: Eukaryota > Metazoa > Chordata > Chondrichthyes > Lamniformes > Cetorhinidae > Cetorhinus > Cetorhinus maximus. Next base: position 14,944,530 of record NC_135896.1, read on the forward strand.
TAGGTGGCAGATGCTGGATGTCTAGCTGGAGGATCTGGCAGAGATCCACGAGGGTAAGCGTGCCATGGTCTCTGTTGTGGAGGACTCCATGCAGAGCATGAACACTGTGTTGCCTCCTCCATTGAGAGAGTGGGATCTCTCATGGAGAGGCAGCTCCAGGGACAGAATCAGGGGTTCCTGGGGTTGTGCTTGCACCTGCAAGCCCTCACACAGGCAATGACCTCAGGTAGTCTGTGTCAGTGTGGGAGATGGGTGAGGCACCCAGTATCCCAGCTAAGTGCCTGTCCATCAGTGGTGTGCAGGGAGGTTCAGAGCAACCTCAAGTTGGCACACGACCTGCTTGTTTTCTCTGCGGGCTCCTCTCAGGGACGCTCTGGATGATGGCAGCAGCTCCTCCACCCCTCTGGCAGTGACTGTAGTATCTGATGAAGCTTCGATGACTGGTCAGTGATGCCAGAGCTGGCCAAGGGGGTGAGCCCTGGCTGCTTGGCCTGAGTACCTTGTGGCTCGATGGCCATGATTTGGATGTGCCCTGCAAGGTGTTCCTCAGGTGGGGTTGGAGAGGCTTCAATGGCACTGCAGGTAGAGAGTGAACTAATCAATGCTCCTCAGCCCTTTCCTAGCTGGGATACTGGCGCCCTGGGCAGCCATGGCACTGGCCGCTCCTTCCCAGGCAGGGCCAGAGGACGACTGCCGAGGTAAGGCAAACAAGACAGCACAGTCAGCAGGCTGTCTTCAATACTGCTGCCAGTGAGGACAACAAGACACAGCACTTGTAAACGTAAGTTTAAGGCACCATGAGCACAAAAGGGACTGTTTACAGGTGACCTGCTCTGCCATGTTCTGTTAATATGTTTACTGGTGTGGCCATTAACACCAGATATAGTTATGTTCATTTGTTGTGAGTGTCAAAATGATATAAATTTTGCTTTTGCCTTAATAGCCTGAGTATACTTAACTTTTTTTTTGATGCAGGGCACATCAGTGTCTAATGCTGGACGTGAGTGGCTCTAAACCTTATTGCACAGCCACTGAGTGGACTTTGGGTTCAAACAAAAGGGTCATTTCAGACATCCGGGATGGAGGCGGCAGCCCTGGCATGAGGTGGAAGTAGATCTTTGGCAGCCTAGCTGAAGGAGCGTTGGATCAAGGCAGCCCTGGTGTCCCTGCCTCCCTGAAAGATACCAAGGTCTGCCTCCACACCCTCATCATTCTCCTCATCATGCTCTTCTTCTGACTCACCACTGGATTCATCCTCTGTGGCCTCAAGACCCACTTCCTCCAGTGGGCCCCCCCTTGCCAGTGCCAGATTGTGGAGAGCACAGCATGTGGCCACTATCAGTGACACCTTCTCTGGGGTGTATTGTAGTGCTCCACCTGAATGGTCCAGACATGGGAAGTGCATCTTCAGGAGACCTATGGTCCTCTCTATTACCACACTTGTGGAGGCATGACTCCTATTATAACTGTGCTCTTGGGTGGCAAAGAGGCGTCATAAGCCACCTTTTCAATGGATAGCCCTTGTCACCCAGCAGCCATCCATCCAGTCGGGCTGGAGCACTGAATAGCCTTGGCACCTGGGAGTTTATGAGGGTATAAGCGTCATGGGAACTGCCAGGGTACCTTGCACAGACTTGCAGAATCTGCGTCTTGTGGTCACAAACTATCTGAACCTTCATCGAGTGGAAGCCCTTCCTGTTGACAAAAGTACCCGGCTGACCTGCTGGCACCTTGCTGGCCATGTGTGTGCAGTCGATTGCACCCTGGGTGTGGGGGAACCCAGCGATCGCTGCAAAGCCTCTGGCTCGCTCAGCCTGGCTGGTCTTGTCCATTTGGAAATGAATAAATGTCAGTACCCGCCTGAACAGAGCGTCAATCACCAGCTTGACGCAATTGTGGACAGCTGATTGGGACACTCCACAAAGATCCCCCACTTTCCCCTGGAAAGAGCCGGAGGCATAGAAGTTGAGGGCCACTGTGACCTTCAGAGCCACTTGCATGGGGTGTCCACCCACACAGTTGGAGGTGATCTCAGGCCCGATCATATGACAAATGGAGGTCACTGTCTCCCTGGAGAGGCGGAGCTTCCTTTGGCATTGCATGTCGGACATATTGAGGTAGCTGCATCGCTGCCTGCAAACCCTGGCCACAGGATAGTGGCGTCTTCTGCGGCTCCTTACGCCTTGGACAACCTGCTGGCCCTGCGCCCCTTATGCCTGCGTCTCTCCTCCCACAGGTCGCTCCCCTGGAAGCTGCATAGGGACACCTGGCCTCCTCTCCCTTCTGCCCCTCTCTTCCTCCTCAGGGGAGGTGCCACCAGCAGAGACCACAATCCCCATTACCAAGGTTACAGAAGGCTGTCTGATACCTGGAAGGGTCCACATGGTCAAAATTCTCCGCGGGCCTTGGGGACACCAATGAGTCCTGAAATGAAGCCTGGAAATGCTAAGAATGAAGCTCAGAACTGAGATGAAACTGTCAAGTTCACATAAGCAACCAGCATCTCCTAAACTCCTCACTATTCACAATGGCAATACTGCTGATCCTTTTAATCCCGTCCTTGGATGAGGTTTTGTAAAAGGTGGGCTGCCTGTTCTGCCTGTGTGACGAGTACAAAATCGCATGGGCAACGTAAAATCGCAAACAGTTGCCTTTTTAATGGCCTTAAGTGGCCTTTTAATTGATGGCAGAAGCAGCTCCAATTCCCTCGCACGCCCGCCCTGAAGATTGCACGCATGCAGGATGACATCCAGACGCTCACCCTACGTCATCTCATGCTATTTAATATTTCCTCTGGTCAGGCGCATGCCCGCCTGCTAGACGTAATATTCTGCTCCATAAGTGACGTTACAAGTATGAATACTGCATGGACTTTAAATTCACATAGGTACAATAGAAGTGTGTGTTTAAAATTGGAGTTAAGGCACAGTCATGGTGGTAGAGTAGAGATTTTATCCAACCTGCTAGAAATAACCTGCAACTACCTGGCTGGCCCATGCTACACGGGATCTGGTAATGCTTGCTTCTGGAGGTAAAGGAAAACATATAGAGCAAAAGTTGTGTGTTTTGACATTAACATCTCGATGAGCCCAGAAATGAAAGATGAAAGGATTACAAAACCACAACAACCTGCAAGTTTTGATAGGGGAATGAGAACATGGATATTTCACTAGAATTTGCCTATTCCCATACCTAGGTACCAGAGAAGTATGCACCTATTGTGCTTTCTTTAACATAGGCTATACTGGGAGTTAAAATGAACCCATTGTTGTGAAATCTAGATGAACACACACCCTTGATTCATGTGGTCATTATTTATAAATAAGGGAATGTTGGTCAAGATGATTTTGCTGAACATTTAAAGTTCTGTCTGTAATCTTTACATTTAAATAATGCACTCACAATGACTCAATAATATACCTGGTGTGATGTTGATATACGAATGAGAAGATCCCAGTTTTGAAAATAAAAAGAAAAGGCTTTCAGTTATGTAGCACCTTTCACACCCTACTGGACATCCCAAAGTGCTTTCCAGCCATGAAATACCCTTTTTGAAGCGTAGTCACTGTTGTAATATAGGAAATGAGGCAGCCAATTTGTGGATGGCAAGCTCCCATAAACACTAATGTGATAATGACAAGATAAGTTGTTTTTGTGATGTTGGTTGAGAGACAATTATTGGCCAGGACACTATGCTTCTTTGGAATAGGGCTATGCTATCTTTTATGTCTGCCTGGGAGGACAGATGAGGCCTCACTTTAACATCTCATCTGAAAGACAGCACCTCTGACAATGCAGTGCTCCCTCAGTACTGCACAGGAGTGTCAGCCTACATTGTCATGCTCAAGTCCTGGAGCGGGATTCAGACGCAAAACCTTCAGACCAATTGAGCCACAGCTGACACACACATTTGATTTCTGGTTTTTGGTGAGTTGGCCAATCCTATCAGTCGCTGGTGAGATGAGCAATTTTCTTAGTTTCTGGTGAATAGACCAATCTTGTTGGTGTATGTTGATCAATCTTATTTGTTTCTGCTGAGTTGGCCAGTCCTGTTTGTTTCTGGTGAGTTTTCAAAACCCCTTGGTTACTGGTGAGTTAGCCAATCTTACTGATTTCAGGTAAGTTGGCGCAATGCTATTGAGATGGTATGAAGAATTATTATTACTTAAACGAGAATTGGAACAGTTCCATTGCATGCAGTAAGCCCGCAACTACACACAATTCAGCACTAAATAAGCAGTCACAAAGATGCAACAATGATAACCAGTGTGGAAATTGGAAATGGCCCATTGGTGCAGTGGCCCTTTATAGAAGTAATAGGTTACAGTACAGTACAGAACAATAAAGAGGAAGTTTCATTCTGCATCTACCTTACCTGAAAAGTCGTTCCTATCTTCACCACTGCCATCCAACATAGCAAATTATGTACATCTCTTTCAGATAAAATCAAAGCAGCTGGCTCACCTTTCCTCATTCAGATAATCAACAAAAATAATATTCCCCAACAGTAAGCAAAGACAACAAGATGACGAGTTTTGTTAAATTCACTTTATTTTTGCTTGGTACTGTAAATTCATCTGTACATTGACGTACTAACTGCAAAAATGTAAATTCACTCAGGCAGGTTCAAAAATACAAAACAATCACATAAAAACACAAGCATTTTGGAGAGGGAGGGTTAAATTGGTATTGAATGCATATATAAAAACTAAAAAATAAACATCAGTGACCAGCCAGGTACAAATAATCAAGGTCAAATATTTGTGACTTCCTAGAATGTTATAATCCCATCATTCTGACTTTCTGTGACTTTCCATTTAAGGAATTTGTTCACTGTTCCTAGTATGAGATGTAAATCATGAAATTGCTACGTGCTCACTCAACTTTTAGATGCAATTCTCCCACAGCCGTCAGCTCCTGAGAGTAAAGCAATAGTACTTTGCAAAGCAGAAAAATTAACATATCTAATAAATCCGCAAGGAATTGCATCCAACCTAAACCAAAAGATTTTTTCATGGGATGTGGACAGCGCTGGCAAGGCCAGCATTTGTTGCTCATCCATAATTGCCCTCGAGAAGATGGTGGTGAGCCACCTTCTTGAACCACTGCAGTCGATGTGGTGTTGATACATTCACAGTGCTGTTAGGAAGGGCGTTCCAGTTTTTTGACGGGAGCAACAATGAAAGAATGGCAACGTGTTCACAAGTAAGGATGGCGCCGGGTTCAATCGGGATATACAAAAGAGAATTGGATTGCTACCTGAAAAGAGAGAATGTGCAAGGTTACGGGGATAAAGCAGGGGAGTGGGACTAGGTGAAATGCTCTTTCAGAGAGCCAGCGCAGACTTGATGGGCCGAATGGCCTCCTTCTGCATTGTAGTGATACTGTTGAGTGCTTTGGAGGGGAACTGGCAGGTGGTGTTCCCATGCGACTGCTCCCCTTGTTTTTCTAGGCAGGCTTGTAAGGTGCTGTTGAAGGAGCCTGGTGAGTTGTTGCATTACATTCTGTGGAATGGTACCCACTGCAACCACTGTGTGCAGGTGGTGAAGGGAATGAATGTTTAAGGTGGTGGATGATTTGTCTTGCATGATGACCTGCTTGAGCGTTGTTGGAGCTGCACTCATCTAAGCCAGTGGAGAGTATTCCATCACACTCCTCACTTGTGCAGTGTAGATGGTGGATAGGCTTTGGGGAGTCAGGAGGTGAGTTACTCGCTGCAGAATTCCCAGCTTCTGACCTGCCCTTGTAGCAATAGTATTTATATGGCTGATCCAGTTAAGTTTCTGGTCAATTGTAACCCCTAGGAAGTTGATGTTGGTTTATTAGCGATGATTATGCCATTGAATGTCAAGAGGAGATGGTTAGATTTTCTCTTGTTGGAGATGGCCATTGCCTGACACTTATGTGGTGCAATTTGTCCTTGCCACTTATCAGCGCTAGCCTGAATATTGTCCAGGTCTTGCCGCATGCAGTCATTATCTGAGGAGTTACAAATGCTAATGAACACTGTGCAATCATCAGAAAACATCCCCACTTCTGACCTTATGATGGAGGTAAGGTCATTGATGAAGCAGGACACTACTGTGAGGACCTCCTAGTGATGTCCTGGTGCTAAGATGATTGATCTCTAACAACCACAACCATCTTCCTTTGTACTAGATATGACTCCAAACAGTGGAGAGTTTTCCCCAATTCCCAATGACTTCAGTTTTACTCAGGCTCCTCGATGCCAGACTCAGTCAAATGCTGCCTTGATAGCAAGGGCAGTAAACTCTCACCTCACCTCTGGAAATTTGCTCTTTTGCCCATGTGTGGATCAAGATGGTAATGACGTCTGGAGCCAAGTGGCTTTGACAGAATGAAAATTGAGCATTGTTGAGCAGTTATTGGTAAGTAAATGTTGCTTGATAGCATTGTCGCCGCCACCTTCCATCACTTAAGTACTGTTACTTTCCAGGGTAATCTGCCCCACAAGTACGGTCAGTAAGTTTAGTGAGCAATCCATTTTACAAGTTGTTATATTTTTTCTTTAAAATAAATTCTTCATCTTGATTTAATTTTTGGTGCTACTTCTACTGTCCTCAAAACTGATTTTAAAAAAAAGCTTCTGCAATGGCTCCGTGCATCTATGCAGTGAGTAGCTGAGTAATACAGATTGAGAAGTTTCTTGGTTTTAGCCAATGACAGTGCATGCCAAAATTACTTCAATCCCACCTGGATTAAGATGACGAAAATTGCAATCAAGCTAGACAGGATCAGGGTTGGCCTTAGAGATTGATCATTATTCAGGCATATCAAGCATATTGACCCCTTAGGGGCAACTCTGAAGAACTGCATCATTTGCTGCAGCAAGGAGTCAAAATTGTCAAGTTACCACAAATTATTGCTTTTCACCAACTACCAGTAGATACACTATAGTAGAGACTCCCCATCCACTTTAAGCTCTGAATAGCAGCAGGACTAAGATCAGGAATTCAACACAATAAGGAAATGAATCTGTATCTCCCCACTTTTAGTATTATTCACTTGTGCTCCAATGTACTGCCACTAAACAATTCTTGCATGAAAATATTGCAGGTCTGCCCAGGATAGAAGCAGGCTGTTTGGTGATTGATAAAAATGCCTGAAAGTGGGGAAAGCCAGTCAGCTGATTAAATCTTCTCCATATTGACCAAGTATGGAGTTTGGATCTGTAGGGTCGCTGGAGATGGCACCATTGAAGCTGGAGGCCCTCTGAATGGGCATACTGCATCTCCAGCCATTGGGAAAGGCACTTGCGTCGGTGTCCCCTTGTGCACTGCAAGCCTCCTGACTGGTGCTGTCATGACTCACAGCCCTGCCAGCTGCTTTGATGTTGTATTTGCAAACTTGAACCACGTAGGTCAATTCAACATATTTGCACATATTCATCAAAGAACATGTCTTTTGACCTACGGGGCACTGGGCTGCATTTTTTTGGAGGTGTTTTTTGAGAACTGATGTTTAAAATCAGGGAGAAAATAGGAAGTGCTGCCAAAGTTGTGGGAGTTGTGGTGGCAGTACCTCTTGGTCAGCAACATGACCATGAGATGGAGTAGAGGCTGCAGAGAGGGAAACTCTAGGACAGAGGTTCCCAAACTGTGGGTTGCAATTCCCATTGGGGTCACAGGATGAGATTTTGGGGTCATTAGCTCCAAGGCCATAGAGCTTGGATTGAGTTTTGACAGCCATGAGCCATGTCCATGTGTTTTTCTGTCGGTAGTTGTTACTTAATCATCTGTTCTCTGAGGCCCAGTACAGGCATAGCCTGTAAAAAGGTGGGTTTTCAGGGCAAACCCAGCAGTTTTAAACGCCCTCAACAAATATCCACCCCCCACTGCCCACTGCTGAAGGACTCTCAACAGCCCCATCTCACCTGCTCAACCCCACTCCCCGCATTGCCCCCCCGACCCCCCCCAATTTTCACGCTGCGGTCACACAAAGTCTAAAGCATTAAAATGGGGTCAGATTTGGAAAAAGTTTGGGAAGCACTGCTCAAGGAAGAGGGAAGAGAAGGAGGCCTCAATATAGAGGGTTTTTCAGGAGCACTTTTCCTGCATACACCTGACCCAAGAGCAGTGTCTCATGAAACTCAGGTTCAACAAGGGGGTGGTCACCTCCTATACCCCAACCTGGAGCCCCACGCCAGAGCAAGGACAGTGCTATCCATGGCCACCAAGGTCACCGCTGACCTAATTTTTTCTGCACTTGGATCCTCCCAGCTGGGATAAGGAGACATTTCCAACATTTTCCAGTATGCCACTCATTAGCACATTTGGGCAGTCAGAGGCCAACTGCTCCAGCTGAGGACAGTACATCATCTTCTCTTTCAAGAGGGACACGCAAGACAGATGAAAGGGTACATGGCTTTGCCAGGATAGTGATGATATGGGTTGCCATTGTACATGCACGTGGCTCTCCTGACAGTGTGACCCCCCCTGGGCAACAGGGAGTGGTTCAGAAAAAGCAAAGTTTACCATTCTATAAACATGCAGCTGGTGTGCAATCACATCAAAAGCATCATGATAGTGATTGCTCACTATCCTGGCAGCAGCTACGAAGCATTCATCTTGTGCAGTTCCTCCAACTCACTAGACCCTCCTAGAGGGACTTGTTGCTCAGGGACCACCCCCACTACACATGGTTGATGACCTCATCCTCCGCCATCCAATAATGCAAGAAGAGCACGAGTACGAGGAAAGCCCCAGAGCCACACACAATATTGTAGAGCAGCCAATCTGCATTCTGAAACAACAGTTCTGCTGGCTTGGTCAATCAAGGCTAGCCTTCCAGTACACACCAGAGAGGGTCTCAAAGACTGTGGTGATGATCTGCATTCTACACAATATTGCCACCATGAAGGCTCAGCCATTGCCTGAAGGTGTCCAGGGGCCACCAATAGAGGAGCAGGAGGAAGAGGAACAGGAGCAGGCACCCTGAAACCCTAATAACTGGACAGGCTGTCAGAGAGCCCATTATCAGGTTCTGCTTTCAATGAAACTACCACCCCTGCTCACCATGGACCCATTGTGGACCCGCCGTAACATCCATCTGAGACATCCCAGCATAGCCTCCCCTTGACCACCTGCAAAAATCTTCTCATGAACATCTTTATCCAAGAACACACCTAATTATACAGAAATGAACTATTCACCCTTGCGCATTCCCTTACTACCTGTCTTGAGGGTGCCTTTGCCTGTCCTATTATTCCTACACACTGCTACCCCAATGGCGTCAGCATGGCTAATGGAAGGCTGCTTGCTGACTTTCACTGGAAGAGACTGCAGATGACCTTGCAGGACATTATCAATCAGCCCTGCTTCTGAAGGCCCAGGTTTGGAATACACCAGCTTGGCACTGACAGCTGCAATCTGGGTTGGCTGACTGAAAGGCATCAGCAAGGGCATGAGTGGAATGGCATTGATGGGAGCACAAATGATGTTATCCCGAGAGAGGACAACAGTTTCATGCTACATTGTGCCACACCAATTCTAGTAATTCTAGTAATCTGCTGGAGGACAGATTGCTGGGCTGCTGCGAGAGCCTGCAAGACCCTCTAAGTACTGAGATCCACAACCATGATGGCAGCAGTCTGAACTTTCAAGGCAGCAGGCATGGATGGCATGACATCAGTCTGAGCTTCCAGTACAGCACTTAGACATTGGGTGGCTGCTGCCTGTGCTGCAGTAGAAAGTGTGAGACAACAGCCACCAGATGCTCCATCATGTTTGGATGTGTTTGTACTCTCATGGAGTTGGCCATCATTTCCACATGAAAGGATGGGCGCCAAACTCTGCCTGATGCCCTCTGCCACATTAGAGCTGGCCTCCTCCACTGTTCTTAACGGGAGGTTGTCTGGCACTTACCTGGGAGAGGTGGTGGACCTGCGAGGAAGCAACCCAGAGCGGGAGAGTATAAATCGGGACTGAGGCTTGAGGTCTACACCACTTACCTGGGAGTTGGAGAGGCACGCCAGTCAGCTACTCAGAACCGGCCTGCACTGGGTTCGAAAGGAGAGTGAGAAAAAGCAAATAGTGACATCACAGGAAAACCGTAAGTTCATTGTTTGGTAAGAAACTGCAGTTAGGAACTGTCTTCAAATTGCTGTAAATTAGAAAAGTGCATTTTTTTTTAAGAGAAGTAGCTATGCTTGGATTTAAGCAAGAAACACCAGGAATAAGGGAAAGTCAGGGCCAGTATAATAAAGTAAAATAAAGTTAAGACATGGCAGGGAAGCACGATCAAGTGAAATATGTGTCCTGCAATATATAAGAAGTCATGGACGGCACTGGTGTCCTAGATGACCCCATGGTCAGGAAGTGCTGCTAGCTGCAGAACCTTGAGCTCCGGGTTTCAGAGCTTGAGCGGTGGCTGGAGTCACAGTGGCACATCACGAGGCTGAGAGCTATGTGGAAAGCACGTTCAGAGAGGTGGTCACACTGCAGCTTAGGACCCTGGAGGCAGAAAGAGAACGGGTGACCACCAAGCAGTGCAAGAGAACTAGGCAGGTAGCGCAGGAGTCCCCTGGGGTCCTGCTCATAAATCGGTTTTCCATTTTGGAAACTGGTGAGGGTGTTGGTTCCTCAGAGGAGTGCAGTCAGACCCCAGTTTGTGGCACCACGAATGGCTCAGCTGTATAGGAGGGGAGGAAGAAGAAAAAAAAGGCAATAGTGATATTAGTTAATACTAATGAATTAGAATTCATTAGTTAGGGGAACAGACAGGCAATTCTGTGGCCGTAGATGTGATTCCAGGATGGTATGTTGTCTCCCTGGTGCAGTGTCAAGGATGTCACCGAGCAGCTGCTCATTCTTATCGGGGAGGATGATCAGCCAGAAGTCGTGGTCCACGTTGGTACCAATGACTTAGGTAGGAATGGGGATGCGTTCCTCCGAACAAAACTTGGAGAGCTAGGTCGAAAATTAGCAAGCAGAACCTCAAATGTAGTAATCGCCAGATTGCTCCCAGTGCTAAATGCCAGTGAGTATAGAAATAGGAGGATAAGGCAGGTGAATACATGGCTGGAAAGATGGTGCAGGAGGGAGGGCTTCAGATTCTTGGGACATTGGGACTGGCTCTGGGCAAGATGGCACCTGTGCAAGCTGGATGGGTTGTACCTGAACAAAGACAGGACTGAGTTCCTTGTGGGGCGTTTTGCTAGTGCTGTTGGGAGGGCTTTAAACAAACTTGGCAAGGGTGTGGGAACCAGGAGAGAATAAAAGAGAGGAATACCAAGGTGCACAAAATACTGGGAAAGACGGATAGCACTAGTACAGAGATTAGTAAATTAATAGGTGGAGTCGGATTAAGGCAGAAAGTCGTAAAGTCTAAATCAGGGTTACTGTGCATGTATGTGAATGCACAGCGTATAGTAAGTAAGATTGGGGAGTTACAAGCACAGGTTGCCATGTGGAAATATGATGTTGTGGCAATAACAAAGGCCTGGCTTAAGGAAGGACAGGACTGGGTGTTCAATATCCCTGGGTACAAGGTGTTCAGAAAAGATAGGAAAGGAGGAAAAGGAGGAAGGGTGGCAATATTAGATAAGGGGCGCATTGCAGTGCTGGAGAAAGAGGATATCCCAGAGGGTTCAAGGACAGAATCAATTTGGCTTGAGCTAAGGAACAAAAATAGTGCAATTACATTGCTCGGTGTAGTCAATAGATCGCCAACTAGTGGGAAGCATGTAGAGGAACAAATTTTCAGGGAAATTACAGAGAGGTGCAGACATTATAGAGTAGTTATAATGGGGCATCAAGGGTCAATGAAGAAACATTTAGGAGACAGTGATCATTGTATCGTAAGGTTTAGGATGATGGTAGAAAAGGACAATGTGCAATCCAGAGTAAGAATAATTAATTGGGGGTGAGCCAACTTCAGTGGGGCAAGAACAGAGCTGGGCCGGATAGACTGGAACCAAAGGTTAGCAGGAAAGACTGTAGCTGAACAATGGGCTACCTCCAAAAAAGAAATGGTTCGGGCACAGTCGAGGTATATTCCCTCAAAAGGGAAAGGTAGGGCAAACAAATCTAGAGCTCCCTGGATGAAAAAGGAGATTAAAATTAAGATAAAGAAGAAAAAGTGTGCTTATGACAGGCGTCAGGTAGAAAATACAATTGAGAACCAAGCAGAATACAGAAGGTTCAGAGGAGAAGTGAAAAAGCAAATAAAAGAAGCAAAGAGGGGTGATGAGAAAAGACTGGCAGCCAACATAAAGGGGAGTTCCAAAGTCTTCTATCGGCACACAAATAGTAAGAGGGTGGTAAAAGGAGGACTAGGGCTGATTAGGGACCAAAAAGTGGATTTACACATGGAAGCAGGGGGCATGGCTGAGGTGTTAAATGAATGCTTTGCATCTGCCTTTATCAAGGAAGCAGATGCTACTGAGGCCACAGTAACAGAGGAGGAAACTCTGTCATTAGAAGGGTTCAAAATTGAAAACGAGGAAGCTGGATAAACTGTTAGTACTGAAAGTTGACGAGGCATCAGGACCGGATGAGATGCATCCAAGGATATTGAAGAAGAAATTGCAGCGGCACTGACCATAATCTTTCAGTCTTCTCTAGACTCAATGGAGGTGCCAGAGGACTGGAGAATTGCAAACATTACACCCTTGTTCAAAAAAGGCTGCAAAGATAATTCCAACAATTACAGACTAGTCAGTTTAATTTCAATGGTGGGGAAGCTTCTTGAGACGATTATTCAGATAGAGTTAATAGTCACATGGAAAAATGTGGGTTGATGAGGAAGAGCCAGCATGGATTTTTAAAGGGGAAATCATGTTTAACTAACTTGCTGGAGTTTTTTGAAGAGGTAACAGAGAAGGTTGATGAGAGTAATGTTGTTGATGTGGTGTACATGGACTTTCAAAAGACATTCGATACGGTGCCACACAACAGACTTGTGAGAAAAGTTATAGCTCATGAAATAAAAAGAACAGTAGCAACATGGATACAAAATTGGCTGAGTAATAGGAAAGAGCGAGTAATAGTCAATGGATATTTTTCGGGCTGGAGGAAGGTTTGTAGTGGAGTTCCCTAGGGGTCGGTATTGGGACCCTTTCTTGATATATAATAATGATTTAGATCTAGGTATGCAGGGGACAATTTCAAAGTTTGTGGGTGATACGAAACTTGGAAGCATTGTAAACTGTGAGGAGGACAGTATAGAACTTCAAAAGGACATAAACAAGTTGATGGAGTGGGCAGATAGGTGGCAGATGATGTTTAATGCAGAGAAGTGTGAGGTGATGCATTTTAGTAGGAAGAACACGGAGAGACAATATAAAATAAGGGGTACAATTCTTAAGGGGGTACAGGAGCAGAGGGACCTGCGTGTATATATGCATAGATCACTGAAGGTGGCAGGATAGATGGAGAGAGCAGTTAACAAAACGTACAGTATCCTGGGCTTTATTAATAGGGGCATAGAGTACAAGAGCAGGGAGATTATGCTGAGCTTATATCAGACACTAGTTAGACCTCAGCTGGAGTATTGTGTACAGTTCTGGGCTGTAGGAAGGATGTGAACTCATTGGAAAGAGTGCAGAAGAGGTTTACAAGAATGGTTCCAGGGACGAGAAACTTCAGTTCTGAAGATAGATTGGAGAGGCTGGGACTGTTCTCCTTGGAGAGGAGAAGGCTGAGAGGAGATTTGACAGAGATGTTCAAAATCATGAGGGGGCTGAACAGAGTAGATAGGGAGAAGCTGTTCCCGCTTGTAAAAAGATTGAGAATGAGAGAATCAAATTTAAAGTGATTTGCAAAAGAAGCAAATGTGATGCAAGAAAAAACTTTTTCACAGCGAGTGGTTCGAATGCAGTGCCTGGAAGTGTAGTGGAGGCAGGTTCAATTGAGGCAATCAAGAGGGCATTAAATGATTATTTGAATAGAAATAATCTGCAAGGATACAGGGAGAAGGCAGGAGAATGGCACAAAGTCATAATGCTCATTCGGAGAGCCAGTGCAGACATGATGGGCCAAATGGCCTCCTGCGCCATAACATTCTGTGATTCTGTTAATGCCTCAAGCATCTCATCCCAGCTTGTTCATCAGTACTCTTGTATGCTGCTCCATCAAAGTCTTCATTTGAGTACCTTACAGCAGAACCCGCATGTGACTTTGCCTTCCAATGAGCTGGTACATAAGCTATCCTTTCCCTCTGGCCTGGCTGCAGCTTATTTGTGCCTGGTGGCTCTCCACATGCTGATCTGATTTTAATCTATCCTCTAAAGTTCTCACAGTGCCAATATCTGAGCTGGTGGCTGCAAGTGTCAAATGCAGTGATAGTGCTTCCTCATCACCGGTGTGGTGTTGCTCTCTGTCTTCATCCTGGGGTATGCTGTGGCTAGCCAGACAGCAGTTCTTGGGTATTTGAAAGCAGAAAAGCAGAGGGAGAAGTTTGGTGTGACCATGAACCTCTTGATGTTCTCACCCCATCTGCTGCTAGATATTAGCATGATGATGAGGAAGATGAGAAGGGATATAAGCAGTAACTTACCATCATCCTAGATGGTGTCAGTAATGTCAGATATCATATGCTCTGTAGCAACCAGAAGTATAATTTGCAGCACCATCTCCTCCAACAGGCTCCGTGGATGGAACAATGCCCTGCTGTTATGGGCAACCTTGTCCTGAAAAAGAGAGGGCAGAATGTCAATGATTGTGTTGCACTGTGTTTAGGTGATGTAGCTGCCATTGCTGAATAGCTACATGGAGGCAGCATGAGCTAGGTGTGAGGCAGGCATCATTGGTGGGTGTGATGTAGTACGTGAATATTAGGTGCAAGTCCTGCATGTTAGTGAATGCTGCTGGGTGAGTAATTGGGGTCTGGTGCAATGAGTAACATGAGAGACTGGATAGTTTGATTATACTGAAGTGAAGAAGCATTCACTGATCTTAACCATGAATATGAGGGCATTAAACTTCTTTCGGCACTGCTGCCATGTCCTCAAGCTCAGGCACCAGCTTTGACCTCCCTTGTCACCTGCTCCCATTCCCTTCAGGTGGTCTGCCAAGGGCCAACTGGCTCCCTGTGGAAACTTGACATCTCTTCTTCTATCCTCCTCACTAATGCCTCCAGCACCATGTGCGTGAACTTGAGAACCCTCTCCCTGGCCTGGTGCTCCATATTCCTTGGTCAGTGTTGCAGCAATATCAATCTGCAACAGCCTTCTGTTATCCAGTGCAGCTTCTCTTTTAGAGGGACAGACCGTCTTTAAGAGCTGGAGGCTAGCTGGAACACATGCTATCCTCCTGCACTGTTAGGCCCCCTGCTGAGTGTGCAGCCAGGCAACGAGGTGGGACCCCCTGCGCTGCATGACCCAATCAGTTCAATGAGGAGGGAGCATGAAATTTGCAGGCTCTGGACAGGTCATAAATCACAAATTTGCAAATTCTCCAAGCAAACTTTGTGAAGTCGGGATGGTGTGGGGTGGCGGGGGATGGTGGGTGGTTGGAGAGGGCAAAAGAGATTTCCTTTTCATTCTTCCTGTGAAAATTTTGTGTTTATAAAGAAAATAATAAATCCAATAAGGAATTCAGCTGAAACTTCTTTATGTAGAACTTGTTACCATATAGAGTGGTTGAGACGAATAGTATAGATAAATTTAAGAGGAAGCTAGATCCATTTAGAAGAAAGGAGTAGATGGATTGGTTTGTAGGCAGAGATGAAGTAGGGTGAAAAGAAGCTTGTGTGGAACAGCAATGATCACTTGTATTTATACAGTGCCTTTAACATAGTAAAACATCCCATGGTTCTTCACAGGAGCCTCATCAAACAATGACACTATGCCACCTAAGAAGATGGTAGTGAAGGTCACCAGATGATTGGTGGAAGAGGCAGGTTTTGAAGGAACGTCTTAATGGAAGAAAGAGAAGTAGAGGCAAAGAGGTTTGAGAGGAAATTCCAGAGCCTATAGGGCCCAAATTGTTGAAGACACAGCTGTCAATGGTGAAGCGATTAAAACAGAAATAAACCTGTTGGGCTGAATGGCCTGCTTCTGTGCTATAAAATTCTATGTATAAATCAGTTTAAAATTTTGCAACATAAAATACACAAAGAGAATCTTCATTATGTAGCGAAAAGGCAGCTGAGTCATTTTAAAGGGAAAAGTAAGCATGCAAGATATGACACCACTGCCCTTTGACCTCTCATGTAACATCAAACAGGTGACAGGGAGAAGTGATTGATCATGCGCCACAATCTACCTGTATCTAGTCGGTTACCAACTTAAGTCATGAATTCTTACTGCCTAGCAATAACAACAGAAATCGAAAAGTAAATGTCAAAGCAGTCCATCAAGATGTAAAGTTCCTTCAGGGAGACTGATGAGGCAGTGTGTGGCTGAACACTTTTGATTAGACATTATCTGAGATCTGGTGTAATGATTACAGCCAGCGCAGATCAGAAAACCCCCTGCACGCCTCTCACTATTTCCTACCGATGGCACAGACTTCAATGTAAGAAGTTGGTCAAGAACATGTTCACCCCTTTTGTCTGACCAGCTCCATAACTTCCCATCAGGCTAGAGATGGGAGTGGCACAGTGGGAGCCAGGGGTTCATTATAGAACTCAGCCCCTGATCATTCCATCATTATTGGGAAAGTTTGTCCTCCTCCTCCTCCTAGTATTTTTCTATATTTTCACAACATCACTTCTTTTTGAAACTATTAATATTGCTGAGGATATCTCCCTAGCTTCTGATTTGTTTTGTATCTTCACATACACTTTTTCCCCCTTTGGGGAAGGGTGATGAAAAGATTAGCAGGCTAATTATCCACCAGTTGAACTGTATCATAAACACTTCTTCCGTGGCCAACAAGTCCTGGAATGAGACTTGAAGCCAGAGCTTCTGGCTCAGAGGCAGGGGTGCTACCTACTGAGCCACAAGCCCTCTCACCTGGTCACTGATGAAAGGGCATGTAACCTTGGTTTCCCTCCTATTGTGTTTGGAGGCCCCCTGCTTGGTTCCAGTGTCTGGACCACAGAGTTTGGTGAATAGGTAACCTGCTTCAAGATTTCTGGAACTGTCCCTTTGATTGATGATGACATCCCCATCTGAACTTCTTTCCCCCTCCAACTCCTCCATTCTTGCTCAGCAGGACTCTGATTTGGAAAGCAGTGAGATAGGGATAGAGTTGATGACCTTCTATTCTGTGGAACCACACATCAGTGCTTGAGTACACAGCATGCTCCACCAGGAGGATGTCCTTTTCTTTAGAAAAGAAGTTGCCAACATTAATTATTATCAACTCTGGCAAGTTCATATTTATAATGACTGTCCTGAATGAGTCCACTGAATTGTTCTTTTCACAGCCAGGAATTCTCATCCTATATAACAAGAGGAATTCCTATTGCTGTAATCTTCTACTTGCAAAAAGGAAGATGGCGAAGCGGGGGAGAGGCAATGAAAGCCACTATTGTACCTTTGAACACAGCAACAGTAGCAGGCCATTCAGCCCCTCGATTCTGCTTCACCATTCAATTAGATCACGGCTGACATGTATTTCAACTCAATTACCTGCCTTAGCTCATATCCCCGGTACCCTTAAGAAAAACTTATCAATCTCAGTCCTGAAGGCTCCAATTGTCGCCAAGCATCAGAATGTGCAGTGCTGCAGATTGTTGCCCCTTTCACTCAGCGCCAGAGGCTGGTGCAGCCCACAATTCTAATTATACAGGACGTCTTGCAGGCTCCCCTGAGAATTAAATGCTTCGGGGACCTCGCTGTCCAGTTTACAGATCACCTTATAAATGCTTTTCTTCCAGGAAGGGTCTGAGTCTTTCCCAGAATAGATGGCGTTAAAAAATTCTCGAAGTGTCACCTCCGCAACTTCCAAAAACTGCTTGGGAATCTGAGGAAAGAAAAAAGAATAACAAATGCAAGTGTGATGATTCAGTCGATTGCAGAAAACCCTAAAAAACAGCATCCACTCTCCTACCAGTGAAATGTAGAATTAAAATGTATCTTCAACCCTCTTTCATTTATTAGATAATTTCCTTATCTCCCTCTAGGCTCTCTCAATGATTCAGCGAGTTTACCCAGTGAGGTCCTAAACCTCAAGAAGCAGGAAGGTCACAGGACTGATCCTTAGGCTAAGCTGAGATAGATGGAATGGCATAGAGATGCTAAAATTGGTCTTCCTCTCTGCCTCCCTCCATAAACTCGAGCTCATCCATAACTCAGCTGCCCATATCACACCAGGTCTCACTCATCAAACACTCCTGTGCTTGCTGACCATTGTTGGTTCCCAGTCCATCAAGACCTTGATTTTCAATTTTTCATCCACGTTTCAAATCCAAATTCCTAACTCTGAAACTTCATCCAACTCGACAAGCCTCTGAGATCACCACACCTTTCCAATCCTGGCCTCTTGAGCAGCCCCAATTTTCATTCCCCACTATTAGTGGCCATGCCTTCAGCTGCCTGGGCCTAAAGCTCTGGAATTCCTACCCTAAACCTCTTCGCATGTTTACCTCTCCTCCTTACAGATGTCCTTTAAAACCTAATACTTTGACCAAGATTTTCATCACCTATCCTAATATTTCCATGTGTAGCTCAGTGTCAAACTTTATTTGATAATCTTCCATGAAGCACCATAGGACATTTTGCTATGTTAAAGGCATTACAGAAATGCAAGATGTTGTTGTCGTTAGTTTGTTGAGCTAAGGAGGTGAGGAGAAAATCAGCAAGTGTTTCTGCTCCTGGTCACTGTCCAGTGATTGATGCTGGAAATCTGTTTGGATAGTGTGGAGAACAGGATTACAGTTGGTGGTAATGATTTATATAGTTGAAAAGCTGGCCAGAACTCACTGTCACGGCTTTTGTATGAAGAATTGCTACCTGGATGAGTTATGGCGTGCAAGTAGCACCTAAGGAGCCGTACCTCAGCAAGGACTCAATGGGTAAAATTATCCCAGATTTCCACAAGTGCAGTAATGGTTGGGAAAAAAGTTGTTTTACCCATTGGCTGCAATGGCGGATTTTCACGCCGTATCGTCCCATTCCCACCTCATTAATTATGCAGCCACAGGAAATGTGCCGTCTCGCTGGCGTTTGGCCTCGATTTGCCCACCCTACCATTGCCTTGCCGCTTCCTCACGCAGGGTACCATATTTAAACTGCAGCCACGTGCATACATAATGCTTGCAGCCCAGGACTGCTCCAGTGAAGACATGGCCCCAAGAGCCAAGAAGAGTGCAGCCCCCCGATTCAGTGACACATCCCTGGGACGCCTTCTGAACGCCGTGCAGGCCCGCCACGATGTCCCCTATCCCCCGCTCTTGCCGCAGGAGGCCCATCAGTCTCACCATTCTGGCTTGGGAGGTGGTGGCAGAAGTGGTCAGTGCCAATGCTGCACACAAGAGGTTGGCCATCCAGTGCAGAAAATGGATGAATCACCTCACGCCAGGGTAAGGCAACCGTCTTTTCATTCTAAATTCTCACACTTACAGGGCCATCACACATTCACTGGTATCTCACTCATTGCCAGCTCAAGGGACATCACCAGTCACTCTCTCACACACCCCCTCACATCTCCATCTGGCCTCATCCCCTCTGGAAACTGCCTCCTCAACCCTCACCGCCTTGAGGCCACTTGCACAGATCAACATGTGCCCTGTTATGACCCAGCAGTCGGTAAAGCTGAGTTATCTAAAAATCCCAGAGGGAAACTTCAAACAACTGCCATAACCTATATTTTTAAGTGGTATGTTTGAGATGCAGCTTTCAATTCAGGAATCAGACCACCAGTTTGAGAGGTTTTATATTAAACTAAATGAAACATTTTATTAATTTACACAAGTTAAATATACACACATGGCTACAAATTACTACTATCATAATTTTTAACAAATTCCCAAATTAATCTCCATTAAGGCAACATCAGCCCATAGACTTTCAACAGACACCAGGCAAAGCGTTTTCACCTTACAAATTCAACATGAGGTTCCTCTCACTTTGGTTCCTGTGGAGACAGTTGTAGGCTTACAGCTACTTTGATCTTACATTGCCTCTGCCCTTCACACACGAAAACTGCTATCAGTTACATCCAGCACATCTCATTGAGTGTAAATTCTCATTGTATCACCAGCCTCTTTGAACTCCACCTCTTCTAACAATAAAACCCCTTTCATAGTACCAATTTTATTAGTAATATAAACATATGGCTTGGCCTCTGCTAGCTAGGTGCCAGATTTCACCCCACTTCTTGAATGCTCTATTCAATAAATGCAAATGCACCCTGCCTCTCTTACATCTCAAAACTAGTACACATCAAAGCACTCAGACTAGCTGGTTTTCATCCAATTAAGACACACCCACAGACTAAACCCCTATTTTAAAAGAAAAATATTTTCCAATATTATTATATACATTAATAGCTTCATGACATGCCCCCACACACACCCTGGGATACCCACTGCCCAGTACAGCCCTCGCCCTGCAGCCTCTTCCCTTGCCTGAGGCCACTTTTCCCCCTTCCCCAAGCAAGCCCTAGTCCTGCAACCATTGAAAAACCCCGACCTTAAAATCCTGTGGCTGCTTGACCTCCCTCTCCTATCCTGGCCTCTCTCCGATCCCTAATCATCCACTTTCCACACATCCCAGGTTTTCCCTACCCTCCCTGCCCTGGGACCTCATAAACCTACCTTGCCCACTCTTCGGATGACGGGAAGGGAAACTTCATTATCCGAAATATCCAGGCCTATGTCTTTGATACAGTGTGTTGAAAAACTAACTAATTTAGATGTCAAATCACAACACAAAATTCTGATTACAGTACAAATAACTGCTGGAAATGATGATAGAAGTGTGGGGCTTTTTTTGAAGCTGGATTGTCAAATGTTTCCATAATTTGCTCCACTTCAATACCTCAATCTGTCTCTTCACACTGAGAGCGGGTGCAGCAGATAGTCCCAATGTCCCTCTACATCCTGCCACTATAAGCAGGAGATACTCCATGATAGCCTCAGGATTGAACTTCTTGTCTCTCTCTCTCTGTGCAGGGAGGTGCATGTAGGTGGGTGGTAACAGGGTAACTTGTGTATGGCACAAACTGGTATCTCAACACCAGACCATGGTTCCAATATTCTCTGCCAACAAGACCTCCCACATAAAATGCATCCCAATATTCGATAAAATGTAATACTGCAAATGCTAACAATCTAAACAAATGAGTAAATGTTGGAAATACGTAACAAGTCAGCTCTGAAAGAGAAATTCAGGTGGTAGTGTCTGAAATGGCCCTTGATCCCACCCCTTCAGATGATTAAAGATTGCATGTGAAAGGTTAATCTCCTTGACTGCCAATTGATCATCTTAACATTTCCAGCAGTTTGCCTTTGTAGATTACTCACACGCTGGAAATAAGGCTACCAAATCCCTATTGTGTCACACTCACCCACACCAGGTCTTCCCCTTTATAAGTTCCAACACATTCATTGCTGCAAATGTTAGAGGGGACTGAACTGAATAACCCGAAAATGGTCATGGTGATTGTGATGTGCAATTAACCCGTGCCCATTGACTGAAATACAGGCAGCACAGCAACTTCAGGCTGCCTGATCATTTGAAAGATTTCTGCTAGCAGCCAGTGCTAAATTGTATTACCTGGAAAAACTCAGCAGGTCTGGCAGCATCGGTGGAGAAGAAATCAATCAACATTTCGAGTCTTCATGACCCTTCGGCAGAACTGAAGCATAGTTAGGAGAAAGATGAAATATAAGCTGGTTTAAGGTGGGGGGGCGGTGGGAGAGAGAGAAGTTGAGGGTGTGGTGATTGTGGAGATAAGCAAGCAGTGATAGGAGCAGATAATCAAAAGATGTCACAGACAAAAGGATCAAAGAGGTGTTGAAGGTGGTGATATTGTCTAAGAAAGGTGCTAATTAAGAATGGATGACAGGACACTCAAGGTACAGCTCTAGTGGGGGTGGGGTGGAAAGACTAACAAAATTTTAGTTTTAGATTTAAAAATAATGGAAATAGGTGGGAAAAGAAGAATCTATATAAATTATTGGGAAAAAAAAGGGAGGGGGGAGAAACGGGGTGGGGATGGGGGGGGCAGTTTAAGATCTAAAGTTGTTGAATTCAATATTCAGCCCGGAAGGCTGTAAAGTGCCTAGTCAGAAGATGAGGTGCTGTTCCTCCAGTTTGCGTTGGGCTTCACTGGAACAATGCAGCAAGCCAAGGACAGACATGTGGGCAAGAGAACAGGGTGGAGTGTTAAAATGGCAAGCGACAGGGAGGTTTGGGTCTTTCTTGCGGACAGACCGCAGGTGTTCTGCAAAGCGGTCGCCCAGTTTGCGTTTGGTCTCTCCAATGTAGAGGAGACCGCATTGGGAGCAACGAATGCAGTAGACTAAGTTAGGGGAAATGCAAGTGAAATGTTGCTGTGTACCTTGAGTGTCCTGTCTTCCATTCTTAATTAGCACCTTTCTTAGACAATATCACCACCTTCAACACCTCTTTGATCCTTTTGTCTGTAACATCTTTTGATTATCTGCTCCTATCACTGCTTGCTTATCTCCACAATCACCACACCCTCAACTTCTCTCTCTCCCACCGCCCCCCCACCTTAAACCAGCTTATATTTCATCTTTCTCCTAACTATGCTTCAGTTCTGCCGAAGGGTCATGAAGACTCGAAACGTTGACTGATTTCTTCTCCACCGATGCTGCCAGACCTGCTGAGTTTTTCCAGGTAATTCTGTTTTTGTTTTGGATTTCCAGCATCCGCAGTAGCTTTTAGCTTTTTGTTTTTATCTCTGTGCTAAATTGTTGATGTGCTGCACGCATCAGTAGGGGAACCAAAATCATAGAATCTCAGCTCCATTTAAAACTTGCCTCACCTATAAATTGGGAAGTGCATGTGGCTGCAGCAAAGTGTCAGGAGTTGTGTAGGAATTGAAGCTGTCTTGGAAAACAGTACGGGAGAGAATGGGCTCCAATGTTTTTAGGTGCTATACCAGCCGCCTTGGTGAAGAGGAGGAGGGATGTTCCGTATTTGCAAAGGGCCCTCCAGACACATGAGGCAGAATTTTGCCCTTGGTGGGGGTGCTTGGCAGAGGCAGGCGGGGGTGTTCGGGAAGCCAACCGCCACCTGCAATCGGCACCGGACCGCGATTTCATCCTGGTGGGCCAATTAAGGTTTTCCATTATTGGGCATAATTGGTCATTACTGAGCTCAGAGCTAGTGACAGTGATACCGAAGATGATGGTATCCTCATACCTAATCTTCCTTCACACATCCCACTTCCTCCTCATCCTACAATCTCTTCTGATTTACAAGTTGCAGATGGCGTAAGCATGCAGTTCTTAATTCCCATGCCCCTCTCTCATCACAAACCTACTTTTATGCCTTTCTCTTTTCAGACACCTGGAAACTGATCTAGCCAGGCAGAGAAGGAACACCAACAAAAGAGTGATGATGGAGGCACAGCATTTTCACTCGATTTCACACTCGTAGCCACCAGCTCAGATACAAAAGCTGCAGTATCTGGAGGATGGATTAGAGGCAGGATCTGCACATGGTGAGACACTGGGCATGAGTACAGTGTAGCCCGGGCAAAAGTAAGGATGCAGCAGGTATCAGCTCACCAGCAACCAAGAGGACATATGGGTTCTGCTGCAAAGGATTCAGATGAGATCATTGATGGGGCAGCCCACAGTAGCAGGCTGATGGGTGTGCACATATAAATGATTGGTGCTTTGGACAACCTGCCAGAAAGCCTGCATTTAATGTCAAGGAACAAAGAGATGTTCAGCACTAACTTGGCACAGAGCTTTGCACAGATCTTGGGGCCCATCCTTTCCAGCATCTAAATGGTGTCCAATTCCATTCACACCCTTGTGGAGCCAACCATGATACAGCATCTGATGGCTGATGTCTCAGCTTCCATTGCAGCACAGGCAATAGCCAGTCAACATCTGGATGCTGCAGTTGACGCTTAGGTTGATGTCAGGCAAGGTCAGCTTACTGTTATGCAAGTTCCCACAAACAGTAACGTGACAACAGATAATCTGTGTTTGTCATGTTGATTAAGAGATAAATATTGGGCAGGACACCCAGGATAATTCCCCAGCTCTTCAGAACAGTGCCACAAGATCTTTTACATTCACTTGAGAGGGCAGACAGGCTTGGCTTAACATCTCATTTGAAAGACCGCACTGCTGACAATACAGCACTCCCTCAGTATTGCACTGGAGTGTCAACCTAAATTTTTGTTGTCAAAACTCGAGAGTGGGATTCGAACCCACAATTTTCTGACTCAGAGATAAGAGTGCTACCAACTGAGCCACAGTTGCTGAATGTAGTTAAATGTAGATCGTGCTCTTTGGATAGAGCCTCAGTGACTCCTTAACACCACAGCGGACAGTAAACTGCAAGGTGTAGCAAGTATCTCCAGCTCCAACCTGGACTAATCTCCAGATACGTAAAAGTTCATGCCATGGTTGCCTTCACATCCACAGGCAATGCCGTCCTTGCCGTGCCCTGAGGCTGCAGTTGTGACTTCATCAAGTGGAGGATTTCAGCGATGATATCTTTCTTAAAGTGTAGATATCTCACACATTGAGGTTCAGGTGGAGAATTCCTTCCTGAACACCCTAGCCAGATATTTACCTCCTGCTGAGAACCCTTCTCCCTCCTACCTCCTCCTCCCTCTTCCAGCAGGTTTTCCTACTCTGTGAGGCTTCTGTTCATTCTCCATGTCACGCTGTATTGCAAAAGGAATGCTTATTCCTGAACCCATGTCTAGGAACAATTGGTTTGCGCTCAAGCCTTGTAGTCAGGAAAAAGTCCAACAAACCTGCCACACCACTCCTATTAGATGCTTGCAATTTGAAAGAATTACAGAGAGAGTGCCAAACACATACAAAAAAAATTGAACCAGCAATTATGTATGTAGTTGATGATCCCTTTAAACAGTAGTGGTGAGGTGTGGGTGGGGTGGTCCTTCCTGTTACTTAATACACTCTCAGTTGCGCAAAGTTTAGGACAGAATTACCTGGCTGGTGGGGGGGATGGGGACGGAGCGGGCGCGGATCCTATCCGCCCACGATCGGGTCCATGCCGCCATTTCACGCGGGTAGGCCAATTAAGGCCCGCCCTGGGTGAATCGCGTCTCCTGAGGACAATGGGAGTGGGCAGCAGCAGCAGGATTGCAATGACTACCAGCGGCCTGTTTTAAAAAGTTGCTGCAGCCTTTCAAAGGCTGTGAATCATGGCCAGTGGTACGGCTCCCCAGGGCGCTGTTGGTGAGCAGGCCAGGCAGGAGGGTAGGGCAGAGGGGCACTGTGCCCCTCGTCTTTCCGATGATTGCTTCGCTGCCCTCCTCAAGGAGGTGGCAGCACAGCGGGAGGTCCTGGTACCCCAGGACGGGAGGAGGAGGCCCCCTGACATGACGAAATGTGCCTGGGAGGAGGTGGTGGAGGTGGTGAGCTCCCGGACGTGGTGCGGTGCACCTGGATCCAGTGTCGCAAGCACTTCAATGACCTGTTGCGCTCAGGAAGGGTGAGTATCATGTTGGCATTGGTCACTTAACTCAGCAGGTAGGCTTTCCCCCCTGGTGCCCCCCCCCACCCCAGTCTGAGTGTAGTGACTGCATTGAATCATTGACGGCATATGTCCTTCGCTGGGTGGGCCAGCAGATATTGCCCATGTCGAGGTCAGCCTGAGAGGGTGGTGAAGAGATGGGTTCTGCGCCCGCAGCATGTGGTACACTGAGACCCACATTACTGTTTTGGGGGCAACCTGGAGGAGCTGCACCTAGGTGCAGTGCTGGAACTCCAGGACATGTCAAAGTCAGGGTGATGACATGCTGGGAGGGGAGCTTCAAGGTGGCATTGACACCGATCGATCTGCTGTCCTCTGCACTCCACGTGCTTGTGGCTCCTTGCTATGGAAGGTTAGACTGTGTGGTGCCTAATGTGATGTAGGCAGCATTTGGCCGGGGGGCGTGGGGGGGGGGCACAGGCTGAGCATCTTTGTGTGAGTGTTCGGCAGCAGCCAGGTGAGGAGACTCTGGGGGTCTGCAATGTGCCACTCTGGTTGGGTTGGGCCGTCCGCAAAGAGAGCCCAGGTACAAGAAGCATTAATCAATGCTCATTTCTCCTTTTCAGGAGAAGAATGCACATAATGCAGCCAAACAGGTGAGGACTGGCGGCGGGCTGGCAGTTAGCGATTCTCAGCCGCTTCGAGCAGGAGGCCCTAGATCTGGAGAGGCGCCATAAGCCCAGGTCCACCGGTGTCGGTGAGGCTGGGGTGCCACGGGCAGGTATGTTTGCCCAGCAGTAAGATCACCATTGTTCTCCCAGCAGCCATGGCAGTGCTGAATGTTCAGTGATTGAAGTTTGCAACATGGCTTGACCATTGCTTATGGAAGGATGAGCGCATAATGATCCATGAGACAGGAACGCACATTGACATTGTCTCCATGTTAACTGGTCCAATGTCCTTGTTCTTTCTTTCAGCATCAACGGTCAGGGCCGGGAGGAGCAGCAGAGGCCCCCTCTCACATCTGAGGGCCCTGAAGTTTCACCAGCGTCACATCATCTCTGTCAGGCAGGCACCAGCGCAGATTCTAGCACCTTGGTGGGAATTAGAACTTCGGCTAGTGTCCCGGGGCTCAGCGGTGAGAGCACTTCACAGTCGCTCGAGGAGCTGGCAGAGACAGAGAGTGCCCATGGTGCCAGCAGTCGGAGGACTGCACGGGACCAGGCACATGCTCAGTCAGTGCCTGATGATGTGCCTCTGGAGTCATCTGTGATGCAGCAAGCGCAGGAAATGTGGCCAGGTGTGCAGGAGCATCTGGGGGAGATACATGAGGCTATGCTTGGCTTGGTGTCCATGGTAGAGGAGTCTATGTGGACTATCGCCGAAGCAATGAGCCTCATGTCCGAGCGCCATGCGTCCTCCATGGAGAGAGTGTGACTCTTGTGGAGAGGCTCCTCCAGGAGACCCATCAGGGCTTCCTGGGGATGTGCTCAGACCAGCAAGCCCTCATATTGGCATTGACCTCAGCTGGTCAGTGCGAGTGTGGGAGATGATCTGGGCACCAAGTTTCCCAGCTCGGTGCCCATCCATCTACTGTGAGCAGGGAGGTCTGAAGCAACCTCACGTCGGCGCAGCAGCTGCCTGTCATCTCTGCGGGCTCCTCTTGGGGCACTCCGGATGATGGCGGCAGCTCCTCCGCCCCTCTGCCAGTGACCGTTGCATCCGGTGAGGCTGCGACGACTGAGGAGGAGCCAGCTGTGGAACTGGCAGCTCCCTCCCAGGTGGGGCCAGCACGGGCTCCACAGGCCAGCGGACGCCAAGGTCAGAGGCCAACAGGGCAGCAGAGTGAGCAGGCTGTCTCAGATGCCACTCCCAGCGCGGGGGCGGCCCCAAGACGTAGCACCCGAAAACGTAAACATAAGGCACCTTAGGCACACCACGGGTTTATCACTGGTGTTTTTGTGTTGGCCCACAATGAGGTCTTTATGAGTTGGTGTGATTTTGAACACCTTTGTCATTTTGTTTCCTAAAGTTTCTTTGCTTGTAATATTAAATTCAGACATGTCACCATGGCTGAGGGTGTCTCTTTTCTTCTGCAGGTGGATGGTTTCCAAAAATGTTGAGTATTTTGTGGGACATTCAGCTTTATTAATAAGGCCCTTAGTTAATGTTCCTAACCAGGCAGATTTTGCACTTCGGTATCGAGTATCGAGCCTGCAGCCCAGGCTTGTCCTGGAGGTCCATATGTGGTGTGCTAGCTGAAGGTTCATTGGATTAAAGACTCCCGGGTGTCCCTGCCTCCCTGGAGTATGCCTGAGTCAGCATCTATCCCCTCAGCATTTCCCTGTGCATGCTCATCCTCGGACTCACTGCTGGACTCATCGTGTGCAGCCACAACCACTGCGTCAACATCTTCATCATCCACTGCATTCCCCCCTTTCCAGCGCAAGATTGTGGAGAGTGCAGCATGGAACCACTATCAGCGACACACGATCTGGGGGGTACTGGAGTGCACCCCCAAGCGGTCCAGGCATCGAAAGCACATCTTGAGAAGACCAGTGGCTTTCTCCACCACAGCCCTTGTGCAGGCGTGGCTCCCATTGTAGTGCTGCTCAGTTTCTGTTCTTGGATGGCGGAGAGGCATCATGAGCCACCTGAGGTTAGCCCTTGTCACCCAGCAGCCATCCATCAAGCCGGGCTGGAGCACTGAAGAGCCCCGGCACCTGGGAGTGCCTGAGGATGTAGGTGTCATGTGAGCTGCCTGGGTACCTTGCACAGACTTGTAGAATCTGCATCCTGTGATCACATACTATCTGCATGTTCATGGAGTGGAAGCCCTTCCTGTTGATGAAGGCACTGGGCTCGCCTGCTGGCGCCTTGATGGCCACATGTGTGCAGTCTATTGCACCCTGGATGTGGGGGAAGCCAGTAATGGCCGCGAAGCCTCTGGCTCGCTGTGTCTGGCTTGTCTGATCCCAACGGAAGTGGATGAAGGTCAATGCACGCCTGAACAGAACGTCTGTAACCTGCTTGACACAAGTGTGGACAGCTAATTGGGAGACACCACAAAGATCATCCATCAACCCCTGGAAGGAGCCAGAGGCATAGAAATTGAGGGCAGCTGTGACCTTTAGAGCCACTGGCATGGGTTGGCCACCCATACAGTTAGCGGAGATCTCAGGCCCAATCATCTGGCAGATATAGTTGACTGTCTCCCTTGAGAGACGGAGCCTCCTTCGGCGCTGCATCTCAGACATATTGAGGTAGCTGCTTCGTCGCCTGTAAACCCTGGCAGCAGGATAGTGGCGTCTTCTGCGGCCCCTTCCACCTTGTACTACCTCTTTACCCTGCACCCCTTGTGCCTGCGCCTATCCTCCCAAAGGTGGCTCCCCTGGAGGCTGAATGTGCACTCCTGGCCTCCTCACCCTTCTAGCCCTCCCTTCCTCCTCAGAGGAGATGCCTCCAGCGGACAGTTCAGCTCCCATTCCCAGGCTAAGGGAAGGCTTCCTGAAACCTGCAGACCCAAAAAAGATTTCTCACTGCAGAGTGCTGACCTGAAGGTTGTGCGTCCAGATCAAGCAAGTATGTGTTTTGAAGTATTGCTGATCACACAGGCAAGTATCAGTAACTTTGAAAAATCAATATTTGACTGTGTACATGCACGACCCCTGTGAGCTCTCTTATCCCGCCCATGGATGAGATTTATACAAATGTGTACTAACCGCCTGCCCATTGCGCCCGTGCACCAACCCAAAGATTGCACGGGCACTGAAAAATCGCCGTTGATTGGCGCCTTAAGGGGCCCGCCCCCGTACGCCAATGGGAAAATTCTGGCCTAAGAGAGGATGTTGGCTGGAGTGTTGAGCTCCAAAATGGCACGGCTGGTGTCAAATCAGCATTGCATGCTCACTGATATTATGGTCTGCTTGCTCTGCATAGCTCCAGAGACAGCTATGTTTCACTAAATCTCTCACCATAATCATGGGATGCCATTTTAGTCCCCAAACGGCACCCACGGTGTCCAAACAACCAATGTTATGGAGTTCAGTTTTGTACCGTCTTTGCTTTTTACAAAGCAGCGCCTGGGAATGGAATGTCTTAGCGTTGAGTTAAAGTAAACACTGCTAATCTCTGCCTGCAGTCTTCCCACTGTAAGAATGCACTGAATCATTTCTCAGCATCCTGCGCCAATCCTGATTTCAGCCCCACTCAAGCGTGTGGATCAGTTAATCCCCGGTTGTTTTAGTGCAATCGCGTGACTTCCGATTCCCACACTTACCAGAGAGAAGCACAACAAATGCAAGTCTTGTAACTGACAATATGAAGGACAATGTGAGATCTGGGGGAGGAGAGATGCCTTGATATTGGAGGGTTGATTTGAGGTGAGGAGGGTTGGAGAGATAGCCCGGCATTGTCCATGCTGGCTGGAAACCACTTTAGCGTTCCCTGGCTAAAGGAGAGGAAGCAACCCTGAGTAATAATGTGTAACCTCACAAAATGGAGTGGCATGGGTTTAATCTCCGTACCACAGATCCTGAATCAAAGTGCATTGTTTGGAGAAGACTCATTTGTTCACACTTCCCCAATGTGGTGGAGGAGGGAGAATTGGAAAGGAGTGAGAAATCATAGACCGGTGCTGTATGCCTGTTCGGAGTGAGCCAAAGAGCAGCAATAAGCACTCACTCTAAAGGGGGTGAACCTACCCTTACTATACTGGAGATGCTTAGATTGAGACTAATTGCAGGGCAGAAGATGGAAAAACAGAGAACTGTTACACCTGGAATATAATATTAAACAGAGACATTATTTCTCATGATGGTATATTAAAAATGTGCAATTGTTTTAAAAAATACTAGGCCTTCACTAATTCAATTTCAGATCAATTGGGATGATAAGAGCTCTGACTTTCCTGACAGAGAAACCTAGAGCAACACAGGCAACTAACATCACTGTGCAAACAGATGGGAGATCATGAATTGTGGGTCTCTCTGTAGATGCAGAAGAATCAGTGAGCCTGCTTGGTAAAAAGTAAATATGTCTGCACATAAGGTGATTGCAGAAGCCAGAGGAGCCTGGCTCCCAACAGTCACTACTCAGGGTCACATATGAGAAACTAGCCATTCAGTGAGGTATCAAGCTCTGATCTCCTGTGGCACCATCTAATAGTATGAGGCAATATCTCCAGAAGAGAGTTAGAGATATACATTTGTAATTGTTTGTGAAACAGTCTATAAGGGAAATGATTTCCTATGGGTAATATCTCCATAAATCGATGAAGATGTAAGTAAGTAAGCAAGGTGGGCAGATAGATGGATGAAATTTAATGTTAGAGAAACTGAATTGATATGCTTTAGAAGTAAGAACAGGGAAAGGAAATATATCTCAAATGGGGTAGAATAGCAGAGGGAATTTAATATGTTGATGCATAGATCAACGAAGATAGAATTGGCATGAGTAGATAAGGCCAGATAAAAGACAAATGGAGTCCTATGTTTTGTGTCTAGAGATAAGTTGTACAAGATCTTAATAAGATTGCAGTAGGGAGCATTATGTACTGTTTTGCACACCCTAGTATCCTCCTCCTCCAGCTACTATGCCAATGTTGGCAACCATTGGATTGGTACATGATTATGCTTGGAAAAGCACTGCAGTGGTTTGCCATTGCCTTCTGCAGTATGGCTGACCAAGAAACTCTCCTGCTCTTACCACCTGTCATCAGGCATATTGGAAGGATTTATAGGCTGACAATCAATCTGTTTGGCCATGTTATGAACACACCTTCTGTGGTCATCAAGTCCTGAAGTGGAACTTGAACCTAGAGCTTCTGGCCCAGAGGTAGGGACACTACCATTGTTCCACAAGACCACTACCATACCATTATAGGTTGGTATAAAGAAAATAATAGAAAAGGTGCAGCACAGATTAACAAAGAGGTTGCCAGGGAGGAGGGGCTACAGTGATGGAGAAATTTGAGAATTTATTGGGTGAGAAGATTACGGGGTAATCTAATAGAGATTCTCAAGATTATTAAAGGTTATAATAAGGTAAATAGTGATAGGTTGTTTCTATCGTTGGTGAGATGGTAACACATTTAAGGTAATTACAAAAAAGAGATTCGAAAAAAAAGTTTCCTTACACAAAACTTGACTAGCAATAGGAATTCTGTTCTACCAGATGATGCAGAATTGATGCAGAATCCACAGGTTCTTTAAACAGAGGGTTAGATAGCTACTTGAAAAAGAAGTACAGTGAATGAAGAGAGTGAGATTGCAGCCATATGGGGAAACATTCATACAAAGTTGATAGGCCAAATGGCCTGTTTCTTTGCTGAGACATCAAATGATCTTGTGTAATAAATTTATCACCCTTATCCATAGGTTACTGGGTTTCTGTGATGGCTCTGTGGGTAAACGCATTGTGCAATGAAGAAATTGAGTCAGTAGAATGTGATGCAATTTTCTAATAAATATAAATATACCTGGAAGTCTTCAAAGTGGATGCAAATGACTGACCTGAAAATCATTGGCTTTGTTGTAGTGCACATTGAGTGCACGGTATAGTTCAGAGTCTCTAGTGACTTTTAGGTCAGTGGTGTTGGTTGTGCCGTCGTTTACAGCCTGTCGGGCAAACTTCTCCATCTGGATGTAGTAAAACTCTCGAAAGTTGCTGAACCATTTGATGAGCTGAGATGTGATGCATCTGTTAAACTGGTGGTGAAACAGATTAAAGGGGAGCTATTCGTGTTTGCCTCACACAATACATCCATTTTTTTTTTAAACGTTATTGAAGTTATTCAAAATATACAAGTGATGACAAATAAAATATTAAATATCCGATAAACTTCCCTGAATTGTACAACTAGGTAATTATTTCATGCATAATCAATTAAATATTATCCGTCTGAGATATATTTAAAGCCTTAGAGACATATATATATGTTATATACAAATATATATCATACACTCCCTATGTTGCACTTACTTCCTATAACACTTTGTTTGAAATACCCTATTGTTATAAAACATTATATTCGCTGTCTCACCTTACCAATGTCACATGAGATTTATTACTAATACATTTGAATTTTAATTTTTCATTGTATTGTAGTACATATGTAGATGCCACATGTAGTCTCTGAATACAATCCTCTACCCATTTGTTACTGGGTTTCCATATTGATTCTGTGGGTAAATGCACTGTATGGGAATCAAGTATTCGGACTCTGAGCTGAGGCAGGTGAGCAGCTTTGCAATTTAGACTGTCCACCAGTCAATTAAAATCATCACAAATTAATTTTGCATAAGACCTTTTGAGAGAGTCTTGGGCCTTTTATATTGATATTGTGCCATCAGTCACACCTGCTACACTTGTCTCCACAGGCACATTGTAATATAAAGGAGGAAACTGCCACACCTCCAAAGTGTCAGGCATCAAATTTGTCCTGCCTCTCAAGAACAGCCACTGGAGTTATGGAAAGCACAGGTTTGTTTCCTAATGGCCCTGCTTATGTACTTAACAAAGACCAGTAGCACACGGGCAAAGAAAGGGTCAAGGGGAGTGTAATGTTCAGAGGTCACAGCACTTTGCATCAGTGCCACACCAGTAGCAATGTGAAATTCCTGTTCGTCTTACTGATATGGAATTACAAATTGACACAGACTGCAGTTACCGCCTCATTTATCCCTACACTCACAAAAATGTGTGTACATTGAGTGAATTAATGGTTAATGGAATTCTCTTGGGTTCAGTGTTTCTAGTATTGCTATTCACAGACTCCGCTTTCCCTACCATCAGGAGTTCACCTTTACTGTCTGATGGTTAATTATACAACAGTGTGACATGGGGTTTGTAAAAATGAAACCTCACTCTGTGTATGCTGAGTACTGTAATCTCACAGGTGCTATCACGTGTGCCTCTCTAATTTTCCACAAAGTGAATTGTCGAACCCTATATTGAGGTGAGATGAATGGTAAACCAACAACCTGGTTTGTTTTAACACATAATCCATGAACACAAAGAAGCACATTTACAAAATGTGTTATAACATAACTAACATAAAAAAATAGCAAAACACACCACCCTTCTCCCTCTTCATATAATATTCATTCTTGGGATGTGGGCAAAGCCAGCATTTATTCTCCATCCCTCATTGTCCTGAAAAGGTGGTGAAGGGCTGCCTTCTTGAGCCACTGCACTGTGGTGTGGCAGATTGGTACAACTGAGACTTGCTCGGACACTTAAGGAAGTAGTTAAGAGCCAAATATGCATCGGCCAGATCAGGCAAGGGCATCAAGTTTCTTTCCCTAAAGGTTACGGTCCTGTAGCAGTTACATAACTAGTAAGCGTGGATGAAGAATTCATGAATGGCAGATTGAGAATTTTAACTCAGTTTAAAAAGTAGTCTCAACATAAAAGAGTGGTATCAGTAAAAGAAAAAGTGGCTATGAAGCTGTTGGATTGTCCAACTACTGGTTCATAATTTCCTATAAGGAAAGAAATTTGGTCTCCTTACTCGATCTGGAACTCTAATCCCATGCCAACATGGTTGTCTAATTGGTTTAGCAAGATTATGAGTTTAGGATATCGATACAGCTTTAAATATTTCCTCTTCTCCAGACAGGAAGATAAAGAATTAACCTATGACCCTTCTAACTATTGACCCTTCCAGTTCCACAGCTATTCATATTTGTGTATTGGCCAGAGGGCAGGTAATCAAGTTGGCTCCCACTGTCCAAAATGTGGCTGCCCTGGCAACTACCTATTTCTTCTCTGTCCACCCACTCCATTACCACTGGACTCATATGGATAAAGCCATTCTAACACTTCAATGTTACTGTTACTGTGAATACTACTCAGAGAACCTCACTGTCTCAGACAGATGTGGTAGGTTAAAAAAATACCAACGATTCAGCTGCTTTGTCTGTATCTAAACTAAATGGCATTCCCATGAACAGTGGGTTGTGTGGATTTAATTAATTGTGATTTGAGCATACCTTAAGATAAAAGTAAGCATTGTTTACTATTAATGCTGTGGGAACAGCCTAACTTCAGACTTAGCAAGATTTTTAAAAAAGCACACGCGCACACACACACACACACACACACACACACATCCCGCAGGCACAAAATGACTCACCTTAATTCTGAACGGCTTCCCATTTGAAACACAAGTTGTGGGCATTGCATCCACCTCACAGGCACTACTCATTTCAGAAGGCAACACAAATATCTCTTGAGTCTGCGGAGCCCACAGACCACAGAAATGTGAGTGCTTCTGGACGTGGGCACCATAGGCACAAGATATTTGTGCTGCTGCCTGAAATAACTTGACAGAGAGCTGTGCCTGTCTGAGAACTTGAAAATCAAAAAGCACAACATTGCTTTGTTTTTAGTTGAATCTCAGATAGGACGAATTGTAAAACATTCTTTGCTTTTTGGTGCTTTCCCTCCATTTAATTTTCAAATAGTAGCAGATATTAATTTTGACATATTTTCTAATTGAAAACAGTCCTTCTCTTCTCCCTTGTAATACAGACTCCTGTTGTACCTTGCCCAAATGTGTAATCTTTGCATGTGACCCGGGACACATTGTAGGCTGCTACACAAATGTGGAGGGCATCACAGGCAGCTCTTACTTAAGAGTTATTGTTGGAATCTTGGCTTCCCCCTCACCCTGCCTTGTACAGTGGTACCCTGGCCAGTTGTAGCATTGCTAGTGATTTCAGCTGTGGCTCAGTTGGTAGCACTCTTGTCTCTGAGTCAGAAGGTTGTGGGTTCAAGACCAATTCCAGAGACTTGAACATAAAAATCTAGGTTGCCATATCCAGCACCTCACACTGAAGGAGAGCTGTACTGTCAGTGGTGGTATCTTTCAGCTGAGACATTAAACCAAAATCAAGTCTGCTCTCTCAAGTGGGTTACGTGAGATAGAAAGGAAGAGAAGGATATTCAGACAGGGTGAGATGAAATAAAGTACAAGGAGGCTCAGGGGAGCATAAATATAAGCACCAATGAGTTGGGCTGAATGGTTTCTTTCTGTGCTGTAAATTCCATGTACTTCTAAGAGCAAATAAATTATTCCCCAGTGTCCTGGCAAATGATTATCCCTCAACCAAAATCAATGAAACAGATTATCTGATCATTATCACCTTGCTGTTTGTGGAGCCTTGCTGTGGCCATATTGGCTGCCACATTTCCTACAGTGCAAAAGTAACTACACTTCAAAAGAACTTCATTGGCTGTAAAGTGCTGAGAGTCATAGAGGTCTACAGCACAGAAAAAAGGCCCTTCGGCCCATCGAGTCTGTGCCGGTCAAACAAGTACCTAACTATTCTAATCCCATTTTCCAGCACTAGGCCCATAGTCTTGTATGCCATGGCGTCGCAAGTGCACATCCAAATACTTCTTAAATGTTATGAGGGTTTCTACCTCTACCACCCTTTCAGGCAGTGAGTTCCAGATTCCCACCACCCTCTGGGTGAAAAAATTCTTCCTCACACCCCCTCTAAACCTCCTGCCCCTTACCTTAAATCTATGCCGCATGGTTATTGATCCCTCCACCAAGGGGAAAAGTTCCTTCCTGTCTACCCCATCTATACCCCTCATAATTTTATACACATCAATCATATCCCCCCTCAATCTCCTCTGCTCCAGGGAAAATAACCCCAGTCTATCCAATCTCTCTTCATAACCAAAACTCTCCAACCCAGGCAACATCCTGGTAAATCTCTTCTGCACTCTCTCTAGTGCAATCACATCCTTCCTATAATGTGGATTCCAGAACTGCACACAATACTCTAGCTGTGGCCTAACCAGCATTTTGTACAGTTCCAGCATAACCTCCCTGCTCTTATATTCTATGCCTCGGCTAATAAAGGCAAGTATCCCATATGCCTTTTTAACCACCTTATCTACCTGTCCCGCTACCTTAAGGGACCGGTGGACATGCACACCAAGGTCCCTCTGATCCTCGGTACTTCCCAGGGTCCTACCGTTTATCGTGTATTTCCGTGCCTTGTTTGTCCTGCCCTAGTGCATCACCTCTCACTTATCCGGATCAAATTCCATTTGCCACTGATCAGCCTGTCTAACCAGCCCGTCTATATTCTCCTGTAATCTAAGGCTATTCTCCTCACTATTTACCACCCCACCAATTTTCATGTCATCCGCGAACTTACTGATTAACCCTCCTACACTCAAGTCTAAATCGTTTATATATACCACAAACAGCAAGGGACCCAACACTGATCCCTGTGGAACCCCACTGGACACAGGCATCCAGTCACTAAAACACCCCTCGAACATCACCCTCTGCTTCCTGCCACTCAGCCAATTCTGGATCCATTTTGCCTAATTGCCTTGGATCCCATGGGCTCTCACCTCCGTTATCAGTCTCCCATGCGGGACCTTATCAAAAGCCTTGCTGAAGTCAAAGTAGACTACATCAAATGCTTTGCCCTCATCTACACACCTGGTCACCTCTTCGAAAAATTCAATCAAATTGGTCAGACATGACCTTCCCTTAACAAAACCATGCTGACTGTCCTTGATTAATCCCTGCCTCTCCAAGTGTAGATTAATTCTGTCCCTTAGAATTGCTTCCAATAGTTTCCCCACCACTGAGGTTAGACTGACTGGCCTGTAGTTCCCTGGTTTATCCCTTCCTCCCTTCTTGAATCACGGTACCACATTGCTTGTCCTCCAGTCCTCTGGCATCTCTCCTGTGGCCAGAGAGGTATTGAAAATTATTGCCAGCGCCCCTGCTATCTCCGCCCTTGCCTCACTCAACAGCCTGGGATACATTTCATCTGGGCATGGAAATGTATCTACTTTTAAGCCTGCCAGACCACTTAGAACCTCCTCCCTTTCTATGCTAATTTCTTTAATTATATCACAGTCCTTCTGCTTGATTTCCATACCCACGTTGTCCCTCTCACTTGTGAAAACCGACACAAAGTATTCATTTAGAACCCTACCTACGTCTTCCGGCTCCACACACAAATTACCACTATGGTCCTTAATGGGCCCCATTCTTTCCCTAGTTATCCTCTTACTCTTA
The DNA here is from genome assembly GCF_964194155.1 of Cetorhinus maximus. Lineage (NCBI taxonomy): Eukaryota > Metazoa > Chordata > Chondrichthyes > Lamniformes > Cetorhinidae > Cetorhinus > Cetorhinus maximus. The sequence continues at coordinate 14,982,098 of NC_135896.1, forward strand.
ATGTACTTGTAAAATAACTTTGGATTTTCCTTTATTTTACCTGCCAATGTTTATTTATGCCCCCTTCTTGCTCTCCTAATTTCCTTTTTAAGTTCCCCCCTACACATTCTTTACTCCCCTAGGGCTTCCACTGTTTTGAGCCCTTGGTATCTGCCATAAACCTGCCTTTTTCTCTTTATCCAATCCTGTATATCCCTCGACATCCAAGGATTCCCTGGACTTGTTGGTCCCACCCTTTATCTTTACTGGAATATGTTGGCCCTGTACTCTCCCTATTTCCTTCTTGAATGAGTCCCACTGCTCTGACGTAGATTTGCCTAAAAATAGCTGCACCCAGTCCACTCTGGCCAAATCATATCTGATCTTATTAAAATTGGCCTTCCCCCAATTTAGAACTCTGATTTCTGGCCCATCCTTGTCTTTTTCCATAACAACCTTGTATCTAACAGAGTTATGATCACTATGTGCAAAATGCTCCCCCACTGATACCTCTACCACTTGTCCGACTTCATCACCGAAAATTAAGGTCCAGGACCGCCTCCTCTCTTGTAGGACCTTTTACGTACTGGCTTAAAAAGCTCTCCTGGGTGCATTTTAAGAATTCCGCTCCCTCTAAACCTATCACACTATGAATATTCCAGTTAATGTTGGGGAAGTTGAAATCCCCCACTATTACTACCTTTTTAATTTTACACTTCTCTGAAATTTGCCTACATATCTGCTCTTCTATTTCTCTCTGACTGTTTGGGGGCCAATAGTGCACTCCCAGCAATGTGATTGCTCCTTTTTTGTTTTTAAGTTCTACCCATATGGCTTCATTTGAGGAGCCTTCTAAGATGTCATCCCTCCTTACTGCTGTAATTTATTCCTTGATCAATATTGCGATACCCTCTCCTCTTTTACTTCCTTCCCTGTTTCGCCTGAAGACCCTATATCTGGAATATGGAGCTGCCAATCCTGCCTCTCTCTCAACCATGTCCCTGTCACAGTGATGATATCATACTTCTATGTGTTAAAGGGCCAACATTGACATCATACTTCCATGTCCCTTTGCGACATACTGAGATTGTGAAAGGCACTATATAAATGCAGGTCCTTCTAATGTTGCTTTGACTAATTTGGCACTAGAAAATGAATCCATTAATTTCCTCATTGTTTGGTGTCACATCAAATAGTGCATAAAAAAGAAAGACTTTCATTCATAGAGAGCTCTTTCATGACCTCAGAGTAGTCCCAAGGTGCTTTACAATCAGTGAAATGCTTTTGAATTGCAGTCACTGTTGTAATGTAGGAAATGCAGAAGCCAATTTGCACACATGGTCCCACAAACAGCAATCTGACAACGACCATATCGTTTGAGAATTAAATATCAACCAGGACATAGGAGAGAACTGTCTTGCTCTTCAAAATAGTGCGTTGGGATCGTTTATGTCCAACTGAGTGAGCAGACGGACCTCAGTTTAACGTTTCATCGGGCACTGGAGGGTAGGTTTTGTGCTCAGGTCCCTGAAGTGATACAGTAGAAAGAGACAGACTTCTTACAGGAACATTATGGCACAGAAACATCTTGAACTACTTCATGTGCAGTTCTGACCATTGTTAAGTAAGCAAATGGGGCAGCCATTTTACACCCAGCAAGATCCACAAATGACAATGAGGGCGTTGGTCTAGGACGTTACTCCTGCACTGCTGTGCAGGCTGAACTCCATCGCCGAAACCATAGTTGGCCTCTAACAGTATGCATGCGAGAGGAGTGCAGGACAGCTCGATCTCACTTCAGCAACCCCTTCTCCTCAAGGAGTCAGCCAGAGGCCCACGGGCACCCATAGGGAGGAAGATCAGCAGGTCTATCCCTCTGGGCCATCCATCCAGGTGACTCCGGAAGTGTCCGGCCCATCCGAATCCCATCTTCCTGTGACCTCAGCAGCTCCAGCTCCACAGGCCGAGGAGGGTCCCACTGCCACACATCAGGACCCCGAAAGCCTGGTGGGGCCTCCAGGTCTCAGTGCTCCAGATGCCAAGGTCATCACAGACAGGGCGTAGCAGTCAACAGGCTGCTTCCAACTCTGCTGTGGATTCCTGGGGAGCACCAAGATGTAGTGGCAGGGTTAGGAAGGTTAAGAAGATGTAGTTGCACAGCCTGGGCATTTGTGTTAATCACTCATACATAATGTTCACTATTGTAAATAAACTCCCAAGAATGTCTCCCTGCCTATGACTCCCTGTTCTGATGAACAGTGTTCATGTCACTCAGATGTGAAACCTTTCTGGACAAGGTAAAGGCAGGTGTCTCAGTCCAGGGCCTCTTCCCTGTGCTTTGTGCAGCCTTCAGACCAAAGTGATGGTCCGGCCTCACACTCCCTGGACGTATTAGTGATGCCTGCACCTCGATGATGCTTGTCATTGCTGCCAGGCGTCACAGAGTGCTGTCATTCTCTCTGTATGCTCTCAGCACCTTTAAGGTGGGGCTGGCCCCCATCTCTTCAGCATCTGTGACCAGTGATGCTGTGCTCCTGAAGGGGTCAGGTGCTGATGGCAGACAAAGGATCAGATGCTTTTAAAGTTTAATGGCTGCGTCTCCATGACATGACCCTGTTCACAGAGCACAAGCAAGCTGTCTTCAGCCAGACAGTAGTCAGACATTCTCCGAGGCTATGTGAAGATCTATGGAGTGTCCTCACTGCATGTTGTCATCATCCTCCTGCAATCGAGTGACTATTAGGGTCTCCACTATGTTTCCATGACAGGAGCATTATCATAGAGGGTATGTGCGCTTCCATTAGCCAGACTGGAGTCAAATATTCATAGATGCAATGAGGATCTATGGAGTCTCCTCACTGCAAGTTGTCATCATCTTCCACAAGTCTAGCAGATATGAGAGCCTCCCAAGCGTGCTTGTCTTGTCTGGCCAGCGCGAAGGCTCATCGCCGTCATCGTTGCCTTATAGGACCTCCTCACCCTCATCACTGTCAACGTCCTCCTCATTGGAGGAGACCTCCAGCTCCTGCATCTCCTCCTCAGACAGCTCTTCTCCCTGTTGCAGTGCCAAGTTGTAAAGGGCGCAGCAGGTGACAACGATACATGACATCCTCTGTGGACTATATTGTGGGGCTTCACCAGACTGGTCCAGGCACTGGATCCTCATTTTTAGCATCCCAATGGTCTGCTCCACCAAGTTGTGAGTTGCAGCAAGAGCCTCATTATACCTTCACTCTGCTGCAGTCTGAGGCCGCCGCACAGGTGTCATCAGCCACATCTTCTGTGGGTAGTCCTTGTCCCCTAGGAGCCAACCCCGCAGCCTCTATGGACCCTGGAAAACATGAGAGATCTGTGACCAACTGTGAATGTAGAAGACACGGACACTCCCTGGAAACCATGCGCAGACCTGCAGGATGTGTTTGTGGTGATCACACACCAGCTGCACATTCAGTGAATGGAAGCCCTTGCGGTTGACATAATTGACCCCTCACTGCGACGGAGAGCTGAGCACCACGTGAGTGCTGTCGATTGCACCCTGCACCTGTGGGAAACCTGAGGTCTGGGCAAATCCAATCACTCTTGCATCCTGGCTCTCCTGGTCCTGGGCGGAATGCACAAAGTTGTGTGTCCTCGCAAAGATGGCATCCAGGACCTCATGGATGCATTTGTGGGTGGAGGCTTGTGATATCCCACAGAGGTCACCTGTGGAGCCCTAAAAGAAGCCACTGGCATAGAAATTGAGCGCCGCCATCATTTTCATGGCTACTGGCAGTGGATGCCATCCCCGTGGCACCAAATCCTGCAGTAGCTGGCAGATGTGAGTGACCAGTTCCCTAGACATGCGCAGCCTTCAGCAACACTGGTTATCGGTTATCTACAGGAATGAAAGGCGACGTCTATAGGCCCTGGGTCTAGCTAGGCGCTGAACAACGATGGCTCGCTGTGGTTCTTCAGCAGCGTGTGCAGGAGCCCCAACCGCCCCTTCTTCCTGAGGTGCCTCCATTGCTTCTTCTCCGCTGTCTGTATGCCACGAGGCAAATAGCTAGTTCACCAGGCTCCATGCTCCTGATGTACTCCTCCTGCAGGATGAAAGAGAGTGATGTGTGGGTTAGCTTGGATATACTAAGAACCTCTCTTGGTTAGGTGTGAAGGCCCCTTAACACATCCCGGAGAGTCCTGGCCACCACTTGGATGGCCAGAGTTTAGTGTGCTGCATGGCTGCCTGAAACCCCAACCACGTCCGCCCCACTCCAACTAACCAATTGGTGGCAGCCTTGCCCATTGGACTGCATGTTGTGCTCTCAGCTCAGGTGCAGGCATTCTCCTAACCCACACTGCATGGCTGCACTGTTAGCTTGAACCACCGGGGAGGCTGGCCCAAGGGACTGTGAGCGCCTCTGCCAGTGACTGCTCCATGGCTAGCTTTAGCAAGGAGATTGTACAACGTGCCCAGGGCAGCCCTTGCCCTCACGCCTCCAATGCACCTCAATCTTGAATCAACCAGGTGACCCAGGCGAGCGCTGCGCAACATTACTGTGCACTTACCTCCGAGTTCCCCTCAAAGTGCAGCCCACCAAGTGCATGCTGCATGTATGCTGTTGTGAAACATGTCGGCGTGATTGGGCAGACAATCCAGCCAGGGGGGCAGGGGGGATGATTTCAGCGGGCTGGCCTTATAATGATATGCAGATGTATTAGAATGAGGTTCCCAACATCCGATGGCGGGCCACGTTTCCCTCCATCGACGGGCTAAGCGGACGATTGCAAACTAGTTTCACGACATTGTGAAACCGATTTCTGGCCTTCATGCCATATTGTCTGCTCATGCCACCAAGCATGCCCGATGCCAGCAGGCACAGAAAATTACGCTCAATGACTTAACTAATATCTGTGGTGGTGGTGATAGTTAAGAGGATTCCCTGCCCTTCTTTAGTGTTTAACACCCGAATTACTGGAAGTAGCAGCCATTTCCCTAGTTGAACACCCCAGCTGAAGGTTGGGTAGAGGCAGGTTTACCCTGCGTCTAAGGAATGTTGTACCTGGGTGTTTGATAGGATCCTATAAAAGAAAACTATACTCTGGAATTGAAGGGACTGCATGTTAAGTGAGTTGCATTGACTATTGATGTGCTGTTCATCAAAGTAAACAACCACAACTTTGTAACTCTGCTGGCAGTGTGGACCAAAAATTCTCTGGTGTCTTGCATTTTGCCGTCGGAGCAACTGCTTCCTTTGTGGCCCGCTAATCCAGTTCAGAGAGTCAGCAAGCTTGTGATGTGAAGCCAAAATACCTTCATAAGCGCTACACCATGGACACATGGGCTGACTCACTGTCAAATTGTACTTAAAACAATTAAACCAACAAAAGATATCTCACCCAGTTACCTCTAATGACTTTTCAAGTTTAGTTTGGAAAATGTAACAGGTAGCGAATTCAGAATCTCTGCACGTGATATTATTGAGGAGCTGGTTTCTGAGCAGGTAGTGGGCTATAGTGGGTCTACAGGAAACTGGTGGTAACAAAAAGACTTACATTGACATAGCTCCTTTTTAAAATGTAGTCACTGTTGTAGAAAACACATAGTTCATTGCACACAAAGTCCCACAAACAGTAATAAGATAAATGACCAGATAATCTATTTTAATGACGCTGGTTGAGGGATAAATATTGGCCAGGGAGATCTTCCTTGCTTGTCTTTGAAATAGTGCCATGGAGTCTTTTATGTCCAACTGAGAGAACAGTCGATGCCTCAGTTTAATGTCTTATCCAAAAGGTGGCATCCCCGACAGCACAGCACTCCCTCAGTACTGGCTCTGGGGGGTCAGCCTAGATTATGCTAAGTATCATTGCTCTTCTGGCACTGGAACTGCGCTGAACTACTAAAAGTGCCCTAAGTTCTACCAGACTGGGAGTGTTTGAATCTGATTCTGGGCAGATATGGATTAATAGGGGGAATCTTCAGCTCTGCTGCTCCTGGTATGTAGCCCTATTGGCATCACTCACTTGATAAGTAAACAATTTCACCCAAGATATGGAAAAATTAAAACTGAAACAAGGTGGTTAGTGCCTTGGAGCAACCCTGACTGTCTTTAGTTGCTACTTCTCAGGCTGAGCTGTTTTGGGGATGCAACAACCAGAGTCAGAACCATTCAACACAGAAATAATGGGGAAGAATCAGAGGGAGAGTCTCCAGGCTTTGATTTTGTGTATTTTCTCTCGGCCATTTTAAAGGTACCATCACCCTGAGAACAAGTTGGCTGGCTGACCTCTCACATGGGATTAACTAATAGTTGAAGAGTGCTAATACAGCCATGCACTTCAGAGAAAACATCATATTCATGGGTGAGTGATTAGGTCTGTGTCTTTCCTGGGAGATACTCTCAGGAGATTAAGGGATGAGTTTGTGCTCGGGTCACTGATCACCCTCTGATTTGATTGCCTGTTCAGCTGTCAGCTCCTGTCCTCCTCTCAGCTGAAGACTAAGCTGTTTAAAACTTCAACCCTTTACCACTCAGTGCAATTCCCAAAGGAAAATTTCAGCTATCCTGTTGATAGAAGATTACGCTGATGGGGTTAGATGAAGAGGGGTGGGAAGAGGCTTGTGTGGAGCAGAAGGACTGGCATAGACCATTTGGGCTGAATGGCCTGTTTCCGTGCTACACATTCTACGTTAGAATTTATCATCCTGTCGTTAACTTAACAGAAACCTGGAGCTGCAATGGGATATAAAACCAAAGCAGGTTAATGGAGTTAGGATACAGCTCAGTCACGATCTAATTGAATGACACAACAAGCTCAAAGGGCTGAATGGTGTCCTTCTGTTCCTATGCTGAGAGCTCTGATTCACAATGCTAAAACAGCTTAGTTATAGATCCCTCAGCCAGCACCGTCTCTAGGCTGAACAATTACTTGTATCTGTATGTAGCAATAGTTATGGTGAGAAGGGGAAAGCAGTGCTTCAGGCTGCAAAAACTCCTCTTAGTAAAGTGTTCTTATTTGGAAATACAGCAACTGAATTATCCTTCATGATATAAAGTAGGAGAGAGGTAAAACAGCCATGACGGAATTGAGTCAGACACCCGGGATTAGTTCCCCATTGTTCTTGAAGATTCTCTCACGCTGAATTGCAGGAACGAGGAAGGGAAGTGAGTTCACTACATGACCTATCAGTGACCTCAGGGGTCAGTGATGCAGGAAAAGAGGGATCATGCTTATAGTCAGGAAGCCAAAAGGAAGAGACCAAGATCAAACAGTTGGTAGGGAGTTATTTCCTTGAAAAAACATTTCTAATATTCAGAGAAGAAGTTCAAGGTTGTTCTCATAGGATTGCCCATTTCCTGTGTCTCTCATATACCCTTTTCATTTAAGATATATGTCTCCTTTATCCAAGACCTTGGGGGAACCTCCTCTCACAAAGCTTGTACCCATTACTTTTGCTTTTTGCCAGCTGTCAGTGTGAGAATAGTAGAGATTTACCCTTCAACTTCCTGCCCTCTTCCAGCAGAGAGATTTCTGGAATACATTGGTGCTGAAATCTGCTGCATCATTGTACGTGCTCTCCTTAACATACACCCACACGTCCCCTTTCCGTAACATAAATCCTTTCTCTACAACACACGTCCCCCGTTTCTTAACACTTTAACAGTCACACAAGTCTATAAGACACATACTCTTGTTGTGTGTGCTCCACAATCGCTGTTGACTAGAGAATCAGCTATAACTTTATTTTGCTTACCTTAACATCAGGGAAGTATGTTTTCAGTGTGGCTGAGCTGGGGTAACGGGTATAGAAGAACATCAGCTTGGCTTTCTTCAGGTGATTGGGTGTCAGTCCCTCTTGAATGTGAAGACTGGTTAAGGAAAGACACACCAGAATGGTCAAATCTGCTATGAAACATCAAATGACCCCTACCTACTTTAAGTTGTTTCATGTCTCCTATCCTCTAATGCAAAAGATCTCATTCCATCAACCCCCAAAGATGAAGCACCCAAGTGGAGATTTTCCATTTCAGTATTCTTAGCATGTACTGGGAGCACCAAAATGGAAACTCTGCCTTTTATATAATCCTGACCTATTACAACCAAACTAGGGAGCAACATTTAGTAGTGAACAGTTTTGCTTCTTAAATAAGCCACACATCCGATGATTTTTTAAGGTACATTGTCAAGGTAATATGTTATAAAATTTGTTTTCATATCCAACTTATTGCCTTAACAATGTGATAATAAAAAAAATTGAATGTGCCTTCGTAATGTGCCAGGAGTGTCCAAAGAGTAATTTGTAGCCCTTGGAAATGTAAGTCTGGACCAAGTAACTCGGTTTTGCTTGAAATTATATTTTTTTATTTGCTGCCTTGTCCTGTTCAAATGTCACACGTCTGGACGTTTGGAAGGGGCTATTCTTGATTAGTTGGCTAGATTTATTAGTATGGACAACTGGAGCTACATATTTTGATGGGAACATCACTTTAAACATTCTATATGTGGCTCTTCGAGGTTCCATGTTGTGAACCCAGTATCTCATAAAAGCAGAAAGAAAACTGCAACACTCTTGCCCTCTGTAGCAAGTGGAAAACTGAGAAAGGAAAATCCTCTGAAGCAGATGTGTTTCTGCCTGGTGTTGTCACCCATGTTTCCTTCTATGCTCCCCTCTTACCTGCTACCAATAAATTGACATGGATAAAGCATACCCTCATTGTGTTGGGGGTAAGTTGTTTAAAAGATTGGTTAACTAACGGAAAAGAGAGAGTCAGGATAAATGGGCCATTTTCAGGTTGGCAACTGAAACTGCAACCAGTGGAATGCTACAGCGATCATTGGGACCTCAACTATTTATGATCTATATCGATGACCGTGGTGAAGAGACGAAATGTATTGTAGCCAAATTTGCTGATGACACAAAGATAGGTGAGAAAGCAAATTGTGAGGAAGATGCAAAGGGATGCAGATAGATTAAGTGAGTGGGCAAAAACTTTGCAGATGGTGTGTAATGTGGGAAAACGTGAGGTTGTACACTTTGGCAGGAAGAATGGAAAAGCAGAATATTACTTAAATGGGGAGAGACTGCAGAATGCTACAGTATTGAGGGATCCGAGTGTCCTTGTACATGACTCACAAAAGGTTTGCATGTAGATACAGCAAGTAATTAGGAAGACAAATGGACTTTTATTGTAAGGGGGGTGGAGTTTAAAATTTGGGAAGTCTTGCTACAGCTGTACAGGGTGTTGGTGAGACCACACCTAGAGCATTGCACACTGTTTCGATTGCCTTATTTAAAGAGTGATCTGCTGTTCTTGTATTGGAGGTGCTTCAGAGAAAGTTTGCTTGGCTGATTCCTGGGGTGAAGGTGTTGTTTTAAGAGAACAGGTTGCGTAGGTTGGGCCTATATTCGTTGGAGTTTAGAAGAATAAGAGGTGATCTTATTGAAACATATAAGATTCTGAGGGGGCTTGACAGAACATATGATGTAAGAAATAGAAGCAGGAGTAGGCCACTCAGTCCCTCGAGCCTGCTCCACCAGTCAGTAAGATCATGGCCCATCTGATGTGGCTCTAACTCCACTTGCCTGCCTCATCTGACCTCATCAAAGTTCTGAGGCTGCATTCCTCTCTTCTCTCGCACATGGGAGGATGCCAATTTATATCAATCATATGTACAAGCAGGTTTGTGGAACAGGAGAAGGGTTTTGACATGGTGCTCAGTGTTTAACTTAAAAGGTGTTTTGACTGGGAATCTTAACCTTCAAGATCACCCAGGTTTTGTATTCTCCTTCTCTCCAGTTCAAAAGAATATTTTTGCTCAATTTTTTTCTCATTGCACTCGTCAAGGGCGAGAGGCAATAATGGTTGGAAAATGGAAAACTGTCAGATTTCTTTACTCTCCAATGCACCTTCAGGAGTCACCTTTAGACCCTGAGTGTGAGTGCCAAAACAGAGAGTCCGGTACCGAACTACAGCCTGCTTTGCACTAAGGACTGGAGTTTCATTTCATTTAGAACCTTTACACAGAGCTGTCAACATCAGGGAAATTCTAGGGGTGAGGTTTATAAAGGTGGCGGGTGAGATAGGCCGAGAACCCGTTTAAGATGAGGGTCAATTTTCTGAATGGGTGTTCCCCCAGAATGAGCCTCGTCATGCCAGGAAAGCAGGCTGGAAAAATTCCACCACATTCCTTAGTTTTCCATTAAAATGAATGGACAGAAAATCATGGAACCCAATTGCCTGCCATGGATCTGTTGGGCAGAACTCGGAGCTGGGGCAGTTTTTACAAAAATAATCAACCATTGGGGATGTTTTTATTTTTAGGGCTAAGAAAGAACTTATATTTACTACATAATATTATGCAGCACACGGACAAGCCATTTGGCCCAACTGGTTTGTGCTGGCTTTTATGCTCCACACGAGCCTCCTGCTGCCTCAATTCATCTCAGCCTATCAGTATAAATTTCTATTCCTTTCTCCTTCATGTGTTTAGCCAAATTCTTCTTGAATGCATCCACTTTGGTCACTTTATTGGGCCTTTCACAACCTCAGGATGTCTCAGAGCGTTTTGCAGCCAAATTACTTTTGAAATGAGGTAATGCAAGAAATGTTACATCAAATTAGGATCATATGTTAAAAAAAAAAGTAACCCTCACTCCAAATGGTGATAGCCAGCAGGTTTGCACTTACTGCCAGCAGTGAGAGGGCACTTTCATTTCTTCACACTGAGCTAGATTCACACAGGGCTACATTGCTATCCCATCCAGAGATGCTGCAGACTTACTACATAATATTATAAAGCTTGCTGTTTACTCCAAGGACAACTGGTGCAGTTTTCTGAGTCAGTAGGAAGGTCTGGAGTACAGATGAGACTATAAACATCAGACAAGGCAATTGGGCACAAGCTGTTTCAGCATCCACATGCCCCCCGCCCCCAAAAAAATGATCTAATGCGGTGAGTTAACTTTATTAGTTTCTGCAAATCGATATTGGAAATACTTGAATGTTCACACACTGGCGATGTCACAAGGCTTTGATACCAATAAGCAGTAAGCACTGCTAAAACAGTGCAATAGTAAACTCTAATAGAAGATTTCCAATGACAGGTAATTGGAGTGCTTCTACACTACAGCAGTTCAAAATGCAATGCTCTGAGCTTGTGTGTGTTTGCATTTGTGCCATACACAGACAGGCAAATGCCTTTTGTCCATTTAGCATTTTTTGTCATATACAGTGTCTGTCTTTATCAAGTCTCTTACATTTTTCTGTACCTGTTTCTCCAGCTACCTCTCACTACCCATCTATTTCACTTTTGACTGCATATTGAAACTTTAGAACTTACCTCAGAGTTTTTCAGGTAAATTTTACTGGGTGCACCTGCGACCATTGCAGTCACACTTCCTATGCAACTAAACTGGCTGCTCTCACTTCATTTTAATAATGTAAAATGGGCATGTCAGGTTGCAATCTATCTAACCAGTTTGTGGCCCTTGGTGTAACCCTGCAGGCTACAATTGAAATTATAATTTGAAAGGCACACTTGCCTTGTAAAATGAAGAGAAATGCATCTGTGTACGTTTTTAATTCACTTTTCTATGATCAAGCATGTAGGAGGATGTTTGCAGCTGGGAAGTAGTGGATACTGCATGCATTAACATCAGAAACTCTCTGGAACAACAGAAGGGCCTGGGGAGCAGTGAGTGGTAATGAAAGGCTCATAGGTACTCAGCTTTCCTTAAGTATCACTAAACCTTATTTAAATCAATGCACTCCAATCATTTATAATTCCCTAGTCCATCTTAATTAAAAAGACCTCTTTACATATTAAGCAAGCAAGGAAACAAAAGACAGTCCAATTTTATTTGAGAATATAATTCACTTAATGAGTTTCTGTATCAAGTTGCTCCTCTTTCCCATCTCTTAATGTTTCATTGCCTTTGTTTTCTGTCCTCAGCACTTGGGGTGGAGAGTGGTATATGCCAGTGGCTGTGGTGGGAAGCAATGTTGGTGTAAATGGAGATCAAGGTGGATGGGAAGTATCTATAAAGAGCACTGTGTTAAACTATTATTGAATGAAATGTTTGCTCAACCCCAATGGTCGTGTTCCCCGGGAGCACATCAAGTGATCACAATTGTTCATTTAATTGGGAGCGTGCATCATCAAATGTCTTAACTATTTGATGTAATGGGAGTTTGCTGTGAGTTCTATTTCACCAGTGTGGAATTTGCTCCACCCCCAAGCCCCCATCCATCCCTCTCCTGCCCCACCATGACTGATAAGCTGTCTCTGGGGTCGTGACTAGCGCCCTCACTGAAATGGCACTATCATACAGAGGCCACCAAACCAATTTGCCATGATCTTGCCACCAGCCTCAATACAGGCCTGCACTGCAGTGGATCATCCAATTTCTGACTTGTTATGGACCATATAACCAGCTCTTGTATTAAATTTCCCGTGGGTATAAGGCTAAAATTTGACTGGGATTACCCATTAGAAAATCTGCAGTTCCCCAACAAGTTCTTTTTGATCATTTTCACCCCACTTGTGTGTAAAGGGTCATTGCATGCATGGCAAGTATTTTGCAAACCTTTTTTTCCACACTTAGGGGTAATAGAAAAGCCAAATGAGCATCACTTTTGTCACAATCTAAGCATCAGTAATGTGGCCAGGTGTTTTCATATGATCCACATAATTAAATTTGCATTTGTAATCAAAGGAAACATTAGCTTTCCAAAATATTCCCTCAGCACAGTCATTTCAGAATATGGCACTGTTGTCGATATGTCAGGGGAAAAGGAAGCTGTGGAAGATCATTTTGACACAAACCTTTCATCTTCCTTCAAGCTCAAATTACATTTTTCCAGCCCAGGAACTTCTGTCCATTTATTTTAATGGATAAAGAGTCATGGACTGAGATACTCAATTTCTTCATTTGCAAGGAGCATTAAAAGTGGAAAGTCTCCTCTATAAGGGCTTGGAGTTGTGCCATTCATGGAGGATTGAGATATCAATTCATACCTGCTGTGTTGAATTGTTCTCAGCTATGCCGTGGTAGGTTGGTCCCAGAAACATCCAGGTGTCTCCCCACAGTGGATGGAAGGTCACTCTGGGCTGCCTGGCCACATGGAGCCATGACATTGACGGCTATGCCTTCAGCTGTCTGGGTCCTGAGCTCTGGAATTCCCTCCCTAAATCTCTTGAGCTCTCTACCTCACTATCATAGAGATCATAGAAATTTACAAACCATCCAGCCCATTGTTTCTGCAGCTGACAAGTAGCCATCCAGCCTAATCCCATTTTCCAGCTCTTGGTCCATAATCTTGTAGGTTACAGCACTTCAAGTGCATATCCAAGTACTTTTTAAATGTTATGAGGGTTTCTGCCTCGATCACCCTTTCAGCAGTAAGTTCCAGATCCCATCACCCTTTGGATGAAATTATTTCTCCTTGAATCCCCCCTAAGCCTAAACCAAGGCTAATCTAACCCGAAATCTATGACCCCTATTTATGGACCCCTGAAGTAAGGGGAATAGAGCCTATTGACTCTATCTGAACACCTCTTTTTTATACATCTCAATTAGATCTCCATCTCCTCCTTTAAGATTTTTCTTAAAACCTAAATCTTTGACCAAGCTTTTTCCACTTTGTCCTAATATTTGCTTATTTGCCTTGGTGTCAATGTTTTTTGCCTGGTAACACACCTGTGAAAAGCTTTGAGACCATTCACAGTATTAAATGGTTACAAATGTAAGCCATTATTTTTGAGTCAGTTTCAAACCACTGGCAGCAATGTAAAATTCAATGTGGTACTTGAAGCAATATATTAAGTTTCAATGGGGGGAGAAAGTGGCATTTTGGTAATGTAACTGGATTAGTAATCCAGATGTCAGGCTAACTCTCTGGGGCACACCATGGCAGCTGTTGAAGTTTAAATTCAATTAATAAAGCCTGGAATTGAAAGCTAGTCTCAGTAATAGTGATTTGAAACTATCATCTATTGTAAGATTCCATGTGGTTCACTAATGTCCTTTAGGGAAGGAAATCTGCCATCCTTACTTCGTCTGGCCTACATGTGATTCCAGACCCACAGCAATGTAGTTGACTCTTAATTGTCCTTTGCAATGGTTTTGCAAGCCATTCAGTTCAATGGCAATTAGGGATGGGCAACATATGCTGGCCTTGCCAGTGATGCCAACATCACATGAAAGAATAAATAAAAACAATGTGATAAGGTGGTACGTAAATACTAGTATTTCATTATTTATGCAGCTCAGCTGAGGATTATGTTATGTTGATATCAAGTGAGTGCAATTGCCTCTGTCTGATCCTGAATATCAAAGGTATGAGGGTTTTGAGAGTTGTACAAGTGCAAAAGAAGGTGGTCTTCTGAGGTTTAAATTTAATTACATTGAGAAGGAGCTTTACTCTGTAAGTAATGTATTATATCTGACTTTGCGACAGAAAGATTTTTGCAATATTCTGAAAATTTACAAAGAAATACTTAGAAAGGATATGTTAACTGATTTGTATGGAGTGACATCTGCCATGGAATGCAATTCTCCACATTCAGACTTGATGCGAGAAAGACAGATATTCTCTGCTGGATTTTGACGATAGTGTGGGTACAGCTGATTTATTGTATGATGTGAGGTAACCTTTGACCTCAGTTTGACTGTGTCCCATGAAAGATGTGTTGATTCAGAAGATGCAGTGTCCTTCGCTGTAGCTGAGACGCTATGTCCTATGTCATTGTGCACTTCATATCTCAATAGAGGCTCAGACAATTCTGTCAGAGGCACCTGCGAACCTAGAGCTAATGTTAAAGGTGGCTTGATATTAGCCATGTGGCAAGCTTGTTTAATAACTGGGCTAACAATGCTAGGTTGGTTTTGGGATGATTTTCTCACTACCAGTGGAATTGCTTCTGTCTGATCCTGAATATCAAGGGTATGAGGGTTTTGAGAGTTGTCAAAATATCTGTGCATCATCATTGAATCTTGAGGACACCGAAACTCATGACTGGCAGTCCTTAAGTTTGTGTTCTCATTAGGTGTAACACTCTTGGGCTGAGAGGCTGGCAGGCTTTGAAGTGATCGAGAAGAGATACTTGAAGGTTTAACAGAGAACAACTGCACTGCTGAGTCTACAATGTGAGCCACTGCATTGGTTAATTCATATTTAAGGGCCTCTGCGAGATATTCACCCTTGACAAGAGAGAAAGAAAAATGATTATGATTGTTAAATTTTCTGTCTATATTTTGATGTTTGTTCACATCCTTGCCTGTTGTCAGTTCTTCCTCTTGGCCAAATGATTGAACATAGTCAATAGAAAGACCTTGGTCCATGTCTGAAAGGTATCTTTCTGGTGTATTTTCTCCATTGTCTACACTGCAGTCACGATCACCCAAGTGGAAGCTAGAGTCCGATATGTCCTCCTGGTCTTCTTGTTCTGATTCACTGGCATCATATACCTGGAAAAACTTTTCTTGCAGTTCAAGGAGTTTTCCCTGCATATCCTGCAGCTGCTGCTTCAATCGATGGCACTCATCTCGCCTGTGCTTCTTTAGGGATGAAGTTAATTTGGGAACTTTCCTTGGATTCTCCTCCTGCTTTTGCTGCTGTTGAGGAAGTCTCTGCTTCCGTTTATTCTCTTTGTATTTGTCTCCCAAACTTACATGCCGTTGGCCACAGTCCCTCTCAAGCTCACTGTTGAGGAGGATGGTGTTTGGAGAACTGCTCATCCCTCGGATGATGTTCTCTACTCTTGCCCTCTTTGCTTGCAAGTGTTTGTCAAGCAATCGATCCCCTTCACTGTTATTCACAGTGAGGTGCTGACTGAAAGGTGAGCCAAGTTCCTGTATGCTGTCTTTGGAGCAGTTGCTGCTGTCCTCCAGAAAAGGTTCATTGGTGGAATGGTGCATATTCCTTGCCGAAAAGAAAAACTCTTGATCTGTTGAATTATTTTTCTTCGTAGCTTTGTCCAAAAACTGTGAAACGATGGTCCTGCTGGAATAGGATGACACTGAGTCCTCAAAGAAATGTTTTTTCAGGTGCATGGGAAGCTGATGTGTTTTGTCTCCTTCTATGTAGCAGCTGTTGGAATTGTGAATATCCTGCTCAGACATGTTGAGGTTCATTGCATAGACCAAGGGGGCCTGGACATGCAGGAATCAAAGGGGTTTCTGACTTTTGAGTCAAAGTTTCAAGGAGAAAGGATATCAACTCCAGTACTCAGGCATTCCCATGGACTCAAAATCCCTACTGATGCACCCCTTCAAAAGCAGGGAGAAGACTAGAGACCTAGGTAGTAAAAGAGGAGAGTGGTTACTTTTTTCAGAGAAGTTATTTTGCATTTGCATCAAGTTACATGGAGTGTACAGCACAGGAACATGCCATTCAGCCCAACAGATCCATGCTGCCTTTATGCTCTGTAAAAGTCTCCTTTCATCCTACTTCATCTCACTCCACCAATATATCCTTCTATTCCTTTCTCTATCATGTGTTTATCTAGCTTCCCCTTAAATGAAGCTATGCTATTTGCCTCAACGACTCCTCGTCGTAGTGCATTCTACATTCTCACGCTTTTGAGTGAACTTTCTCCTGAAATGCTTACTAGATTTATTACTGATTGTCTTATATTTATGACCTCTAGTTTTGAACTTCCCCCTCAACTGTAAACATATTTTTGACATCAAACTTTTTCATTATCTTAAAGAATGCAGTCAGGTCACCTCTCAGCCTTCTCTTTTCTGGAGAGCGGCCCAGCCTGTTCAGCATTCCCTAATAAATATATCTTACTGCACTGGTGTCATCCTTGTGAATACTTCTTTACACCTTTTTTTAATATTCTGGAGATCAAAACCATTCACAGTTTTGGCCTGTGATATAGGTTTTACATAACTTCTGTGCTTTTCAATTCTATCCCTCTAGAAATGAGCACAGAGCTTTAGTTTGTTTTCTTATGGCCATATTAACCTCCACCACTTCTTTTAGGGATTTGTAGCCCCAGATCCTTCCACTCCTCAATTCCACTGGGATTCTTATTATCGAAGCTGTATGTGGCCTCCTTAATCTTCCAGCTAAAATGACCACCTCACACTTATCCATACTGAAATGGATTTGCCAATTATCTGATCATTCTACAAGTTTATTAATGTCTTCTTTTATTGTAAAGCTAACCTTCTTTCTTCATTTGTTACCAGGTGGCTGAAACAAGAAGTGATCTTAATGTACGGAAACAAATGCAGAGATATACATCCAGGAACCAATCTCAACTGCCCTTCCTCCCCCACACCTGGTCAATGGTCTGCTCGCCCCCACACCCCCACTATCAGGCAGCAGAAATCCACAAGGGTGTCAAACCTCAGATTCAAATGCCACGTTCACCTCTGCAGTGATGGCAGATCAAAAGATCTCTTCCTCACTCATTTTGCCAACTTTAGCAGCCTCACTGCTGTACTGTTAAACTTCAGTGTATTCCCCTGGTGACCTCCCCCCATCCATGATTTCTCACATACCCCATGACCATTCACCAGTGTTTGCAACCTTGATGACCCCAAGATGAGCTTCTGACCACATATAGTGGTATTGTCACTGGACTCATATTCCAGAGGCCCAGGGTAACGCTCTGGGGACCCAGGTTCAAATCCCACCATGGCAGCTGGTGAAATTTGAATTCAATAGAAAATCTGGAGTTAAAAATTTGATGATCACCATGAAACCATTGCCAACTGTTGTAAAAACCCAGCTCCTTTAGGGAAGGAAATCTGCTGTCCTTACCTGGTCAGGCCTATATGTGACTCCAGACACACAGCAATGTGGTTGATTCTTAAATGCCCTCTGAACAAGGACAGTTAGGGATGGGCAATAAATGCTGGCCAGGATAGTGATGCCCACATCCCAGGAACGATTAAAAAATAAAAATCAATGAGACCACCTATTTCCATCTACGTAACATTGGCCGACTCTGTTCCTGACTCAGCTTATCTGCTGCTGAAATCTTCATCTGTGTCTTTGTTACCTCTTCATTTGGCAATTTCAGTGCACTCCTGGCTGACTCCCACATTCCAATCTCCAAAAACTTGAGATCATCCAAAACTTTGCTTCACTTTCCTAATTTGTCCTTTTCATCCATCACTCCTGTCCTCACTGACTAAAACTGGCTCCCATGGTTAAGCAGTGACTCGATTCTAAAATTCTCATTCTTGTTTGCAAATTGTTGGAATGAACCAAAAATGTTGGAACTAAACAGCATCATCCCACTTCCCAAAGCTCCTTGTTACGGCTATCAATATCAAAAAGAATAGGCAGAATCCTTCGCTCAGCGTGTGAGTGCCCGCGTGCCCAACACACTCGAGTGTAAAATAGCACACGATGATGCCGGGTGAGCATCAAAAGGGAACATTGTGAATCCATTTTACAACTATGATTTCTTGCTAACCATAACTGTTGCTTTTGTTTCCTAAATGTGATCACCTATTGCACTGAGCTTGCTGCTGATAACATAAGGTAAAGTTAAGGATGGAAAAAGGCCCGTTTGTCCCATTGACACTGACTTTCCTATCTTCCCTGGTCTGGATCCAAATACATTTAGAAGGGCTAAATGCACTTATTTCTATTACTTTTACAGGCAGATTATTCCAATCGCATCACATTTTGAGTAAAGAAATTCTCCCTAATAGGTACTGATTTGAAATTATGGTATGCTAATTTACATTTACACCCTTTGGTCCTACCAGTCTAACTGACTTTCAAATAATATTCTGAGTTTACCTAATCTATACTATGTATTATATACCTCAATTAGGTCCTTTCCTTATTATGGTTTGGTCTCAATAAATATGTTTTCCATGTTTGTCTCTCCAGACAAACTCACATTTCCTATCAACCTAATTGAAGCTTTAAGCACAAAATAATATCGAACATAGCTGCACAGCTGACCAATAAATTATGTTTATTGCTGATAAATGCAATGACTATAATAATGTGCTGCCTTGTACTCTCTGAATCTTTTGGATGGACAAATATCTCAGCATGCAAACTACAAATGAAGTTTATTACAAATGTTAGTTAGAAGAATTAACTAAAATGAAAGATTTTACTCCATTACATTACCACATATAATCCTCCAATGTCTCTTTTCAAACAATAACAATTAAGAATATTTAATAATAAGGAATAATTAGGAATACAGTCCCCTGCAGTACTTTAAACAGCATATTTCCTTGCTAAAATACTTGAGGGTGAGAGAGACAAGCTCATATTGTACTATGTTTGCCTCCAAACATAAGTGAAACAAAAAGGTGAAAGTGCCGTGACTACACCCAGCATTAGTCTTCAATGGTAGGAATTTAAAAAAGGAATATTTTTGTATGGTAAGAGTTTGAGAAATCTTTGCATTCAGAGGACCTCTGTGCCCCTGTATACAAATCAGAGAAAGTTAAAATGGAGGTAGCTACCGCAAGAAATGAGGAAGGCAAATGATATGTTAGATTTTGTTACAAAGGGATTGGAGTAAAAGGCTAAAGAAGTCTTGCTACAATTATGCAGTGCATCAATGAGGCCACACCTGGAAGACTATGTGCAGTTTCGGTCTCCTTACCTAAGGAAGGACATATTTGTCCTATAGGGAGTGCAATGAATGTTTGCTAGACTGGTTCCTGAGATGAGGGGATTTGTCCTGTGAGAAGAGATTAGGTAGACTAGACCTATATTTCCTGACACTTAGAAGAATGAGAGGTGGTCTAATTGAAACATGCTAAATTCTTAAGGGGTTTGACAGGGTAGATGCTTCCTCTGACTGAGGAATCTACAACACAGGGTCACAGTCTTAGAATAAATTGTCAGCCATTTAGGACTGAGATGAGGAGAAATTTCTTCACTCAAAGAGTTTTGGGTCTTTGGAATTCTTTATCCCAGGGGGCTAGCGATGCCCAGTCATTGAGTATATTCTAGAGAGAGGTTGATAGACTTTTGTGTACTAGGGAAATTACAGGATGTGGGGGCAATGCAGGAAGGTGGAGTGGTAGAAGATCAGCCATGATCTTTTTGAATTGTGCGGCAGGCTCAAAGGGCCAAATGGCCTACTCCAGTACCTATTTCTTATTATGTGTCCTGCCTCAAGCTCTTCATCAACTTCTAGGACCGAACAGGTCTCTGGGTCTGATAAACAGAATGGGTAGCCACCTTTGCCAGACTTGACACAATAGATTGTGCAACCAGAGAAGGTCAGAATCCGTATAATCCAAATTACTTACATCAACTGTGAATTTTAACTGCTGTCTCACTTACTGAACAACAAAGCGATTTTAAAAAATCCAATTCTAACTGTTCACAGTTTATATTTTTATATATAATTGACAATAACAGAGAAGAAAAGGAGCCCAGAATCCCTTGGAGCAATTTTTCAAATTGACAGAACCTAAATTTTCTTATGTTTTCTTAAGATATCGACCTCATGTTCTCTTATGTACATTCCTCCTGGGACTCTTGCTGTCAGGAACACCTATCAGAAATTGGGGATTTTCTTTGTAAATAGCTTCCTGATGGCTGAAAAATGATGTGCAGAACATCAAAATTTCTAATTGACATTCTTTTTGGGTGAGGCTCCCTCAGGCAGAACAACATTGAAAAATTTGTCCTCATATTTGCATAGGTATAAGGCACAGACATTTGTATACTTAACTCACCAGTCTTAATGATTCCATACTTAATCAACTTGGTATTCTAAATAAAGTGATCACAGCCACAAGCTTCCACAAAGAAACATAAAAAAATAGGGACACTAGTAAAATGATAAATACCACATCAGGAATCTGTTATGCTCCTTTTGTCTTTGGAGAGCTGAGTTTCTCAATTTTTTCCCTGATTCATTCATTTTACAGTTGTGATCATTCTGCTTTCTGTACACTCCCAACACAAGAACTGTGTGTCATTGTGACTAGGTTTAAACACACTACTTCAAGTGTGTTCTTATTATGATAATTCCTTAGCATGATCCTCTGTTGACATTTACTTTATTGGTTTGACTATATATCCCAAGAGTTCTATTTCCTTTTTTAAAATTGCTTCATCACATCATCTTGATATTGGAAGTGTTGGCTTAATGGTTACTACTGTTACACTCAACTTCCTTCGAGTCTCTTCGAGTGTGAATTCACACACTCTGTTCCATTCATTGTCCACTTGTTCCATATATCTTTTCAGCCAATGTGCAATATGCAATATTTGTCTGCCCAGTTGCATAGCTGATCTGAATCGATCTGAAAACCTTTAGCTAGATTCTTTATCCCTATTGCTTTCTCTATGCCATCTGTACACTTAAAAAAGATGCAAATACTCACACTCCGTTTGAATATTCATTTATATAATAATGAAAATTACAAATATTTAATGAAAAATAGCATAGACGTGTCCTATGCAATATTGTTCTCTATTTTTAAAACATTGTTTCACTTCTCTGGCTGGGGTACATGAAACTACCTACCCATTTCTCCTACATAGTACATTGTCATTTTGGTACAGTCCTAACTTTCCCTCCATTTCTCAGTTGACTTTCTCCATGATCTGTGAACAATATACAACTCACACTGAGCGGGTGAACAGACTTAACCCGCTGCCAAATATTTGTCAACATGTGGACTTCTCACTAATGGATCTTATTGTGAGTAGAATACAGTATCTTCTAAAGCAGGCTTTCTGATGCAGCAACAGCCCTGCCACTGTTTAAAAAATGACAAACTTCAAAAATCAGTTTCATGGCAGGATTTTTCATTGTTCTAGTTGTGTCAGGAAAACGTAACAACATTTTTGAATGTTGTTGGTTTTAGTGTAATTTAAGTGTCATATGCAACTGAAAGTGTTGCCAAAAGTCAGTGCTGTTTCACTGTAAAAAAAAGTGTTTCCTGGTTGCTGCTGAGTAAGTGTATAGCACTTTAGTTTTGCCCACATCTACTAAATAATGCAGTGCATTACAACCACAATTTACATTTATATAATACCTTTAAGGTAAGTAGGTCCCAAGGAGATTCACAGGAGTGTTACCAGTCTAAACACGACATTGAGTCACGTAAGGAATTGTTAGGACTAGTGGCCAAATATTTGATTAAAAAAAAGAGGTGGACTTTATGAATGCCTTTAAAGGAGAGAGAGGTGGGTTTTGTGCCTATACAGTTAATGATATCGCTGTCAAAATGGTAGGTGATGAAAATCGGGGACATACAAGAGGTCCGAATTGGAGGAGCACTGAGATTTCTGAAGGTCGCAGGATTAGATAGCGTTACAGAGATAAGGAGGGTGTGAGGCAATGGTGAGATTTGAACACAGCAATGAGAATTTTAAATGAATTTGCTCTCACAAACATGTCTGTTATTCTCCTCAACAAAAACAAAAATACCTGGAAAAACTCAGCAGGTCTGGCAGCATCTGCGGAGAGCAACTCTCCGTTGTTCCTCTCCGCAGATGCTGCCAGACCTGCTGAGTTTTTCCAGGTATTTTTGTTTTTGTTTTGGATTTCCAGCATCTGCAGTTTTTTGCTTTTATCTCTGTTATTCTCTTATACTGTACCAAGCTAAATTTAATGGAAACACATTTAGGAATAACTGCAAGTTTTCACTTGTATGAGCATTCTAGTGAGGTTATTGATGGGACAGAAAAATGAATTGGTTTTATTGTAGTGATGAAGGGACAAATGTTTAATAAACCCTTTTATGTTATTGCTCCAGAGGACATTATTCTCTTGTAAACTATACAGTTTAGATGCTTTCCCTTTAAGACTGCTCCTTAGAACCTAGCTCTTTGTTCAGGACTTTGATCCCCTGCCCTAATATTTCCTCATGTGGCTCAGTGCCAAATTTTATTTGATAATGCTCCTGTGGAGCATCTTGAGATATTTTACTTTGTTAAAGGTATTATATGTTGTTATCAATATATTCAGCATATGACGTTTTGTTATGGATTTCTCCAAAGCTTTTTTCAGGATCCTAATAAAGTTGTGTTTCCCAAATCACTCCACAGTTAATGGCTTACCCTCTGACACTTTCTTATTAACTCAGTGGTTACACTGGAGCATGATCTGTTTCCATTCTGTTCATGCTTCATATCGATGACCTCCTCAGATCATCATCTAACTCTCCATTCTTTTGCTGATGACTCCACTCTATATTCATCAATTTCCTTCAATATCCAGCTGGCTCATCTTTGAGCATAATTTGAAAACTGCTCATATAACCCAGGAGGCTTTTCCAACTCATCACTGTCACTCCTGGAATAATCTAATGATAGGTGGTTGTTCTCAATCTCTCTCTCACACTCCAACCTGTCTTTCGTTCTGTGTAATGCCAGTGTGAATTAGTTGGGAGCACTCTTGTCTGTGTCAGAAATCTCACTCCAGGACTTGGGTACAAAAATCAAGGCTGACACTCCAGCACAGTACTGAGGGAGTGTTGCACTGCTGGAAGTCCTGTTGGATGAGAAATTAAAGCAAGGCCTTGCCTGCTCTCAGCTGGATGTAAAAAAATTTCATGGCACTATTTTGAAAATAATCAGGGGCGTTATTCCTGGTGTTCTGGCCAACATTGATCCCTCAATCAACATCACAAAAACAGATTATCTGGTCATTATCATATTGCTGTTTTTGGGAGCTTACTGTGTGTAAACTGGCTGCCACATTTCCTACAATACAACACTGGCTACACTTCAAAATTGCATTATCAACTGTGAATATACATAGAATGGCTGCAGCACAGGAAGCCATTCAGTCTGCTGTAACTGTACTGGTTCTCTGCAAGAGCACTCAGCTAGTCCAACTCCCTTGCCCTTTATCTATGGCCTCCCAATTTTTTTCGCTTCACAAAATAATCCAAACCCATTTTGAAAATCAGATTGAATCTGTCTCCCTTCCCTCTCCCCACCCCCCCCCGCCCCCCTCGCCCCCCGCCCACCCACCCCCACCCCCCCCCCCCACCCCCCCGCCCATCCCCCCCCCCCACCTCCGCCCACCCCCCCCGCCTCCTCTCAGGCAGTGCATTCCAGATCCTAACAACTTGCTGCATCAAAAGGTTTTCCCCCATGTCACCTTTAGTTCCTTTGCCAATTGTCTTAACTTAGTGTCCTTTGGTTCTCGACCCTTTCACCAATGGGAATAGTTTTCCCCCTATCTTTTCTGTCCAGACTTCTCGTGATTTTGAACACCTGTATCAAATTGCCACTCAACCTTCACTTCTCTGGAGGAAAAAACCTCAGGTTTTCTGATATATCCATGCAACACTAGTCCCTCATCTCTGGAACTATTCTCGTAAATCTTTTCTGCACCTTCTCTGAAGCCTTCACATCCTTCCTAAAGTGTGATACCTGGAATTGGACACAATACTCCTGTTGAGGCTGAACCAGTGTTCTAAAGGTTCACCATAACTTCCATAGTTTTTTACTCTATGCCTCAATTTATAAAGCTCGGGGTCCAGTATGCCTTATTAACTTCTTTCTCAATCTGCCCTGCCACCTTCAAAAATTTGTGCACATATACCCCCAGGTCTCTATGCCCCCTTTAGAATTATATCCTTTATTTTGTATTGTCTCTGCTCATTCTTCCT
The DNA here is from genome assembly GCF_964194155.1 of Cetorhinus maximus. Taxonomy (NCBI): domain Eukaryota; kingdom Metazoa; phylum Chordata; class Chondrichthyes; order Lamniformes; family Cetorhinidae; genus Cetorhinus; species Cetorhinus maximus. The sequence continues at coordinate 15,006,645 of NC_135896.1, forward strand.
ACCAAAATGTATCATTTCACACTTCTCTACATTAAATTTCATCCGCCACATATCCACCCATTCCATCAGCCTGTCTATGTCCCCTTGAAGTCTGTCACCATCGCCCTGGGATCGTACTCCGGTTGAAGCTGAACCAGTGTTCTTTAAAGGTTCACCATAACTTCTTTATTTTTTTTACAAAAAAAAACACAGTTCACAATACTTCCAAGTTTGTGTCATCTGCAAACTTTGAAATTGTGCCCTGCACACCAAAGTCTACATCATTAATATGGATCAAGAAAAGCAGTGGTCATAATACCCACCCCTGAGGAATCCCACTATATACCTTCCTCCAGTGTGAAAAACAACCATTCACCATGAATGGCTGTTTCCTATCACTCAATCAGCTTTGTATTTATGCTGCCTTGGTCTCTTTTATTCCATGGGCTTTAGGTTTGCTGACAAGCCTGCTTTGTGGCACTTTATCAATTGCCTTTTGGCAGTCCACGTCAGAACATCGACAGCCTTACTCTCATCAACTCTCTCTGTTGCCTCATCAAAAAACTCAATCAATTATTTAAACATTTAACAAATGCCCTTAACAAATCCATGCTGGATTTCCTTAATTAATACACACTTGTCCAAGTGACCATTAATTTTGTACCGGATTATCATTGCTAAAAGCTTTCCCACCCACAGAGATTAAACTGACTGGCCTGTAGGTGCTGGATTTATTCTTACACCTCTTTTGAACAAGGGTTTGCAATTTGCAATTCACCAGTTCTCTCACACCACCCTGCATCCAAATACAAGTTGTTGTTGTTAAGGGCTTTGGGATGTCTGGAGGCCCTGAAAGGCGCTGTATAAATGCAAGTCTTTCTCCATTTTTCTTGCAACCTTTCTTCCAAACAAGAGAATTAAGAGATTGAAAGTTCCTCGGTTGTGTGTGAAATAGATACTCTGGGGCACTGCTGATGGGTGTGAGACTAGGGTAATGAGAAGGAAAACTACACTTTAACAAGCAAGATGAGATAATTCTCTTCACTTCAAAGTCCAATGCAAAATTGGGCAGGTTGCGAATCTCCAATTGTGTCAATGAAATGTAAGGGAAAATATTAGGAAAATAATCAGGAAGTTTTAGGAGCTATTTCCTCTCCCTAAAAGGTAATTAGCTTCAAAAGCCAAAACAAGAGGGCATCCTATTGGCTGATTGCTCAACAACTGACCAGGATAAATTCAATGCAAACTAGGAAGGTTTCAGGTTTGATCTTTTGGCTTTTTTTTTTGCGAAGTTGGCTGATCTGGGCTAGGAACATGACTATTGATTTCTGTACTGTTGGGTTAGAAGGGACAAACTGACCCCATAATGGACCTTGCTGCAAATGCTCCTCTGTCCAGGTTGGATGAAAACAAGGTCAGCTTTGCCATGGCACACTGCCATCATCCAAGCTCAAATGGCCCGCGGACACTATCAAAGGTTCACACATGAATAAACTGTCATTTTGGTACTACACCCGAAAATGCATACTGCAGGAGGCAACTCAAAGGTAGAGAGCAGGGAAGGAGAGGGCAAAAGGTTGGTGGAGAATAATAAAAAAAACCTAGACAAGAGACTTGTTCTGTATTCTATTTCTAACCTGCGAGCTCAGCCGCAGTCCCTACTTGAAGAGATTATTTCATAAAGAAATATTTCCAAATAATGAACTAAAATGTGAATGAAGAAATAAAATCTTCTATTTTAATTAACCATAGCACTGATATAATAGTTAACCCCACATTTGGAACCACATTCTGCAGGGCCGGTTGTAAATTGCATCCAGTTGTTCATTTCGATCAACATGAAGATCACATCACGTCATATAATACATACCTATGCACCACGTGCGTTTATTGGAGAAATACTTTAAAATACAAACCATAATATTTAATTGTGTGTTCTTTATAAGGGAATGTAATACATACTTATGCGCTTATTTACTAGATTATTCCAGAAATGAATTAAAATAAGGAAATAACATATTTACATGCTTCTCCAGGCGGACCATCTTTACATTAAAGAATTTAGTTTTATTCAACTCCAAATACTTGTCTGAATACGCGGTCATTGTACTCGGCTTGAACGAAAATATCAGAGTTTTATTACAAACCTCACTTCAATTATTATCGAAATTACTCTGAAACCGTTTGTTAAATGCAAGGGGCATCTCGAATCCTTTGTGACCTGAAAGCAAGCAACAGTTTGCGGCACACCACATTAGCAGCTTAAGACTTGCAACAACCAAACGACATTTCGAACCAGTTGAAATAGTGGTTTGACCGGCGCCTTCCTGTACTAACTAGTTACCGTTATATTGATCCCATAATAAATTGAATTATTGCTGTCTTAAAAATATCAACTGGATGACCATTAGAAACGAGTTCGTTCAATAGAAGGCTCCAAAAGTACTTTTTTTTTTGAAACGGGGTAGCTAATAGCCTCACAAATAATTACAGTTGAAATGATTTTAGTAATTCTAGGGTTGTGTAAGTAAGTGCATTAACTAAATCTTGCTGCCTGACAGCTTGTCCTGTGCAAAGGTAAAGCGCGGAACACTTTAAAAAGATGGCATTGAACAGTAATACAATCTGCTCCCAGAAAAGTGTGCAAACAAAAAACAAACCCAGATTGGTTCTGGCCAGGAATGTTAACTTGTATTTTCTCTATTGCCAATTGATGAAATTTTAAGCATCCGAAGATTGAATTAAACACCATCGAACAAAGATGTCCTCATTTCATTACTGTATAAATGAAACAACTTTCTGAGAATTATTTATTTGCTAGCAACACATACGCACAAACCTAGTAAGATATCTGTACCAAAGAACAACTTTTACTCGCAACCGTAATTTAGAAAAAAAATTGCAAAACTCAACATGAACCCTCTCAAGGGTTCTCAAACCGACTTTTCAAACTGTTCAAAACGAGATATTGCACCAGCTGAATTCATCCCCTCGCCAAAAAAGAAAACGAATGCAGGACGATGTCCATGTAATTATTAAAGAGAACAAGTATTCAAGATACCTTCATAATTGTTAACACAGGAATGGAATCAATAAAGACCACAAAGTTTTTTTTTGTTAAAAATAAGGCGAAAATCTCAGAGTCATCCTACACACAAACCTGCCAGATCTACTGTATCATTCGGATAAAGAGGCGTATACGAGGCAGAGTTTTTTTTAGGAAAAACTATTAACGCGCTGTTTACCAGAATAAGTATTTCAATAATAGCAATAATTAACATTATATATTGATAATGAGGATGGTCACAATACTGTAACCCACACTCACGTTGCTGCTCTCCTGTTGGATACCCACTGTTACTGAGCACCTGCCCGTCCTGCTACACCTGTCCTCATTCATCCTCATACCTTAAAAGGAGAAAAAGAGGCTGGCCCGTTTCTAGCCAATCGACGTCGAGAAAACCCACCGTGATTAACATATATGCAAACGAGGAAGGATTGGGTGCAAACCACTAATGTGAGGAGGGACAGATTTCAAAGAGGCAAAATCGAAACGATCCTGCGGCACTATTACAAATAAACATGTAATTAGGATTGAAATCATAATATTTTAATATAATATAGGGACCTGTTTCCAAGTCCTTGTTACTGTCCGGATGTAAAAATTGCTATTTAGTTTAACCCCACCCCTCTAATTGCGAATATTCGTACAGTCCAGCGGTAGATGGGGCCAAACCATTCTTTCAAAACAAGTGAAACACGACTGTTTTATTAAACATTAAAGCGATATTTTTGTTCAGTGTAATGTGGTTCTCTAGGGTGATGTATGCAGGCTTGAAGCGAATTTATTTCGTATTTCCCTGACAATCTCCAGCACCGCCCCCCCCCCCCCCCACCGGGGTTGTTGGTATGTTCCAGCCGGTTTCCGCTCTCCGCTTCACCCTCCCTCTCGAGTCTCTTTCGTTCCAGTCGCCATGTTCTCCCGTTCCCGGTGCCTGGCTCGGAGTCTGAGCCGTTTCACCGTCAGCCGCAACCCCGGGAGCTGGCAGGTAAGGGAGCCGGGGACAACCCCCGGCCGAGAGTAACTGGAATTCCTGCCCAGGGGAGAGAAGACTAAGACAGGAGCAGGCCCGAGGCCTTGGCCAAGGACATGTTACCCTCAGCAACAGCGGAGAGAGGCCGCATAGCTCAGTCTGTGTGTGTGTGTGTGTACTGCCCCCCTCGCCCCGTGTGTGTGTGTGTGTGTACTGCCCCCCTCGCCCCGTGTGTGTGTGTGTACTGCCCCCCTCGCCCCGTGTGTGTGTGTGTGTGTACTGCCCCCCTCGCCCCGTGTGTGTGTGTGTGTACTGCCCCCCTCGCCCCGTGTGTGTTTGTGTACTGCCCCCCTCGCCCCGTGTGTGTGTGTGTACTGCCCCCCTCGCCCCGTGTGTGTGTGTACTGCCCCCCTCGCCCCGTGTGTGTGTGTGTACTGCCCCCCTCGCCCCGTGTGTGTTTGTGTACTGCCCCCCTCGCCCTGTGTGTGTGTGTGTACTGCCCCCCTCGCCCCGTGTGTGTTTGTGTACTGCCCCCCTCGCCCCGTGTGTGTGTGTGTACTGCCCCCCTCGCCCCGTGTGTGTGTGTGTACTGCCCCCCTCGCCCCGTGTGTGTTTGTGTACTGCCCCCCTCGCCCCGTGTGTGTGTGTGTACTGCCCCCCTCGCCCCGTGTGTGTGTGTGTGTACTGCCCCCCTCGCCCCGTGTGTGTGTGTATGTACTGCCCCCCTCGCCCCGTGTGTGTGTGTATGTACTGCCCCCCTCGCCCCGTGTGTGTGTGTATGTACTGCCCCCCTCGCCCACCCCGTGTGTGTGTACTGCCCCCCTCGCCCCCCCGTGTGTGTGTACTGCCCCCCTCGCCCCCCCGTGTGTGTGTACTGCCCCCCTCGCCCCCCCCGTGTGTGTGTACTGCCCCCCTCGCCCCCCCCGTGTGTGTGTACTGCCCCCCTCGCCCCCTGTGTGTGTGTGTGTACTGCCCCCCTCGCCCCCTGTGTGTGTGTGTGTACTGCCCCCCTCGCCCCCTGTGTGTGTGTGTGTACTGCCCCCCTCGCCCCCTGTGTGTGTGTGTGTACTGCCCCCCTCGCCCCCTGTGTGTGTGTATGTACTGCCCCCCCGCCCCCCCCGTGTGTGTGTACTGCCCCCCTCGCCCCCCCCGTGTGTGTGTACTGCCCCCCTTGCCCCCCCCGTGTGTGTGTACTGCCCCCCTCGCCCCGTGTGGGTGTGTATGTACTGCCCCCCTCGCCCCCCCCGTGTGTGTGTACTGCCCCCCTCGCCCCCCCCGTGTGTGTGTACTGCCCCCCTCGCCCCCCCCGTGTGTGTGTACTGCCCCCCTCGCCCCCCCGTGTGTATGTACTGCCCCCCTCGCCCCTGTGTGTGTATGTACTGCCCCCCTCGCCCCGTGTGTGTGTGTATGTACTGCCCCCCTCGCCCCGTGTGTGTGTGTGTGTGTGTGTGTGTGTGTGTGTGTGTGTGTGTGTGTGTGTGTGTACTGCCCCCCTCGCCCCCTGTGTGTGTGTATGTACTGCCCCCCTCGCCCCCTGTGTGTGTATGTACTGCCCCCCTCGCCCCCTGTGTGTGTATGTACTGCCCCCCTCGCCCCCTGTGTGTGTGTATGTACTGCCCCCCTCGCCCCCTGTGTGTGTGTATGTACTGCCCCCCTCGCCCCCTGTGTGTGTGTATGTACTGCCCCCCTCGCCCCCTGTGTGTGTGTATGTACTGCCCCCCTCGCCCCCTGTGTGTGTGTATGTACTGCCCCCCTCGCCCCCTGTGTGTGTGTATGTACTGCCCCCCTCGCCCCCTGTGTGTGTGTATGTACTGCCCCCCTCGCCCCCTGTGTGTGTGTATGTACTGCCCCCCTCGTCCCCGTGTGTGTGTGTGTATGCACTGCCCCCTCGACCAGTGTGTGTGTGTGTGTGTGTGTATGCACTGCCCCCTCGACCAGTGTGAGTGTGTGTGTGTGTGTGTGTGTGTGTGTGTATGTACTGCCCCCCTCGCCCCGTGTGCGTGTGTGTATGTACTGCCCCCCTCGCACCGTGTGCGTGTGCGTGTGTGTGTGTACTGCCCCCCCTCGCCCCTGTGTGTGTGTGTATGCACTGGCCCCCTCGTCCCCCGTGTGTGTGTGTGTGTGTGTGTATGCACTGGCCCCCTCGTCCCCCATGTGTGTGTGTGTGTGTGTATGCACTGGCCCCCTCGTCCCCCATGTGTGTGTGTGTGTGTGTATGCACTGGCCCCCTCGTCCCCCATGTGTGTGTGTGTGTGTATGCACTGGCCCCCTCGTCCCCCATGTGTGTGTGTGTGTGTGTGTATGCACTGCCCCCCTCGTCCCCCATGTGTGTGTGTGTGTGTGTGTGTGTGTGTATGCACTGCCCCCCTCGTCCCCCGTGTGTGTGTGTGTGTGTGTATGCATGCACTGGCCCCCTCGTCCCCCATGTGTGTGTATGTGTGTATGCACTGCCCCCCTCGTCCCCCGTGTGTGTGTGTGTGTGTGTGTGTGTGTGTGTGTATATATATATGCACTGGCTCCCTCGTCCCCCATGTGTGTGTGTGTGTGTGTGTGTGTGTGTGTGTGTGTATGCACTGCCCCCCTCGTCCCCCGTGTGTGTGTATGCACTGCCCCCCTCGTCCCCCGTGTGTGTGTATGCACTGCCCCCCTCGTCCCCCGTGTGTGTGTATGCACTGGCCCCCTCGTCCCCCGTGTGTGTGTATGCACTGGCCCCCTCGTCCCCCGTGTGTGTGTATGCACTGGCCCCCTCGTCCCCCGTGTGTGTGTATATGCACTGGCCCCCTCGTCCCCCGTGTGTGTGTATATGCACTGGCCCCCTCGTTCCCCGTGTGTGTGTATATGCACTGGCCCCCTCGTCCCCCGTGTGTGTGTATATGCACTGGCCCCCTCGTCCCCCGTGTGTGTGTATATGCACTGGCCCCCTCGTCCCCCGTGTGTGTATGTATGCATGCACTGCCCCCCTCGTCCCCCGCGTGTGTGTGTATGCATGCACTGGCACCCTCGTCCCCCGTGTGTGTGTATGCACTGCCCCCCTCGTCCCCGTGTGTGTGTGTGTGTGTATGCACTGGCCCCCTCGTCCCCCGTGTGTGTGTATGCACTGGCCACTGGCCCCCTCGTCCCCCGTGTGTGTGTATGCACTGGCCCCCTCATCCCCCGTGTGTGTGTATGCACTGCCCCCCTCGTCCCCCGTGTGTGTGTATGCACTGCCCCCCTCGTCCCCGTGTGTGTGTGTGTGTATGCACTGGCCCCCTCGTCCCCCGTGTGTGTGTATGCACTGGCCACTGGCCCCCTCGTCCCCCGTGTGTGTGTATGCACTGGCCCCCTCATCCCCCGTGTGTGTGTATGCACTGCCCCCCTCGTCCCCCGTGTGTGTGTATGCACTGGCCCCCTCGTCCCCCGTGTGTGTGTATGCACTGCCCCCCTCGTCCCCCGTGTGTGTGTATGCACTGCCCCCTTGTCCCCCATGTGTGTGTGTGTGTGTGTGTATGCACTGCCCCCCTCGTCCCCCGTGTGTGTGTGTGTGTATGCATGCACTGCCCCCCTCGTCCCCCGTGTGTGTGTGTGTATGCATGCACTGCCCCCCTCGTCCGCTGCGTGTGTGTGTGTATGCACTGGCCCCCTCGTCCCCCGTGTGTGTGTATGCACTGCCCCCCTCGTCCGCCGTGTGTGTGTATGCACTGCCCCCCTCGTCCCCCATGTGTGTGTGTGTGTGTATGCACTGCCCCCCTCGTCCCCCGTGTGTGTGTGTATGCACTGCCCCCCTCGTCCCCCGTGTGTGTGTGTATGCACTGGCCCCCTCGTCCCCCGTGTGTGTGTATGCACTGGCCCCCTCGTCCCCCGTGTGTGTGTATGCACTGCCCCCCTCGTCCCCCGTGTGTGTGTATGCACTGCCCCCCTCGTCCCCCATGTGTGTGTGTGTGTGTATGCACTGCCCCCCTCGTCCCCCGTGTGTGTGTATGCACTGCCTCCCTCGTCCCCCGTGTGTGCGTATGCACTGCCCCCCATGTCCCCCGTGTGTGCGTATGCACTGTCCCCCTCGTCCCCGTGTGTGTGTGTGTGTGTGTGTGTGTGTGTGTGTGTGTGTATGCACTGCCCCCCTCGTCCCCGTGTGTGTGTATGCACTGCCCCCCTCGTCCCCCGTGTGTGTGTGTGTGTGTGTGTGTATGTGTATGCACTGCCCCCCTCGTCCCCCGTGTGTGTGTATGCACTGCCCCCCTCGTCCCCGTGTGTGTGTGTATGCACTGCCCCCCTCGTCCCCCGTGTGTGTGTGTGTGTATGCACTGCCCCCCTCGTCCCCATGTGTGTGTGTGTGTATGCACTGCCCCCCTCGTCCCCCGTGTGTGTGTATGCACGGCCACCTCGTCCCCCGTGTGTGTGTATGCACTGCCTCCCTCGTCCCCCGTGTGTGTGTGTGTGTGTGTGTGTGTGTGTGTATGCACGCACTGTCCCCCTCGTCCCCCGTGTGTGTGTGTGTGTGTATGCACTGCCCCCCTCGTCCGCCGTGTGTGTGTATGCACTGCCCCCCTCGTCCCCCGTGTGTGTGTGTGTGTGTGTGTATGCACTGGCCCCCTCGTCCCCCATGTGTGTGTGTGTGTGTATGCACTGCCTCCCTCGTCCCCCGTGTGTGTGTGTGTGTGTGTGTGTATATGCACTGGCTCCCTCGTCCCCCATGTGTGTGTGTGTGTGTGTGTGTGTGTGTGTGTGTGTATGCACTGCCCCCCTCGTCCCCCGTGTGTGTGCATGCACTGCCCCCCTCGTCCCCCGTGTGTGTGTATGCAATGGCCCCCTCGTCCCCCGTGTGTGTGTATGCACTGGCCCACTCGTCCCCCGTGTGTGTGTATGCACTGGCCACTGGCCCCCTCGTCCCCCGTGTGTGTGTATATGCACTGGCCCCCTCGTCCCCCGTGTGTGTGTATGCACTGGCCCCCTCGTCCCCCGTGTGTGTGTATGCACTGGCCCCCTCGTCCCCCGTGTGTGTGTGTGTGTGTGTGTGTATGCACTGCCCCCTTGTCCCCCATGTGTGTGTGTGTGTATGCACTGCCCCCCTCGTCCCCCGTGTGTGTGTATGCACTGCCCCCCTCGTCCCCCGTGTGTGTGTATGCACTGCCCCCCTCGTCCCCCGTGTGTGTGTGTGTGTGTATGCACTGCCCCCCTCGTCCCCCGTGTGTGTGTGTGTGTGTGTATGCATGCACTGCCCCCCTCGTCCCCCGCGTGTGTGTGTATGCATGCACTGGCACCCTCGTCCCCCGTGTGTGTGTATGCACTGCCCCCCTCGTCCCCGTGTGTGTGTGTGTGTGTATGCACTGGCCCCCTCGTCCCCCGTGTGTGTGTATGCACTGGCCACTGGCCCCCTCGTCCCCCGTGTGTGCGTATGCACTGGCCCCCTCATCCCCCGTGTGTGTGTATGCACTGCCCCCCTCGTCCCCCGTGTGTGTGTATGCACTGCCCCCCTCGTCCCCGTGTGTGTGTGTGTGTATGCACTGGCCCCCTCGTCCCCCGTGTGTGTGTATGCACTGGCCACTGGCCCCCTTGTCCCCCGTGTGTGTGTATGCACTGGCCCCCTCATCCCCCGTGTGTGTGTATGCACTGGCCCCCTCGTCCCCCGTGTGTGTGTATGCACTGGCCACTGGCCCCCTCGTCCCCCGTGTGTGTGTGTATGCACTGCCCCCCTCGTCCCCCGTGTGTGTGTATGCACTGGCCCCCTCGTCCCCCGTGTGTGTGTATGCACTGGCCACTGGCCCCCTCGTCCCCCGTGTGTGTGTATGCACTGGCCCCCTCATCCCCCGTGTGTGTGTATGCACTGCCCCCCTCGTCCCCCGTGTGTGTGTATGCACTGGCCCCCTCGTCCCCCGTGTGTGTGTATGCACTGCCCCCCTCGTCCCCCGTGTGTGTGTATGCACTGCCCCCTTGTCCCCCATGTGTGTATGTGTGTGTGTGTGTGTGTATGCACTGCCCCCCTCGTCCCCCGTGTGTGTGTGTGTGTATGGATGCACTGCCCCCCTCGTCCCCCGTGTGTGTGTGTGTATGCATGCACTGCCCCCCTCGTCCGCCGCGTGTGTGTGTGTATGCACTGGCCCCCTCGTCCCCCGTGTGTGTGTATGCACTGCCCCCCTCGTCCGCCGTGTGTGTGTATGCACTGCCCCCCTCGTCCCCCATGTGTGTGTGTGTGTGTATGCACTGCCCCCCTCGTCCCCCGTGTGTGTGTGTATGCACTGCCCCCCTCGTCCCCCGTGTGTGTGTGTATGCACTGGCCCCCTCGTCCCCCGTGTGTGTGTATGCACTGGCCCCCTCGTCCCCCGTGTGTGTGTATGCACTGGCCCCCTCGTCCCCCGTGTGTGTGTATGCACTGGCCCCCTCGTCCCCCGTGTGTGTGTATGCACTGGCCCCCTCGTCCCCCGTGTGTGTGTATGCACTGGCCCCCTCGTCCCCCGTGTGTGTGTATGCACTGCCCCCCTCGTCCGCCGTGTGTGTGTATGCACTGCCCCCCTCGTCCCCCGTGTGTGTGTATGCACTGCCCCCCTCGTCCCCCATGTGTGTGTGTGTGTGTGTGTGTGTGTATGCACTGCCCCCCTCGTCCCCCGTGTGTGTGTATGCACTGCCCCCCATGTCCCCCGTGTGTGCGTATGCACTGTCCCCCTCGTCCCCGTGTGTGTGTGTGTGTGTGTGTGTGTGTGTGTGTGTGTGTGTGTGTGTGTGTGTGTGTGTGTGTGTATGCACTGCCCCCCTCGTCCCCGTGTGTGTGTATGCACTGCCCCCCTCGGCTCCCGTGTGTGTGTGTGTGTATGTGTATGCACTGCCCCCCTCGTCCCCCGTGTGTGTGTATGCACTGCCCCCCTCGTCCCCCGTGTGTGTGTGTGTGTATGCACTGCCCCCCTCGTCCCCATGTGTGTGTGTGTGTGTGTGTATGCACTGCCCCCCTCGTCCCCCGTGTGTGTGTATGCACTGCCCCCCTCGTCCCCCGTGTGTGTGTATGCACTGCCTCCCTCGTCCCCCGTGTGTGTGTGTGTGTGTGTGTGTGTGTGTATGCATGCACTGTCCCCCTCGTCCCCCGTGTGTGTGTGTGTGTGTGTATGCACTGCCCCCCTCGTCCGCCGTGTGTGTGTATGCACTGCCCCCCTCGTCCGCCGTGTGTGTGTATGCACTGCCCCCCTTGTCCGCCGTGTGTGTGTGTGTGTGTATGCACTGCCCCCCTCGTCCCCCGTGTGTGTGTGTGTGTGTGTGTGTGTATGCACTGGCCCCCTCGTCCCCCATGTGTGTGTGTGTGTGTATGCACTGCCCCCCTCGTCCCCCGTGTGTGTGTGTGTGTGTGTGTGTGTGTGTGTGTGTATATGCACTGGCTCCCTCGTCCCTCATGTGTGTGTGTGTGTGTGTGTGTGTATGCACTGCCCCCCTCGTCCCCCGTGTGTGTGCATGCACTGCCCCCCTCGTCCCCCGTGTGTGTGTATGCAATGGCCCCCTCGTCCCCCGTGTGTGTGTATGCACTGGCCCACTCGTCCCCCGTGTGTGTGTATGCACTGGCCACTGGCCCCCTCGTCCCCCGTGTGTGTGTGTATGCACTGGCCCCCTCGTCCCCCGTGTGTGTGTGTATGCACTGGCCCCCTCGTCCCCCGTGTGTGTGTATGCACTGGCCCCCTCGTCCCCCGTGTGTGTGTATGCACTGCCCCCCTCGTCCCCCGTGTGTGTGTATGCACTGCCCCCTTGTCCCCCATGTGTCTGTGTGTGTGTATGCACTACCCCCCTCGTCCCCCGTGTGTGTGTATGCACTGCCCACCTCGTCCCCCGTGTGTGTGTGTGTGTGTGTGTGTGTGTATATGCATGCACTGCCCCCCTCGTCCCCCGCGTGTGTGTGTGTATGCACTGCCCCCCTCGTCTGCCGTGTGTGTGTATGCACTGCCCCCCTCGTCCCCCGTGTGTGTGTATGCACTGGCCCCCTCGTCCCCCGTGTGTGTGGATGCACTGGCCACTGGCCCCCTCGTCCCCCGTGTGTGTGTATGCACTGGCCCCCTCATCCCCCGTGTGTGTGTATGCACTGCCCCCCTCGTCCCCCGTGTGTGTGTATGCACTGCCCCCCTCGTCCCCCGTGTGTGTGTATGCACTGCCCCCTTGTCCCCCATGTGTGTGTGTGTGTGTGTGTGTATGCACTGCCCCCCTCGTCCCCCGTGTGTGTGTGTGTATGCATGCACTGCCCCCCTCGTCCCCCGCGTGTGTGTGTGTATGCACTGGCCGCCTCGTCCCCCGTGTGTGTGTATGCACTGCCCCCCTCGTCCGCCGTGTGTGTGTATGCACTGCCCCCCTCGTCCCCCATGTGTGTGTGTGTATGCACTGCCCCCCTCGTCCCCCGTGTGTGTGTGTGTATGCACTGCCCCCCTCGTCCCCCGTGTGTGTGTATGCACTGGCCCCCTCGTCCCCCGTGTGTGTGTATGCACTGCCCCCCTCGTCTGCCGTGTGTGTGTATGCACTGCCCCCCTCGTCTGCCGTGTGTGTGTATGCACTGCCCCCCTCGTCCCCCATGTGTGTGTTTGTGTGTGTGTATGCACTGCCCCCCTCGTCCCCCATGTGTGTGTTTGTGTGTGTGTATGCACTGCCTCCCTCGTCCCCCGTGTGTGTGTATGCACTGCCCCCCATGACCTCCGTGTGTGCGTATGCACTGCCCCCCTCGTCCCCGTGTGTGCGTATGCACTGCCCCCCTCGTCCCCGTGTGTGTGTGTATGCACTGCCCCCCTCGTCCCCCGTGTGTGTGTGTGTGTGTGTGTGTGTGTGTATGCACTGGCCCCCTCGTCCCCCATGTGTGTGTGTGTGTGTGTATGCACTGCCCCCCTCGTCCCCCGTGTGTGTGTGTGTGTGTGTGTGTGTGTATGCACTGCCCCCCTCGTCCCCCGTGTGTGTGCATGCACTGCCCCCCTCGTCCCCCGTGTGTGTGTATGCAATGGCCCCCTCGTCCCCCGTGTGTGTGTATGCACTGGCCCACTCGTCCCCCGTGTGTGTGTATGCACTGGCCACTGGCCCCCTCGTCCCCCGTGTGTGTGTGTATGCACTGGCCCCCTCGTCCCCCGTGTGTGTGTGTATGCACTGGCCCCCTCGTCCCCCGTGTGTGTGTATGCACTGGCCCCCTCGTCCCCCGTGTGTGTGTATGCACTGGCCCCCCTCGTCCCCCGTGTGTGTGTATGCACTGCCCCCTTGTCCCCCATGTGTCTGTGTGTGTGTATGCACTACCCCCCTCGTCCCCCGTGTGTGTGTATGCACTGCCCCCCTCGTCCCCCGTGTGTGTGTGTGTGTGTGTGTGTGTGTGTGTGTGTGTGTGTGTATATGCATGCACTGCCCCCCTCGTCCCCCGCGTGTGTGTGTGTATGCACTGCCCCCCTCGTCTGCCGTGTGTGTGTATGCACTGCCCCCCTCGTCCCCCGTGTGTGTGTATGCACTGGCCCCCTCGTCCCCCGTGTGTGTGGATGCACTGGCCACTGGCCCCCTCGTCCCCCGTGTGTGTGTATGCACTGGCCCCCTCATCCCCCGTGTGTGTGTATGCACTGCCCCCCTCGTCCCCCGTGTGTGTGTATGCACTGCCCCCCTCGTCCCCCGTGTGTGTGTATGCACTGCCCCCTTGTCCCCCATGTGTGTGTGTGTGTGTGTGTATGCACTGCCCCCCTCGTCCCCCGTGTGTGTGTGTGTATGCACTGGCCGCCTCGTCCCCCGTGTGTGTGTATGCACTGCCCCCCTCGTCCCCCGCGTGTGTGTGTGTATGCACTGGCCGCCTCGTCCCCCGTGTGTGTGTATGCACTGCCCCCCTCGTCCGCCGTGTGTGTGTATGCACTGCCCCCCTCGTCCCCCATGTGTGTGTGTGTATGCACTGCCCCCCTCGTCCCCCGTGTGTGTGTGTGTATGCACTGGCCCCCTCGTCCCCCGTGTGTGTGTATGCACTGGCCCCCTCGTCCCCCGTGTGTGTGTATGCACTGCCCCCCTCGTCTGCCGTGTGTGTGTATGCACTGCCCCCCTCGTCTGCCGTGTGTGTGTATGCACTGCCCCCCTCGTCCCCCATGTGTGTGTTTGTGTGTGTGTATGCACTGCCCCCCTCGTCCCCCATGTGTGTGTTTGTGTGTGTGTATGCACTGCCTCCCTCGTCCCCCGTGTGTGTGTATGCACTGCCCCCCATGACCTCCGTGTGTGCGTATGCACTGCCCCCCTCGTCCCCGTGTGTGCGTATGCACTGCCCCCCTCGTCCCCGTGTGTGTGTGTATGCACTGCCCCCCTCGTCCCCCGTGTGTGTGTGTGTGTGTGTGTGTGTGTGTGTGTGTGTGTGTGTATGCACTGCCCCCCTCGTCCCCGTGTGTGTGTGTATGCACTGCCCCCCTCGTCCCCCGTGTGTGTGTGTGTGTATGCACTGCCCCCCTCGTCCCCGTGTGTGTGTGTATGTGTATGCACTGCCCCCCTCGTCCCCATGTGTGTGTGTGTATGCACTGCCCCCCTCGTCCCCCGTGTGTGTGTATGCACTGCCCCCGTCGTCCCCCGTGTGTGTGTATGCACTGCCTCCCTCGTCCCCCTTGTGTGTGTGTGTGTGTGTGTGTGTATGCATGCACTGTCCCCCTCGTCCCCCGTGTGTGTGTGTGTGTGTATGCACTGCCCCCCTCGTCCGCCGTGTGTGTGTATGCGCTGCCCCCCTCGTCCGCCGTGTGTGTGTATGCACTGCCCCCCACATCCCCATGTGTGTGTGTGTGTGTGTGTGTGTGTGTGTATGCACTGCCCCCCTCGTCCCCATGTGTGTGTGTGTATGCACTGCCCCCCTCGTCCCCATGTGTGTGTGTGTATGCACTGCCCCCCTCGTCCCCCGTGTGTGCGTATGCACTGGCCCCCTCGTCCCCCGTGTGTGTGTATGCACTGGCCACTGGCCCCCTCGTCCCCCGTGTGTGTGTATGCACTGGCCCCCTCATCCCCCGTGTGTGTGTATGCACTGCCCCCCTCGTCCCCCGTGTGTGTGTATGCACTGCCCCCCTCGTCCCCCGTGTGTGTGTATGCACTGCCCCCTTGTCCCCCATGTGTGTGTGTGCGTGTGTGTATGCACTGCCCCCCTCGTCCCCCGTGTGTGTGTGTGTATGCATGCGCTGCCGCCCTCGTCCCCCGCGTGTGTGTGTGTATGCACTGGCCGCCTCGTCCCCCGTGTGTGTGTATGCACTGCCCCCCTCGTCCGCCGTGTGTGTGTATGCACTGCCCCCCTCGTCCCCCATGTGTGTGTGTGTATGCACTGCCCCCCTCGTCCCCCGTGTGTGTGTGTATGCACTGCCCCCCTCGTCCCCCGTGTGTGTGTGTATGCACTGGCCCCCTCGTCCCCCGTGTGTGTGTATGCACTGCCCCCCTTGTCTGCCGTGTGTGTGTATGCGCTGCCCCCCTCGTCCGCCGTGTGTGTGTATGCACTGCCCCCCACGTCACCATGTGTGTGTGTGTGTGTGTGTGTGTGTGTGTATGCACTGCCCCCCTCGTCCCCATGTGTGTGTGTGTATGCACTGCCCCCCTCGTCCCCATGTGTGTGTGTGTATGCACTGCCCCCCTCGTCCCCCGTGTGTGTGTATGCACTGGCCCCCTCGTCCCCCGTGTGTGTGTATGCACTGGCCACTGGCCCCCTCGTCCCCCGTGTGTGTGTATGCACTGGCCCCCTCATCCCCCGTGTGTGTGTATGCACTGCCCCCCTCGTCCCCCGTATGTGTGTATGCACTGCCCCCCTCGTCCCCCGTGTGTGTGTATGCACTGCCCCCTTGTCCCCCATGTGTGTGTGTGTGTGTGTGTGTATGCACTGCCCCCCTCGTCCCCCGTGTGTGTGTGTGTATGCATGCGCTGCCGCCCTCGTCCCCCGCGTGTGTGTGTGTATGCACTGGCCGCCTCGTCCCCCGTGTGTGTGTATGCACTGCCCCCCTCGTCCGCCGTGTGTGTGTATGCACTGCCCACCTCGTCCCCCATGTGTGTGTGTGTATGCACTGCCCCCCTCGTCCCCCGTGTGTGTGTGTATGCACTGCCCCCCTCGTCCCCCGTGTGTGTGTGTATGCACTGGCCCCCTCGTCCCCCGTGTGTGTGTATGCACTGCCCCCCTTGTCTGCCGTGTGTGTGTATGCGCTGCCCCCCTCGTCCGCCGTGTGTGTGTATGCACTGCCCCCCACGTCCCCATGTGTGTGTGTGTGTGTGTGTGTGTATGCACTGCCCCCCTCGTCCCCATGTGTGTGTGTGTATGCACTGCCCCCCTCGTCCCCATGTGTGTGTGTGTATGCACTGCCCCCCTCGTCCCCCGTGTGTGTGTATGCACTGGCCCCCTCGTCCCCCGTGTGTGTGTATGCACTGGCCCCCTCATCCCCCGTGTGTGTGTATGCACTGCCCCCCTCGTCCCCCGTGTGTGTGTATGCACTGCCCCCCTCGTCCCCCGTGTGTGTGTATGCACTGCCCCCTTGTCCCCCATGTGTGTGTGTGTGTGTGTGTATGCACTGCCCCCCTCGTCCCCCGTGTGTGTGCGTGTATGCATGCGCTGCCGCCCTCGTCCCCCGCGTGTGTGTGTGTATGCACTGGCCGCCTCGTCTCCCGTGTGTGTGTATGCACTGCCCCCCTCGTCCGCCGTGTGTGTGTATGCACTGCCCCCCTCGTCCCCCGTGTGTGTGTGTATGCACTGCCCCCCTCGTCCCCCGTGTGTGTGTGTATGCACTGGCCCCCTCGTCCCCCGTGTGTGTGTATGCACTGCCCCCCTTGTCTGCCGTGTGTGTGTATGCACTGCCCCCCTCGTCCCCCGTGTGTGTGTATGCACTGCCTCCCTCGTCCCCCGTGTGTGTGTATGCACTGCCCCCCATGACCTCCGTGTGTGCGTATGCACTGCCCCCCTCGTCCCCGTGTGTGTGTATGCACTACCCCCCTCGTCCCCGTGTGTGTGTGTATGCACTGCCCCCCTCGTCCCCCGTGTGTGTGTGTGTGTGTGTGTGTGTGTGTGTGTGTGTGTGTGTGTGTATGCACTGCCCCCCTCGTCCCCGTGTGTGTGTGTATGCACTGCCCCCCTCGTCCCCCGTGTGTGTGTGTGTGTATGCACTGCCCCCCTCGTCCCCGTGTGTGTGTGTATGCACTGCCCCCTCGTCCCCCGTGTGTGTGTGTGTGTATGCACTGCCCCCCTCGTCCCTGTGTGCGTGTGTGTGTGTGTGTGTGTGTGTGTATGCACTGCCCCCCTCGTCCCCATGTGTGTGTGTGTATGCACTGCCCCCCTCGTCCCCCGTGTGTGTGTATGCACTGCCCCCGTCGTCCCCCGTGTGTGTGTATGCACTGCCTCCCTCGTCCCCCTTGTGTGTGTGTGTGTGTATGCATGCACTGTCCCCCTCGTCCCCCGTGTGTGTGTGTGTGTGTGTGTGTGTGTGTGTGTGTGTGTATGCACTGCCCCCCTCGTACCCCCGTGTGTGTGTGTGTGTATATGCACTGCCCCCCTCGTCCCCGTGTGTGTGTATGCACTGCCCCCCTCGTCCCCATGTGTGTGTGTGTGTATGCACTGCCCCCCTCGTCCCCATGTGTGTGTGTGTATGTACTGCCCCCCTTGTCCCCCCCGTGTGTGTATGCACTACCCCCCTCGTCCCCGTGTGTGTGTGTGTATGCACTGCCCCCCTCGTCCCCCGTGTGTGTGTGTGTATGCACTGCCCCCCTCGTCCCCCGTGTGTGTGTATGCGCTGCCCCCCCTCGTCCCCGTGTGTGTGTGTGTATGCACTGGCCCCATCACCCCCTGTGTGTGTGTGTGTGTGTATGCACTGCCCCCCTCGTCCCCCGTGTGTGTGTATGCACTGCCCCCCTCGTCCCCATGTGTGTGTGTGTGTGTGTATGCACTGACCCCATCGCCCCCTGTGTGTGTGTGTATGCGCTGCCCCCCTCGCCCCCTGTGTGTGTGTGTGCGCGCGCGCACATATTCTACCCCACATCTGCCTCTTGCCACCTCTCACCCACCAGTGACAAGTAACAGGAATGCTCGACCTGTAGTTACATATCAAACAAAAACTGTCTAGTTGCCCAGCAATTGGAGTCACACTCCCCCTATTTATAAATTGTTGCCATGCCGGATTCCACCCACTTTTCATGAAGGTTATGTTCATAATCTCACTTATCCGTCCCCCATACTTAAATAAAGATGTTGGTATTTGTGATTGTGAACCATGTTCTTGTAGCTCGGGGTAAAAACTTGAAGCAGACAGATACCGACGGGGAGGAGGTCAGTGGGATTTATTTGTGCATTGCTCTAGAAGATAACAAACTAATAGACGAGTCAGTTCCCAATGTCTGTCTTGGCAGTCCAGAAACATATTTTGAAAAGGAATTTAAAAAGTTGATGTGTGATTGTAATATATGGGGACAATAGACATAAGCTCAGAAATCTCGTCCCAAAATACAGGTTGTAAAATATACTGGTTCAAATTATTGAAAAGTAAGAGTTGGCTAGAAAGTTTTAATTGTAGAGCAGCTATTGAGGTGAATCTATTTTTATTTATTTTTTTGATGAGTGACTTTTGTTTTCTGTGCTGCAAGCTGTATTTGTTGAGAATGGTGTGCCCTGCTCTGCGAACGTAACATAAGAAATAGAAGCAGGAGTAGGCCATTTGGCCCCTCAAGCCTGCCCCACCGTTCAATAAGATCATGGCTGATCTGCCCCAGGCCTCAACTCCTGCTTTGTGCCAGCTCCTCATAGCCCTCAACACCCCGATGTTTAATGAATCTAGGATAAAAGCAAAAAACTGCGGATGCTGGAAATCCAAAATAAAAATACCTGGAAAAACTCAGCAGGTCTGACAGCACCTGCGGAGAGGAACACAGTTAACGTTTCGAATCTGTATGACTCTTCAACAGAACTAAGGAAAAATAGAAAAGATGTG
Source organism: Cetorhinus maximus (assembly GCF_964194155.1). NCBI lineage: Eukaryota > Metazoa > Chordata > Chondrichthyes > Lamniformes > Cetorhinidae > Cetorhinus > Cetorhinus maximus. Next base: position 15,025,519 of record NC_135896.1, read on the forward strand.
AAATATAAGCTGGTTTAAGGGGGTGGGGGGGGGGGGCGGTGGGACAGGTAGAGCTGGATGGAGGGCCAGTGATAGGTGGAGATAGCCAAAAGATGTCATAGACAAAAGGACAAAGAGGTGTTGAAGGTGGTGATATTATCTAAGGAATGTGCTAATAGGTGACATTAAGGGTAGAAAGCAGGACGAGCAAGTTAGGGATCGAAATAGGCTAAAAGGTAGAGATAAAACAATGGATGGAAATACATTTAAAAATAATGGAAATAGGTGGGAAAAGAAAAATCTATATAAATTATTGGAAAAAAGGGGGATCGGAAAGGAGGTGGGGATGGAGGAGAAAGTTCATGATCTAAAATTGTTGAACTCAATATTCAGTCCGAAAGGCTGTAAAGTGCCGAGTCGGAAGATGAGGTGCTGTTCCTCCAGTTTGCGTTGAGCTTCACTGGAACAATGCAGCAAGCCAAGGACGGACATGTGGGCATGAGAGCAGGGTGGTGTGTTGAAATGGCAAGCGACAGGGAGGTGGAACACCAGATGCGGCCTCACCAACACCCTGCACAGTTGCAGTAAGACTTCCCTATTTTTAAACTCCAATCCCTTAGCAATACAGGCCAAAATTCCATTTGCCTTCTCAATTACTTGCTGCATCTGCATGATAATTTTTTGTGTTTCATGCACAAGAACACCCAGATCACTCTGTGCTGCACTTTTTTTGGAGTCTCTCCATTTGAATAATAGTCTGCCTTTTGATTCTTCCTACCAAAGTGCATGACCTCACGCTTTCCTAATTAAACTCCATCTGCCAAGTTTTTGCCCACTCACTCAACCTATCTATATCCCTTTGGAGATTCCTTATGTCCTCATCACAACGTGCCTTCCCACCTACTTTTGTATCATCAGCAATTTGGATACGTTACACTCTGCCCCCTCCTCCAAATCATTAATATAGATAGTAAATAATTGAGGCCCTGCGACTGATCCTTGTGGCACTCCACTAGTTCCATCTTTCAACTTGAAAAAGACTCATTATTCCCGACTCTGTCTTCTGCGTGTTAGCCAATCCTCAGTCCATGCTAATACATTATCTCCAATGCCGTGGGCTCCTAGCTTGTACGATAACCTTTCATGTGGCATCTTATCGAATGCCTTCTGGAAATTCAAATACACTACGTCTACCGGTTCCCCTTTATCAACTCTGCTTGTTATATACTCAAAGAACTCTAGCAAATTTGTCAAACATGATTTCCCTTTCACAAAACTGCGTTGACCCTGTTTGATTGCATTAAACTTTTCTAAATGCCCTGCTATTTCTTCCTTAATAATGGACTCTAACATTTTCCCAATCACAGATATTAGGCTGACTGGCCTATAGTTTCCTGCTTTTTGTCTCCCTCCCTTCTTGAACAGGGGTGTCACATTAGCGGTTTTCCAATCCGCTGGGGCCCTCCCAGAATCCAGTGAGCTCTGGAATATTTCAACCAATGCCTCCACTATCTCTGCAGCCACTTCCTTTAAAACTCTTGGATGCATTCCATCGGGTCCTGGTGACTTGTCCCATTAATTTGTCAAATACTTTGTCCCTCATGATAGGGACTGTTACAAGGTCTTTCCTCCCATTAGCTTCTTGCTTATCTGATCTCTTGGGGATGTTTATAGTGTCCTCCTCCATGAAGACCGATGCAAAATATTGGTCTAAATTATCTGCAGTTTCCCTGTTCCCCATTATCAATTGTCCAGTCGCATCCTTCAAGGGTCCCACGCTCACTTTAGCCACTCTTTATTTTTATATACCTGTTGAAGCTCTTACTATTTGTTTTTATATTTCTTGCCAATTTACTTTCATAATCAATTTTCTCCCCCTTTATTAGCTTTTTAGTCATCAGCTGCTGATTCCTAAAAAGAATTCCCAATCCTCTGGCCTACCACTAATTTTTGCCTTCTCATCGAGTCCTCCTTTTTGACCGGGATAAATTTTTGCTGAACTTTATGAAATATCTGCTTAAATGTCTGCCACTGCTCATTCAATGACCTTCCTCTTAGTCTATTTTCCCAGCTGGCTTTAGACAACTCTTTCTTCATATCTCTGTAATTGCCCTTATTTAAGTTGAGGACACTGGTTTGAGACCTGAGTTGCTCGTCCCCAAAATTTGAAATTCTACTATGTTGTAACTGCTACCCCCCAGAGGATCCTTAACTATGAGATATCTCATTAATCCCACCTCATTACGCATTACTAGATCTAAAATAGCCTGTTTCCGGGTAGGTTCTGCAATGTACTACTCTAAGAAACAATCCCTGATGCACTGTACAAATTTGTCTTCCAAGTTACCGCTACCAATCTGATTTGTCCACTCAATATGCAGGTTAAAATCACCCACCCTGAGGCTATTACATGTGTTGCTCTGAAATTTTCTTTGGGATATGTCTCAGAATTCGCTCGGGGACTGACTTTCTTTGCCTATTGGTGTGATTTTGTGATAGTCTACCCTCTGGTAAATTGTATGGTAGCACAGCTGAGATATGGACTCTGGAGGATTGTCATAAGAACTATTGGCTATAATATATTAAGTGATAATATGTAGGTGATAGCTTAAGCACCGGAAGGGGAGTTGGTTATATACTCTTTCTTTCTTGAATTGATTTGGTACAGAGTAAACCATTGCTTTTCTGTCACTAATTGATACAAAAAGTGTAAAGACATTGATTGCTAATATTAAAGTTTAGTAATTTACCTATACAATTTATGGGTCACTATCTCCAACAGCTGACAATGTGGGGAGGGCTGCTTTTGTTAATTCTTCCAGGCACTTAATTTTGATTCTGGTGCATCCAAAGGTTGTTGCAGACATTAGTGGTACTGGATAATATAAATTATTTTTAAACTGCTTGGGTTTTATTTTCTGTGGTTTAGATAGTGATCGTGTCTCATGCCATTTTCCTTCAGTGAGTTCCATTGTGTATGATGACCTAATGAAGAATACCTTTATGCTGCTTTTTTTTGTTTGTTCACAATGTGTATGGTTGATTGTAAACAGTGAATGAAAATCAGCTTTCCGAGCTTGTGAGATTTGTGTTCAGTAATTTAATATAATATGTTCTAGTTGGTTGAAGTTTATTTAGTCATGCAGGCTTTATAGAAAGCAACGGAAATTGAGGTGCAAGGGTCTTATGTGATGCACTACAGGGAAACTTGGTTTAAAAGTTTATATTGCTTCCTTTAGTGCGGTAGGGTGGGGATGAAGTGGCTTCTGATGGAATCATGACATCAGTGACAGCAGGAGAGGAGCAAATACAAGTTCAGATTAGTTCAGATTTGTGCCATTTGTTTGGAAGTAGTTTGTAAGCCAGACTTTTGAAGGAACACATCTTCAGCTAAAGCAAGCAAGAAATCAGAGATGATCACTGCCGGTTAAGCTCCAAAGAAAGCAAATCAGAGGACTTGCATTTATTTCACTTATTTCACAACTGTAGGATGCCCTAAGTGCTTCACAGCTAATGAAGCATTTATTGAAGCGTAGTCACTATTGAAATTGTGCACAGCAATGTCCAACAGGTAGCAATGAGCAAAATGACCAGATTTTTTATTTTGGTAATGTTGGAGGGATACATGTTTGCTAGGACACCGGAAGAACTCTCCATTGCTTCAAAAATATCATCATCTGTGTTGGTTTAATGCCTCATCTGAAAGGGACTGACTAAAGGGAACTTGTCTCTATATCTAGAGATACTATTACTATGTTGTAGTTATGGTCAGTCTTATCTTTTATCAACAGAATTGTAGACCCACATAAATGATTCTTATGTGGGAATAAGGGAGTTCATTTTAGAAGTATGAAGGAACAATGCTTATATATTCCTTGTCAGAATGTGAACTGTAGAAGTGTGAAATATAAAAAGCTGTAACTGCGGTGCTTGACTTGAGTTCCTGATGCTGAAATAGGAAATAAAAAGCTACAAAAGTAATCTCTATCAGCTTGATCAAATATTCACGTCGCCAAAAAGATTTCCACTGATCCTTTGCAATCCTCACCAGGAAGAAGAAAAGAACTTGTATTTAGTGCTTTTATGACCACCATATGATTTGCAGCATTTTACAACTATTGTATTTTTGAAGTGTTCTTTTGATCAGGTAATCTGCTTAGTGATGTTAGTTAAGGGATAAATATCGGCCAGCACAACCGGGGAGAGCTCCTCTTTGAAATAGTGATGAGATTTTCTGAATCGCCTGAGAAGGCAGACGGGGCCTCAGTTTATAATATCTCACCCGAAAGAGAACACTTGCAACAATGCAGCATTCCTTCATTACTCCACTGATGTATGAGCTCAATTCTTCAATCAAGCTTCGGGACTGCTACTTGAACCCATAACCTTCAACTGAGATGCAACAGTGCTACCACTGAGCCACAACTGACAGAGCATAGTCCATGTGATCTGAATCAGAGTAAGCAGCTGCTCATGAAGAGTAATTTTTGTTTTTTTTTGTTCCTTGACTGAAATTCTGCTAAAGCTGTTTTGAGGATGCCACAGTAGCTCTGTGAGTTAATTCAATGAGTAGTTGAGCTATGCAGTCAAGGAACGTGCTGGGTTCAATCTCAGCCTCTGCTGAGTAATATATCTTCATAGAGGGAAGTCTTCGCAATACAGTTGTCTGGCACCATTGCTCCATCGCTGAGTAGCAAATAATTCAGTCAGGATTCTATGTTTAGGAACCTTAAATGTGAACAAGAGCAAATCCAGCTGGCTGTGACCCTCCCTTGATTGAATAGTTACATATGCTTGTTGTTAGAAGTTACAAATGGCCACTAGGGTGTGATGCTGAAACTTTCCTGGTGTTTGTGGAATGTGGAAAAACGACTTTCATTTCTATGGTACCTTTATAGAGTCTGCAGATCGCACATTGGACTTGACTATCTCAAACCATCAAACCGGAGTGGAAGCATGTCATCTTCAATCCCGAGGGTCAGAATAAGAGCGAAGACCTTTAACATAAAAGTCAGAACTCGCTTCCCAAATAAGTATAAGGAAAATGGATACAAATCAGGAACGGAGTGGGTAGGGTGGTACTGGAAGCTGCTTCAGGGATGGGTCTTAAAGATGGCAAAGGAACTCCACTAAAGAGTGATGAGGCTACTGAAAGCTCTTATTGGTAGTGAGGGGAGGGAACATGAAGGCAGGATGCATTCATATAGAGCTGCAAAATATCACAGAGAAACTCTACAGAATTGATAAATGAGCTCCCTATTCTCTATAATTAGTGGGTCAGGAAGGGTGAGTATGATGGGTGGGGAACTTAGTGTTGGCGGGATAAGTGTAAGAGTGTTGGAGTTTATGAAGGGTGAATGATGGGAGGGCAGTAAGGAGAAAGCTAACAGTAATAGAGTCTAGAACACACAAGAAATTGGAGTTGAAGTAGATTATTTGGCCACTGAGCCTGCTCCACCATTCAGTATGATCATAGCTGACTTTCAGCTTCGAATCCACTTTCCCGCCTGTTCCCCATATCCCTTGGTATCCACAGGGTGTGTGTGGCGGTCATGACCTGGCACCTGTCTGACATCTCCATTGATTGCTGCAGGTGACCATTCGAGGCTCACTGTGCCTTTGAGTCTTGGGGTATGTCTTTGTCTTTCTCATGCTGTGGTTGTTTTGTTTGGACAAGTCAGGTGCTGCACCAAAGCACAGTCCTCACTGGAGACTAAGCAGGCAGTGTTGTGAAGTTGGTGCATGATGAGCTTAAGGTCAAAAAGGTTGTGAAAATGGCAAATGGCTTTTTTTCAGTCTGACTCGGCAAGGGGAATGAAATGAATGGGAAATGAGCGTGGCTTATGTTGGTAGCTATGGGCAATGATGGTCTTCCTAATGAGTATAAAGTGAATACTTCAGAGGTGGCCAGGTATTTCCTGGAGGCATTTTGTATCAAGTCTGCATGTGAAGCTTGCTTGTGTGAGCAGAATGCAGTGAGCATGCATTGGAATGTGTTGATTTGTACCACTCCTACTTCAGCCTGGTAAATATGCTAGTGCCAGTCAAGTTAAACAGAGTATAATTTTTGACAATTTTCTTCCTCATTCAGAAGTTACTTGGGGTCAAGTTTAGGGTCAGACTTTATTGACAGGGAATCCGCTGTGATGCTGTACTAATCTAATTTCAGGGAATCAAGAAAAAGGAGTACTGCATCTTTAACCCTCTCATTCAGAATGCTGGATAAAGATCCCCATATATTACTCTAAGGAAGTGGGTATCAGCACATCTATATTACCTGTTTGGGTTAGCTGAAATGACATCCTCCTTTCAAGGTTATGGTAAGCAGTGCTTGTAGCAATGGTTAGTTGAAATGTTTGACTGTGAAATACATGAAAAGTACTGTAAAGGTAATAGGTGTATTTATATTGTCAGCACATAATTTAAGCTCTCCTATTTGTTGGTTGATATTTCTTATTGGTCTACTAGACATCTGAAGGAATTACCGCCATTTGTGGGGCAAAGGGGGTGAGATAGGATGCGCAGAGGCCAGAATTGGCTAAACGTAGAGATTAGGGAGTGTTGTAGGGCTGGAGATGGGGTGGGCCAGGCCCTGAAGAGATTTCAACATTGAGGAACGTTTTAAATTTGAAGCATTGGAAGAGGTTGTTAGGTTCTTTGACCAGACCCCCAAGCTTTTGGTACAATCCGGATAGGATCGTAGACAAAGCTTAGTTCCAAGGTATTTGTAAAGAAATTGAAGCCACAAGATTCCACCATTTTTGAACAAACAAAATAAACTTATCAAGGTCAATATCTTTCTTATAGTCTAACATTCAGAATTAGCATGAGGTACATGTGAATTAACAGGCAAACTGTGGTCAAACACACCTCATTGCAACAATAAATGGCAGTTGCGACCAAGACAGATCTCACGGATTTCTCAGCATCTCACCCAGATATCAGTATCCATGATGAGTTACACAATCTTGTTAAAACTCTGTCTCCCTCACAAGGGATTCCAAACTTTTTACTTTTGAGGATTAAGCTCCTGAATTCCCTTGAAGTCACTCTGACTCGGGCTGTCTCCATGACTGCTCGCTTTCCAGGGTTTCGGTCTCATCTTCCGAGACTACATTACATTCCCCTGGATTCTCAAGTCTGCACTCCAGCACCAACTCACAGGCACAACTTCAGGTCTTCAGCCACACTGAGCAGAACACAACTGCGCCAAAGGGTTACCTTTGCCCCATCTCTGCATTTACTTTGCAAGTAACCAGATTGCTGCTTTTTTTTTGTAAAAATATACTTTATTCATAAAATATCTTCAATCACATTCAAAACCATTTCAAAAACAACATTACAAGGGTACAATCCAGGTTAAACTTTTACAAAATGTATCACCAGGTGCATCAGTACAAACAATATTACAATCATTTACAGCCTTTCATTTTGATCTGTACAGCCCGAGGGGCTCTAAACAGTTCCCAGTCTCTCGGTGCGCTGTGGTAGAAAGGTCTTAGACAGCGACCCTTCCCCATTGCGCCTTTGCGGCAGCTGCCCCAAGCTTTAGTGCGTCCCTCAGCACGTAGTCCTGGACTTTGGATTGTGCCAGTCCGCAACAATCGGTCGGGGACAACTCTTTGTGCCGGAAGACCAACAAGTTTCGGGCAGACCAAAGCGCGTCTTTCACCGAGTTGATGATCCTCCAGCTGCAGTTGATGTTTGTCTCGGTGTGTGTCCCTGGGAACAGCCCGTAGAGCACAGAGTCCTGTGTCACAGAACTGCTCGGGATGAACCTCGACAGCAACCACTGCATCTCTCTCCAGACTTTCTTTGCAAAGGCACAATCCACAAGGAGGTGAACAACGGTCTCTTCCCCACCACAGCCACCTCGAGGGCAACGTGCAGAGGGGGTGAGCCTCCTGGCGTGTAGGAAGGATCTGACGGGGAGGGCCTTTCTCACCACCAGCCAAGCTACGTCTTGGTGCTTGTTGGAAAGTTCTGGCGATGAGGCATTCTGCCAAATGACTTTGACAGTCTGCTCGGGGAACCATCCCACAGGGTCCACCCTCTCCTTTTCCCTCAGGGCCTCTAGGACGTTACGTGCTGACCACTGCCTGATGGACTTGTGGTCAAAGGTGTTTTTCTGCATAAATTTTTCCACCAGGGACAGGTGGTACGGCACGGTCCAACTACTTGGAGCGTTCCGCGGCAGCGTGGCCAGACCCATCCTTCGCAACACCGGGGACAGGTAGAACCTCAGCACGTAGTGACACTTGGTGTTTGCATACTGAGGGTCTACGCACCGCTTGATGCAGCCACACACAAAGGTGGCCATCAGTATGAGGGCGATGTTGGGCACGTTTTTTCCCCCTTTATCTAGAGGCTTGTACATCGCGTCCCTGCGGACACGATCCATATTTGACCTCCAGATAAAGCGGAAGATGGCTCGAGTGATCGCCGTCGCGCAGGAGTCTGGAATGGGCCAGACCTGCGCCACGTACAGCAACAGCGAGAGTACCTCACACCTGATGACCAGGTTCTTTCCCGCAATGGAGAGGGAGCGTCGCTCCCACATGCCCAGTTTCCTTTTCACCATAGCCACTCGCTCCTTCCAGTTTCTAACGCATGCCCCGGTACCTCCGAACCATATCCCCAGCACCTTCAGGCCGTCAGCCCTGACAGTGAAGGGGACAAAGGATCGGTCAGCCCAGTTCCCAAAGAACATGGCCTCGCTCTTCCCACGATTTACCTTGGCTCCCGAGGCCAGTTCGAACTGGTCGCAGATGTGCATCAGTCTGCGCACCGACAGCGGATCCGAGCAGAAGACGACGACGTCGTCCATGTACAGGGAGGCTTTTACCTGAGTGCCTCCACTGCCTGGGATCGTCACTCCTCTTATGCCCGGATCCTTCCTGATGGACTCGGCAAAGGGTTCTATGCAACACACGAAAAGGACAGGCGAGAGAGAACAGCCCTGCCTGACTCCAGATTTAATCGGAAAGCTATCTGTTTCCCACCCATTGATTGAGACTGCGCTACTGATGTTAGTGTAGAGCAGTTGGATCCAATTTCGAATTCCCTCCCCAAACCCCATTTTGGAGAGCACGTCCCCCATGTAGGTGTGCGATATTCTGTCAAAGGCCTTCTCCTGATCCAAGCTGATGAGGCAGGTATCCACACCCCTGTCCTGTACATAGGCAATCGTATCCCTGAGCAGCGCCAGGCTGTCAGAGATCTTCCTGCCTGGCACAGAGCAGGTCTGGTCAGGGTGAATCACCAATTCCAGAGCGGATTTGACCCGGTTGGCGATGACCTTGGACAGAATCTTATAGTCCACATTCAACAGTGAAATGGGTCGCCAATTTCTAATTTCCTCCCTTTCCCCCTTGTGCTTGTAGATGAGGGTGATGATGCCTTTCCTCATGGATTCTGACATACTGCCGGCCAGGAGCATACTCTCGTACACTCCTAGCAGGTCTGGGCCGATCAAGTCCCACAGAGCCGAATACAACTCCGCCGGCAAGCCGTCGCTTCTGGGGGTTTTACTCTTCTCGAAGGACTCGAGGGCCTTAGTCAGTTCATCAGGAGTTAGCGGTTTGTCCAGGCTCTCCCGCGTACTGTGGTCTAAGACCTCCGTGATAGAGGACAGGAAGGACTGGGAGGCCGTGCTGTCCGTGGGCTTCACGTCATACAATCCGGCATAAAAGGATTTGCTGATCCTCAGAATGTCGGACCGTGATGACTTTACTGAGCCGTCTTCTTCCTTCAGGCTGCTGATCACAGAGCGCTCTCTGTGTACCTTTTGGAAGAAGAAACGTGAGCACGTCTCATCCTGCTCCACGGAGCGGACTCTGGAACGGAAGATGATCTTGGAGGCCTCCGAGGCAAAGTGCGAGGCTTGCTGGCCCTTCACCTCTTGGAGCTCCTCCTTGACATCGACCCCCATCGACTGCAGCCGGAGCAGGTTCTGCATCTTTTTCTGGAGTCGGGACATTTCCCTCTGTTCCTTTCTAGCTTTCTGGGTGCCTTTGAGGATGAAAAACCTCTTGATGCTTCCCTTGATCGCTTCCCACCAGTGTGTCAGGGACTCAAAGAGGGGTTTCACGGTTCTCCAACCTTTGTAATCCCTCTTGAGCTCCTCAATGTTCTCTGGCGTCAGCAGTTGCACATTTAGCTTCCATGCCCCCCTGCCCACCCTCAGGTCCTTCTCCAAGTGGCAGTCCGCCAGTAGGAGGCAGTGGTCAGAGAAGAACACCGGCTTGACCTCGGTGGATCTGACTGTGAATGCACGGGACACAAACAGGAAGTCTATCCTGGAACGAATGGACCCGTCTGGCCGCGACCAGGTGTATCTACGCTGCGCTCCGTCTGCAGGGTTGCTGAAGACGTCGTGCAGCTTGGCATCCTTAACTGTTTCCATCAGGGATCTGGACGTAGCGTCCAATCTGCTGCCGGCCCTGCCGGATCGTCCAGCCGCATCGATGATGCAGTTGAAGTCACCGCCCAGAATGACCGGCCTGGAGGTCGCCAGCAGCAGTGGGAGCTGCTGAAAAACCTCCAGCCGCTCAGCCCCTTGTGCCGGGCCATACACGTTAATTAGCCGGAGTGGAGCGTTCTTGTACATTACGTCTGCTACGAGGAGTCGCCCGCCCACCACCTCCTTGACCTCGGAGACGGTGACATTGCCTCCCCGCAGCAGAATACCCAGGCCGGAGGAACGAGAGTCGTTTCCGCCCGACCAGATCGATGGCCCATGGGACCACCGTCGTGACCATTGCCTATAGGAGCTGAGGTGCGGTATCGCACACTCCTGCAGAAACAACAGGTCAGCTTTGACCTTGGCTAGGTAGTCCAGGGTCGCAACACATCGCGTAGTAGATTTAATGCTACGCACATTTATGGATACAATCTTTAAACCCATTTTAACCAGATTTCTGCTGCCTTTTGCACTCTGCAGGGCTTCTCCTGAGCCCTCTCTATTTGGAGCTTGTCAACCCAGCTGCTCAGAGCTAACAGCAGCACTTTAAGAACATAAGAACTAGGAGCAGGAGTAGGCAATTCAGCCCCTCCAGCTTGCCACGCCATTCAATACGATCATGGCTGATCTCATTTCGGCCTCAACTCCAATTTCCCACCCTTTCCCCACAACCTTTCAACCCGTTACTAATTAAAAATCTACCTATTTCCTCAAATTTATTCAGCATCCTGGCATCCACTGCACTCTGAGGTAGTGAATTCCACTGATTCACAACCCTTTGAGAAAAGTAATTCCTCTTCATCTCTGATTTAAATCTACCACCCTTTAGCCTAAAACTATGGCCTCTCATTCTAGAATGCCACACAAGGGGAAACATCTGCTCCACGTCTACTTTGTCTATCCCCTTTAGCATCTTATACACCTCAATTAGATCTCCTCTCATCCTTCTAAACTCTAGCGAGTATAGGCCTAAACTGCTCAATGTCTCCTCCATAAGTCAAGACTCGCATCTCTGGAATCAATCTAGTGAACCTCCTCTGAACCACCTCCAATGCAATTACATCCTTCCTCAAGTAAGGGACCAAAACTGTGCATAGTACTCCAGGTGCGGTCTCAGCAATGCCTTGTACAATGCAACAACATTTCCCTATTTTTATACTCTATTTCTTTAGCAATAAATGCCAAAATTCCATTTGCCTCCCTTTATTACCTGCTGCACCTGCATTTTAGCTTTCAGCGATTCATGCACAAGGACACCCAGATCCCTCTGCACAGAAGCATTCTGAAGTTTCTCTCCCTTTAAATAATAAGCGCCTTTTTATTCTTCTGACCAAAACTGATAACTTCACACTTATCCACATTAAACTCCATCTGCCAAATTTTGGCCCATTCACCTAACCTGTCCGTATCCATTTGTAAATTTCTTATTTCTTCATTGCAACTTGCTTTCTCACCTATTTTGGTGTCATCTGCAAATTTAGCTATAGTACCTTCTATCCCTGAATCCAAGTCATTAATATAGATTGTAAATAGTTGGGACCCAAGGACTGAACCCTGTGGCACCCCACTAGTTACAGCTTGCCATCCAGAAAAAGACTCATTTATCCCGACTCTCTGCTTTCTGTTGGTTAGCCAATCCTCTATCCAAGCTAATATATTACCCCTAACTCCGTGTGATCTTATCTTGTGTATTAATCTTTTGTGTGGCACTTTAGCAAAGGCCTTCTGGAAGTCCAGATATACTACATCTACAGGATCCCCATTATCCACTTTGCTTGTCACATCTTCAACGAACTCTATCAAATTAGTCAAACACGATTTACTCTTCATAAAACCATGCTGACTCTGATGGATTGCATTTTGACTTTCCAAATGCCCCATTACTACTTCCTTAATAATGGATTCCAACAATTTCCCAACGACAGACGTTAAACTAACTGGTCTATAGTTTCCTACTTTCTGCCTTCCCCCTTTTTTGAATAAGGGTGTTTATATTAGCATTTTTCCAATCCACTGGAACCTTTCCAGCATCCAGGGAATTTTGGAATATTATAGTCAATACATCCACTATCTCTGCTGCCACTTTCTTTAAGACCCTGGGATGTAGGCCATCAGGTCCTGGGGACTTGTCACCCTTTAATCCCAATAGTTTGCTTAGTACTTTTTCCCTAGTGATGGTGATTGTTCTAAGTTCCTCCTTCTCTATACCCTCTGCACCAACACCTGTTACAATTGGGGTGGTACTAGTGTCCTCCACGGTGAAAACTGAGGCAAAATATTGATTAAGCGTCCCTGCCATTTCTGTGTTCCCCACTATTAACTCCCCAGTCTCATCCTCCAAGGGACCAATATTCACTTTAGCTACTCTCTTTCCTTTTATATACTTGTAGAAGCTTTTGCTATCAGTTTTTACATTTTGCACTAGTTTTCTTTCATAATTTGCCGTTGCTCTTTTTATTATTTTTTTAGTAACTCTTTGTTGATCTTTAAAAGTTTCCCAGTCTTCCAGCCTGGCACTGACCTTTGCAATTTAATATGCCTTAGTTTTTGCCTTTATGTTATCTTTAACTTCCTTGCTTAATCATGGAAGCTTTTCCCCCCTCTTACCACCTTTCTTCCTCTTTGGAATATATTTTACTTGGGAGGAATTGAATATCTCCTTAAATATCTGCCACTGTTCATCAATTGTCCAACCTTGTAGTCTTCCTGCCCAATCCACTAGGGCCAGATCTTCCCTCATGCCTATGTAGTTACCTTTGTTTAACTCCAAAACACTAGTGCGGGACTCAAGTTTCTCGCTCTCAAACTGAACTTGAAATTCTAGCGTGCTATGATCACTCTTCCCTAGAGGATCCTTTACTCTGAGATCATTAATTAATCTCATCTCATTGCACAAAACTAAATCCAGAATAGCCTGCTCCCTAGTTGGTTCCACTACATTTTGCTCCAAGAAACAATCTCTAATACACTCTATGAACTCCAGTTGCTTGGAGCTTCATCCCCTATTCTTGACTCTTTCTCTGGGGCCTTTCCTTGTCCTGGGGCTCCTCTAGTTATGGCAGCCAACTCCTGGGTCTTGTGATCGGGTTTTCGCACCTTTTTTCCCCACACATGCACACTGAACACTTGTCCCTGGCCTGAATCACAGAACTATTATGGTGTAGAAGGAGGCCATTCAGCCCATCGTGTCTGCACCGGCTCTCTGAGCATTTTAACTTCGTGCCAACCTCCTGCCTTTTCCCCGTAACCCTGCACATTGTTTCTTTTTAAATAATCATCCAATGCCCACCACACTTCCAGACAGTGTATTCCAAGTCCTAACTAATCGCTGCGTGAAAAAGCTTTTTCTCACCTTGCATTTGTTTCTTTTGCAGAACACTTTAAAACTGTGCCCTCTGGTTCTTGATCCGTTTACGAGTGTGAGCAGTTTCTCCCTATGCACTCTGTCCAGGCCCCTCATGATTTTGAAAACTTCTAACAAGTCGTCTCTTAGCCTTCTCCTCTCCAAGGAAAACAGTCCCAGCTTCTCTAATCTTTCCTCATAACTGCAACGTCTCATCCTTGGAACCATTCTCGTAAACCTCTTCTGCACTCTCCAATGTGTTCACATCCTTCCTATAGGATGACGTGCAGAACTGTACTCCAGCTGAGGTCTAACCAGCGTCTTATATGAGTTCATTATAAACTCTCTGCTCTGTACTCTGTGTCCCTACTAATGAAGCCTAGAATACTGTATGCTTTAAAAAGAGCTCTCTCTACCTGTCCTGCCAACTTTAATGACTTTTACACCAAGGTCTCTCTGCTCCTGCACACCCTTTAGGATAGTACCCTTTATTTTACACTGTCTCTCTTTGTTCTTCCTACCAAAATGCATCACCTAACACTTCTCCGCATTGAACTTCATCTGCCACCTATCTGCCCACTGCACCAACTTGCCTATGTCTTCTTGAAGTTCTATACCATCTTCCTCTCAGTTTACAACTGTCCCAAGTTTTGTGTCCTCCGCAAACTTTGAAATTGTCCCCTGGGCACCAAGGCCTAGATCATTAATATATATCAGGAAAAGCAAGGGTTCCAATACCGACCCCTGGGGAACTTCACTACAAACCTTCTTCAGCCCGAAAAATATCCATTGACCATTACACTCTTGTTTCCTATTTTTCAGCCAATTTTGTATCTACGTTGCTACTGCCCCTTTTATTCCATGAGCAATAACTTTTCTCTCAAGTCATTTGTGTGGCACTGTGTCAAATGCCTTTTCAGAGTCCATGTACACCACATCAACAGCATTACCCTCATCAACCCTGTCTGTTACCTCTTCAGAAAACTCCAGCAAATTAGTTAAACACGATTTCCCCTTTAGAAATCCATGCTGGCTCTTCCTTATTAACTCATATTTTTCCATGCGACTACTAATTCTATCCCGAATAATTGTTTCTAGAATCTTACCCACCACTGAAATTAAACTGACTGGCCTGCAATTGCTGGGCTTATCCTGACAAACTTTTTTGAACAAGGGCGTAATGTTTGCAATTCTCCAGTCCTCTGGCACTACTCCTGTGTGGAAGACTGAAACATTATGGCCAATGCCCCTGCAATTTCTACTCACGCTTCCTTCGATATCCTTGGATGCATCTCATCCGGCCCCGGCGCCTTGTCAACTTTAAGTATCAACAGCCTATCCATTGACCATTACTCCCTCTCCTATCCCTCAACCAATTTTGTATCCACATTGCTACTGTCCCTTTTATTCCATGACCTATAACTTTCCTCAAGTCTGTTGTGTGACACTGTATCGAACGCCTTTTGGAAGTCCATGTACACCACATCAACGGCCATGCCCTCATCAATCATCTGTTACTTTTTCAAAAAAGACTTCATGTTAGTTAGACACTATTTTCCTTTAACAAATCCATGCTGACTCTTTGGCTGATCTTTCGAAGATCTTTAAAACCCTGCACTTTACATGCACAGCCTGCTGCCAATCTGATCATGTGTGGAAACTCCAAAGGCATGCTGGGACTTGTAGTTCCTGGCCTCTGCTTGGGAAACAAGTAAGTTGGGATTATTAATCAGATGAGGTGTCTAGTTGAGATCACAATCAGATATTATCATTATATTCAGTTACACCGCACAAGGCAAGACCCTCAGACTGCTTATGGGTTTGACTGCCACTGGTGTTACCTGAGAGAATATGTAGGACAATACGCTAAAATTGTAACAGAGGCAGTATTTCCTTACGGTATTGAAATCATGTGAGTGAATTTAATGTGATAGTAGAAACCTAGTAATACATTGCACGGAAACTCCTGGGGCATGTCTATTTCAGATTGGAATTGTGACTGACTCGTATGATTGTGGGGCTGAGAATGCAGCAAGTTGCTACGCTGCTGTTAACAGCAATTTCCTCTGGCTCAGGCAATGAATAAAATAATTAAAGACAATAAAGTAAACTTCAAAAATAATGAATTAGTTATTTAGGGGATGAGTTTTTCGGTGAATTATCAACTTGCTATTTTGCTTTCTTCCACCTCTTCCAAATAAATGAAAGCCATACAGCATTCTTTGACAGTTCTGGTTGAATACTTTCTCCAAATTCTTTTCCTGTGTTGGTTATGAATTGGGGCCTAAGAGTGGTATGGGAGTGACTTGGGGAAGACTCGCCCGCTGAATCTTTCTAACTTTATATAGAATATAAGGATGGATTTATCTCTTGGTTCAGCCTCCAGATGCCAAAATTAAGAGCAGAAACTTGCTATGTTTGGAGTTACGGCTGAAGCCCAAGCCCCAGACTCTGTAATAGCTGGTATTTTGGATATCTGTGTTCAGCGTTAAGCAACACCAGTAACAATTTGATGTTATATAGTACCGTTAATGTACAAATAAATTTGGATGTACTTTACAGAAGAAAAAAGAAATAACCACTAAATTGTAGTGGGAGAGTTCAGAAAATGGATGACTGGTTACTTAGTTGCAAAGATCAATCTTTGAGAAGGCTTTTAAAGGTGGAGAGAGAAGTAGTGAGGTGTTCATGGAGTAAGTTGAAGGGTTCCAACCAGTAGTGCACCGAGTGAGGAAGATGCACAGAAGGTTAGAGTTGGTGTGAAGAATCTGTGGTAGCCTTCTGTCTCATAAGATGATGGTTGTGCCTTGGTGATCAGCTCTGTCTTAAGCATTGCCTCGTGCAGCTCAGGAGCCCCGTTCTGGCATGGCAGCCTCTACGCTGTAGAGGACATTGATAGTTTAAGGCACTGGGTAGGTAAGTACCAAATGCAATTTAATGTAGATTAATGTTTTCTATTGAGCACAAACACAAGGAAATGATGACCGTGTAAGACATTTAAGGGCACATTTGCTGTATTGTGTGCAGTTTTGAGGACCCTATCATTAAGGGGATATTAGAGCCATGAAAGAAGTATCATCACTAGGTTAAGACCAAGGATAAGAGGATGCCGTTATCATAAGAGATTTTATATTTAAAAACAAAATAGGGGCTGCATTTGGCAAAGATAGAGAGAGAACTAAGTGGGTTCAAAATTACAAATAGGGATGAGCAGATGACTGCAAAAGATGATTTCCACTGATCATGAATTGGTAACGAACACAAGTTCAAGATAATGATACAAGCAAAAAGTAAGAGAGAAAAAGACTTGTGTATAATGCTTTTCAGAACCACTGGACATCACAAAGCACTTTGCAGTTAATGAAGTACTTTTGAAGTGTACTCACTGTTATAATGTGGAAAACATAGCTGTCAATTTACACAAAGAGCAAACTCCCACAAACAGCAGCGTGTCCAATGAAGTACTTTAAAACCAGCACATTACAGAAGATGCTGGAAATCTGAAATAAAAACAGAAAATGCTGGAAATGCTCAGACCTGGCAGCATTTATGGAAAGAGAAATGGTGTATCAGGTCAATGACCTTTCATCAGGAGTACTTTTGAAATTTTCACTCTTGTAATGTAGGAAATTTATTTTAGTGCAATAAAACAGACTCTAGTATGTAGTGAACTACCGCAATTGACTACTTAAGCTGAATTAGTCGTGATTTTGAGAATGCAATAAACACTTGAGAAAAAATATGAAGGAATACAACAAAATTCAGTTGATGAGCTTAGAGTAGCTAATTTTTAATGCGGAGGTAGCAAAGGCTGACTCATTTTCTATACTAAAATTTGATTCTGTAGTTGCACCATTTCAAAAGAGGGACAGATCAAGGGATGTGGTTGTAGAAACAGCTCCGGGAGGCTTGTTAGTCAAACAAACCAAACTTAATACGTGAGCTTCTGTGGCTGTTTATATCCAACCAGCCCCTCGTACAGCCATTTTTCCCTAGGAAACCCTTCCCTATAATTTATTCCCCTGCGCTAGCCACACTTTGGTTGAACAAATCACGTGACCCCTACCCTGTTAAACTGACCTTAAAGTGACAGTCATCACAGTGGAAAAGCTGGATGGAGGAGTACAATATTTGCAAAACTTCTAAACTTCCTACAAAACTGGGAAGTAGCATATCTATAGAGAGTTGGAAATTTCAAAACTGAATTAACTCTGACACCCCTCTGGTCCGGCAGTAACATAACTGTTTATGGAAAGGTAATCATTCTGGCCGTGATGTGCAGATTACACTTTGCACGACTGTTTAAGTCTGGATTCATGAAAATGATGCACAGAGAACTAATAAAAAATTAATTTGCAAAATTTCAGCCTTGTACATCATGCATTGGCATTTAACTGTTGGCTTAGTGATTTGAATAACCGGTTATGAAAAAAGTCTGATCTGAGAATAAAATATTTTCTCTTTCCATTCCCCCTTCACTACAGGGTAATGGCTCACAAGGATGCAGAGGTCCCTCTGGTGAGTTTATTTTCCTGACTAGAAATGTTTGTGTGTGATATTCCCTATAACTTGTGTTGATTCTTCAACTATAAAGTTTTACTTTCTGGTCCTGTTTATACTTGCCCATATGAGTTTCACGCTGGTTCCTGCTCTGCTTGCTCTTGAGTATCCTGCACCAGTGATTATAATCAACTGAGGTCTTCAAGATAAAAAGATTATATTTAAATTAAAAATATTTTCTACTTCAGTAAAAGTTGTAAGTTAAAGAGAGAAAGGGTTACTTTTTATTTAAGGAACGCTTGAACAGCCTGTTGTTAAGATGCAGAGTAGACAACTGGCAGTATAAATTCTCAGGTTTATGTGTTCAATATAGCTTTTAGGCTGGCTCAAATTTGCAGTTTTCACTGCACTTAATGGAGGTCACCTGGGGTGCCAGCCATCAACATCATCACGTGGCATAATGGAACTGTTCAGAAAATTTTTCTCCGAAATGGCTTCTGTTTTCAAAAAACTCTGAAAATGTCTAAGGAATTTTATTGACATCAAGGATTAGACATTGAATATTAATTCCTTGTGAGGAGAATTAAACATACTAGTTCATCTGCATAGTTCCCACAAGCCTGAAAGCTGGAAAATAGGTTTATTCAAACTGAACTAAGTGCTGGAGCTTCTGATATTCTATTACTGGTGAAACATGGCAGAAAATGGACATGGTAGGCTCAACTGTTGCATTTGGTACTAGTTCATTACCCAATTGCCTGGGAAGAACCAACATGAATCTTTGAGTGTGTAAGAGTATCTAACATCTTTGATATTGTCTAAACTCTATGTAACTGGTTTTGAAATAGATTCACACTGATTAAAGTGATGATGAATGAAACATTTAAGTATGGAATTCCTTCACGTTTTCAGGATAAATGTATGATTTGTCTTATTTCTTTAAAAATATTTCTTTAAAATAACTGAACATGGTTGTATTCCCAGCACTGACTGTTGGGCAACATAATGTATTGCAGCTTCAACTTACTTCGGTACTAAAAAGATGCAGGTTCATGTCCACAGGGAGCTTCTGTTCTGTATGCTCACCTGGGGGTTAACTTCAGAGTGGAAGTAACTAGAGGTTGAGGTCAGGGCACTTGCCATATTAGCATTTGGTGCATCAAATTTATGATGATTCTGAAATTCTCCCCTTCCACTATAAGTAAATTGAGTTTACACATTGTTCTGGTTTTGACTAGGGCATAAAGCCTTTATTGTATCTTGAAAATTACACCATAACCATTTTGATACACAAATTCCATGTAATGACTGTGTGGAGATGTTTCCACTTGTGGGAATAAATAGAAGATTGTCACTAATAATAAATTTAATGAAAAACTCAGGAGAAACAACTTTACAAGGGCGTGGTTAAAATATGGAACTTGCTACCATGTGGAGTAGTTGAGCAGAATGGCATAGATGTCTTTTCAGGACAAACTAGGTAAGTATGTGAGGAAGAAAGAAAGAGAAGAATATGCAGATAGGGTTAAATGAAGTAATGTAAGAGGGGACTCCTGTAGAGCATAAACAATGCCAAAGATCATTTAGGCAGTTCTGTGCTGTAAATTCAATGAAAATGTGGTAACATCTTTAGAAGCATTAGTCATATTTATTTTCCAATTCCTTACGTTATCAGGAGCTCTGATTAGCAGGTTGTGTTCACATTTCTGTGAAGCATATCTGATATCAAGTTGAAAACCGTACATGTCATTCCACATGCTTCTAAAATGAAGCAATACTTGTAAGCACTTAACAATTACTGCCTGAATGTTTAACTTGATTAAATTAGTAGCTGAATATCCTTTTAACAGTGTCTCCTTCATTTTGTTTTGTGTTTTATTGCATGTGAGATCTGACAGTAACCAAATATGTATTTTCTAGGTCTTTTGGTGTGCTATAGATCTATCTATGATAGAAGCAGGCAGCTTCCGTAAGTACTGAGATTTATAGAGTTTATAAATTGAAAATATATGCAGTAGATTCCAGATCTGTGATTTTTATTCGTTGAACCATTCTTTACCAAGGCCTCTTAACTAACCTTAAGATTGTAGAAGGTAGGAAGGAAAAACTAAAGGCATTTAAGACCCAAATACTTTGACCCGCTTAATTTAAGTTTGTACCTTTTGTGATATGCCCTTCCTCAAAAGACATTTACCCTTTGCTTAGCTTTCTGAATTGAAGAATAGAAATATAGGGATATTCTTTCCCTATAACATGGATGCTTTAGGATGCCGTTCCCTGATAATATAATGAAGAAGCATGATTCCCTGAGCAGTAGAGTAAAATAAACCAGATCGTTATTACACTGTTAATCGCATGTTCACTGTCATTGGTTGTTCACTTTCATGTTTATCATCAGCAAAAGAGTAAATATTTTCTAAAGGGAGCTAGGTGGGGTTAAGAAAAATATCCTGCTCCAAAACTTAAACTGTGTACTGTTTAATTAACAAGCTGATTCATGTTTCATGGGTACCATTCTGATTGAAAGCACTATTTACAGATCATTGCAGGACTTGCTATTTGTAAGCCTTGCCCCTTCCCAGTGCCCTCTTCCCCCAGCCACCCTGCCCCCCCTCCCCCCCATGTCCAGAGATATAAAGAGCTTGTGGAATGAGAGAAGAGTCACTTTATTAGAACTGTACATCTGTTTATATAAAAACTTCAAAACAATGAATCATGAACTTTTGAGATAGAATGATGTGTAAGTAACTATATCCAAGGGATAGGTTGTTCATGTAGGTATGTGCACAGATTTATGTGACTAGTATGTAAGGGAGAACAAATGTATTTTTATACCGACTGCTGGTAAGTAAAACACTGTTTTCTTTGAATTGAGAAACAAAATTATCTGTAAACGAATCTCTTTCTCTGTCATTGACCTTTCCTACCTGTCTCTAAATATATAAAACTGCAAGTAGCACAGGCTGAGGTGTGCTGATCAATAAAAAGTTGGAAGTACTTTAAAGAATTGTAAAGCAATTTACATTCCTGTAGGCTCTAGTTGAGGAAACTTAAGTTATTTGTAAGATGGCCTGTCCCCTCTATATAAGGCATAGTTCTAATTATTATTGTTTATTTGCAGAGAAAATGTCTCTAAATTTAGCATCTTCCGCATCCGACATTTTAGGACGTCAGCAGTCTTTAGTAAGTATTGGATTGTTTTATGTGAAGTGCTACTGTAAGACCATTTGTCATGCTGTTTGAGCCATTAGCACTTCTCAATCTAACCAGATATTCACTTTACCCATTAGTTGTGGTACAATTTAACTATAGGTCAGGTATATTTAACTGCAACCAAATTATCTAATGAAATAATATCTTGTTTCAAGAAACACAGTATAAATTTTGGAAAGAAATGATATTTAAGACTACAAAATAGATCGATTGTTTTGCATTTGTACTTTCATGCCAATAAACTTGTTTTTTAAACTTTTTCAAATGGATTCTGGACTGAATACAGCTCCAATGCACAATTTTTTTTGTTTAAGAGACAAACAGTTAATTGACAAAAAGGGCAAAACTTTGGATGTTTGTATGACACCCAAGGTACAACATTGTACAGCATAAATACTGTTAAACCATTTTGTATTAACTATATTCTATCTTTCAACTCTCTTGAATCCTGCTTCTGACAATAGTGCTGTCATCAACATCGACTCACTTTGTTGGAGCAGAGTTAAGAAAACTCTAGCCTGTGCTGTATGTGACAGGCAAGTCCTCAGTACATTTAACGTACTGGACCTTTAATAGTAGAAAGATATTGAGTTCAGCAGTGATGGCCTTCACTTTGTTGGCTTCTTTGTGGTTTGACTTGCAATTAGAAAATTCAAATGCAGCCTGTAACCTTTGATATAGAATACCAGCATACAGCTTTGGTGCTATGTCTATTAAGCTTCTCTGCCTAATTAAACATCTAAATGTAAAGCAATTTTTCTGAAGTTTAAGAAAATATTTTAAACTGCCCAATTTGCAATGAATGCCTTTTCCAAACTAGTTTTTAATTTTTTCTGTCTTGTTTTCACAGATGACGTGCTAACAGTTAATACGCCAGCATTTGCAGAGTCTGTCACAGAGGGAGATGTCAGGTGGGAAAAAGGTACAGTGCATTTTAGAAGATTATGAATATTTGGTTAGTTGTTAGGACTAAATATTTGACAATTGGTGGGGTCCAGTAGATTGTGTTTGAGAGAGATTCTGTTTGACGTCCACCACTGTTTCTCCAATCACAATGTTGTTGGCAGCTGTTAATTTATCCCTTAAAAACCTATTAGTAGAAATATGTTTTTGTGGAAAAAGCCTTGTGAATCTGGATGCTGGAGACTATTTTAAATAAATGGTATATGAACAAATGAAAATAATGAAATTCCTATTAAAAACAATTATTTAGCCATATTTAAAACTTATGTGATTGTGACCATTGTAAACTATCCCTCCTCATCCTTCTCAACTTGTCTGCAGCCTTTGACAGTGCACCATGCCACCCTCCTCCAATGTCTTTCCTCGGTTATCCAGCAAGTTGGAACTGCACTCACCAGGTTCTATTCTTATCTATCAAGTCATAACTATCACTTGCAATGGTTTCTCTTCCCACTCCTGCATCATTACCTTTGGAGTACCCCAAGCACCTATCCATGAACCCTTCCTACTACTTATCTACACAATCCCCCTTGGTAACATCATTGGAAAAAGCAAGGTCACATTGCACATACATGCTGACTATACCCATCTTTACTTCATACTCTTGACCCCTCCACTGACTATGGTTTGTCACACTGCTTTCCCAACATCTAGTACTGGGTGACCAGAAGTTTCCTGCAACTAAACATTCGGAAGTCTGAAGTCACTGTCTTGCTTTTGCTGGCATCCAGTTTATGGTGCAAAGTATGTATTGAGATCATTCTAGTATGAACTGTGCTCTTGGGTGGTGGAAGGATGGTTGAATAAATTATTTTTGTACAGAGCCAATGCCACTGTGAAGATGGACTGAAATCTGACTTTCATTTATACTGTGTATCTTGGTGCAGAGAAATACCAATGTGTGACTTGATACTGCCTTTGGTTCATTTGCAGATTTAGGCTTTGAAGGCCTGTGACCTGCAACAGTATGAATAGGGAAGACCTAAGGTCAAGGCTCAACAATGCTCATAAGAATTCTCATTCAGCTATTTAGGTATAAATAAATGCAAGATTCATTGTCACTACTTGAAGGAACAAAAATAAAGCTTTGGATGGGACTAGAGGCAGGAAAGTAGCATTCGGCAGTATACCAGTGTAGTATGCAGTGGTAAGATGTAGCAACAGGAACAGGCCTTTCAACCCTCAAGTGTTCTGTCATTCAATTAGATCCTGGCTGATCTGCATCTGAACTTCCTTGTACTTTGCTGTCCTTGTCCAGCTAAATTTTCTGGCCCCCCCTTAGTAATTGCCAAAATGCACAGGGAGATTTGGAGGGGGAGAAGAACAGAGAAAACAATGAATTGGGGAAATAATTTAATATTTCCAGATGCACTCATTGGGTGAGCAAGGTGCACTGGGAGATATTCTTTATTTATAATATCCATGTGTAATTAGGCACTAAATGCTTTTTGGCTATTTTTAATTTTAGTTATGTGACAACTTGGTGTTGAACCTGCCCAATAATTCCACCTTACAAATCTGTCATACGTAAGAAATAGGAGCAGGAGTAGGCCATTTGGTGGGAGCCTGATAGCCATTCAGTAAGATCATGGCTGATCTGATTGTGACCCTAAGTCTGCTTTCCTGCTGGCCCTCCATAACCCTCGGCTCCCTTGTAGATCAAAAATCTGTCTAACAGCCCTGAAGATTTTCAATGACCCAGCCTCTGCTGTCTGAGAAGAGAATTCAATGAAGAATACAACCAAAAAGAACAAACAACTTGAGTGATTATAAGACGATCTAATTTTGGGGTTCAGATAACATTTGCTTCTTTAAAAGCATTATCCAAGTCCCTAAATGAGTTTTGATTTTGAATTCGGCATTTACATACAAAATACTCCTGTTCATTCCCTGTGTTTCGTTACAGCTGTTGGTGATACAGTAATTGAAGATGAGGTGGTGTGTGAAATTGAAACTGATAAGGTTGGTAACATTTTTCATTGCTTCTGACAAGCTACTTTTTTCCTCCTTTTTGGTCTGTACTAAATATGGCTGAAAAGGCAATTAAGCCCCTGTCATTGTTCCTATATAACTGCTGTCAATGAAATAATAAGTGATCCCCAGGGTATCCCAGCTATGTAATATTACCCTTCCTTGCAGCACCTTGTTCATCCCATGTTGAAACCCCCCATTTCTGTCTTTTGTTGAGGTGCAACCTGTCCAGCCTGTATCCTCTGACCACCCTGCCCCCCCCGCCCCGAGTCATCTTGTGGTGGGACAAATACTTGTCTTTTTCCAAATTGCCCTTGAGAAGATGGTGGTGAGTTGCCACCTTGAATTGCTGCAGTCGCTGTGGTGTAGGCACACCTACAGTGCTATTGTCTGTTCCCCTAACTATTGCTTTCCCAATCTCCTCCTGCTCTCCTGTAAAGCTGAGCAAACTATAGTGCTGTACATTTGACTCTGGCTGCACTCTCCAGAGTGCGCCTCGCTGGTTTTCCAGACTGAATATTGGTTGGAGAGTGAGATGCATTCAGGGGACTCTTGCACTGTCTACCTCGTCCTCTTTGGCTCCCTGCCAGTCACCTATTTCCCTTCTGCATCATATCCTTAAACTATGGGTGACCACATCCAGAAACATGTTATCCATGTAACTCCCAGCTTCACGGATGCATTGTGATGATGCCAGCTGCTGCTCAAGCTCCGAAACCTGTAACTTGTGATGCTCCAGCTGATGGCACTTCCTGCTCATTAGAAGATGAGGACACAAGAAGCATCCTGAAGTTCCCAAAGGTAACAGGATGTGCACTCCATGGGACTGAGGTGCCCTGCCTCTATTTATTGGACCAACTAAACTTAACAGAAATATACTTACCAGTCAGCACCTTCTCTTGTGCTGATGTCACCTTTAGTTATTTGCTTCTATCTCGCACTGCTGAATTGCACCTGAATTCTTTTAGATCAATGCTGCTTACCTCCAGGATCTCTGAACTTGTTAAGTGAAGAAATTAATTTTTGTTCGCTCACTCAGTTCACTTGCACCTTAGCTCCGATGTGCACTCACTGTGATGTCAAGGTTGACAGCACTCTTTCAAAATTCTGGGAATCTTTTGGTGTTTGTGCTAGATAGCTCCTCCCTCAGTGCTCAGCCCTGAATGGGGTTTTACCCTCACTGCCACTCATTTTTACACTCCACTGGGCTACTCTCTCTGTTTCCTGCTGATATCAACCCCTGTTGCTACACCTATTCGTTCACATCATCTACCACTTTTCTCTTTGTCTCTTGAAATTATTACTACACTTTTAGACAGTATCAACCATGTGACCACCCACCCACACAAAATGCTCACTATTGGGTTAATTTAATAAATTACTCCCAGCAGGAGGCCTCACTTGTAGGCAGCAAGCGCTAGGATTTCAAGTGCATGGCCACCATGATCTATTTAAGGTTGCTGCTGGGAGTGAGATTTTGTAAAATTAGCTTTAATACATTTTTTTCTTTTAATTGGCCTCATCAGTTCCCCTTTTTCTTGCACTAATTCGAGAACTTTCATCAGCCATCATTCTGGTCCAGTTACTTATCAGCAAAAATCTGTAATGCGATAATTCATTTAACTCAGTCACCGTGTTACTTTAGCATTCAGCGTTCAATTTTCATATCTGTGAAAATGCTGTAATCTGAACAAAACGCTTAACCATTCCAGTTCCTATTACAAGATTAATGATATTAAATGCTTCTTGCATTCGCTGCCTTCAACTTCATAATTTTGAAGCTAAATTATTTTTGGAATATGTAAGAAAGCATGTCTTATTTTCATGTGTGTACCAAATTCATTGTTGGATTGATGTCTTTGTGATTAGCATTTAATCTGCCATTTTAGCATTTCATTGCAAAGTGACAAACTTGATTGATCCATCTTCTGCATCTGCAAACAGTACTGTAACATTGTGCCATGGGTTGTTTGTTTTCCAATGACCAGTTGTTGAACCAGCCATTTTCTCTCATTCGGTGAACTGAACCTTAAAATTGCTGCTAACTCCCCATTTCAATGCAAAAACCAGCATTGAAGATGAAGGAATGGAGTTATTTGTCCACTGTGGAATATATGCTGCCAAGCTATTATTCCTAAAATTAATTCTTCTTTATTTCAGACATCAGTACAGGTTCCTGCTCCACATACTGGTGTCATTGAGGAGCTCCTGGTCCCTGATGGGGGTAAGGTGGAAGGAGGAACCCCTCTCTTCAAACTCAGGAAGACAGAAGGTGGGTTCCCCTATGCTTACTGACCTACATTAGCTCTTGGTTAAGCAATGCTGTGACCTTATAGCTGTCATCCTTGTTTTCAAATTCCTCCATGGCCATGCCTCTCCTATTCCTGTAATCTTGAGTCCACGACCCTCTGAGGTATCTGCGCTCCTCTGTTTTCTGGGCTGTTGAGCATCCCCAGCTTGAATCACTCCACCATCGGTGGTCACACCTTCAGCTGTGAAGGCTCTCAAGCTCTGGAATTCCACCCCCCACAAACCTCTCCTCCTCTACTTTACTTTGTTTTCTTCCTTTAAGATGCTCCTCAAAACTTACTACTTTGACCAAGCTTTTAGTGTCTGCCCTAATTGCCTTATGTGGCTCAGTGACAAATTTTGCTTTATAATGTTTCTGTGAAGCCTTTGGGACACTCAGTTATGTCAAAAATGCTGTATAAATACATGTATATTGCATAATGTTTTGGAGAAATCACAGTCTCAAACCTGGTTAACCATGTGTTTTAACTTTTTGCTTTTCTAGCTGGTGCTGCAAAGCCAAAACCAGCAGCCACTCCTACCCCCAAACCAGAAGCAGCAGCACCACCACCACCACCACCTGCAACCACAGCAGGGGCAATTCCTACCACAATGCCACCTGTACCACCGGTAAATATGCAGGCCATGGATAGTAAACCTGGTGAGTAAAATAAATGACTTCCATTTAAAAAGGCTTCTGTTAACATTGTGCTTTATAGCATCACAATGCCTCAAAACTTCATTTGTGTTGAATTGAAGTGACTTATTATGCAGGCAAATGTGCTGGCTGTGTTGTGCACCAGAAAATCCCACAAGCAGTAATAAGATGTATGTTATTGGTGGCATTGATCAAGGGAGGAATGTTAGATAGGGCAGAAGGAGATTCCTGCACTTCAGTGATATCTTCAACAGCCATAAGATAAAAACAAAAAACTGCGGATGCTGGAAATCCAAAACAAAAACAGAAACAGAAATATCTGGAAAAACTCAGCAGGTCTGGCAGCATCGGCAGAGAAGAGTACAGTTGACGTTTCGAGTCCTCATGACCCTTCTGTTCAACAGCACAAACTGGCAACCTAGACAGACAGACATAAACTCTCATGAGGCTTGAACACCAACTTTTTTTCACTCTGCGGCAAGAGTGTTATCGAGTAAGCTAAGCTGACACAAAGAAAATAATGGAAACAATAGATTATTATTAATCTTGGATGGTTCAGCAATCCTTTTGCTGTACATGACTTTTTAACGTTCTTTACAGTCATGGGTCTGTGACTTCTAACCAGTGCACTTGCTATACTCTTCCTGTATTGTGTGCGCATAATGGCTTAGATGGTTACATTGTTGGCAGGTAATCCTCTTATCTTGTTTAAAAGGGGATTTGCCAGAGGCATCTACATAATAGGAGATGATATCAATAGGATAGAAATGTAGGCTTTGCACATCCAGTTCCTAACATTGTCTTGTGTTCTGCTTTTGTTCCAGTGTCAGCAGTGAAACCTACTGTTGGACACTTGGCCCCAGCTTCGGATGTGGGAGTGAAAGGTGTCAGATCGGAGCATAGGGTAGGTATAAAGCAGAAAATGGCGCCAGTTACAACCTGCTATATATGAATTTATTGGATAGAAACAGCTTGTATATATTATTTACAACAAAGCTTTTTCTGTGGACTGGTACGTAACTACCATACATCAGATTTAATACATCCTTTATTTAAAAAAAAAAGTGAAGTTCTTTTCTTCTGTGACCGAGAGGGCAAGTGGATAAGTGGCTTCTGAATTCATGACAGCATGCAAGAATTGTTCAGGGTTGGCTTTTTTGAGTCTCAGGCCAGTAGTGTGCTGCGGTATTGATTCTACTTTTCTGTGTATGGCACTGTAGTGTGTCAAAAAGAAGCAAAACATCTCCAGACAGGAGAAGTGAAAAGGTCAGGTGTGCCATGTGTAATTGACACTCACTCATGCCTTCAGGTCCAGAAGCCTGACTGCACCACTTTCTGGACTGCTACTGATGCAGAGCCTGGGGAATTTATAGGGCAAAAATATAGAATGATCTGAGTGTTGACACAACAGTTTTGCTATGGGAATTTCAAGCTTTCTAGGGAAGTGGCTAGAAATTTAAAATCCAGTAAGCTGTAAAAGGCCATTGTAGTTTACTACTATGCAAAATTGTGAAATTATTGACATACTTTTATATCATAATTGGGTAAAGATAAAGAATTAACATTTTGGATATCAGAAATGGTGGTTAACCATGACATTAATCATCATTTAACCCCAGTTATATTGCCCCCTGTTATTCCCAGGACGCTGTTATTCTAACATGATGTTAATAGTCAAATAGGGCACAGCAATATAAGATTTTTGAGGGTTGGCTAGTTTCTTTCTATGCTTGCTCTGGCCAGAGCAGTTGTTAATTATGCATCACTACCTGTGAAATAATCATAAGAGTATTGATTCTCTATCGCTATCATCAGCAACACCAGTGTGACCATATTGTACGTAAACATTCAGATATCCTGGTCCTTTATTTGTAATGTCGAGAAGATATCATACTTTGCATATCAAGCATAAGGAATAATATGATTTGCTTAAGTATTGATTGTAGTCACTTCCAGGTATCTCATATTTTGCATGTAATCTATTTGAACCTCTTGATTAGACAAATAGCCTTGAAGTTTAAGCTTGTGTAAGATAGACTAATTCTAAAATTGACTTAAATTTTTAGGTTAAAATGAACAGAATGCGACTTCGAATTGCACAGCGGCTAAAGGAGGCTCAGAATACTTGTGCCATGCTGACCACCTTCAACGAAATTGACATGAGGTAAGGTGGATTCGACAGCTGCAGTCAGCGTAATGAGAGACATTTGCAGAACTATCACTACTGTAGTCATATTGTTTTATGTGCCTTCATTTGGTTGAGGAAAAATGGAATATAAAACCATTTTATGTACATGTACTAGCTTAAGTTTAGTTGGTAAGACCTGTATCAAGCTTAGAAAGTCTTCTGCTACAGGACCAGTAATTATAATAAGATGTTCCCGTCCTGTTTCCAGTGAGGGATTGGTGACTCATCTACAGGCATCAGTCAGACTACCTAAATTTATTGATTCTTTGCTTTGAAAGGAGATATAGAAGACTTGTTGCATTCTGTTGGGGAGTTAAGAGGTTATGGTTTGTTTTTTCCTTATGGTTTGTTTTTTCCTCCCTTAATCTTTTCCTGGGTCTCCCATGTTACAACTATTTGTAGCAACAATTCAAATAGCCTCCTGTAATGCATGTCTGAGACCAGCCAGCTGTCAGAAGGCCTACCCTCCAGTTATTCCTTCCTTATGCTGGGGTACAGTGAGATTGACAACTCCAGTGTATGGGTAATCACTGCTGCAACCCATGTTCCACCACTTCAGGGCACAGCAATGTTGTCCACCATCATGGTCCTTCCCTATGTCTTGTTCTAGTTCCCAATCTTGCTGCCTTCTCTTCTACTTCTCCTCTTCTTTCCCACTGCCATCCCTAATATTTTCTCTATATTGAATTGATTACGGAGCTGTTGTGGAAACCTTCAAAGCTAAGCAAAGAGAAGGTTTGCAGGGCAGAGTGTTGGCTTTTAAATTTGAAGTAACTAATGCTACATCTTGAATTGTCATTAGAAAATTTCTTTCCAAATGCCATTTGAGTCCTTTGGTAAACTGAAACATCATCTCCACTTAAAGACAAATTCCTGTAAATATTTT
This sequence comes from Cetorhinus maximus, assembly GCF_964194155.1. Lineage (NCBI taxonomy): Eukaryota > Metazoa > Chordata > Chondrichthyes > Lamniformes > Cetorhinidae > Cetorhinus > Cetorhinus maximus. Next base: position 15,055,971 of record NC_135896.1, read on the forward strand.
TTCCTAATGTGCTTTTGTTGTAAGATGGACAGACTGCACAATATTAATTTAAGGGAAAATATTTGTCTCTTGTGCTGGAAATGATGCTTTTAACATTTTGTTTAAAGGGCTAATATTCCAGTTTTGGTTTACAGCTCTTCAGGATAGTGTCGTGTGCTGTAATAATACCTATTTAAACAGATTAGCAAAGAATGCACTTTACAAGACTGACATCTGCCTGGAGACTGAAGAGAAGGAGGAAAGAGATGGGGCAGAGAGATAAACTCTCGAGGGAGAAGCCTGGTCTTTGAATGAAAGCAGTTTAATGATGAGGCAATGAAATTTTGATATAGTTAGACTAGAAGATTTTATCATTCCTGGCTCCTTTTCTTGTGTTCTTGCATCTTGGGGATGCGTAATGGTGTTAGGGAAGTAATCCTAGAGTTAATGAGCTTAAGTGCAGGAAAACAAACAGGGTTAAGGGGAAAACACAGACATAAGACACCTTTTATCGGGTCAGTGAACACACTATCCACTTTCACCGGCCTTTAACTGTTTCATTGCTAGTTTCATTTGAAATATAGATTCCCACTTTTAACAGTCACACTATCCATATCTCCAGAGAATTCTGTAATCACTGGACACTTTAAGATTTCAGTTTAGTGCTGGGGATTGGAACAATATTTTTCCACTTTTGATGCCAAATGAGTCAACATCAAGTGTTTCAAGATCAGTTTTATTTATTTGTTCGTGGAATCTGGATGTCGCTGGCTAAGCTGGCATTTATTGCCCATCCCTAATTGCCCTTGAGAAGGTGGTGGTGTGCTGCCTTCTTGAACCCTGCAGTCCATGTTTTATAGGAACACCCACAGTGCTGTTAGAAATGGAGCTTATTGCTATGGGTTAGATACAGAGGGAAGCTACTGTTCCCAACATTGTATTTAAATAGGATCACATCTCCAGTTGTAACATGTCTAATCGCTTTGCAACATCAGTAAAGGAAGACTGAAAACAAATCTTTCTGGCTCATTGGCAAGTGTGCACCGCATTAGGAAATAACCTCTTGTGCAGTTCCATCTTTTCCCATGTGGTGTGTGTGTATGTCTATAATGTAAATCTTTTTGTATATAAATATACAAAATATGTTGCCTGTGGCCCTATCTTGTTGGCACCACCTTTAAATTATTTCAAAGGTGGAACCTCGGAAGATAGCAAAGCCTAACCAAAGATCTGTTTTGGTTCTTTTTGCTTCTCTGGAGAAACTCTGCAATGTTTGTAAGTTGTATTTGGGATTTGGGTGCAAACATGGTGGATGATTAGTGAGGTGATGGGCAGAGGCGAGGATAGTGTCATATGGGATTATATTTGACCCCGAGATTGTTTATGACATATTCGTGCAATTATTAAGATGGCCTCTTTCCACCTCCCCCCGCCCCCCACCGCAACCATAACATCTCCTGACTTCACCCCCCCCCCCATCTCAGCTCATCTGCTGCTGAAACCTCATTCATGCCTTCGTTACCTCTACACTTAACTATTCCAGTGCACTCCTGGCTCGTTTCCTACATTCTACCCTCCGTAAACATGGTCATCCAAAACTCTACTACCTGTGTCTTAACTTGCACCACATTCCGTCCTCCTATCACGCCTGTGCTCACTGATCCGCGTTGGCTCTCGGTCAAGCAATATTTTGATTTTAAACTTCTCATCCTTGTTTTCAAATCCCTCCATGGCCTCATCATTCCCTATCTTGATAACCTCCTTCAGCTCCACAGCCCTTTGATATCCGCAATCATTAATTCTGGCCTCTTGAGCATTCCTGATTTTAATCACTCCACCATTGGTGGCTGCGCCTTCAGTTGCCAAGGTCCTAAGCTCTGGAATTCCCTCCCCACACCACACCATCTCTCTACCCCACTTTCCTCCATGACACTCCTTAAACCCTACCTCTTTGACCAAGCATTTGGTAATCTAACCTAATATCTTCTTTTATGGCTCAGTATCAAATTTTGCTTTATAATGCTCCTACGAAGCATCTTGGGATGTTTTATTACATTAAAAGCACTATTGTTGTTGTGAAGGACACGTTTTTTTTCCTTCCATGACATGCTCATCTCTCAGCTCACTACCCCACTCTGAAGGCTGTAATTTTCTCATTGTAATGCTCAATTTTCAGACAGTACTGTGGTGGGTGATGTGATGCCAAATCTCCATTCATTCTTGTACAGTTTTCCAATGTAATTTCTGCTGCATGCTGGAAGTGCTTCCAAAAATGGACTGATGTATGCAAATGAGGCTTTCGATATCTAGTTTGCTGTCAGCTGGTCTCTAATGGTAACCATGAAACTATCATTGATTGTTGTAAAAACCCATCTGGTTCAGTAATGCCCTTCTAAGGAAGGAAACCTGCCATCCTTATCTAGCCTGCATGTGACTTCAAACCCACAGCAACGTGGTTGACTCTTAACTGCCCTCTGAAATGGCCTTGCAAGCCACACAATTCTTAAGGGAAACTAGGGATGGGTAATAAATGCTGGCCTTGCCAATGATGTCCCCATCCCATGAAAGAATAAACAGGCAAAACTCTGAAATCGCTCCTCTACTGCCATATATTGGATTTGTTTGCAAAATTGAAGCCCATGGGATGAAAAGGGCAGTGGTAGTTTGGGTAACAAACAGATGTAGAAAATAGGGAAAACGGTTGTCCTTCAGGCTGGAAGGAAGACATTCGGACCACTAATCTTTTTAATGTATATCAGTGACCTGGATTTGGGTATACGGGGCATAATTTCTAAGTTTGCAGCTGGTACAAAATTTGTAAATGGAGTAAACATTGTGGAGGACAATAACAGACTTCAGAGGAATATAACAGATTGGAGAAATGAGCAGGCATGTGACAGATGAAGTTTAATGCAGAGACGTTTGAAGTGCTGCATTTTGGAAGGAAAAATGGCAGTAGAAAGTAAATGGTACAACTGGAAAGGGGTTTCGGGAACTTGAGACCTGAAAATTCATGTGCACAAATCTTTGAAAGTGTCAGGACAAAATGGTAAAGCCATTTAAAAACATACAGGGATCGTTGGCTTTATAAATAGAGGTTTAGAGTACAGTACCTGGGAAATTATGTTCAATCTTCATAAATTACTGGTTAGTTCTCGAATGCAGTATTGTGGGCACCACGCTTCAGGACAGATGTCAAGACTTTGGTGTGGGTGAAAAGGAGATTTATCAGAATGATACCAGGGCTGAGGGACTTCAGTTATGCGGAGAGATCGGAGAACCTCAGATGGTTCTCCTTAAGAGCAAAGAACATTAAAGGGAGAAACAATTTATGAAGGCGTTTGTCAGAATAAAAGAAGATGAACAGTTTCCATTGGCAGGAGGTTTGGTAACCAGTGAACACAGATTTAAGATAATTAACAAAAGAACCAGGATGGAGATAAGAACTTTTTATACTTGAAAAGATAGTGGAAGCTCTCAAAAGGGAATTGGGTATAGGAGAGCTTTGCAGAGCTATGGGAAGAGTGATAGAGTGGAACTAATTGAATATCTCTTTCAAAGAGCTGACAGAGGCGCAATAGGCCAGATGCAGCCTCCTTTGATGTATGATCTTATGACCATCACAGAAGTGATGAAAGTTGCAGATCATAGCAGGATTGGCTGTCCACTTAAGCTGTTGGAGTTAAAGGGACCGTGACTTGCACCAATGCAGATTAATTGCAGATGCTGTAATTGATCATGTTAGACTGTGAGTTTGTGTATTTGATTGGATTTCTGGATTTTCCTGCATCCCTATCCAAATGCAGCCAGAAGAACTAAGCATGGATGCTCCTTTAACTGCACTGTTCAGTAAGAGTCAGTAAGCAAATGCAGTAGCAACAGCAGAGGGCTCAAATAAACAGGAGCTGCAGGCAGGCCTGAAGTCCACAGGTGAGGAGGCCTGCCCACAAAGGCAGGTTAGAGGCTTGGAACCCTGCGGTGAGTAACTCATCTTCTACAAGGCACTAGTCAAGAGTGTGATGGAATACTCTCCATTTGCCTGGATGATTGCAGCTCAAACAGCACTCAAGAAGCTTGACACCATCCAGGGCAAAGCAGCCTGCTTGATTGGCACCCCATCCACAAGCATTCACTCCCTCCACCATTGACACATAGTGACAGCAGTGTGTACTATCTACAAGATGCACTGCAGGAACTCACCAACGCTCCTTAGACAACACCTTCCAAGCCCACGACCGCTACCATCTAAAGGACAAGGGCAGCAAATGCATGGGAACACCACCACCTGCAAATTCCCCTCCAAGACACTCCGCATCCCGACTTGGCAATATATTGCAGTTCCTTCACTGTCGCTGAGTCAAAACCCTGGAACTCCCTCCCTAACAGTATTGTATCTACACCACATGGACTGCAGTGGTTCAAGAAGGCAGCTCACTACCACCTTCTCAAGCGCAATTAGGGATGAGTAATAAATGCTGACCTCGCCAATGATGCCCATGAATGAATTAAAAACAAAGGCCTTGCCCACCTCACAAGGTACACCGATAACCTTCCTGGATCTGTCAGAGGAGCAGTGCCTCAGGTGATTGGACATGCAGGCGTAGTTGCTGACTTTCTGCAGCATTCTGGAAGAACCCCTGGACTGGACATTTCATATGAGTGACTGGCAGTCTCAACTATAATGCCTCTGCATCTTTCCAGGCTGCTTGGGGCAACCTGTCAATGGTATTTCCGTCCATCATCTGGAATTGCAACAGGCAGGTCACAGATGTAGTTGCTAAAGTCAGAGGATCCGTCGCATGGGACAGATGAATAACTGTCAAAATGAGAGGACCTTGGGCTTTGCTGCTATGCCTGACTTTCCCTGAGTGGAGGATTGTTTGTATATATTTAGCGATCAGGGCACCTCATGATTAGCTGGGAGCATTTATCTTTGGGTAGGGATTTCATTCGATAAATTTAAAACTTTTATGCGATCATGAGATTCATGCAAAGCTGTGCCCGCTGTGAAGCAAGATGCCTTGATTTTCCTTTTTCATTTTAAGGTATTCCAATGTTCCAGTTTCTCCAAAATTGTACAAACCTTGGAGCCCAGAGTATGGGTGCCAGCTGTCTGAGCTTGTATGAAAGCTGCAAGGGCTGGTGGCTTAGATTATTGCTGTGAGGGCCTGGCTGCGTTGTCCCTGTTGATGATCATATAGGCCAAGATAGATTGAGGAGTGAAAATGCCCATGAAAGTGTGGCAATGTCCCAAACATGCAGGAAGTGGACTTCTGCACCCATCCCACTCAGGTGGCCAAAGTGCTTGGCACACCTGCTTAGTACCTCCCACATTTGCTTGCGTAATTCATGCATTTTCCTTTTCGTAGCTGGGCCCCAGAGTTCCACATCGCTGTCCTGTTGAGCTGAACTTAGAGAGGCTAAAGCCGTCCTCCATATCGTAGCCTAGGCTGTCCCTGACACAGCTATCTACCCCTGATTGCTTGAGCTGTGAGACTTGCCGGGTGTGAGCCGGATTTAAAATTGTTTTGTATGGGTAGTCTGAAGCCCACACAATAAGCTGGCCACCTTGCCAGTCTTGGGGAAATGAGACCTGCTGGTTAAAACTGACCAGATCTCAACATTGGTCTCACTTGTGGGTGTGTTGTATGCTTCGGGTTTTTCTTGCAACGTTCTTGCCCTCAGGCTCACATTTTAATTGGAGTATCTACTTTGTATAAATGATCTTTGCATGGTTTCCTTCAGATAGTTCAGTTATAAAGGAAAGTCTAGATAGTAATTAAGACTTTTGTAGCTGATTCACCTGCATCCACTGTTCTGTAATCCAATGATTTGCAATTTATACAGGATTATTTTTTCTGTGGCATAATGAAATATGATCTGATAGTGTTACAGGTCAAGCTGTTTCTAGATATAAAATTCTGTCACAAGTTCAAACATTTTGGTTACCTATGAGAAGAATTTTTGTGAGCAGCACGCCCCTGCTCTCCCTTCTTCCTCCTCTGCAATTATGCCTGTTGCTCATTTACAACAGAACAGTAATAACAGCGCTGGACAATTTGGTGATAGAAACTATGCCAGTGAAACATGAAAGGAAAAGCTTTGGTGAGAGATGAGAAACAAAACCGATCATAAGTGGACCTGTAAAGACATACTTTTTATGGCTAGCAGCTGTCGCCAGAGTAATGTACATAGGTGACGAGGTCACAAATATTTGTCTCAAGCAGCTGGAAAAGCTGAAGTACAGTGTACTTCATTGTGTGGCAGTTCTGCAGTTAGACACAATTCCGCTCAGGTCAAACAGATGGAAATTGTAGTGTGTGTATGAATTGAAAGCCTTAAGCTGTTCAGCACTGTGACATAAAAAGTAAAGTAATTCAAACAATTATAGAAGCCATTCAGATGATAATCAACACAGCACAATGCTATCAAATGCACAGATTTGTACTGAGCTATAAGTATTTTGCATAGAAAATGCTATTCAGCTTCCTCTTCACAAAAGCTTAACATGATATTTAGTGATGGGAGATATGAGGTAAGTAGTCTTGTTAGTGTAAGGATTGAGTTGCCTCTAAGTGAATGTTTATTGAGTGAAATTGAAAGTCATTAATGAAAAATAAGAGCTAATAATAACTGTTTATTAACGTAAGTGAAGTAGAGAATGAAGGGAGATTCTCTTGTGCTTCGTATTGAGAAGCCCTGCATAACTTGAAAGCAGAAGAAGAATGTGTGCTTTCCATTAATAGTTGCCTACTTCAAATTAATATTGTAACAAATGGCACAAATAAAAAATAAAATAACTGTGCGGTACTTAAACCAGGAAAAAATTAGCATCATGAAAAGAACTGGAGAGGTTCAAGTAGGAAGTAAAACTTGAAAACAGGAAATAAGTTTTGTGATACTTTTCAACAGCTTCAAGGTCTCTGTTTATTTTACACATTTGATTATCTCTACCTGTACATAATCCACATAATCCTCAATCTTGTTCCTAAACAGCCATGTGTCTCGGTTCTTTAATGCTGTTAGTTGTTATGGGAATTAGTTCCATTAATCTGTAATTTCCGTGAAATTGGAGAGGAGAGGAAATGCCTTCTAATCTTAAATTTTACTAATTCGTTACTTGTACACAGGCTACATTAAATAACCTTTATTGCAATGTTTCCAGCACCTTGTTTTAAAAAGTATATATTTTTCTCCACTGTCATTTCTCTAATGAAAACAAATACAATTCTGAAAGAATAATGCGAGAAATACTCAGCAGATAGCATATGTAGAGGGAATGGATAAGTCAATGTTTCAGTCGCAAATTATTTAAGTCTGACTATTGCAATAACCCACTCGGTATGAAGCAAGCATAATCACAAGATGGCTAACTATTGTACTGGGATACAGCTCAAGAGCGTTTGATTGAAACGTCAAATACAAGTTATTCTAACTTTGCAAATGTAGCTTCACTAACGGTTACACATTGTGCAGCATTGGACACCCTCCAAATAAACCATTGATAATTTGGAAGTGGGTTCAGGCAAAGTGTAAACACCTGAAACATTGACTTAACTGTTCTCTTCATAGATGCTGACTGCCCCTTTTCACATTAAAGGTGCAATGTAAATACGTTTTTTTAAAAATCTGATTATTACCAGCAATGGCAATGTTTTGCTTTTGTTCGATTCTGACAGTATGTTCTCATTGCTCTGCTTAAATAAACTTGGTCACTCTTCCCAGCTATCGATCTCACTTATCATTTGGTCTCATAACTTTGTTTTTTGCACAGCTGTTGATGGCAATTTTTTTCCTTTCCCCTACAGCAACATCCAGGAAATGAGAACTCTACACAAAGAAACCTTCCTCAAGAAGCACAACATGAAGCTCGGTTTCATGTCTGCATTTGTCAAAGCATCCAGTTTTGCTCTGCAAAATCAGCCAGTGGTAAACGCTGGTGAGTAAAAATCAAGGATAAGTCCAAGAACTGTCAGTAGCTATTTGAGTGGAAAACAGTATTTCAAGTTTATTTCTCTACCTCAGCAGTGGAGACTGAATATATTCAAAGCTGAGTTAGATTTTTGATCTACAAGTTGCCAGGGTTCAGCAATGGGAAATCTTTTAATGAATGTGAACACTGGTGATTTATCCTTGTACGGTGGGGAGACCACCATAAAAAAGCTCTATTTATTGAAGAAAATTAAAATCTAACCTAATTCAACCAATACTTTGAGGCTGAGTATTTTTGTTATTTATCTTCATATTTATTAAGTGTATAGTTTTTTTTTTTAAAAAAAATCTCAAAGTTCTTTGTTTTCTAAAGAAAAAATGAACTTGAGGGGATGTCACTTTTTTATATTAAATAAAATCAAAATCTACCCTTCTCTCTCACATATGAACAGTACTTAACCTGGAGAGATTCAAGCAAAGAGGTGTATCATGTTACCAGGCCTTCTCTTAACTTAGAAATTGGAGGGTGAAATATGTGCTGGGTTGTTTCAAAAGTGGCATTAAGATGAAACTTTAAAAGCACTTTGACATGTCCCTCCCTTAGCTGGGAAGTGGTGCAAAGGAACTTAATTTTTAAAACAAAAGACTAGGAAAGTGGAGAAACAACAAAAATTCCACAAAGAGAATGCATTTGGAAAAGGGCATTAGTAGTCACTGCAACTCGGATATGAAATATTTAGATTGCACTGTTCAGTAAAATGTTTTGTCCATAGCACTTGATTCCACTGCAATGTCATTAATTTATTTTTGAATTCAAACACTAGTGCAGCACTGTAACCAGTGGTTTAATTTGTTTTTCTGTCCAGTTATCGATGATACAACCAAAGAAGTGGTCTACCGAGATTATATAGACATCAGCGTAGCTGTAGCAACACCAAAGGTCAGTATTGTGTAATATTCATTGGTGGTAACTGCTATCTTAATTTCTTTCACCCTTCATGGGATATGGGCTTCACCAGCAGGGTCAGCATTTATTGCCTAAGAAGGTGATGGTGATCTGCTGACTTGAACCACTGCAGTCGATGTAATGAAGGTGCTTCCACAGTGCTGTTATGTCAGGTGTTCCAGAATTTTGACCAAGCAATGATTGAAGGAGCAGTGATATATTTCCAAGTCAGAACGGTGTGTAACTTGGGGGTGGTGGAATTTTTCTTGTCAGGTTAAAAAATGTATTTTCCTTGATTTACTATGCCTTCCCTAAGCTGCCTCTCTGAAGCAGCTTGGCACGTTTAGTACAAAGGTGATAATTTTATTTTTTTCCCACAGGGCCTGGTAGTCCCCGTAATCCGAAATGTTGAAACAATGAACTTTGCTGATATTGAGAAAACGATCAATGAGCTAGGAGAGAAGGTAATTGTTCCCAGTGTTAGTTATGAGAGTTTAAGATATTGGTTTCTAGTAGTGTTAATTGTTGGTTTGAGCCTCAACTGTTCTATATTACTGCTTTATTAGAACCATAGAACACTATGGCACAGAAAAACAGGCCATTCGGCCCTTCTAGTTTGTGCCGAAATATTATTCCGCTAGTCCCATTGACCTGCACCCAGTCCATAACCCTCCAGACCTCTCCCATCCATGTATCTATCCAATTTATTCTTAAAACTTAAGAGTGAGCCCGCATTTACCATGTCAGACGGCAGCTCGTTCCACACTCCCACCACTCTGAGTGAAGAAGTTCCCCCTAAACCTTTCCCCTTTCACCCTAAAGCCATGTCCTCTCGTGTTTATCTCTCCTAATCTAAGTGGAAAGAGCCTACTTGCATTTACTCTGTCTATACCCCTCATAATTTTGTAAACTTCTATCACATCTCCCCTCATTCTTCTACCCTCCAAGGAATAAAGTTCTAACCTGTTTAATCTTTCCCTGTAACTCAACTTCTGAAGACCTGGCAACATCCTAGTAAATCTTCTCTGCACTCTTTCAATCTTACTGATATCCTTCCTGTAGTTAGGCGACCAGAACTGCACACAATACTCCAAAGTTGGCCTCACCAATGTCTTATACAACCTCACCATAACATCCCAACTCCTATACTCAATACTTTGATTTATGAAGGCCAGTATGCCAAAAGCTTTCTTTACAACCCTGTCTACCTGTGACGCCACTTTCAGGGAATTATGTATCTGAACTCCCAGATCCCTTTGTTCCTCCGCACTCCTCAGTGCCCTACCATTTACTGTGTATGTCCTACCTTGGTTTGTCCTTCCAAAATGCAACACCTCACACTTTTCTGCATTAAGTTCCATCTGCCATTTTCTGGCCCATTTTTCCAGTTGGTCCAGATCCCTCTGCAAGCTTTGAAAGCCTTCCTCTCTGTCCACAACGCCTCCAATCTTAGTGTCATCAGCAAACTTGCTGATCCAATTTACCACATTATCATCCAGATCATTGATATAGACAACAAACAACAATGGGCCCAGCACGGATCCCTGAGGCACACCACTAGTCACAGGCCTCCAGTCTGAGAAGCAATCATCCACTACCACTCCCTGTCTTCTCCCACACAGCCAATTTCGAATCCAGTTTACAACCTCTCCATGGATACCAAGTGTCTGAACTTTCTGAACTAACCTCCCATGTGGGACCTTGTCAAAGGCCTTACTAAAGTCCATGTAGACAACATCCACAGCCTTTCCTTCATCTACTTTCTTGGTAACCTCCTCGAAAAACTCTACAAGGTTCGTTAAACACGACCTATTAAGCACTGTTACAACAGTGCCCTAATTGCTTCAGTACAGATGATGAATTAATATTTTGGGCAGGGGGTGTCCATGTTTTTGGATTGGAACAGACAAATCAAAAAGCCCTTGTAGCAAAGCAGAAAGTTTAATTATTACAGAATTGATTGCAATTCTATGCACGAAAACTACTTTTTACACGATGGAAATGAGACTTGAATAGAAAGATAGTAGATGTGAAGTTTGTATGCAAGGACAGAAAATAAGGACTAAATTTTGTGACCTAATCAGAGCTTCATATGGGTTCAGCATAACTTCTCTGCTATTGTACTCAAAACTCCATTTTTGAGGCTAATATGCTTTGTCAACTGTTGCCTTACCATGCCACCTACAAAAGCCTATATACATTGTCCCTCTGTCCCTGTACACATTTTTTTAGGACTGTAGCATTTAGTCTGTATTGTCACTCATTATTCCTGCTGCCTAAGTGTATCACCTCAAACTGTGAGAAGGGGTAGAGTAGAAAAATCTAAGATGCAGCTGTATTAACATGAAGAAAGAAGCTCACACACTTGATGGACCTTGTTGAATCGTCTTTCTATAGGCCCGTAAAAATGAGTTGGCTATAGAAGACATGGACGGAGGTACTTTCACCATCAGTAATGGAGGAGTGTTTGGCTCAATGTTTGGGACACCAATTATCAACCCACCCCAGTCTGCCATCCTAGGCATGCATGGTATCTTTGATAGACCAGTTGCAGTCAAGGGCCAGGTAAGTGGAATCTTGTACAAAAACAAAAATTGCTGGAAAAACTCGGGTCTGACAGCATCTGTGGAGAGAAAGACAAAGTTAATGTTTCGAGTCCATATGACTTCTTCAGAACTAAAGAGAAGTAAAAATGTGGTGAAATATAAACTGTTTAAGGGGGGGTGGGACAGGTGATAGGTGGAGGCAAAGGAGAGATTGCAAAAGATGTCATAAACAAAAGATAGAAGGGGTGTTGATGGTGGTGATACTGGCAAAAGGAGGTGCTAATGGTGCCATTAAGTGTAGAAAGCAGAATGAGCAAGTGACAGATGGCCCGGGTGGGTTTGGGGGAGGGGACGGTGTGGGGAAAAGAGATCGAAATAGGCCAAAAGGTAGGGATAAAACAATGAATGGAAATAAATTTTTAAAATAATAAAAAGTGGGGAAAAATATATATATTAGAAATTAAAAAATAAATATTTGAAAAAAGGGGTGAGGATGGAGGAGAGAGTTCATGATCTGAAGTTGTTGAACTCGATGTTAAGTCTGGAAGACTGCAAAGTGTCTAATTGGAAGATGAGGTGCTGTTCCTCCGGTTTGCATTGAGCTTCACTGGAACATTGCAGCAGGCCAAAGACGGACATGTGGGCATGAGAGCAGGTTGGTGTGTTGAAATGGCAAGCGACAGGAGGGCCTGGATCATGCTTGCGGACAGACCGAAGGTGTTCCGCAAAGCGGTCACCTAGTCTGCGTTTGGTCTCTCCAATGTAGAGGAGACCGCAGTGGGAGCAGTGAATGCAGTAGACCAAATTGAGGGAGCTGCATGTGAAGCGCTGCTTCACCTGAAAGGAGTGTTTGGGCCCTTGGACAGTGAGGACGGAGGGGGGGTGGGGGGGGAAGTAAAGAGGCAGGTGTTGCACCTTCTGTGATTGCATGGGAAGGTGCTGTGGGAGGGGGTTGAGTTGTTGGGGGTGATGGAAGAGTGGACCAGGGTGTCCTGGAGGGAATGGTCCCTACAGAATGCCGACAGGGGGGGTGAAGGGAAGATGTGTTTGATGGTGGCATCATGCTGGAGTTGGCAGAAATGGCGGAGGATGATCCTTTGAATGCGGAGGCTGGTGGGGTGAAAAGTGAGGACAAGGGGGACCCTATCATGGTTCTGGGAGGGAGAGGAAGGTGTGAGGGCAGAAGTGTGGGAGATGGGTCGATTGAGGGCCCTGCCAACCATTGTGGGTGAGAAACCTCGGTTAAGGAAGAAGGAAGACATATCAGACATGTTAATCCACCCAAGTGAAATCTTGTTTTGTTTTGAGGTTTGTTATCCCTGTTGTTTAAAAGAATTTAAAGTATCGCTCCTGATCGCAACTTGCTGTCGGGGTGTGATGTATATTTAAGACATTTTGATACTTTTTGCAATAGATTTGTCTCTTCCTCACATCCCCAAGTTGCAGTGCTGTAGTTTTCTGACTGCAGAGATCTGTTGGACTAGATATCTGCCAGCGTGAGGTGGAGAGAATTAATCAACACATCACTTTAAAGCTAGGCTCAGATTCTCACTTGGCTAACTACAAGTAGAACACAAACTGATAAGCATAACGTTTTGCACAGAAAAGCTGCAGAAAACCACACGGTTGTATAAATCTGCCTGAAAAGTCTGCTGCATGAGCAGAAATTCTCTTCTACCATTAGTTTTGTTTAGGGAACTGATCTTTCTTCCACCCATCTTCGTCATTACGTTTAAGGTAAATGTTTGCAATATGTAGGGGAAAAAAATATTCTCCCTTTGCACATTTAGTGATGTTGCAGTAAGGATTTTCACAATTTAGCCCATTTTAGGTCTTGAAGCTATAACTCAAGCTAATAAATGCATGAGAAATGTGTTCTATTTGTTAATCAAACTAATAATAAGAATTTCACATGAAATTATTTGTTAAAATGACTGTTTAGATATTACTGTCAACGAGCTGAATTCCTAACACCCTCCTCAGTCTGTTCTTTAATGGTTTTCAGTTTTGCTGTAGCGAGGGTTGAATTAATTTTGGAAACTTACATCCACATTAGTAGCAATTTGAAGGGGTTGCATTGCTCTGCACTGGGACAACTGGCAGGCCTGTGGCAGATGGCAGAAACAATGCCTTATCCTAGTGTAGTGAGTTGTCCTATGTTGGTACTGGTAGTAACTGCAGAAGCACTGTCTTGCACTGTGAGCGTTTGATGACCAGTGAGCAAGTTGTCCTTGGGCATGTATCAGCTGGGTCAGATTTTGCCTCATATTGGTGATGTACCTTTGACTGGGTGAGTGCATTGCCTTGTTTTTGAAAATGGGCTTGTAATTGCTGGATACATTGAATTAACTGGTGGCACAAAATTTTCATTTAAAGGGGTAGCTTGTATCCACTGTAAGCATGTCATACATGTTTTCTCTCTTATTGCAGGTTGTGATCCGTCCCATGATGTATGTGGCCCTAACCTATGACCACCGCTTGATCGATGGCAGAGAAGCAGTACTTTTCCTCCGAAAAATTAAAGCTGTAGTTGAAGACCCCCGTGTGCTGCTCCTTGACATTTAAACTCTAATAGTTATTTAAAAAAATACTCAACCCAACATATACATTTTCACATATTAAATGTTTGTTAAACCTTTTTTTGATGTTTAAAATTATAAATGAATGTTTTATGGACAGATTGCAATTCTGTAGGAATAGTAGGAATGATTTATGGAAGGATATTGCATGTCAGAGACTTTACAGCTAATTTATATTTTGAGCAAACATGCTAACATGGCTAAGTTGTCTCTGGTCATTTTTTTTTTGTTGGGGGAAGCAGCTTTGAGCTATCTCCTTCATAATTTGGTATTAAGTGAATATGGAGCTAGCAGTTACGCTAAAAGAAATCTCAAAGATTGAATGGTGCAGGAGCTGAAAATGTCATACTGATATGTTAGGATTGTGCACCTGAGATTGTTGCTGAGGCAAGTAGAGGAACTTCTAACATGCTGTTCTTGGGGAGTGTTTCACAATTGTGGAGCAGTGCTGAAATGTTTCATTCCTCACCATTAACAATTTTTATCTTGATCACAAAAATGCACTGCCCAACAGGAGAATACTGCAGCAACATTATTCCCCATCCACTCAAAGTACGTGTAGAAGGTAAATGCACAGTTTTTAAAAAATTGTTCTAGGACCTTATGTTGCAAAAATGTTGCTGTTTCTGTAGCAGAATTACTTAAATTATAATGATTTGAGTGTACTTGATCTTATCTTCCCACAGTTTCCACGTGACCATAATACCAGGCTTCATGTTGACAGCATTAACATGTGTTCCTGCAATTTATTATTGCTGTCAAAACTTGTACTCATTTTTAAAGAAAGAAGCTCAGAAAATGTCATGGGTAACAAAAAGATGGATAATGGGGTACCATATCTCTAAAGTGAGGGGCAAACCTTCATATCCCAAAACCAATTTGGAGAGTAACGTCAGCTCAGGCAACCTGAATTACAGTTATTCCCATAAGGCACAAAGCTAGAAGTGTATAGTTACAGTTAGTGTAGGGAGGTCACTGTTGTCTCAAGTCTTGGGAATAAATTTACAATATGAAAATGTTGTGTTTGCACTTGCGTTAAGCCTGTTTAGGTTTTTCCTTTTGCTATAGCCTTGTACCAGATTCATTGCTTTTTCATTCTCTT
This sequence comes from Cetorhinus maximus, assembly GCF_964194155.1. Lineage (NCBI taxonomy): Eukaryota > Metazoa > Chordata > Chondrichthyes > Lamniformes > Cetorhinidae > Cetorhinus > Cetorhinus maximus. The sequence continues at coordinate 15,071,055 of NC_135896.1, forward strand.
CTCCCTTCATCACCCCTCTTTACAAACTGCTCAACTAAAATTAGGGACTTAAAAGCAGCTTTGCACCAGGAACAGGAGTCCTTATGTGCCACTCTGCTGTGCAGCATGACGTTACCCAGTTCTCCAAGCATTGCACCATGGGACCAGGTCACTACTTAGTTGGGTGAAAACAGAACAGTATCTTTCAAACCAAACACTTCTTCCTCCACATTTGAATTAGTTCCTGCCCTCAGAATTAAGTTGGCTTTACAGTTGAATAAATACACACAACTTTTTCATCCTGTACAGTGTCAAGGACTACAGACAGTATTAGGATTAGTATGATGATAGGGTTGGAAAATGTATTCACCAAGTTGGGTATTATTTGAATAAACAGATCTGTGAATCTTTCTGAATCTTTTTGCCATGTAGAAATATTCCTACAGCCCTTGCTGAACTTAGTTTTTAAGTGATCATTAGCTGTAAACTACTACCTGACATGCAGTGTTCTTCTCACATAGATGGATTATAATTGTACAAATTCATAAAGTAGTTGGAAGCCAGTTTTGAAATGAAAATAAGGGCAACAATCTTCTATTCCTGTGGAGAAGGTACCAGGCAGTCAGCAGGAATTTGCCAGTCTTGCACTGTAGTCGTAAGTATACAGTACATGTAAAAATTGAAAATGACAGGCTGGGTGGGAGGAGTTGACACTTCTGAGTTTTATTGTTTGGTGGGAGTGCTGGTGGAAGGAAATGTGGAGTGCTGGGAACGAGGAGAAAATTAGCATTAAATTTTAGCTTACAAGGTAAGCATGTCCTCCTTGCTGTCACTGGGTGTTAACTGAAAAATGAGCCATATCCCCAGCTGTCATCCTTTTCATTGATGAGCACAAATATACAGAGTCACAGAAATGCTGCTCCCGCAGATTCACACGGACTTGCACATAACACGTATCAATATTACTTCCCTTAAACTGCACAACTTTTAAATATTTGATACATGGTTGGGCCATGTTTTTACTTGTGACACAATCTAATCCGTTGCAGTCCTGGCCATGGGAGATGGTTAGATGTATGTGTGCTATTTTTTTTTTTTAAATTACCTGCACCGCAGTGCGGTCAATGGGAGGAAGGAAGCCACCCTGTGAGTGAGAAATAGACCTGTTATTGAAAAAAAATAGAGAGAGCAAACTACTGGTGGTTTATTGAGGGCTTGCTGCCATGCAAACTCGAATTCTTATGTGTCAGATGGATGCACTAACGTGATGGTTTATACTTGATTGTACCATTTGATCGTCTCCCAGTTGGTGCTTTTTCTTATGTGGTTTTCACGATGTTTGGTGTTGCCTTGCACCGCTCAGTCAGTTATTAAAATTCCAAAGAAATCTAAATTAATAAGCAGTAATGAAACAGTAAGTCAGAATGATGCAAAGGAGAAATTGCGATGTAATGGTTATATTGAAAACAAAAATAAATGTATCTAACTGTTCAAATCCTCTTGTAGCTGCTTTAGGGGCTTGAGAACAATGAGCCATTGCGAATAGGAGATGGGAGACATTCCCTTCTCTCTTGTTTTTCACCCTCCCTTCCTTGTATTATGTAGAAATCCTGTGCAGCGTTTGCATAAACTTCAATTCTGTGCTTATTCTATATTAAGCACTGTGTTCTTAATTTTCTTTGTGGGGAGTGGGGGTGAGATGCAGGTGTTTCATGTGCCATAATTCTAATAAATGTCTACCTGAACCTTCTAGAAAACAGCTGGGACCTGTTTACAATAGGTTAGTGCCAATTGCAGGATTTCTGGATCAGCCTTGTAAGGGGAAGAACTTTTCACTTCTCATCCTTTGTAACACCAATGGCATTTTTTTTTTAATCCTTTCATGGGATGTGGATGTCGCTGGCAAGACCAACATTTGTTGCCCATCCCTCAATAAAAACCTCAATAACTTAGCTAGGTCACTTCAGAGAGCAATTAAGAATCAACCACATTGCTGTGGGGTCTGGAGCCGCATGTAGGCCAGACCAGGTAAGGATGGCAGATTTCCTTCCCTAAAGGGCATTAGTGAACCAGATGGATTTTTACGACAATTGAGTTTCGTGGTCACCATTACTGAGACTAGCTTTATAATCCAGCTTTATTAACTGAATTCAAATTCCACCAGCTGCCATGGTGGATTTGAACCCATGTCCCCAGAGCATTCGCTGAATCTCTGGATTACTAGTCCAGTGACATTACCACTACGCCACCGTGGGGAGGCAGCACTCAGTTCAGAGCTTGGACCTCTTTCTGAGAGTTCCTGGATCTGATGTATTGCTGAAGGAGGCCAACTGAGATAAGACTTTACTGTCCACAGATAGGTGCAAATGGACCTCGGGTAGGTGAATGTGTCTAGATGAGGAGAGTGTCACCAGAAGCCCTGATGAAAGAAACCGATCTTTTGAGATAAAAGCACTTGAGGGGGAGGTGGGTAGTGGTGAGTTTGGCTCTTTATTCCATATTGTGTGCACCAATGATATATCCATAGTGATGTTGGCGTCTGTGTACTGACCCTGCAAGTTCTGTTTAGGGTATGGTGGAGGCATGCAATCTTGGTGGTTACACTGGCATAGTGTTACACACATTTTCAGGCAATTATGATTTTAGTGACTTCAGAAGGGAAAAAAGGCTTTTTCTGCAGATAAATATAAAGCTTTCAGATGGGTTTTCCAGCTCTGTCTTCCCAGTATCCTTGTGTGTGAGGGCAGTATCTGGTAAAACACTAAACCTGAAGCTTCTAATTGTGCTCCCTGGTTAACCTTAAATCATCTAATCTCAACTGGTTAGCAGTTGGAGTGCTGCATTTGGCCTCAGTGCTCTGAGCAAGGGAGTGGGGAAAAAGACCGGTTTAAAGTTCCACTTGAGCAGTATGCATAGTATTTAAGAAATACAGCACAGAAAAGGGGCCATTCGACCCAACCAGTCCATGCTGGCATTCTGAGCTCTATTCGGAAAGTGTGCATGTTTATGGAGAACAGCTGGACTTGATTTTGGCCACCCTCCACTGTAGGTTGGACTGCTGAGACATGGACGTTCTCCCTTCCTGCTCAGAGTGTACAGAGTGTCTTTGCAGTAGGGAAAACAAAGTAACTTTCCTTCCCCACCCCCACAACCTTTTCATACGTGAATGCACGTTTGGCATTGTGCACAGATTTGGTCTGGTACACTAGACTAATGTGTAAATTCTTAAGGACAATGTGTTCTCGTATCATGGTGCTCGAGTCTGATTCATACAATCTACATTGTATTCATATTGCACATTATGACAATCAGAATGCATTCTGATTAAAGGCTGCAGTGTGAACCTGCCTTTCTCTCATACTTGCCTGTATGGTGCAAGGTTTTTTGGATTTCAAATTTCCAGCATTCATGTTTTCACACTTGTTTACTTACCATGCAGTTTAGCTGATATGTTTCATACCTTTGTGGCAAGGTAAATAGAATGTTAGTTGAGATTAAAACTTCACCTACCCATCCCCTTCGCACCCTTCCCTCTTTTTCCCAACCCCACCCCACTACTCCTCCCCTGCCCCGACCAGAAGATGGCTGAAGTCTGTCCAGGGGCGTTAAATCCAAGCAATCGCTTAATGGTGTAACTTTAGATTGGAATTGAGATGTAGTTTACTCCGTTGGTTTAGCAAAGGCGATTCTGCTCCTATTCTGTTATGGGTCATTGTTGTACACTTTAATAGTCCTTTGAATAAACTCAAACATTAAAACCCTAACCCCAGGGTATGAGCAGTAGTGTTTCACCAACACTCATGGTGCTGACAATTACTCTTGGGGTGAAATAGATGCTAAATTTATCTTGCATCGGGATCTCCAGCAACAGTAACTTGTTTTCATGGGATTCTTGGAAAGTTACTGACAGTTGTGATAAAAGCACAGAATTTCAGAGGGTTAAATGCAGCAGTCTGAGTCAGTACATGTATATAAAACTTTTTCACAAGGTGATATTCCGCTATGGCAAAACTTCACAAGCAAAAAATTTTCTCCCTTAACCCACTGCACTCCACCCCTCACCCCATGTGCGCAAAAGCAAAAACATGCCAAGTGTACGCAGCTGTGATGGTGAACCAAACCATTTTAAAAAATTGACACAAGGTATTCAAATGAATCCTTTTGTCTTGTCGCTAGGGTCCACGCTGCTCCACACACACAATGAATTGGCAGATAAAGAAAGAGTCGCCATTCATTAGGCCCAATATAGAGATGAATGCTCAATCTGCATGAGAATAGAAGTAGTTCTAATATGGGCATGTGGAATGAACAATATGTTTTTAGCTTTTTCAATTCCAGCCTCTTCAGGTTCCATTAGCAAGGGGGTGGTAATTAATGTGGGTTGTTGCTGCTTAAGGTGTTTTTGATACTAATTATTTATTTACACATCTGCGTTCTTTCAGAATTTGGCACCAAGGTGCAATATTGCATAACCGGTTTCTTTTTAAAAAGAAACAACCTAATAATTCTGTTTTCATGTGCACTTCTGTAGAAAGTATCTGGTTCTGTTCCTGCCAAATAGAAGACGTAAAACAATAGCAGTGAAATTGTTTGCACTTAGTGCTAAAGCCTGGCATTATGCAAAGTTTAATTTTGTTGCAACAAGGTGAACAGTGGCCTTTCATCTCTTATAATCCAGATGAGAATCCATCCAAGGCAAACAAGATAAAGGTCTCGCTATGCTAAAGCGATACAATGGGCTTGGGACATTGATCCTTCATCTCTCAGATCTAGAACTGAATATATCCCAAGCAAATGAAATGAAGGCCTCCCTGATTAGATAGTATATGGGTTTTGGGGAATACCGTCCTTTTATCTCAAATCTTGGATTCAAATCCTTTAATTTCAGACAGAAAAGATTATCTCTCTTTTTGATTAGGGGAGGAGTCTAGTGGCAAAATGCTGTTCTTATGGTATCTTGGTTCACCAATTCAAAGAGAAGAGCTACTAGATCCCAACTCAAGTGGGCACATTCCCTAGTTCTGAACTCTTAACTAGTTATGAGTTAGTAACATGAAATAAGTTGTACTGTCAACAGCAAGAAAATGTTGTGGAAAGAGGAGAAAGAAAAATAAAATGGAGAAGTTGAACATTTCAGCTGTGCTCAAAGAAAGAGATTGGTGATAAGGTTGATTGGTTGGCTGATTGGTGAACTTAGCCCTGGCAGATTCCAGAAATTCCATTTATTTATTCTTTCATGGAATGTGGGCATCTCCAGCACCCTTGCCCTTGAACTGAGTGGCTTGCTAGGCAATTTCAGAGGACAGTTAAGAATCAACCAGATCAGGTAAGGAGAGCAGATGGGTTTTTACAACAATTGATAGTTTCATGGTCACCATCACTGAGACTAGCTTTCAATTCCAGATTTTTACATTTTTAATTTATCGAATTTAAATTCCACCAACTTGGATTTGAACCCAAATCCCCAGGGCATAAAGCCTAGGCCTCAGGATTACTAGTCCAGTGACATTACCATTATGCCATCATCTCCACAAGTTAGCCAGTACTATAACCTTTTGGAAAGTGTACAATGAGCTCCATCTCCCATCACTCATCTTTTCCTTTGTGGCTCTTGTTGATCCTGGGCCTCTGGGTGCATTACCAGCAGTTGCACTGGGAGGCTGGCAGCTGTTGAGGGGCAGAATTTCCGTCTCCTGGTCCTTAATCCCTGAGAAGGCCCACCACTGGCCACTTAAGTGCCTGATGGACACCCGGTGGGCTTTCCTCAGTGTATGTAAAGCGGGGCTCCCACTGGTTCTCCAGCCAGCAATTGAGACCCTTGGTCACATACATTAACTTCTGTCCTTTTTTTCTTCCCAAAATGTATCACTTAACGTTGAATGGCATCTGTTACCTGTCTACCCAGTTCACTAACCTGTATATGCCTTCCTGAAGCTTTATTTAGTTCCCCTCAAATTTTGATCCCTTCCCCCTCCAATATTTGTGACATTACTACTTATGTTCAAGTCCCAATCATATATGTGTACTGAGTAAAAGTGGCCCCAGCACACTGCCCCTGGAGTAAACAACTTCCAATTTGAGCAACATCCATGTGTTCTGTATGTAGAGTGAATATATGTACAAGTGCATGTGTGTGTATAGTTGTCAGTGTGCATCTGTAGTAGAAGTTTGTGCATATATGGGTGTATAATTGTGTGTCGATGCCTGGTATATTCACATAATATATACACAAGGTATATAAAAAGAGAGTAGCTATAGTGAGCGGGGGACCCTTGGAGGATTACAGAATTGATAATGGGGAACAGGGAAATGGCAGATAATTTAATCCAATATTTTGCATCAGTCTTCACGGTGGAGGACACTAAAAACATACCGACGATATCAGGTAAGCAAAGAGCTAATAAGAGGAAAGATCTTGCAACAGTCTCTATCAAAGTATTTGACAAACTCATGGGACTAAAGGCAGACAAGTCGCCAGGACCTGATGGCCTGCATCCAAGGGTTTTAGAGGAAGTGGTTGCAGAGATAGTGGAGGCATTGGTCGAAATATTCCAGAACTCACTGGATTCCGGGAGGGACCCAGCGGATTGGAAAACCGCTAATGTGACCGCCCCTATTCAAGAAGGGAGGGAGACAAAAAGCAGCAAACAATAGGACAGTCAGCCTAACATCTGTCATTGGGAAAATGTGAGAATCCATTATTAAGGAAGAAATAGGGCATTTAGAAAAGCTTAATACAATCAAACAGAGTCAACATGGTTTTGTGAAAGGGAAACCATGTTTGACAAATTTGCTAGAGTTCTTTGAGGATATAACAAGCAGAGTTGGTGAAGGGGAACCAGTAGATGTGATGTATTTGGATTTCCAGGAGGCCTTCGAGAAGGTGCCACATAGGTTGTTGCACAAGATAGGAGCCCATAGTATTGGGGGTAATGTATTAGCATGGATTGAGGATTGGTTAACATGCAGAAGATAGAATTGGGAATAATTGGTCTTTTTCAAGTTGAAAGATGTAACTAGTGGAGTGCCACAAGGATCAGTCGTAGGGCCTCCATTATTTGCTATCTATATTAATGACTTTGAGGAGGGGGCAGAGTGTTATGTATCCAAATTTGCTGATGATACAAAAATAGGTGGGAGGGCACATTGTGATTAGGGTGTAAGGAATTTCCAAGGGAATATAGGTTGAGTGAGTGGGCAAAAACTCGGCAGATGGAGTTTAAAGTAGGAAAGTGTGAGGTCATGCACTTCAGCCAGAAGAATCAAAAGCAGACTATTATTTAAATGGAAAGAGACTCCAAAAAGTGCAGCACAGAGGGATCTGGGTGTTCTTGTGCATGAAACACAAAAGGTTAGCATGCAGGTGCAGCAAGTAATCAAGAAGGCAAATGGAATTTTGGCCTGTATTGCTAGGGGGTTGGAGCTTAAAAATAGGGAAGCCTTATTACAACTGTACAGGGTGTTGGTGAGGCCGCATCTGGTGTATAGTTTTGGTCCCTGTATTTAAAAGATATACTGGTATTAGAGGCAGTTCAAAAGAGATTCACTAGGTTGATTCCTGGGATGAAGGGGTTGACTTATCAAGAACAGCTAAACAGGTTAGGCTTCTATTCATTAGTCTTTAGAAGAATGAAGGGTGATCTTATTGAAACGTACAAGATTCTAAGGGGGCTTGACAGGGTAGTTGTTGAGAAGATGTTTACAGCAGTGGGGAAATCTCAAACTAGGGGTCATAATTATGGAATAAGGGGATGCTCATTTGAAACTGAGATGCAAAGGAATTTCTTCTCTGAGGATGGTGAATGTCTGGAATTCTCTACCCCAGAGAGTTGTGGAAGCTAGATCAATTTTTGAAATATCCAGGAGTTGAGGGCTATGAGGAGCTGGCATGAAAGAGGAGTTGAGGCCTGGGTCCGTTCAGCCATGATCTTGTTGATTGGCAGGGCAGGTTTGAGGGGCCAAATGACCTCCTCCTCCTATTTCTTATGTTCTCATGGGTATGGATGCATGAATTATTAAAGTGTATAGTGAGTCCGTATATCTGTTCTGTATGTGTATTCCTTAAGAAAATATAATTAGCAGCAGGAATAAGGACACCAGCAGAGTTATATGATTTAGCCCTGATAGACATTTAGAAAATACATGGCAAAATTTTCCCAACCTGCTCGAGCGTAAAATAACGTGTTGACGTCGGCGAGTGTCCCAACGTCAACGTGCAGTTGCGTGATATTTCATTCGCTGGAGTCGTCAGCGAGCCCGCCGACAATTAAAAAGCCTGTTAAGGCCATTAACAAAGTTATTGACTGACATTTTTCGCTGTAACCTTACGGCGGGCAGGCGAACTTTTTAGGAAACTTCATCCATGGGCGGGATGAGGTTTCCTAAAGCAAATAAAAATAAAAAAATATACATTTAATTAACTTGTCCCTGCTTGTGACAGAGTCACATGAGAGGACATGTTTTATTGCATTATTTATGTCTTTATTTTTTTTTGGAAAATGCTTCATCTCCCTGAGGCAGCTTGTGCCTCAGTGTTGCAATTGCTCTATTTGCACTCCTCCCCCTGCTCGCACAGGTAGTGCCGAGCACTGCTGCTCACATTTCACGCTGGCGGGCCTTAATTGGCCCGCCAGTGTGAAATCACCTGGCCCTGACCATGAGCAGCAACCGGCTTCTCGACCGCCCCCACCGAGCCCGTCCGACAAGGGTAAAATTCTGCCCACAGCCTTATCTAATCAATATTGACGGGCAGCTTCAAACATATAACCGGAAAGGTAGATTTAAAGTAATTGACAGAAGAATTAGAGGGGCGTTGAGAAATTCTTTCACCCCAAGTGTGTTGGGGAAATGGAACTCTGTCTGAAAGGGTGCTGGAGGCAAAAACTCTCATCACTTTTTAAAAGACATGATAGTCTGACCATAAATGTATCAAATATTTTACGTTTCACCACTTGTATTTTAACTTTCCCTGGCATTGTAACAGATTTTTGATTTCCAAAGGAGTCACACACACTCCTTTTTCAAGGAGTCAGTGCTGGATATTTTTACATCCAATGTCAGTATCAGCTTCCCCTACAACATCAATCCCCACCCCTCATCTCCCGCAACAGGTTGGCTATATTGATTGCTGAGCTCCAATAATGTACCTGAATGAAATCAACAGCTTGCCTTTATATAGCACCTTCAATGTAGTAAGATGCCCCAAGACATTTCACTGCAATAATTATCAAAGTTTGACTCTGAGCAACAAAAGCTTGGTCAAAGAGGCGGATTTTAAAGAGCGTCTTAAAGGACTAGAGGCATCAGGAAAGCACCACGACTGCATCAGTGGCACTTCCAGTTTGTAGGCCAGATTGTTGGGACATCTCAGGGTGAGACAAATTTAATCCTAATTTGCACTGAACTGTGGCTAATTTTGTGTCGTGAACTTGCAGAGTGGGAATTTGGTTGAGACTTGTCCAGATTTAATCATGCCGAACCTCTACAGCCAGCAGAGGGCGTGTAAACTAAAGTCCCAGAACTCTAAGCACCCCTCACCTAATTCAGCTATGCTTTGGTGCTCTTTCAGAAAACTGAATTATTAGGTAGATTCTTTCTAAAAAGAAATGGATTATGCAATGGTGCGAAATTCTGCAAGAACACACATGTAAACATCTTTCTCCATGGAATCTGGCTGTAAATGGATACATTGGTGTCTGAACCTGTAAAGGAATTATCTGGAAAAATTAAACTATTAAAAATGAAATCTCATAATTTTACCTGACATTTACTTCAACGTCAGCAACAGTTTTAATGAATTGCTAGTATACTTTCCAAGGAGTTGTTCATGAGTATATGAAACAGAAGAAATAACTTGCATTTTGTGACCTCAGGATGTCTCAAAGCGTGTTAGAGACTATGACGATTAAGCACTTTTAGTGAATGCTGTAATGTTTTCCACACAGCAATGTCCTACAAACAGCAATGTAATAATTACACAATTGTGACCTTGATTGAGGAATACATTTTGAGTAGGATATCAGGGATAACTCCCCTGCTCTTTATTTGAATAGTACTGTGGGCTCTTTGAAATTCACCTGAAGGGGCAAATGGGCTGCTATTTAATGTCTCTTCAGAAAGACAACACCACCTCCACAAGTGCACTGCTGCGTCAGCCTAGATTTTGTGCTCAGGGTTTTGGGGTAGAACTTGAATTGGGATGAGTAAAGATGCTTATGTGGAAGGCTTGGCTTTGAGGACATCCCTGAAACGTTTCCTTTGCCCTCCTGGTAACTGCTTGCCGTGACGAAGCTGAGTCGAGCACTTGTTTTGGGAGTCTTGTGTTAGGCATACAGATGATGTGGCTCCCCACACCCTCCTCCCGCTTCTTTCATACACCTCTGAATATATCGATGATAGTTTGGAGCTCAGCCTCAGTGCATTAAACACACTTCATTAGCATGCTGCAGCTCAATGACAGAGGTTGGGGTGATCTTGGTTCTGCAATTGAGGCAGTGTAGATTTAATAGTTTCCACTTATCCTGCAGAGTAGCTCCACTCTGGCGGGGAGCTTCATGGAGATGGGGTGCAATGTTGCAGCGAGGAAGATGAAAAAGCCTCGCTTGACCCGTTTACACTTGTATTGGGTCTGTTGTTAAGGATCATGGCTTGCCTGTCATCAGTGTTACTATTGAGCTATGACTGACAATGAGTAAAAGCAAGTTAACGTTGGCTTCCCCTCATCAAATCATTGAATTTCTTTCAGCCCGGCACTACAGTTCTTCAGGTCAGTGAAATTGCAATGATTTGTGTAGGAACAGGAGTCAGCTGTTCAGCTCCTTGGGTCTGTCCTTCATTCAGTCTGTACCTCAACTCCATTTACCTGTCTTTGCTCCATATCTTTTGATCCCACTAACTAACAGTGTATCAATCGCAGTCTGGTAAATTTCAATTGATCCAACAGCCACTTATTTCACCACGGAATGGCTTAGCTTGAAGTTTAAGATTATACCTTCAGGGACTTTTCTGCTGCTGACACCCACCCAAAAAAATCTCTCCTGTTCTGCATTATATTGAAGAACAGGTCTGACTCAGACAAATTTCCAGCACTTCACTGGCATCTTCAATAGACTGTCTGTAAACAGCATTCCATGTTAACATTACCCCTTCAAGCAACAGCCATTATATCCTGTTGCTATGCACAGTTCTGATTTCACTTACTCTACTTTTAGTAGCTCTGGCATTTCCTCCTTAAACCTTGTTGCCTGTTTACCTCTTTTTCCTCCTCTAAAGACATTTCTTAAAAGTTACTCCCTTGATCAAGCTTTTTATTATCTGCCTGTAATATATCCTTATATGACTTGTTAAATTGTTAAACTGCACCGACTGAAAGACAACTGGTCACACTGCACCAACTGCGGGACAAGGCGTCACACCGCACCAACATACTTTCTCAAATCCTATGTTTAAAGAGGAGACTTGGGCTTATCAGAAAGTTACAAGTTGTCCAGCAGGACATATACGAAAGAGGAAATTGAGCTTCTTGGAGGCAGTTTTATTGATTGGGAAAAATTAGTTAGATTTAAGATCAGAGGAAATTGTTGATAATGTTCCTTACGATGTATTACTACAAACACTAGGAGAATATCTTCACCCCAAGGACTGCAGCAGTTGAACAAAATATCTCACCACTACCTTCTGATGGGCAATAATCTAGTGATGGACACATCAAGATTTAAAAAAAAAATTTAGCCCTGTTAACCATTCTTTGCTTTCGAAGCGTTTGATTCCTTCTATATGGAGGGTGGGGGTAGCATTATAGATACCATCAGCACTGTCTTACTATCATGACTCTTTCTAAACTGGGACTCATCCATTTGTACCTTAATTATGTTCCTGATTGGAAAAGGGACTCTTGAGTAGTAGGACCATTTTGAAGGAGTCTGAAAGGTGGATCCCTATTTTAAACTGTTATAAGCAGGTTCAATAATTTTTTTGCAAAAGATGGAGAGACACAGGGACAGTAAGTAGCATTGATGGTTAGAGTGCAGTGAAGCATGAGCCAGCAGTTAATGAAGGGAAAAGGAGGAAGTTGCAAGGTCCCTAAGCCCAGAGTCAGGTCTTGGTTGTTTGTATCACTGAATCGCTGAGTGGATGGGAAGTAAGCAGTGACCTCTGCTGGTAAAAAGGAACAACTTTGAATGAACTGACTGGAAAAACCAAGGCACAAAGTGTGTGACTCACTGAGGCTTAAAATTGTAGAAGAGAATGAGATAAATCAAGGTGTCAAGGTTGAGTGATGCCAGAAGCTGAAAATCATTGGAGTTAAAGAATACTGAGGGAATGCAAAGGTTGAGGAATATTGAGTTATAGTGAGAGAGATGGTTTTAAGGGTCTTGAGTCCAACACAGTGATCAAACAAAATGAGAGAGAAGAGCCTGTAAAGCATCATAGGAGAAACAGGAGGAAAGGAACATTGACCACATCAGTATCAAATAGTACCAAGAAAATTAACGGAGAGAGCACGAAACTGGAAGCCAGCCTGAGAGATGTATTACATACTTTCTCAAATCCTATGTTTAAAGAGCAGACTTGGGCTTATCAGAAAGTTACAAGTTGTCCAGCGGGACATAGTCTTTGATACGAAAGAGGAAATTGAGCTTCTTGGAGGCAGTTTTATTGATTGGGAAAAATTAGAAAAGTAGAAATGTCAATAGATGAGGAAGGGTAAGGGCTAAACATTCATGGTGGGGGCACACATTCAGAATGGGTTCCAAAGTTTGAAATTCAGTCCTGGTTCCACAACTTCTTAAAGCCTTTGATAGACTGATACATACAAGGCTTTGATTCCAATCCTATACACACCCACCATATTCCCCAGTCAAGATGACATAAATATACAACAATATATGATATTTGAATAATGAAATGTCCCAAGGTGCTTCACAGGAGCTTTTATAAAACAAATTATGACACCAAGTTCCAAAGGAGAGATTAGGCAAGATGACAAAAAGCTTGGTCAAAGAAGGGAGGCTAGTGCGATAGAGAGGCGCAAGGACAGAATTCCAGAGACTGGGACCTAGGCAACTGAAGGCATAGCCACCAATGGTGCAGGAATTATAATTGGGAATGCACGTAAGGCCAGAATTAGAGGAGTGCAGATATCTCAGGGGGTTGTGGGCTTAAGGAGATTACAGAGATAGACAAAGATGAAAATTTTAAAGTCAAGACATGCATTACTGGGAGGTCAGCGGGCACAGAGGTAATAGGAGAATGGAACATGCTGTGAGTTAAGACATGGGGAGCAAAGTTTTGGGTGACCACACACTTATGGAGGGTAGAATATGGGAGACCAGCCAGGAATGCATTGGAATCAAGTCCAGATGTAACAAAGCAGCAGCTGAGTTGAGATAGGGGCAAAGTTGGGTGATGTTATAGATGTGGAAACAAGCAGTCTTAGTGGTGGCACAGATAGGAGGCTGGAAGCTCATCTCGGGATCAAATTTGACAAATGTAAAAGGAAAGATGGAGTCAGCCATATGGCCCCTCAAGCCTGCTCTGCCATTCAATTAGATCATGGCTGAACTTTTACAAAGCTCCACTTTTCTGACTGATACCCCACCCCTTGTTTCCTTTAGTACTCAAAAAGATCTAACAAATGAACTCTGACCAAGTATCCGTAGTCCTGTGGCATAAAGAATTCCAAGGATTCGCAAGTGTCTGAATGCAGAAATTTCTCATTTCTCAGTACTAAATGTTCGACCCTTTATCATGAGACTCTAATCCTGGTTCTAGACTTTCCAGTGAGGGAAAAGAGCACCTCAGCATCTACCATGTCAGGTCAAACATGGGCAAGGAAACCTCTTGCTGATTACCACATGCAGCCCCCTTTCAACTGATGAATCAGTACTCCAAGATGAACACCATCTGAAAAAAGCACCAAGGGTAGCAAAGGCTCAGAGTGTACTGTAGGTGGGGGACTTCAATGTTCCATCGCCAAGAGTGGCTCAGCAGCACCAATACTGACAGATAGCCAACTCCTGAAGGACATATCTGCCAGACTGGGCCTGTCGTAGGTGATGAGAAAACCAACAAGAGGGAAGAACCAACTTGATCTCGTCCTCACTCATCTACCTGTAGCAGACACATCTGTCCATGGCAGTATTGGCAGGAGTGACCCCTGCAAAGTCCTTGTGGAGGTTAAGTCCTACCTTCACACAAAGGACACTCTCCACGTGGTTTTGCACTACTGCCATGGTAAATGGAAGATTCTGAACAGATTTAGTAGCTCAAAACTGGGCATCCATGGAGGTGCATCAGCAGCAGAATTATATTTAACCACAATCTATAACCTTACGACCTGCCATATCCCTCATTCTCTACCATCATCAAGCCAGAGATCAAATCTGCTTCAATCAGCACTGTAGGAAAGCATGCCAGGAAGCAGCACCAGGCATACTTAAAGCTCTAACACAGGACTACATGCTTGTTAAATGATGAAAGCAGCACACAGTAGACAGAAATAAGCGATCCAACAGATCATAGCAAAACTCTGCGATTCTGCCACAATTGTGAATGGCAGTGGACAATTAAACAAATAACTGGAGGAGGCAGCTCCATAAATACCTCCATCTTCAACGATGGGCAGGGGGAACCAGCATATCAGAGCAAACGACAAGGCTGAAGTGTATGCTACTATTTTCAGTCAGAAGTGCTGATCCATGTTGGCTCCACCCAAGGTCACCTACTTCACTGATGACAGTCTTCAGCCAATTTAATTCACTCCAGGTGATATCAGCAAACAGCAGATTGCACTGGATACAGCAACGGCCATGGGTTCCAACACCATCCGGCTGCAGTACTGAAGACTTCTGCTTCAGAACTAGCTACGCCCCTAGCCAAGTGTTCCTGTAAAGACAAATACCACCTCAGTCTACTCTCAAACATCAGCAAAGTGATGGAAGATATCATTGACAGAGCTATCAAGTGGCACTTACTCAGCAGCCTGTTCCACCTTGACCTCATTTATAGCCTTGGTCCAAACATGGATAAAAGAGCTTAATTCCAGAGGTGGGGTGAGCCTGACTGCCTTTGACATTGAGCAGCATTTGACTGAGAGTGGCATCAAGTAGCCCAGCAAAACTAAAGTCAATGGAAATCATGGGGAAAACTTTCCATTGGCTGGAGACATAACTAGCACAAAAGGAAAATAGTTGTTGTTGGAAGCCAATTATTTTAGCCCAAGGACAATGCTGTAGGAGTTCCTCAGGGTATTATCCTAGGCTAACCATCTTAGCTGCTTCAGTAACCTTCCGTCAATCACAAGCTCAGGAGTGGGGACAGTCACTGATTCAAACCATTCATGGACACTATTCAGTGCCATCTGCAACTCCTCAGATACTGAAGCAGTTCATGCTTGCATGTAGCAGATCTGGATAACATTCAGGCTTGGCTGATAACTAACAAGTAACATCCACACCATACAAGTGTCAATGACTATCTCCACAACGAGATAATCCAACCACCTTCCCTTGACGTTCAATGGCATTACCATCGCTGAATTAACCACTATCAACCACCTGGGGTTACCATTGATCAGAAACTGAACTGGACCAGACATATAAATACTCTGGCTGTGAAAGTAGGAATTCTAGGGGATGTTAGCATCGTGGTAATGTTACTAAACTCGTAATCCAGAGGCCAAGACTAATGCTCCAGAGGCAAGAGTTCAAATCCCACCACGGCAGCTGGGGGAATTTAAATTCAATTAATTAGTAAATCTGGAATAATATGTTAGTCACATTAACAATGATGCAACTACCAGATTTTCATAAAAAACCCTACTGTTTTTCTGGGGAGGAAATCTGCACCCCTTAACAGGTCCAGCCTAAGTGCAACTCCAGATTCCCAGCCATGTGGGTGTCTTTTAACTGCTCTCTGAAATGGTCAAGCAAGCCACTCAGTTGTATCAAACAACTACAGAAATGCTGTGGGTATACCTTAACCACATGGACTTCAGCTGTTTAAAGTGACGGGCAAATAGGAATGTGGAATAAATGCGACACTCACATTCCAAGAATAAATTAGAAAGAAAATCTGCAGCAACTCTCCTCCTGACTCCCCAAAACCTGCTTAACATCTACAAGGCATAAATCAGGAGCGTGATGGAATAGTCTCCACTTGCATGGATGTGTACAGCTCCTTCAACGCTCAAGCAGCTTGACAACATCCAAGACAAAGCAGCCAGATTGATCGGCACCCCATCCACCACCTTAATCATTCACGCCATTCAGTCTGTACCATATTCAAGACGTATTGCAGCAACTCACCAAGGTTCCTATGACCTTCCAAACCTGTGACCACTATCACCTAAGGACAAGACATGGGCGTACCACTGCCTAGAAGTTCCGCTTCAAGTCACACACCATTCTGATTTGGAACTATATCATTGTTCCTTCACTGTCGCTGGGCCAAAATCCTGGAACTCCCTCCCTAACAGCACTATGGGGGTACATACACCACATAGACTGAAACAGTTCAAGGCTGCTGCTCACTACCACCTTCTCAGGGGCAATTAGGGATAGGTGATAAATGCTGGCCTTGCCAGTGATATTTATATCCCATGAAGAAATTTTAAAAAAAACAGTAGAGGAAGAACGCTGACATCAAAGGAAACTAATATTCAACCAGGGGTTCACCAAAATTAACCTAAGCAAAATAACATCAGTGCAGAAAACAATTGTATTAAAGAGTAAAATCCCCAGGACTAGATGGTTTCCACTCCAGGGTTAAGTAAGTAGCTGACAACTTTGCAGATACTCTTACTACAATCTTCCAAGGTTCTTTTTATTTGGGAATCATTCTTTAGATTGGAAAAGTATGCATGTGACTCTGTTATTTAAGAAAGGTGAAAGAGCAAATCCAGGAAATTATAGATCAGTTAACCTAACATCTGTTGTCAGGAAATTACTCGAGTCTATAATTAAGACTAGGTTGACTGAACACCCTGAAAGTTTTCAGCTGATCAGAGCACGCCAGCATGGATTTGTAAAGGGTAGATCATGCCCGATTAAATATTGGAACATTTAAAGAGACAGTTATAGTGGACAGGGGAATGTCTATGAATGCTATTTATATAGATTTCCAGAGGCATTTGATAAAGTCCCCCATAAGCTCATGGAATTGAAGGCAATTTTTTGACTTTGTTTGGAAATTGTCTGAACAGCATGAGGCAGGGAATTGGCATAATAAGCAGATACTCCGTGGCCTGCTATATTGGGGCTCAATTATTCACTGCTTATTGGGTTAGATTGTGGGATAGAAAGCCACATCCCCAAATTTGCTGATGACACAAAGGTTAAGCAACATTGTAAGTAGTGTAAATAGTAGCATAAAATGAGATATTAATAGATTACACGAATGGGAAAAACTGTGACAAATGGATTTCAGTATAGGCAAATGCACTTAGGACCTCAAAAGCATTGAACAGGGTACTAAATGGTGAAAATTTAGAAACAGTGGAGGTCCAAAGAGACTTAGGGGTCCATATTCATAGATCATTAATTGTCAAGGACAGGTAAAGAAAATAAACAAAAAGGCTAAAGGAATGCTGCTCTTTATATCTAGACAACTGGAATATAAGGAGGTAGAGCTATACAGAGCCCTGGTTAGACCCCACCTGGAGAACTGTGAGAAGTTCTGGATGTCACATCTTAGCAAGGATATATTGGCCTTGGAGGAGTGCAATATAGATTCTCCAGGATACCTGGACTCCAATTATGAGATTGCACAAATTAGGATTTATTCCCTGGAATTTAGAAGGTCAAGGGGTGATTTGATCAAAATTTTCCAAGGAGAACCGATTGGATAGATAGAATGGCCTTTTCCGATTTCCTACAGCAAGGTTCTTGAGCTTAAGTAACTGAAGTCCTTTAAGGTAGGAATCATTCTTGTAGCTTTCCTTTTGACCTTTTCCAAGGCCACTAAGAGTGAGCTTAATTTTACATGTATAAAAGAACTTGTATTTGGCAACAGCTTGGTCAATACTTCAAAATATTTCATCAGCAGCAGGGGGCACTACACACTAAACAATCACAAACACAGAGCAAGACATGTGCAGGGCAATTTTTCCTTTGTTGAACCTTTTTACTAAGCCGCAGAAATCAAAAGGTTTGACGACATTACTGTTTAACAGGTGTGTTGATATGTTAACTGAGTTAATGAAAGCACAGTTTTTCAAAGTCATTAACTGCCTCTTTTAATCATAAGACATGTACAGCACAGGAGACCGTTTGGTCCATCGTATCTGTGATGGCTCTCTACAGGGGCCATTCAGCTAGTCCCACCCCTCCACCTTTTCCCCATAGCCCTGCAAATTTCTCTCTCCAGCTCCTTATCCAATTCCCTTTGAAAGCCATAATGGAAGCTGCCTCCATCACACACACATATTCCAGATCCTGACCACTCACTGTATCAAAAAAGTTTTGGCTGTGTTTATTTGTGCTGCAACACTAGGGAAAGCACTTCCTGCACATGTGCACAGGCAATGTCAGTTGCAGAAAGTGCGAGATACTTTTAGATGCAGCCGGGTGTCTTATAACTCATTATCACTTGCAACTAGACAGACAACTTAAATTAAGTTTTGAGATGCAAACTGAAACCAGTTATCAGGAGTCATTAAAACATTAGGATTGCCAATGTTCTGTTCATTTGCCCTAATTATTATTAAATTTCTCAGAAATAATTCAGGGCATTGCCTTTTTAATAGGACATTTTGCAGATGCTACCAAAAATACTTTGCAAAGCATCAATATGTATAGGCTTACTCCATCTTGCATTATATAATTAACATTTACTATTTTCTACAAATGAATGCATTCTTCAGTAGCTGGGCTCTCCTGGGAAGTTGTTATTCACTCTTTATAATTCTTGTACCTGTGACAAGCACCTTTATTCACAATTGTTCGGTGTTTTTTTTTTAAAAATAAAAATAAAACAACATTTTTTGAGACAACCATTACCTATCAAATGAGCTAGCCAGACTGCATAGGAATTGGGGTTTGCATACTGATGCTTATGCTGCTGACCAGGAAGGCGTTAAGATCAGTTGCACATGTGGCGGTGGCCAGTGTGGGCCAACTGCAAATGCACGACAGTTCCTGACGCCTTGCCAGTTGGTGGTAGGAGTTAGTGAAAAGTTTTTCATGCCACCATTGGTTCTTTTGCCAAGCACCATCAATCTGTCCCCTCTGGCCCCCGACCCTTCCAACAATGGGAACGGTTTCCATCTCCTCAGCCTACTCTAAGGACAACAATCCCAACTTCTCCAACCTATCCATAGAACCATAGAAAATTTACAGTGCAGAAAGGGGCCATTCAACCCATCATGTCTGCGGCAGCCAAAAAGAGAAAAAAGAAACTAGCCGCTCATTTTAATCCCACTTTCCATCACTGGTCCATAGCCTTGCAGCTTACAGCACTTCAAATGCAGATTCAGGTACCTTTTAAACGAGTTGAGCATTTCAGCCTCAACCACCAACTTAGGCAGTGAATTCCAGACACCCACCACCCTCCAGGTGAAAAGGTTTTTCCTCATGTCCCCTCTAATCCTTCTACCAATCACCTTAAATCTATGCCCCCTGGTAATTGACCCCTCAGCAAGGGGAAACAAGTCTTTCCAGTCTATGCTATCAAGGCCCCTCAATTTTGTACACCTCAATTAGATTACCCCTTAGCCTCCTCTGTTCTAAGGAAAATGACCCTAGCCTCTCCAATCTCTCCTCATAGCTGCAATTTTCAAGCCCTGGCAACATGCTTGTAAGTCTCCTCTGCACTCTCCAGAGTGGTGACCAGAACTGCACAATGTAAAATTCCAGCTGTGGCCTAACCAGCATTTTATACAGTTCCATCATTAGATCCCTGCTTTTGTATTCAATACCTCTCTCAATAAAGGAAAGCATTCCATATGCTTTCCTGACCACCTTTCATGCCACCTTCAAGGGCCTGTGGGCATGCACTCCAAGATGTCTTTCTTGCTCAACCCCTCGCAATAACTTCCGTTTGAGTATTCCAATATTTTATTTGCCCTTTATATGCATTACCTCACACTTTTCTGGATTGAACTCCATTTGCCACTTCTCCACCCACTCAGCCAAATTATTGATATAATTCTGGAGTCGACAGCTATCCTCTTCACGATGAACTACACAGCCAATTTTTGTGTCATCTACAAATTTACTGATCACGCCTCCCACATTAAAGTCTAAATCATTGATGTATACAGCAAACAGCAAGGGCCCCTATACTGAGCCCTGTGGAACACCATTGGAAACCACTTTCCATTCGCAAAAACATCCATTGACCATTACCCTTTGTTTCCTGTCGCTGAGCCAATTTTGGATCCAACCTGTCACCTTACCCTGTATCCCATGAGATCTCACTTTCCTGACCAGTCTGCTATGCGGGACCTTGCCAAATGCCTTACTAAAATCCATGTAGACAACATCCACTGCACTACCCTCATCAATCCTCCCCATTACTGCCTCAAAAAATTCATATAACTTAAGTCCCTTATCCCTGGAACCATTCTCGTAAATCTCTTCTGCAATCTCTCTAAAGCCTTCACATCCTTCCTCAAGTGTGGTGCCCAGAAATGAGTTGAGATCGAACAAATGCTAGGATTTTTGGAGATGTTGTTTTGGAATAGTCTCTTAAATTGAAGATAAAATGAAAGTGAATAGGGCCATGTTATATGTTACAGATTCGCCCAACAAGCTTGGTTACCATGGAGCAGGGGACAGGCCTATTTGGAGACTTTGCTGAAGGCAAGATGCAAAATGTTCACACCTGAAAGCAAAGGTGAGAACAACTGGGCTAACTGTGGACAGACTTTCTGTCTCAGTTTTTTTGGACAGAGACACACACAAAGGTCTCTCTGAGAGCCAAAAGGCTGCACCTAGTGTGAGCTGCACAGAGGAGTGAACAGCCTTTCTGTGGACTGCTAGGCAGAACGTGGAAGGGAACACAGTTTCTGATCAAAGGGACGTAGCCTGTGACAATTGAAAGATTCGCGCTGGCGTGACAGGGAACGGAATCGTTGGAGCAGGCTTACTGCTGGTTCAGGACTTCCCTGGAAGTGGAGAAGAGTGCCTTTTGACGGTAACTCGATGTTACAACTTGGCAAACCGGGGCGATAGGAACCCACTGTAAGCGGGGAATGGTGTTGGACTGGTTTCTGTAAACACTAATTCTGTGCAGAGCAAGCAGTGAAGTATAACTGTGGCATTGGATTTTCAGTCATGTTAAAAAGTTAAGGGGATATCATATCTTTTAAGTACCTTTGACTAAACACTACTTAGGTAACTAGTACTCTATGTTGCTTTTAGTTTGAGTACAAGTCTTAAAACTTGAAATCTTGTCATGCCATTCCTTTAAGTCGATCACTGGCAATTCAAATCTCTTTTTAAAATGTTATCAGTCTCTACAGGGATCATAATTTTATAAAGTTTCATCATAACTTCCTTGACTGTGCGCCCTATTTATAAAGCCCAGAATCCCACGCCTTTTAAACCACTTTCTCAACTTGTCCTCCCACTTTCAACAATTTGTGCACGTACACTCTCAGGTCCCTCTGTTTCACTCTCCCTTTAGAATTGTACCCTTTATTTTACATTGCCTCTACTCATTCATTCCAGCCAAATGCGTCACTTCACAATTCTCTGCGTTAAATTTCATTGGCCACAGGCCCAGCCTGTCTGTCCTATCACAATCCTCCACACAGTTCATATTACTTTCAAGTTTTCTGTCATCTTATAGATCATTAATATGAATTAAGAGAAACAGTGGCCCTAATACTGTTCCCTGAAGAACCCCACTATATACCTTCCCCCACCAGGCCAAAAAACAACTGTTTATCATTACTCTGTTTCCTGTCATTCAGCTAACTTTGTATCCATACATTTTCCCTTTTAGTCCACTGGCTTCAGCTTTGTTGATAAGCATGTTATATGGCACTTCATCAAATAACTTTGAGAACTCCATATACATATCAATCAATCACATTGCCCTCGTCAACCCTCTACAAGCATGATTTGCCTTTATCAAGTCCATGCTGGATTTCCTTAATTAATCCAAACTTGTCCAAGAGACTTAATTTTGTCACAGATTATCATTTGTAAAAGCTTGCCCACCACTGAGGTTAAACTGACCAACCTGTAGCTGCTGAGTTCATCCTTGCACCCTTTTTTGAACAAGGACGGAACATCTGCAACTCTCCAGTCCTCTGGCACCACCCCTGTATCCAAGGATTGGAAAATTATGGACAGTGCCTCTGCATTTTCCACCCTATTTCTCTCAGCATCTTGGATGCTTCTGATCTAGTCCTGGTGACTGTCAGCATTTCTCCAATATTTCGCCAATTTTTAGCCCATTTGTATTTCAGTGACCTCCTCTTTCAACACAATTTAGGAGGCATCTTCCTCCTTGGTAAAAACAGATGCAAAACACTAATTTAGTATCTCAGCCATGCCCTTTACCTCCATGTTTATGCCCCCTTTTTGGTACCTATATGGCCCCACTCCTCCTAATAGCTTTTACTACCTAGATGCCTATTGAAGACTTTTGGATCCCTTTTTCCCCCTTGGAGACAATTGACTTTTCCCAGTGAAGTAGGGTCTGTGGAAGACACTGGCAAGTGAAAATATTCATACCCTCTCTTTGACTCTCATTCCTTTTCACTTGCCATCAAATTATTTAAAATAAATATTTAACCTGGTTCTCACTTGCATTATCAACCCAGTTTCTGTCATCTACACTCTTTTTGGCTTCATCTTACTCTCTCTTTCATCATCCAGTCTTTAACTGCCCTACCTTACCTCCTCGTGGGAAGATATCTTAACTGTGCCACCAGATTCCTTAGAGGGCCCCACAGCCCATTCTGCCATCCTCTCTATAGATGGAATATTAAACCATCCCCATTGTGCCACTGCATGATTCCTAATTAGATCCTAACCATACCCTGGAGCACATCATCAAACACTGCCCTCAGAGGAAAGTTGATTGCAGCCTACAAGATTTCGATGATATAACATCAGAAGCTTTGGTGGGCACATCTAACTTAGATCTTGAGATCTGAGGTGTGTTTGGCTACTACCATAGGAAAGTTGGCCACCACAAACCTCAGTTTAACATCCACTCTGAGGAGGTTACTGAGCATTTGGTAGGTACCAGCTGACAAAGAGAGCCAGCATGGATTTGTAATGGGTAGATCATATTTGACAAATCTAACCTCAATAGACCTGAATTAGGGAGAGCAAAATCAACCATGATTCCCTTGCCTGATCGTGTCGCTTACGACTCCTACTGGCAAGTGCCTGTGTTTACAGGTTTTCACTTGGGTGTAACAGCTTCCATGGTTAAATAGCCTGTTGCTACTCAAAGTTCACAAATAAATACATCAATTGGGCAACCGGTCCCTGGGGAACTGTTCCCTAATGAGTCATCAATACCTTCCAGGAGAGAGAGAGAGAGAGAGAGAGAGAGAAAACTGTCAAAAAAGGAAATATAATTTTATATCATATACAAGGTAGAAGGGCCCAGGTTGAAAGTGTACATCACACTTGCAGAAGTGTGAAGTCATTTATTTTACTAGGAAGAACGTGGAGAACAATATAAAAAAGGGTACAATTCTAAAGTGCGTGCAGATATGCCAAAATCATTGAAGGTAGCAGGACAGGTTGAGAGAGTGGTTAATAAAGCATATACCCATTTTATTAATAGGAGCAAAGTGCAAAAGCAAGGAGGTTATGTTAAACTTGTATAAAACACTGGTTCGGTCTCAAATGAAGTATTGTGTCCAGTTGTGGACACCACACTTTAGGAAAGATATGACAGCAATACATAGAGGTCAGAAAATATTCACTAGAACAGTTTCAGGGATGAGGAACTTCAGTTAAATTATGAATTGAGAACTGGGACAGTTTTCCTTGGAGTGTGTTGAGAGGGGATTTGGTAGAGGTATTCAAAATCATGAGGGGTCTGGACAGAGTAGAAAGGGAAAAATTGTTCCCATTGGTGGAAGGATCAAAAATAAGGGGACACAGATTTAAGGTAATTGGAGACATGAGGAAAATCTTTTTCACGAAGTGAGTGGTTAGGATCTGAAATGTACTGCTGAGAGTGTGTTGGAGAGTAGGTTCAATCGAGGCATTAAAGAGGGAATTGGATTGTTATCTGAAAAGGAAGAATGTGCAGGGTTATGGGGAGGTGATAGTGGAGTGGCACTAGGTGATCTGCTCATTTGGCGAGCTGATGCAGACATGGGCTGATTGGCCTCCTTCTGTGCTATAACAACTGAGATTCTGTGAATTCATATAATAGTAAAAGGCAATTGAAAAGGGATAAATAGCATCTTTAAAAAGTATATTAAAAAGTTTCTTCATGCCAATTTACAAGCAGCTGTCAATCTACAAATATCCCTCAGCAACAGCAATTAGCTTTCGTCATCTTAAAAGGACAGCTTTAACATAAACTTAGCAGCAGAATAATACACCGTGCATTGCATAGTTAACACTCCTGTCACTACAAGATAGCATAAGCTCCCGATTCATGAACAAACCGTGGACATTCAGCTAAAACAAACAAAAGCAGAGAAGAGGGAGATGCAGTTAGCTCAACAAATGTCTGCCCACAACTGGAGGTAGGTAGATTGCCTCTTAACCAAAAGGTAGCTATGAAACCATTTACCTAGCGCAGTGCTGTTAGCTCCTTTTCATCCATTAGTTTTCAGTAGGGGATACCAAGCCCCTGGAACAAGACAATTGTGAACATTACAAATAATTTTGATACCCAGCAAGAGATGAGGCATACTTTACAGTAATGCAAAACGTGAAACCACTGTAACAGACTTGTTGTTATGGCAAACATTAGGGCAGAGTACAAAGGCATGCACCATTACTATACCAGGCATTAACTGAATAATTCCCCATTACAGCAGCCAACAGGGCTCCAGAGCATACAGCAGATTTACACAATATTAACAAACCCTAGTTTACCAGACAAGGATGAATGGTTAGGCTGTACCTGAAATATACGCAAGACAGATTACAGAAATTAGGCAAAATCATTTTGCTGGATCCTTTCCTGGCAGCACGTTATCTTTAAAAAAAAAAATTCATGACAGTTGTTTACACTTGTCCTGAAAAGGAGAGTGAATATGAAACTGGAAGGATGGTCACTTGTATTAGTGTCATTAATAACAATTCTCTTCATCTGTTTAAACAATCGACCAAGGAGAATGATCCAAGTAATGAAAGGATCAAAGAGGTCTAACCACAAGCTGTCAGTTACAGATCAGTATGAGATTAACTTTTGTAATGTGTCAGTACCACAAATAGCAGTTACAATACAGCATTCCGCCCCCCACCCCGCCCCCCGCCCCCATTCACTTGCACACATTTGAATCGAATTATTTTAACGCTTTTTGTTAAAAAGGTTCTGAAGGGTATTTAAAAATAATAGAGCAGCTTGGCGGCAGCGACTGTTGGAGGCTCAACATGCAATCTTGTGGGATACTTGACCAGGAGCCTCTTCTCACCACTAAAGGTCCGAATTGCCTGATCTCCAGCATGCCATCGGTTAGACAATTCCTCATGTGACAGGAGGGAAAAAAATAATGGGCTTCCCAAAGCAAGATTTCATACAGCTGGAAGCCACTAAATATTTTTTCTTTTTTAAATTGTGCTTTTTTACCCCCAAAATATGCAAGTGCATTTTCATTTGATGGACAAAATCCCACCTCCCTTTTCCCATGAACTTCTGGCTTTTGTGCCTGCAAGGGAAAAAAGATACAGAAATCCAAGATCGATTGGATGAATTGAGCAAGTGTGGTTGCAAGCAAACCACAGCTAAACATTTCTGATACAATTAATGGACATGTTTTAGTACATGGATCATCCTCCTGCTGTTGCTCATGGTGGCTGCAATTGCTTGTGGGTCAGTGTAGGTTCACGGGTTCCCCGAACTGCTCAGTTCTCCATCCCAGCTGCTGTTGCTAGTCATTAGGTCAGGCAAGGTGCCTCATCTATAACCATTCAGCTTGTTCCACTGTACAGAGCTGAAAAAGGAGTGCGATTTTATATCCTGTGTTCCATTTTCTCCTGAACCAAGCCGGCAGCGATAATTCCATTGTAACAACTGGGAGAGAAAAAGAGGAAGAGGGAGAGATGAAGGAAATCTGGTTAGTCTTGGCATTCCTTTCTGCTTGAAATAGGTGTACAGAAAGCTAATAAATGCTGCTGGGAAATGGACTATTCACAGTACTGAGTGATGATCTCAACATTCCAAGGTCTGGTGCAGCATTAGATTATCGTCAACATTTTCCCAAACTCTAACGCAAGAAAGGAATCACATTATATCCGCTCTCTTCACAATGATGTTCAGTTAATTATACCGTGGAGTCCATCTAATTTCAGACCCTCCTATAAGTCGAAACCACTACTTTAGTGACCAAGATCATTCAGCTTTTATTAGTACCCACTGATGGTGAACCACGATGCTTATCCTTTCATGCATCTGTAGATCAAATCTTTCCAGGTGCTGGACACTTCTACGCTCTTGCCCATTTTCTAGTATTATTTCTTCTGTTTTCCATGTAGCAGTATTTGCCAAAGGTTGGCCTTTACCAAACCTATTCCGATTCAGTAGTGTGCAGTGGTGTAGGCCGTGTTAACTCAATGTCCAAAATCATTCCCTCTTATGAAGCAAAGCTCGATTTATGTTCCATACCTTGATGTGTATAGCTCAGGAAACAAATTCACGGTGTGGGGAAAAATGGCAGACAAAAGTTCCGACTTTAACTTTGGGGCACTGCATGATGACTGAGTGGCACTGTACTTGCACACACTGCCACTCAAAGTTCCATTTCCAAGATATTACCTTGGTTTCTCTCTACCTCACTCGACAAAAATCGACATTCTCATTCCAGCTGCTGAAAATTAGTATCTGCAATCTGCTAATACTCACTTTCTCAAACAATCCACATCATGTCATTGCCTAAAGAAGGATTTACTTCCCTTGGAGGGAGTGCAGCAAAGGCTCACTGGATTCATTCCTGGGATGAGAGGACTGTTCTATGAGGAAAAAATGACTGGAATGGACCTATATTCACAGCCCTACACCACAATTAACCATGTCAACTGCTAATTGATGCAATAAAACATTCATCTCTTGGTCTGACCACCATACCTCATAAGCAAAGTATTTTAGGTAAAAGACAGACCATGTAGACCATAACTTGTTCCAGAATTACACCTAAAGTACCCTCATGTTCAGATCACAGCAATGCTGACTTCAATTGTGCAAAATCTCCGTGCTTAGTGATGTCAATTCAGAGAGAGGTGCTATGCAGGCTTGGGATGTAGAAAAAGACAAATATGAATAATTTTGTCATTGCTACTTTCTTCTTGGGCATGCTGTTACTTTAGATCGCTTTAGACTATATCAAAAGCATAATATTGTTCCGGTTCACTTCACGATTACATACGTGAACTTTGGTTAATTGGAAGAATTCTCTCCTTGGAAGCAGCAGTTTGTCGATTTAAGCCCTTTCCACTACATGTTGATTGACATTTCAGTGTAAAAGTGGAGAGTGCTACACTGTCACAGATGCTGTCTTAGAAGAGATGTTGAACTGAAGTGCTGCTGGGATAGGCTCAAAAGATTTCATAGTGCTATCTGAAGAGTAGCAAACTTTCTTGGTGCTCGAGCCAACCTTCTTCCCTCAATGCTACCAAAAACAGATCATCTCATTTGCTACTGGAGACCATGATGTTCACAAACTGCCTGCTACATTTGCCTATAAAATCTTGACTTAGCTTAGTTCTTCAATGGATCTGAAGCACAGACATCCTGATAAGGTGTTTGGACAGAGTCTATTCTTACATCAAAAGTGCTGTTATTCCAGATAAATTTATGCCAGATGGAACTAAAACAACATTATTCTTGATTGGTTTATCCCAAATGAACATCCAATGTCCCATCCCGAGACACCCTGGACGTAAACAGCACAAACAGCTAATTGGTATCCTCACCTGCTGGAGAAGTGACACCGCTGCAGGACTGAGATGGTCTGGGAGTCGGAGCTGAGTGTGAGGATGGATTCTGGAGGGGTAGCACTGAGACAGGGTCTGAGACACACAAAGATACAGAACATAAATATACAACAATGGGGGAAACATACAATTCTAGGTCAACAGTAATTTCGATTTTATTTCCTTAGTAGGGGCACGCCTTTTAATAACTAACTCAGTAAAAGACAAACTCAATATTAAGATTATCAATTGGTTAAGGTTAAAATCAAAAGTTGTGGGGATTGAGGCTTGGGGTGGATTAGGAGCGGTTGAAGGGTAGAAAACAAATTAATATTTGGTAGAGGAGTCATGCCAGGGTGGGGAATACTCAGTGGAATATTTAACGGTTCAACATTGAGGCCGCTACGGTTTTTAATTCCAATCAAATGACTTAGATTCATAATTCAACCTATTGCAAATTGGTCAACTTTGCAGATGAGTGGCAGTGACACTGAAGAAGTTAACAAAACATGCAAGCAGACAGAACAACAGATTACATTTAATGCCTACTGTAAAGTACTGCTCGCAAGGAAAAAATAGGAACAGTATTTCAGTACAAATGGCATTTGAATAGATTAAGGATGAAGTTGAAAGAAACCTAGTGTAGTAGATTTGACATGCTACAAATCCAACCAATGCAGAACAGCCATCCATAAAGTCAACCGGATGTCAAACTACAGAACCGAAACAAGTTTGAGAAGGTTGTGATCAAACCATACTGT
The DNA here is from genome assembly GCF_964194155.1 of Cetorhinus maximus. NCBI lineage: Eukaryota > Metazoa > Chordata > Chondrichthyes > Lamniformes > Cetorhinidae > Cetorhinus > Cetorhinus maximus. The sequence continues at coordinate 15,099,859 of NC_135896.1, forward strand.
GCTCTGGTCAGTCTGCATCCCCAGTTATGCGTCACGTTCTGGTCACCAAGGTGCAAGGGAATAGTTTAGATGCTGGAACAGTTAAAGAATCTTAATGCTGAGCAGCAGCATCAGTAGTTTGAGCTAGAAGACTAGAGAAACTCAGGTTTTTGAGCCTCGAAAGGAGGTATCACAGAGGTGACCTTATTAAAAGGTAAACAAGATAGTTAAGGGAATGGAAAGCGTAAAGCCAGAATATGATATTCAACAAAACTTGTGTTGAAGGGGGACACAGATTAAAGCTAGCACAAGATAAATTGAGGATTGGTATCAGGATGTTCTTCACAGAAAAGAAGCTGATCAACAAATGGATCGGAGTCAGAATGTAGATCTAAACCCTGGGTTCATTTAAAGGAAAATTATTTGCAGCAATGGGGTCAGGTGGTGTCAATGCACAGACCATCACATACACAGCCAGTAACACAGAAGATCACGATGTCACAAAAGCATCAACAACAACAATTACCATCCCAGTTAGAAGTTCAAACAACAAAGCTCCAAGGCTCCACCAGTCACAGGCCTCTGTTACTCCTCCAACCCCACCGACCTCTGTCAAAATCAAAACAAGCATTTAGAAATTGGGAAGTTGATCTCAAATTGATAGAAACATTATGATTCTAATGTTCTACACTTTTTTTTAAGCAGCGTAATTTGGGAGGTGAAAGCAGTGCAGGGGCAATTCTCCTTGTAGTTTTTCTTCATCTGGCAGCACATTCTTGCCTCGGAGTAAGATATTTAAGGCTATTTGGCCCTGTCTTATTTCATCCATTCAGAGCAGCTTTACATTCCCCCACTATTGCATCTAATTGTTAAATGATTTCAAGCTTTTTGCCTTTACCAGCCCGTTTGGAGGATCAGAGTGAAAAGGTTCCCGATATCAGTCCTAAAATTTCCACTTACTGGCTTGAATCTGGTCTCCTCTTTCCCTACTCCCAGGTTAACTTCTTCTCTACAGTTTACTACCAAACATCTGTGAAACAGCACCTGTCCGGTGTCACTCTTCCGGGCTGGAAATTCAGAATCTCTCGGTCTTTCCTCATAACTCAAGAAGTCTGACTTTGGTGATCTGCTTCATGGCCCACCTCTACAATGCAAATCCCCCTGTTTCTCAGCAGCCAAAACCAAACACAGCACACAAGTGCATCCTGACCAGAGCACAGTAGAGTTTAAACACAACATCCTTGAGTATTTTTTTTTTTTACTGTTTTGCTAATGCAGTTCAACATTCCAACAGCTCTGCAAATTGCTGCACTGCTTTCACTGGTCATGTCGAGCGTCGAGTTTAACAAGACTCAAAGGTCTCTTTCAATCCACATCCTCTGCTTAGTACATGCATTGCTCATTTTTCTTCCCATTTCACATTTACTGCCATTAAATTTAATTCAAAATTGTTCAATGTGCTCATTTTGTTTAACACATGAATATCCTCTGCAAATTTGACCAGTTTACAGAAACCGGAATCCAAAATAAACTAAGAATCAGTATTGGTCCTAACACTGTATGTTGGGGTGCCACACTCAGCACCCATCTTCCTGCACCTCACGATCTCAACATTAATCCTTTATGCAGAATGAATTTTCTTTCTTTAGGCAATTTCTTACAAATTCTCAATTTTACCCCGAAACTCCACAGCTTTGAACTTCACTACTAGCTTTTCATGTGCACTTCATTTAGTCAAAAGTTCATAGGTTCGAGGCCGATTCAAGGATTTGCGTGCACACTCTAGACTAAAAATTGACAATGCAGCACCCCTTCAAGTACTCCTTCAGATTTAAATGTTAAACCGAGGCCTTGTCTATATGTTCAAGTGGATGTAAATGATCTTTACGGCAATATTTGAAGACAATCCTCCTTCAGCCAAGGGTCAAGAGCACATTTATTTCATTTTCGGTTTGTGGAACTTTACTGTGTGCAATGTTCGCTTGTAAAATGACTGGCCGCACTTCAAAAGTGATTCATCAACTAGGAAGCATTTTAGATATGGATATAATAAAAAAGGTGCAACACAACTGGAAGTAATTTTTTCTTCCAAAATAAGTGCCTCTGGCAATCACATTCAAGAGGTGATATAAGCAAGGCGAGAACCTCTGTTATTCTTCTGAATTTAGGAGCTGGAACAAAAAAAGGAGTAGACTGGAGGAATCTTTGCCCCGAGTCCAACATGTGCTACACCTCACAACTAGTTGCTGGAATCTGCTACAGTCTGGAAAAAGGAAGATGCCTAGGATGCATAGAAATTTCAGCACAGGAGGTGGTCAGTTAGCCCACTATACACCTTACAGTGCTAGGTACACTAAGCCCTCTGCATGTTCTTTCCTTAAACTCTCCTTTCTTTCAATACTTATCCAATTTGCTCTCAAGTGTTGATTGTCTATTGAAGCAGAGTCACTTTTGTAATAAAACTCATTCTAAGAACCTTTTTACATTTAAAAAATCGATGCTTGGTACTAATTTTAAAATTTATGCCGCTTGGTTACAAATTTGCTGACTAAATTTTTCATTACCTACCCTCTCCAACCTTTGAACCCCTCAAACGCTCCCTACCCCTCCCCTTAATCTTCACTGTTGTACTAATTATAGCTCTGGCCTCTTTTGCTTACAATCTTGTTTTTAAAGATTTTTGTATTTGTATCAATGGATCTCTATTGCTTTTTTTATTATTTAGATCACATTTCCATTCTCTGCTCTTTTGCATAAATTTTCTGGGCTATGAGAAAAGAGTAGGAGAATGGGAGTCCTTGGCTAGCTCTTTCAAAGAACCAGCACATGCATGACAGTCTGAATGGCCTTCATATGTGCTGCACTACTTCAGATTTATTTACACTGAACTCTACTTTCCATTACTCAGAATTGGTAATGCACCTTGAAGAACAAAATAATGACAAAATCACTAGGATAATTTTAGTCACTGAGAAAAGCAAGACGAAACCTGAAAGTTAACAGCAATTTAACCAAACATCAAAACAGACCTTTCTCAATGCTAACTCCAATGTCCAGCAAATGGACATCAGGTAGAATGAGATCACTCCACAACAACATATATTTATATAACACTTTTCATGCAATAAAACATCCCAAAGCATTTCACAGGGGTGTTATAAAATAAAATTAAAAGACCCATAAGGCGATGTTAGGGCAGACGGCCAAAAGTTCAAGCAAAGACGTAGATTTTAAGGAGAATCTCAAAAAAAAGAGTAGAGAGTCAGAGGGGCTTTGAGAGGGAAAGCCTAGGGCCCAGGCAACCGAAGGCACAACCACAAATGGTGGAGCAATTAAAAATCAAGGATGTTCAAGGAGGCCAGAATTATCAAGAGGCCAGAATTAGATGAGTGCAGGTATCTCAGGAGTGTTGGGGAACCAGAGAGGTTACAGAGATATGGATGGGCAAGGTCATGGAGAGATTTGAAAAACATCAAGAAATTGCCTGACCAGAAGCCAACGTAGATCAGCGAGCAAAGGGTGATAAATTAACCTCTTCCCAGTAAACTCATCAAAAGTCACTTCCCAAGTTGTCCAATTTTCTTTCCCCTTGCCCAGTTACCCATTCTTTATATATAAATCAAGTGGTTGATAGGCTGCTCATGCAAGAGGCCCATGACAAGCAACCTGGTTTAGGTCTCATCTAGCTACCACTTATATGAATTTCAATCAGCTGATGCATAAAAAGTAGGAGCAAAGAACCATGGTTTTAATGCTCCAAAAGCACAGCTCAGATCAGCTAATTCAGGCCAAGCACAGCATGTAGAACCTTTAGAATCTGTACGCCTCAGTATATATGCTCTAAGTGCAAGTAAATCAACAATTCGTATTCATATAATCGCCTTTAAAAGTAGTAATGTCCCAAGGTGCTTCACCAAGAAATCCAGTACAGTACTTGGATTGAGTCTTGCACTCCCAAACCCCAGCCATTACCTGGTGCACAATACATATCCTCTATGGCTTTAGTGCTACACTGAACTTCAACTTCACTCCACTGACCAAAGTACGTGAGGCAAACGTGACCTGTCAAGATAGAAAACAGTAGTTCTAGCCAATGACTCAATACAACACAACACCCTACATTTCAACATGACAGAAAAATCATTATTTGAGAAATGCGAGTGTAAATCTTACCTCCTATTTGTCTCACCTGCATTATCCACAAGTATATTTCTTGGGTTTAGATCCAGACATATAATTCCCTGCTGATGTAGACTTTCCAAAGCGAGAACCATCTCAGCTGCCCAGATTCTAATTTGATCCTCGGACAGACCAAAGGAGGCCTGGCTTGGGATGGACAGTTCAGCTTTTGGATGCTGAGGTGTAAGAGATGAAGTCTCCTCATCTTCTGCTTTGTCAGGGGCTAAAGACCCTGAAATCCTGTTTGAGGACCTTCCATTTTCAGCTCTGCAAAGACAAGTTTTGCTCAAAATAGCTCTGGAGTTGCAGTCCTCGTGGTCACAGCAAATTTCAGAGACTGGAATCTGGTTCAGAAGTTTAAGCTGATGGTCAATCCTCTCAGGATTCTCACCTTCAAAATTCAATACTTCCACTTCATTAGTTGAGATACCTTTCAATTTTAATGACTTTGTTGGAGGCTCAATTACAGGTAAAGACGATATCAAGTGTGCATTAGGTTTCTGTACAGGACAGAGTACACTTACTGAAGTCTTCTGCTCTGTTTGTCCCTTTCCCAAGACAGTGACAGCTGTATTTCTCACAGGCATGACAGCTGTATTTCTCACAGGCATGGCAGACGATGATCCCACAAGGACTAGCTCAGAATTATCCATAACACAGCTGACTTTACTACTATTCTCAATTGTATCCAAAGGATTGACTGTAATTTGGTATGAACCCCTTTGCCCTTGCCTTCTGCTAGCCTTCAAGTTCAAGCTGGTGGCTCTAACAGGACTTCTAATTGGGCTAGATCCATGCCAAGATTCCTCATTAACCAACAAGGCTTTTTCTTTCAACAAATCTGAAGCTGCTTGGCTTTGGTGAGTTTTTGATAACTTTGGGCTCAATGTGGTATTGGAGCTCTTGGTCTCCAAGAAACAATCATGGGACCGTAAAATCTTACCCTCGTAGAGAAGCTGACTATTTTCACTTTGAAGGTCTTTTTGCAGCAAACGGTCCACAGTTATGGTCATGGTGTGGTTCACAGTTTTACTGCTTTGAGTCAACTCAGCATCCTTTTCTGAAAGCAAGGCAGTGAGGTCAAAGTTTACATGATCACTGTATATCAGCTGTGTTACCTGCAAACTTGTCCCCTCAACATTCCCCCTCAAGCCATTCAATCCTATGCAATCTTTTGAAATTCCATTTTTTCCCTGCCAAAGGTTTGCCTCGTTCACACTTTCATTCTGTGTATTTAGTTGGTCTGTGCCATTTATTTGGTTCGATGACTGGTCATTCACAAGCCTTTGTTGTGTACTCAATTGTGGGTTACTGATACCATCACTGCTGTACCCATATTTTTTGTCGCATTCCCTATTTGTTTCATTCTTGGTCTCTCTTTGCCAATCCCTCTCGCTGTTGGATGTAAGTATGGAATTGTCATTATACATGAATGAGAGAGAGGGAGCAGTGTAGCTGTTCTTCAGTTTAATGGTTTTGTGATTTGGACTGGAGCATTCTGGAAATTCCATGCCTTTTCCTGCGATGGACAGACAGGAGTGCCGCAGCTGAGGCCAGAGCTTCCCTGCTGTAGGTAAAGGAAGAAAACAATGAGGCTCATGTGTTACATGTTGCAGACATGGAAAACAGAGATTTCTACAGTGGCTCCACCAATGGAAAGCAGTAAGCAAAGCCAAAATTGATTAAAGCCACAGCCATGTACCAGCTGTATAGTTGAAAGCACTATCACTGGAGTTAGAAAGTTGTGGATTCAAGTCGTATACAAGATACTGGAGCACAAAATCCAGGCTGACGTACCAGTGCAGCACTGAAGGAGTGCTCTATTGTCAGAGCAAGGTAATGGCTTCTCTCATGCGTACAATTTTGAAGAGCAAAGAAATCTTCCCTGCCATCAAGGCCAATATTTAGCTCTCAAACAACATTACTGAAACAGACTCACAGTGGTGTTTGTGGGAGCATGCTGTTACATTTCCTATATTACACAGCACATTTTGATAGCACCTTCTAAACATGTGACCTCTACCACCTAGAAGGACAAGGGCAGCAAATACATGGGAACACCACCACCTGCAAGTTCCCCTCCAAGCCACGCCCCATCCTGACTTAAGAACTATATCATTGTCCCTTCACTGGGTCAAAATCCTGGAACTCCCTTCAAAACAGCACTGTGGGTGTCCCTACACCACATGGCTTGCACTGGTTCAAGGCAGCAGCTCACCACCACCTTCTCAAGGGCAATTAGGGGTGGGCAACAAAAATGCTGACCTAGTCACGTCCTGTGAAAGAATGCAAATAAAAACAGTGCCTACACTGCAAAAGTATTTAATTAGCTGTACTTCATTCAGGATGCCGAGGTTGCGAAAAGCATCATGTAAATGCAAGTCTTTCAGACATTTCCAGTTCTTCCAGATTTTTGTGTAAGTGAAATCATTCTAATCAAGAGATAGGAAGTTATGATTTTTTAATGCCCATTTATCCTACTGAACTCACTGCTTTTAACAGTCCATATACAACCTGCATGGTCTATCATGGTCTCTTCGCCTGTATTACTGCAGATAAAACATTAATCAACATTATTCAGCCTGACTAGTTACATTCTGCAGATGAAACTCGGGGTCATAACAAAAAAATTGCATTTCTATAGCACTTTTCTACCTCAGAACATTCCAAAATGCTTTACAGCTAACATGAACTTTGGAAGCATAATCATCGTTTTTATGGAGGACAGGTGGCAGCCTACCATAAACAAACGGATTATGATCAGTTAGTCTGTTTCAGGTATGTTGGTTAAGGAATCAATATTGACCTCGGTTCAGTGTCTCAGAAAGAACATGAAAAATAGGGCACGCTAGAGTGTATGATCATCTAGGATATTTACCCATGTAATCCTTGCTCCCTTCTTAACCAGATAGTTGATCAATTTATTTTTATTGTACTTGCTCAATGTAACCACTATGATGGGATTCCATTCCACACATCTACTACTTAGGTCAAAATCCAAACCTAATTTTTTGTATGTGCACTGGAGGAAATACATACCCTCTGTGGGGGAAAAATATGTTTAATATGCAAGAAAAAAAAGTCAGGGCAGGGCTGGCACTGGGAGAGGGGGACACAGAGCCAAACAGAGACTTGTTTATTAAGTCCCTTTACAGGAATGGCTACCTCGTCCTACTCACTCATTAATTGCCTCCATAAAGCATGTCAGTTAGTCAGGGCCACATACTCTATAATTAGCAAACCTTGAATGCCAAGCTTTTTGGCCATTAAGTGTTTTTGGTTTTCCCCACAAATGAATCTGGGTTCCCATCATACAATCCTTTAAATGTCACCCCTACATCATTCCTCCTCCTCAAATCACTTTAAGCAGGTCATTACCTGGTACATGCTCCAGGTGAAGGAAGACTGCATCATCACTGACATAATACTGCAGAAGTCGCACCATAAATGGAACACCCTGTGGAATTATCGTCTGACGTTCGCGGTTCACCAGACTACATTTGGGCAGGCTCTATAAAAAGGAGAAAGGAGAATATGTTGGTCTGAGTGTCTTTTTGCCACACACAACCCATGGTTAAACCACTGGACAGCCAATTTGCTCCGAAGCCTCTAAAACCAACCGTTGGGGATGCACAAGAAAGGCCTTGCCAATTCATTTTTCTTATGTCCTCCGCTCAGTGTTTTCCACAATGAGAAATTTAAGCTCGAGAAATCATTGTCCATACAATCTCATAATCCTACCACTCTATGGTATTATGCTACCATTTCTGAAAATGAATTCAGCTCATTCTGCTGTGTTTATACAACAGTGATGTGGCACAAATGTTCAAGAGATAATGGCAAATATATTTCTGTGAATAACTGATCCTACATGACTTTTTTTCAACTGTTCCAAGGAGAAAGCTGAGTAAAGTCAACATGGCAAACAAAAGTCAAACAAGGCATGATTCATAAATGAGGGGAGGGAAGTACAGAAATGAGTAACATCCATTAAGAGTTTAAAAAGGTTGTGGAATCCAGCCCCAGTGTAGGACTTAAAACACAATCTAGGCCAACAATTTCTGGTCTGGCATCTATTTTCCTTACATCCATCTGCCAAGCAACTTGGAACATTTATGTTAGAAGGCATGAAGTTGGCATCAGCCACGTTGATGTTCCAGGCGTCCAAGTCTAGTGCCACAACTAAGCCTATTCATCCAACAGTTTCAATCCAACTGCTCAAAATGAGGAGCTTTGGCAAGACAGGCAGACACCTTGGATGTGTCGATCAACCCAAATACATGAAATTTGGGGGTTTGGATTTCAGAGGCTATCCCATCTCAAAAAAAAAACCACAAGCGTAGCCATGGTTCCTAGGAGTGCCAACTCTAGTTTCCTGCAAGTTCCATCGCAGGACCTTCTGCCTGGCAGTTTGCAAATATTGCCCGTTTCCAATATTTCTTTGACTAATGAAACATAAGTTCTTCTCTCCTGAGTTGCTTGCAGCTCTGTCCAAGAGACTAATTTTCACTTCCTGGAGACGTCAGGGTAATACTGGGAGGGCTGCCATCCCTAGTGGCACTTGCCACCATATTTACACTGAGGCGTAAACTAACTTTTGTTGAGTATGCAGGTTATTCACCAGGGTGCTGTGGAGAAGCTGCCAGTAGGTGAATTTGACCCTAGTTTATTTGGTGCCTCTTTGACCTTCTATTTCAGAACCCACCCACCCTGCTGCTCCATACCTGGAGCTTCATGTTTTTAATCAAATTACACAATGTTTGTCATGTTCAGAACTTCCAAAATTTGCTACCCTTAAATATTGCTTTATGACTGGAAGCAATGTCCTGATAATGTGGCATTTTCAGTGTGACAACACAAATAATGCATTCTTGCAGAGTTAAACAGTTGATATTTAAATAGGGCAAATCACTTACTCAAAAACCTATTACATTTCTATCTCTTCCCGGCTCTTATGAAAGGTCTTTCAGCTAAAACCTTGGCTCTGTTTCTCACTCAATAGATTCTGCCAGACCTGGTTATTTCCAGCATTGTGTGTTTTTATTTGAGACTGAGAGGTATAGTGCACAGGATTTCAAAATATGCAGTCACATGGTACATTTTCATCAAATACCAGGATTCTGGATCAGTGCCATGCAATAACAAATTGCATTTATATAGCACGCTTAACATAACAACATGTCGCAAGGTGCTCCACAGAGACAACTATCCAACAAAATGCGAAAGTCTCCTAAGATATGAGGACAAGTGACCAAAAACTTGGTCAAAGATGTAGATTTTAAGGAATGTCTTAAAGGGGGAAAGAGGATATAGAGAGGCAGGAATTCCCTCCTATTTGCTCTCCAAGTTTAAAGCTTAGGCAACTGAAATGCACTGGGGGACACTGCAAAAGCTCACCGTCCACTACTTCAGTGCCAAACAACTGGTCTTTTATGAAAGCATTCCTCATTATTTATAATTCAGATACCTACTTTGACAATGAAAGGCTCGTTCGTGGATGGATTCTGCACCAACAGCACCTAAACAGGAATGGGAAGGAAACATTAAAATTAAGTAAGACAATTACTTTAGTCAGTGAAAGGCAGATATTGTCAAAACAGTGAGCGAAGGGATCCATCTCACAAATGAGTGATGGCCTCACGTACAGACGATATACATCAGAAGTAACCAACTTCCAGTTCCAGAAGTGGAGTATTCTAGAGGACTGGAGTCTTTTTGACTCATCTCTATTACTCTGAATTTCTTCTCCCCCCTCCCCCACCAGCAAGAGTTTGACAATGACAATGGGGAAGTAAGAGTAGTGGGGTGTTGAAAGTCCAGAAACTGCACATACCTAAAAAGGGCTCCAGGAAAGCAGAAATTGTGGGACGATCACCAATGTGTTGATAAAATGGAGCAAACAGGCAACAGAAAACTAAAGAGGAAAGCCCCTGGGAAATATTTTTTGACTAATTTCTACCGAAACTGCAGGAATGAAAAATGTACCCGTAAGCGTGGTTTTTAGAATAAAAACTATGGAAGGGGTGAAAGAGGGAAACAAAGAACAATCTGCTCAGCTTTGTCATGAAAATATAATGTTCATAATATTATTGTGATTTATTGTAAAAGTGGGTTAATAGTGGGGTTTGGTGTGTGTGCGCGCGCGTGGAATTTAATTGAATTGGAGACAGCTGGTCTAGAGGCTTTGAGTTATCTGCAAGAAGCTAGGTTTGAAATGCTAAACATGGCTGAAGTTTTAGAATATGAGGTGTAAGGGACATTTGCATCTTTAGGTGAATTAGAGTAGTTTGAATTTCAAAGAGATGGTAAGATATTACACCTAGCCAGAAGCCAAGCCAAACAGGGCTTATTTTTCCCCAAAAGTTACTGATAAAATTAGTACTATGAAAGATTTATATTATGAGAAAGTAAAGTTGCAAAGACATATTGGAACAATGGAATTTGCATTAAAGAGGGAGAAACGTGTAAAGGTGAGGTTGTGTAAGAGGAGAAGGCATTCTAAGATCTAAAACAAGTATGAAAAGCCTCCCACCTCTGTGCATCAATTTGCTGTCTCCAGGAACCAAAGCTAAGAAAACTCGTTTTGAATGCAAATGTCCAGGGTAATGTGTTGCTTTGCCTGGTCTGTTCATATCTATTTATTTGTTTTTACTGTTACCTTAACAGAGGTGTGACTGGCAGCCAGATAAATTAGGGTTTTTAGGAATTATAATAGTCATTTGTAGACTTATGTACATTCTCAAAATCTTTTATTTTGTTAATAAATATTTAATTTAGTTTTCCAAAAACCTCTGAAGTCCCGTTAGTCTTATAACTTCTGAATTCAAGGCACGTATCCCGAAATAAAATACAAATTGCAAAACAGTTGTGGCACCGTGATCAATTTTCCCTCGTGGATTTGATCCGCCTGGCACACACCATCTGTCACGTCATAACAGCTTTAAATCTTTAGTTCGAAGATGCCCAATTATCACTATAAACCAATATACAACACAATTATCTCAGATCAAATTACCCTAGAAAAGTGTGTATTCATTATCAGTAACAATTAATTAGGTGGAATGAACACAATGGATAGCCTATCACAGAGAATCTTACTTGCACAACAAAAAACAAATGTACCCATACTGGCAGTTCTACTTTAAATATTATTAAAAAATTGTGTTGTATTCTCAGTTTAATTATAAAAGTCTCTACCTACAAATCAATTACACGTTAGCAACTAATGCTGTTATGTAATGTCATAATGAAGGCAGAGGGAAGGGTGGGGAAAGATTACCTTGTCGATGATCGCTATGACCTTGGACATTTTCAGATCTTCTACTGGAGAGCTAAGAATTCTATTTGGCCGAAACCTCAGGCTACTGAAACCCTACAAACAATGGAAGAAAAGCAAGGGAGTTGATGCTGTTATTAACAGAGTTAGTTTTAAACATAGGGGAATAAAGCAATCATTTGATACATTACGTACGAACTATTAGTGCAAAACTGTCCTGAGAATACTTGCAAGGACAGTGTAAAAGACACTAATTATTAAACCCATACTATATCTGGCTTGGACATGTTGGATGTTGAGAATGGGGGCAAAACCATGGGTCAAAACTCATTTCTTTCTCTGCTACTGACTGACATTCTTTCCATTGATTAAAAAGGGGTGGTGGGGACATCCATTAGTATTGTTCCAACCTGTAAGATGTCATCTGTGCTAGAATTCCAATAAATCCAAGCAAGCAGTGATTCATTAATAGGAATGAACACCATCACTATAGTGATAATAATCTTGCAATTTTCTATTTCCATTACCTTATGTAATCTGAAGACTCATCACATATCTTCTTGAGAGAAACAGGCATTATGAAAGGTTTGTATATAATTTCCATCAATTTGCAAGTAGTGCAATGGTGTGTTGACATAATTACGCAAGTGAATGGCATGATAACATGAAAACATTTGCCAAACATTTACATGAAGATTGTTTTCTCCCCACTTCTTAGATTATTCAAAATTGTTAATAATAATTAAACATGTTTATGCGTATTTATGTTGGAGAAAGAAGATGGTTACATATATTGGATAAAATAATACATTATTTAAAAAAAAATCACTTGCTCAGCTTTGTTGAATGTCTGGACATCGGCAGCCCGGCCTTTTTGAATATAAAACCAGTACCCTGTCCAGTCCAGTCCCATTGAACATACAGATAGCATGCTTTCTAGGATTAGCCATGGGCTAACTGAGGCTACATTATATGGGTGATACAAGTCCTAATGTCATAACATAAGTGCTATTCAAGAGAGTGGTCACAGCAATTAAGGTATCTGCATGAGAGGAGATTGGAGACAGTTCTGACTACAGAAATGAGAAATCTCAGGAAAAAGGACCGACTTCGTCAGAGGACCTCGGCCTGCTCTCTATCCAGTGTGAATTTAGTACTGCAAGACTTAAAACATATCAGCAATTGCCAGATTCTACGCAGCTCTCCGTACCCCAGAATCGTCGGTACCATTTCCTAAGCTTCCCTGTAAGTGAGAGTTGAATATTTCCTCGGCTCGCTTCAAATACTGGGTTGTTTTTCGTTTCACAGCTTCGCGGCGCTCTTTATTTGGATCAACTGTAATAAAAAAAAGCAGAACAATAAAAGTTGCTTGAGCCAGAATGGTCAGAGAATTAGGTTGAGTGGCACACACACTTCACAGCAGATGCAATAGTTGACCAACTACCAGGTCTCTGCCAATGCTGGAAGAAATGTACAATGCAAGGATGACTCTCCTTCACCACATACTATCCATCTGTCAAGGTAATAAGAACCTACTCCTGCTCCTATTTCTTATGTTCTTATTACCTTGACAGATGGATAGTATGTGGTGAAGGAGAGTCATCCTTGCATGGTGGAGGAGGCTCGAGGAGCTGAATGATCTACTCCTGCTCCTATTTCTTATATCATTCAGCTCCTCGAGCCTCCCCCACCATTCAGTAAGATCATGGCTGATCTGTTGTGGCCTCAACTCCTCTTCCCTGCCTGTTCCCCATAACCTTCGAATCCTCTGTCAGTCAAAAATCTGTCTAACTCAGCCTTGAATATATTCAATGACCCAGCCTCCACTGTTCTGAGTTGTGGGCGAGTGTTTAGGGTTCATTATTCCTGATGAGGCCACTGACTTGTAGGGAAGTTAGAATGGCAAAGATCTCAGGATTCTTCACCACCACCAATGCTACCTCCATCAAAGTCAACTGCATCCCTACTTGCCAGCAGAGCAAGAGATGGGGACTGTCAATGCTGTTTCAGGTTTCTTTCCAAGGTGCAAGACTGAGAAACCATAAGGTGCCAGCCCTGACAACCTGGCTAAAACATAATCAACGTGCGATTCCAGGCACTACTCTCAATTGGAGTGCCACGACAGCTCTCCAACTCACACCAAAATTGCCTATTTGCGATGCCAACATGCCACTCATAGGAATATAGAAGGTTTAAAGCACAGGTGGAGCTCATTCAGCCCACAGTGTCTGTACAAGCCAAAAAACAGCTGTCCAGCGAAACCTCTCTTTCCAGTTTTTGGTCCGTAACCTGTAAGATGTGGACTTGAAGTCCTAGAAGTGCTTTGGGTCAAAATCCTGGAACTCCTTCCCTAACAGCACTGTGGGTGTACCTACACCACATGGACTGCAGTGGTTCAAGAAGGCAACTTACCACTACCTTCTTAAGGGCAATTAGGGATGGGTAATAAATGCTGGCCTAGCCAGCGACACCCACATCCCATGAATGAACAAAAAACGTTTTTTTTTTAAAAAAAAGTGATCAGGGTTTCTGCTTCCACCACCTTTTCAGGCAAGTTCCAGATCCCAACCACTATCTGGGTGAAAAAAAAACTTTCTGAACTCCTCTCTAATCCTTTTGACAATTCGTTTAAAATCTATTTCCCTAGTTATTCTCCAACGCCCATGAAAGCAAAACAACCACTTTTTTTATTTTATTAACTTCCACAAGGGTACCAATCTGGCATCACTGAAACAACTATATTACAGAGAAAAGTGAAACTACACAAATTTGCTATCCAGACCCTGGTTTCAACCAAACCAGATAGTGTATCCAGATTAAGTTCTGGTTCACCATGCACACAATAACTGCCATCAACTGTCTCAGTATTTTTGTGCTCTAAGCATTAATTCTGAATTTTCATGTTCTCTCTACACCTCTTGTTCCTGCCACTAGTGTAACCTTCTCCTATTTAAGTAACAAGTGTTATTTATCAATTTTCTCTCCTCTTGTTCTAAACCTATTGACTCTGTGGTGGGTTACAGATCCACAGGGAGTGCACACCCTCAAGCACCTCAACTAAGGAGCCCTTATTTACACATGCCACTAAGCTGCTCAACATGAAAGGCAACACAAATAAACTTAATCCGGTTTTATCCAAACTCCACAAAGAGATCAGGATAATCTTCCCCACCATAACCATGAAGCAGTGTAAATTATAGCACCTCACACACACCCCACCCTCAAGGTTAGTTAACTATTACATAGTAAGCCACAAAGCTGGATAACCTTGTTGAGCCCCATCTCTTATTTCTTCTACCTTTGAAAGGGAGGGGTGGGGGGAAAGAGTTCAGGAGCGGGCACATGCAGGCGCGCCTCTGATTGGCACCCTCAATTAAGGCCCACTCAGTGTGATGTCCGCCAGGAAGTGTTATGTGCTCCCTGTGCGGGCGGGGGGAATTCCTTAAGCCGAGAGTGCGCTCTTTCGCACGTGCACGGGAAAGAGCGCACTCATCTCCCTGAGGCTAAATGCTGCCTCAGGGAGATCAGCGCCAAATTCAAACATGTTAAAAAATAGAAAAATAAAATTTCCCTAACGTGTCCACTCATGTGACACTGTCCATCACTTTCAGTTAAACTTTTAAAAACGTACATGAAACCTCATCCCTCCCGTGATTGAGGTTTCATGCTTTCTCTGAAGCCCGCCAGGGCTCCCGGCGTGCCCGCCAACCTTAAGGTTGGACAAGCAGGTCCTTTAACTACTGCAATTACTTTTTAAATGGCCTCAATTAGCCGTTGACAGGTCGGCAGGCACACAGCCGATTTGTCTGCGCCCCCGCCGACCTGAAAATTGAAATGACACGGGGTGATGTCAGGAGTTCCGCCCGACGTCATCCTGCGTCATTTTACGCGTTGGCGTGCGGGTCCCGCATGGTTCCTCCATGGCTCCTGAGTGCAGTGATTCATGTCAGGAACACGCCAACCGGGAAATCCTGCCCTCAGACTCCGAGGCAAACATTCCCCTTGCACTGAG
Source organism: Cetorhinus maximus (assembly GCF_964194155.1). Classification (NCBI taxonomy): domain Eukaryota; kingdom Metazoa; phylum Chordata; class Chondrichthyes; order Lamniformes; family Cetorhinidae; genus Cetorhinus; species Cetorhinus maximus. The sequence goes on from NC_135896.1 coordinate 15,115,305, forward strand.
GAACTTCCATTAGTTGGTGGTAAAATAACACTGACTACTTCTGGTGAAAGGAAGGCAGCACTCAATTTTTCCTGCCATATCATCACGCAGAAATGGCAGAGTGTGTTTTGGGACAATTCACTGCAAATTAGTCCTCGGTTAAAAAATTAAATCTTCCACACCCAACTTCTCCTCCATGGCTCCTGAGTGCAGTGATTCATGTCAGGAACACTAACCTCAGGTACTACGGTTAAGCCGACTATTTTCACTGCCATCCTAGTTAAGATAACTAGCCCAGCACAGACTGATGACCAAAACTGAAACCACCTTGACTGATAAGAATCAGTACCATAACAGGAAATACACAATGAGTCATCAGTGATGATTCAACAAACAATAAAGTTTGCCAAGTGTGTGACTAAGGAGGGCACCACTTTAGTGGTGAGTAATAGTGGACTCCAAGAAGTTTTTGTTGTGAGGTTTTATGCAGGACACATTCACCTTCTGTGAAAACAATAACAATATGAACACCAAAGCATCTGCTGCTCATCAATGCCTCAGGAGTCTAATCTCTTCCCACATTATTGTGGATTAAAACACTTGGATGCTCTAAATAAAATGTATACCTTGCACTCCCTTCAGGAGCAGGTCCACGCCATTCTTGTAATAGTTAAACGCAGCTTCATAATCCTCATTGACCTCTCTGTCCAATGCTAAGCGGATCTGCTTTGCTGCATCAACAAGGTAGTCTCGTTTGGTGGCTATGCTTCTGGTTGCCTGGCCCTCCTGCATGCTGGGTGACACTCGGCTCCGGATCTGCTCCAAGTATACACGGGCCTGGGACAGAGGACGAGAGCAGGGTTCAGCATCCTGTCCAGCAGGCCTTTCTCCAGCAAGGCTGTACATGGTTGGTGTGTTCAGAACATACAGGCTCTTCTGCACTCAGTTCCATTCAGTGCTATTGCTGCCAAAATGAAAATAAGTCAGCTGAGTCTACATGACAAGAGCAGAAAGATGGAAAAGTTAATCAAAGCCTTAATTTTTGTTCCATATATGATCAAATTGAAGGGCATGGAACATTTCTCATTTTATCATCAACACAAGCATTCCCAGAAAGGTACATGATGGATTAGATGCGAAGTAAAGCTCTGCTGTGGCAAGTATGCCCAAATCCTTGCCACAGAAGGGCAGTTCTAACTAGTGTGGCATCTCCATTTCAGACTGAACTGGAGCGAGTACAGAGGAGATTCACCAGGATGTTGCCCGGGCTGGAGCGTTCCAGCTATGAAGAGAGACTGGATAGGCTAGGATTGTTTTCCTTAGAGCAGAGGTGAGGGGGGACCTAATAGAGGTGTACAAAATTATGAGGGGCGTAGACAGGATAGATAGGAAGTAATTTTTCCCCTTAGCAGAGGTGTCAATAACCAGGGGGTAAAGATTTAAGGTAAGGGGCAGGAGGTTTAGAGGGGACTTGAGGAAAAATTATTTTACCCAGAGGGTGGTTGGGAATCTGGAACACACTGCCTGAGGGGGTGGTAGAGGCAGGAACCCTCACAACATTTAAGTATTTAGATGAGCATCTGAAAAGCCATAGCATACAGGGCTATGGGCCAAGTGCTGGAAAATGGGATTACAATAAATAGGTGCTTGATGGCCAGCGTGGACACGATGGGCTGAAGGGCCTGTTTCTGTGCTGTGTAACTCTATGTCTAGTATCTTTATGTTCTGCACAAGCGAGATTGATAATTTATTGCTCAATTGTAGTGAACGACAGTTCTGTACTATGACTTCGCAACTAGTAGTTTGGACTACCCCCTGCTCATTTTGAACTCTCATAGATGTTTGAGATGTGCAGCCAGTTAATCCTAACATATAATAAAATGTCAACTTTAACTAGACTCTCCACTGAATTATTGACATGCATGAAAAATGGCAGTAAGCTGATGTTTTAAGAGCTTCACAATGTGGTAGCAGAGTGGAGGGGTGAGCCTGAGCAGATTTCCTGTGCATCTACCTTGTACTATGAGAACCTAAATCATACAAATCGAAAAGCATTTCTGTTGACGTCACCAGCTCTTTTTGCACCTCACACAACTTTTCACCTACAAGGACAACAAGCAAGTGGCCACCTGCAGTCCTGAGCTGAAATCTCTATTTCATCAAATGTATGAATAAAAATCAAAAACATGCATTTATGTAGCACCTTTCCCAAGCAGAGAATAACTGAACCAAATGTAGCAGCAAGGTACCATCAACAGTACTGAGATAAACAAGCAGACAATCTGCATTTGCCAAAAAACATGTTGCTGCTTGGTGGATAAGCACTGGCCAAGACACTGGAGAACTTCCCCCCTCTTCTTCGTCCAGTACCAAAGGTGCTTTTGTGTCTAGCTGAGAGGGTAACTAAAGCCCCAGTTTAATATCTTATGCAAAAATACTCCTTACTATTGCACCGAGGTGCCAGCCCAGATTGTGCGCTCAAGTCTCTAGACTGGAGCTTGAACTCTCAGACTCTGATATCAACTGAGTTGACATTAACTCCTTTTGTAAATTTCCCCACCCTTCCTGTGGAAGGCTTCTTCTCTACTCAGTGCTCCCCCACCCCCTTATTTTAATTCTGAAAATACTGGTCTCACCAGCAAGGTTAACATTTTATTGCCCACCCATAGTTACCCTTGGGCCTTGCTCAGCAACGTGTTGGGCCTTCTTCAGCAGTCCACGTGCTGAAGGCATGCTCTAAAATGCTGTTCAATAAAGGAGCTCCAGAATGTTGCTGCAGAGACAACAAAGTAACACCAATAAAATTTCCAAGTCTGGATGGTATGTGACAAGAAAGAGAACCTGGAGGTGGTGTCATCCTGCTTCCCTTGTACTTCTAGCTGATGGAATGTGCAGCTGAAGCCAAGCAATTTGCTGCAGTGCACCCCACAGCTATGGCACGCCCAGTATTAGAGGAAGTGGAGGGGATTTGGAGTTGCATCCGACCAGGCAAATGGGAAGTATTTCATCACACTCCTGACTTGTACCGTGTAGGTGGAAGAGGGGTTCTAGAAGTTAGAAGATAAGTCACTAGCTGTAAGATACCCAGCCTCTGACCTGGTCTGAAGGCTACAGGTTTATATAGCTAGTTTAGTTTCTTGTCAAAGGTGGCCTCTAGGATGATAATGATAGATGACGGTTGCGTAGTGGTCACTGGGCTAACAATCGAGAGGCCAAGGCTGATGCTGTGGGGACATGGGTTCAAATCTCACCATGGCAGCTGGTGGAATTTAATTTAAAAAATACTTTGAATATAAAGCTAGCCTCAGTGATGGTGACCATGACAACTATCATCAATTGTTGTAAAAACCCATCAGGTTCACTAATATCCACTAGGAAAAGAAATCTGCCATCCTTACTTATTCTGGCCTACATTCAACTCCAGATCCACAGCAATATGGTTGACTCTTAACTGGCTTGCCAGGTTATTTCAGAGGGCACTCAGTTTAAGGGCAATTAAGGATGAGAAACAAATACTGGCCTCGTCAGTGACACCCACATTCCATGAAAGAACAAAGAAAGAATCCTCCATGATGTAGTACTACATCACTATCAAGGACTGAGTGAAAACTACCTCCCTCAAGTTGGGTGCAATGACCAAATGAACTGTGTGTTGGATGGGTGGCATGTGGTCAATGGAAGATTATTTTTCAATTGTATTCACCAAGATATGGAGTATAAAATAGGACTCATTGCAAGATTCAAGAAAAAAGTTATTAATTGTCCCTTTTATATTAGTGTTTTTCTGCGTGCAAGCAGCTAGGCATTCAGTGCACAATGATTTCACATTTCTAGCTTGAACAAACCTTGCCCAACAACTGGAAAAGGTCTGGTGACCAGAAAATAAGATGATTTTTCTTTTTAAAAAGAAAACATAAAAATCATACACGGTTATTTCTCTGCTACTCTTTTAATTTAACCCAGCAGAAATAGGGCAGAGTCTGGAGAATTGAGAACCTCGGCAGACTGTGGACTGTTGCAATTAGAAGCAGTTCTCTAATGGAAAAATAGCAAAGATTGATCCATACCAGACTGAACACTTGCATTTCAGCTGTAGAAAGAGGCAGAAAACCACTGCCACCCACATCTGCAGCACATTCAGCACAGTTAGTGTTAACAGTAAAACTAACGTCAGCTGCAGGGTGGAGACAGTGCACCCATACACACAGTAAAAGCTGAATGCTCCTTGAAGACAATGTTCAGTGTGGATTGGTTGCCAATGACGTCAGCCTGTTGTAACTGTCACAGGGTAGCACCCACCTGTGGGAGTTGTGCATTCAGCCCTCTCGCTCTTCTTCAGGGCTTATACAAGGAAATGGAACAAGCAGCATTTAATAGTACTGCATGCCTGGTTTAATCAGTTATTCCTGTGCCACTTAATTAAAATCACCCACACAGAAAAACACTGATTATTTTCAGTTTCCTAGAGAAAAAAAATACAGCTGCCTTTAGAAAAGGATTTATTGTACAGTAATTTTTACACTCAACTCCATCTCATTCACTACTCTCCAGAAGACCAGAATATTAATTATTTTGCTCCATAATATAGTCAATTATCTATATCTATCCTCTTCATTACAGCCTTCAACCATTTCCAGATACAGATATTTAGCAAGATTTCAACAGATTGAACTGTTTTTTGGGATGGGAGTCCATTTCTAAACAAGGAAAGAAAATTGTTCCTGAGTTTGACTTAAATTTGTCACTTAATTTTGTCTGTAATTGTGTCCTTTAGGAACATAGGGAGGAACATGGGAGGAGTAGACGGCCATTTGGCCTGTCGAGCCCGCTAAGCCATCCAGTTAGATCATGGCTGATCACCTATCTCAATGCCACTTTCCCACACTATCCCCGTATCCTTGATGGGTCATTGGTATCCAGAAATCTATCGATTTCTGTCTAGAACATGCTCAATGACTGAGCTTCCACAGCCCTCTGGGGTAGAAAATCATAAAGATTCACCGCCCTCAGTGAAGAATTCCTGCTCATCTCAGTCTTAAATGTATATCCTTCCTTAGACAAGGAGACCTAAACTGTACACAATACTCAAGGTACAGTCTCACCAATGCTCTATAAAATTGCAGCAAGACATCTTTACTTCCATACTCAAACCTCTTTGCAATAAAGGTCAACATATCATTTGCTTTCCTAATTGCCTGCTGCACCTGTATGCTAGCTTTTAGTGACTCATGAACAAGGACACCCATGTCCCTTTGGACATCAACACTTTCCAGCATCTCGCCATTTAAAAAATACTCTGCCTTTCTATTTTTTCTACCAAAGTAGATAACTTCACACTTATTCACATTATATTCCATCTGCCACGTTCTATCCCATTCTCTTAGCCTGTCCAAGTCCCCTTGAAGCCTCCTTGCATCCTCTTCATAAACTTATATTCCCACCTATTTTTATATCATTAGCAAATTTGGAAATATTACATGGCCCCCACATCCAAATCATTTATATAGATTGTGAACAGCTGTGGGCTCAGCACTGATCCTTGCAGTACCCAACTAGTAACATCCTTCCATCCTAAGATTAACCCATTTATTCCTACTCTGTTTTCAGTCCGTTAATCAATTCTCAATGCATACCAGTATATTACCCCCAATCTCATGTGCTCCAATTTTGCTTACTAACCTCCTCTGTGGGACCTTATCAAAAGCCTTCTGAAAATCCAAATACACCACATCCAGTGGTATTCTTTTATCTACACTACAAGTAACATCCTCAAAAAATTCCAACAGGTTTGTCAAACATTATTTCTCTTTCATAAACCCACATTGACTCTGCCCAATCACTTCATATTATTTTCCAAGTGTTCAGTTATCACATCTATTATAAAGGATTCTAAAATGTTTCCCTACTTACAGACATCAAACTAACAAGTCCTTAGTTTTCACTCTCCCACCCTTTTTAAATAGTAGGGTTACATTTACTACTTTCCAGTCTGTGTATAGAATTTTTCAAGATAACCACCAATGAAAGTCATGAAACAATGGGCCAGGTTAAATTACCTGGAAAAACTCAGCAGGTCTGGCAGCATCGGCAGAGAAGGAGTTGATGTTTCGAGTCCTCATGACCCTTCAACAGAACTGAGTAAAGTTAGGAGAGGGGTGAAATATAAGCTGGTTTAAAGGTGTGTGTGGGGGGTGGGGGGAGAGAGAGAGAGAGAGAGAGTGAAGTTGGGGGGGTGGGGTGGTTGTAAGGACAAGCAAGCAGTGATAGGAGCCGATAATCAAAATATGTCACAGACAAAGGAACAAAGAGGTGTTAAAGGTGGTGATATTATCTAAGAGAATGTGCTAATTAAGAATGGATGGCAGGACACTCAAGGTATAGCTCTAGTGGGGGTGGGGTGGAAAGACTGACAGGGCATTACAGGTATAGATTTAAAAATAACCCACCTATTTCCATTATTTTTAAATCTATACCTGTAATGCCCTGTCAGTCTTTCCACCCCACCCCCACTAGAGCTGTACCTTGAGTGTCCTGCCATCCATTCTTAATTAGCACATTCTCTTAGATAATATCACCACCTTTAACACCTCTTTGTTCCTTTGTCTGTGACATCTTTTGATTATCTGCTCCTATCACTGCTTGCTTGTCCCTACAACCACGCCCACCCCCCAACTTCTCTCCTCTCTCCTCTCCCCCCCTCCAACCCCCCACCACCTTAAACCAGCTTATATTTCACCCCTCTCCTAACTTTACTCAGTTCTGTTGAAGGGTCATGAGGACTCGAAACGTCAACTCTTTTCTTCTCCGCCGATGCTGCCAGACCTGCTGAGTTTTTCCAGGTAATTCTGTTTTTGTTTTGGATTTCCAGCATCCGCAGTAGTTTTTTGTTTTTAGGTCAGGTTAAATTATCTGCTTACACCTACATTATCTATGTTATTTTAGAACACTGCTTTGCATATCTTCATAATTCTGCTGCCAATAAAAATAAGTTCAACTAAGCATCACATCATTACAGTTCTAAAAAACACCATCGTCCTCGCATCTCCGAACTCTCCAAACATCTCAATGCTCTTTCACTGCTTGGGAGCTAAAACTGCGCAAATTTTACACATGGTTATTCCAATGAATTCTATAAGCTTATTAAAATAATTGTTCCACTGAAGTATTTAGTGGTCCTATTAGCCCATTTGATTAACTTAATCCTGGCTAGACAGTTTCACTTTATGGTAAACAAACAGACAAATTTTATTTTGTCTTTGCTAATAGAAAGCCTTTTGTCCTGTACATTGGCCAAGTTTTCTGTTTTAGTGTGCATGGCACCTCATTTAACAGCATTAAATCCAGTTGACATGTCTAAGCCAGAAAGGGCTTAATTCCCTTGAATGGCATATGTTAAAATACAGTATACAATGGCTTTGCTGGCAATAAGAACTAGTAGGTAATGTTATCATGGCTAATCTTTCAGCATAATCATCGTAGGCCAACTGAATGTAGAAAGAAATAAACAGACAAAAAGATACTTATTCTTGTAGTAATTTTGATATAGACTGGCAAGGCAAACCAAATTGGCAAAAGTAGTTTGGAGGCTGAGTTCAAAGAACGCATTCGAGACAGTTTTCTAGAACAATAGGCCGAGGAACCAACTAAAGAACGAGTTATTTTAGATCTAGTATTGTTCAATGAGACAGTCTTAATAATATTATAGTAAAGGGTCCTCTGAGGAAGAGTGATCATAATACAATGGAATTTGAGAGTTTTTAAAATTTAAGATATTTGTAAAATCAAACAAAGACAATTACGGAGGTAAGATTGGTGAGTAGGCCAAGGTAGATTGGGAAATCAGATTAAAAGATATGATGGTAGACAAGCAAAGGCAAAAAGTAGCAAGCCTGAGAGTTGGGAGGGGTTTAGAAATCAGCAAAGAATGATCAAGAAATTGATAAAGAGTGAAAAATACGATGACTCTAACCAAGCAAGAAATATAAAAACAGATTTTAAGAGCTTTTACAAGTATGTAAAAAGGAAGAGATTAGCAGTAGTAAGGGTTAGTCCCTTTGAGGCAGAGGAAGGAGAAATTATAATGGTGAATAGAAATTGCAGAGTCCTCAAACAAATATTTTGTTTCTGTTCTGACAGTAGACATAGAATATACAAGAAATTGTGGGAAACAAAGTAATTAATATTAAAGAAAAATTACCGGTACTAAAAGCCAACAAATCCCTAGGACCTGATGTCCTGCACACTAGGGTTTTAAAAGAGGTGGCCACAACAGATAGTGGATGCATTGGTTTTGATCTTCCAGAATTCCCTAGATTCTAGAACGGTTGCTATAGATTGAAAGATAGCAAATCTAACCTGGTGGTTCAAGAAATGATGGAGAAAGAAAACAGGAAACTATAAACCAGTTAGCCTGATGTCAGTGGTAGGGACACTGCAAGAACCTATTAAGGGCATGGTTACAGCAGTCTAGGGGGCAAAAAAAATCACAATGTGATTAGGCAGAGTCAACACTTATGAAATGGAAATTGCATTTGTCAAATCTATTAAGAGGTTTTTGAGGGCAAAACTAGAATGTAGATAAAGGGGAACCAGTGGATGCAATATATGTAGATTTTCAGAAGGCATTCGATAAGGTACCATGTAAAAGTTACTGGAATTGAGGGCAATATATTAGCATAGATTCAGGATTGGTAATTGGCAGAAAACAGGGTGCAGATATAAACAGGACATTTTCAGGATGGCAGGGTATACCTAGGGAGTTCAGCAAGGATCCATACTTGGACCTTAGCTATTTAGAAGCTATATCAATGACAAAGATGAGGAGGCCAAGACTAAAAGCAAGTTTTTTAGTGATACATAGGTAGCTGGGAAACCAAGAAGAGTAGCGTAGGCATGAAGGCTGGGAAGGGATATAGACCAATGAATAATTTGGGTATGTAGTGGCACATGTAGTACAATGTGGGAAAGTGTGGAATTATCCACACTGGTAGGAATAATGGCAAAGTAGAATTTTTTTTTGAAGATGAGTGTCAAGTAAATAGTAGGATTCAGAGACTCTTAAGGATAAAGCCTGCAATTAGGAAAGCAAATAGTATGTTAGCCATTATTGTAAGGGCCTTAGTGTAGAAGAATAATGAAAACTTGTTGTAATCATATAAAGTCTGGTGAGACCACAGCTTGATGACTGTGTACAGTTTTGGTTTCCTGGATATACCCACCTTAGAAGGATTCAACAAAGGTCACTAGATTGATTCCTGGGATGAAAGAGCTGTCCTATAAAAAGGAGAGACTGAACAGAATGAAACAAAGAATGGGAGGTGAATTCACCAAAATCTAGAAAATTCTTAGAGGGCTCAACTGGATAGATTCTGAGAGGCTATTTTCCCTGGCTGGGGAGTCTTGAATGAAGAATCATTGTCTCAGAATAAGAGGTTGGTCATTTCGGCTGAGGCAAGGAGAAATATTTTCAGAATCTTTGGAATTCCAGGCCAGTGAGTCTCATGTCAGTGGCAGGGAAACTATTGGAGAAAATTCTGAAGGACAGAATCTATCTCCACTTGGAGAGGCAAGGTTTGATCAGTGATAGTCAGCATGGCTTTGTCAGAGGGAGGTCATCCCTAACAAATTTGATTGCGTTTTTTGAGGAGGTGACCAGGTGTGTAGATGAGGGTGGTGCAGTTGATGTAGTTCATATGGATTTCAGCAAAGCCTTTGACAAGGTCCCACATGGGAGACTTATAAAGAAGGCAAATGCACATGGGATACAGGATAATTTGATGAGGTGGATTCAAAATTGGCCTAGTTGTAGGAGGCAGAGGGTGATGACAGAAGGATGCTTTAGTGACTGGAAGCCAGTGTCCAGTGGCATACCACAGGGATCTGTGCTGGGTCCCATATTATTCATCATTTATATAAACAACATAGATCACAATGTTGGGCGGGCGGGGAGAGAGAGAGAGAGAGAGAGAGAGAGAGAGAGAGAGAGAGAGAGAGAGAGGATTAGTAAGTTTGCAGATGACACAAAGATTGGCCAGGTGGTTAACAGTGAGGTTGAGTGTCTTGGGCTACAGGAAGATATAGAGGTGTCAGCTGTGGCTCAGTTCATAGCACCCTCACCTTTGAGTCAGAAGGTTGTGGGTTCATGTCCCACTCCAGGACTTTGAACAAAAAAAAAAGTCAAGAACTGTGAATGTACTCGAAGAGTTACAGGAAGATATAGACAGGATGGCCAAATGGGCAGATAAGTGGCAGATGGAATTTAACCCTGAAAAGTGTCAGGTGATACACTATGGAAGGAGTAATTTGACAAGGAAGTATTCAATGAACGGCATGACACTAGGATGTTCTGAGGAACAAAGGGACCTTGGCGTGTGTCCATAGATCTCTGAAGGTGGAGTGGCATGTTAGTGGGGTGGTGAAAAAGGCATATGGGACACTTGCCTTTATCAATCGAAGCATAGATTACAAAAGTAGGAAGGTCATGTATAGAACCTTGGTGAGGCCACAGCTGGAGTACTATGTGCAGCTCTGGTCGCCACATTATAGGAAGGATGTGATTGCACTGGAGGGGAAGCAGAGGAGATTCACCAGGATGTTGTCTGGGATGAAACATTTAAGTTATGAAGAGAGATTGGATAGACTTGGGTTGTTTTCATTGGAGCAGAGAAGACTGAGGGGCGACCTGATCGAGGTGTACAAGATTATGAGGGGCATGGATAGGGTGGATAGGGAGCAGCTGTTCCCCTTTGTTGAAGGGTCAATCATGAGGGGACATAAGTTCAAGGTGAGGGGCAGGGGGTTTAGGGGTCATGTGAGGAAAAACTCTTTTACCCAGAGGGTGGTTACGGTCTGGAATGCGCTGCCTGGGAGGGTGGTGGAGGCGGGTTGCCTCACGTCTTTTAAAAAGTACCTGGATGAGCACTTGGCACGTCATAACATTCAAGGCTATGAGCCAAGTGCTGGTAAATGGGATTAGATAGGAAGGTCAGGTGTTTCTCACGTGTCGGTGCAGACTCGATGGGCCGAAGGGCCTCTTCTGCACTGAGAGATTCTGTGAACTCTCCATCTCAAGAGTGCTGTGATGCTTAGCCGATGAGTATATTCAAGACTCAGATTTATTGGTTTTTGGTCCCCAAGTGAATCAAGAGATATGGAGATGGGACAGAAAGGTTCACTCAGACAACTTGCATCCTGCTGCCACTTTCCCTTTTATTCTATAGGAATCAACTTTCTTGACAAGCTATTATGTGACACTTTATCAAAACTCTTTAGAAGTTGATGTACACATCAACTACATTACCCTCGCCAACCCTCTGTTACCTCATTAAAAAGCTCACTTAAGTTAATTAAACACAATTTGCCTTTTAAAAAAAATCCTGTCTGGGTTTCCTCAATTAATCCATGCTTGTCCAAATCACTGTTAATTTTATCTCGGATTATGGTCTCTAAACAGTTTCCCAAGATTAACTGTAGCATCTGCATGGAGAGAAACAGATCTGTTTCAGGTCATGACAATGTTAACTCTGTTTTTCTCTCCTTCGATGCTGCCAGACCCCAGCATCTGCAGTATTTGGCTTTTGTATTAGTGTTTAATTCACTGCTAGTTCTCTTCTAGGAATGCCAGAGAAGTTGTTCTGCTCTTCTCTCTGATGGGCTTTCTATTTGTCTTACTTTATTCACCTCCATGGTTTAACTGGTTGGCCTGTAGCCTCTGTGCTTATTCTTACACTTTCTTCTGAAAAAGGATGCAACATTTGCAATACTACAGTCCTGTGGCACTACTCCTGTATCCAAGGAGGTTTGGAAGATTATGACTAGTACCTCGGATTTCTTTCTCCTTCCCTATCCTCAGCATCCTCAAATTCAAACTATCTGGTCTGGATGGCTTATCAGCTTTAAGTAGAGCCAACCTTTCTAGTACATCCTCTTTATCAATTCTAAGTCCATCAAATATCTCAACTCTTTCAATACGAATTTGGAGGCATCTTCTTCCTTGGTAAAGATAGATGTACAATACTTTATCCTGGATTCACATCTGCAGCTGCAGAAACACCTGTCCATTTCCCTAGCTGCAGAATCTCCAATCACTCTTGCTTTTCCAACCTTCCTCCTGCCTCTCTGTACAGCTGAGGCACCAGTGCTGCCATGAACTTGGCTTTGGCAGCACACCTGAGAGGAGCCACCACCTCCAACCAATATTTAGAACTGAATATCGGTGGGAGCCAGATGCATTCATGGAACTCTTGCAACTGCAGCCTGGTCCTACTTATCTGAACGGCAGTCACCCATTCCCTCGAGAAGTGTCCTGGAGTTCCCACATGGAGCAGGATGTACATCTAACAGGACTGAGGTACCCTGACATGTCTCTATTTATTGGATTATTAACTGTAGTTGATAAATCAGTACTCAGAGCTTACAAAGTCTAACATTACAATGCAGACAAGCCAAAATTCACTCCAACTCAACATGTGAAGGACAAACATTTTCAAAGACTATAAAATTTAATGTTCTGCCACTGACTCCATTCCTCCTAACTGGAGTTGAAACAAACTTTGTGAAAGTCAAGCATCCTTTTCAACCCACAGCTAGGCTTTAACTTTTACTCTTTCCTCAAACCTACAGAAACCCATACTTATGCCTTTTGTCCCTTCAGACACAAATTGTCCACATCTTTAATATCAGCCACAAATTCTACACCTCCCATAAACCAACTTATCCAAACTCTCATCAGCAACAAATCTCACTTGCATCTTCATTGGCTACCAATGGCTCCTCATGCCTTAGTAAATTGAATTTATAATTATTGTCCTCATCTTTAAAATCTCCCAACACTGTCCAACCCTGCATAGTGCAACCATAGCCATACCTCTTCATGCCATGTCACTTGGCCCTTTGTTCTTACCCTCTTTGTCCCATCATTGAGGTCATTGCAGGCTCTACCACCAGTTTCACACTGAAACTCTTCCATCTCCCCACCTTAAATACTGCTTTCTTTGATCAAATTTTGTCACCTCTTCTGACTTTCCATTATTGCTAAATGTTTATTCCTTCCACAGGATTATAGACGAGAAAGGGCATGCAGATCATCTTAATTCATCCAGAGACTGTAAAGTCCCCACCTGGCAGCATTCAATTGATTCTTAAATTAGTCCCAGGTTTTCATCTGCACTACTTTATCCAGAACTCCATGCCATGTATTTATCACTTTACATGAACAGAAACTTTATTAATCATAATATAGATTTTTTTTTTTAAAAAAGGACTAGCCTGAAGCTTTGCTTCTTATACTACCAAAAATTAAAGATGTCTTGGTTCAAAAATTAAAGACATTTCAATATATTTAACTATCTTATGTATCTCTATAAGGTAATCTCAGACCTTTTTTGGCTGAAAATCGCATTTCTCCAGTCTCTCCCTCCCCATGGACACTAAAAGGATGTTGAGATATTTTACACATGAAAAGGCACTGTGTCTCTCAAGTAGATATCTGGCTATCCCTGTATACTACAGTACGTTACAGGAAAGATCCATGTTCACAGAATGGTTGTACAATGAACATTTGAAAATTATAAATAACAGTCTACCAAACCAGTACTACAGCCATCCAATAATACAGAAGAGAAATCTTCATCCTGGCCATTCAGACAATGTCAGAACCTGCACCAGTGAACAAAATTAGTAAAATCACTTCAGCTACGAGGTACATCACTTCCTTCCAGCATGATCCACTGGGGTTTAATTTATACAGCACATAGAACTGTGATGGTTTCTTACTATATTGTCTCTTTCTTAAAAGAAATACAGTTGTCAAGTATTAAAGGGACAGAACAGGTTTGAGAAAAGAGCAGAACTTAATTTTGACTGATCTATAGACACTACTGCTTTGGAACAACCAGAAAAGAGATACAATTTCAAGAAAGAAACTGGAAAATATCTCTTCACTTGTTTGCAAAATTGAATTATAAATTCACTGTAAGTTGCATAATAGTAATACTAATATTTTAATTGCCTTCTACTTCCCAAATAAAATAGTTTGCCAAACACTTTCCTCGAAACCAAGTGCCTTTTTGAAAATGTTATGCTAATACAAGCCACTTAGATACTATCACAATATTAGAGGTGCTAATTTGCTAAATCTTCCCATGGCACTCAGCAGTTAGACTCAACATGTCACACACTTCACACATTTAAACAGCAATGATATTAGGCATGCAAATTAGTTATCCGCTGGGAGGGAATCCAGGTTGGATTCGTTTCTCTGCTCCTTTTTATAACTATTAATTAATTAACAGGCACGCTCGGAGCTCCAACATCTGCAGACGCATTAAACAGTGTGGGAGGAATAGTTGAATTTTATGCAATTGGGAACCAACCTACAACATTAATTGCCATGATCCATGTTTTATACATCGAGTAGGTTTTTTTTAAAAAATCTGAGTTGGAAAGAAGTACCTTAGCAATTGGGAATTTAAGAACTTGATTTCCCTTTCTAGACAGTTTGAGAAGGCAGGATGAGATTGCTTTGATTTGGGGTTCTTGCCGCTGGAATACAGGCTTTGTGTCTCCCGCTCTCCTCCGGGGTGATGTGCAGACATCTCTGGCCCCGGAGCTGCGCTGCACCGTGCGGGGCTCCGGATTCACTCAGTGAGCGCTGGCTTACAATGTAGCACCAAAACACAACTGTATCGCTTTCGCCTACTACCCGGCTTCATTTCCTGCCGACTCTCTCTCTCTCCTCCGCCTCACCATGCACCAATTCTTTCTATTTTATTCTCTCTCTCTCCTACTTCTGCAGCTTTCACCACATTTTTCCCCCACCCACACCCAACCACTTTACGGCAACGTGGTAAAATCCTCCCCCCCCCCCCACCTAAAAAAAACAAAGGTTCTGCTTCCCCGCCCCCTCCAGATATTGTCGCAAACCGACTCGGAGGGAGGACCCAACGCTTTGATTGACAGCAGCGACAGCTTGTTTTTTGTGATGTCAGTCACTTTCTTTACGGATTTATTGAACACTTCAGTTCATGGATGAACCAGTTCTGCAGCGGCATTTGCAACAGTATTTTCCCACTAACTATGTGGAGGTGCCGGTGTTGTCTTGACTTATTTGCCTTACTCCTGTCCCGATTCGTGCTGAATCTTTAATTTATGTCCTCTTCGCCAGATTTTCCTTGCTTTCCACGACCCACTCTGCGATTCTGTGACTATTTACACATCATCTGAACGCATCTTTTGTTTTTCTTTAATGTGTCTCATTACTACGCCAATTTGCCTTGCACCATCATACCTTATGTCATGTAAACTCTCTTGTTCTCCACCCTATCTAAGACTTTCTACCTCCCTCACTCCACCACACCCCCTTTTCCTGAGTTTATTGATTGTTAATCGCTACAGTGAAGTAGCATTTACAGTTATTTCAACAATTTTCCGCCTTTTTAAAGTAAATGCTATCTGTTGTTTTGTGAAAGACAATCTGGAATCATTGATGGGATCTTTCTAATGATCCAAAGTAACAACTTGCATTTGTACAGCACAGTTATAACATAGTAAAATGTCGCAAGGTGCCTCACAGGAGCTTCATCAAACAAAATTTGACACTGAACCACATAAGGAGATTTTAGAACCATAGAATGGTTACAGCACGGAAGGAAGTTGGTCCAGCTCCCCTTTCCTTTACTCCATAGCCCTGCACATTTTTAGCTAAAGTAAACGTTGGTCCTTTAGAAGCAGAGACAGGAGAAATTACTATGGGGAATGAGGAAATGGCAGAGACATTGAAGGTGTGTTTTGTGTCTGTCTTCATTGTAAAAGACACAGGTTGCATACCAAAAATACATATCGGAAATAGAGCGTAACCTATGTCCTAATAAGAGTGAAGAAATTAAGGTAATTAATATCAGCAGAGAAAAAGTACTAGAGAAATTCAAGGGGCTAAAATCTGACAAATCCCTAGGACCTGACGGCCTACATCCTAGAGTTCTAAAAGAGATAGCTGCAGAGATAGTGAATGTGTTGGCTATGATTTTCCAAAATTCACAAAATTCTGTAATGGTCCCAACAGATTGGAAATTAGCAAATGAAACAGTGCTATTCAAGAAAGGAGGGAGAGATAAAACAAGGAACTACAGGCCAATTAGTCTGGCATCAGTCATCCAGAGAATGCTGGAATCTGTTACTAAGGAAGTAATAACAATGCATTTAGAAAATCATAGTGTGATCAGACAAAGTCAACATGGCTTTATGAAAGGGAAATCATGTTTGACAAATTTATTAGAGTTTTTTGAGAATATAACTAGTAGAGGAAATAAAGGGCGACCAGTAGATGTATATTCCTAGATTGCCAAAAGGCATTTGATAAGGTGTCACTTAAAAGTTTAATTGGCAAGTTAATGGCTCATGGCATTGGGAGGTAATATATTAGCATGATTATTTAATAGACTGGAAGCAAAAGCTAAGCATAAATGGGGCATTTTCAACTTGGCAGGCTGTGATTATTGGAGTGCCACAAGGATCAGTGCTGGGGCCTCAGCTAATGACTTAGATGAAGGGACAGAGTAATGTATCTAAGTTTGCTGACAATACAAATGTAAGCTATGAGGACGCAGAGGGTGCAAAGAGATATAGACAGGTTAAGTGAGTGTGCAGCAAAATGGCAGATGCAGTATAATGTGGGGATGTGTGAGGTTATTCACTTTGGTTATAAGAATAGAAAAGCAGACTATTTTATAAAATGTGTGAAATTTGTAAATGTTGATGTTCAAAGAGACTTGAGTGTGCTTGTTCAAGGAAGGTAGAAAGTTAGCATGCAGGTACAGCAGGAAATTAGAAAGACAAATGACATGTTGGCCTTTATTGCAAGGGGATTGAAGTGCAAGAATAAACTAGTCTTGCTACAATTATATAGGGGTCTGCTGAGACCACACCTGGAATACTATGAATAGATTTTAGTCATCATACTTAAACAAGGAAATACATGAATTGGAGGCATGTGACAGCCACAAGTTGTTGTGTAGTGACAATCAAAAGCTCAATCACTTTTGGTTACTGATGCATGGGTTTGGTTGCCATGGAACCATTGAAGTACAGTTATTTTAATGTTCTTACTGTTGCCACAGGCTGGAATGCTCAAGATTTCATCTTTCTTGGCTTTGTTGTCTTGCTGTGAAACCGCAAAAGTAAAGTCAGGTTGTGCCAAGTTAGTCAATAGTTTGTCAATTTAGTGATGTCTTGTGAACGCAAAACATCTTTATTCAATTTAAGTATTTCAGGTTCAAATTGCTGGGAATGTTTTGGTACATTTTCAACATTATTGACTGGGCATGTTGTACCTGTTGGGAAGATTTTATAGACACACTTGCCTGTTCTTATTGACATTTCACATCTTGTGTTAAATTACAAGAGCTCAGATGCCAAAAATAAAGAAAAACACAATTATATTAACATAAATGTTGACACATTGAATGAATGTGAAATTCTGCACGCACATCTATTAACTATGATATATCTGACAATATTATAAAATTGCAAGTTACTTCTTTTTTTAAAATTTCCCCTTGTTACAAATTATAAAGCTGAAGGGCTAGGCAGGTAATATAATCTGTTAGTTCTGCTGTAATCAGCTGGTAGGAGGGATGTGAAAGAGGTGTGCTAGGAATAGAGGAGGAGAGTGGAAATTTTTGTCTAAATTTCCTTCCCTGCCAGTGGAAATATGCTGGCTTCCACTCTGCATCTTATCAGAACATCATGTGATGTGACTGAGAACTCACTATGAAATAATTTATTAGAACACAATCTACACCCTTCCATTCTGTTTTGAGATGCATTGAAGTGATAATCCTTCGTGCCACTGAACTGGCAATTTATACATTTTTTGTAAGATTACAGAATACATACTTTTTGCATGATCTGACCACTGTGCTCACTGACTGCATTCTGGAAATAGATGATTTCCTCTCAGGCTTCCATAGAACCATGTGAAGTGCAGAAGGGAAATTCTCTGATCTTTATTTATACCTCCTCTGATGAAAGATCATGTCATTTTACTTATTTTTTTATTAATCACATTCTTATATAAGACTAGGCTCGTAATCCAGACATTTTATCCGCTTTAGTAATGATTTAACCAGCATTAAAACAGTTACCAATGGTTTGCATTAATTAAATGCTACTTTGTTTTTTTCCCCCCTGTAATTCAGTTTTTCTCTCTTTAGACTTTCCTTTACAAATTGACACTGCTGGATGTAGAAATTGGGAAATATTCAAAATTGGTACAGGAGAGGAAGCGATTTTTTACAGCTGAGAAATAGATCCAAAATTTTTTTTTATTCGTTCATGGGATGTGGGTGTCACTGGCTAGGCCAGCATTTGTTGCCCATCCCTAATTGCCCTTGTTCAGAGTGCATTTAAGAGTCAACCACATTGCTATGGGTCTGGAGTCACATATAGGCCAGACCAAGTAAGGATGGCAGATTTCCTTCCCTAAAGGACATTAGGGAACCAGATGGGCGTTAATGACAATTGGCAATGGTTTTGTGGTCATCATTAGACCTTTAATTCCAGAACCATCTGCCATGGTGGGATTCAAACCCCGATCCTCAGAGTGTTACCCTGGGTCTCTGGATTACTAGTCCACTATGCCACCGCCTCCCCCAAAATGTCAGCTAGATGGGTGCTGGCCTTTTCACTTTGGTTTCTGCCATGTGCTCTTTGTACTCTAGCCTTCAATTCCAACCCCTCCCTATCTACTGGATTAGGCTGAACCAGA
Organism: Cetorhinus maximus; assembly: GCF_964194155.1. Classification (NCBI taxonomy): domain Eukaryota; kingdom Metazoa; phylum Chordata; class Chondrichthyes; order Lamniformes; family Cetorhinidae; genus Cetorhinus; species Cetorhinus maximus. The sequence continues at coordinate 15,134,047 of NC_135896.1, forward strand.
CTGTGCAACTCTGGCATCCTATTTCAACTTCAAGCTGAGCTTCTGACTGCATATCCTCTCCATCACAATCACCACCTCTGTAACATTGTCCATCTCACCACTGCTTCAAACCATCTGATGTCAATATCTTTATCAGTGCCTTTGACACTTCCAGATTTGATTATTCATACCCTTTCCTGACCAGTTTCCCATGTTCTACCCTATGCAAACTTAGGCTCATCAAAAATTATGCTGTCTATATTCAATTCACACCAAGTTGTAATCATCCATCACCTCGGTTTTTCACTGACCTACACTGAATCCATGTACTCCAATGCCTCAAATCTGAAAATCCTGTCTTTATGTTTAAACACAATTTCATGGTCTTGCCCTATCCTGATCTCTGTAACCACCACCTGTTCTCCATCATCCAGAGCTAATTGTTCCTTAAAATCTTCCCTCTTGTGCATTCCTCCCTCCCTCACCCCACCATTGCCTCTGTGCCTTCAGCTGCAGGCTATGGAATCCTCTCCCAAAACCCCTCTGTCTCTTCACTTCCACCTTCTACTTAGAGATGCTCCTGAAAACCTATTTCTTTTACTAAGCTTCTGGTCACTTCTTAACATCTCCTCCTTTGCCTCAACATTCATTTTGTTTTCTAATTATGCCTCTTTGAACCAACTTAAAATATTTTTCTAAGTTAAAGGAGCTAGATAAATAAGCATTGTTGGTATTTTTATATTGTGATTTCTAAGTGCAAACTGAAGTTAAATAAAATCTAGGTTCCAGTAACCATGCTATCAAATTTAATTTTAATATCAGAGAAAAAAATCGGGAGTGAGATTTATTATCTAGATGAATGAAATCTACCTCATTTAAATACATAGAGCTATGTTTGCTTACATTCTTAGTCAATTTCCCATGTTGTTGGACATTGGATACAAACACCAAATAAAGTCTTCATAGAAAGCTGAGTTGTTGGGAAATGAATTAATTGGATCAGTAAATCAGTTTTTATTATTGTATAATACTTTTGACACTAATTATAACAAAGGGGGATCCAGAATAAGTTGGAGAATAGGAGTTTCGCTGAGACACAGGCTGAGGGACAAGATGAAAAACTGAAAAATAACACTGGCAGAAAGGTGTAATTATAGTGTGATTAATTTATACAGACAATTTCTATTATAAATTTTGACATGAACATGGAAAGAAATAATCAATGTGTGCAGAATTAGGATTTTTAAGATTTGAAAGATACATACAGTATTTTCATTTTCTGCACTTGAAAAGCACAATATTAATGAGACAAAGGCATAAGAGAACTGATAATAATAAAAAAAACTGCTGCCACCAGTACGAAGACATAAAGAAAGAGACAGTTCAAATTTTAAAGTCAAAATAACTCAGTTTCTGTCCCAGTAAGTGGGGCCTGACAAATTGATTTCATAAGCCTCTTTACACAGTATGGAACCAAACTGAACATAGAAATTATGGAGGAGATCTAACGAAGGGAATAAGAGGAACAAAGAGAGACTATGAGAATAGATTAGTGGCTAACATAAAACAGAACCCAAAAGTCTTTTATAAAGACATAAGTAGTAAAAGGATAGCCAAAGAAGGGATGAAAAAGGAGATATTACGGCAGAGGGCATGGTTGAGGCAATAAATGAACATTTGTATCTGTCTTCACTAGAGAATAAGGCGCTGCCTATGTAGCTGTAAAGGAAGAGGCAAGAATGACATTGCATTGTATAAAAATAGATAAAGAGGAGGTATTAAAAGGTTGGCAGTCATCAAAGTCGAAAAGTCACCTGGTCCAGATGGGACGCATCCAAGGTTCTGAAGGAAGTAAGGGTAGAAGTTGAAAAGGCTCTGGTCACAACCTTTCAATCTTCCTGCAATATGGAAGTGGTGCCACAGGACTGCAAGGCTGAAAATGTTACACTCCAGTTTGAAAGGGGAGATGGTTAAGCTTGATAAGTAAAGGCCACTCAGCCTATAGCCAGTGGTGGGGAAAATTTTGGAGAAATTAATCTGGGACAAAATTAATTAGCATTTAGAAAAATATGGGCTAATAAATGAAAGTCAGCATAGATTAGTTAAAGGTAAATTGTAAATGACCAACTTGATCAAGTTCATTCATGAAACAATGGAAAGGGTTGATAAGGTAATATGGTTGCTTCTGTGTATATGAACTTTCAAGAGGTGTGTGATAAAGTGTTACATAATAAAATTGTTAGCAAAATTATAGCCCATAAGATTAAAGGGACAGTGGCAACATGGATGCTAACCTGGCAGAGGGACAGAAAGCAGAGAATAATGGTGAATGGTTGCTTTGCAGACTGGAAATAGGTATACAGTGCTGCTCCCCACTACTATTTTTGATATATATAGATTTTGGTATACAGGGTGTAATTTCAAAGTTTGGAAATGTTACAAAATTTATAAACATAGGGCAGGATTTTACCACAGGCTTTGGGACTGAAATGGCAGTCCCAAGCCTGCACTTGACAGTGGGACCAGCTCAGCTATTTCCACATGGGTGGTCTCCTAATGGATGCTTCCAGGCTTACCTATAGCCAGTGGTGGGGAAAAGTTTGGAGACATTAACCAAATAGCGACAGTAGATGTATGTAGATGCTGCCAGCTTAATCAGAGGACTGGCAGCTCTAGAGCCTTAACAGCCTCACCAAGAGTACAAATGTAAAGGGGACGATAGAACAGAGTGACCTTGGAGTGTAGGTAAACAAATTATTGAAGATGGAATGACTAGCTGAGAATGCTATTAAAAAAAAGCATATGTGATACTTGGCTTTATTAATAGGAGAGGGTACAAAAGCAAGGAAATTGTGCTTAACCTTAATGAAACGCTGATTAGTTCTCAGCTGGAGTACTGTGTTCGATTCTGGGCACCACACTTTAGGAAGAATGTCAAAGCCCTGAAGAATTATACTAGAGATGAGGGACTTCAGTTGTGTAGGGAGGAGTGGAGAAGCTGGGGTTGTTTTCCTTAGAGCAGATAATAAGAGATTTGATAGAGGTGTTCAAAGTCCTGAATGGCTTTGATAGAGCAACTAAGGAGAAATTGTTTACAGTAGCAAGTGTTGGTAATTAGAGAACACTGATTTAAGGTGATTGGCAAATCAAAAGGCGACATGAAAAAATTTTGTAAAATTACAGTCAGTTGTTGTGTGATCTGTAATGCGCTGCCTAAAATGGTAGTGGAAGCAGATTCAGTGGTAACATTTGACAGAGAATTGGATAAATACTTGAAGAGAAATAATTTGAGAAGCTGTGGGGCAAAGAGCAGGGGAATGGGATTAATCAGGTAGCTCTACCACGTAGAATGGGTCGAGTAGCCTCCACTGTGCTGTATCCTTGCATAGCTCTCTGATATTTTTCTCCTTTCTCATTCAGAGTGCTACCATTTTTGATTGGTTGAGTTTGGTGACATCGCAACTGCAGAGGGCACACTCCCACACATGTTAACAGTGCCTGCTATATCACCGCCAATGGTGTCCCGAAGATGGTGTCGACCAAATTCAACCCATCAATGAAAAAAATATAAAAATGGTAATATTTTAGCAGATTGAGTATCAGTTAATTATTGCATGAGATTGGACAGATCCTCAGATAGCTTTTTCAAGATGTGACCATAATGCTCCAGAAATAGGGGAGAAGTGCAGCTTGGGAAAGAGGCAGCAAGGGCTCAGGCCAATGGCAGCCTGAATGGCATGTGTACAAACCAATGCTGGCACGATCTGAGGGGCAAATACCAATGACCTCAATGGTGGGAGAAACTGCACATGTGCTAGTGGGCACAGTGCAAATAGAATGTGCCTGCATATCTATTCTTGGCGCTGGCTGGTTGGCTTCAGGAGTTACAACCACAAAATCACAGAATGTCAGAATGGTTGCAGCATAGAAGGACATTCAGCCTGTCATGTCTGTGTTGACATTCCAAAGGAGCAATTCACTTAGTGCCAATTCTCTGCCTTCTCCCTGTAACCCAGCACATTCTTCCTTTTCAGATAATAATCAAATTCCTTCTTGAATGCCTTGATTGAACCTGCCTGTATAAAACTCTCAGGCAGTGCATTCCAGATCCTAATCACTTGCTGAGTGAAAAACATTTTCCCTGAAGTCACATTGCTTCGTTTGCCTTAAATCTGTGTGCTCTTGTACAATCCTTCCAACAGTTTTGCCAATTTTCTCCAGACCCCTAATGATTTTTAATGCCTGTATCAAATCTCCTCTCAAACTTCTCTTCTCCAAGGAAAACAGTCCCAGCTCCTCCAATCTCTACCCTAACTGAAGTTCCTCATTCCTGCCCAACCGTTATGAATCTTTTCTACACTCTGTCTATAATGCCTTCACACCCTTTTTAAAGTGTGGCACCTGGAACTGGCGCAACACTCCAGCTGAGGCTGAACCAGTAAAGATCCAATGATACGAGTTTAACATTCCTTGCTTCAGTAATTTTGATTTTATATAAAAAACCGGTATTGATGACCTCATTCTCAAAACTAAAATTAACTTAATAGGGAGGGGGGAGTGCGCTGTGTCCTGTGTGAATGACTGGTCCCAGCTAATCTCCACCCCGGTGACGGATCTTCTGTTGATGAAGGTAACTGATGATGCTGAAGGGTCACCAGTAGAAGAGCGGCCATTTTGTTTGATGTTGTTGTTGCCGATCCTCGAGGCCAGGGCGGAAACCGGAAGCTGCGCCAAGCTCTCGCGCCCCCTTTAAACGGTTGCCAGGGGTTACCAACCGACAGGCTGTGCCCTGAGACAAGGAGGTAGGAATAAGCGTCCGATTCCCCGTGTAGGGGGGCATCGGGAATGCATATAGAGGAGTGAACTATACATTAGGATGTTAAGTCTTCCATTTCAACTGCATTATGGCCAAAAGGAGTCTAGAAGATGGCCACTGTTCTTTGCAACTCACCTACCCTCATATCACTTCATCTGACCTCCTAAATGACCCAACCTCTGTTGCTCTTTCCACAGATGCTGCCAGACCAGCTGACTTTTCTTTTCCCAGCACTTTCGTTTCCAACCTCTTCTCCTACCTTTTAGTCAGCTCGCAATTTGCTATGCTCCCTGATTCTGTGGTCCATCCTGAAGTTTTCCCAGCCCCTGTGATGTTTCCCTCCAGTTCTATCCTCACCCTGAACATTGCATCCTCCCCTCCCCATTTTGTGCTGCCTGAGTTTGATGAACCCTGTTGGTATCTGATACATAGGGCCCACTACTTATTTGAAATGTCCACGTTGAATAGTGGGCTTTTGCTTATATTGTCCATAATGCGATAACCATTCGCATTAATGTTGATTTCAAAGTTGCCGTTTATTTCAGGTAGAAACAGCAGTGCTTGCTCACTTGTGACCTTGAATGCGTGAAGTACAGACAAAGAACATGATGCATTTCAAAAATATATATAGATTGGCTTTTAAAGTTGGCTAAGTTTGATGACAATGCAACTTCAGAAGGCGCACTTTGCATTGTCTTTGATGTCAAATCCAGCGACTGAAACTACAACTCCCCAAACTTGTGCCCTTTCATGGACAAACTGTACTCCAGTTCAAAAACAGAATTACCTGGAAAAACTCAGCAGGTCTGGCAGTATCGGCAGAACTGAGTGAGTTCTGTTGAGGGGTCATGAGGACTCGAAACGTCAACTCTTTTCTTCTCCGCCGATGCTGCCAGACCTGCTGAGTTTTTCCAGGTAATTCTGTTCTTGTTTTGGATTTCCAGCATCCGCAGTAGTTTTTTGTTTTGTACTCCAGTTCTGTCTGCACTACGTTAAACGTGTGTGTGTGTGTGAGAGAGAGAGAGAGAGAGAACTTCAAAGAGAATTCCACGTATTGTTTTCTTCACAGGGCCCCATCTAAAGAATTAGTTGCTTTTATAATTCATTCCTCCAAATTTATTTGTCAATTCGTGTTGTTCGTTTGAGTGGAAAGAAACAAACGATGCCTCCATCACTGTGGAGGTTTCAAAGACGGGCTTGGAGCTGCATCTCCACAGTCAGCGCTGGTAAAGGTTTATATAACAGAAAACTGCTGCACCGTTTCAATCAAGACAACATGACACACGATCACCAATTCAGCTCGGACCGCTCTCACACTATGGTCCAGAAGTTAAGCACAGGAGAGGGCGGTTGAGGGCTCAGGGTGGCAGAAGGATCGGGCCAGCGACTGACAGGAGGTGAGGGGCGAGTTGGGGGTGGGACGAAGTACGTGGTCCAGCAGCAGACCGAATGCAACAGAGAAGGGTCATACGGACTCAAAAGGTCAACCCTGTTTCTATCTCCACTGGTGCTGTCAGACCTGCTGAGTTATTCCAGCATTTTCTGTGTTTGTTTCAGCTTTCCAGCATCTGCGGTATTTTGCATTTATTATCTTGCAACGGAGAGGTCGGCTGAGTGAGTGCTGTTACCACTTGTGCCGGCGCAAACCAGTACTGGCACCGGCTGATGGGTGTACACCAATGATTTCAGTGTGGGAAAAAAACCGTGTATCTACCAGTGGACGCAGTGCGAGCCAAGTGCACGCAAGCAACTGGAACAGGAACTGCCGATTGGCATCATAAATTGCAGTGTTTAAAGTTCATTGTGAGGTGCTGAAATAAAAACAAAATGGCAAAACGGATAGTGCATTCACTCGTATAAAACAACCTCTAGCTTTGTTTTTGTAGATTCTTTAACATAACAAATGTTCCGAGGCACTTTGTAGCTTTCGGGTCAAAATTCGACTATGAAGAACAAGGAAATTAGGGGAGGTGGGGGAAGGTATGCTGAAAAAGTTAAGTTTTAAGGCAGGTTTTGAAATTAGAATGGCGCGGGGGGTGGGGTGGGGGGGGGGGCAGGTGGCAAGATGGCCACAGGTCTTAGGGCTAAAGCAGCTTACAAATATCGGTGGTGAGGCTGGGGTAGTGATTTGAAGTTGCTGTTCTGAGGGCTGGGAACCAAAAGTAGTTCTCGAGTATTCAGTTTCTGAAAAAACAGACAGATTGTGGGCAGGACGTGCTATTACCCTTGATAGCCAAGGTACATAAATATATAGAAATACATAGATGTAGCAACATGGAAACAGACCATTCAGCCCAATCAATCTGTGTTGGCATTAACCTGCATGGGAGCAAGTAGTCCTTAATCATATTTACCTATCTTGTACCCATATCCACTTCTCCTTTATTTAACCCATCCAGTCTAACCGTGAGTGTCACCATGATTTCTGTTTCAACCACTAATCCTAGAAGTGATTCCATAATTTTCTGTTTCTTGTGCTCCCTGTTCTAAATTGCTTTTAATCTTGTATGTGTGACTCTTTATTCTGGATTGTCCAACTACTTAGAAACAGTCTACTCTAATTATTATTTATTTCATTATTTTAATCATTTCTATCCTATAACCCACAATCTGTGTTACTCTGGTGAATAAGTGCTGATTTTTCAAGTTTTTCTTTGTATTTGTTTTTCATCATACCATGTGACGTCCAACTACTACTGTGCTGTATACCCTCTAAAGCCTCAATATCCTTATAGCCTGGTAGAAGATGAGCACAATATATATTGATTTTCTTTTCATCTAACAATTCCTATGCTCTGTAGCTTTGTTCACTTGTGAAATATCTAGTGTTTTCACCTCAATCAGCAAATCTGTGGAACCAACCATGCAGCATCTGATGGCCAACACCTCAGCTTCCATTGCAGCACAAGCAGCTTCCAAAACTCTTGAGTTGCCATATAAGCTTAGTCTGCTGTTATGCAATGTTAGCTTGTGCCATGGAAGCTAAGACTGCTGCCATCATGATACCAGTGTTCATAGGGGCTCTGAGGGCTTCAGAACACCCCAGCAATCTTCTCCAACGGATTGATAGGACTGCTGAGGCACTACCACATAGAATAAGCAGTGTGCTTGACTCTTAAAAGCCCTCTGAAATGGCCCAGTGAGCCACTTAGTTGTACGAAACAGTTATGAAATCAAAAAGAAATGAAACTGAATGGACCAGCCAGCATCAATCTAGGTATTGGAAATGATAATAGCACACCCAGCCCTCTTGACCCTGTGAACCTCCTTACTAACATCTGGGGGCTTGTGCCAAAATTGGGAGTGCTGTCCCGCAGACTAGTCAAGCAACAGCCTGACATAATCACACTCACTGATTCATGCCTTACAGACAATGTTCCAGGATTCACCAACACCCTCCCTGGGTATGTCCTGTTCCATGGGCAGGACCAACCTACTGGAGGTGGCGGTACAGTGGTATACAGTTGGGAGGGAGTAGCCCTGGGAGTCCTCAACATTGACCCTGAACCCCATGAAGTCTCATGGTATGAGGTCAAACATGGGCGAGGAAACTTCCTGCTGACTACAACCTACCAGCCCCCCTCAATTGATGAATCAGTACTCCTTCGTGTTGAACAGCAATTGGAAGAAGCATTGAAGGTGGCAAGGGCACAGAATGTATTCTGGTCGGGGACTTCAATGTCCATCACCAAGAGTGGCTCTGTAGCACCACTAATGGCCGAACTGGCTGAGTCCTAAAGGACATACCTGATAGACTGGGTCCCTGGCAGGTGGTGAGAGAATCAACAAGAGGGAAAAACCTACATGACCTCATCCTCATTAATCCACTTGTTGCAGGTGCATTTGTCCATGACTGTATTGGTAGGAGTTACGACCACACAGTCCTTGTGGAGAGGAAGTCCCATCTTCAAGTTGAGGATACCATCTATCCTGTCATGTGTCACTACCACTGTACTAAATGGGATAGTTTTCAAAACTGGGCATCCACCAGCAGCAGCAGAATTGTTTTCAACCACAATCTGTAACCTCATGGCCTGGCATATCCCCCACTCTAACATTACCGTCAAGTTGGAGGATCAATTCTGGTTCTATGAAGAGTGCAGGAGGGCATGCCAGATGTAGCACCAGGCATACCTAAAGATGAGATGTCAACCTTGTGAAGCTACAACACAGGACTACTTGCATATTCAACAGCATAAGCAGCACGCAATAGACAGAGCTAAGTGATCACACAACCAACGGATCAGATCTAAACTCTGTGGTCCGGCCTGTGAATGTTGGTGGACAATTAAACAGCTAACAGGAGGAGAAGGAAACTGAATAAATATCCCCAACCTCAATGACGGTGGAGTCCAGTGCTTTAGTGCAAAAAAGAAGGCTGATGCATTTGCAATCATCTTCAGCCAGAAGTGTTGAGTGGATGATTCATTCTGCTGAGACCCCCAGCATCACAGATGCCAGTCTTCAGCCAATTCGATTCACAGAATCACACCGTATAGAAGAGGCCCTTCGGCCTATCGAGTCTGCACTGACATGTGAGAAACACCTAACTTACCTACCTAATCCCATTTACCAGCACTTGGCCCATAGCCTTGAATGTTATGATGTGCCAAGTGCTCATCCAGGTACTTTTTAAAGGTTGTGAGGCAACCCGCCTCCACCACCCTCCCAGGCAGCGCATTCCAGACCGTCACCACCCTCTGAGTAAAAAGGTTTTTCCTCACATCTCCCCTAAACCTCCTGCCCCTCACCTTGAACTTATGTCCCCTTGTGAATAACCTTTCAACAAAGGGAACAGCTGCTCCCTATCCACCCTGTCCATGCCCCTCATAATCTTGTACACCTCGATCAGGTCGCCTCTCAGTCTTTTCTGCTCCAATGAAAACAACCCAAGTCTATCCAACCTCTCTTCATAACATAAATGTATCATCCCAGACAACATCTTGGTGAATCTCCTGTGCACCCCCTCCAGTGCAATCACATCCTTCCTATAATGTGGCGACCAGAACTGCACACACTACAGCTGTGGCCTCACCAAGGTTCTATACAACTCCAACATGACCTCCCTACTTTTGTAATCTATGCCTTGATTGATAAAGGCAAGTGTCCCATATGCCTTTTTCACCACCCCACTAACATGCCCCTCTGCCTTCAGAGACCTATGGACACACACGCCAAGGTCCCTTTGTTCCTCAGAACATCCTAGTGTCATGTCGTTCATTGAACACTTCCTTGTCAAGTTGCTCCTTCCAAAGTGTATCATCTCACACTATTCAGGGTTAAATTCCATCTGTCACTTATCTGCCCATTTGACCATCCTATCTATATCTTCCTGAAGCCCAAGACACTCAACCTCACTGTTAACCACCTGGCCAATCTTTGTGTCATCCGCAAACTTACTAATCCTACCCCCCACATAGTCATCTATGTCACTTATATAAATGATGAATAATAGGGGACCCAGCACAGATCCCTGTGGTACGCCACTGGACACTGGCACCCAGTCACTAAAGCAGCCTTCTGTCATCACCCTCTGTTTCTTACAACTAAGCCAATTTTGAATCCATCTTATCAAATTACTCTGTATCCCATGTGTATTTGCCTTATTTATAAGTCTCCCATGTGGGACCTTGTCGAAGGCTTTGCTGAAATCCATATAAACTACATCAACTGCACTACCCTCATCTACACACCTGGTCACCTCCTCAAAAAATGCTATCAAATTTGTTAGGCACGACCTCCCTCTGACAAAGCCATGCTGACTATCCCTAATCAAAGATAGATTCTGTCCTTCAGAATTTTCTCCAATAGTTTCCCTACCACTGACGTGAGAATCACTGGCCTGTAGTTGCCTGGCTTATCTCTACAACCCTTCTTAAATAGCGGAACCACATTAGCTGTTCTCCAGTCCTCTGGCACCTCCCCTGTGGCCAGAGAAGAATAAAAAAATTGGGTCAGAGCCCCTGCGATTTCCTCTCTTGCCTCCCTCAGCAATCTGGGACACAAATCATCCGGACCTGGAGATTTGTCCACTTTTAAGCCTGCCAACACCTCCAATACCTTGTCACTCCCTATATCAATTTGCTCAAGAACCTTGCAGTCTCTCTCCCCGAGTTCCGTACCTTCACACCTCATTCTCTTGGGTGAAGACGGATGTGAAGTATTCGTTCAACACTCTACCGATGTCCTCTGGCTCCACCCGTAGATTGCCTCCTTGGTCCCTAATGGGCCCTACTCTTTCCCTGGTTATCCTCTTCCCATTGATATACTTATAGAATATCTTGGGATTTTCCCTACTTTTAGCAGCCAGAGCTTTCTCATATCCCCTCTTTGCTCTCCTAATTGCTTTCTTAAGCTCCACCCTGCACTTTCTGTACTCCACTAATGCCTCCGCTGATTTGCTCCCCTTGTACCTGCTAAAAGCCTCTCTTTTCCTTCTCATTGTATCCTGAATATCTCTGGTCATCCATGGATCTCTGGGCTTGTTACTCCTTCCTATCACCCTAGAGGGAACATGTTGAGCCTGTACCCTCTGCATTTCCTTTTTGAGCGCCCCCCCCCAGTGCTCTTCTGTAGATTTCCCCACAAGCAGCTGTTCCCAGTCTACCTCGGCAAGGTCCTGCCTTATTTTACTAAAATCCCCTCTCCCCCAATCCAAAACATTTTTTTGCAATTGTCTATTTCTTTGCCCATAACAAGCTTAAATTGTACCATGTTGTAGTCACTATCACTAAAATGCTCCTCCACCACCACCTCAGCCACCTGTCTGGCTTCATTCCCCGGAATTAGGTCCAGCACTGCGCCATCCTTGTTGGACCCTCTACATATTGACCTAAAAAGTTCTCCTGTACACATTTCAAGAAATCCACTCCATCCAAGCCCTAACACTATGTCTATCCCAATTAATGTTGGGAAAGTTGAAATCACCTAATATTACCCTGTTGTCATTGTAATTACCCTATTGTTATTGTACTCCATGTGATATTAAGAAACGGCTGAAGGTACTGGATACTGCAAAAGCGATGGCCCTGACAATATTCCGGCAATAGTACTGAAGACATGTGCTCCAGAACTAGCTGTGCCCTTAGCCAAGCTGTTCCATTACAGCTACCACACTGGCATCTACTCATCAATGTGGAAAATTTCCCCTGCATGTCCTGTCCACAAAAAGCAGGACAAACCTAACCCTGCCAGTTACTGCCCCATCAATCTACTCTTGATAATCAGCAGTGATGTAAGATATCATCAACTATGATATTAAGCAGTACTTATTCAGCAATAACCTGCTCACCGACACTCAGCTTGGGTTCTGCCAAGGCCACTCAGCTCCTTACCTCATTACAGCCTTGGTGCAATCATGGAAAAAAACGCTGAATTCAAGAGGTGAGTTAAGAGTCAGAGGCTGAGAATTCTGAGACAAGTAACTCACTTCCTGAGTCCCTAAAGCCTGTCCACAATCTACAAGGCACATGTCAGGCATGTGATGGAACACTGTCCAATTGCCTGGATGATTGCAGCTCAAGAAACTTGACACCATCCAGAACAAAGCAATCCATTTGATTGCCACACTACCATCCACTTAAACATTCACTCCCTCCACTACTGACGCACAGAGGCAGCAGTGTGTACCAAATCTACAAGATGCCCTGCAGCAACTCACCAAGGCCCTTTCGACAAACCTTTCCAAATGCACCACCTTTACCACTAAGAAGGACAAGGGCAGCAGATGCATGGGGACAACACCACCTGCAAGTTCTCCTCCAAGTTCCAAGATTTTGGTCCAGCAACAGTGAAGGAATAGCGAAATGTTTCTAATTCAGGATGGTGTGTGGCTTGGAGAGGAACTTGCAGGTGGTGGTGTTCCCATGCATCTGCTGTCCTTGCTCTTGCCCTTCAGCTTCTTACCTTTTAGGTGGTGGCAAGTTCTGCTTTCCCATAATGGAAAGGTTGTTCTACATGCAGCATATTACTACAAATCTTGAGACCCACTTTTTGATTACTGCATGTCTCCTCCAGAGTAGTCTGGGTCAGCCGATAATGTGCTCTAAAATATTGTACTATAATATTCAGGGGATGGCTGGTTTGTGATGCCAATAGTGCGGGTTCAATTCCTGTACTGGCTAAGGTCATGAAGCCCCTGCCTTCTCAGTCTTGCCCCTCACCTGAGGTGTGGTGACCCTCAGGCTAAACTCACCACCAGTTATCTCTCCTTAATGAGAGAGCAGCTTACGGTCCTCTGGGACTACAGCGACTTTCATTATGTAATATTCCATGGGCAGCACGGCTTTCACTGAATGGCTATATGAGAATTCATGAGCGATGTTGTGAAAGAAAAAAAGAAAGACTTACATTTATATAGTGCTTTTTGCGACCATGAGTCGTCTGAAAGCACTTTGCAGCCAGTAGTCAATGTAGTAATGTAGGAAATGTGGCAGCCAACATGTGATTAGTAAACTCCTACAAACAGCAATGTGATAATGACCAGATAATCTGTTTTTTGTGATGTTGATTGAGGGATAAATATTGGCCAGGACACTGGGGATAACTCCCCTGCTCTTAAGGACATAGGAACATTGGAGCAGGAGTAGGCCATTCAGCTCTTCGAGTCTGCTCTGTCGTTCAATAAATGGCTAACCTGGTTGTGATCTCAACTGTGCTTTCCAAGCTGCCCTCCATAACCCTTGACACCCTTATCAAAAATCTGTCTAACTCTGCCTTGAATAAATTCAATGACCCAGCCTCCACTGCTCTCTGGTTAAGAGAATTCCAAATACTAATGACTGTCTGAGAGAAAAAAAAGTTCCTCATTTCAACCTTAAAAGGGCAATCTCTTATTTTTAAACTGTGTCCCCTAGTTCTAGTCTCTCCCACAAGTGGAAACATCCTCCTAGTGTCTACCTTGTCAAGACCCTTCAGGATCTTAAATGTTTCAATAAGATCATCTCTCATTCTTCTAAACTCCTATAGGTATAGGCCCAATCTGTTCAATTTCCCTTCGTAGGATAAGCCCTTCATCCCAGGAATGAGTTGAGTGAATCTCCTCTGTACTGCTTCTAATACAATTATAACACTTTTCAAATAAGGAGACCAAAACTGTACACAGTATTCCATATGTGGTCTCACCAAGGCCCTGTTTAGCTGCAGTAAAACTTTTCTGCTTTTATGTTCCATTCCCCTTGCAATAAACGCCAACATTCCATTTGCAACCCTAATCATTTGCTGTACCTGCCTACTAACTTTTTGTGATTCTTGTACCAGGACACTCAGATCCCTCTGTACCACAGAGTTCTGCAATCTCTCTCTAGTTAAATAGTATACTGCATTTCTATTCTTCCTGCCAAAGTGGGCAAGTTCACATTTTCCCACATTATATATTTTCTGCCAAATAAGGGGTGATAATAAGGGGTGGGATCAATACATTAGTAAGGGAGGATCTCAGATTGGAAGAACAAAATGTGGAATCTGTTTAGGTGGAGCTCAGAAAGAGCAAGGGGTGGCAAAATTGGTAGGTGTTGCTTATAGGCCACCGAACAGTAGTGGTAGTGTGGGGCATGGTATTGATTAGGAGATTAGAGAAGCATGTAGCATGGGTAATACAGTAATCATCGGTGACTTCAATCTGCATATATACTGGCAATCCTGATGAGTACTAATGCTGTGGAAGACAAGTTTCTGGAGTGTGTTGGGGATGGTTTTCTAGTGCAGTATGTTGAGGTATTATGAGGTATTACAGTATTATGTAACGAGAAAGGGCTAATTAATAATCTTGTTGTAAAATAACTTTTAGGGATGAGTGACCATAATATGATAGAATTTTACATTATGTTTGAATGTGAGGCAGTTCAGTCTGAAGCCAGGGTGTTAAATTTGAACAAAGGAAATTATGAAGGTATGAGGGGCAAATTGACTGAGGTGGATTGTAAAATACATTAAAAGGTATGATGGTACATAGACAATGGATAGTCTTAAAAAATTATTACATAGTTTCCAGCAATTAAGCACTAAAACTCAAAAAGAAAAGCCAGTCAACTGTGGTTAACAAAGGAAGTTGAGGGTTGAATCAGGTTAAAAGAAAAGGCCTATAAAGTTGCCAGAAATAGTAGTAAACCTGAGTATGGGAGGATTTTAGAATAAAGCAACGGAGGACCAAGGAACTTGATAAAGAATGAGAGAATAGAATATGAATATAATCTAACAAAAAACATAAAATTGGACTGAAACCTCTATAGATATGTAAAAAGGAAAGTTTAGGCTAAGACAAATGTGGATCCATTACAGGTAGAGTCAGAAGAATTTATAATGGGGAACAGAGAAATGACAAAGATGCTAAATGATTACTTTGTGCCTGTCTTCACTGAGGAAGATATAAGAAATCTCCAAGAGATCCAAGGCACGAGGGAGAATGAGGAATTGAAGAAAATTTGTGTAAGTAAGAAGGTTGTATTGGCAAAATTAATGGAACTGAAGGTTGATAAGTCCCCAGGACCTGATGATCTACACCCCAGAGTGTCCAAAGAGATATGGAGATAGTGGATGTATTGGTGATCATTTCCCAAAATTCTGGAATGGTTCCTGCAAATTGGAAGGTAGCAAATGTCACTCCGCTATTTAAGAAAGGAGGTAGAGAGAAAATGGAGAACTACGGACCTGTTACCCTTACATCAGTAGTAGGGAAAACGCTAGAATCTATTAAAAGGATGTGATAAATTGACACTCAGATAATAATGATCTGATTCAGTAGTGTCAACATGGATTTATGAATGTGAAATCATGTTTGACTAACCTGTTGAGTTTTTTGAGAATGCTACTAACGGAATTGATAAAGAAGAGTCAGTGGGCATCGTATACTTGGATTTTGAGAATGCTTTTGATAAAGCCCCCCACTAGAGTTTGGTTAGTAAAATTAAAGCACATGGGATAGGAGGCAATATACTGGCATGGATTAACGATTAGTTAACAGGCAGAAAATAAAGAGTAGGAATAAATGGGTCATTCTCGCCGTGGCAGACTGTGACTAATGGGGTACCACAGGGATCAGTACTCAGGCCCCAGCTGTTCACAATATATATCAATGACTTGGATGTGGGGACCAAATGTAAGTTCGTGGATGACACACAGCTAGGTGGGAATGTGTGTTGTGAAGAAGATGCAAAGTGGCTTCAAAAGGATTTGGACAGACTTAGTAAGTGGGCAAGAACTCGGCAGATGGAATATAATGCGGAAAAATGTGAGGTTATCCACTTTCGTAGGAGGAATAGATGCACAGAGTATTTCTTCAATGGTAAGAGATTAGAAAGTGTAGATGTGCAAATGAATCTGGGTGTCCTCATCAATAAGTAATTGAAGGCTAACATGCAGGTGCAGCAGGAAATCAGGAAGGCTAATGGTACGTTGGCCTTTATTGCAAGAGGGTTTGATTATAGGATTAACGAAGTCTTGCTTACCTTAGGAAGAATATTATTGTCATAGAGGGAGTGCAACAAAAGTTCACCAGACTTGTTCCTGGGATGGCAGGACTATTCTATGAAGAGAGATTGGGGAAACAGGGCATGTATTCTCTAGAGTTTCAAAGAATGAGAGGTGATCTCATTGAAACCTATAAAATACTTACAGGGATAGACAGGGTAGATGCAGGTAAAATGTTTTCCTGGTTGGGGAGTCCAAAACCAGTGGACACAATTTCAAAATAAGGAGGAAGCCACTTAGGGCCACTTAGGAGAAATTATTTTACTCAGAGGGTTGTGAATCTTTGCAATTCTCTACCCCAGAGGGCTGTGGAAGCTCAGTCACTGAATGTGGTTACAGTAGAGACTAACAGATTTCTAAATGCCAATAATGTAAAGGGATATGGCGATAGTGTGTGAAAAAGGCAATGAAGTGGATGATCAGCCATGATCATGTTGAATGGCGGAGCAGGCTCGATGGGCTGATGGCCTACTCTTGCTCATATGTTCCTAATCTCAGGAACCTAGACAAAGGAATATATACCCTTTGTTAAAGCCAAAGTGGAGAGATGAGAGTCATATGACTGGCTGGGAGAACCAGTTATACTGTCTTGCTGTACTGCAAATCAGCCTGCTATCTTCCAGCTACCAAGCAGCAGCTCAGAAAAGGGGCTCTGTCCAGGTTTGGAGGCCTTCCCCCATCTACACTATTTCTACTTAAACTTCTGAACTTCTGTATCATTACCTACAAGATTAATTCATCTCTGTGTGCCTATCTGATCATGGAAGTCAACTCTGCAGAAAAAGTGAATTCTCCAGCATCAGTTCAGCCTGCTGACCTCTGCGAAGGAATACACCATTGGACTTAGATTCTGGACTGTAGACTCAAGTGAAACAGTAATTCTTTGTTCTGTGGTCTTTGTCCTGTAAATCTTTCTTTCTCTATCCCTCATTTATTGTAAGGGGGCTACGTGGCATCATCCCCTTCCCGTGTTTTGAATGTGTGTGAATAAACTAACCCTCTGAGTTCACTCTATCTCGAGTTTGCTGTGGGGTTATTAATAAAAATTTGTTCACACCAAAACTGAGGGGTTGGGAAGTATGTCACGGCTTATAAAGGGTGAAACCAAAATCAAAACACCTTTATGGACAGGCAGTGAGAGGAGAAATCAGGATTGTTCAAATTAAACCCCTTGCTGTCCTTAAAACCCTTAATACCTTGGGGGTTAACAAAAATGCATTAATCTCAGTTTGAAAATGAACAATTAAGCTAGCGTCAATAGCTGTTTGTGGAAAAGTGTTCCAAACTTTTATCACCTTTTTTGTGCAGAAGTGTTTCCTAATTTCATACCTGAAAGGTCTGGCTCCAATTTTTATACTTTATTTCCTTGTTCTAGACTCTCCAAGCAGCGAAAATAATTTCTCCCAGTCTAACCTATTTGTTCCCTTTATTATCTTGAAAGCTTTGTTTAAGTTACCCTATAATCTTCTAAATTCCAGGGATTAGTAGTTTAACACTTGGAGTTGAGTAAATCGATACTGCACTCCTCCAAGGCCAATATATCCTTTCTAAAATGTGTAGTTCAGAATAACTGTGGTCTAACCAGGGATTTGTGTAACTGAAACATAACTTCCACTCCCTTGTCTTCTAGTCCTCAAGATATAAAGGCCAGCATTTCCTTATCCTTTTCTTTATTTTCCGTACCTGTACATGGCTGGTTAATGATCTGTATAGCAAGTCACTTTGGACTCCATTGCTTCTAGCTTTTCACAATTTAGAAAGTACCCTGTTCTATCATTTTTTGGCCTAAAGTAAATGACCCACATTTGCCTATACTGAAGTCCATTTGCCACAGTTTTGCCCATTCACTTAACATGACAATATTGCTTCGTAATTTTATAGTTCCAGCTACACTACTTACGATGTTGTCGTATGTCATTGGCAACTATGGATATGTAACATTTTGTCTCTTTTTCATATGGTAAATAGTTGTCTCCCTATCCTGGATCCTTGCAGGACAAAGGTGCACTGGGGAACTCTTGCCGGAAGGGTCTCAGGTAAGGTTTGCATGGCAATTGCCCGAGAAGCACAAACTTCTGATGGACAATTGCCTGCACTGAGAACCATCCAAAAATGCAATTTAAATTGCAAACTTTGGATGGTTCCGATTGTGTTACATTAATAGTTAACCAGAGAGAATTAAATCCACTTTTAGCTTCTGGGTAGCTATTGTACAGACCCACACCAAACCCCATAAAGACTTTCCCCCTCCCCCCACGAGCCACCGCGCCCCGACTACCCCCCCAGAGGACTCCTACCCTATTCAGGAATTTAGCTCCCCATGGGACTCCCTCCAACCCTCCATGGGCCTACCCCCCCCCCCCGCCCCCCCCCCACCCAACCCCAACCCCAACCCCTGATTTCCTAGGGTCTTCCCCTTCCATCCCCCGACTACACGCCCCATGAGACTCTTTCTCCCCACAGGAACTCCCCACCTCCATGGGGCTCTTTTCTACCCATGGTAACTCTAGGGAGTCTTGGTAAGTCCCTGCAGTGCATCTTGTAGATGGTACACACTGCTGCCACTGTGTGTCTGTGGTGGAGGGAGTGAATGTTTATGGATGAGGTGCCAATCAAGCGGGCTACTTTATCCTGGATGGTGTTGGCTTCTTAACTGTTGTTGGAGCTGCAGGCAAGTGGGGAGTATTCCATCACACTCTTGACTTGTGCCTTGTAGATGGTGGACAGGCTTTGAGAAGTCAGGCGGTGAGCTACTTGCCGTAAGATTCCTAGCTTCTGACCTGCTCTTGTAGTCACAGTATTTATGTAGCTAGTCCAGTTCAACTTCTGGTCAATGGTAACCTCCAGGATGCTGATGGTGGGTGATTCAGCGATGGTTAGATTTTCTCTTGTTGGAGATGGTCATTGCCTGTCACTTGTATGGTGCGAATGTTACTTGCAACTTGCATATTGTCCAGGTCTTGCTGCATTTGGACAATTTAAAGCAAATGAAATATAAATGGCTGCACATTAGCAATTATAATGTTTAATATAACTTTGGAAAATGAAACTTTGTTTCTGCAATGTTTATCCCCCGCTATTCATCTTCAAATCATACACCATGCTTCATAGTGAGGATGGGGGTGTGGCTTACTTTCAGGCCCAGCAATGCACTGCTGCATGTTAATCATTTCAAAAAGTGAAGGTATGTTTTAAATCCCAAACTGGCCTTAATGTTTTTTATCATGATATAATACATTATCATCAATTCATATATAATTATTGTTTGAAGACTTGTAGTAGTGTTTTACTGGTAACTGCAGCAGTCATGCAACAACATTCCTTTCAGTAACTGTTGTACTATTTCTTCATTTCAGAAACTTCTTTTAGCAGCATGGAATGGATGCATGTAGTAATCATCACAGTGGTGAAGCTGTTGCTTTCTAAATCAGAGCACGATCTGGATGGCCAAGGTGCTATGTAATCCCATCTTGTTGCGTAATTTATCTGACCATCTTGTATGGTGCTTAAAATTTCAAAAGCAGAGGGCAACTTTCAGCAAATTTTGATGTTTATCAAAGTTTGATGTATGGGGTCAATAATACAACCCATAACCATGCTTCAGCTTATCAGGAATCTTGTGTTATTAGTCACTGAGTGGATCTCACTATCCAATGTGTCCAGTAATACATATTATGGGGAGAATTTTATGGTCTCCCACAGGTGAATTTGCAGGTGGTGGGGTGGTGTAAATTTCTTCAGGTGGCCTTCCCACCATCCTCCCACCCATCTGTGACTTGTCTGCAATTTTACGAGGTATGGGCGATTCTAGCCTGCCATCCTTGTCCAAATTCAGGTACTTATTGGCCACTTAAGGGCTGCTTCCTGCCCAGCTGCAATTTTTTTTAACAACCGGGAGGAATTTATGGACAGGGTGTGGGGGGATTTAGCCTGGCAGACCACACACTCAAGTCTTGGGTGGGCCTCCATTATTGGCCCCCTTTCCAAATTGGGTGTTCCCCAAGATCCTACCCCCTCCAGGGTGCCACCTCCCCATCTGGCCTTACCACCACAATCCCTTCCCTTATCTCCCCTCACCCTCCAGTCTCCACCGCAAGACCCTGCATTACCTGGTCCCGTGGGCTCCGGCACTTAGACTAGTGGGACTGCTTGTAGTCCAACAGTAGTCAACATTCCTGGTAATGCTGCTGAGTTTCCCACCGCACCACCCAATGTCGGCTGCCCCACAGCCATTTAACACTCCGAAGTGCATTAATTGGCTGGAGGCAGGACTTCCACCTCTTACTCAAAGAGCTGCCAGCCACCTGCAGCAATTTGTGATGAGGACAGAATGTGCAAGGGGATATTGATAGGTTAAGTGACTGGGCAAACATTTGGCACTGGAGTGAAATGTGAGAAAATGTGAGATTATCCACTCTGGTAGGAAGAATAGAAAAATTAAATATTATTTAAATGGAGAGAGACTACAGAATACTTTGGAACAGGGGGATCTGGGTATACTTGTATATGAAACATCAAAAGATAGCATGCAGGTACAGCAAGTAATTAGGAAGGCAAATGGAATGTTGGCTATATTGCAAGGAGATTGGAGTGCAAGAATAATGAAGTCTTGCTACAACTGTAAAGGGTGTTGGTGAAACTACACCTTGAGGACCGCATGTCGTTTTAGTTTCCTATTTAAGGAGAGATGTACTTGTATTTCTGGCAGTTCAGAGAAACATAGAAAAAAGGTGCAGGAGTAGGTCATTCAGCCCTTCAAGCCTGCCCTGCCATTCAATATGATAGTGGCGGATCATTTATCTCAATGCTGTAGACCTGCGCCCTCCCCATACCCCTTGACTCCTTTAGAGTCCAGCAATATATCTATTTCCTTCTTAAATATATTCAGTGACTTGGCCTCCACAGCCTTCTGTGGCAGAGAATTTCATAGGTTCACCACCCTCTGAGTGAAGAACTTTCTCCTCATCTCAGTCTTAAATGGTCTACCCATATCCTGAGACTGTGACCCCTTGTTCTTGAACCCCAGTGTCATGAAGAGATATTAATGTATATAATGTTATTGGAAATTATTTTAAATTGGACTTGTAATAGAGGTCTGTGTCTGTGATTGTGTGTTGTTAATTGGATTAAAGCCAGCTAGTCTGGATGCTTTGATGTATAGTAGTTTTGAGATGTAAACAGTAAGGTAAAGGGTGCATTTGCATTTTGTTGAATAAACCTTTCAAAGACTGGGGGTGAATTCTTGCACCAAACTAGGAGACACCAAGCAATATTTTTATGTTACTAATAAAATTGGTACTATGACAGGGGTTTTACTGTTAGAAGAGATAGAGTTCAAAGGGCCTGGTGATACAAGGAGAATTTACATTCAAAGGGAAGGCTAAGTACATACAGAAGAGTTTTGTGCGTGGAAGTCAGAAGCATGTGAGATCTAAGCTGCCTGTAAGGCTACAACTGTCTGCAAAGGAAACAAATTGAAAGGAACCTCATTTTGAATTCGTAAGGTAAAATGTGCTTTGCCTGGTGTCTGTTTAAAGTCTATTGATTGTTGTTACCTTGGTGAAGATATTTACCTGGGAGTGATTAATTTGAGGATTTGTTTAAAAGTTATTATGGTAATAATTTGTAGATGTGTATGCGTTTAAATTTGTTGTTAAATTCATAAATGTTTAATTTAATTTATATAAAAAAACCTCTCAAGGCCTGTTGGTTTTATTCCTGAATTCTGAGCTGCATCTCAAACACACCAATTGAAAATGTAGGTTATGACAGTGGTTTAAAGCTTCCCTCTGGGATTTTAAATAACTCAGTCTTTACCAACTGCTGTGTCATAACACCCAGCCAGAGGAAATATCATCCCTGCATCCAGTCTGTCCAGCCCTGTCAGAATTTTATGTTTCACTGAGATCTCCTCTTATTCTTCTGAACTCCAATGAATACAGGCCTAGTCAACCTAATCTCTCCTCTTACGACAATGCTGCCACCCCAGGAATCAGTCTGGTGAACCTTCACTGCACTGCCTCTATGGCAAGTATATGCTTTCTTAGGTAAGGAGACCAAACCTGCACACAGTATCCCAAGTGTGGTGGCACCAAGGCCCTGTACAGCTGCAGTAAGACATCTTTGCTCCTGTACTCAATGAAGGCCAACATACCATTTGCTTTCTTAACTGCTTGCTGCACCTGCATGCTTGCTTTCAGTGATTGGTACACAAGGACACCCAGGTTCCTTTGTACATCAACATTTCCAAATTTATCACTATTTAAATAATACTCTGCTATTCTGCTTTTCCTGCCGAAGTGGACAACTTCACACTTATCCATGTTATGCTGCATCTGCCATGTATTTGCCCACTCACTCAACATTTCTAAATCGCCTTGAAGCCTCTTAACACCCTCCTCGCTTTCACATTCCTACCAAGTTTCATGTCATCAGCAAACTTGGAAATATTACATTTGGTCCCCTCATTCAAATCATTGATATATATTGTGAATAGCTGGGGCTCAAGCACTGATCCCTGTGGTATCCCAATAGCAACTGCCTGCCACTCGGAAAAAGACCCATTTATTCTGACTCGCTGTTTCCTGCCTGCTAACCCCTTCTCAATCCATGCTAATATATTACCCCCAATCCCATGTGCTTTAATTTTGCACACTAATCTCTTACGTAGGACTTTATCAAAAGCTTTCTGAAAGTCCACATCCACTGGTTGTCCCTTAACTATTCTGCTAGTTACGTCCTCAAAAATCTCCAGTAGGTTTGTTAAACATGATTTCCCTTTTATAAATACATGTTGACTTTGCCTAATCCCGTTGATATTTTCTAAGGGCAGAATTTTACGCTCGGCATGCGGGTGAGCATCCGACACCCCCGAGCGTAAAATGGCGCGTGATACTGTCAGGCTTGCGTCCTCGCGTGCTCGCGCAGTATTTCGTTTGGCGGGCGCGCACTGGAGTCGGCTGCGCGCCCGCCAATAATTGAAAGGCCTATTAAGGCCATTAACAAGCTAATTAAAATCAAATTAACGCTGCCTGTCCAACGAAAAGGCCAAGCGGTCTTTACATTTTTTAGGAAACCTCATCCATGAGCAGGATGAGGTTTCCTAAAGTAAATAATCATTAAAAATAACTTTATTTTGGAATTAAAAATTCCAGTTCCGAAATACTGCGCGAGCGTGCGATGACGTCGGGACGTATGCCCGACATTATCGCCCGCATCCCAATCGTAAACTTCTGCCCTTAGAAAATATCAATTGGACAGAGTCACATGATGGGACATATATTTTTAAATTTTTACTGTCATTATTAATTTTTTTAAAAAGCGCTTCAATCTCCCTGAGGCAGCTCTGTGCCTCAGAGAAATTGAAGCGCTCTTTTGCGGGCATGCGCGAACTGCACGCCGGGCCCACTCTCCCTCCTCCCTCTACCCGCACAGGTAGCACTGAGTGCCGCCGCTCGCGATCCACGCCGGGTGGGCCTTAATTAGTCCGGCCACGTGAAATTGCGGTGCAGAGCCGACCGTGGGCGGTGGTCAGCTTCCCGACCGCCCCCGCCCGCTCCCGCCGAGCTTGCCCGAGGGAAAAATTCTGGCCTAAGTGTCCTGTTATCACATCCTTTGTAATGGACTCTAGCATTTTCCCTACTACTGATGTTAGGTTGTTTCCTGGGATGAAGGGGTTGGACCTATGAAGAAAAGTTGAGTTCATACCCAATGGAGTTTAGAGGAGGAAAGATGATCTTATAGAAACGTACAAGATTCGAGGCTTGGTACGTTAGATGCTGAGTTTCCCCTCCTCTGGGAACCTAGGTCTGGTGGGGCATAGCTTCAGAATAAATGGTCTCCCGTTTAACACAGAAATGAAGAGCAATTTCTTCTCTCAGAGGGTCGTGAACCTTTGGAATTCTCTAACCTAGAGACTTGTGGGTAAGCTCAGGGCTTACCCAAATCACAGAGTACACCTTGAGTTATTGGATATATTGGAGGTTGAGATTGATATATTCTGAAAGTGAAGATAAGGCCACAACCAAATCAGCCATGATTTTATTGAATGGCAGTGCAGGCATGAGGGGCCATATGCCTACTCCTGCTCCTAATACTTATGTTCTTATTTTATACTCTTATGAATTCCTTTGTGTAAGATTATAACCATATTATTTTTTTCATTTAGCTCCAAAGTCTGCGAGATTTAGATGTACAACAGAAGGAGGCAATGTTACTGACAAGATCAGAATGTATCTTTATTTACACAAATTGGTAATGCATATAAACATATAGGAATTGCTTTTATTATTGTATTAATAATTACATTTGAATATGTTTCAAAAGTGTGCTGCTGAAACCGCCATTTATGCCTTTATTACCTCCAAACTCATCTTATCTTTTCTCTCCTCCCTTATGTCACTCCTTAAAATATACTAATTCGATTAAGCTTTTTGTCACCTGTCCTAACATCTTTATGTGGCTAATTGTCAAATGTTGTCTGATTACGATCCTGTGAAATGCCTTGGGGCATTTTACTTACTTTGTTAAATGTGCTATAAATGTAAGTAGTTATTATATTTCCTTCCCTGTCTAGATTTTATGATAATAGGCTTTTTGTAAAAGATTAAATTCTTTGAGAAAAAAGATTTTTGCATAGAGCTGGATCAATATATCACCATACAGACTATGTTGATTCCCTGTGTGCAGAGAGTGCTGTGGGCCACTACTTTCGTGGTCTGTGTGTTTCCTCAGTGATATTAATAGGGAAATGACTTTGAAGCAGCACTATGTGAATCAATTTTTCCCCTTCAAGTAGTTTCATATTTTAAATATTGTTTACATAACTTTAATCATTATGATTTTTGAGCAATTGTGAAACTGCAAGTCTCAGGAGATCATACTATTTGAACAGCATATTTATTTTTGTGTATTATGAGTTTGGACTGACTCCTGACTCCCACACCCAGGTGATCATGGGTGATTCAACAGTACCTGAATATGAAATAAATATGATACTGTATGGTGTTTTCTCAGTGTAGTAAAGTTCAGTGTAGTAATTTATTTGGCAAACTTTTGCAGGTAATCTGCACTCTGTAAATCACCCAGTTGGACAACTGACTCATTGCCTACTTCCATAATCTTGGTATTTTCTCATTATGGTGCAGTTTTATCAGTACTACTATATATTCAGCATACATCCATTTTGGGAGAGCCTTCCCCTTCAGTGCAACTGGAGAACATTACCAGGATTTATGATGTTCTAAATATGGCTTTGTTGCTCAAATAAGGAGGGCTGATTTAAATATGCAGGCCCAATTTTTCAAACTGTGTGTCCAAAAATGAATGTGGTTTATTGGGCCCTGAAATTTAAATTGTCCTTTTTCTCATGTGGACAACAAAGCCCTACAAGGCACATTGTAGTCCTTCTGAATCATAGAAAGGGCAGATATACATTCCTATGAATGAGGGTTTGAGCAGCTTAAATTGAGTGTTTCATGGATATCGTGCTTAAATTTGTGTGTACGTGTGCAGGCATGATATCAGCAGAATGATTGCAATGCCAGTCATTGGCCATAGAGATGTAGAGTGCCACATGAAGTAGACTGTTATAATAGAGCATTGAAGACTCAGCACTGTGCCTTATGATTTCTTCAGGTCCAGGGACCTTCATGCAAAGTGTAGCTCTAAGAGCTGATCATGCTGACCAGCCTTGTGCTTTAGTTATCCCAATTAGTATGAAATGCTCTGTAGCTGAGATCAACGAGAAAATGTCTGTTGCCAGTGAAATCAGGATATAGGACAAACCCGCAATTCATTTTTTGTAACTAATCCTGAGGTCATTTTTGTGGACTTGCATGATAAACCTGCTTGGAGTTAGCAAAACACCATCAACAGTTGCGTTCATATATTTGATAGAAACCCACACTCTTTCTCTCTAACATTTCTTTGTTACTAGCATTCTTTATTGAATGTACAATATCCTGCTGAGAATGTTATTTACATAGCATTCAATGGATAAACTTTTCTCAGAATGCCCCTTGTAGAGGATTTCCCTTGAAATATTTGATAAGTAAAATCCCATATCAATTACTTCTACTAGAGCCAGTGTTCTTGCACCTAGGGCACTTTAAACCACCATTTTTATTTTCTTAGCTCATCAGGCCAAGAGACACTTCCCATTTTACCACTAAGAATATTATAAACCCAGATGTACTCGAATACCCACCTGGAAGATTAGCATGGGAGCCATCACTAAAAAGGGATGTTGGCATCGCTGACTAGGCCAGCATTTATTGCTTATCCCTAATTGCCCTTGAGAAGGTGGCAGTGAGCTGCCTTCGTGAACCACTGCAGTCCATGTGGTGTAGGTACACCCACAGTGCTGTTAGGGAAGGAGCTCCAGGATTTTGACCTAGCAACAATGAAGGAACAGCAATATATTTCCAAGTCAGGATGGTGAGTGGCTTGGAGGAGAACTTCCAGGTGGTGGTGTTCCCATGTATCTGCTGCTCTTGTCCTTCTAGACGGTAGCGGTTGTGGGTTTGGAAGGTGCTGTCTATGCACCCTTGGTGAGTTCCTGCAGTGCACCTTGTATATGGTACACACTGCTGCTACTGTGCGTCAGTGGTGGAGCGAGTGAATGTTTGCGGATAGGGTGCCAATCAAGCGGGTTGTTTTGTCTTGGACGGTGTCAAGCTTCTTGAGTGTTGTTGGAGCTGCACTCATCCAGGAAAGTGGAGAGTATTCCATCACACTCCTGACTTGTGTCTTGTAGATGGTGGACAGGCTTTGGGGAGTCAGGAGGTGAGTTAGTCGCCTCTGACTTGCTCTTGTGGCCACAGTATTTATTTGGCTAGTCCAGTTCAGTTTCTGGTCAACAGTAATCCCCAGGATGTTGATAGTGAGGGATTCAGCGATTGTAATGCCATTGAATGTCAAAGGGCGATGGTTAGATTCTCTCGTTGGAGATGGTCATTGCCTGGCACTTGTATGGTGGGAATGTTACTTGCCACTTGTCAGCCCAAGCCTGGATATTGTCCAGATCTTGCTGCATTTGGATATGGACTGCTTCAGTGTCTGAGGAGTCGCGAATGGTGCTGAACATTGTGCAATCATTAGCGAACTGACCTTATGATGGAAGGAAGGTCATGACGAAGCAGTTGAAGATGGTTGGGCTTAGGGCACTACCCTGAGGAACTCCTGCTGTGATGTTCTGGAACTGAGATGATTGACCTCCAACAACCAAAACATACCTTTGTGTTGGACTCTAACCATGTGAGAGGAGATGTGGTAAATCAAAGGGAAACAATGAGGTAATAGAGCAGGGTAGCAATTTGGGTGATGGTAATCAGAGTATAGCAGGAAGAGACGGAGGGTACTAGCAGTTAAGGCCAGAAATTGCAAAAATAGTGAAAAGGAAGAGTTAAAGGCTTTTATCTGAATGTGTGCGGCATTTGTAGCAAAATGGATGAATTGCTAGCACAGATAGAAATGAATATGCATGACCTGATAGCCATTACAGAGATATGGCTGCAAGTTGATCAAGGCTAGGACCTGAATATTGAAGGGTATTTGACATTTTGAAAAGACAAGAAGCTAGGAAAAGGTGGTGTTTTAGCTCTGTTAACTAAGGACGTCATTAGTAAAGTAGTGAGAGATGACCTTAGCTCACAAGAACAAGATGTGGAATCAGTTTGTGTAGAGATAAGAAATGGGAAAAGTAAGAAGTCATTTGTGGGAGTTGTTTTTAGGCCATCAGTAGTTACACTGTAGGACAGAGTATACATGAAGAGATAAATGGGTCATTTAAGAAAGGTACCATAATAATCATGGATAACTTTAAATCACATGTAGATTGGATGAATTAGATTGACAAAGGCAGCCATGAAAGTGAGTTTATCAGATGTGTTTGGGACAATTTCTTAGAGCAGTACCTCCTAGAACCTACCAGGGAGCAGCCTATTGTAGATCTGGTAATGAGTATTGAAACAGGATTAATCAATAATCTCATGGTAAAGGAGCCTCTGGGTGATGGCAATCATAAGTGATAGAATTTCATGTTCAGTTTGAAACAGAGAAGTCTGGGCTTAAGCCTAGAATTTTGAACCCGAACAAAGGTAATTATAAGGAGATGAAGGCAGAGCTAGCTAAAGTGAACTGGGAAACTAAGCTGAAATGTAGGACAGCAGACTTTTAAGGAGATATTTAATAACTCTCAGCAAAGATTTATCCCAGTGAGGAAGAAAGACTCTTTAAGAGGGTTGCATCATCTGTGGCTAAATAAGGAAGTTGAAGATAGTATTAAATTCAAAGAAAAGCTGTTCAAATCTGCAAAGATTACTGGTAGGTGGTCAGATTTTAAGAACCAGCAAAGAATGACTAAAAAAATGAGGGAGAAGGTAGAATATTAGAGAAAGCTAGCTAGAAATTAAAAAAACAGATAGTAAGAGTTTTTATGAGTATTTAAATAGGAAAAGAGTAACTAGTGCTGGTCCCCTAGAGAGTGAATCTAAGGAATTGATAATGGGAAACAAGAAAATGGTGGAGGCATTGAACAGGTATTTTCTGTCCGTTTCCACTGTAGAAGACTTAGACTTCCCAAAGATGCTTGAAATTCAAGACGTGGGAGGGAGGAACTTAAAAACAATCACATTCACCAGGGAAAAGGCGCTGGGAACACTTTCAGACCTAAAGGCTGACTAACACACCAGGACTCGACGGCCTGCACCCTCAGGTCTTAAAAGAGGTGGATGCAGATATAGCACAGGCATTGGGTATAATCTTGCAAAATTCCTTAGATTCTGGAAGGATCCCAACAGATTAGAAAATAGTAAATATGCCACCTTTATTCAAGAAAGGAGGGAGGCAGAAAGCAGGAACTATAGGCTGGTTAGCTTAACATCTGTCATAGGGAAATTACTAGAATTCGTTGTTAAGGAGGTTATAACAGTATACTTAGAAAATCATAATGGGACCAGGCAGAGTCATCATGGTTTTGTGAAAGATAAATTGTGTTTAACTAATTTATTAAAGTTCTTTGAGGACATAACAACCAGGATGGATAAAGGGGAACCTAGATGTGGTGTAGTTGGATTTCCAATGTGGTGTTTGATAAGGTGCCACATTGAATGTTACTACACATGATAAGAGCACATGGTGTATGGGTTAATATATCAGCATGGATAAAGGATAGGTTAGCTAATGGGAAACAGAGAGTCAGGATAAATGGATCCTTTTTGGGTTGGAAAGCTGTAACTAGTGGAGTGCCACAGGGATCAGTGCTGGGGCCTCAACTATTTATAATCTACATCAATCTCTTGGGTGAAAGGATCAAATGTATGATAGATAAATTTGCCAATGACACAAAGATAGGTATGGAAATAAGTTGGCAAGTGGAGGTAAAGCGTCTACAAAGGGATGTAGATAGGTTAAGTGAGTGGGAAAAAATTTGGCAGATGGGTTAAAATGTGGGAACATGTGAACTTGTCTACCTTGTCAGGAAAAATAGAAAAGCAGCATATTATTTAAATGGCGAGAGATTGCAGAACTCTTTGATACAGAAGGACCTGAGTGTCCTGGCACATGAATCACAAAATGTTAGTATGCAGGTACAGGAAGTGATTACAGCAATGGAATGTCAGTGTTTATTGCAAAGGGAGTGGAATATAAAAGTAGAGAAGTTTTACTGCAGCTATATGCTGCTGTGATGAGACCACATCTGGAGTACTGTGGACAGTTTTCGTATCCTTATTTGAGAAAAGATATTATTGCATTGAAAGTAGTTTAGAGAAGGCTCACTTGATTCATTCCTGGGATGAAGGGCTTATCTTATGAAGAAAGTTTGAACAGGTTGGGGCTAAACCCATTAAAGTTTAGAAGAATGAGAAACACATAAGATCCTGAGGGTATTTGATAGGGTGGATACCAAGAGGATGTTTCCTCTTGTGGGAGAGACTAGAACTAAGGGACACAGTTTAAAAATAAGAGGTCTACCTTTTGAGACAGAGATGAGGAGAATTTCTTTTTCTCAGAGGGCCATTAGTAGTGGAATTCTCTTCCCCAGAGAGCAGTGGAGTCTGGGTCATTGAATATGTTCAAGGCTGAGTTAGATAGATTTTTGCTAGATAAGGAAGTCAAGGTCTATAGGCAGATAGCATTGTGGAGTTGAAACCACAACCAGATCAGCCATGATCTTATCAAAATGTGGAGTAGGCTCGAAGGACCGAATGACCTACTCCTGCCTCTGAGACCTATGTTCTTATGTTCCTATGCCAGGTCTAGTATTTGTGTAAAATAGTGTTATTAGTTCAAACTTTTGGGTACCAGAAGACATAACATGGTGGCAGCAGGTGTTTGTGAGTAAAAGCTAAACATTATAAATGGAATAAATGCTGAACTAGATTGAGAAAAATCAACCTGAATTAGTGCCAGGGAGAGAGGAAGAAGTGAGTGAATCGTGGAAAACTGAAATGGTCATCTCTGTAGCAATGAACGCACAGCTCTAGCCCATAATGAATTTTGAGGCTGATGAGACATTTGAGAATTTTAAACGAAAGTACAGATTGATGTTCAGTAGTTTTCTAAAAGCTACTGGCAAAGAGGAAAGGATCAGCTACATCCTTTTGTTGTCAGGAGAGAAAGTTTAGATCTTTTCAATAGCTCGGAAACGATTGAACATGACATTAAAAACCAGACAAGATTTTCGGGAAGTTCAGCACACATCTCCAGCCAAAGTCAAACCATTGGATCCGGCAATATGAATTTCAGAGCCAAAGATAAGCCTGTAGGCAATTTCTTAATAACATTGAGAAACGTAGCCAGCGAGTGTAAATTCAAGGCAATGGATGAAAGGCTGGTAGATCAATGCATTTTTTGGGCCTACACTCCCTGATGTACAAAAAGCTTACTATATTGGTAGACACCTGAAGCCACGAGTAGACCAATGAACATGCTGATTACCCAAATAGTTCGCTTTTAGATAAATCAAGGGAAAGGCAGCAGGGTTGGTTAAGTTAAAAAGCAGCAAAATAATGGACACCAGACATAGAGAAAGATGTGCAAGAGCTGTGGGTGACCACATGAGCTAGCAGACAGAAGGAATTGTCCTACATATAGGTCAAACAGCAGAGCTTGTGGAAAGCCCAAATATTGGGAAAAGGTGTGCAGAAAAAAGAAATAATATGATAAAGGAGTTACCAAAGTCAGAACAACAGGTGAGAAAGAAAAGAAACCAAAACATCCATACCCTGGAAGATGATGATGAGTTTGAGGACACAATAGGTATAGGAACCATACACCTAAATGAAATGTCGGAATGCAACAGTTCCCAGAGAAAAGAAACTCATGCAAACATTCAGATCAGGAAGAAGGTGAGAAATAAGCCCGCAGGCATAATGCTAAAGCTTGACACTGGAGCACAGAATTACATCATCTCGCTTATACTATACCAGAAGATCTTTCCTGAAAATTTGAAAGAAAATGGTTACCCAGAGAGATGCTTTGAAACTGAACAGCGTCATTCTGATGGCATATAGTGGAACTGAGATTCAACAGCTAGGAACAACCTAAACCAGCGAGGTGCACAAAGGAAAAGATGTTAATTATATGTTCTATATCATTGAAACAGATGGTCCTGCTAATCTGGGGTTGAGCAGTTGTGAAGAGCTGCAGCTGGTCTCAGTAAACCATGAGATGAAGGAGACAAGATGCTGGGTACCAGTGGTCAGAGTACATGAGAGAATTTTCAACAAACTCAAAGGAGCAGTATACAAGGAAACAAGACTGTCAAACTACAACAAAGAAAAATCTATTATTCTGTGAGTAGCTGCTTTTACATAAGGAATGTGTCTTGCTCGCCACTTTCCTGCCTGATCATCCCTGTTCTTTGCTTCTTTGTTTCACCATTCCCGTTCTTGTTTCCCTGCCTGACCACCCCTGCTCTTTGCTCCCCTGTCCAATCATCCCTACTCTTCATTTCCCTGCCCAGCCATCCTTGCACTTTGCTTCCCTGTCCAACCATCCCTGCTCTTCACTTCCCTGCCAGACTCTCTCTGTTCACTACTTCCTTTCCTGAACCCTTGCTGTGAGCAAGGGCTTAGGAGAGGGTTCGTAAAAAGGAGAGCATGATATAGAGGAGCTGTGAGCAAGAGAGTTGGGGAGCGAAACAAAGAGCAGGAATGGTCGGGCAGGGAAGCGAAGTGCAGGGATGATCAGGCAGCGAAAGGAAGAGGGAATCTCAGGGACCAGAAGAGGCTGCTCCAAAATAGCACCAATTGGGGGTCATGCATGCTCCATTGGCCCCAGCACGAAACGATGCTGAAAGGAAACCAGAAGTCCTGATGCTAAGTGCTTGTACTGGCTTTCTATCCATGAAATTATGCTGAATTATGCTGAATGAGGTAACTTAAAATAGGGATTTACTTATATAAAATCACTTTCAGACTGTTCAGCTGCAGATTAGAAACACTGACAACTATGCCAATGAGAGTTTGCAAGTTTTAGGCGCTCAAGACTATTTCCTGGCCTAACCCTCCAACTACATCATGTCGCCCCACCCCCATTTACTGAACCTTCATTTGGGATTCCCGTTGAGGCTGCCAGGTGTGGAAAGCACATAATGGGACCTCTGAACTAGTCCCAGGATGTAGTCTCCTCTCCACGGCTGCCATTATGGTTTCGTATATCACAATCCATGGTTTGGGAAGCCCTGGCCTAATAGGATACAACAAACATAGCCAGCAATACTCCATTATTGGTCAATGAGAGATGACATCTCATTAGAAGATGGTGTTCTGCTGGCCAAATCCAGAATGAGCATACCCAAAATGAGGCAAAGAGAAGATACATGAGGCCTTATGGGAATGGAGAAGTGTACTCCCAGAGCCAGATCAGCTGTGTACTGGAAAGGCATTTTCAGAGACATCAAAAAAATGATGGCTACCTGTATTGTATGCCAGAAGTATAAAAATACACAGCAGAAAGAGAATATAATAGCTACTGAAGTACCACGCAAACCATGACAAACTTTATTTATTCACACATAATCAAGAATGGTATCTCAAAGTAGCAGACTATTACTCAAAGTTCATATTCGTCAGAAAGGTGAAAAATTTGAAAGCTACAACAATCACCTTAACAGTATGAGTTCTTTTTGCTGAGCAAGGGATTCCTGAACAAGTAATATATGATAATGGAACTCAATTCTCTTCCAGAAAGGTTAAGGAGATGGCTGAACAGTACAGGTTCAACATCATCACCTCATCACTATCCATTACTCAAGGGGACACAGATTTATAGAAACACATATCCAGACAGCCAGAACCTCCTGAAATGCCGAGAGACAAAGGAAGACTCAAACTTTGCCTTATTGTCCAAGCTGCACCTCCCCAGGCTGGCATGAAATTGCCTGCAGAGGTATTGAACGGCAGAAAGTACAAGGAATCTCTGCCAAGCACAGAAGGAAGTGAGATAACAACACACTGAAGCACAGGTAGAAGGAGATCAACACTTCAATAAACATGCCAAATCCTTGCCTGAGTTGTAGAGAGGACAAACTCTACATGTACAGGATACAATCTTAAAAACATGGATCCCAGCAAAAGTTGTTGGTGAAGCTGAGACTCCAAGCTCATAGATCATTGAGACTGAAACTGGTAAGCAAAGGAGAAGGAACAGAGTCCATATTTGACCTACACTGGAGCAGGTAAAGCAGAATTTAACAAAATCTGATACTTTGGTTTTGACTCAGCAGTCGCAGTTCGGGAACTACTTGAGAGTAGCCCAGAAGATCCGAGGGGGCAGTTGAAGGTTGGTGACTTCATGCTGTGGAACTTGGGGGTAATGGTACCCTTTTAGAGCAATGGTTTTTCTGCTTGGCATGGCGAAGATCTAAAAATGTGTTTGGACGATGAAGCTTGAGTGTACATGGAGATCCAAGGGAAAGGAATCTCAGAAGGTGAGATTGATACCCTGGAGATGGATCCTTGTTGAAGCTGCCTGAGTGGGAGCAATGTTTGGAGACAATTCCAAGGTGAGTTCTTCAAATGTGGAGATTGGATTCCCTGGTGGAAAGGATAAGGTTTCAGTGAGACTGTTTGGCTCACACTGTGACTCACGCAGGCCTGTGTGCGTTGTTGAGGAAACCATGGAATCTGTTTGGGTTGCATCTGTCATTTACTTTGGAGTGTGGTGTGCCTACTACAGTTTGCCTATTAATTCACACTTATTGCATACTCACCTTGAACATTAGAGTTTAGGATAGATATTATAAATCGCTTTATCTTTCTGAATTTGTATGTGTCTGTAAAGATATAGCTGGGGTGAAGGAATAGTAAATATTTGAATCATTTTCTTGTGTGTGTATTGAGATCTTTCCAACCATTTTTTATGGTGTAATATAGTTAATTTATATTGTTCGATAACTGTTTTATTCTTTGTGTTTAAAGTTCATTAGCAGACTCCTAAAAATTTGTTCAGTAACTTTCCTCCATGCTTTAAAAAAAATTAAGATCTATCAAGCCAGGTTTCACTCTGGGATCTGACTTGCCCAGTATTAACGTGAGTTGGGATCGTAACAAGAAAAGGTCATTAAAAAGACCAGCAATGTCATTAACAAGCAAGACAACATCAACAACATCACCAACAAGTGGTGCAACATCATTAACAAATGACATAACATTAGCAACATGAAGCACAACTCCTTCAACATGCAATATGTACAAAATTGCCAGTACGGTAATATAAAAGCAAAATATATCGGACACTGGAAATCTGAAATAAAAATAAAGTGCTGCAAATTACTTAGCAGGTCTGGCAGCATCTGTGACGAGAGAAACAGAGTTAATGTTTCAATTTGAATATGACTGTTCTTCAGAACTGCCAGTACAGTGTGCAAACTCAACACTGAATGAGATGAATTCCAAATCCAGTAGATGGAGGCACATTTTACCACCTGAACAATACTGTGAATAATGCTTTTTGAGAGAAGAATTTTATGTTCGGAATTACATGTTATAAAAGTTAATTGTAAATTTACTTTAGACATATATATACAAAAATATAATGATGGGAAAAGTTAAGTTGACATGAAGAGGCATTACTTTTTGTTATAGAAAGAGAGATGTTATTTTGTTATAATATAAATATAAAGTAAAAGGTACAATTCTAAAGGGCCTACAGGAGCAGAGGGTCCTGGGTGTATATGTGCATAAGTCATTAAAGATGGCAGGACAGGTTAAGAGAATGGTTAATAAGCATACATTATCCTCGGCTTTATTAATAGGGTCGTAGAGTACAAGAGCAAGGAGGTGATGTTAAACTTGTATAAAACATTTATTTGGCTTCAACTAGAGTATTGCATCCAGTTTTTAGCACCACACTTCAGGAAAGGTGTGAAGGCACCAGAGAGAGTGCAGAAAAGATTCGTGAGAATGGTTCCAGGGATGGGAACTTAAGTTATATGGATAGATTGGAGAAATTGAAACTATTTTTTCTTGGAGAAGAGAATGTTGAGAGGAGATTTGATAGATGTATTCAAAATCATGAGGGGTCTGGGCAGTAGGTAGAGAGAAACTGTTCCCACTGGTGGAAGGACCAGAAACAAGATGGCATAGAGTTAAGATAATTAAGAAAAGAAGCACTAGAGACATGAGGGGGAACTTTTTCATGCAACGAGCGGTTAAGATCTAGAATGTGCTGCCTGGTAACATGTTGGAGGCAGGTTCAATCGAGGCATTCAAGAAGGCTTTGGAGTAATATCTGAAAAGGAAGAATGTGCAGGATTATAGGGAGAATATGAAGGACTAGCACTAGATGAATTGCTCATTAGAAGAGCCCGTGTAGACATGATTGGCTGAATGGCCTCCTTCTGTGTTGTAATAATTCCGAGATCATGTGATTTTTTTCAAAATGATTTAAGAACTATATTGTGATGCTAGCATCAACAGTGGCCGACCATGGCAGAGAGCATGCAGCAAGGTTTTTGGATGCTGTCCACTACTAGAACTCTTGATGGAAGAGGTAGAAAGAACAAGAAATGTTCTGTATCCTTGGGGAG
This sequence comes from Cetorhinus maximus, assembly GCF_964194155.1. Classification (NCBI taxonomy): domain Eukaryota; kingdom Metazoa; phylum Chordata; class Chondrichthyes; order Lamniformes; family Cetorhinidae; genus Cetorhinus; species Cetorhinus maximus. The sequence continues at coordinate 15,170,343 of NC_135896.1, forward strand.
ACCAGAGTCCCTCCAGACATGAGCTCAGAAAACAGTGGCAAGAGATAACACTGCAGATCACAGCCAGGACTATAGCCTCAAGGACCTGGATGTGGAGCAGGAAAAGGTTTAATAATCTCACATAAGTTGTCAGTGAGTACATTTTTAAATGTCATATCTAACCAGCCGCACCTCTATCCCATCCACTGCTCAATTCACTATATGCCCATCACTTACCTACCTACCAACAATCTCTATCAATTACGGCTCATATCTAACATTCATATACTTCACCTCACTTTCATACATTTCACAGTGTTGCAAGCCTTGCACCTACACCTCAAAGTTTTTACATGTTGGCAGCTGTTCAACCTTGGCAGATACATTAAACATATTTCTGAACACTCACTGACATAATTCCCTCTCCCTTGCAGGAGAAGGTGATACACGACAGAAGGTACCAGGAATTAACAGGTGAGGGAGACACAGGCCTGATTTTTTAAATCCCCATGATGAGACAAGTTTGGCCATTATGCGAAGGGCCATTGCTGAGGCTGTGGCTACTGGCAGAGACAATTGAAGGTAAGGGTATACTCTAATTTAATCCTCCTCCTCTCATTCCACTTTTCCCTCATCCCTTAATCTCTGCTGACTTGCAAGCTGTATATGGTGCAAGCAGACACTTTTTACTTTCTCCTCTCCCCTCATCACAACCCATTTCCCTTTTATTATTTCAGATCTCAAGGGCCTGAATTTTACCTTTGGTGGGTGCGCGCGATCGGCAGGCCTGGGAGCGGCTGGGAAACAGAATGCCGACCACGATCGGCCCCCGACTGCAATTTCATGCTGGTTGGCCAATTAACTGTTTTACAGCCAGTGTAAAACACGCGCTAAAGAGCTCAGCGCTGCCAGAACTGGGCAGGTGATGCTGTCACCATGTGCGCGGGTGAGGGCTGTGAGAGAGCTCCCTGAAGGCAGACAGCTGCCTCAGGGAGCTGCAGACCTTCAAATGATGAAATAAAGGTTTAAAAAGCTGCAAAAAATGTCCATGCATCACAAGCAAGCACCTGAAAATATACCTCATAAAAAATGCTGTCCACAGATATTTTTATTTTATTTCATGACAGAGATTTCATCCCGCCCTTGGATGAGGTTTGATGAAAAATGTAAAGGCCACCTGGCTGATTTGCCCATCCACCAACCATAAGGTTGGATGGGCCAAGAAAAATATGAGACAGTTGCACTATTAATGGGTCAATTGCTCGCTTAATTGTTGGTAGGCACGCTTCCGACTTTGTGCGTGCCTGCGAAGTGAAATATTGCGCGAGTGCATGATGATGTCGGGACACTCACCCGACGTCATCTTGTGCGATTTTACGACTGATTGGGTCGGGCGTGCGCGTGCCCGTGGGATGTAAAATTCTGTCCAAGAACTTAAAACTGGCCAGGCAGTGAAGGAGGAGCAAGAAAGTGAAGAAGTAGCAATACCATCATTTGGTTTTGCAGTCACAGCCACAAGCTCAGATACTGGCACTGCATGTGATTTAGAGGATCCAGGTGGGATCTGCAGGTGGTGAGACACTAGGCACATGTGGGCTGGAGCCAGAGCTGAGAAAAGGATAGCACAGGTGCCAAATTGCTGGAGCGTGAGATTGCACAGTAGTTCAGCTGCAGAGGACTCGGATGAGGACTTTGATATCCCAGGCCACGGAAGAAGGCTGATGGGTGTATATAATGAAAGACTTGCCAGCTGGAAATTTGTGTTCAGTGCCAAGGAACAGGGAGGAGTCCAGCATCAACAGAATTTGAAGCCTGTCCTTTTCAACATAGAATGGATGACCAACTTGACCAACATAACTGTGTAGCCAACCATGACGTAGCATCTGATGGCTGATGCTGTAGCTTTTGCTGCAGCACAAGCAGCACTCACCCAACATCTCTTATTTGTTTCTGGGAAGTGAGCATCACTGGCAACTTATTGCCCTTGAAATAGTGGTGTGCTGTATTCTTGAACTGCTGCAGTCCAATTGGTGCACATTGCTGTTAGTGAGAGATTTGCAGGATTTTGACCTAGTGATAGTGAAGGAACACCGATATAGTTCCAAGTCAGGATGGTGTGTGACTTTGAGGAGCGGTGTTCTCACGTATTTGCTGCCCTTGTTCTTCTTTGTGGTAGAGGTTGTGAGTTTGGAAAGTGCTGTGGAAGTAGCCTTGGTAAGTTGCTACGGTGCGCCTTGTAGATGGTACACACTACTGCCATTGTGCGCTGGTGGTACACAGAATAAATGTTTAAGGTGGTGTCTGCCCTGCCAATCAAGCGGACTGCTTTGCTTGGATGGTGTTGAGCTTCTTGAGTGTTTTTGGAGCTGCACTTATATCCATGCAAGTGGAGAATATTCCATCATACTCTTGATTTATGCCTTGTAGATGGTGGACAGTCTTTGGAGAGTCAGGAGAGAATTACTCACCACAGAATTCCTAGCTTTTGACCTGCCCTTATAGCCACAATAGTTAGTATGGCTAGTCCAGTTAAGTGTCTTTTCAGTGGTTACCCCCAGGATATTGATAGTAGGGAATTCAGTGATGGTAGGGCCATTGGATGTCGAGGAGAGATTCTTAGATTCTTTCTTGTTGGAGATGGCCAATGCACTTGTGTGCGCCAATGTTACTTGCCACTCATTAGTCAAAGACTGAATGTTGTCAATCTCTTGCAGTATTTGAGGGGTTACAAATGGTACTGAACACTGTGCAATCATCAGTGAATAAATATCTCCTCTCTGACCTGTCATGAAGCTATTAATGTATATAATATTATTGGAAAATATTTTTCTTTTAAAATAGAGGTTTAGTCTGTGGGTGTGTCTTAATTGAATTAAAGCCAGCTAGTCTGGGTGCTTTGATATGTTTTAGTTTTGAGGTTGCATTTGCATTTTTTAAAAAGAGCACTCAAGAAGTGGGGTGAAAACTGACGCCTATCTAGCAGAGACCAAGCAAATTGTTTATGTTACTAATAAAATCGGTACTATGAAAGGGGTTTTATTTTTAGAGAAGTTTAGTTCAGAGGTTGTGATACAATGAGAATTTACATTCAATGGGGGTGGTAGGTATAACTTCAACAGTTTTGTGTGTGCAGAGCAGAGGCAATGTGAGATCAAAAGGCAGCTGCAAGCCTCCAACTGTCTCCACAAGAACCAAGTGGAAAGAACCTCACTTTGAATTCGTAAAGTGAAAATGCTTTGCCTGGTGTTTGGTTAAGTCTATGGGTTGCTGATGCCTTAATGGAAATTAGTTTGGGAATTTGTTAAAAGCCATGATAGGAGTAATTTGAAGCCATGTGTATATAAATTTTAACCTGTGTAAATTAATAAAATGTTTCATTTAGTTTAATGTAAAGCCTCGAGAACTGGTGGTCTGATGCCTGAATCTAGAGTCACATCTCAAACATAGCACTTAAAATGATAGGTTATGACAGTTGCTTAAAGATTCCCTTTGGGATTTTTAAATAACTCCGCATTACCAACTGCTGGGTCATAACAGACTTAATGTTGAAGGGAAGGGCATTGATGAAGCAGCTGAAGATGGTTGGCCCTCAGACATTATACTGAGGTTCTCCTGCAACAATGTCCTGGGACTGAAATGATTGGCCTCCAACAACCACAACCATCTTCCTTTGTTTTAGGTATGACTCCAACCAATGGAGAATTTTCCTCCTGATTCCCATTAACTTCAATTTTATTAGGGCTCCATGATGCCACACTCAGTCAAGGGCAGTCACTCTCACCACAACTCTAGCTTACTTCTGCTCTTATTTCTTCCTATTTTATGATCTTTTGACATGTTTGGACCAAGGTTGTAATGAGGTCTAGAGCTGAATGGCCCTGTGGTGCCCTAACTGAACATTGGGTACAGATTATTGGTGAATAATTGCCACTTTATAGCACTAAAAACAACACTTTACATCACTTTGCTGATGAATGAGAGTAGACTGACGGGGCTTTGTCCTGCTTTTCATGAACAGTATGTAACTGAGCAATTTTCTGCATTGTCAGTAGATGTTGTAGTTGTACTAGGACAGCTGGGCTGAGACTGTGGCTAGTTCTGAAGCACATGTCTTCAGTACTGTATTTGAGATGTTGTCAGGGCCCATAGCCTTTCCTGCATCCAATGCATTCACCTGATTCCTGATATCAAATGGAATGAATCAACTTGCCTGAGAATTGGCACCTTTGATGTTGGTGACCTCAGGAAGAGCCAAGATGGATCATCCACTAGGCACTTCTGGCTGAAGATGGTGGCAAATGCATCAGCCTAGTCTTTTGCACTAAAACAGAAAATGTTGGAAAAACTCAGCAGATCTAGCAGCATCTGTGGAGAGAGAAACAGAGTTAATGTTTCAAATCCGTATGACCCTTCTTCAGCTCTCAGCTTACTGCCATTGAAGCTCAGACTGTTGCCAGCATGGTTCTGGATATCAGTGATCATGGGCCTTTGAGGGCATCACAGCATTCCAATGTGTTTTAGGATTTGTGAGGCTTTGCCCAAGAGAGTGGGAGGTGCTCCATGGAATATGAACCTGCTGTGCTGTCTTGGGAGGTTGACATTTATGCTTCCACCGCTGTTACTTTGCGATTGCCTTCGCTGTTGCCTGTCAGTTGGTCAGTCTAGATTGCTGCAGCTTATGCTGAGATGGAACAGTCTGTAGCCAGGCCCTTTAGGCCTATGGTTTATGGTCACTGACTAATGCCACCTGCGGTCTTCTCTGCTGAAAATCATGAGCCATGCTTTATCCGTGGGAAAACACCTTGTAGAAGCACCAGGAGAGGCAAAGATGCTTGAGCAAGGCATTAAAAGTGAATGCTCAAGGGTGATCAGTTTATTTTTGTATTCACTCCTTCTTCTCCAAATAGCATCCTCGATTATTAAAGGGTCACCGAATCAGAGCTTATGTATTTACTATGGTGCAGGAAGAAGAGACAGATCCTCAAGTCTGTCTTAGCTGTTTCAGGGTTGGAACCCCATGCCATTGGTGTTATTCTGAACCACATGCTAGCTGTCTAGCCAACTTAGCTAACTGACACTCCCCTTGTATTCACAATGGCATGTTTTAATTTATAAATTTTTATTTGAATATGTATTTTGTGTTGATTTTTATGTTTGCATTGTGGGAAAGAGGATAATGATATAGTCAGTGTCAGAGAAAAAGTGAGGATTGTGGAACGTTGGGTGAATGGGGAATTGGGGTTGAGGTTGCTGATATTATTCATGGATTTGTTCATGTACTGAGCTGTCCAAGCAGCAGAAACATTGCTTAAAGATGCAGATGGTCAGCTATATAAGGTTAATTGTGGCAGCATAGCTTTCAATGGATGCCTGCTGTGCATGTGTACATCTGCTCTAGACCAGAGTCATGAGATTTTTTTGAGTGATAACCCTTGTCACCCAGCAGCCACCCTTTGATTTCCTGTGGTAGTTGAAATATAGCTGACATAGAGGACCACTGCAGAATGAATGCAATGTGACTTGCCAGGATAGTGGGCATTGAGCTGTTTGGTGTGATGTCTGTGGTTACACACCAACTGCACTTTGAGGGAGTGGAATCCCTTTTGGTTCAGTAATTGGCCAAATTCACATGAGATTCATGCAAAATAATTCACTCTATGGCACCCTGCATTATGGGGATGCCTGCAATCTTTGCAACCTCTCATGATCACTCCACCTGTTTGTCTCTGGCAAGAGGGAATAGAATGAAGTTATCACTGAAGAACCTCATTGACCTCTCTTACTTAGGAGTGCAATGTAGACTAAGAGATGTATATATCTCCAGCAGCAGCCTGAAAGGAGCCTGATACATCAAAGTTCAGAGCCAGTGCTTGCTTTGATCTCAGATTGGAGCTGTGGCCACAGCAGTTGGCAGATTTCAGTCACAACATCTTCAGTGAGGCATAGATGCCTCAAGCATTGGTTGTCACTGAAGTTCAGGTATGTTCCCTAAGCATCTCTTACCTTCTATCCCTTCTCCTCCTCCCCCCTCTTCTAGCAGCTTGACCTGCTCTACATGGCTTCTGCACAGTCTTTCAGTCATGTTCAATGCCAAAGCGACGTGCTACTTGGGTGCCCATGTATAGAAACAACTGGTTTGTGTGCAAGTCTTTAGGTCACCAAAAAATTCTTCATCACTAGCTGGACAACTCCCTCCAGACTATTGGAACATTTACAGTTATGGAAAAGTGCTCAAAAATTGTGTAACTGCAGCTGGCTTGAGGAAATAACCTTGCACCTGACCTATAAATAATTCTTGATCCCTTTAAATAGCACCGACTGGGGGTGTTGGGAGTGGGGAGAGAGGGGAGGGGGCTGCTCCTTCATGATATTTAATTTTGTATTCAGCTGTTGGAGGTTAAGAGAGGGCATAACGTAGAATGTGGAGCTCTAATTTGGCATTGCTAGTGTATCATGCTCCAACTGCACTGCATGGTTTTGCTGGGCGTTATGTATGCGTGCAGCAAATGCCTTAACAAATATGGCATCCAGTACACTTCTTGAAAGTGAGTGCCCAAAGAATGGGGAGTTTAGAGCCCAATCTCTCCCCTTGTCTATTTCTAGTTATGAAAAGTTCTTGCTAATTCTGTTATTTACAACACCTTTGCAATTTTCAAATGGTTTGAATGACAATTAAAAAAAAAACTTCTATCTTTCAGGAAGTCAGCTGCAGCTTGTATTGTAAAACTGATTTTAATAAAGAGGAATTAAGCACACTTTCTCCCCTCTATACCAGTATGGGGTTGATTCCAAGTATGGAGATATATAACAGAACTACCCTAATTTCATTCGAGTTTGAAAAAACCTTGGTAAGGACCTACTTTATATACAAAGATATATTTATGATCTTAATTAGATTGAACAGTATTATTGAGATTTTAGTCTTAAAGAAATAGCCATACAAATATAATTAAAACAAATACAAACTTTCCCAGTTTCAGGGTTATTTCATTTTTCATTGCATTCTGTTTCTACACATGTTGCTATTTTCCCCAAACCCACATACAATCACCAATGCATATAGCAAGTGCATTCATAGACTTGGCTAAGATTGTTATTAACAGTCCAAGCAGCACAGTCGAGGAGGTCATACAGCCTGACTGCCCACCTCTCTTGTGTGGCTATGTCCATGCCCTGGTTTCCCTGAAGAGAGAGTATCTGTTGATACACTTGAGGGCTACTGTGACAGCAATCGGGGCAGTGTGGGGAGTTGGGGTGGCCAAGTGCTGGAGTACATTAGCAACCCTGGAATTGTTATTTTAATTTGAGTTATTAAGTTTCCTTTAAAGTTTTGTTTTGTTACAGTTGTTACGACTGAATTGGGAGGAGTGCACTGTCTGATAGTTCCACTACTCCACGGGTCGCAACATATATTTAAATGATTTTTCCAGCTACCTATATGGCCAAATATGTGCTTTACCTATTAATCTTAGAATGACCACTTAATGCCTAGGGTTCTTCAATGAACAACACAATTATTAGTTTATTATAAAACCAGATTTGTCAAGTAGAAAGGCATAGCTTATTAACATACGGAATGAAATATGAAAGTATAATAATTACTGTTTTGAAATACACACACACACACACACACACACAAACCAGAAGAATTCTGCCAAAAGGTTAGAAGTCAATGGTTCAAGGGAAAATGATAGATGATGGTGTCCAGGTTAGACATTTTGTCTCTCGGCACTGGCTGGTGAAACAATCAATGACTCTTGCATTACTTTTCAGCAGAATCATAGAATCACAGAATTGTTACAGTGTAGAAGGAGGCCATTCAGCCCATTGTGTCTGCACTGGCTCTCTGAGCATTTTAAGTTAGTACCAATCTCCTGCCTTTTCCCCGTAACCCTACACATTGTTTCTACTTAGATAATCACCATATGCCCTCTTGAATGCCTCAGTTGAACCTGCTTCCACCACACTACTTGCTGTGTGAAAAAGTTTCTTCTCACCTCGCATTTGCTTCTTTTGCAACACACTTCAAAACTGTGCCCTCTGGTTCTCGATCCATTTTTTTCATTCATTCATGGGATGTGGGCATCACTTGCTAGGCCTGCATTTATTACCCATCCCTAATTTCTCTTGTTCAGAGGGCAGTTAAGAGTCAACCACATTGCTGTGAGTCTGGAGTCACATATAGGCCACACCAGGTAAGGACAGCAGATTTCCTTCCCTAAAGGACATTAGTGAACCAGATGGGTTTTTACAACAATTGTTTCATTGTCACCATTAGACTTTTACTGAATTTTTTATTGAATTCAAATGCCACCATCTGCCATGGCAGGATTCAAACCCAGATCTCTGGATTATTAATCTAGTGACAATACCACTACACCATTGCCACCCCATAACAAGCAGGAACAATTTCTCTCTTTCTACTCTGTCCAGGCCCCTCATTATTTTGAAAACTTCTATCAAGTCTGCTCTCAGCCTTCCCCTCTCCAAGGAAAACAGTTCCAATTTCTCTAATCTTTCCTCGTAACTGAAGTGTCTCATCCCTGGAACAATTCTCATAAACCTCTTCTGCACACTCTCCAATGTGTTCACATCCTTCCTATAGTATGGCGCTCAGAACTGTGCACAATACTCCAGCTGAGGTCTAACCAGTGTCTTATATAAGTTCATCATAACTTCCCTGCTCTTATACTTATACCCTATTAATGAAGCCTAGAATACTGTATGTTTTAGAAACAGCTCTCTCCACCTGTCCTGCCACCTTTAATGACTTATGTACATATACACCCAGGTCGCACTGCTCCTGCACACCTTTAGAATAGTATCCTTTATTTTATACAGTCTCTCCATGTTCTTTGTATCAAAGTGTATCACCTCACAATTTTCCGCATTGAACTTCATCTGCCACCTATCTGCCCAATCCACCAATGTGTCAATGTCCTTTTGAAGTTTTACACTGTCTTCCTCACAGTTTACAATTTTCCCAAGTTTTGTGTCATCCGCAAACTTTGAAATTGTCCCCCGCACCCTAAGATCTAGATCATTTATATATTTCAGGAAGAGCAAGGGTCCCAATACAGACCACTGGGGAACTCCACTACAAACCTTCTTCCAGCCCCAAAAATATTCATTAACCATTAGTCCATGTTTCCTATTCCTCAGCCAATTTTGTATCCACATTGCTACTGTCCCTTTTATTCCATGACTTATAACTTTCCTGACATGTCTGTTGTGTGACACTGTATCAAACGCCTTTTGGAAGTCCATATACACCACTTCAATGGCCTTGCCCTCATCAACCATCTCTGATATCTCTTCAAAAAACTGCAGAAAATTAGTTAGACATGATTTTCCTTTAACAAATCCATGCTGACTCTTCTGAATCAATCCAAATTTTCCATGTGACTATTAATTCTATACCAAATAATTGTTTCTAGGGGCAGAATTTTGCTCTTGGCAGGCAGACTTGGCGGAGGCGGGCGGGGGAGGTCGGGAAACCGACTGCTGCCCACGATCGACACTGCACTGCGATTTCATGCTGGTGGGCCAATTAAGGCCCACCCAGCATGAAACACGAGTGGCAGCGCTGAGCGCTGTCTGTGGGGGAGGGGGGAGGGAGTGTGAGCCAGTTGAGCGCGAACTTCGTGCATGCGCACGAGTGAGCGCTGCATAACCTCCCTGAGGCACAGAGCTGCCTCAAGGAGATGAAGAAATATAAAAAAAAATTAAAAAATAAAAACATAATAAAACATGTCCCCTCATGTGACCCTGTCACTTGAGCAGGAACATATTATTAATGAAAAAATTAAAGTTTTTATTTTATTTTTATTTGCTTTGGAAACCTCATCCCGCCCGTGGACGAGGTTTCCAAAAAAATGCAAAGGCCGCTTGGCCTTTTCGCCTGCCCGCCAACCATTAGGTTGGATGGGCAGTGAAAACTTTACATTAATTGATAACTTAATGGCCTTAACAGACCCTTTAATTGTTGGCAGGTGCACTGCCAGCTCCGGCACACACCCACCGACTGAACTATCGCACGACTGCGTGTTGACATCGGCATGCTCAGTTGATGCCAATGCGCGCTTATCATGCTCCAGCGGGTCGGGCGTGCACTCACGCGCTGAGCAAAAATTTCTGCCTTAGACGTTTCCCCACCACTGAAATTAAACTGACTGGTCTGTAATTACAGAGCAGATCTTTACAACATTTTTTGAACAAGGGCGTAACGTTTGCAATTCTACAGTCCTCTGGCACCACCCTGGAATCCAGGGAACATTGAAAGATTATTGCTAATGCCTCTGCAAGTTCCACTCTCACTTCCTTCAATAATCTTGGATGCAGAAAACTTGCAGTTAGTTGATTTTAGATCGTAGAGTGATGGAGCAACTTCCATTCACTTTTTGCTTTGGACTGGGTCTGGAGCTTCAGGAGCTGTTGTCTTCTTTACCCAAGCAATTGTTGTTCCCCAAAGAAAAATCAGCCTACCAGCTTTTAAACACAGTTTTCCAGGCATGGCTTTTTTTCAAAGTCATAAACCACCATGTGACCCTTTTGTAAACAGTCCACCAGGGTCAAGAGGTTTCCAGCTTCTTTAAAATTGTTTAATTACCTTTTCTTGTAAAATGCTGTCTTTTCCAGGAATAGCAGCAATCAGAACCCTCACGTTAATCCTTTAAAGGAAAGTGTCTCTTAAAAAAAACACAAGTTCTTCCGGAATATTCTTAGTCCTTGAAGATGAACCATTTTCTGTGATTAAAGCTTTTATGACACAGTGTAGTAGTGGCCCTTTCAAATGGGGCAATTAATTGGCTACAGGTTCCTCAAAATGGGGATATGCAGTGGATGCTCAGACCATCAGCGTCCCCAGTTTCCTTGTGCTTTCCAGAGTTCTCAAACCTCATTAACATTGTAGTCAATTGTTGCAGCAAAATTTTTCTTTTTTCTTCTTCTTCCATGATCCCATGCTACCTCCCCCCACAAACCCTCTCCAACCTCCATCACTGGACCCTGAATTTCAAATTCTACTTTTACCTGAACTATGCAGGTTCTGCCAAAATTATTTAGAATATTTCCCCCTAAATCAAAATGATGAACAGAAGGTCCACTGAATTGGGGAGTGGAAAGGTTAGGGACTGGAGGTATTGGGGCCTACTGTGACTCATCATTTAAAAAAAAAAAAAATTTATTCTGTAAATTTTACAAAATGTTAAAATAAAATTAAAATAAAAGTGTTATTACTAATTTTAGAATACAGCCCAATTTGATGCAGCCCCTCATTAGGAAGCAAGACCACTCACTCACTTTGTTTTTCTGTGGATTCCAGGGGCAGAATAACTGCAGTACAAATAATTTTAGTTTAAAATGCTTGACGTAGTCTGCTGGTCAAGTAGCCTCTCTGCCAAGAACAAACAAGTTAATGTTTTGAGTATGTGAACCCTTCGTCCAGAGCTCCAAGAGAGACAGAGGAAATACATTTTAAATGAATGGGGAGAAAGACACTACATATGTACAGGAAAAGGAGTAGAATTACCTGCAAAGTGATTAAATGGCAGGAGAGATATAAGCTTAGACAATAGGAAGCTTTAATTTAACATGACCCCCAAATTTTTCATTTTCTATACATATTTTCTTTCCATATAAATAAGAGTCCCTTCCCAGATTTTTTTTTGTCCCCTTACAAAGCACTTTACCCTTTATTGAATTTCATCTGTTGAGTGTCTGCCCAATTTCTGAGTAAATACAAATTTGCCTTATCTTGTTTGGCTTTGCAGATTACCTTTTCCTTTTTGCACTGTAACTCCAGCCACTGACTGGAAGTGCAGCAGGAACAGTTGCAGGAATTTTTCTATATTCAAATTACTGTATGAAATCTGGTTTTCTAAAGCTGGTCATTTACATTACCATTGAATGAGTGTTAGTGCAATGATTGATAATGGATCTATTGTTAAAGTTCTGCAATGATAACAAGGTAGAGAAATGGTTGCATCTTTGGGGGGGAGGAGGGGTCAAATTTCCCCAGATGGAACACCACTTAACTTGTCACAATCCATAATAAGTCAGGCCATGAAAATAAAATAAATGAATTTATTTAAATGCTACTCTTATGAAACTATACTTATTACCAAAATGTGATTTTTGAATCTACTGACTGTAAACCCTAATTGAATTTTTAAAAAGGTGAAAGCCACATTCCACTGACTTGAGGTCACAGTCAAAGATGGCTACATATTTGCATCACTGAAGCCTATGCATTCCAAAAGCACTGAGCTTGAGACAACCTGTCTGAAAAGCCACGAGGAATAATCGCCTTGAAAGAGGATGAATGGGGGACATCTCCTCTCCCATTAACAAAGCATTCAGGCAATCACCTGGGCACTCAGTTGGTTGGAGACAAACCATTAGGCCTAATCACTTCAACAATGGGACCCTGGCTGAGAGGAATTCCCAGCCATGATCTAATCAAATTACAATTGGAATACACTAGCTATGACCTTATTTGGATCACTGTACAGTTGGGGAGAGAGAAGGTCATGTGACAAGATAGCCGTTTATGTGTTTAAGCACCTGTTTTCTCTGCAGAGCAAGAGAGATGCTGAAGGAGCAGGACTTTTTGTGGGTCCCCAGTATCCCCCCCATCCAACATACAAGTCTTTGAAACCTGTCTGCTGATTGACTATCCAAGTGCCACAAACAGAGATTTTTAAAATAATTGAACCTAGCACTGCTGTCCCCAGGAAAACAAATGGATCATCCATCCACATCTTTGAACCACCTTGACACTGAAAGCATCAGCACTGACAGCGAGTAAAAGCAACCTGACCACTAAACTCAGTCTTAAGCCAGCCAAGTTACCAAGCATCAAAATAATTTACTCATTCAGTTTTACTGGACTCTAAATTAATTAATCTATCCTCCTCCACTCTGTAATCTATTTGTGTAAGTGTGACCTTTGACTATGTGTGAGTGTGAAAGTTGGAGAGCTTTTATTATTTTTTACTTCGACCAAGGTAAGCACAATAAAAAAATCCTATTTTATTTTTTGAAACTCAAGAAAACTTGTTTGTTTATGCTTTTTATGATTACAGTGCATAAACAAAACATTCACTGAATTGGTAAGTATATCCTTTTCTAAAAACCTGTTGCAGGAAAAGCGGGGAGCCATCCGACCCCTCCACACCTGATCATAGCACTATTTTTCCCCCAACATGCTAAGGCTTTGTGCAGGGAGCCCCTCACAGCCAAGTTAGGCCAGCTGGATGATAATTGGACTCTTAATCCTAGGGACATTATTTTGAATCTTATAAGAGGTAATAAGTTTCCTCTTAAGTATTTTATTCAGAATACTTTTTTTTTGATTTTTCCCAAATAATATTATAATCAGTCTCTACAGTCTCTGAGTTGATTGGAGGTTGGGAATCTCATTTACTGAAATTTCCTGATCATATTTCTTCCTCATTCACTGAGTTATTGGAAGCATGTTTTACAAAGGGAACAATTCATAAATGATAATAAAGTGGATACAATAACTTACAATTGGTTCAGGACTTCACAAACCCAAAAATGATTAACTTGAACTTTGTTGTTAGTCTGTCTGAAGCCAACTTGTTTGTTTTGATTCAGCATCTGACACTTTGACTCTGAGGCTGAGAATCCCTTCTACACCATGCCTCAAGCCTAGATTTATCTTCCCTATCTTTCTATTTATATTTGTTTTAATATGCGGCACTGGGAATAATCCAGAGGTTACTATCTTTGAGGTCCTTCTGAAAATTAGACTGTAGGACCACCTGATCTCTGTATGTCATTGGCAGCAACATGTGCCATAACTTCCAACTCACTCCCTTGCACCTGCAGAATATTTTGTATCATCTCCATGATGTCCTTCATTCATTTACCCTGCCAACAGGGAGGAAACACATCATGCGGGACTCCTGATGTCTGTTACAGAAATGCCTGTCTGTCTCTCTATGGAACCTTCTATAATAGATGGCATTTCTACACTTTGCTGTACTCTCCCATGCAGTCCCTTGCCCATTGGTGCCATGGTCTGGATTTCACTCATTCAAGATGCTGTCACACCCAGCAGTCTCTAATGATAAGTAGCTATTTGAAAGTGGCATGGAACCTCTTCCTACTCTTCTTGATGGCCACGCATCTAGTATCCTGAACTCTTACTGCCTGTTGGGTGGAGGATCCATCCTATCTCCTGGAATGTATGATCCAGGGAATACTCATCCTTTCTGATGCTCTGCAGTGAATCCAACTACCCCTGAAGCTCAGAAATCCTGAGCTCAAGCTGAAACAACTGGTGACACTTCCTATACACGTAGTTCCGCCAAAACATGGGAAGCATCCTGAATTTCCCACATTGTGCAGGAATTGTAAGTGACAGGTTTCAGATGCCCATCCATGATCTAAACATACCCCTCTATTCTCTCTTTAACAATCTAGTTAGTGCCTTGTTTAAACTATTAATTTTAATTAATGCTTCTGGACCTGATCTGTGCTTATATTCTTATAAATTGACTTACTGTTATTCTAGCCTCAAGTGAGAATTTTAAATTCCTAGCTCCTAATTCGAACAAACGCCATATTTTATAGAGAGAAAAAGAGGAAAATACTCACCACCCAATCATCTACCTGCTTCCCTGTGATGTCACATTTTGTTTTGAATGCGGTTGGTTGGTTCAAATGACACCCAAACTCTTTTATCTCTCTACTGGTATCACTGTGCATTTGCCCTCAGTGGTGCTGCTGCCGCTCTTTTATTTCTCGACTATTCTTGCTGTGCACTCGCTGTCAGTGCTGCTGCTGATGCTTTTTTATCCTCCTGCTGGTCTCGCTGTGCACTTAGCGCTACTGCCATTGCTCTTTTATCCACCCACTGGTCTCACTGTGCACTTATTCTCTGTACTTCTGTTGCCTCTCTTTATTCTCCTGCTAGTCTCACTGTGCACTTGTTCTCGGTACTCCTCTTGCCGCTCTTTTTCCTCCAGCTGGTCTCACTGTTCACTTGTTCTTGGTACGCCTGCTGCCGCTGCTCTTTATCTTCCTGCTGGTCTCATTAGTTACTCACTCTCAGTGCTGCTGCCGCTACTATTTTACCATTCTGCTGGTCTCACTGTGCACTCACTCTCAGTGCTGCTGCTGCTCTTTATCTTTCCGCTTGTCCGGCTGTGCACTCGTTCTCGGTGCTGCCGTCACCGCTATTTTATCTTTCTGTTGGTCTCACTGTGCAGTCACTTTCAGTGCTGCTGTCACTGATCTTTTTCCTCCCACTCATCTGTGCACTCCCAGTCTTGGAGCTGCTGCCACCACTATTTTATCCTGTTGTTGTTCTTGCTGTGCACTCCCCCTTAGTGCTGCTGCTGCCACTATTTTATCCTTCCGCTGGTCTCCCTGTACACTTGGTCTAGCTGCTGCTGCTGCTGTTCTTATCCTTCCGCTGGTCACACTGTGCTTTTGGTGCTATTAATGCTACTTTTTTATCTACCTGCTGGTCTTGCTGTACACTCGTTCTTAGTGCTGCTGACGCCGCTCTTTTATCCACTCGCTGGTCTTGATGTGCACTTGTTCTTGGTGCTGCTGCCACCACTCTTTCATTCCCCCTCTGGTCTTGCTGTATACTCAGCCTTGGTGCTGCTGCTGCCTCTCTTATATCCTCCTACTGGCCTCACTGTACATTTGTTCTCAGTGCTGCTGCTGCTGCTCTTTCATCCTCCTGCTGGTCTCGCTGTGTTCTCCCATGACTCCATGATTTGTAAGTTAAAAATAATTTATTATTTTACTTTTTTAAAGTTTGTTTGAAATTTGAGCTTTTACGTTAATCCCACGTATTTGTTCCAACCTTTATTTCCCTTTCTGTAAAATAATTAAAATGCAATTAATAATGTATGCTTTTCACTAAGATTGGTTCTTGAACCCACTAAATCTTAGTGGACAGCTTTCTTTGAGGTCAACAGTGAGCGTTGCCACTCCACCACAAAATCTGGGCAATAACCTTTATCCTATAGTAAAATTTATAATGAAAACATAAATATTATTGTATGTATGTGTATGGATGTGTGTATATGCATAAGGAAAGAAGAATCTTTAGCTATAAGGATTTTAATCTATTTAACCAGCATTTGTCCCTAAAATTGTGGTACTAGTTTGTATTTATTTTATTTCTAATTTCACCTAGGTACGGGACATGACTGCATGGCATCTGGAACTCCCTAGAGAAAAGATTATAATTTCTACAGGTGATTTTTGAGGGTTGATGGGTTGATGCTCAGGACTAAATAGAAATTAAAGTCTCCCTTTACCCTTTGCAAAAATCCCTCTTAAACCCTTCCACTGGCTATAGTTTCAGGGAAAAAAATTGTCTCCTACACTGGCTTTGTAAACTATTAGTTCACAAACTGTCATCGCATGAGATTGTGAGCTTGGGAATGTGTGCACTCTTCCCATCTCCTCTCCCACATGTCAGCACTGAATGCTTCAGGCACAAGAACTGGAATAGACCATTAAGTCCATCAAGCCCGTGTGCTATTCAGTTAGATCATGGCTGATCTATAACTTAACTCCATAGATTTGTCTTGGTTCTGTAACCCTTAATACCGTTGCCTGATAAAAATCAGTTTTGAAATGTTAAAATTATTTAGCCTCAACTGCTTTTGGGGAAATAGAAGTGCAAAACAATTGGGAAGAAGTGCTTTCTGACATCACCCATCTGAATGGCCTAGCCTTAATTTAAATGTTATGGCCCCTTGTACAGGACTCTCTAACAAGAGGTGCCTCAAGGCAGAGACATTCCCTACCGATGTGGCCATCTGGAACGTTTTCACTGTCTGGAAGCTCATACTCATTGCAATCCCAACACACTGCCGGTGCTGACAGTTTTAATCTTTATTTATTGTTTAGCATTAGTTTATACCTAGAACTAAGTGAAACACTTGAGGCATGGAAGTTGCAGTGCTACAAAGGCTTACCTGAGTATTTCATGTGTGTGATGCACCGCTGGCCATTTCTTGCATGATTCACTTGGCATTAATGAAGCAGAGTGCCGCATGTAGATGCATCCGCTGTGTGCACCTGAAGACATTGAAAGTGTGATAACATGACATCAATGACCCAAATGGGCTGATGCAAAGGTGGGATACAAAATTTGGTCAACACCTATAGGCAACATCTTTTTCATTCACTCCTGTATCAACAAGCATTATGAATCAATATGGACTCTGTTTAGGATTATTTAAAGAGCTACTCAATAAGTTGCAGCTGAGGTGGATTTGACTTACTTGTGCTGAGGTGAAGTTTGTGGAAGCACTTTGGTAAGTTGCTGGAGCAATTTGGAGGTTTTTGCTGATCACATGGAGGCGGGAGGAAACATTACCTTACATAGGTATGGGGACAGTTGTTGCAATGTTACTTGCTTTGCTCCATGAACAAGATATGGAGAGAAAGAGGCAGAGAGGGGAAGCCCTGACAGGAAGTGGGAGAAAGAGGACTCGCTATAGAAGAGAGTTCCCACAAAGGATCTTCTGTGAGCATTACTCTTAATTAGCAATGAGCCAGGAGAGTGTCTGAGGAGAATAAGGTTTACAAAGGAAGTGGTCACAGAATTTGCCAACTCCTTCATGCCAACCTGGAGCTTCAAGCCAGGGTGAGGACTATGAAGGTCATGGTCACTCTTACGTTCTATGCCACAGGACCCTTCCAAGAGAGAGCAGACAACATCAGCAATGAATCAGTTTGCCGTGCATAGAAGCTTTAGTGCTTTATAAAATCATTAGAAGAATGAGAGAGAAAGTAGAATAAATGATTTCATATAGGGCTCCCAGAACATGAAATGCTTTGCCACAAGCGGCTTTTGAGGCATAGACTAATAAAATCAGCTAAATTAATTGAGGAAGTATTGGATAAAAGGAAAGGGCAAAGAAATGGCTTTAGATTAGATGGAAGATTTTTCCCTGTTCCAAGCTTGGGAAATGAGTATTCCCTAGGTTCAGAGCAGAGAAAAGAGGTGTGCCAACCTACCGCATGAGGTCCCCTATCCCATTGTGTCTTGTGTGATTTCCTGGGGCCTCTTCGTGATGCAACTGGGCCTACACTTTTTTTTCTTATTCATTCATGGGATGTGGGCGTCGCTGGCTTGGCCAGCATTTATTGTCCATCCTTAATTGCCCTTGAGAAGGTGGTATGCTGCTTTTATGAACCACTGCAGCCCATGTGTTGTAGGAGCACCCACAGTTTTGTTAAGAAGCGAGTTCTAGGATTTTGACCCAGCGACAGTGAAGGAATGGTAATATAGTTCCAAGTTAGTATGGTGTGTGACTTGGAGGGAAACTTGCAGTTGGTGGCATCCCCATGCATCTGTTGCTCTTGTCCTTCTAGTAGTAGAGATCATGGATTTGGATATGTGCAGCCCCAACTCTGTTATTTTAATGAGCTGAGAAGGAAAGTTCTCAGTCTGTCCTCTCATTTCCTTTTGACTTTTCTCATGGATGTTCTGGTGCAATGGTTTGCCTGAGGATCCACCCTGCCTCACCATTGCCCTGCCTTCAGCTGACTAGGCCACATCCTCTGGAGTTTCCTTTGTAAACCCCTCTGCTTCTCCACCTTCTTTATCCTCCTTAAAACCCACTATAGTTTTGATAATATCATCTTTGGTTTGATGTCCAGTTTTTTCTTCCATCCTTGTGAAGTATAAGTTGTTATATAAATGGCAGTTGTTGAAATGCTGCAGTAGTGTAGCCCAAGTGTCAGCTGTTGCTCAGTTGGTAGCACCCTTGGCTCTGAGTCACAAGGTTCTATGGTCAATTATCACCCCGGGGCTTAAGCACAGAAATCATGGAGATACTCTAGTAGAGTACTGGAGGAGTAATGGACTGCTGGAGGTGCCATCTTTCGGATGAGACATTAAACCAAGGTTCCATCTGCCTGCTGGGGTGGATGTAAAAGATCCCATGGTGCTATTTCCAAAAAGAGCAGGGGATAATCCTCAGTAATCTGGCTAATATTTATCCCTCAACAACATCACAAAAGAATAGATTGTCCATTCATTATAACATTGTTATTTGTGGGAGTTGCTGCATGCAAATTGGCTGCTACGCTTCCAACAGTGATTAGATGATAAAAAACACTTCATCAGCTATAAAGTGCTTTGAGACATCTGGTGGTTGTAAAAAGTGCTATATAAATGAAAATCTATCTTTCTTTCAAATCTCCAAGGTTCCTCACTTAAGGGGAGGAGGAGACCACATTTACCATGTGTAACTGAATGAAGCGAGAGGGACCATGAGTCTCATTCCAGTTGAAATTAACTTTTCCACCCCAGCATGGACTCACATTCCCCAACAGTAGATCCAATTCAGACTCCCCAATACAAAGTTCCCTTTGACCAGTATCATTCAGTAAAGGTCAATAGCAATTCCCTTCACTCAACATATTTGAGGTGCAGGCCTGGTTACACCCTGAAGAAACAATGGAAGATTCAATACAGTAAATATAATTAAATTTCCAACTTCTAGCCTTCGAACTATTTTAATTGTGAGATTTTTTGGAATTGTTTTACCAGCATAAAACTGACATTTATTGTTTTCTGTGATAGATGTATTTCCTGCAGATGAATGGTACGTGAGATTAAAACTGCACCATAGGACACGTTTGTTCTCAACATATGGAACCTTGCTGGATGTTGCGAGAGGTAGGTTGAAAATGAAACCTGTTCGACATTTAGTTAATTTGGTTTACAGATGCCTAAATCCACCACTATTCCCACTAAATTGCTGACCACCCAGCTCTCCCTCATTGTCTCCATGTTAGCCAATATTCTTAATGGTTCTTTCTCTTCAGGCATTGTCCCTCTCTCCTTTAAAATCTTTTGTCATCACCCTTCTTGTCAAAAAATAAACCATTAAACCCATGACCATTGCAAACTACTGCCCCATCTCCAACCTCTACTTCCTCTCCAAAGTCCTTGAATGTGTTGTCACACCCCAAATCAGTGCATATTTTTCTCAGAACTCCATATTTGAATTACTCCAATCAGGTTTCCAAACCTGCCACAGTACTGAAATGATTCTTATCAAAGTCACAAATTACATCCTATGTGACTGCGGTAAGTTAAACTATCCCTCCTTATCCTTCTTGATTTGTCTGCAGCTTTTGACATCATTGACTGTGCCATCCTCCTCCAATGCCTCCAATGTCATCCAGTTGGTTGGGACTACTCTCATCTGATTTCATTCATATCTATCCAATCATAACCAGAATATCACTTGGAATGGCTTTTCTTCCTGCTCCAACATCATCAATCCTTGGACCCCCATTTCTCATCTACATGCTGCCCCTTGGCAATAACACCCTAAAGCATAAGAATAATTTTCACATGAACTTGGAGGACAGCTATCTCTACCTCACCACTGCCTCTCTTGACCCTTCCACTGTTGTTAAATTATCAGACTGTTTATCCAACATCCACTACTGGATGAGCAGCAATTTACCCCTATTAAATGTTGACAAAATTGAATCTATTATTTTCGGTCCCCCGCTCCAAACTCTGTTTGCTAGCTCCCGACTCCATCCCTCTGCTGAAAAATGGTCTGTAACCATACCAGTCTGTTCACAACCTTGGTGTCATATTTGACCCAGAGATAGGTTTCTGCCCACACATTCACTCCATTTCTAAGACTGCCTATCTCCACCTCCATGACATCGCCCGACTTCATTTTCTTAGTTCATCTGCCATTGTAGGGGAACATATATTCAAATATCTGAATGGAGGAGACCATTCATTAAATCTGGAAAATTCAGATGCTAAATGAAAGACTTATACTGGTGAAGACATACGAGTAAGAGGTATATGCAAGGTTCCAGTATAGTATGGAAATCAATCTGTTAATTTACCCCTAATAGTGGTAGCAGGGGAGGGTCCAAGTCTACTTGGTTGGATCTGGCTTAAGGAAATAAAGTTGGAGTGGACCAAGATTTTTCGACTCAGAATGAAAGATCTGTAAGAATTATTACAGAAATATGCCTCCATTTTCAGGGAGGAGCTTGGAAAGATTCAGGGGCTTCAAGCTAAAATCCACGTGGACCCTGAGGCAACCCCCAGATTCATGAAGGCGAGGCCAGTATCCTCTGCATTGCGAAAAAATGTTGATGTTGAATTAGACAGGCTGGAAAGGTTGGAAGTCTTACAACCTGTACAATTTTCTGAATGGGCAGCGCCCATAGTTCCAGTACTAAAGCCTGACCAGAGTGTGCGAATATCCGGGGAGCACCATTAATCATTTACCATCAACAAAGTGGCCAGACTTGACAGGGATCCTATACCGAAAGCTGATGAATTGTACTGCAAGCTGGCAGGGGAAACTGCATATACAAAGCTTGACATAAGCCGCGCTTACCAGTAAGTCGAGCTAGAAAAGGCCTCTTGGGATTTTGTGATTATCAACACACATAGAGGGTTATACCAATATACCAGGTTACCCTTCAGAGTCTCATCTGCTTGTGCCATTTTCCAACGGACCATGAAAAATTTACTTAAAGGTTTGCCCTATGTTGTGGTTTATCTCGATGATGTCTTAGTAACAGGACTGATGAAGAATACTTGGCTAACCCGGAAGAGGTATTGAAGTTTCTCACAAGTCGCAATACATTTGAAAAGAGAAAAAATTATCTTCCAAGCAAAAGAAGTGGTTTACCTGGGTCATAGGGTTGACTCGCAGGGACTTCAATCAATAGAAGAAAAGGTGAGAGCTATTCGTGAGGTGCCAGCACTGAAAAAAGCCATAGAACTCAAGTCCTCTTGGGAAAGATTAACTACTTTGGCTGTTTTCTCCCAAATTTGTCAACAGTACTGGCTCCATTATACGGTTTGCTCAAGGAAAACCACAGGTGGTCTTGGCAAACTCCACAACAACAGGCTTTGATGACAGTAAAGCAGTTGCTACATTCATCGGCCCTGTTGATACATTTCGACCCAAAGAAATAATTAATTTTGATCTGTGATGCATCCCCTTACGGTGTAGGGGCAGTACTTTCCCACTGGATAGTGGATGGCTCCAAACGGCCCATTGGTTATGCAACACTCAGTGTTGCAGAACGAAGATACTCACAAATAGAGAAAGAAGGCTTATCCATTGTATTTGACATTAAGAAGTTCCACCAATACATCCATAGTGGCCACTTTACCATTGTATCCGTTCACAAGTCACTACTAGGCTTACTCAGTAAGATAAGGCAATACCCTCAGTTGCCTCGGCACACATCCAAAGGTGGGCACTGATTCTAGCTGCTTACGAATATGCTTTTATCCATCGGCCGGGAAGCCAGATTGCAAATGCTGATGCACTGAGCCAATTACCTCTAAAAGACAGCAATGTGAATGTCACAATTCCTCAAGCACTTGTCTTGTTATTAAACTTTCTGGACTCATCACCAGTGCACACCAAACAAATAAGAGAGTGGACAGACCATGATCCAGTTTTGTCTCATGTACAGGGATGGTATAATGAGCTAAAGTCTGATGAAATTAAGCCCTATTTTAATAGAAGATACTAGCTCACCTGCCAGGATGGCATCTTGCTGTGGGGGTGGGGTGAAAGTCATCGTGCCTCTGAGAGGAAGAAAGCCGTCATTGACCGAATTGCATAGTGCTCACCCAGCATCTCCAGAATGAAAATGTTGGCGCGCAGTTACTTATGGTGCCAGGGATGGATACAGAAATCAAAAACTTAGTCAAGAGCTGCATACAGTGCCAACAGGTACAGAAATTGCCCCCTTCTGCTCCATTGCATGCCTGGGAATGGCCAGGAAGGCCATGGATCCGCCTCCATGTTGATTACACGGGGCCTTTTTTGGGCACAATGTTCCTCTTGATTATAGATGTTCACTCAAAGTGGATGGATGTATATGAGGTGAAATCACCCGCATCTGCTGCCACCATAGATAGATTGCATCAGAGTTTGCGATACTCAGGTTACCAGAGATAATAGTATCTGATAATGGAACAGCATTCACCAACAGGGAATTCCAAAGATTTACAAGTCTCAACGGCATAACACATGTTAAGACCTTGCCATACCACCCTGCATCCAATGGTTTGGCCAGAGGGCAGCCCAGACCTTCAAGACCAGAATGAAAAAACTGGATGGAGACTCTATTGTAACTAGATTATCAGTTATTCAGCTATAGGACTATGCTGCACATGACCACCGGTATTGCCCCTGAAGAGTTATTGGTGAAGAGACGTCTCAGGACACGGTTGAGTCTCATAAGGCCGAATTTAGGGGGGAGGGTAGAGAGAAGTCAGGAGGCCCAGTAAAATGGACACGATTACCACAGTCATGAAAGAAACTTCACTATTGGAGACAGTTTTTCAAAGAACTTTGGAGATGGGCCCAAATGACTATCAGGTGAAGTTAGTGCAGTGACAGGACCCCTTTTCCTATCACATATCAGTCGAAGGTCAGATAATTAGGAGACACGTAGATCACCTCAGGAAAAGGGAAACAGATCTACAAGAAAGGATGCGCAAAGCATTCCCTTTGGACTCTACACCACATGTGGAAGGAACTCCACTTGGTTTGGAAGTGCCTGTAGGATCCATTGAGCCTGAGAGAGTCGAAGCAACAAACTTACAGGTTCCTACTAGAGAGCCTAAAAGACAAATGACTACTGAGAGGGAGGCCGCAGATAAACCATCTGAAGTCGTAGGACTACGATGTTCGACACGTTTGAAGAAGCCTCCAGAGAGACTGAATTTGTAAATAGTTTTTTTATGAAAATAGTTGATATATTGCAAAGATTGTAAATTGTACTTTCGAGTAAAGGAGGCGGAATGTGGTAATCTGAGGTGCAATACACCTTTCAGAGAATGTGAGCAGATTGACCACACAATTGCATTCCCCAATTGCTGTGTAGCATGGGCTACAATGTTAATCAGTATAGAATAAGGTCTGGTTTGAGAAGCACACGTGTTAGTGCCCTGTTACTAGTGTTAATAAACAGCATGTGCTTCATCTTACATTGGTCTCTGCGCCTGAAGTATCTTGTTTACCAACTCACTCACTGGTAGTAGGCATGTAACTGTGTTCGCTGAGCAAAGCGACCCGACAGAAGGAACATAACACATATCTACTCTGTTAAGATCTCTGATGATTTTGAAAACTTCTATCAAGTTCCCTCTCCTCTTTCCCAGGGGGAATGGCCTCAGCTTCTCCAATGTACCTATGTAATTGAAGTAGTCAATTCCCTAACTTTCTTCAAGAATTTGTTTTTGCATGTCATTGAAAAAAAATACAGAGAAGAAACATGGCACTCCTGCGCATAGAGGAAGGATTATTATCAGGAAGGATTATTAGTAGGAGTGCCATTCTCGGATGCTTCTTCTGGCAGACTAAGAAAGGCATTGCCAGAAAACAAACTTCAATTAATTAATAAATCTGAAATAAAAAGCTATTCTCAATAATGGTGACTATGAAACTCTCAGATTATTGTGAAAAACATTCTGGTTCACTTAATGCCCTTTGGAAAAGGAAATCTGGCATTCTTACCAAATCTGGCTAACATGACTCCAGATCCACAGTCAGGTAGTTGACTCTTAACTGTCCTGTGAAATGGCTTAGCAAGCCACTCAGTTATATCAAATCACTAGAGAAAAGCCAACACAAAATAAAAATGGACAGATCGCCCAGCATGGACAAAGGCATGCCCTGCTCAGTCATTCCTGCAAACCCTCCTGCCATCTGAGGATTTGTGCCAAAATTGGGAGAGCTGTCAAGCAACAGTCTGATATAATCGTACTCACCAAATCATACCCTTCAGCCAATGCCCCATACACCTCCCTCATCATCCTTGGGTATGTCCTGTCCATCAGCAGGACAGACCTAGCAGAGATGGCTGCACAGAGATAGACACTTGGGAGAGAGTGCCTCTGGGGCTCCTCAACATTGACTTTGGACCCCATGAAGTTCATGGCAAGGAAACCCTCTGTGGATTTCCACCTACTGTTCTCCTTCAGCTGATAAATCAGTGCTCCTTCATGTTGAACACCGCTTAGAAGTACTGATGGTAGTAAGGGCACAGAATTACTCTGGATGGGGGACTTCATTGTCTATCCCCAAAAGTGGCTTCGTAGCACCACTACTGATTGAGTCATGAAGGACATATCGGCCAGACTGAGCTGCAGCATGTGGTGAGAGAACGAAGAAGAGGGGAAACCTTATTTGACCTCATCCTCACTAATCTACTTGCTGCAAGGTGCATCTGTCCATGACAGTATTGGTAGGAATGATCATCATACAACTCTTGTAAAGATCAAGTCCTGACTTCAAAACTGTGGACCACCACTGTGCTGTGTGACACTATCTACCACTGTGCTAAATAGGATAGATTAAGAGCAGATCCAGCAGCTCAAAATGGGTATCCATAAGCCACTGTGGGCCATCAGCAGCAGCAGAACTGTATTCCACCACAATCTGTAACCTCACGGTCCTGCGTATCCCTCACTCACTGTATAATCACCACCGACCTTGTGCAATGAGAAGTATATAAAGAAGATATCAAGAGAAGCACCATCTAGAGAGAAGGTGCTATAGACAGAGCAAAGCGATGTCACAATCAACAGCTCAAATCAAAACTCTCCAGTCCATTTGTGAAATGTGTTGGGCAATTAAGTAACTAACAGGAGGAAGCCCCATGAACATCCTCACCCTTACTAATGATGGAACTCCCCACATCAGTGCAAAAGACAAGGCTAAAACTTGCACCCATTTTCAGCCGGAAAGGTCGACTGGATGATCCATCTCGGTCTCCTCTTGAGGTGTCCATCGTTGCAGATGCCATTCTTCAGCTAATTTGATTCACTCCATGTGATATAAAGAAATGACTGATAGCACTATGTACAGCAAAAGCTACAATACCCGACGACATACCATCTATCATGCTGAAGGCTTCTGTTCCAGAACTAGCTGTACCCCTAGCCAAGCTGCCCCGCTAGAGCAATAGCACTGATATCTACCTGACAATATGGAAACTTTTCAAGTTATGTCCTGCCTACAAATAGGATAAATTCAATCTGGTCAATTACCGTCCCCATCAAGAGTGACTCAGTAGCATCACTATGTAATGAATTGGTCAAATCCTGAACGACATATTTGCCTGACTGGGTCTGTGGTAGGTGGTGGAAGAACCAAGAAGAGGGAAAAACTTAACTGACCTCATCGTCACCAATCTACCTGCTGCAGATGCACCTGTCCATTACAGTTTTGGCAGGAGTGACCACCGCAAAGCCCTTGTGCAGATCAAATCCTGTCTTCATATTGAGTACACCTGCTGTTGTGTTGTATGGCACTACTGTGCTAAATGGAATAGATTGAAGACAGATTTAGCAGCTCAAAATTTTGTATCCATGAATTATATTCAACCACAATCTGTAACCCCATGCCTGGTATATCCCTCAATCTACTAGTATCGTCAAGCCAGGAGATCAACACTGTTTCAATGAAGAGTGCAGGAGACCAAGCTAGCAGTAAGCATACCTAAAATTGAGGTGCTAATCTGGTGAAGCTACAACACAGAACTACATGGATACTAAACAGCCAAAGCAGCATATGATAAACAGAGATAAGTGATCCCTCAACCAATGGATCAGATCAAAGCTCTGCAGTCCTGCCACATCCAGTTGTGAATGTTGATGGACAATTACAAACACTAGCAGCCCCACCCTCAATGATAGGGGAGCCCAGCACATCACTGCAAAAGGCAAGGCCTTAGTATTTGCAACCATCCGTCAAAAGTGCTGAGTGGATGAACCATCTCAGCTTCTTCCTGAGGTCCCCAGCATCACAAGATTCTAGTCTTCAGCCAATTCGATTCACTCCATATGATATCATGAAATGACTGAAGACACTGGATACAGCAGTGGCTATGGACCCTGACAAAATGCTGGCTGTAGTGCTGAAGATGCAGAGTTTTGGTTTTGCCAGGGGCTCAGCACCAGTCCTCATTACAGACTCAATCCTAACATGGACAAAAGAGGTGAATTCCAGAGGTGAGGTGAGACTAACTGCCCTTCACATCAAGGCAGCACTTGGTCAAGTGTTGCATCAATGAGTACGAGCAAAACTGAAGTAAGGGGGAGTTGGGGGAAAACTTTTCACTGGTTGGAGTCATGCCTAGTACAAAGTAAGATGGTTGTGGTTGTTGGAGGCCAATCTTCTCAGCCCAGGCAGGACTTCCTCAAGATAATGTTCTAGGCCCAATCATCTTCAGCTGTATTATCAATGACCTTCCTCCTGTCATAGGACGAGAAGGTGCACTGATATATGAACAGTGTTCAGTATCATTCATGACTTGTCAGCTACTGAAGCAGTCTGTGCCCGCATGTAGCAAGACCTGGATAACTTTCAGCCTTGGGCTGATAAGTGACAATAACATTTTTGCCACAGCAGTTCCAAGCAATGGCCATCTCCAACAAGAGAAAATCTAACCATTTCTCCTTGATACTCAACAGCATTACCATCACTGAATTCCCCACCATCAACTTCCTGGGATTTACCATTGACCAGAAACTGACCTGGACCAGTGATATAAATACTGTGGCCACAAGAGCAGGTCAGAGGCTGGGAATTCTGAGGTGAGTAACTCACTTGATGACTTCCTAAATCCTGTCTGCAATCTACAAGGCACAAATCAGGAGTGTTATGGAATACTCTCCACTTGCCTGGATGAGTGCAGCTCCAACAACATTCAAGAAACTTGACATTATCCAGGACAAGGCAGCTAGCTTGATCATTACTCCATCCACCAACTCCATTCACTCCCCCTACCACTGACACACAGCGGCAGCAGTGTATTATAAACAAGATGCAGCAACTCACCAAGTCTTCTTCAATAGCACCTTCTCTAGCATCTAGAAGAACAAGGACAGCAGATACATGGAAACAACACCGCCTTCAAGTTCCCCTCCAAACCACACGCTATCCTGACTTGGAACTATATTGTGTATTGTGTGTTAACCTACACCAGATGGACTGCTGCGTTCAGGAAGATGGCTCCCTTCTCAAGGGCAATTAGAGGTGGGCAGCAAATGCTGGAGCATTGCTCACATCCCGAAAGAATAAAAAAGGGGTTGAGAACCGGAGAACACTGGTAAGGTGAATGGCAAAAGAAGCAAAGGTGACATTAGGAAATTTTTTTTATACAGTGAGTGTTTAGGATCTGGATCGCACTGGCTGGAAATTGTTGGAGGCAGATAATTGGGCTTTAATGTTACCCTCCTGTTTCCAACTCGTGCTCATGGCTCATGAGTTTCTTTCAGTAGCCATGCCTCATAAAATTAGGTGTATAAGGTTTCATAAAGACAAAATACTAATAAACAAAAACAGTGATTATTTTTACCATTGTGTTCTCATAGAACCTCTCTTGCAATGGAAACTTGGTGTAGAAGTCGAAACATCTGAAATACTTCCAGTTCTAAATACTGCACATACCCTAGTAGCTGTAAACCGGTTTTGTGCTGCTGATGTGGCGATTCTTGCACCTGTGTTCTCCAGTCATGAATTGCCTAATACAGGTACATAGTGTTTTGAATCAATGTATTATAAATCATATATGTTGCGTTAGAGGTAGTGGATATTGTATATATCCAAATATAGTTAGGCAAGGCATATGTAGTTGATGTGTACTGCTAGTTCACTATCCTTTACACATTGTAAGGATGGTATAATTTGTGAAATTCTGGTGATTTTGTGCTAGGTAATGAAAATCTTATGTTCAAGTGCTACAAGAAGAGAGAGCATTAGTCAGCAAAAGATTTTATTCAAATAGCATTATTCTTTTTGGATAGATAGTGTATAGTGCTTTATCACGCGTCTAAGAAATGTCTTAAAATTGCTTCACACAATGAATTACTTTGAAATGACTAATGCAGGAAAACATAAAAGCCATTTTGTACACAGTAATTTCTCAAAAACAGTAAAAAGTGAAAAGACTAGTTAATTTCGTGTGGTTTTGCATTCAGTCAGAGCTATGCTCTTTATAATGACATGATTGTTACATCATGTAGCACAATGTAATATTATAAATCACATTTTTATTGCTTTTGCTTCTTGTTCTCACTCCAATTGTTTTCTCTGTCATTGTCTTCCACAGACGTGTGCACTTTCTCTCTTTCTCAAGCTGGTGCACATTTTTCCCATTGAGATGTACATCACTGAATGACCGTTCCTCATGGTTTTTGTCTCACTCTTTTCTGTCTTCTATCCTCTTTATGTATACTTCCAGAAAATGAAATATAGTGGAATATATCTTTTTAGCAAGAGAAAATTCTAAGGAAGTATTTCTTGGCTAATCCTTCATTCCCAATGTTTCTATACAGGTCTTTATCTTTTTGTAACCAGGAGTGCATTTACGTCAGTAGATGAGAAATGGTTTGATGTCAAACCTATCTTGTGTACTTTACTCAAAGGAGGTAATTTGTATTAATTTATTATCTTGAAGATTAGTTTTTGGGTAGAAACTTCCATATTTGTTTAGTGAGTTTAAATCAGGCATCACCCAGTGGGTTTCTTCAAGGCTTAATTGAATACAGGAATAGGGCCTGAGAACTGGTAATCCTGGGAACTATAAACCAGAGAGTCTGACAACTGTAGTAGGTAAAACATTTAGAGGACATTCTAAAGGAACAAATAATGAAACATCTACAACAATGGGCATCAGTTAAGTGTAGAAAATATCCCAAAGCACTTAAAATGAAAAGGAAAAATATAAATGGGAATAGTTGGATACTGAGCCATAGAGGAAGAGATTAGGCAAGAAATGGATTTTGAAAATGTTTGTGAAAGGGTCATAGAAGTTGAGAAGTCGAGAGCTGAGGGATTTAGGGAGGGAGTTCCAAAAAATAGGGTCCACACAGCTGAAGGCTTTGCTGCTACCTGTGTGGCAAAAAGCACGTGGGGAAGATACATAAAAGGCCAGAATTAGAAGTCTGAAGTAAGGGTGTGCACTAATAAGACTAAGAGGGAATTTTAAAAATTCATTTATGGGATGTCAGCATTGCTGGCAAGGACTGTATTCATTGCCCATCTCTAATTGACCTTGAGAAGGTGATGATGAGCTGCCTTCTTGAACTGCAGCAGTCTGTCTAGGTACAACCACAGTGTTGTTAGGGATGGAGTTTGAGGATTTTTATGCGGCAACAGTAAAAGAACGATGATATGTTTCCAAGTCAATTTGGTGTGTGACTTAGAGGGGAACTTGCAGGTGATGGTGTTCCTGTGCATTGTCCTTCTAGGTGGCAAAGGTTGTGAGTTTGGAAGGTGCTGTCAAACTGACCTTGGCAAGTTACTGCAGTGCACTTATAGATGGTACACATTACAGCCACCGGTGGAGGGATTGAATGGTTAAGATGGTGGAGTTTGTACCCGTCAAGCTGGCTGCTTTATCCTGTGTTGATGACACCAAAATAGGTGGGAAAGTAAGTTGCAATGAAGAAATAAGAAATTTACAAATGGATATGGACAGGTTAGGTGAATAGGCCAAAATTTGACAGATGGAGTTTAACGTGGATAAGTGTGAGGTTATCCATTTTGTTCGGAAGAATAAAAATGCGACTTATTATTTAAATGGAGAGAAACTTCAGAATGCTTCAGTGCAGAGGGATCTGGGTGTCCTCATGCATGAATCGCTGAAAGCTAGTATGCGGGTACAGCAGGTAATAAGGAAGGCAAATGGAATTTTGGCATTTATTGCTAAAGTAATAGAGTCTAAAAATAGGGAAGTGTTGTACAAGGCATTGATGACACTGCACCTGGAGTACTCTGCGCAGTTTTGGTCCCCTTGCTTGAGGAAGGATGTAGTTGCACTGGAGGCGGTTCAGAGGAGGTTCACTAGATTGATTCCAGAGATGCGGGGCTTGTCTAATGAGGAGAGATTGAACAGTTTAGGCCTATACTCGCTAGAGTTTAGAAGGATGAGAGGAGATCTAATTGAGGTATATAAGATGCTAAAGGGGATAGGCAAAGTAGACGTGGAGCGGATGTTTCTCCTTGTGTGGCATTCTAGAATGAGAGGCCATAGTTTTAGGCTAAGGGGTGGTAGATTTAAATCAGAGATGAGGAGGAATTACTTTTCTCAAAGGGTCATGAATCTGTGGAATTCACTACCTCAGAGTGCAGTGGATGCCGGGACGGCTGAATAAATTTAAGGAGGAGATAGACAAGATTTTAATTAGTTATGGGTTGAAAGGTTATGGGGAGAGGGCGGGAAATTGGAGTTGAGGCCGAAATGAGATCAGCCATGATCGTAATGAATGGTAGGGCAGGCTCGAGGGGCTGAATTGTCTACTCCTGCTCCTAGTTCTTATGTTCTTATGTTTTTATGTGTTGTGTTAAGCTTCTTGGGTGTTTTTGGAGCTGCACTTATCCAGGCAAATGAGGAGTATTTCACCAGTCCTCTGACTTGTGCCCTCTAAGTGGTCGACGGGATTTAGGGAACCAAGAGGTGAGATACTTGCCACATAATTCCCAACCCACTGTCTGACCTGCACTTGCAGCCACTGCATTTGTACGCCTGTCCAGTTAAATTTTTGTTCAATGGTGACTCCTAGGATGTTGATGATGGGGGAATTCAGTGATGGTCATGCTGTTGAATGTCAAAATGATATGGTTAAATGCTCTCTTGTTAGAGATGGTCATTGCCTGGCACTTGTGTGTTGCGACTGTTACTTGCCATTTATCCCCACAAGGCTGAATGTTGTCCAGGTCTTGCTGCATATGGATGCAGATTGCGTTAGTACCTGAGGGGCTGCGAATCATATTGAACATTGTGCAATCCTGTGAACAACCCAACTTCTGACCTTATGATGGATGGAAGGTCATTGATGAAGCAGCACAAGATGGTTGGGCCTAGGACTCTACCATGAGGAACTCCTGCAACAGTGTCCTGGGGCTGAGATGATTGACCTCAAACGACCGCAGCCATCCCGGGGTGGAGGGTGAGGCCCTCCTAGTCCAGCACCCTTTGGCCGACAGCAGGCCCCCTGGCAGCACTGGCCTCCCTCAGAGGCATTACACCCTTCTGCCCCTTTGTCAAACCTTGCCTGACTGGTCCTGGCAACCCTGACACCACTGACCTTATCCCGAGGGTGAACTTCATTCTGCATGTCCAGGCTGGGTGCCGCCACTGGCCGGCTGCTCTTGGAGGCATGATCTTGTCCCTTAAAGGGATGGAAGCACTAATGGAAACTCATGAGCTGCCTGATCGCCACAAAATATGGCCAGGGCTCCTGAGGCAACTGAAGCTCCTATAAAATTCAGCTCCCTGTGTGCAGACCGCACTGGCAGCATTGCAAGGAACAGACCAGAAACACAAGTTCCTGCCCTCAAATCATGCAGTTGATGAGGTGGATAGAACAATTTTGTGTCTAACCCAACTTGATCTGAAAGAGTGTGCATCAAACTGTTGCCCCTAAATCTAAAAATTGGGGCGAGTGAACTTTGCATCCCCAGAGTACATGAGCAAGGTGATCAGCTGACCTTTTATAAAGCACTAGCTGGATTATTGTGTTCAATTCTGGAGGAAGTAGAGAGGATATTGACTAGAATGATAGCAGATGCTGTTCTATCCGACTCATCATCTTCATGATTTGAGGGCAGGAACCTGTGCCTCCAGTACTGCCCTGCTCCTTGCTGTGCTGCTGGTATGGCCTGCACACAGCAAACTGAATTTGATAGGAGCCTTGGTTGCTTTGGGTGCCCTGAGCATATTCTGTGGCGATCAGGCAGCGCATGCATTGCCATTACAGCTTTCATCCCTTTAAGGGATGAGAACCCGCCTCCAAGAGCAGCCAGCCAATTGGAGGGCTGGCAGCCCTTCAGTCCAGCAACATAACCAGGAGCACTGGCCACTGCTGAGCCTGCACCCAGCCTGGAGAAGCAGCATGGGGGTCACTCATTGAACAAGGTAAATGGGGTCAGAGTTGCCAAGGCCAGCAAGGCAGGGCCTGGTGAGGAAGAGGTCTGTGATGCCATGAGAAAAGCCAATTGTGAGGAGAAGCTGGAGAAGCTGAGGTCCTTCTCCATTAGAGCGAAGAAGGTTAAGGAGAGAATGAATGGACGTGTTCAAAATTAAGAAGAATTTTTTAAAAATTCATTTATGGGATGTGGGCACCACTGGCTAGGCCAGCATTTATTGCCCATCCCTAATTGCCCTTGAGAAAGCGGTGGTGAGCTGCCTTTTTGAACCGCTGCAGTCCCTGTGATGTAGGTACACACACAGTGCTGTTAGGGAGGGAGTTCCAGGATTTTGACCCAGTGACAGTTAAGGAATGGCGATGTATTTCCAAGCCAGGATGGTGAATGGCTTGGAGGGGAACTTCCAGGTGGTGGTGTTCCCATCTATCTGCTGCCCTTGTCCATCTAGATGGTAGCGGTCGTTGCTTTGGAAGGTGCTGCCTAAGGAGCCATGGTGAGTTTCTGCAGTGCATCTTGTAGATGGTACACACTGCTGCCACTGTTCGTTGGTGGTGGAGGAAATGAATGTTTGTGGATGGGGTGCCAATCAAGTGGGCTGCTTTGTCTTAGATGGTGTCAAGCTTCCTGAGTGTTGTTGGCGCTGCACTCATCCAGCCAAGTGGAGAGTATTCCATTGCACTCCTGACTTGTGCCTTGTAGATGGTGGACAGGCTTTGGGGAGTCAGGAGGTGAATTACTCGCCACAGGATTCCTAGCCTCTGACCTGCCCTTGTAGCCACAATATTTATATGGCTAGTCCAGTTCAGTTTCTGGTCAATGGTTATCCCCAGGATGTTGATAGTGGGGGGATTCAGCAGTTGTAATACCTTTGAATGTCAAGGGGTAATGGTTAAGTTCTCTCTTGTTGGACATGGTCATTGCCTGGCACTTGTGTGGCACAAATGTTACTTGCCACTTGTCAGACCAAGCCTGGATATTGTCCAGGTCTTGTGCATTTGGACATGGACTGCTTCAGTTTCTGAGGAGTCACGAATGATGCTGAATATTGTGCAATCATCAGCGAACATCCCCACTTCTGACCTTATGAATGAAGGAAGGTCACTGATGAAGCAGCTGAAGGTGGTTGGGCCTAGGACACTACCCTGGGGAACTCCTCTGATGTACTGGAACTGAGATGATTGACCTCCAAAAACCACACCATCTTCCTTTGTGCTAGGTATGACTCCAGCCAGCGGAAAGTTTCCCCCGATTCCCATTGACTTCGGTTTTGCTAGGGCTACTTGATGCCATACTCTATCAAAAGCTGCCTTGATGTCAAGGGCAGTCATAAGAAGAAACTGTTTCCACTGGCAGGAGCTTTTGTAGTAGAAAGGACATGGTTCTTATGTTCTTATAGACTTAGTGCAAACCTGGGACGATTCCACCCTAAGTGCGGTAACGGTTGGGTAAAGCGTTTTACTTGCTGGCCGCGATGGTTTGTATTAACCCCATATCATCCCAATCCCGCCACATTGCTCATGCATTCTCAGGAAACACGCCGTTTCGATGACGGTCGGCTCTCATTCGCATGCCCGCCATCACCTCGCCGCTTCCTCATGCCGGACGCCATATTTAAAGTCTAGCCACATGCACAGGCCATGGCTACTGCAGGGAAGGTGTCTACAAAAGGCAAAAAGACTGCAGCCCCCAGGTTTAAAGATGCATCACTGGAACGACTTTTGGATGCCTTGGAGGCCCGCTCTGGATGCAGGATGGGCAGCGGCATTACAAACCAAGCTTGGGAGGCGTTGTTCAGTGTCAATGCCCTGCATAAGAGGACAGCCACCCAGTGGCACTACAGGATGAATGGTCTCATCCGTTCTGCCAGGTTAACTCACTGTTCTCATTAGTCTCAACTCACACACTCACAAACCCATCACACATCCATAGGGATCTCACACCTCAACGGACACACCACTAACTCTCACATACACCCTCACAACTCCATCAGGCTCATATCTTCTCGAGCTCACATTCTCATTCCTGTCCATGGCGCCACTCACCATACAAACATTCCATGAAGTGTTGTGCGTACTGCTCACACTGTCTCCATCTGTTTTCATGCAGGAGAAGCCTGCACGCATCATCAGGGAGAGGTCCCAGGCCGGGGATGGAGTGGCCCACATTAGGCCCCTCTCTCACTTTGAGGAGCGTGCCATTGTGCTGACTGGTGGGGATGTGGACCCTGCCTGCGGTGACGGTGAGGTCGGCGGTGAACACCCCCCTGAGGATACTGCACCACATCATCCCTCTATCTCCTGAATTGACTCTGCTGTTATGCACTACTTATCTGTACTTTGGTTCACAGGGAGCTCTGCCAAGCGACCAACACCCGTAGCCAGCCAGTCCTCCAGCTCCATCCATGTCCTCATCTGCAGCCAAGAGGGCACC
Organism: Cetorhinus maximus; assembly: GCF_964194155.1. Taxonomy (NCBI): domain Eukaryota; kingdom Metazoa; phylum Chordata; class Chondrichthyes; order Lamniformes; family Cetorhinidae; genus Cetorhinus; species Cetorhinus maximus. Next base: position 15,205,718 of record NC_135896.1, read on the forward strand.
TCCTCCAGTGAAGAGGTGGAAATAAGCAGCCCGGAAGACCCATCACCGCAGAGGGAGCAGCCGGCCCACGAGTGATTCTAGAGGGAAAAATGTGTGTGGCAGGGCCTTTTGGAGCCTCATGCAAAGCACTCTCACACACATGTCGATCCTTCATATTTCACACTCATCTCGATGTCCTGAGCATTTTGAATGCTGCCTGCTGGGATTTGCTTTCAGTTGCCCATCTGAGCTGATCTGTCTCTCCACCAACCCAACGATCACACCCCTATGCAGCACCTGATCTCGCCTACCACGACCGTCATTTCACTGGATTCAGTTCTTTGTATGCTCCCCCAACTTTTCCCCTCCCCCAGTCACCCATTTCCTCTCCCCATCACAGTTGAGCCCTCCGGCATCACCTTCCACCTTCACTCTGTTACCTACCAGCCACAACTCTTTTCCTTTGGGCATGTTCAGGTGAACATGCACTTTCCCTTCCTTCCTGAAAATCCCTCCCCCACCCACATTCACCTTCCTGACCTCCTCCTTCCCACCCCCAGGGTCCGTGTCTGTCTCCAGCTCCCCACCAACCACCCTCGCCGACCCTTCTATTGCTACCGTTGAACCTTCACCCTTCCACCCTACCACCTCACTCTGCCTTCGGTCATTCTCACCCTTCCTCCGTACCATGCCCACCCTCAGTTTGCTCCCCAAGAGGCAGACGTGGACCTATCCGACCCCTCCTGTGCACGTTCATCTGCACACCCGCCCCCCTCCACACCCCTTCTTCCCCCGGATCCCTTTCCCTCCTTCGCACCCCTTCCCCCCAGAACCTCTTCTCCGCATCCGCCTCCCCCCACAAGTACCCTGCCCCCGCAGACTCCCTTTCCCCCCTTAGTCCCTCCCCCTTCCTGATTCCTTCCTCCACCCTTACCTCTTCAGCCACCCTTAATCCCTCCCCCCTCCCAATCCCTTCCTCCAGCCTTACCTCTTCCTCCTGCCTCACTTCCTCCTCCAGCCTTACTCCTACCCCGTTCCTGACTCTTTCCTCCACTCTTATGTCTTCCTCCCCTCCCCTCTTCATACCCCTTCCTCCCCCCGGACACCCTCCCCTCTCCGCACTCTTTCTCCCCTGGACACCTTCTCCTCTCTGCACCTTCCACTGCCCTTACACCTACCTCACAAGTTGTGGTCTTCTCCCTTGTCACCCCCTCCTCCCCGCGTTCTCCTTCCCCCCCCCATAACCTACCCCCCAATACCTTCATTACCCCCTCCAAACCTCCCCCCATCCTGACATCTTCATTCCTCCCTCACAATCTCCCCCTATCCTGACACCTCTTCCTCTCCCAGCTGATCCTAGCCCTTCCTTGCCCACCCCCTCGACCATCACCCGTTGTGAGCATCAATGGTAACTACCCAACTTCCGTGCTCTGCAGAGCCATGCCCATGAGAATCAACCCAGCATGCCATGGACATTCCTCCAATGTGCCGTTGGTGTTGGGCTCCAGCACCTTCTCCTCCTCGGATGTCCGCGATGTGAACAATGACCTGGTGGGTAAGTCTCGACTTCTGCACATCACAGTTGTCAAGATGTGTTCTACACCGATGTGCTTTCCCACCGACATGGACGGATGATCCAGCCGAAGGGACGATTCCGGTGGTCAGGCCTAATACTGATATGTTGTTGTATTACAATGAGATTCCTGATGTCTGATGGCAGAGAACACAGCCCGCTATCAACGGGCTGATTGGATGATCGCAAACTGGTCGCATTTGACCGAGTATGGCATCAAGGAGCCCTAGCAAAACTGGAGTCAATGGGAATCAGGGGGAAAACTCTCCACTGTTTGGAGTCAGACCTAGCATAATGGAAGATGGTTGTGATTGTTGGAGGTGAGTTATCTCAGCTCCAGGACATCACTGCAGGAGTTCTTCAGGATAGTGTCCTCGACCCAACCATCTTCACATGCTTCACCAATGACCTTCCTTCCATCATAAGATCAGAAGTGGGGATGTTCGCTGATGTTTGCACAATGTTCAGCACCATTCGTGACTCTTCAACTGTTGAAGCAGTCCATGTCTAAATACAGCAAGAACTGGACAATATCCAGGCTTGGGCTGACAAGTGGCAAGTAACATTCACGCCACACAAGTGCCAGGCAATTACCATGTCTAACAAGAGAGAATCTAACCATCGCCCTTTGGGTTCAATTGCATTACCATCACTGAATCCCCTATTATCAACATCCTAGGGGTTACCATTGAACAGAAACTGAACTGGACTAGTCATATAAATACTGTGGCTACGAAAGCAGGTCAGAAGCTAGGAATCCTGCGACGGATAACTCATTACCTCCTGACTCCCCAAAGTTTGTCCATAATCTACAAGGCATAAGTCAGGAGTGTGATGGGACATTCCCCACTTGCCTGGATGAGTGCAGCTCCCGCAACACTCAAGAAGCTTGATACCATCCAGGACAAAGCAGCCTGCTTGATTGGCATCACATCCACAAATATTCACTCCCTCCACCACTGACGCACAGTAGCAGCAGTGTGTACCATCTACAAGATGCAATACAGAAATTCACCAAAGCTCCTTAGACAGCACCTTCCAAACCCACGACCAGTACCATCTAAAATGACATGGGCAGCAGATAGATGGGAGCGCCACCACCTGGAAGTTCTCCTCCAAGTTACTCACCATCCTGACTTGGAAATATATCACCATTCCTTCACTATCGCTGGGTCAAAATCCTGCAGCTCCCTTCCTAACAGCACTGTGGGTGTACCTACACCACATGACTGCAGCAGTTCAAGAAGGCAGCTCACCACCACTTTCTCAAGTGCAACTAGGGTTTGGCAACAAATGTTGGCCCAGCCAGCGAAGCCCACATCCCATGAATGAATTTTTAAAAAAGAATTGGTTTCATGCCGTCGTGAAACTGATCATGCCATATTGTCCGCTCACGCCATTGAACATGCCTGATGCTGGTGGGCATGGAAAATTTTGAACTTAGGTTAATTGGCAAAAGGGCCAGGTTGGGTTGGGGGTAGGAGTGAGGAGACTATTTATATGCAGTGAGTTTTTATGAGCTAGAAGTCTGAAAGTTTTTGAATGGGGTGAGGCACTCAATTAAAATGAAATTAACCTGTCAACAAAAAAAAAGGGATGAAATAGCTTTGCAGAATCCAGTAATCAGTAAGTAAAGTTTGGAGACTTTCAAGTTCTCAAACTCCTCACTTGTGTCTAGGTCAGGAGTTGCTGTACCTCCTTTATTTAAGGTGCAGCAGGATACAAAGAAGAAATTTGGGTGTGCAGCACAACTGGCTGCAAACATTGATATATAGATGATGCCACGGGGCAATTGCAGAAAGGGACAAAATGCTTGTTGGAGGGAAATGATTTAAAGGTGCACATTCAGTGGTAATCACTTCCTTGTTTGAAATTGAACCTGAATTGTAAGTATACCAGAAACTGAGAGGAAATTAACCCCTCTGTTATATATTATGCACAGCTGTTGATGCCAGCAACAAACCTTGGTGAAAATATACTGATTCTTCATACAAATATTTCTACAATCTTCCAAAAATTTGTGCACTCATGCTCTCTCATAAAGTTAGGTAATTTCATAGGAATATTTTTAATGAGGGACAAAATGATTCAGGGAAATATATTTTTTCATGAGTTAAGTAATACAGTACCTTTTGTCTTTAGCTTGTGAAAATATTGCTCTGAAGACTATTGCATTGACTAATCGGCATGTGGTACTATTGACAACGCATGGCCTTTTCATAAGCCAGAACTTGCTCCAAATAGGAAAGAATTCAAAGGTATGTGTATTTATTCAGTGATGGTAAAGAGGAAAGTAAAATTCTAGGATTCCAAAAATTGTACATTTATACAAATTTAGAAGAGTACTTGTGACTATGGCTAAGAATTTCTGGAAATGCACTTTGGAATGGTATATCTGTGGTTTGGGGTTTGTTTTACTCAGAAAGTTTCAGGAAATTATGGCATGACTGAGTTATGTCGCTGTCTACATGCGCCTTAATTTCCAGCGACTTTTGTGCAATACCAATGCTTTTGCTGCAATCATGCAAAATTAAGTCAGTAGCAGGTGCAGATTTTCTGGGCTTTTGCCTTTTTTTTCACTGCAATCATTTGGATTGAAAAGATGAATAAGTAAATCTATTTAAAAATAAGGTGAAAATAAATTATTAAAATGAAATAAAATCACTGTCATTTCTTGATATTTTAAATTCTTGGCTAAAATCCATGAAAACATTTATTGGCTATTGTGTGCAAGGTTTAGTGCAAACTGTATGCACAGTGTAAGACAATGAAATGACTGCATATGCTACTGATGCATGTGAGAGTTGGGGAGAAATTTGTTTTTGGGTCCAAAACCATGGTTGCACCAGAAGCCAGAGACCCATGACTCATTCACAATTCAGTCTCTGATCTCATCTGAATACTTCCAGGGAGCTGTGGCTACCCCAAAATTTTGACATCATTTGGCATCATTTGTGTTCAACAGTGTTCATTGGCACCCACTTGACATCAATCGTGCTCAAAAGCAATAATTTAACCATAATTTGATATTGCAAGGAGCGTAACTGACATCCATGTCATCAATTGCCCAAAACTGCAGCACTCAAATATTTGCGATTAGCAAAATCACTTGCCTAAAACATTCTGAGAGCAAAAATGATCAGAGTTTCTTCTCCATATTTCTCAATTTTTCTGAATTTCTATAGCCTCAATCATCCTAAAACTGAGTTAACTTTAGAAAACACACTCTGTTTTAACATATGCTTTGATAAGCTAGTTTATGTTTTTCTTCATAACCTGTAACTAGTGCAGCAAACCTTTGCCTGCGCAACCCCCCCCATCCCTCGTCCTGGATGGGAGCAGTTTCCTCCCCCACCCCCCCAAACCCTTGTTCTCCCCCCAGATTGCAGCAGTCTTCTTCCCCATCTCCCCCTCCCCTTTCCCCCACCTCCCCTTCTTGTTTCCATTCTTCTCCCATGTCTCTCTCTCCTTCCCCCCACTCTTCCCCTACCCTTCCTCCCTCTCTTTCCCCCCTTCCTCCCCCTCTGTCCCCACTCCCTTCTCTCCCTCCTCTCTGATGTCTCCCTTCTCTCTCCCCACTCTTTTCCCACCCCCCTCCGTGTTTCCCACCTCTCTTCTCACCACTTTCTTTCTCTCTCCCCATGCTCTTTCCACCTCTCTCCCCCCTCTCTCTCTCCCTGTGCTCTCTCCCTCCTCTACCCCTTCTCTCTCTGTCCCCCCTCTCTGCTCCTTCTCTCTGTCCCCTCTCTCTGATACCTCTCTCTTTCCCCTCTTCTCCCCCCATCCACTCTCCCTTTCTCCCCCACTCTCTCTTCCCTCCATCCCAACGCCACCCCTGCCCTCCCCCACCCCCCCCGCCCCCCACCCAACCCCCATTGGAGAGCTCAGATTGCAGGGCTGGCCAGAACCAGAAATGATGGTGAGGCTGGCTCTGCTGCAGTTTTGCAGCTGGCATGGACCAACAATGGCAGCAGGAGTGAGGTGGGCGTTGGGATTGCGGAAATTGAGTTGGGAACGGGAGGGAATGGAGAGTGTTGTCGGGGGTGGGGAAGGGATGCAAAGAGTCATTGTAACAGTGATCATAGCATGATAGAATTCTTCATTAGGATGGAAAGTGAAGTAGTCCGATCTGAAACTAGGGTCCTAAATCTTAACAAAGGAAACTACGAAGATATGGGGCGTGAGTTGATTAAGATAGATTGGGGAACTTTATTAAAAGGCATGATGGTGAATAGGCAATGGCTAATATTTAAGGAATGAATGTGTGCATTGCAACAGTTATACATTCCTTTCTGGCACAAAAACACAACAGGAAAAGCGGCCCAACCATGGCTAACAAAAGAAATTAAGGATAATATTAGATCCAAAGAGGAGTCATATAACTCTGCTTGAAAAAGTAGCAAGCCTGAGGATTTGGAGCAGTTTAGAATTCAGCAAAGGAGGAACAAGAGATTGATTAAGAGACGTAAAATAGAGTATGAGAGTAAGCTTACAAGGAACATAAAAGTGGACTGTGAAAGCTTCTACAAGTATGTGAAAAGAAAAAGATTAGTGAAGACAAATGTAGGTCCCTTACAGTCCAAAATGAGAGAATTTATAATAGAGAACATGAAAATGGCAGAGCAATTAAACAACTAATTTAGTTCTGTTTTCACGGAGGAAGACACAAATAACTTCCCAGAAATACTAGGGAAACAGGGGTCTAGTGAGAAAAAGGAATTGAAGTAAATTAGTATACTAAAACAATAGTGCTGGAGAAATTAATGAGGCTGAAAGCCGATAAATATCCGGCACCCGATAATTTACATGCCAGGGTACTAAAGGAGGTGGCCATGGAAATAGTAGATGCGTTGGTTGTCACCTTCCAAAATTCTGTAGATTCTGGAACAGTCCTGGCAAATTGGAGGGTGGTAAATGTAATCCCACTATTTAAAAAAGGAGGGAGGGAGACAACAGGGAATTACAGACTGGCTAGCCTAACATCAGTAGTAGGGAAAATGCAAGAGTCTATTATAAAGGATGTGATAACAGCGAACTTAGAAAATATCAACAGGATTAGACAAAGTCAACATGGATTTACAAAAGGGAATTCATGTTTCACAAACCTACTGGAGTTTTTTGAGGATGTAACTAGCAGAATAGGTAAGGGAGAACCAGTGGATGTGGTGCATTTGGATTTTCATAAAGGTTTTGATAAAGTCCCACGTAAGAGGTTATTGTGAAAAATTAAAGCACATGGGATTTGGGGTAATATATTGGCATGGATTGAGAATTAGTTAGCAGTCAGAAAACAGAGAGTCAGAAAAAATGGGTCTTTTTCGGAATGGTAGACAGTGACTATTGGGGTACCGCAGGGATCAGTCCTTGAGCCCCAGCTATTCACAATATATATGTCAATGATTTGGATGAGGGAACCAAATGTAATGTTTTCAAGGCCTGAATCTTCTGGTCAGCATGCGGGAGCAGGCCCTGCTCGCTGATGCGTAAAATGACGCGCGGTGACATTGGGTGTGTGTCACCGCACACCATTCCGATCTTCAGTTCGGCAGGCGCGCACCGGAGTCGACTGCGTGCCCAGCAAACTTTCAAAGGCCTATTAAGACCATTTAAATAGTAATTGAAGTAATTAACAGGGCTGCCCGTCCAACCTTAAAGCCCAGGCGGCCTTTGCATTTTTCATAGAACCTCATCCACAGGCGGGTCTGAGGTTTCATGAAGGTTTTATAACTTCAATAAAAATTTGTAATAAAATTCATAGACATGTCCCAGCTCATGTGACCCTGTCACATGAGGGGATATGTCCGAAGAATTACACACGCGCGAAAGAGCGCAGGCCCCAACTCTCCCTCCTCCCCCCACCCGCACAGGTAGCGCTGAACACTTCTGGGTGCACATCACGCTAGATGGGCCTTAATTGGCCCGCCCATGCAAAATGGCGGTGCGCAGCCGATCGCGGGCGGCTATTGGCTACGGGCCCATCCACACCCGCTCCTGAACCGCCCGCTTGACGGGGAGAAAATTCTCCCCCAAGTTTGTTGAAGACATGAAACTTGGTGAGAATGTGAGCGATGAGTGTTAAGAGGCCTCAAGGTGACTTAGACATGTTGAGTGAGTGGGCAAATACATGGCAGATGCAGTATAACGTGGATAAGTGTGAAGTTATCCACTTTGGCAGGAAAAACAGAATGGTAGAGTATTATTTAAATGGTGATAGATTGGGAATTTTGATGTACAAAGGGAATTGGGTGTCCTCGTACACCAATCACTGAAAGCAAGCATGCTGGTGCAGCAAGCAGTTAAAAAGGCAAATGGCATGATGGCCTTCATTGCGAGAGGACTTGAGTACAGGAGCAAGGATGTCTTACTGCAGCTGTACAGGGCCTTGTGAGACCACACCTGGAGTATTGTGTGCAGTTTTTGTCTCCTTACCTAAGAAAGTATATACTTGCCATAGAGGGAGTGCAGTGAAGGTTCACCAGACTGATTCCTGAATGGCAGGATTGTTATATGAGGAGAGATTGGTCAACTAGGCTAGTGTTCACTGGAGTTTAGAAGAATGAGAGGAGATCTCATTGCAACATATAAAATTCTGAAAGGGATGGACAGACTGGATGCAGGGATGATATTTCCTCTGGCTGGGGGGTCCAGAACAAGGGGTCACAGTCTCAGGATATGGGGTAGACCATCTAGGATTGAGAATGAGGAGAAACTTCTTCACTCAGAGGGTGGTGAACCTATGGAATTCTCTACCACAGAAGGCTGTAGAGGCCAAGACACTGACTATATTTAAGAAGAAAATAGATAGATTTTTGGGCTCTAAAGGTGTCAAGGGGTATGGGGAGAGCGCGGGAGTACGGTGTTGAGATAGAGGATCAGAGTTTGGTGGCAAGACCCAGAGTTTGGTAGTGGGGCCTAGACTTCAACAGCAGGTGCCCCAGGTCCGAGACTGGGGTGGGGTGACATGGTGGTGGAGACCCCCAGACTTTGGGAGGTGTAGGCAGATGGTGGGTGATGTAAGCCCTAGACTGGCGGGAGGAAAGGAGAGAGTCATCGGAGGGCTCGGGAAGGTGGGTAGTGGGGGAGGGTCTGGACCACCTGGAGGAGATCAGGTGTGGGGAAGGCAAAGGGCATTGGGAAATATATAATGTAGTGTAATGGGAAACTCTGGGAATGTGGAGAAAAAGGAATAATTGAGTAAGAAGAAAAACCGCATAATGATAACAGTTAGTATAATGCTTATAAAAGAATTGACACAGCAGTATCCTGCTTTGGTCTACCCAATTATTTCTGACATTGGAGCTAAATCCTCTGCACAGTACAGGTGTAAGGGATCTAGTCATCCTTTTCATGCTGTACTTATCAATGTGTATTGTAACTTGGTAAGTTTTTTGGGGGTAAAATACAATATCCTTTCAGCTCCCGCTGAGGCAAAAATTGGCTAATATAACCATCCCATCACAGACAAAATTCTGGTGTCATTTTACTCCCATGTTTGTGTGTAGAACTCCCCCACTCCATCGCAAAGTCTCCTTCACCCTGAACCCTCCAGCCCTCTTCTCCCCCATTTCTCCTTCTTCCCTTCTAGTATCCTGTCCCTCACTTGCCACATCCTCAATCCTCCTCCCTACCTTTATCTTATTCACTTTTTACTTCTTTTCTGCTTTCTGTTGGTTGCACACTCCTCTCCTCTTCCCATCTCTCAACCTCTATCTCCTTCTCTCTGCCTCCCCAACTCTTTCCCTATCACCTACCCTTAACTTTCTCTTACTCTCTCTCTTCCATCCTCTTCTCCCCTCTAGTCTTCTCTCCCCTCTACTCTCTTATTTCCTCTCTTCTCATTTCCCCTCACTGTGCCATGTTCTCCTTTTCTCTCCCAGTAGTCTCTCTCCTCCACACTGGTTCCATTCTTCATTCTCTTCAACTCTGTTTAACCTGTAAAGGACCTTTGGCCTTGACTGCTTGTTGTAATGTTGAGAGATTTAGCTGAAAATGATGCACCTCAATCTTTTTGGGTGTTCTCTTAGTCTAATGCTAAAACTTTATGGGAAGATTGGCAGAACCTATAAAGAAATGGCACTTGTGGCTGTTCTACACCATTTCCCTGCCGTTCTGTGTTGAAGTAACAGCAGTAGATTGAGAGAGGCCCCTGATCCCAAATGACTTATCTATAATCCAATGTTATGTTCCAGTATATTATGAACTTTGAGTTAATACTTTAAAATTTTGAACACAGACACTTAAAATAGCTGCAGAAGATCATGTGACCATTGGCATTTTGAGCTTGAGATAGTCCTGAGCCTCAAGCAAATACCTAATTAAATATGGACATTTACATACCTCTAGGAAGTTCACACCTCCCTTTGTTTAAGGATGAACCATCATCAAAAGAACTATAGCATTCTCGACGGCCCATCTTTCTGTTTCACCATGGACAAAAGAAAAATTAAAACTCAATGGGGAGGATTTTCCCCTTGTCAAGTGGGCACACAGGGTAATCCCGTGAGCAACCGTGCAATGGTCCGCTGCCCACGATTGGGCCCCGACCATGATTTCATGCTGGCTGGCCAATTAATGCCAGCCAGTGTGAATCGCATGCTGAAACGCTCACTGCTGCCTGGATAGGGCAGGGGGAGGAGGGCGAGCGTGGAAGTCAGCGTGTGGGTGCACTCACAGAAAGCTTCCTGAAGGCACAGTGCTGCCTCAGGGAGCTGAAGACTTTTAGCTTTACAAATAAAGATGGTAAAATTAAGGAAAACATGTCCCCTCATGTGATTCTGTGAGCGGGGACATGTTAGAAATGACATTTAAACATTTTAATTTTATTTTTAATTAACATTGGAAACCTCATCCCGCCTGTGGATGAGGTTTCCTCAAAAATCCAAAGGCCGCTTGGCCTTTTCACCTGCCCACCAACCGTAAGTTAAGTAACCAAGGTAATAAACTGTTGAAGGGTTATGAGGACTCGAAACGTCAACTTTATTCTTCTCCGCCGATGCTGCCAGACGTGCTGAGTTTTTCCAGGTAATTCTGTTTTTGTTTTGGATTTCCAGCATCGGCAGTTTTTTGTTTTTATTATTAATAAACAGCAATACTTTGGAAATAGGAAAAGGATTCCCCCCAATCTGTTCCACTTGCGAGTTGATCTGAGAACCAATTTCCTGGAAATTTCACTGCAAGAAGCCTCACAGCTACTGAGAATCCTATGCTTTCCAAGACCTTCACTTCAACCAAAGCATCAACTCATCTAAGAAACTGCAGGCCTGCCACGAAAGAGATTGAGACAATCATAAATTGTAATTGTATTGTTTTACCTTCATCTGTATCTAATACTGTATCCTATATTGTTTGTAATACGAGTGAGTGAGACGTCACATTTCTAAACATCTGGGCAAGTATGTGATGATAAATAATCTTTATTTTAAAACTCACAAAAGGCTCGCTGCTAGAACTATTTAATCAGGACCATCACGCTGAGGGTAAATAAATACACATCTCTCAAGTAAAAAACACAATAATCATGAACAGTTAGAAAACACATAAATTCTGTCTGTAATATTATTTATATTTTATTAAATAATGTGTGTATGCATTATCTATCTACAAAATTTTGCCAAATTTGCATAAGATTTCGTCTCAATTTTTCCTTTGTAAATTTCTTTGTCCACATTTGTAATGGACTGCCTAAGTTAATTTTATATTAACATTTTGAGGAATATATGACCTAAAATTCTGAACTATTTCTCCTAGCCTGGGCGCCAGCTTGAATATTATAGAAGTAAATTTTTCAACTCAACCTGGTTTCTTTCATTAAAGGTGAGTGGATCCTGAAATTTGAAATGTAATATTACTGCTTTTGTGTGGCTTTAGTGTTTAGTAAGTTATTTCTTTCTTCTCGTGTTTAGAAGAATGATTGAGTTCCTTCTGCCCTGGCATTCAGAGGACTCCATTATGCCTGTCTGCCTGTCCTGTTCCCTTGTGAGGCCTCCTGTTTCATTTCCATGCTTTTGGATCCTAGGGGCTTCCCTCGTTCAAAGGCACCTGTATGGTTGAGAGACCTGGCATCAGGAAAGGAGGGCCTCTTGTTACTGACCCGCTATCACTTACCTTTGACCTAGAACTTTGATCATGTTGCAGCTGTTTTTCCGATGCAAAGCAGGAGTCAGCAAGGTGACCCCACCACTGAACATCAAGCCATTGTTTCCAGGACTGTTACTGACCTCATCTCCTCTGGAGATCTTCCTTCCACAGTTTCCAACCTGATAGTCTCCCAACCTTGGACGGCCCACTTCTACCTCCTACCCAAAATCCACAAACAGGACTGTCTCGGCAGACCGATCGTGTCAGCCTGTTCCTGCCCCACGGAACTCATTTCTTGCTATCTTGACTCCATTCTCTCTCCCCTTGTCCAGTCCCTTCCCACCTACATCCGTGATTCCTCTGACACCCTACATCATATCAACAATTTCCAGTTCCCTGACCCCAACCGCCTCCTATTCACCATGGACATCCAATCCCTCTACACCTCCATCGCTCACCGGGATGGTCTGATGGCTCTCCACTTCTTCCTCGAACAGAGCCCCGAACAACCCCCATCCACCACTACTCTCCTCCGTCTGGCTGAACTTGTTCTCACACTGAACAATTTCTCCTTAAACTCCTCTCACTTCCTCCAAATAAAAGGTGTGGCTATGGGTACCCGCATGGGCCCCAGTTATGCCTTTCTCTTTATGGGGTATGTGGAACATTCCTTGTTCCAGTCCTACTCCGGCCCCCTCCCACAACTCTTTCTCCGGTATATTGATGATTGCTTCGGTGCTGCTTCATGCTCTTGTCTGAACCTGGAAAAATTTATTAATTTTGCTTCCAATTTCCACCCCTCCATCATTTTCACATGGTCCATCTCTGACACTTTCCTTCCCTTCCTTGACCTCTCTGTCTCAATTTCTGGTGATAGACTGACCACCAATATCCATTACAAGCCTACCGACTCCCACAGCTACCTAGACTACAGCTCCTCACACTCCGCTTCCTGTAAGGACTCCATCCCATTCTCTTAGTTCCTTCGCCTCCGTCGCATCTGTTCTGATGATGCCACTTTCAAAAACAGTTCCTCTGACATGTCTTCCTTCTTCCTTAACTGAGGTTTTCCACCCATGGTGGTTGACACAGGGCCCTCAACCGCGTCCAGCCCATCTCCCGCATATCCGCCCTCACACCTTCCTCTCCCTCCCAGAAACATGATAGGGTCCCCCGTGTCCTCACTTATCACCCCACCAGCCTCCGCATTCAAAGGATCATCCTCTGCCATTTCCGCCAACTCCAGCATGATGCCACCACCAATCACATCTTCCCTTCACCCCCCACCGGTGGCATTCCGCAGGGATTGTTCCCTCCGGGACACCCTGGTCCACTCCTCCATCACCCGCTCCACCTCAACCCCCTCCCAAGACACCTTCCCATGCAACCGCAGAAGGTGTAACACCTGCCCCTTTACTTCCCCTCTCCTCACCGTCCAAGGGCCCAAACACTCCTTTCAAGTGAAGCAGCATTTCACTTGCACTTCCCTCAATTTAGTCTACTGCATTCGTTGCTCCCAATGCGGTTTCCTCTACATTGGAGAGACCAAACGCAGACTGGGTGACCGCTTTGCAGAACACCTTTGATCTGTCCGCAAGCATGACCCAGACTTCCCTGTCGCTTGCCATTTCAACACACCACCCTGCTCTCATGCCCACATGTTTGTCCTTGGCCTGCTGCATTGCTCCAGTGAAGCTCAATGCAAACTGGAGGAACAGCACCTCATCTTCCGACTAGGCACTTTACAGCCTTCCGGACTGAATATTGAGTTCAACAATTTTAGATCATGAACTCTCTCCTCCAGCCCCACTCCCTTTCCGATCCCCCCCGCTTTTTTTCCAATAATTTATATAGATTTTTCTTTTCCCACCTATTTCCATTATTTTTAAATGTATTTCCATCCATTGTTTTATCTCTACCTTTTAGCCTATTTCGATTCCTTCACCCCACACCCACTAGGGCTATCTGTACCTTGCTTGTCCTGCTTTCTACTCTTAATTAGCACATTCCTTAGATAATATCACCACCTTCAACACCTCTTTGTCCTTTTGTCTATGACATCTTTTGGCTATCTCCACCTATCACTGGCCCTCTATCCAGCTCTACTTGTCCCACCTCCCCTTAAACCAGCTTATATTTCACCTCTCTTCTATTTTTACTTAGTTCTGTTGAAGAGTCATACGGACTCGAAACGTTAACTGTGTTCCTCTCCGCAGATGCTGCCAGACCTGCTGAGTTTTTCCAGGTATTTTTATTTTTATTTGTCAGCAAGGTTTAATCTAGTATGCAGAACCAGGTTGTTTCATCCACCATAGTGGATTGGCCTCTACTATAGGTGTCCAGGGTAGTGGCGGATTTAGTTATTGGGGCCCTGTGTTCAGCTTCACTTTTGGTTCCCCCCACTCCAGGGCACACCCCCCCCAGCACCCCCACGGACACAACCCAAAACCCTGGGGCATTGTTTATTTCACTGGCTTTTTCAGTCATGTAACTACTTCTGCACACTGTCATATAACTTTAGCTTTTGCCTCTCAATCAAAAAAACTTGGTGCCTCTAGCAACTTAAAATGTGTATGCAAATGAGCATTGCTTTGCCCTTGTGGTGCAATTGGTTAGCATGTGGTACATTAACGGCAGGATTGAGGCGTGTGCAATGCCGAGGTTGGGAGTTCAAGCCAAACTTAGAGGAACTTCTGTTGAGCAGCTCATGTTGCGAGAAACATGAGCTTTTGACTGGCTGTGGAACAGGACATGGTGCAATCTCGAGCAATAAAATAATTTAATTGGAAGGGACCAATTTCTGTAGGTTGAAAATGGATCTGTCCTGGTTAAATACCTCAAGTATCAACATAAATGCTGCAAATACTCAGCAGATGAAGCAGCTTCTGTGGAGAGAGAAACAAAGGCGATGATCCTTCTGATATCTCTGATCGTGCACTGTGTGTTTCATCTTGATGTTGACTCTCTAGCTCATTTCATGTTGTTCAATTTGTTGCCAATTTCTTGGATTGAAAAAAGCCGCAGTGATGATTACTATAATCTAAACCATCTGATGTCTTTTGGTAACATAAGATGTTATGAATAAGTTAAACATTCAGGATAGAGATTAAAGTCTGTGGTTTAGCTCAATCTTATAAAACAGTTATTTTATATACGAGCTCACCTCACAACTTTTTTATTGCCCTGTAAACTGCATCAATATATGAAGTAGGCAATAGAATTCTCGAAGTACATTAGGTGATTTGGGCGGGAAGGGTAGTCATCATGTAGTTTTCCGACTAGCAGTCTTCGGGTTAAGCTAACCTGTAACTCTTTGATCTCCTTACCCGTCTTTACACTGGAGTTTTAAAAAGAAAAACTGAAATGTAATAATGTTTTGAGACATCAGGTGGTCGAGAACAATGATAATACAGCCAATAAAGTACTGTTGAGTTGCAGTCACTGTTGCACACAGGAAGCTCCCACAAACAACACGTGACCTTTACCGGATAACCTGCTTTTGTGACGCTGGTTGATGGATAGCAGGGCTGCAGGGAAAACAGTGCCAGGAGATTTTTTGTATACAGCCGAGCAGACGGTTTAATGTCTCAGCTGAAAGACGACACTGCCAACAGTTTTGCACTCACTTTCACAGCTGCTCCAATGATTTAGAAATCTATTGATTTGTTCCCAGAAAGAGTCGGGGGAGCAGAATGGAGAGGAAGGTAAAGGATGGTGTGGAAGAGAATAGTATGAATGGGGGAACTGCTGGTGGTAAACGATTCAATTCAGAAATTAACATTTTGGGAATCTTTTATAAAGCATGTGATTGTTTTGGAAGCTCTATTTCATTTGAAAATATACTTTTAAAAATTATTTTGTTCTGATTAAAGTGAAGAGATTTCCAGAAGTATATTTTAGGCTAAATTGCTTGATGTTTGCTGTTCTCCTGACATCATCAGAAAAAAGGGGATCATTTAGGAAGATCAGTATAAAAATCACTCCCGGGACTGGTACTTGCCAGTGATAACACAGATCATGTGGCTGTTACAGAGGCATAACGGAAGGCCCTGACATTACTATTCATTGCTGTTTAGTAAATATGTCTTTCAGTTTTTCAGTTATGGTCTAATCCATGACAGACCAGTAAGTTTATTTAAAGAATTATAAATCCTCAAAAACATCATATCATAGGACTAAACAAGAACATTGTTGGCAAAGTTTTTCAAATATGTAGTCCCCTTCACCTCTATCAGTTTGAATTTAATGAATGAGATGAACATATGAACTTAAAAACACAAGAAGCAGGAGTAGGCCATTCAGCCCTTCAAGCCCGTTCTGCCATTTAATGATATCATGGGTGACCTTCTACCTAACACCACTTCCCTGCACTATCCCCATATCCTTTGATATTTTTAATATGTAGAAATCTATCAATCTCAATCTTCTACTCAATTACTGGGCCTCCACTGCTCTCTGGGGTAGAGAATTCCAAAGATTCACCACCCTCTGAGTGACTATAAGACATAGGAGCAGAAATTAGGCCATTTGGCCCATCAAGTCTGCTCCGCCATTCAATCATGGCTGATAAGTTTTTAAACCCCATTCTCCCGCCTTCTCCCCGTAACCTTTGATCCCCTTACCAATCAAGAACCTATCTATCTCGGTCTTAAATACACTCAATGACCTGGCCTCCACAGCCTTCTGTGGCAATGAATTCCATAGATTCACCACTCTCTGGCTAAAGAAATTTCTCCTCATCTCTGTTCTAAAAGGTCTTCCCTTTACTCTGAGGCTGTGCCCTCGGGTCCTAGTCTCTCCTACTAATGGAAACATCTTCCCCACGTCCACTCTATCCAGGCCTTTCAGTATTCTGTAAGTTTCAATCAGATCCCCCCTTATCCTTCTAAACTCCATCGAGTATAGACCCAGAGTCTTCAAACGTTCCTCATATGTTAAGCCTTTCATTCCTGGTTCGTTCTCGTGAATCTCCTCTGGACCCTCTCCAGGGCCAGCACATCCTTCCTGAGATACGGGGCCCAAAATTGCTCACAATATTCTAAATGTGGTCTGACCAGAGCCTTATAAAGCCTCAGCAGCACATCCCTGCTTTTATATTCTAGTCCTCTCGAAATAAATGCCAACATTGCATTTGCCTTCCTAACTACCGACTCAACCTGCAAGTTAACCTTAAGAGAATCCTGGACTAGGACTCCCAAGTCCCTTTGCACTCCAGATTTCTGAATTCTCTCCCCATTTAGAAAATAGTCTACGCCTCTATTCTTCCTACCAAAGTGCATGACCTCACACTTCTCCATGTTGTATTCTATCTGCCACTTCTTTGCCCATTCTCCTAACCTGTCCAAATCCTTCTGATGCCTCCCCGCCTCCTCAATACTACCTGTCCCTCCACCTATCTTTGTATCATCTGCAAACTTAGCCAGGATGCCCTCAGTTCCTTCATCTAGATCATTAATGTATAAAGTGAAAAGTTGTGGTCCCAACACTGACCCCTGCAGAACTCCACTAGTCACCGGCCGCCATCCTGAGAAGGACCCCCTTATCTCCACTCTCTGCCTCCTGCCAGACAGCCAATCTTCTATCCATGCTAGTACCTTGCCTCTAACACTATGGGCTCTTATCTTACTGAGCAGCCTCCTGGGCGGCACCTTGTCAAAGGCCTTCTGGAAGTCCAATTAGATAACATCCATTGGCTCTCCTTTGTCTAACCTACTCATTACCTCCTCAAAGAATTCTAACAGATTTGTCAGGCATGACCTCCCCTTGATGAAACCATGCTGACTTTGCCCGATTTTACCATGCACTTCCAAGTATTCTGAAATCTCATCCTTAATAATGGACTCTAAAATCTTACCAACGACCGAGGTCAGGCTAATCGGCCTGTAATTTCCCGTCTTTTGCCTCACTCCCTTCTTAAACAGGGGGGTTACATTAGCGATTTTCCAGTCCTCTGGGAGCCTCCCTGACTCCAGTGATTCCTGAAAGATCACCACTAACACCTCCACTATCTCTTCAGCTATCTCCTTCAGAACTCTGGGGTGTAGTCCATCTGGCCCAGGTGATTTATCCACCTTCAGACCTTTCAGTTTTCCTAACACCTTCTCCTTGGTAATGGCCACCATACTCACCTCTGCCGCCCAACTCTCTTGAACTTTGGGGATGTTACTCGTGTCTTCCACTGTGAAGACTGATGCAAAGTACCTATTCAGTTCCTCCGCCATTTCTTTGTTCCCCACTACTACTTCTCCAGCGTCATTTTCCAGCGGCCCAATCTCCACTTTTGCCTCTCTCTTACCCTTTATATATCTAAAAAAACTCTTGCAATCTTCTTTTATATTACTGGCTAGTTTACCCTCATATTTAATCTTCTCCCTCCTTGTTTCTTTTTTAGTTGTCCTCTGTTGGTCTTTGTAGGCTTCCCAATCCCCTGGTTTCCCACTGCTCTTTGCCGCATTGTATGCTTTCTCTTTAGCTTTTATGCTGTCCCTGACTTCCCTTGTCAGCCATGGTTGCCTCGTCCTCCCTTTAGTATGCTTCTTCTTCCTAGGGATGAATTTTTGCTGTGTCTCCCAAATTACTCCCAGAAACTCCTGCCATTGCTGTTCCACTGTCTTTCCTGCTAGGCTCATCTCCCAGTCAATTCTGGCCAGCTCCTCCCTCATGCCTCTGTAGTTGCCTTTATTCAACTGTAATACCGTTACATCTGATTCCAGCTTTTTCCTCTCAAATTGCAGGATAAATTCTAGCATATTATGGTCACTTCCTCCTAAGGGTTCCTTCACCTTAAGCTCCATTATCAAATCTGCCTCATTACACATCACTAAATCTAGAATTGCCTGTTCCCTAGTGGGCTCCACCACAAGCTGCTCCAAAAAACCATCTCGTAGACATTCTACAAATTCCTTTTCTTGGGATCCACTACCAACCTGATTTTCCCAGTCTACCTGCATATTGAAATCCCCCATGATCACTGTAACCTTGCCTTTCTTACACGCCTTTTCTATCTCCTGGTGTATCTTGTGCCCCACATCCTGACTACTGTTCGGGGGCCTGTACATAACTCCCATTATGGTTTTTTAACTTTTACAGTTCCTCAACTCTACCCACACAGATTCTACATCATCGGACCCTACGTCATTTCTTGCTATCGATTTAATTTCATTTCTTACTAACAAAGCAACCCCACCCCCTCTGCCAACCTGCCTATCTTTTCGATAGGATCTATATCCTTGGATATTTAGCTCCCAGTCCTAATCCCCTTGCAGCCATGTCTCCGTGATGCCCACTACATCATACCTGCCAATTTCAATCTGCGCCACAAGCTCATTTACCTTATTTCATATACCGCGTGCATTCAGATACAACACCTTCAGTCCTGTATTTCCCGTCCCCTTTCTCATTGTCGTCCCTTTATCTGATGTGCTTGAAGTTAGATTCCTAGCCCTTTCCAAACACTCTGTCCTATTTTGTGTTCTGGGGACTTTAATAGCCTCTCCTGGGCTCTCCTTTCTTTTCAGTTTTTTCATAATTTTCCATGAAGTTGAATCCACCCCTCCACACGCTAACCTGCTGCTTTGTTTCCCATTAGTCATACTTCTTGGAGTTTTACCCTCCTCCCCCCCCCCAATTTCTAGTTTAAAATTCTGTTGACCACCCTATTTACCCTTTTCGCTAGAACATTGGTCCCAGATCGGTTCAGGTGTAGACCGTCCCAAAGGTACAGATCCCTCCTGTTCCAATACTGATGCCAGTGCCCCACGAAATGGAACCCCTCTTTCCCGCACCACTCCTTTAGCCACGTGTTTACTTCCCTTATTCTCGCGTCCCTATGCCAATTTGCACGTGGCTCGGGTAGTAATCCAGAGATTATAACCCTTGAGGACCTGTTCTTTAATTTAGTTCCTAGTTCCTGATAATCCCCAAACAGGTCCTCTTTCCTAGTCATCCCTATGTTATTTGTCTCAACGTGGACCACAACAACTGGATCGTCCCCCTCCCTCTCCAATATCCTTTCAAGCCGGTCAGAGATGTCCCTCACTCTGGCACCGGGCAGGCAACATACCATGCGGGACTCTCGATCCTGCTTACAAAGGATGCTATCAATTCCCGTAATTATAGAATCCCCTACAACTACCACTTGTCTTTTTGCTCCCCCTCTTTAATGTCCTCCTGTGCCACGGTGCCGTGGTCAGCTGGCTCATCCTCCCTACAGCCCTGTTTCTCATCCACAGAGGGAGCCAGTACCTCATACCTTTTGGACAAGGTCAAGAGCTGAGGCTCCTCTGTTCCTGAACACTGGATCCCTCTACCTGCCTCACTTGCAGTCACACCCTGCTGACCCTGACCACTGACCGAACTTGAGGTACTTAATCTACCGGGTGTGACCGCCTCCTGAAACAAAGCGTCCAGGTAACTCTCCCCCTCCCGGATGTGCAGCAGCGTCCGGAGCTCGGACTCCAGCTCATTACTTTTGAGCCGGAGTTCCTCCAGCAACCAACACTTGCTGCAGATGTGGTCACTGCGGCTCGCAATGGGATCTGCCAGCTCCCACATCATACAGCTACAGCACATCACCTGCCCAGCCATCTCGACTTAGATAGCTTTGCAGTGGTTTTTTTTTTCCAAATTTAGTGCAGATTTCCTACCAACCAATCAGGTCACAGCTTTCCTGTGATGTCACTTTTTCAGTTTTGGCTTCAGTTACTCTGTGCCCCGAGGTCACCGCTCCGGTGCTCCTCCCTCCAAGTCTGCTCCCTGGAGACAAGGCCGCGACTCCCCGAGGTAAGCTAGATTTATACTCACCGCTCCGGTGCTCCTCCCTCTGAGTCTGCTCCCAGGATTTACTCACCAATCAGCTGCTTTTTCTTTAAAATCCACTTTCAGAAGAGTGTCCCTCACAGGTCTGGTGCACTCCTGAAGGCACTGCCTCTTCCTCTCTTTTTTTTAGGTTTGAGGAGGAGGGAGGGATGGAAACACTACAGCAATGTAATGTTTGGGGCTATTCCGTTCTTTGACAGTGGGTCCTTCTCAATTCCCTCCTGAGTGAAAAAATTCCTCCTCATCTCAGTCCTAAATGGCCTACCCTGTATTCTAAGATTGTGTCCCCGAGTTCTAGACCCCACACCCCACCCCCCACCCCACACCGCAGCCAGGGGAACCCACATTCCTGCATCAACCCTGTTGAGCCCTGTAAGAATTTTGTATGTTTGAATAAGCTCATCTATTTTTCTTCTAAAATCCAGAGAATAAAGGCCCAGTCTGCTTAGTCTTCCCTCATAGGACAATCTGTCCATCCCAAGAAAAAGCTAAGTCGGCCTACAAGCTAAGCATTTACTGGTACATTCAGTCTATAAGCATAACATTATAGAATGAGACAGCACAGAAGGCCCTTTAGTTGACCTGTAGAATTAGATCCACAGCCCTGCTGTGACCCTGAGACCAGGGACAACTATTCCCTTCAAGTATTAATCCTATTCTCTTTGGAATGTTACTATTAAATCTGATTCCACCAGCTTTTCAGACACTATATTCCAGATAACAACATCTCATTGTTTAAAACATGTTTCTGTATGTTGCTTCTGTTTGTTTTGCCAATCATTTTAAATCTCTGTTGTCCAGTTAGCCAGTCCATCCGCTATTAGAATAATTTTTCCATATTTACATTGTTACGGACTGTGATGGGAGGAGTGCGCAGTTAATTCTCCCTCACTTCTCCACAAGTCATAACAATAGTTTAAATGTTTAATTCACCCACAAAACTGGCCAATTGTTTATCTTTGATATTGTTATTCCCAGCATAAAAAACTCTAACTAGGTTTCTTTCAGTAAGCACCAAAAAAAATTGATTTATTATGAAACAAACTACCTTTTAAAAACAAGTTAATAAGCTGGTTAACATACTGGTTGTAATTTAGAAGTGTAACAATTTTCCCCCTTTTTAAAAAAAGTTATTCGAACCTCCGTGCACTCACAGGCAAACACAAAACAAACACAGTCCCCTGCAGAGGCTGGAGTATGGGAACATTTCTTTTAAAAGGATAAAATTTGAAGAGACTGCGACGTTGTTAACCTAACAGAATTCTGGTTACAATAGGTCTAGAAGTTCCTTCAGATGAATGTTTTTTGGTGAAACTGTCCTTGATAACTCTTACTTATCACAACTTTGCAAATTCCCCAAAAAAACAGATGAGTTATCCTAATGAGACATTTCTGAGGAAGGTTGAATACAAAGGTGGGGCAGAGAGAGTCTTTTTTTGCCACTTGCTTCTAAGGCACATCCCACACACTCACTCACTGAGTGAGAGTCTTGGACTGAGATGTTCAAAGAACAGGTCTCTTAGGTCAGTTGTTTTTAACCAATCAGCAAGAGTCTTTAGCTTGGCAACATTAGTGTTTGTTAACTTAGATGTACAAAGTATCTCTTCCCTCACGAGGCGCTCCCTGCTGGACATCTATCTTGACCCATGGTTCCTCGACGAATGGCATATTCACAGCCCTGACTCAGAGGAAGAATGTCTAAAATTTAATGTTCTTAAATTTTCCAAAAATAGGTTCCTCACAACATTAATAGAATCGTTCGTGCATTTGTACACAAGGAAAACAGCCACAGATTCTCCAGTCGCTCCACATAACCGAAGCCACTCGTCCTCGGTACTATTCTATTAAATTCCTTTTCCAACCTTTTCAAGATCCTGATATCCTTTCTAAAGTGTAATAACCCAACTGAGTCCTAAATAGTGCTTGATAAAGTTTTATTATAGCTTTCTTGTTTGTGTAACTTAATGATCCAAAAAAACAAGGATATCGTTTGTTTGTTTAACCTGTCCTGTCACCTTCAAAGATCAGTACATAAATGAGCCCAGATCGCTACTCCAGCACCTTTGTACCATTGACTTTAGCTCCTCAGCTTCCTAACAGAATGTTTCATTTCACACTTGTCTGTGATAAATTTTATCTGCCATGTTTCTGCCCATTTAACGGCTCTTTTTATGTCCGACTGAAGTCTATTAATCTCCTTATTGCCTACTCTATTTCGGAGTTCCGTCTTATCTGTAACCTTTTAAATTATGCCCTAGAGAATATTGCTTGGGCAATCAATATCTATTCAAAAAATCAGTGACTCTACTTTCGGCACCTGGAAAATATCACTATATATTTTCCACTAGTCTAAAAAGCAACCGTTCACCACCACTCTTGTACCTTCTGTCCATTAACCATTTTTGTGTTCATCTATGCTGCCACCGCCTTAATCCCATGGCTTTAATTATGCAACAACTTCCATTATATGGCACTTTAACAAAGCCTTTTTGAAAATACGCAATGCACAATATCAACATATTCCAATATTTCTTTGGGGGCAGGACTAATGTAGTTCACTGTCCTAGGGGGAGTAGTGATGGACTGTTGAACTACCAGAGCATTGTGTCAGTGCAGTACTTTCAGACAGCCAGTGTAGAGGGAGTGTTGCTGTGTGGGAGAGATACAGCTGTACTACTGGAGGGACAGCACAAAAGGGCTGCTGCACTTTTGGAAGGGGCATAGCACTGCCACATGGTTAGTGTTGCGGCAGTGGAGCACTTTAGGAATGTCCGTATGGAGGGAATGCAGCACCATCGGAGGGGCGGTACTGAAGGAGAGCAGCTCTGCTGGTTGGCAGAATGAAACACTACTTCACAGTCAGAAGGGCAGCAGCATTTTGGGGCCCCTCTGTCATTTGGCATGGTGTGTTTCATTGTAAATCCACCCCTGGTCTAGTGCATATGCTAGAACAATTCATGAAGCTCATTACAATTTTCAGAAAAGGGTTCTATGCTGGTTGTCAGACCTTTCCTGAAATTGGTCTGCCCTTGTGTCTGTCTCACCATGTGATAAACACGCCCAGCAACTCATGGTACTAACAGTCAGCAAGAGCCTTGCAGGAGTTCTATTTAAAGGACTTATCTCCTCCATAAAAGTTATTTCACAGTTTGTCCTTCAAGGTCATTTTGTTGTTTTCATTGATTCAGCAGATATGAGTGACATTGGCAAGGCCAGCATTTATTGCTCAGTCCTAATGGGCCTTGGGTGGATGTTGTTCTGGCGTCAGCCACCACCTACTTGGTGATGCTGATGTTCAAAAGAGCTGCCAGCGTCTGATTGACTGGCAACTCTCGCTAGCCGGGATTTCTGACCCCGAGTCCTGAACCTGGGGATAGGTCCACCAGTGGTCTGACAACTGCCTGATTGGCACATATTACCAGAAGGTCTTCCTGGAAAGAGACGATGTGGGGGCCTCTACAGCTCCAGCCTACGGCCGGGACCCCCATCGCCAGCAAAAGATTCTGCCCACTGTAGTCCATGCAGTGTAGGTACATCCACAGTGCTGTTACAGAGGGAGTTCCATGATTTTGACTCAGTGATGGTGAAGGAGGGGTGTTATAATTCCAAGTCAAGGTGGGTTGTAACTTGAAGGGGGTCTTCAGGATGATGGTTCCCCTGTGTCTGTGTCTTGTCCTTTAGATGATAGAGGTCGTGTGTTTGGAACATACTGTTGAAGGTGCCTTGGTGAGTTGTTGCAGTGCATTTGTAAATGGTACACACTGCTGCTACTGTGTGCCAGTGGTGGAGGAAGTGGTTGTTTAAGCTGGTGGATGGGATGCTGGGGTACAAGAGGGCTGCTTTCCTGGGATACTGTTGAGCTCTTGAGTGCTGTTGGAGCTGCACTTATCCAGGAAAACAGGGAGTATTCCATCACACTCCTGACTTGTACCTTATAGATAGTGGACCGGCTTGAGAGTCAAGAGGTGAGTTACTCACCACAGAATTTCCAGCCTCTGACCTGCTCTACTAGCCACAGTAATTGTATGACTGGTCCAATTAAGTTTCTGGTTAGTGATATTCACCGATGATAATGCAGTTAAACATCATAGGGAAATGGTTAGAAAATTTCTTGTCATGCTTTGACAATGGCTGTAAAGTTACTGTGGCTCTAAATTTTTATGTAACAGGCTCTTTCCAGGATTCAGCAGGAGACCTATCTGGATTGTCACAGTCAGCAGCATACCTCTGCATCAAGGCAATATATGATCCTCCTCCTGTGGTGGGGGGGAGACATTCAATTCTCGGCTAATGTGGCATCTCTTACAATTTAGACAATTAACAGGCTTCCCTCAGGTGCAGGCATTATCTATTACACCTAAGTCACCATAAAGGGTCCAAATTAGCAACATTCCAGTCCCTCAATGTCCAGGTTGTTTGTGACCACAACAACATTTTTCTCCATGTCTGTGCAAGGTTCCCTGGTAGTTGCCATGACTCCTTCATACTGAGAAGTTCCCAAGTCACTCAGATTTTTTATCCACTTACACAGATCCGTGGTTGGTTTCTGGAGAACAAAGGGTGCCCCTTAAGGAGTTGGCTCATGACTTCCTTGGGTGGCAGCAAACTGAGCCCGAACAGAACTATAACAACAGTCATGCGGTGACCTGGAGCACACTCAAGCAGGCTATTGGCATTCTCAAAATGCGTTTCAGGTGCCTTGACCACTCAGATACCCAGCAAGGGTACCCCACATAATAGTGATGTGCCGTATGCTGCACAGCATTACGCAGCAGACGGGCCTACAGCTGGAACAGGAAGATGCCATGCCCAGAGCGTCAACATCTGAGGAGGAGGAGGAGGAGATGGAGGATGTCCCTGTCCATTCTCAGGAATCTGCTACTGAGGATGAGGATGGTGACAGTGCAGAGCACCTGAGAGGCATGCCCATGGAGCCGGTGTTGATTCTTTGCAGGAGGGGGTCATTGTTAGACGTGTTCTAATACAAAATAAATTGAGCTAGGGTCCTGATATCTAACACTTGTCATCAGCCTATCCCTGGTGCGCAGCTTCCAGATAATGAACCTTGTGCATAGAAGACACAGTAACTCAGGGAAATGCCCATTCCTGACACAAGAGACTTTGATTCAATTACATAAATATGGATGAAGCCATCACTGTCATTAACATTGGCCTCAACATATTACATACAGCTTGAGAAATCCTTCACAACCAGGATCCTTCACATCACTACCAATGGCTTTTGCTGAGACGCCAAAGCCGTCACCCTGCACATACTGAAACCATGTTCACAATGCTGAGAGTGCCAGTAGGAAGTATGACTTCACACCCATTAACTGCTGATATGATTGAGTGTGCTAACAGACATGCAGATAATGCATATTGCGCAGGTTGAGGCCACAACTGTGCGGGACCAATTCTTTGAATGACCTTCCATATTATCTATTCATTCCCATGGTCCAATTTCAGGAGAGGGCTATATATGCAACATGCAATGCACCCTTAAACCTTGGCTCCTTTACAAGCCAAAGCCTCTGCCACCTAGAATACAAAGGTTTCCAAAGTAGTGGGGATAGCAGACGAACAATCTTCACTGTAATATATTTGGCATCTCGACTGGTGTTGCCTACACTTATGTGACCGTGTACCACTGCCTTGCACCCAGCACTCATGCTTGAGGTGCACCAGATGAACTCCACCTGATTATTGAATCTGATCCTTCCTTAAAGTCAAGCATGGATGGACAACAAATGATGCAAGGAGCATCTCAGTCCTTGGCCCTTTGTTCACCACTATATTATGTAAAAGATTGGAGAAGGGAGAAGCCTTCCACTGCCTCACAAATATGGTTACACCCTTTGCTCCTGATGATGTCATTGTGAGACAGACTTCAGCATGCCAGCCTCAATGTCACTGGTAAGAGTAGCGTTCATTATGTTAACACTCTCAATGAGTTTTGTAGAGCGCAAAGACACACTGAGACATGTAAGAGTGTATTTACATGTATTCAAAAAGTATTAATTGTGATATGGCCTCTCAGAAACATGATAGGGTCCCCTGTGTCCTCACTTGTCACCCCACCAGCCTCCGCATTCAAAGGACCATCCTCCGCCAACTCCAGCATGATAACACCACCAAACACATCTTCCCTTCACCCCCCCGGCGGCATTCCGTAGGGATCGTTCCCTCCGGGACACCCTGGTCCACTCCTCCATCACCCCCTACTCCTCAACCCCCACCTACGGCACCTCCCCATGCATACGCAAAAGATGCAACACCTGCCCCTTCACTTCCTCTCTCCCCACCGTCCAAGGGCCCAAACACTCCTTTCAAGTGAAGCAGCATTTCACTTGCATTTCCCCCAACTTAGTCTACTGCATTCGTTGCTCCCAATGCAGTCTCCTCTACATTGGAGAGACCAAACGCAAACTGGGCGACCGCTTTGCAGAACACCTGCGGTCTGTCCGCAAGAAAGACCCAAACCTCCCTGTCGCTTGCCATTTTAACACTCCACCCTGTTCTCTTGCCCACATGTCTTTCCTTGGCTTGCTGCATTGTTCCAGTGAAGCTCAACGCAAACTGGAGGAACAGCACCTCATCTTCCGACTAGGCACTTTACAGCCTTCCGGACTGAATATTGAATTCAACAACTTTAGATCTTGAACCCCCTCCTCCATCCCCACCCCCTTTCCGTTTCTTCCCCCTCCCTTTTGTTTTTTCCAATAATTTATATAGATTTTTCTTTTCCCACCTATTTCCATTATTTTTAAATCTATACCTTTTATGCCCTGTTAGTCTTATTTCACCCCGCCCCCACTAGAGCTGTACCTTGAGTGTCCTGCCATCCATTCTTAATTAGCACATTCTCTTAGATAATATCACCACCTTCAACACCTCTTTGATCTTTTGTCTGTGACATCTTTTGATTATCTGCTCCTATCACTGCTTGCTTGTCCCTACAACCACCCCCCCCAGTTCTCTCCCCCCCATCCCCCCAATCTTGAAAGACCCCACCTCGTATGGCTTTACACTATCCTGAAACTTTTCAAAAGTTTCTGAGATGAGAAATCAAAATTCCATTAATTGTTCGAAAAAACAATAACTACAGCAGACAAGGATTAATTGAATTCCTCTGAAATAAACAGCCAGCATGACTTTAAGAATTGTTTACCAAATCAGCGATCAGAGACCAGAATGCTGCATTGAAAGGCCGTAAAGAAGCTGTCTCCCCTCTCTCTCTCAAAAGTATTGTGCCCAGATTTGCAAAGTAACCATCGTGAGAACAAATCTACTGCAAACTGAGATCTTTTGGGAATAATATGTGGAAGTATGCTCCAGACAACTACATTCAAAGACAACTGAACAAAATGGCCACAACATGAAATCACCACATCAAAAGCAACCAAAGGACAGCTAACCTCATACTCCTGTGTTTATCTTCTTAACGAACTGTAAAAAATCTTTAAGGCTATCCTTTTATCCTACCATCTGTACTAGTGTGTGTGTGGGTCCAGGGAATGTGTGTGACGTATGAATGGTGGTTGTGATTTACCTAGTATTTTTAAATTCGGGGAGTAGTTTCAATAAACTTATCTTATTCTTTGTTTCAACTCAGAAAACTTGTCTGGCTAATTCATTATAATCTGAAAGCATTAATAGTGGGACTCCACTAGTATTGGCAAATCACATCTTCTCTGAATTCATAAGAAACCATTATGGTTAGAACT
The DNA here is from genome assembly GCF_964194155.1 of Cetorhinus maximus. NCBI lineage: Eukaryota > Metazoa > Chordata > Chondrichthyes > Lamniformes > Cetorhinidae > Cetorhinus > Cetorhinus maximus. Next base: position 15,233,891 of record NC_135896.1, read on the forward strand.
GGAGTGGCAGAATAGGAGAGTCATTTTTACCCCTTCTCACGTCGCCGTCGCATATGTACAATGTGAAGAATGTTACCACGGTGAACCTTTTAGTCCTTGAGGTGAGATGCCACCCTGTGTTCACGCACACTCCTACAAAGTGCTCACCGTATTTCCTCGGAGGAAGTGGAAGCAGGCTGCTCACTTCTTATTCTATATGGCATTGAAGGGTTGCTGGCTTCATTGTGCAAGCACCCACTGGGGACCTTCTTTAAACTGTGGCCTCTGCATTTCTGCATAGGCAATCATGGTCACTGGCACCTGTGGAGCGAGGGCTCTGGCGAAGGGGCTGGGGAGGTGAAGGAAAATAAGGGTGCTAAGAAGCTCTTGGTACCTTTACCCTTCTCAGTAACTTCCACAGCCATAAGTTGGCCTTCAGGTGGAGTTAATGAGGCTGGTTGTTGGTGCATAGCAACCACTTTCTAGCAACCACTGTGCCAACAGTACAACCATCCTGTTCAACGGATGCAGCTCCTCATGTACTCATGGATGTCAGCACTCATTCTCTGAGCTAACTACTTCAGGCTACCGAATGAGGCTTGCAGCCTTTCCTGGCCAATATGCTGCTCTTGCATTTACTCCGGGTGCTGCTGCATGTGTCTCTCCATAAGAGTAGCCAAACTGTCATGCAGTTGAGCCTGGACAAGGTGGAGCTCATCACAGCAATGGACTCCTCCACTTATAGTGCGTGAGCTTTCATTGCCTCAAGGGGCTCCGCCAGATGTCTACACATTTGTATCTGATTGTCCAAATACTGTGCCCCAAAAGGTGACTCCAGAGGCTCCACATCCCTGCTCACTAGAGTATTATCGTGACTTTCCTCTCTCTTCCAAGGGGTACTGTGCATAGATGTCTCTGACTCTGACACCTCCTCCTGCACTCTGGTGCTGTATCCTTTATCCTGTACATGCGCGCTACATCCCTCTGATATGCTAGTATCTGTGTTGGCGGAGTGTGGGCTAGTCAGATGTGACACTGCCTCCTCGACTGTCTTCTCCTCTTCCTTAGATAAAAACAAAAAGCTAAAAGCCAGTTCTGCCGAAGGGTCATGAAGACTCGAAACGTTAACTGATTTCTTCTCCACCGATGCTGCCAGACCTGCTGAGTTTTTCCAGGTAATTCTGTTTTTGTTCTCCTCTTCCTGATGCCTGAGGGATGGGGCGGCCTGCAGGGGGGATGGGGGTGAGCGAGCAGAGCTTGGACCTGTATAAAACACAAAAGGAGTATTTAGGCATAGCCCTTCAAGGAGGACTTGGGATAGATTTAGGCTCCCCTCTAACATTAAGGACTGGGTGGCTCCTGTGTCCCACAGCAGTACCACGGACTTACTCGCATTTTGGACAGAGTAGAGGGACACCATTCCTGAAAGGACAAAACTCTGGAAGCTCTCTGGGAGTCGGTCTGGCTCAGACATGCATAGTGCCATGCTCACCAATGGGTATGTTTCTGTGGCGAGAGGCTCTGCTGCACTACCCATCGAGGCGCCCTTTGAGAGCTACTCATGTGATGCCCTACTAGGCCAACTGGCTTGCCTCGCAATCTGCAGCATTCGGGTCTGGAATGGCCTATTTTGTTGCAATAATAACACATCGGGAATTTTCCTTTCGGGCTGTATGGAGGCTTCTCACACTCTCTTTTGTGTTTTCTTTTCTGGGTGGGGGTCCTTTCCTATCTAGATCACCCTGCTTCTCTTTCCAATACTTATTGGTATAGTTTGGAAAAGGTCTGCCTGAGTTTACAGGCCTATAGACGATGTCATTGTTGCCTGCTGTGGCTGCTGCACCTCTGGCTTTGAGGATTTTTTGCTCCTCTAGGTGTATTCACAGTTTGGAGGGTAGGCAATTCTTGAATTCCTCCAACAGTTCTAGCTCATGTAACTCCTCATAGGTGTGTGGGATTTTTAGGGACCTTATCCACTGGTCAAATGCCATTTGTTTTAGCTGTTCAAAATCGATGTAGATTTGGGTTGGCTCCTTGTGAGCATTCCGGAATTGCTGGCGGTATCCCTCTGGGACTAACTTGTAGGCACTTAGGATGGCAGTTTTGGTCTGCTCATAATTTAGGGACATCTCAGAAGGCAGCATGGAGTAGACCTCTTGGGCTTGCCCTGACAACTGCCCTTGAATTAAAAATGTCCAGATCTCTGAGGGCCATTTTAGCTGTCCTATTTTCTCAAAGGTGGTGAAAAATGACACCACATCACTCTCCTTCAAATTTGGGAAGGAATCTCGCATACTTACATGTTTGCAGCAAGACTTGGACAATATTCAGGCTTGGGCTGACAAGTGGCAAGTAACATTCGCACCACACAAGTGCCAGGCAATGACCATCTCCAACTAGAGAGAATCTAATCATCGCATGACATTCAATAGCAATAATAACAATTCCCCACTATCAACACCCTGGGGGGTTACCATTGACCAGAAACTGAACTGTTCTAGCTATATAAACACTGTGGCTACATGAGCAGGTCAGAGGCTAGGAATCCTGCGATGAGTGACTCACCTCATGAAATCCCCAAAGCCTGCCTACAAGTCAGGAGTGTGATGGAATGGATGACTGCAGCTCCCACAACACTCAAGAAGCTTGACACCATCTAGAACAAAGCAGCCCACTTGATTGGCACCACATTCACAAACATTCCGTCACTGTCGCACAGTAGCAGTAGTGTATACCATCTACAAGATGCACTGCATGAATTCACCAAGGTTCCTTCGACAGCACCTTCCAAACCCATGACCACTATCATCTAGAAGGACAAGGGCAGCAGATAGATGGGAACACCACCACCTGGATGTACCCCTCCAAGTCACTCACCATCCTGGCTTGGAAATATATTGCCGTTCCTTCACTCTCACTGGGTCAAAATCCTGGAACTCCCTTCCTAACAGCACTGTGGGTGTACCTACATGCAGCGGTTCAAGAAAGCAGCTCACCACCATCTTCTCAATGGCAACTAGGGATGGGCAATATGCTGGCCCAGCCAGCGAAGCCCACATCGCATGAATTAATAAGAAAAGACTTGAGGGCCTCAGAGAGTGGTTCCGAGTTAGGAGGATGGAGGATGCTGCTAGGTAGAGAGAGATTTCCCCTTGTAGCGGCTAGTTGTCTGCTCTCTCTCTGTCTCCCTTTGAGCTGCAGGAGCTTTGAGTTCTCCTGCTACTATTTGTATAGACTCAGCATTGCTTAGCACTGGAATCTCTCCAATAGTTTCTCTCTTTCCGAGATGTTTGGAATTTCCGAAATTCCATCTGCTTCTTTCCTCCTGCGAGTTGACGGTGGTTTCAGCTGGTCTCGCTTTTTTTTTGGAGCTGGAATTCTCTTTCCTTTTCTTGTTTCCTTGCTCTCTCTTCCCTCTCTTTCCATCTGCTGTTCCTTTGCTCTCTACCTCTCTCTTTCTCTCTATCTTTCCTTCTCATTAAATTCTCGCTGCAATTTGGCTGGGGAGGGGATTCAGAGTCATGATTGAGCTCTTCAATCTGACTGTTCTACTGGTAACATCAGATCCAGACATTCTACCAGCATGAGGATTAGTTCATTTCTTTCGATTTTGCGGGCAATTTGAACTGTATCTCCCTAGCCACAGCTTTCAATTGATCTGTGCTAAGGGTCTCCAAACTTACCTCACTTAAATTCTCTTACTGAACAAACATTTGGGCACAGATACAGGAGTTCCAATTTACCAGTAGTACACATTGTAGATAAGAACCAGGCAATTTACCTGGACAGAGCTCTTTCTGCTGCTACCTGTTAGGTAGTAAAATGGTAGACTGCCTGGGTTCAGTTCCACATAGGACTATTACAGGTTCTAGCAGCTTGGGGAAGGTCATGTGACATACCTCACACCACTTCTCCTGGGTTTTGGACAAAGGCTGTATTTTTCCAGGTCTGGAATCTTGAGAGGGTTAATGGAGGAGTCTGGGTCCCTTTTGTCATTGCAGGCACACTGTCTCCACTGGCCACAGCTCTGCCTTTAGAAATGTAGAAATGTAAAGCGTATTGGTGCCTTTCTTTGGAATTTGATTTTCTGCATCCATGGGGCATTAGCGCCTCTTTAAAGGTAATGAGGTCCATGCTGGTTTCTGAAGGTTAGAAATTCCTTTGGTATGAGTCACGGCTAGTCAGGTATGTCAGGGTAAAGTCTTTGTCCATTTTGAAAACAAAATAATTTTATAAAGCAGCCAGGTTGACATAGATATATATATATATATATTTTCTTTTCTGCCTTCTGGACAGGACAGCCATTTTAGAGCTCTGGTACAGGTGGTGGACAGGGAGAGTGAGATTCTGCCCCCCCTACTAACCACCAAGAGGTGTTGAAAGTCCTCCAGGCAACACCTCATGATGGCTAATGCTTTGGGGACATGTGTTCAAATCCCTCCATGGCAGCTGGTGGAACTTAAATTCAGTTAATAAATCTGGAATATGAAGCTAATCTCAGTAATGGTGACATGATGACTATCATAAATTGTTGTAAAAACCCATCTGGGTCACTAATGTCCTTTAGGGAAGAAAATCTGCCACCCTTACCCAGTCTGGCCTACATGTGGCTCCAGACCCACAGAAATATGGTTGACTCTTAAGTGCCCTCTGAAATAGCCTAGCAAGCCACACAGTTCAAGAGCAATTAGGGCCCAAATACTGGCCTTGCCAGTGATGCCCACATCCCATGAAAGAATAAAGCAAATAATTTAGACAGATTGGCCCTCGCAAGGACAAACAGCATTGAGTTTTGCCTCCATCGTTGGATTACCCTAGGTGCAAAGTGTCATTGATTGCACCCGTGTGGCCATCAAGGCGTAAATGACTGGCCAATGAGATTCATCAACAGAAAGGGCTTTCACTCCCTCAATGTTCAGCTGGTCTGTGGCAAGGCAAGAGCTTCCTGCAAATGTGTGCATGCTTTCCTGGCAGATGCCATGGCTCCTTCATCCTCCAGCAGTCCAGAATGCTCCAGCTTATTCCACCATCCAAACTTCATACATTCTAGGGGACAAGGTATACCTCTTGAAGAGATGCCTACTCACTGCTTTACAAGACCCCAAGACAGAGCCACAGAGGCGTTACAACTAAAGCTATCTCCTCACAAGGACCACCAGCGAGCAGGTCATCAGGCTTCTGAAGATGTGGTTCCAGTGCCTGGATCAGTCAGATGACGCCCTGCAATACACTCCTGCAAGGTCCTTGCACGTGGTGGTGATCTGTTATACTTAGCAGAACATGGTCCTCCAGAGAGGTGTGGACCTTTAAGAGGGTGAAGTGTTAGATTGGCATAGCTCATTGGAAGATGTGCTTGAGGGGGTGGAGGAAGAAGATGCAGAGCAGAGAGGTACCCTGACCTTCAGAAGGCTGGACCCACTGTAGGACTCTCTATGGTCTCGTCAGGATGGCATCAAAGTCAGGGAACATCTGATCCAGGTAAGTTTCTACTGACCCCTTCTAACCCAGGAGGACGATATGATCTGGAACTCACTTTGAGATGCCTGTGAGAACACTTCCATTGAAGACGTAACCTGGAACAGATTCATTCTCACCTTCAAAAAGGATACAGCTCTGAACCATAGGTTTCACTGTCCTCTTTCAAAGACCCTTGCTCCCGTTCACCATTTCATCCATCTTTTCTTGTCTTGTCATTAAAAAGTGAAAGCTCACATGTCTGACATCATGGGCGGAATTTTCCATGTCCGCTGTCATCAGGCATGTTTGGCAACATGAGTGGACAATAAGGCAAGAAGGCCAAAAATCGGTTTCACAACATCGTGAAACCAGTTAGCAGTTGTCCGATTTGTCCGACAATATTGGACATTGGGAACTTCATTGTGATACATCTGCATATCAATATAAGCCCAGCTCACTGGAATCATCGGCACACACTGGACCATCCGAGCATGTCAGCGGGAAAACACGTCTTGACAAGTGTGGCATGCAGAAGTCAGGACCTACCGTCAGGGCCTTGCTCACATTGTGAATATCCGAGGAGCAGAAGATCAGAAGATGCTGGAGCCTGACAGCAATGGGACCCTGGAGGAAGCTCCATCATATGCTGGGTGAATTCTCATGGATATGCCTCCACCGCGAAGCAGCTCGCGGAAGGTGGAAAGTCACTATTGAGGGTTTGCTCACAATGGATGATTGTTGAGGGGTTGGAGAGGAAGGTCCAGCTGTGTTTGGGAGTGGAAGATGTACTGGGGGTTAGAAGAGGAAAGTCTATGTTCGGCTGGGAAAGGAAGGTGTGTTGGGGGAGGCGGTGGGTTGGGGGGGGTGGTGAGGTTGGGAGTGGGGGGGGTGCAAAGGTGTTGGTCGGGGGTGTTTAGTGGGGGGGAATGAAGGTGTCAAGGGGTGAGGTGGGGAGGGAACAAAGGTGTCAGGGGAGGGTGAGGCTGGGAAGGGGGAACAAAGGTGTTGGGGGGTGAAGTTGAGAGGGGGGAACAAAGGTGTAATAGGTTTGAGGTTGTGGAGAGGGAGTACAGGGGAGGAGGGGGTTACCAGGGGTGATGATGGAAATCGGGGAGGTGGGTGTAAGGAGAGAGGAAGATGTAAGAGGAGTTCAGAGGGGGGAAGGAGTCCGGAGAGGAGTTTGGGGTGAGGAAGGAGTCCGGAGAGAGGAAGGAGTCTGGGGGGAGGAAGGCGTCAGTGGGGAGGAAGGAGTCCAGAAAGGGGAAGGAGTAAGGGTGGAGGAAAGATTTGGGAAGGGGGGAGGAGTAAGGCTGGAGGAAGAAGTATGGCTGGACGAAGAACTAAGGGTGGAGGAAGGAGTCCCAAGAGGGGTAAGAGTAAGGGTGGCGGAAGAAGTAAGGGTGGAGGGAGGAGTCAGGAAGTGGGGAAGGCAGATGGCGGGGGGGGGGATTTTTCTGGCATATGGGGAGTCCACTGGGGGGGAAGAGTTCCAAGGTTGGGGGGCATGTCCAGGGAGGGGGTGGAAGGAGTTCGAAGGGGGAAAAAGTTTCAAGGTGTGTAGGAGTGCCAAGAGGGGACGGAGTCTGAAGGGGGTGATGTCCAGGTGAACGCGCAAGGAAGGGGTCAGTTGAGTCAATGGCTGCCTCTTGGGGAGCGAACTGAGGGTGGGCGTGGTAGGAGGGAATGGTGAGAAAGATCGAGGGTAGAGTGATGCAGTAGGGTGGGAGGATGTGGGTGCGACAGTTTTTAAAATTCATTTAGGGGATGGAGGCTAGGCCAGCATTTATTGCCCATTCCTAATTGCCCTTGAGAAGGTAGTGGTGAGCTGCCTTCTTGAACCACTGAAGTCCATTTGGTGCAGGTACACACACAGTGCTGTTAGGGAGGGAGTTCCAGGATTTTGACCCAGTGACAGTGAAGGAACAGCGATATATTTTCAAGTTGCTGAGTGGCTTGGAGGGGAACTTCCAAATGATGGTGTTCTCATGTACCTGCTGCCTTTGACCTTCTAGATGGTAGTGGTCGTGGGTTTGGAAGGTGCTGCCTAAGGCGCCTTGGTGAGTTTCTGCAGTGCATCTTGTAGATAGTACACACTGCTGCTACTGTTTGTCGGTGATGGAGGGATTGAATGGTTGTTAATGGGGTGCCGATCAAGCGGGCTGCTTTGTCCTGGATGGTGTCAAGCTTCTTGAGTTGGAGCTGCACTCATCCACGCAAGTGGAGAGTATTCCATCACACTCCTGGCTTGTGCCTTGTACATGGTAAGCAGGCTTTGGGGAGTCAGGAAGTGAGTTACTCGTCACAGGATTCTTAGCCTCTGATCTGCTCTTGTAGCCACAGTATTTATATGGCTAATCCAGTTAAGTTTCTGGTCAATGGTAACCCCCAAGATGTTGATAGTAGGGGATTCAGCGATGATAATGCCATTGACTGTCAAGGGGCGATGATTAGACTCTCTCTTGTTGGAGATGGTCTTTGCCTGGCACTTGCCAAGCAAATGCTATTCGCCACTTGTCAGTGCAAGCCTGGACAATGTCCAGGTCTTGCTACATTTGGACATCTATTGCTTCAGTATCTCAGGAGTCGCAAATGGTGCTGAACATTGCGCAATCACCAACGAACATCCCCACTTCTGACGTTATGAATGAAGGAAGGTCGTTGATGAAGCAGCTGAAGATGGTTGGGCTGAGGAACTACCCTGAGGAACTCCTGCAGTCACGTCTTGGATCTGAGATGATTGACCTCCAACAGCCACAACCATCTTCCTTTGTACTTGGTATGACTCAGACTAGTGGAGAGTTTTCTCCCTGATTCCCATTGACTCCAGTTTTGCTTGGGCTTCTCGATGCCACACTCGGTCAAATGCTGCCTTGATGTCAAGAGCAGTCACTGTCACCTCATCTCTGAAGTTCAGCTCTTTTGTCCATGTTTGAACCAATGCTGTAATGAGGTCAGAAGCTGAATGACCCTGGCAGAACCCAACCTAAGCGTTTGTGAGCAGGTTATTGCTCAGCAAGTGCTGCTTGATAGCACTGTTGATGACCCCTTCCATTACTTTATCAGTAGAAGGGACAGCGAGGATTGTCGGTGGGGACTTAGAGGCAGACATGGACCCTGGTGGGGGGAAGGAGGAGGTGGGGAGGTTAATGTGAATGGGGGTGGGATTTTCAGGAAGGAAGGGAATGTGCATGTTCACCTAGGCATCCCCAAAAGAAAAGGGTTGTGGCTGGTAGGTGATGGTAAGGAGGTGGATGGTGATGCCAGTAAGGTCAACAGTGATGGGAGAAAGGAAATGGGCGACTGGGGGAGGGGAAAGGATGGGGGACCTCAGGTAAAACTGTAGCACTACCATGTTTGCTAGATCATAACTGAAATGAGTCGTGGTGGGTAAGAACAGGTGCTGCATGGAAGTGTGATCAGTAGGTGGGCGGAGATACAGATCAGCTCAGATGGACAACTGAAAGTGAACCCTAGCAGGCAGCACTGAAAATGCTCAGGACATTGAGATGAGTGTGAAGCGGGAAGGATCCGCGTGTGTGGGAGAGTGCTTGCATGAGGTTCCGAAAGGCCCTGCCACACACACACACTTCCCCCTCCAGAATCACTGGTGGGCTGGCTTTTTGTAGCTGCACTGCTAATGGTGGTGTGGGGAGTGGGCAGTGGGGTGGTGCGGATGTAGTGGGAGGACCCGCAAAGCCTGTCAATGAAGCTGAAAGACACCATTGCACATTATTCAGTGAAAATGAATACATTTTCAGATTGTAAAGAGACAAAATGTGTTCGCCTGTGCAACCAACTGTCATCAGAATTTCTTAATATTTGAATGCCTTAGACTTCTAGGTGCTATCCTGACACCCGCAGGAGGGTTGGAGACAGCTTATGCAATGGTTGGCCCTGTTGCCTCTGATGACTTCAGCGTGGGTCCTTTGGAGAGCCAAAGCCTTGGGGGCCCCAGCTTGCTTTGGCTGTCTTCCTGTGGGCCAGCTGCCCCCTTTGTGGTGATGGAGGATGAGGTTGAGGGGGTCACAGGCACAGGAGACTCGGAGGGAGAGGACACCCTCTGAGAATACTGAGTGGACGACCCAGGGGTGTATAGCTGCCGTTCCCCTTCCCTTCGGGTGCCCAAAGGCCCAACCTGACTCCTTGAAGGGAAGGAGCACCTGGGGGAACGTTGAGATGCCCCGTTTCCCTCTTGTGTTGCCACTGCTGGAACTCACCCATGGCTACCGCGATGGAATGCAGCTCTGCATGCACCTCCGTGTTCTGTTCAACCAGGGTCTCCATGGCGTCCGCCATCCTTCTCATGGAGACCTCCATTTGCACACATGTGGTCACCATGTCATCAGAGAGCAGGCTGACGCACTCTTCTGACTCATGTGCCAATGTGCTGAGGGCTTCCAACAGCTCTGCGTGATGTTTCCCTGCCTTCTGCTGCATCTTCACGATTAATTGGAAGGCCAAATCCAGAGGCTTGTCATCTGATTCAGAGCTCACAGGTGATTTTTCCCCAGCTATCCTCCGAGTGCTAGGAGCTCAGCTGAACCTGCCTCCTCCTGGTGTGGACATGTGTCCGTGTGATGACCACCAGATTGTGGCCCTCGAGCCTCCTCTGGATCTAAGTCCCACTGAGGTGTGTGTCTCTGTGCTGGTGGAGGGTGTGGGTAAGCGCTGTGACAGGTCTTCCAGGCTGCTTATTTCCAGCTCTTCAGTAGAGTAGGAGTCCTCTTGGCTGGAGGTGAAGATGTGGATGGAGCTGAGGGACTGGCTGGTTGAGGGTATCAGTCACTCTGTGAACTAAAGTAGAGATAATTAGTACACGGTAGCAGAATCAAAAGCAGGAGAGAGAGCGCTCACATTTGCGTTTAGAGAGGGATGATGTGCTGTAGGATCCTCAGATGGGTGCTCGCCGCTGACTTCACTGTCGCCGCAGGCATGGTCCTCGTCCTCACCAATCAACGCAATGGCACGCTCCTCAAAGTGAGTGAGTGGCCTAATGTGGGCCACTTCACCTCCGGTCCTCTCCCTATTGCAGTGAGTCAATTTCTCCTGCATGAAAACAGATGGAGAGAGTGTGAGCAGGACACATGGCACTGCATGGAATGTTTGTGTGGTGAGTGGAGCCATGAACGGGATGAGGAAACGAGCTGCAGAGGATATGAGCCTGATGGAAATGTGAGGGTGTGTGAGAGAGTTGGTGGTGTTGTCCTTTGAAGTGTGATGGATTTGTGAGTATGTTAGTTGAGAGTGATGAGATGAGTGACTTATCCTGGCGGGAAGGATGAGACAGTCACTGGGTGGCTGTCCTCTTTTGCAGGACATTGGTGCTGACCACTGCTGCCAACGCCTCCCATGCTGGATTGGTGACCTTGCTTGCTGGTCTTCACCCAGAGCAAAGGTAAAGGACATCATGGCAGGCCTCCATGGTGTCCAAAAGGCACTCGAGGGACACGTCACTGAATCAGGGGGCTGCAGTCTTCTTGCCTTTCGAGGCCATGTCTTCCATGCAGCAGTCCTGGGCTGGAAGCATTAAGAGGTGTGCGCGTGGCACCCGGTGTGATGAAGCGGCGAGCTGATGGCATGGCAGGCGAAAGAGAGCCTGCTCGCCATCAAAACGATGTGTTTCTCAGGAATGCATGATTAATGAGGTGGGATTGGGACGATACGGTGTGCAAAGCCACCATTGCGGCCAGCGGGTAAAACATCCTTTTTCCCGCCTGGGACTGCACTTATTGCAACTCTGGGACGATTTCAACCCAGGTTTCAGTATTTACCCACAACAAACAAGACGACATCTTCTGGGTAACAAGAACTATCTGCTGACCACATGACTATTTATCTCCAGTGCACAACCTACCTACATGTAATCATACAACGAAAGCCATGTTATCACATGAAATGTGATTGAGCAGACCATTTGGGTGCTTAAACAATGTTTTTGCTGCATGCACCGATCTGGAGGAGCCTTGCAGTACTCAGCAGATTAGGTGTCAAAATTTGTTGTGGCCTGCTGAATGATGGACTACCTCATGAGGGCAGAGCTGTTGTCACCAGCTAGACAGTGACCAACTGAGGAGGAGTGTGAGGGGAAGGAGGTAGCCAACACACACCATTTCTGGCTAGGGCTGCCCATCCTATTTAGTAGGTTGCACCACCAGTGAACCCAGCCCTAATTCCCCACTTGCCAACAGTCTCACACCTTACTTTCCCTCTGTTGTTGACCATCACAGTATTTTCTTGGCCACAATGTGAAAATAATAACCACCACACTAACATTCCAAACCAAATTTGAAAATCATACAGAAGTCAATTAATCACCCTCGTGAATTCCCTTAGTGCCTGTCCTAGTTCTCCTATGCAGTCCATCCCAGTGACTGCAGCATAAACAGTGGGAAGTTGCTGACGTTCAGTGGCAGAGACTGCAAATGGCCTTGCAGGATGACCTCCACCGTCTTTTGGCCCTAGAAGATCTAACTTTGGGCTGCACTTGCTTGGCATGAGCTACAGCAATCTTGGCTGATAGGTAACAAGTAAGGGCAGTGGCAGAGAGGCGGTGATGGGAGGATAGACATCGTCATCCTGAGAGTGGACAGCATGTTCGTGCTCCACAGTGCCACTCTCACTCACTTAGGTGGTGCCTCTGTAGCCCTTGCAATCTGTTGTAGATAGATTGCTGTAACACCCAGCAAGCTCCTTTGAATATTGCTTTTCCCCAGCTATGATGGAGCAATCTGAACCTTCTCCTGCAAAGAAAAAAGAAGATTGCCTTTAATCTTCTGTGGAAAGATCATGCGATTATATGTGTGCCCAACATGTACACTGTTGGGATCCACCATTTTGCAATGATCCTTGCAAATTAACAGGTTTTTGACTTCAGACCCTTCCACCCTCTGCTCAGAATTCCTCTGCTGCCATGCAGTTTGTCTTGTCCGCTTCATTCCACCTTCTGCACGTGTCCCAGACAAAAGGCAATCCAACACTTCACACCCTCCCATAGGTCCATATACAATAAGGTTGGATGATCACCGTTGCCAAACATAGACCATTCAGCCTCTTATGGCACTCCTTTTGGACGACCCCATGGCTGTGACAAACATCCAGACTTCTTTTGGGGAGGACTCCCCTTGCCATCCCTTGGCATGAGGAGCTCCCACCAATCACTCACAGCCTGGAGGAGGAGCTTCAGGGAGTCACTATTGAACTGTAGGGCCATCTGTGGTCTGAGCCCCCTCAATTTGGCCTGGCAGCTGCAAGCGGTGTGAGGATTCAAAGCAAACACTGCTGGAAACGGCTAGGTTGTCTTTCAGCCTCTGTGGAGAGATAAACAAAGTTAAAGGGTAGAATATGACTTTTTTTCTGAACGCTTCTCATTCGGAAGGTGAATGGAACCGGTGTGCTCACATGTTAATTCCTCCTTGGCAAGGGTCCTGAATGAGACACTGCTGGCATAATAGTCACCAGAATGGAAAAACATGCTCTCACATGCTGCTGCTGCGCTGCTTCAGTGTCAGCTATAGATGCTTCCTTCTTCCCAGACCGATCTCAACCAACATGGATCACCACACATGGATTCCTCCAGAAGCTGCCACCAACCTGATGTCAGTGTACCTTTAAACGGGTGGCAGTGACCGGCTTTCAGTTCACAGCCTAACCCCTCTCTTACTGGATGACCTGCCTTACATGCTTGATTGGTTGCAGAGATCCCCTTTCCAGCAATAATGGGCCGGGCTTCCTGCTGGGTGACTGCTAATTGATAAGCTGACGCTTGATTTGGTGTGTTGAAATGGCGGGGATGGGAGCGAGTGGACCACTCACTTCCTGTTCTGCTTCTCTCATCTCACTACAAACCGTAAAATCCAGTCCAATGACTTCCATACCTATTGCAGCTAAAATGCACTTTCCCTATAAGAGATGCAGGATGACTTTAAGTAATGTAGGCTCCTTGAACATGTGCTAGCCTCTCATGATTATGTGCCCCTATTTAGGCGTGTAGTCACTGAACAGTAGACTTACTGCTGGCTGCATGTTACAATCATTTAAATGACCATGCAGCACGAACTTCGTGTTGGAAGCAAAGGGCACAGGTTAATCATGGATCATGATCCCCTGACACTTTGGGTCTTACTGGATTTCACATTCTTAGGTAGTGAGGTATGTGATATAGGCTGGATTGCAAGTGGTGCTGCAGCAGATGACATAGATCTTTAAGAGTTTCTCTGGTGAAGTGGATTTCTGAACTGGTTTTAGAATGGGTGAATTCAATGCTTAGGAACAGGAGTGTTCCTAAACGAGCATAGTACCTTCATTAAGTGTGCTTGACTCAATATAACTTTGGGAGCACTCCCTGTGGATGTTGGGTGAGATATCCCTTTGCAAAACTCCTACGCTTAGCATCCATTTTACCAGCATGAAACAGGCTGCATGAGTTGCAATCCCTTTTTCTACTGAGAATTTTAAAATTTCACAGTGCTGTCACTTTTTCTTCTCTCTGCTGCAGGTTTTATTCCCATGTTATTTACTTCAATGTCTATCATTTCTGTCTTTCATTTTTCTTTGTTTGAAGGCTGTACATTTGTTCTTTTTTCTTTTTGCAGTTTTATTGTTCTGTGTTTTGTGGTGGGTGTTAGACTGGGGGGGATCTTATTGCTGTGAGAGGAGAGGGCAAGCTTTTGCAGCAGTTAGAGGCTCATTTATTGAGTGCTGACAATCTGACCAGTCAATAAATTGTATGTATGTATTTTCAAACGTTGTATATACAAATTTTGCATTCGTTTTGAGGTGATAGGATCAACAGAGACTTGAATTCCTCGCATTGGGGACATCAAAAGCAGATGGGCCACAGATGGTTCACAGCCTCCGGGATCAATATAAACAAAAACAAACACTGAACCGTCACCAAATTATAGGTGAGAAGCACAGCCTTCTGGGAGTTTGTTGGGGTAGGGTTAGCATGAACAAATGAATGAAAACAAAGACAAGTCTTCAGAAAACTTGAATGGCACCAAATTCAAGAAATAATCAGAGAGCCTTTCAGAAATAGAGATCTATGGGAGATGACATCACCTGAATTCCTTTGCGTGATCTATTATGATCTTGCCATCCCATAATTGAATCTTTATATGCTCATTGTTTTTATAACGTACTTTTGAATACATTTGTCCTTACATAGGAAAATGAAGATAGGGAAATATGAATAAGTTTATAATACCATTCCTGATCCCTGTAATGTAAAATCAGCATAAGTAAAATATCTTTCATTTTCAACAGATTAACTATGAACACTTTTATTTGTGGCCTACTGAACACTGCTTTGTGGAGAATTCAGATAATCCAGGTAATTGCTTTAATTGTTTTAATTTTAGAAAGGTGGGATTTTATGATTCAAGAAAATGCTAGCGTTTTCTAGAAAATGTGGTTTGAAATTCAATAATGAATGATATCATAAAATGTATGATTCACAGTTGAAATATGTATGTAATTATCTTCCCTTTTTATTACACTCTGCTTTTGACTCAGTGTTACAATATTAACATCAACTTGCATCCGTATAGTGCCTTTATCAAAGTAAAATGTCCCAAGTCACTTCACGGGTGTGTGATCAGACAAAAATTGGCATTGAGTCAAAGGAAGAGATACTAAGATGTGACTAAATGTTTTATGAAAGGAGGTAGTTTTAAGGAGTGTTTTAAAGGAGGGAAGAGAGACGAAGAGGTGAAAAGAAGGCACTCCAGAGCTTAGGGTTTCAACAGCTTAAGGTAAGGCCACAAAGGATTGAAGGAGGTGGGGGGAATGCACAACAAATCCCCTACTGAGAACTGGATAAATACTTGATGGGGAGAATTTTACAGGGCTATGGGGAAAGAGCAGGGAAGTGGAATTAATTGGATAGATCTATCAGAGAGCCAGCACAGGGATGATGGACCAAATGGCCTCATTCTGTGTTGTATGATTCGACGGTTCAATCCTTCCTTCCTTAATGGGCAGTTGAGAATTGGAGAATGGGAATGTGCTGCAAATTGCTGCATCCTTTTAGTTAAATGAATCAGTTTATTATAAGCTTCATGAATTAATAATGTGGGAGGTGTGTTGCATCTTCAGCATTTGGGAGTTTGTGGAGAACATTGTGATCTCAGGCAACCACATCTGCTATATGTGTCTGCAATTTGAGGTGAGTTGTTGAGCTGGAGTTGGAGTTGAAGACAATGCAGTGCGTCAGGGAAGAGGAGAGTTATACATTTTGCCCTAGGGTATAGTCATTCATCTTAGATTAGTGGTTTAGATTCAGTTAGTGGTCAGGAGTAAGAGTGTGTGGTTGCAACTCAAGCAAATAAGGGGACTGCAAATGCAGTGGTAGGTGAGCCTCAGCCTTTGCCATTACCCAACAAGTATGAGTGCTTGCTACTGGTGTGGATGAGAATAAAGACTGCATTGGTAAATAATGCACATCTTCCCAGAGGTTTCACTGTCACCATTGATGGACCCTTGCTTCCCTTTACTACTTCAGACCTCTTTTCCTGTATTACCATTAATAAAAGGAGGCTCACATGTTTGGCTTCATATATCTGAGTGTTCTGCCCGATCCTTTGGCTTCTGCTCTTGGCCACTTCTACATGGTCCTCCCCTTTGGTCTCAAAGGAGGAGGAAGCAATCTGACCAATTGCCACAGCTTGCGGTCAACCATGCCTGAGGCACATGGTTGTTGCCCTCACCATGGAGGTGCAAGTGGGGGGACCTCCAGAGGCTGCTGCACTGGTGTCATTGCAAGATCAACCTCTGTCACTGGGCTATGCTTCATAGATTCTCCCTCAGTCAGAGGGACCAAGGAGGCCACTACGGCTGGCACCCTTATCCTCCTCGGTGACTGCCTCAGCCCTTGGATGGCACTCCAGATGGTTGGAGGGGACCACCAGCTGAGGCATAACTAGCATCCCCTCTGAACATCTTGGAACCATCAGTGCCACTGACCAGTCAATGCTTTGGAGCATTACGTACACCCTGTGAATGTCAGTTCCTGCGTGCACTCCAAGTGCTGCCACAAATGGTTCCTCATGATGTGGGCTACTGTCTCAGTGGAGGAGCTAATGCACTCAAAGCCCTGAGCCATGGTGGCACACATGAGCTGGATGGACCCTCCACTTTCAGGCCATGACTATGCATTGTCTCAGGGACTCCGACATGTGGGAGCACATCTGTTGCCACTGGCTTAAGAGATCTTGTATGACCCACAGGTGCTGAAGTTGAGGCACTAGGCAGAGCTCAGACCAAATACCGTCACACCTCACAAGTGCTTTCTCCAGCAGTGCAGATACAATCGCTTAAGCTAGGCACAGATGCAAAGCCTCAGGAGTCACGGGAAAGGAGGTGCCAATTAAACCAGAGCTCTGCTGTCTAAGGCCTGCCACATGGCATGTCCCACCCACCCCACCTCCCCAGCAGCAGTTGGCTGATGCCCATAATTGGCCACAGTTGACCTAGGGGCAGGTAGGATGACCTTGATGACTCCCAGTCAGACATAATTAGGAGGGGAGTTGGGGAAGGAACAGTCGTTCCATCCCGTGCCTTTCCACTTCATTAAATGGCCTCCCCATCTTCAAAACCAGGGCATTAAATTCCGCCCATCATCTCTTCGTCTACCCCCCTCATAGGTAGGGAGCCCCTGCTGCGTAAAAAAGTTCTTCCTTATATCACCCATTTATCTCTTGCCCAAAACCTTAAATCTGTGTCCATTAGCCCTTGTACCATCAACTAACTAGAGGAACCTGAACCTGATATTCACACTCGCGTACTTCCAGGGTCACTGGTCAACAATCATGGATGGAAAGTCCAACAGATTTTTCACCATTAATCCCTGACAGTCCGCCTTTCCTAATTCAGAGGTGTTGAACCATTGGCCCCATCTAATTCACCACAGACTAGTTATTCAAAGTTTTAACCAGATAACAGCACAAACGATGTAATGCATCAACTCTGTCATGTGGAACAGGAGCTATTGGTAGGTGAAATTGGTAGCTGTTTTCATTGCCTGAAGATTTGTGAATCATTTGGGCACTTATGACAGAACAGTAGATCCAAAACAACAATTTGGTCATTTATTTCATTGCTGTTTGCGGGAGCCTGCTGACTGTAAATTGGCTGCTTGTTTTCCACAGTTTACAATATTGATTACACTTCAAAAGCACTTTATTGGCTGTGAAGTGCTTTGAGACATTCTGAGGTTGTGAAAGGCCTAATGTATAAACGAAGTTTAAATTGTCATTGAGTTCAAATTCATAAATTGTCATGTTGGAATTAGGACTCGTGACTTCTGGATCACTGGCCCAGTACCATAACCACTACATTACCAGCCCCTCCCCCAGAGTTAGTGAAGTGCTGGAAAATGGGATTCGAATAGATAGGTGCTTGATGACTGGCACAGACACGATGGGCCGAAGGGCCTTTTTCTGTGCTGTATAACTCTGACGCTAACTCTGACTCTAATGGGAACAGCTTTTCTTTGACTACCTTATTTTAACCCGTCATTATCATGTACACCTTTATCAAATCTCCCTCAATCTCCTTTACTCTGGTCCCAGCTTCTCCAGCCTAGCCATGTAGTTTTAATCCCTCATCCCTGCAATCATTCCGATAAATCTCTTCTGAACCCTCTCAATGACCCTCCCATCAGGTGGTGACCAGAACTGGATGTAATACACTAGTTGTAACTTAACCAGCATTTTAAATAGGTTAAGCATACTTTGCTTTTGTACTCAATGCTGATATTTATGAATACCAAGATCCGATATGCTTTGCTAACTACTATCTCACCTGCCACTTCCAAAGATCGGAGCAACCTCCATACCCCTTCCTCACCCCCCAAGTCCCTCTGTCCCTGTATGCTCTTAAGAACTGTGCCATTTAGCTTATATTGCCACTCTCTATCTCGACTGCCAAAATGCATCACTTCAAAACTTCTCTGTATTAAATTCCATCTGCCACTTTTGTTAGCCTATGTCCTGGTGCAGTTGATTGGTATCATCCTCACTGTTGGCTGTATCTCCAAGTTTGTTATCATCAGTTGATTTTGAAAATTTACTCTGCATTCCAAAATCCAAGTCATTTATATACATCAAAAAAACAGTAGTCTTAGCACTAAATCATGGGAACACCACTGTCTCCAGTCTGAAAACTAAGCAGCTACCACAGCTCGCTGTTTTAATCAAAGCTGACACTGACTCTCCTATTCTCTGGGCCTCAGTTTGGTAAACCAGCCTTTTATGTGGTCCTATGTCAAACATTTTCTTAAAATCCTTAACGGCAACACCCATTGCTTTCCCTTTATCAATCTGCTCTGTTGCTTCATCAAAAAATTCAAATAGATTAATCAACATGAACTGCCTTTTACAAATCCTTGCTGGCTCTCCTTGATTAACTCAAACCTTTCCAAGTGCCTACTGAACTTTTCCTTAATTATTGTTTCCAAAACTTACCTACCACTGATGTTAAACTGTAGTTACTAGAAATGTCTTTACACTCTTTCTTGAATAAGAGTGTCACATTTGATATTCCCCAATCTCCTGGCATCTCTTTTGTATCTAAACAATATAGGAAGATTATGGCAGGCCCTTCCACTATCTCAATTCTTACTTCTTTTTGCAACCTGGAATGATCTAGATGTCATCTAGATCATGTGACTTATCAAATCTAGCCATAACCAGCCTTTCTAATAAATCCTTCCTATCCTTTTTCATCCCATCTATTACCTCTGCCATTTCCGCTTCTATCAATATTTTGTCAGCATCCTTTTTCTTAGTAAATGTAGATGCAAAGTACTCATTAATTATTCTAGCCTTCCTTTGCAACTCTAAGCATATATCACCCTTTGTCCCTAATAGGTCCCATCCCACCTCTTACTACCTGCATTCTGTTTACATGTCAGTAAAAGATTTGTAGATTCCCTTTTATATTAACTGTCATTCTATTCTCATATTCTCTCTTTGACAGTGTGATGGCCCAAGTGCATTTGGGGGGGAACCAATATGTTTTGTTGGGGTGATGGTCCCTTTAAGAACTAGGTTTCTCTGGGAACTGATTTCTGATAAAGCGCCTGCCTTCCAGTAAATGATCATGTGACCAAGTTGCCTGAGAAATGAACAATAGAAAAAGATCAATAAGAAGTTAATTATAGGGGTGAGTAAGCTTCTAGGCGTAGTTTTGTTTCAAGCTGTTTGGATTTGATTTAGAACAAGCTGACTGAAGGGAACATCTCTGTAAAGCAGGATTGAGTTGAAATTCTGTATGCTGGCTAAAGGAGTTTAAATCTCTTGATAACTGAAGGACTCTACTAAAAGTGAGTTGGACTTTCAGGGATAGCCAAGAGAGAGAGTGTTTTAGATGCACAATTCCAGAGTCAAAGAACATTAGAACCAGGAGCGTTCTGACCTGATGTGGCTTTGCTTAAGATGCTAATGACACCTGTGTTGAACTTGAAGTCTACAGCCATGAGAAGGTTGGAGGAGATTTGAAGGGACAAACTTTCCAGAAGTAAGTGGAAGGCCCAAGAAATCTCAACCTTTGTATAAATCTTTGAAACAGTACTCAGACCAAACGGTTAATCTTCCAATTTCTGATAAATATCTGACTTGGGTTACAGGGGGTGTTAGTCATGTGTGTGTAGAAGGAAATTTGAGTTAAGAAGTTTGGTTTAGAGTATAAGTAAATGTGTTCAATGTACTTTTAATATCTTTATAGTAACTGACTATCTAAGATAGAATGTAATTATTAGTATTCATGCTTTTTGATTTTTGTGTCGTGAAATGTTTTAGTTTCAAATCCCAAACCTTGTCACTTCATTATTTTAGTAAATACCTGGATTTTGGGATTCGAAAAAAACATAAACAGGTTACTGGTCTCTATTGAGATCATAGCACCAGTCATATTTTCCTCTTTTCTTTTTTCCCTCTCAATTTATTGGGCAGGATTACATGATAGGATAACCCACTGGTGGGTTTGAAATCGGGGGTGGGGGTACATGTAAAAGCCAGCAGGCCCCCATTGCAATGACTGGTCTGACTAAGGCCTTAATTACATTTTCCTGCCTGCTCCCCATAAACCTCGACTCCCTTGTGTATTAAAAGTCTATTTAACTCAGCCTTGAATATACTCAATGACCCAAGTTCCTCCACTCTCTGTGGAAGAGAATTGTGAACCTTTGAGAGAAGAAATTCCTCCTCATCTATGTCTTAAATGGGAGACCCCTTATTTTGAGACTCTGCCTTCGCTCCCCCCCCACCGCAGTTCTAGATTCCCACACTAAAACATCCTCTCAGCGTCTACCCTGACAAGCCCCCTCAGAATTTTATATATTTGAATAAGATAAAATTTCTATATGTATGTCAATTGGGCGTTAATTATATTCAGATCAAGGTGCACAGTATGCAATTTGTATCTCTGAAAATAAAAGCTTGTAACTGAATGTGACTCCAGTATTCTATCCTTCAACACCTGCCTATCTGAGTTTTGACACCCACCACTCATGTTTTGGTGAAGAAGGGCTTCCATCCCTAAAGGTTCAAGCTAATCTGCAATGATAACAGGAGTTTCAATGCATGTGTGTGCTTAGTGTTCTGGCAGCTGCCTTGATGTCTTCATCCTCTGGAAGTCCAGGGTGCTACAGCTCTTCATCCCACCCTCACTCCCCCACCCCCACCAAAAGTTTGTGGATAGATTCTAGGGTATAGGGGATGAAGAGACGGCTACTCATCCCTTTATGTGACCCCGAGACAGAGCCACAGAGGCACTGAAACCGCTCACAAGGACCACCATTGACAGGCCATCGGGCTTCTGAAAAAGCAGTTCCAGCAGCTGGACTGATTGGCTGGTGCACTGTATTCCTCTCCTGCAAAGGTCTCATGCATTATGGTGGTCTGCTGCGCTCTCCATAACATGGCCTTCCAGGGAAGTGTGAACCTTGAAGAAGGCAAGGCCCCATTCATCAAAGGAAGAAGAGAAGCGTGAGGTTGAAGGAGTGGAGGAAGAGGAAGATAAAGAACAGAGAGGTGCCCTGGCTGAAACAGGACTCTGATCTCGTCAAAATGCTGTCAACATTAGGGAACACCTCATCCAAGCACCTTTCCACTGAGCACTTCTAACCCAGGAGGATGCCATGGTCTGGAACTCACTTTGAGCTGCATATGAGAACATCCATTGAAGATACAGTCTTGAATAGATCCATTCTTACCACCATCGCATAATGTTCATCTGTCCAGTGGTCTCACTATCCCACAAGTTGGAGGGGAACACAAGTTGGGGCACAGCTGGCATCCAATCCATGCATCTTTGCACCATCAATGCCACTGAACACTGCATGCTTTCTGTGAATGCCAATACACTGCTCCTGCATCCACTCAGAGTGCTGCCACCATCCACCAAGAGCGCTGCAGAATATGGCGCTACATGAAGTTGGCCACTGTCCCAATGTAGGAACTCATGCGTTCACATAAGCTGAGTGGACTCCCCCATTCTCATGTCAAGACCCCGCACTGCTGTAGGGAACTCCGACATGTGGGTACACATCTGCTGCTATTGGTCCAAGTAGCTCCTCCTTTTTTGTGATTCCTGAAGCCCTGCATCTTCAACTAACTGAGCATGGCTGTGCCTGTCCTCCCTCAGAGGAGGAGGTCTGCCCACAGCTGCCTCTGCTGCAAACCAGCATCTTCACCCAATGCCACAGTGTCCAAGTGCACTCAAGGACCCACCAATATTGGTTGACAGCATTTTGACAAGATCAGAGTCCTGTGTCAGCCGGGGCACCTCTCTGCTCTGTATCTTCCTCTTCCTCCACTTCTTCAACCTCACGCTTCTCTTCTTCCTCTGATGAATGGGGCCTTACCTTCTTCAAGGTTCACATCTCCCTGGAAGGCCATGTTATGGAGAGCGCAGCAGACCAATATGACTGTAAATGTGGGACTGTTTCTGCTGGAAGAAGATCATTGAAGAACATCATTCAAGCATTTGTGGCACTGCACCCAGTTCCTCCACATTGCATTCCTGCTGCTAATAGTTTCAGCAACCTCCTGTATCATTTGGGCAGATGGTCCTTTCCTTGCCAACTTCTGGAAGGAGGACTTCTTCACTTACAGCCTCTAGGAGGACCTCATTGTCAGTATCACTGAAGCAGGGGGCAACCGTGCCCCAGGTCCCAAGCCTCTGCCTTTCCTCATGTTGTCATGGTGCTTGCATTCCTGCTTCCAAATGAGCTGTCTCAGTAATGGCTGTTGTGAAGTCTTTAAATCAGGCCTGAGTTCCACCTCTATTCTGCACCCGCTGTTGTTCATTGGATGCCAACCCACCATCCAGCCAATTAGCAGCCTGTCTCTATGAAAATCATGGGCTATGACCACTCGCCCACACTGCTGCCCTCTGACCTGGGTTGGACTCAGGACTCATTATTGGTCCCACTGTTGGATTTCCAACCTCAGAGGGGAAATTCTGCCCCTTGTGTTGAAGTAAATACCATGAGACAATGGTGGTGTAGTGGTAACATCACTAGGCTAGTAATCCAGAGGCCCAGGCTAATGCTCTGGAAACATGGGTTCAAATCCACCATGGCAGCTGTTGAAATTTAAGTTAAATTAATAAATATGAAATATAAAGCTAGTCTCAGTAATAGTGACCAGGGCAACTATCATTGATTGTTTTAAAAACCTGTCTGGTTCACTAGTGTCCTTTAGAAAAAGAAATCTGCCAATCTTTACCTGGTCTGGCCTACATTTGACTCCAGACCCACAACAATGTGGTTGACTTTTAACTGCCTGGCAAATGGCCTAAGGGTAATTAGGGGTGGGTGACAAATGCTGGCCCTGCCAGTGACACCCACATCCCATTAAAGAAAAGGACAGTGGGTCTAAGTTTACAGATAACCATTGAATTAACTTTTTTTTTTGCCCCGATCAAGGCCAAGTTCTAAGTTTACTTCTGAGCAATTTAGATAGTAGTCTAACAAATAGATACATAGAAGGACACTTCAGTCAGGTTGAAAGAACATCCTGTACCATGTGATAACTCCTTCTTCTCATGTGCAGGAGGTGTCAGCAGCAGAAGGAGCTCGAACTCCAGTTTTTGGAACTTGAGCAACAGCTGGCATCACTGCAGTGCATCCTGAGAGCTAAGTGCACATTTCAGAAAGTGATCACCCCACATCTTATGACTTTGTAGGCAGAGAGGGAATGAGTGACCACCAGACAAACAAGGAGAACCATGCAGGTAATGCAGGAGTCATCTGAGTACAACTTGCTCTCTAACTGGTATTCATTTCTGAATACCGCTGAGGGCAATGGTCAAGTCACAGCACCATGGGTGGCTCAGCTGAACAAAGAAAGGGGAGAAAGGTCAGAAAAGCAATAGCGATAGAGGATTCAATAGTTAGGAGTATGGACAGGTGTTTCTGCAGCTACAGGTGTGTCTCCAAGATGTTAATTGTCTTGTTTGTGGCATGGTCAAAGGATATCACTGAGCGGCTGTAGACTGTTCTGATGGGAGGAGGGTGAATAACTAGAGGCCATGATCGATATTGGTACCAAGGACATAAATAGAGAGAGGAATGAGGTCCTGCAGGCAGATTTTAGAAAGTTAGAAAAGGAATTAATAAGCAGAATCTCAAAACCTCAGATTACTCCTAGTTCCATAAGTTCATGAGTATGGAAATAGGGAGATAATGCAGATGAATGCATGGCTAGAGACATGTTGCTGCAGAGAGGGCTTTAGATTTCTGGGCGATTGTGACTGGTTCTGGGGGAGATGGGACCTGTACAAGCCTGACAGTTTGCACCTCAACAGGGCCAGGACTAATATCATCCTATGGTGATTTGCTGGTGTTATTGAAAGGGTTTAATCTAGCTTGGCAGTGGGATAGGAACCTGAGCACATTGAATCCAATTTTGGTCTCTAAGCATCACCTGTAGTGCTTATGAGCTCAATATTGCACCATGGAAGTCTTGCTGGAATTATATTGGGTTTTGATGAGACAAACTTAGAGTGCTGTGTACAGTTTTGGTCTTTGTACTTAAGCAAGGATATGGTTGCCTTTTAGGGCACAAGAATGGTTAATTAGATTGATTCTTAGGATGAAAAGACTGCCCTATAGGGAGAGATTGAGTAGAATATTCAATTCTAAATGTTCAGAAAGTTTAGAAGAATGAGTTGATCTCCTGGAAATGTATAAAACTCTTAGAGAGTTTAATATGGTGGATAATGAAAGGCTGTTCCCCCTGTCTGGAGAGTCACCAACTAAAGTCATAGTCTCAGGATATGGGGTGTCAACCATTTTTAGGACTGAAATGAGAAGAAATTTCTTCACTCAGTGGATGTGAAACTTTGGAATTCCCTATCCCAGAGACTGGGGTGCTCAGTCATCAAGTATATTTAAGACTAAGAGCATTAGATTTTTGGGCATTAAGGGAATCAAGTGATATGGTGATAGGGCGGGAAGGGGGAATTGACATAGAAGTTCAGCTTTAATCTTATTGAATGGAGGAGCAGACTCGAGAGGCTGCATTGCCTGCTTGTGCTCATATTTCTAGGGTTCATATGTTCTTAAACCCATTAGTTAATTTTTCTGTTTAAGTATTCCATCAATTATTCTTTTTCTACAATTACTTTTAACAAATTTTATTTGCTTTCTTCAGAGGATTTCTTGAGCCTAACAGTGTTGGCATTTGGTTATTCAACTGAGATAAGAGAAGTAAGTTTTCTTCATAATTATAATGCATCAGCTTAACAATAGTATTGTTTCTCCAGTGGAATGTTAGGTGTGTCAGTTTGGACCTGGAGTTTGACACACCGCAAGGGAGGTGCAGATTAGAGACCAATGGGGGGATTTTAACCCACTAGGATGGGCAGTGGGGTTTTAAAATACCCAGGCGTGGTGGAGAAAGAGAGTTTAAATGAAGACCTGGCATTAAATTCACTAGGACCTCTGCGTTTTCCATATTCTGAGTTTCCAGGTCACAAAAAACCACCCTCACTCCTTCTCTGCCTCCCCATAAATATTGTGGTCTAAGTGCTTTCTTGCAAAGTGTGTAGAAAGGAAGATATAATTGTAAGTAACTCAAGTTCTAATTGCAGCACTCCACAGATTCTTATAATTTTGTGAAAACATTATCCTGCTTGACCCATATCTTCTTGCTCGATTGTTAACACTGAGCATGGAGCAGTTTCTCTTCAATCTTTTATGACTTGCAGATATAGGGCACAAAAATGGGAGCAGATAGTGAGATCCATTTAAGGGCTTCACCTCACTACTGCCTGCATTCTATCAGTGGCAGGGCAATCCTCCGCCACATTGGGAGACTGCAGCTGATGGCCTTCTTTGGGCTTGTGGGGGGTCTTCCTTATCAGGCACCCTTTGGCCCATGGAGGAAATCCCCAGCCATAAGGGCCACCCTTGCAGACACAATCCACCCCCCCCCCCCCCTCACCCTCCCACCCTCCCACCCTCACTAATGCCAATGCACCCACCCCCAACACCTCCTGCCCTGTGTTGGGGCCTGCCTGGCAGGCCCTAGTGAGCCCAATCCCACTCACCTGCATTCCGCAGCTTGCTCCATGTTGCAATTCCTAGCTGAGTGCAGTCCCAGCAGTGGCCACCACTGCCTCCAATTGGCTGGCAGTTCTTGGAGGCAGGATCTCTGTCCTTAAAGAGACGAAAGCCCTGACACCAGGCGCTTAATTGCCTGATTGGCACAGAATCACATCGGGTTGCTCCTACATTTCTGGCCCGGTATCAGGACCAACACCCCAAAGGTATTAAATTAGCCCCATAGAAGACAAATAATAAATGTTTGCCTTTTCTAACAAGCATAGACAATGAATTTATTTATATACTTTTACTACTTCCATGGTGACTAGAGCCTTTTTTCTCCCTTTGTTGCCCTTATTGTTTTTCTAATTAACTGCCTGCCTTTTTAGTGCTGATTAGCTGTCAACTTGTTGCAGTAGCTATCACTTCTCATGCTGATAAGGGAGCTATGATACAAGACTCTTAAGTTTAAAAATTACATCATGCCACCTCTGTTTTTGGAAACAAAATGGTGGGCAGAAAATGTTAAATTCCAGGAAGCCAGAAGGTGAAGCATAGACCTTGAGCCAATCTTTGCACTCTTTAATAAGCATTTATTTTTACAGGGTTACACATTACAAGCATCCACCTTCTAACCCAACCACCACAGTTTCAACCTTTATCTTTTTAACTCTTTTTTTAGAGTCAACCAAATAAACTAAATTAACAAAATCAGGAACAAAAACACAGCCCCTAAATTAGGGAACTGCAAAATCAAAGACATAAAATCCAGGAACTTCAGCTGTAGTGAAACGCCTTGAGCCCGATGTGATTTGAACACGCAACCGTGTGTTACAGGAGTCAGACGCACTACCATTGTGCCACAAGCCCACCCTCCTTTGTCTTTTTACTCTTTCGAGTTATCAACAGTCACAGATTGCAACTCCTTTGAGTACAATCACAGTTCTTGGTTTCCAGGAGTGGGACATGAACCCACAACCCTCTGATTCAAAGGCGAGGGTGCTATGAACTGAGCCACAGCTGACACCTCCCTTTGTCTTTTTATACGGAAACAAATAAATCCCCAGTTAATGACCACCACCTGCATGAAAGTAATCACAATTGATATGCAATTAACAGATTCCCTTCTTTCTCTTCAAATAAAAATTAGGTTTATATGTATAATTAAACAGATTAGATCAAAAACCTCCATATTTTGCACAGAGCATGACAATGCGAGGCATCTCTCCTCCAGGATCCCTGGCAATTTCTTCGTGCATGGAATTATTTTTGTAAAATAATAAGACAGTTGATAATGTGCATCCACCCATTTGATTTTAAGGGAAGAATTTTCCCCCCATCTGGGGGGAAGTGCAGGAGCGGGCACGGGCAGGCGTGCCTCCGATTGGCGCCCCCGATTGGGGGCGCTCCGCCATTTTACATGGGCGGGCCAATTAAGGCCTGCCCAGCATGTCATCCGCCAGGAAGCGCTATGCACTCCCTGTGCGGGCGGGGGGATTCCCTCAGCCGAGAGTGCGCTCTTTTGCGCATGTGCGTGAAAGAGCGCACTGATCTCCTTGAGGCTAAGTGCTGCCTCAGGGAGATCGGCTCCAAATTTAAAAATGCTAAAGGTACAAAAACAAAATTTCCCTGACATGTCCCCTCATGTGACACTGTCACATGAGTTGGGACATGTCCATCACTTTAACTCAAGCATTTATTAAATTTTTAAAAGCCCTCATGAAACCTCATCCTGCCCATGGATGAGGTTTCATGCTTTTTCCGAAGCCCGCCAGGGCTCCCGGCCTGCCCACCAACCCTAAGGTTGGACGGACAGGTCCATTAATTAGGTTAATGACTTTTTAAATGGCCTCAATATGCAGTTGACAGGTTGGCGGGTGCACATCTGATTCGGCTGCGACCCCGCCAACCTGAAAATGGAGATGACGCGGGGTGATGTCGGGAGTTCCGCCCCGCGTCATCCCGCGACATTTTACGTGTCGGCAAGCGGCCCCCCCCCCCTCAAAGCTCACCGACCTAAAGATCCTGCCCTAAGGATTTCCTCTCTATCCAGCATTTTTTTCAAGTCATTAAGGTCCCATATATGCTTTTCTCACTAACACTAGTGTATATTATCTCACAAAGACCGATTATCCACATAACATTAAATGGATATATTATCTTCAGTGTGCCCATTGTATGTAATCTGAATTGAAGTTTTTGGTGAAAAGAATCCTATATCCACTGACTTCACCTGAACTGTGTTTCAGCAGCCAAAGTACTCTTAACAATCTTATTGTTTTTTTTATTTTCTTAGCTTCCCAAGCAGAAGGATAACATTTCCCATTCTTACTCGTAAAAAATATTATGAAATCAACTGCACTAGAGTACCCATCAGGAAGATTGACATATGAAGTTTCATGTTCTTTGGGACACTTACGGATGGAAACTTAAATGTGTATTTCTCCAAATTTATTTTTTTGAATGTCTTATTTGCCCTTAAAGCACCCTTGACTTTAAGATGTTTCATCGTAGTACTTAATTCCAACACATTAAGACCAGCATCTGGTCTAGTCTGTGTGTCTAGCCAGTTCGATTGACTGATCAAGTTTCACAATTGCTCTGTCTATTGTTTAACATCATCTTTCTCTGATGCTCAAGTACAATTAATCAGGATGGGAGTAACACTCCTTAAATAGGATTATTGATTTAAAGTTATTCCAGGCTTACTCTGCTTAATATCTAAACCAATATATTTAAAAGCCCCCATAAGTCTGACTTCCAAATTTTACATGGGGGAGAATTTTTCCTATGGTGGACGGGCTGGGTGGGAGCGGGCGGGGGCGGGCGCAGAGCTAATCGCCGCCTGCGATCAGCTGCGCACTGCCATTTTACGTGGGTGGGCCAATTAAGGCCCGCTCAGCATAACGTGCGGCCGGTAGCGTCAACACTACCTGTGCGGGCAGGGGGAGGAGGGAGAGTCAGGGCCTGCGTTCTTTTGCGCATGAGTGCGAAAGAGCTCAGGAATCTCACGGAGCTGCCTCAGGGAGATTGAATGGATTATAAAAGTTTTTAATAAATAAAGTAAAAATATATTTAAACATGTCCCATCATGTGACAGTGTCACATGAGCTGGAACATGTTTGTGAAGTTAGGAAAATATATTTAATTATTTTATAAAACCTTCAGGAAACCTCATCCCGCCAATGGATGAGGTTTCCTGAAAAACGCAAAGGCCACATGGGCTCTTCGCCTGCCCGCCAACCTTAAGGTTGGGCGGGCAGCATTCTTAACAAGTTTAATTACCTTTTTAATGGCCTTAATAGGCTGTTGACAGTTTGGGCGCGCCCGCCAAACAAAATATCGAAATGACGCGTGATGACATCTGGATGCATGCCCACGTGTGATCGCGCGTCATTTTACGTGTTGGTGTGTCAGGCCCGCCCCCGCACCCCGACAGCAATATTCTGCCCATGGTATATACATAGACCACGTAAACAGGCCATTCAGCCCAACCAATGCTGGCATTTATGCTCCATTTGAGCTTTATCCCATTTTTCCTTGCCTAAATTCACCATTGTAACTACACTATTCCCTTATCCCTCGTATGCTTGTTGAGCTGTGCCTTAAATCCATCTATAATATTCACATCAACCACTCCCTGTGGTAGCAAGTTTCACATTCTCACCACTCTTTGGGTAAAGAAGTTTTTTTTTGAATTTCCTGTTTCTTGGTGATTGTCTTGTATTGATGGCTTCTATTTATGCTTCCCCACAAGAGGAAACATTCACTTTGTATCCACTCTATCAAAACCTTTCATAATCTTAAATACGTCTATTAGACCCCTCAGCCTTCTTTTTTCAAAAGAAAAGAGAACCAACCTATCAATCTTTTCCTGGTATCTACACCATGCATTTCTGGCATTGTTGCTGTAAATCTCTGCACCCTCTCCAGTGCCTCTATATTCTTCTTATCATATGTTGAACAGAACTGCATGCTGTATTCTATAAGTGTGGCGTAAGCAAGGTTTGAGACAGGGTAGCATAAATTCTCTCCTTTGCAATTTTATCCCTTTAGAAATAAAACTTGGTGCTTGGTTTGCTTTTCAAATGGCCCTGTAAACCTATGGTGCAACTTTCAGCGATTGCTGTATTTGTATTCCAAGATCCTTTTGATTCTCAACCAACCAAGACTTGCACCTTCCATGTCATAAGTGGCTTCTCTATTCTTTCTACCAAAAGTAGAACTTCACATTTGTCTGCGTTGAATGCCATTTGCCAATTATTTGCCCATTCTGAAAATTTATAAATGTCCTCTTGCGCTCTTGCTCAATATTGACTATACCACCACCCCCCCCCCCCCCACCCCACCCCCCCACCTCCCAATTTGGTGTCATCTGCAAATTTAGAAATTGTATTTTTGATTCCAAAGTCAAAATTGTTAATGTAAATTATGAACAGTAATGATCCCTGTGCTGATTCTTGTGGAACAACACTTTTCACTTTTTGCCACTCTGAAAACAATCCTTTACTCCTACCCTCTGCTTTCTGTCTTGAAGCCAACTAGCAATCCATTCTTCCGTTTAAACCCTGATTCCGCATTCTCCAACTTTATTCATGAGTTTATTATGGGGCACCTCATCAAAAGCCTATTGAAAATGCAGATAAATTATATCTGCTGCATTACCATGTCTATTCTCTCTGTTACCTCCCCAAAAAGTTTTATATGGTTGGTCAAGTAAAACTTTTTGTTTTGAAATACATCCTGACTATTCATTATATTTCTCTTTTCTAGATGTTCTTCTATTCCCTCCTTTATTAAGGTTTCCATTATTTTTCCTGCCACCGATGTTATGCTGACTGTAATTCCCTGGACATGTCCTGTCCCTTTCTTAAAAGTAGGAATTACATCAGCCATCTGCCAGTTCCCTGGCATTACAACTTGTTCTAGCAAATTATTAAATGTATTCAGTAATGCCTCTGCTATCTCTTCCCTAGATTCTTTTAAAATATGTGGATTCAAACGTTTGTTTAGTTTATTCAATATATCCCCTTTTTATTTCAGATGCATTTATCTCATTGTTCATCTGTCATCTTATCATTCAATCCCATGTCTACCTGTTCTGTCTCTAATAAATAACGAAGTAAAAGAATTATCTAATATTTCTGCCATCTCTCTACCATCTCTTCTGCCATCTCATGGCCTTTATTTGTTACTGATGTCTGTAAAATATTTTACTGTCTTGTTTCATGTTTCTGAATAACTTAATTTCATAGCTCCTCTTTGCCTTTCTTTTTTCTTTACTTCTCTCCTAATCTTTTCATATTCTCTGTTAGCATGCACTCCTGTTCTATGTATATAATTAATATATGCCTCTTTTCTAACCCTCAGTTGTTGTCTTATTCATCCATGTAGTCCCACTAGTGTTTAGTTTGTTCTTTGCTTTTATCAGAATATATTTTTCCTGCAGTCTGTTGAACATTGTTTTAAATGTGTCCCATTGCTGTTACATTGTTGTTTGCCAAATTTTTTCCCCCAAATTCAATTCTCAGCCACTCAAAATCAACTTCTATTCATTCTATTTATTTGGTTTGCATCACAGTTCTGTTCTTCTCTGTCATCATGTTATTATGGTCATTATTGCCTGGATGTTCCCATACATTTACTTCCTTTATCTGCTCTGGCTCAATACTAGATCCAATAGCAAATCTTCCCTTCTTGTATTTTTTACATATTGCGTTAGAAAGGGACCCTTTTCATATTGTAGGAACTCCATTCCCTTATCCCCTTTATCTGTCTCATGTCTAGTTAATATCATGGTAGTTGAAATTCCCCCATAATTATTATTCTATGTGTTTTACTCAATTTCCTAACTGGGCTGCACATTTACTACTCCACCTCTATTCCACTCTTAGGTGGCCTGTAGACTTCGTGTGATTGATCCTTTATTATCTTTCATTTCTAAGTCATGTGGATTCTATTTTTGTCTTGATAGCTTTGTACCTTTTTTCAATTACCATAATGTTATCCCTAATAAGTACAGCTTCCTTCACCTCCCCTTTATCCTTCTCTATCTTTTCTAAGTATGTTATACCCATAATGTTTAATTCCCAGTCCTGATTTTACTGTAGCCATGTCTCAGCGAACTCTAATATCTCTGGTTCCTCTCAACACATGATTTTATCAGACACTGTATGCATTGCTGTAGACATTTTGATTCATTAAAAGAGGATTTCCTCTCACTTTATGTTAACCATCTTTTTAGACTCCCATTCTATAACTCTGTGTTAGAGTGTCCTCCCTTACTTTATTCTTTCCTATGCTCTCCTGCCTTGTTTTGTTTAATTTAGGTTGCTTATATTCTTGCAGATCCCTCAGCCCCTCCTACTTTTAAAGCCCTTGCCAATTCCTTACTTATCCTTACTGCGAGGATATGGATCCCATCCTGGTTCAGGTGCATCCCATTCCTTTTATACAGGTACTTCCTGTCCCAAAATTGGTGCAAGTGCCCCATGAAAAGGAATCCCTCTTTCCCACACCAGCTCTTTAGCCCCTTGTTAATTCCCCTTTTCCTACCTACGTCATTTGCTCCAGCGTGGACTGCAACAACTAAATTTATCCCCTCCCTTTCTAAGTTCCTCTCCATCCATTGAGAGTTATCCCTCACCCTGTCACTGAATAGGTAAGACACCCTTCAGGATTCTTTTTCTTGGCTGCAGAGAATGCTATCTATTCCCTTAATTATAGAGTCCTCTAGTATTACCACATTTCTATTCTAATCTGCCCCTTCCCCACTCCCCCTACAACCAATCCCGGACAGCCTTCTGAGCCTTGTCTTTTTCCTTGCCCTCACAGGTAGCGAGTACATTGTACCTATTGGACAGGACCAAGGTTGTAGGACTTCCTTCTCAACCTCTCCTAAAACCCCACTACCCATCTCCGTATCAGTCACACCCTCCCTTTCCTGAACCTGTTCTTTGCCTGGGGTGTGACTTTATTCTGGATAAAACTGCCCAGAAATTCCTCCCCGTCCCTTATATGTCAGAGTCCCTCCAACTCGCACTCCAGCTTGATGGCTCTGAGCCAGAGAGATGGAGACATCTCCTGCAGACTTGTTTTCTGGGGACAGTATTGCCTTCTACAAACTCCCACATTCTGCAGTCCAAACACAAAACCAGCTCTGCCATTTTAGACCAGCCTTATTTTATTTATTTAATTAGTTAAAGTCTTTATTAATATGTATTTTATGAATTATTTAACTAATTAAACTGTAAATTTAATACAGTACTAGTTGTGGTTTAAACCATTGCCCAAGTTTAGAGAAAAAGAAACCTTAGTACTTACCAACCGATCACCCACCTGGTAGCCTGTGATGTCACACCATGATTTTTTTTTTCAAGTTTTTTTTCTCGTAGCGCTGTCCCCCCCTCTCTCTCTCTCTCTCCCTTTTATCCCCATTGTGTTCTCGGACCAATTTTAAATTCTACGTTAATCTTATTAATAACACTTTTCAAATTCCACAGTACCATCCAATAAGAAATCATCAACATGCATCATGAAGATGCATGTAAATTTTCCTTTATAAATATAAGTAAAACATTGCTGGGCTTACTTTTAGCTGAACACAACCTATTTTCAGCAAAACAGATTTCACTGAAAAAGGCACAGAAGCATCACTCAGGCCATAAATGCATTTTAGCTTCCATAGTTTTCCTTATGCATTTGTTACCACTTTGAAGTGTTTCAAAAATCCTTCTCTCTGAAATGTATTGCCGTGCAGAAATCCAGTTTTTACACCACTTGATCTACTCTCCCATGTGCATGTGGCCAAAAGAGCTAAAATGATTTTCCAGCTATGGCAGAGTCTACTGTAACATCTGTATCACCCAGTCATTCTTCAAAACTAACTTTGCTTTAGCCTTGTAAGGCCCATTTTTAAGGATGTTTTCAGTATAAATCCACTGATGTAACAAATCTGGTTGACCCTTATCTGATGCCTCAGAATAAACTTCCTCTCTCTCCTTTTGTTTTGCTTCACTTATTAGCTTATCCTCAAGTTTATTGGCAGTCACCAAAACTCTACGATCATGAGGACTTCTGCTTCTAGTTTTGTTATGGTACTGTTCTGTAGCCTTCACTTTATTGGGGAGAATTTTCACGTTGGCAATAGGGGTAGGCCTGGCACACTGACGCGTAAAATGACGCCTGGTGACGTCAGGCATGCATCCCGATGTCACCACGCGCCATTCAGATCTTTCATTTGGCAGGCACGCACTGGAGAGGCTGC
Organism: Cetorhinus maximus; assembly: GCF_964194155.1. NCBI lineage: Eukaryota > Metazoa > Chordata > Chondrichthyes > Lamniformes > Cetorhinidae > Cetorhinus > Cetorhinus maximus. The sequence goes on from NC_135896.1 coordinate 15,268,144, forward strand.
GCTGCCGCCAAACTGTCAAAGGCCTGTTAAGGCCATTAAGAAACCAATTACAGTAATTATCAACGCTGCCCCTCCAACCTTAAGGTTGGCGGACAGGCGAAGTGGCCTTCGTGTTTTTTAGGAAACCTCATCCACAAGCGAGATGAGGTTTCCTAAAGCTTTTATGAATTAAATAAATATTTTTTCCACAATTCACAAACATGTCCCAGCTCATGTGACACTGTCACATGAGGGGACATGTCTAAATAATTTTTATCTTGCTTTATTTGAAACCTTCAATTTAAACTTAATCTCCCTGAGGCAGCTCTGTGCCTCAGGGAGATTTTTGCACTCTTTCGTGTGCATGCGCGAAAAAGCGCAGGCTCTGACTCTCCCTCCTCCCCCCGCTCGCACAGCGATCGGCTCCGCACCTCATCCCAACTAGCTCGCTTGACAGGCAGAAGATTCTGCCCATTGTATAATCTATTAAAGCTATGGTCTCTACTTCTACATTTATGTGTCCTGGGACCATTACAGCGAGATCTCCCTCTTGCACTATCGGAGGAGGCTCTTTCTCCGGTATGTGATTCTTCTCTGATGTAAGAATCAGTCTTGACCCATTGTCAGTACTTATCCTGCACTTTTTCTCTCTCCACTCATTCACCAATTCTCCCAATCCATGGATTTCACTTCTTGGCAATCATCCTGAACATTCAAACAATATTTAAAGTTGCCGGTAGCTTTTCCTGTGCATCCCACAATTATCGCATCCCTTCATTCACTAGATCCCTCTGGAATATATATTATCCAAATACGCACTCTTGGGCAATTGGCATTTGGATTTAATAGCCGTTATGTTTGTCATGATCATTTATATAACTACTATCCACCCCTTGATCTACTGCATTCTATTCCTCAAAACCTTAATCACAAACCACATTCCATTTCCTATGGAGCTCTCTTTTATAATATTCTAAATCTCCTGAATTAAATTCTGCCCTCAATGATCTTATATGATGCCTCAGTACTCTTTGAATTTTTTCTGTTCCTCACCCTTGATGAAAACCCATCTGCCTGCATGTAAAGCACTCAAATATGCAGAAAAAGTGGAACTAATTATAGTATCTTCCAGGGCATGAGGACTATCATGTAGCACAGAAGGCAATTCTGGATTTCACACATGGAGTAATCAATGGAGACTATAGCCGCAAGTCAGCTGGAGCGAATTCTTTGCATCAATGCTAGGGTGGTTGTTAGCTTGCAGTCTGGTTGATCAGCAAAAATGTTATTTTATTTTATTTCATCAATCCATGAATGATTCCTCCCACATTGCTGAAAGGGCTTTTAGCTGTGGTATTCATGACTGTGATTTTCATGTTTTCACACATGTCTCTGAACTCAACATTGATAATGGAGGAGAATTTGCCAATCAGAAATGTCGGCAATAACCCAAGCCTGGTTCCTATCCATTTCATTTTGTCTAAAATGACCCTTTTTACTTTACTTGGTATTATTATAGAAATATTAAATCATGTTGTCTGGTCTACAAAATGTAAAATGAAAATATTTCTGTCTTTTTGCCATACTTTTAGATCCATGGCAACAACCTTGTTCATGTCATGTGCCAGTGGAAGGCTTATAATAGGATGTGGTGTCATCCTTCTATACTTTTTGCAGATTTCACACTTCTCATTAATTTCTTCTATTAGCCTCAGATACACTTCATCAAACATACCTGCACGTTTTAGCAAGATTTTTAACCCTTGACAAGTACGGTGAGCTGCCTCAGAGATTGAAGGGCTATTGTAATTATTAAGTAAATGGATGTAAAATTCAATTAAACATGTCTCTTCATGTGACTGTGACTCCTTAAGGAAACCTGTGGCAGGATTTTTCAGTTGGCTTGCGGGGTGCAGGCCCGACAAGCCGATGCAAAAATGACGCGCGATATTTTGTTCAGCGGGTGCGCGCCGGAGTCGGCTGCACACCCACTGATCTGTAAACGACTGAGTCACATGAGATGGGGCATGTTTTGATTTTGCAGGAAACTTATTTATTTATTTAATAAAAGCTTTAGGAAAGCTCATCCCGCTCATGGAAGAGGTTCACTAAAAAACGCAAAGGCTGCTTGGCCTTTTTGCCTGCCTGTCAACCTTAAGGTTGGATGGGCAGCGTTAACAATTGCATCAATGACTCCCTTAATGGCCTTAATAGGGCATTTACATATCGGCGAATGTGCAGCCGACTCTGGCATGTGCCCGCCGAACAAAATATCGTGGGACTGCCCGATGATGTCAGGACGCATGCCTGACATCATAGCGCTTCATTTTATACATCAGCGTGTCAGGCCCGTCCCCGTCCCCGCATGCTAACTAAAAATCTGGCCCCATGAATACTTGTTGAACATTCTGAGGAGAAATATCAGGGCCTGAATTTTTCAGGCGGCGGGTGGGCTTGGCAGGAGCGGGCGGGGACGGACGCAGAATCAATTGCTGCCCGTGATCGGCTCTGTGCCGCCATTTTATGTGGGTGGACCAATTAAGGCCTCCCAGCGTAAGATGCGAGTGGTAGTGCTCAGTGCTACTGTGCGGGCGGGGGCAGGAAGGAGAGTTGGGGCCAGCGCTCTTTTGCGCATGCGCGCAAAAGAGTGCTTCAACTTCCCTGAGGCACAGAACTGCCTCAGGGAGATTGAAGGGCTATTGTAATTATTAAATAAATGGATGTAAAATTCAATTAAACATGTCCCCTCGTGTGACATGTTTTGATTTTGCAGAAAAATTATTTATTTAATAAAAGCTTTAGGAAACCTCATCCCGTTTGTGGATGAGGTTTCTGAAAAAACGCGAAGGCCGCTTGGCCTTTTCGCTTGCCCGCAAACCTCAGCATTAATAATTACATCAATTACTCCCATAATGTCCTTATGAGGCCGTTTACAGATCAGTGGGTGTGCAGCCGACTCCGGCGCGCACCCGCTGAACAAAATATCGCGCGTCATTTTTGCATCGTCTTGTCGGGCCTGCCCCCCCCCCCAAGCCAACTGAAAAATCCTGCCACAGGTTTCCTTAAGGAGATATAATAATATCCTTAGCAGGGGTAAACTTCAGACCCACTGACATACAAAAATAATTGCCTTTCTATACTCCATGTCAAGTTTCATTGAGCCTTTTTCATAGAAAATTTACTCAACATCATAGCTATCTCACTAGAGGCAGTATTAGTACTTATAAAGTGGCTTACTCTAGCTTTTTACATGAAAATACAACTCTCTTTAGTGTCCTCAGTGTTGTCATCACTAAACCTAAAGCAAATAGTACTTTTATATTCCTTAATCTTGCATTGATCCTCACCACCTGGTGAAATAAGGTAATAATTTAACAAGTCTATTCCACATATTGTTGAAGTGCAAGTACTAATGCTGTACAGTTAAAGTAGTCCGCAACGAACACATTCACCACATGACCAAGCTCTTTGTGACCAGTATAATTTAGTCAGATTCATTATCTTCTTCCTTACCCTCAGAATTCCCTGAATCAGGTGTTATACCTGGGGCCCTGCCATTCTGCTTTGGGAGTTCACCGCAAATAAGAGGTGTCACACCTGAGGCACATATTAACTGCTCTTTGGGCATTCCTGGGATTCATTCATCTATAATTGTTCTTCAAATTCTGTCTTCTGCTGTATTATCCAGATAACTAGCTAAAGGTGCTTTCATCCTTATTTCATCCCCACATTTAGTCCAGCTTCTGATTGGCACTGCTGTCTTTAACCCTTCCATCATATTGACACCTGAGTCCATTATCTGGACCTTTTCACAACCTGGCAATCATTGCATCCTCTATTGCTTGTGTCACCATGGAATGCCACATTTGTTCCATGATTGTTTCCCCAGGAAATATTTCGAGGTAGCAGGCACCTAATCCAAAAGGGTCCCTTTCTCTAAGGGTAGCATCTTTGGCTCGGCGAGCGGGGGCGGATCCCACTTGCCGAAGCGTAAAATGATGCGCAGTGATGTTGGGCATGCATCCCGACGTCACCGCACGTCATTTAGATATTGCGTTCAGCAGGAGTGCGTTGGAGTCGGCTGCGCGCCTGCCAAACTGTCAAAGGCCTAGTAAGGCCTTTAAAAAGCCAGTTAAACTTGTTAGCAATGCTGCCCGTCCAACCTGGCAGGCAGGCAAAGAGCCCAGGCAGCTTTCGCATTTTTCATGGAACCTCATCCAAAGGTGAGATGAGGTTTCATGAATGTTTTTAAAGTGTTTTAAAAGTTTTTAATAAAATTATTGGACATGTCCCAGCTCATGTGACAGTTTCAAATGAGGGGATATGTCTTTAAATTTTTTTTACCTTTAATCAATGCTTTAAGTGAAAGTAATCTCCCTGAGGCACAGAGGTGCTTTGGGGAGATTCCTGCGCTCTTTCGCATGCATGCGCGAAAGACCGCACTCCCTGACTCAGGCAACCTCCCCCCCTCGCTCTCACAGGGAGTGCTCAGCGCTTCCGGGTGTGTGTCACGCTGGGCGGGGCTTAATTGGCCTGCCCATGTAAAATGGCGGCGCCCAGCCAATTGGCCCCCGTACAACCCCCCCGATGGGGAGAAAAAAATTCTTCCCCAAGAACCAAACACCAGTTAGGACCAGTAGCCTGTTTACATACGACACCTTAGCACAGCCCAACAATTTTAACACACTAGTTCAGATCCAGGGATCTCCAAATTGAATTTCACCAATCTTTTATACAACCCATTACAGTCCATGATATATTTGCCCATGGAACGACCATCTGTTTTCCAAAATCTATCAAAGTTTGACAATGCCTCATGGATATTTAGCAGATAATTTTTATTGTAGATTTTATCGAAGAACTCTAATAGAAGGTCCAAAACTTCATTGTCTGAATTTTTATTTTTTTAGTTTTCAAACTTCACCTTTAGGAAACCCCTCTGCTATCATGTTACCTTCCAGACAATCAGTTGATGAAAGAGCCAATCTTTACTTACTTTTATAAGCATTTATTTACAGAGTTACACAAGCATGCATCTTCTAATTCAAATGCAAGTTTCAGTCTATATCTATTTATAGGGGCACAAGCGAATCCTCAGTTAATGACCACCACCTCCATACAATCAATATACAATTAGTGGAAGCACACACACACTGCTGGTTAAAAGTGCGCCACCTGCCATATTTGGTCTATGCAAACAAGATCCGTCCTTTGCACACATTTGAAGTGGGTGTGGAGGCCCTTTGCAAATGCAAATAATGACCCTAACACCTGTCTGATGTTCCCTCTCTAAAATTGGTTTGCCCTTCAGCAACTAATACCATTGTGGGCTGTACTCAGGTAAAACAACCTAGGGATTGCCTGAAGGTAAGTAAGCAGGAGCGCTTCTCCTGACCCCACACTTAACCCAGCTTCCAATTGGTGCTGCTCGTGACAGCTGATTTCCCATCCACCTCTCATGATCTCTAATGCTGAGACCCAGTCAGACCAACATCCCCACATTGTATTAGCTGCCCCATCACCCCCAAGATCCTTTTAACCTGATAAAAGCAAAAAACTGCGGATGCTGGAAATCCAAAACAAAAACAAAAATATCTGGAAACACTCAGCAGGTCTGACAGCATCTGCAGAGAGGAACACAGTTAACGTTTCGAGTCCATATGACTCTTCAACAGAACTAAGGAAAAATAGAAAAGAGGTGAAATAAAAGCTGGTTTAAGGGGGGGTGGGACAGATAGAGCTGGATAGAGGGCCAGTGATAGGTGGAGATAACCAAAAGACGTCATAGACAAAAGAACAAAGAGGTGTTGAAGCTGGTGATATTATCTTAGGAATGTGATAATAAAGGTACAGATAGCCCTAGTGGGGGTGGGGTGGAGGGAGGGGATCGAAATAGGCTAAAAGTCAGAGATAAAACAATGGATGGAAATACATTTAAAAATAATGGAAATAGGTGGGAAAAGAAAAATCTATCTGAATATTTGGAAGAAAGGGGGTGGGGATGGAGGGGAGAGTTCATGATCTAAAATTATTGAACTCAATATTCAGTCCGGAAGGTTGTAAAGTGCCTAGTGGGAAGATGAGATGCTGTTCCTCCAGTTTGCGTTGACCTTCACTGGAACAATGCAGCAGGCCAAGGATGGACATGTGGGCATGAGTGCAGGGTGGAGTGTTGAAATGGCAAGGAGGTCTTAACCTGAGTTTCGCTACTACCGTAGCCGTGGCCTGATTTTTCGCTACTCTTCACCAGCAAACTATTACGCCACCTTGACTCTATTGCAATGGTGTGTAATGACAAATATCAGGATCAGCTTGGAGCTTGCCATTGAGGCACAGGCAAAGATGGCCATGTCCAAATTTTTAGGCCCTACTTTTTTAAAGGATTTGATGTCATATGCAAAATGGAAAATTGATGTAATTTTGTTACAAGAAATAAGCTTGAGAAATATTTTTAAATTTATTGCATATAAATTCTTGAGATTTTATATTTCCATTTTTGTTTCTTAGACCAATAGTTGTTTTTATGGACTATCTCCTTTCCAAAAATGGCATAAGTGTTCGTCTCAACGCACTGGGTATATTTCGGACGTTGTCGCTACTGTGTGGGATCAACAAAGAAACACAATTATTATACTGTCATACCTGGTGACATACAAGGTCTATATCACTGCACTGTTTTCGTCATAGTTTTGAGTGCCTCTAAGGGCCATGTGAGTTGTAGGGCTGGATTTTCATGGAATCAGGGAGACTCCGTGGAGATATAAAAATGGCAGAGGGACCCCGCACACCCAAATTTTGTGGGTTAAAGGTGTGGGCTGGTTCGGTTCACTCAGGACCTGGTTGCCTCCATTGTGGGGATAGGCACGTCCAATCCTCTGCAAATTTCATGGAGTCGGGCCAGCATTTAAAGGACTTGTGGTTCACAGCATCTGAGGTGTCAAGAACCATAGTCTGGACGAAGGAATCTTTTGAAAGGTAGTTCAAAGGCCTTATCCATGGCCCACATGCCAAGCTAAACCCCCAACCCACCCAGCCGCTGTGGCCGGCCCCTATACTCTCCATGCCAAGCTATGTCCTCAAACTACCTCCATTGCGCCTCACATCCTCCCTGCCAAGTTGTGGCTCTTCCATGCCCATTCGCTTGCCATACAGTCTGTATAGAATCAATGGACTCTATAGTGACAATAGGATATGTTAAAGAAAGCTTTAAAAATGCAGTCATTTATTCATAAAAATTTATTTTACCACAGACTGATAAAAGTGTCAATCATCCAGAGCCTTTAAAGCATCGATAGCAGAAACTGCAGGTAGTTTAAACCTCTTTATCCAGTGGAAATAAACATTGTACTATTGACAGAATAGATCAGAAAGCCACAGCTGTCAATCAAGCAATGTTTTCTCTGGGATTCAGGGTTTTCAACAGATTAATGTATGTCTGGGCTCTCAGCCAAGAATACATAATGAGGCTTGACTGAGACCCCAGACATCCATTAGAGTGTTGAAACATCTGCGCCCCAGGGAAAACATTGCTTGATTGACAGCTCTGCCTCTCTGATCTATTTTGTCAATTGCACAATGTTTAATTACACAAGATAAAAAGGTTCTAAGTACTTGTATTTTCTGCGATTGATACTTTAAAGAATCTGGATGATTGACACTTTTATTGGCCTGTAGTAAAAGCATATTTCATGAATGGTTGTTTTTTTTTATATCCTATTGTCACTATAGGGCTCATTGATTTTATAGTGGGTGGACAGGCATGGAAGTGCCATAGCTTGGCATGGAAGATCTGAGCGGTCATGGTAAGGCAGGTGGGTGGGCATAGCTTAGCATGGAGGGTATGGAATGAAAACCCCAACTTTGCAGACACTTTCTCCTGGGGTGGGCATGTCATGCCAGGAAATTTCCCATCTCCTGCTACTTGCCTCAAAGATGAAAATCCAGCCCATAGTGTCTTAGAAGGAAATGGGATTTAAATTGGTTTGAGTCAGAATAGAGGGATGAGCTCAGTCAGCTGAATTTCCTTTTCTTATCCTTAATTTTTATCTTATATTCTTATGATGGGACAGTGAACTTTGGGGTTATCCCCAGATTTTAAGATTAAATTTTATGGGCTGGAAACAATTTCTTCTGAATGCTGGATGCAGTGAAATCAAAAAGACATTCTTTATAAATGTGTTTATGGTTTGGCACACCTAGAGAAAGAAAAGAACAGCTTCTGTATTTTAGATATATCTGAAAAATGTCCCAAAGTGCTTCACACTAATTATTAGTCATTACTGTTAAGGCAAGTATGCAAACAGATTTCACACAAGATACCACAAACAACAATGAACTTACTGATCAATTAATTTGTTAGCTGAGGGCTGAATGTTGGCCAGGGCACCAGGTTTTCATTAACATTCACCTGAACAGATAAATGGAGCCTCATAGAAAGCTTGATACCTTGTTGGGGAGAGTTCGGGGAGTGGCTAATTCTCCATATTTTTGCTTAAAATCACATGGCACCATAAACAGAGAATGTTGGAAAATGCAGACAGTGAAGTCTACCACTTCCATACCTGCTTGATCATCGTTTTCTTTTTTCCCCTGCTATTGGGACTTTTGCTGGGATTTCCTTTGGGAGCAGGGTAACACTTACTGCCGCTTGTCAGGGCTACCATGTAGAAGGTAGTGGTATGTCCGAGGAAGCAGTATTAAAGCCCAGAATTCCCCAATGGAAGGGGAAAAACATGTGCAACATATCCTCCATGTAGTTGGCTCCAGAGACTTACCTGCTGAAGTCTTTGTTTTTTTTTATTATTAAGGCCTTCATTGGGAGCCTTCATTCTAAATTTTGGGGTGCTTCTGTTCCATTCGGCTCCCTGACTATCTCTCCTGACGCTCCAGCAGCTTCCATACAGCATCATTGCTATGATTTTTCTCCTTGTGTTGGTGAGTTCCCTCTTTATGGCAGGAATGCTATAAAGAACATGCTGTCCATATCTAAAAGACCTCAAGCCAGAGAAGTAGGTTGGGAGTGGGATAATGAATCCTGCTTTGCTGGAAGGGAGTATGTCCCCCAGCCCACCTGAAAACTGCCTGTAGGTAAAATGTATCAGCCCCTCATGTGTAATGTCCATTAAAAATTAAGCAGCTATATCCTAGAAGTAAGAAACATTTTCTATAAAATTAAGTAATCAGTTGTGGAACAAAGGATTTAGTGAACATTGATACTTTCTTATATTTGACCTTATAAAACTTATTTGTTTGCTTCGGCTCAGTTAAATTAAATTAATCTATTTTAAGTCTATGCAAAAAAAAAAGTCAACATCAATTTTGACAAACCCGTACACAGTGGGGAGACCAGTGGTAGAATGGGAATCTGTCAATGTGCTTTGCCATGGCTCTTTAACTCAGCCAGGGCATTAGAATCCCACTATAAAAACAGAAAATGCTGCAGATATTCAGCAGGTCAGGCAACAACTATGGAGAGATAAACAGAGCTAATGGGCTGAACATTCAGGGTGAGAATGGAGGAAGCGGGTAGCAAAAATACTGATGCTAGCGAGGTGCCAGTTTCGAGGCCCCAGTTCCGGTGCTGGCAGTGTTCGCCAAGGTAGGGGGAGAGGGATAGCCTTCCTCCTTGCCTCACAATTGAGTCCAATGAAAGTACTCAAGCTTGTTAAGAGCTTCTAGCAATGCCTCCTTTCTCGTTGGGCTGGTAGCATACTGCTGTAGAAAATTCTCCGGAACACACTCTAGAAACTCTTGCCCCTCTTTTCCCTTTGCACTACTACCATTTCAGCCTATATTTGGAATATTAAAGTCCCCCATTAATTCTACTCTAATGCTTGCACCTCTCTGTAACTTCCATGCAAATTTATTTCTCTACATATTTCCCACTAATTGGTGGCCTATAGACTTTGTTGGTGGAATGGGTGGTCAAGAGGCAGATGAAATTTAATACACAGAAGTGTGAAATGATTTATTAACAATATAAAATACAGGGTACAATTCTAAAAGGAGCACAGGAGCAAGGGGGACCTGGGTGTTGATGTGCATAAATCTTTGAAGGTGGCAGGGCAGGTTGAGAACATGGTTAATAAAGCATACAATATCCTGGGCTTTGTATATAGGAGCATACAGTACAAAAGCAAGGGAGTTATGTTAAATCTGTATGTAATTACACCTTTCCTGCGCCTGAAACTCACCAATCTTGTTTACCACACTCTGTACATTAACATACATGCACAGTAAGCCAAATTTACATTTCATTACTTTCCCCCTTTATGATGAACCTACCTACTATCTTATTATTTCTTACTCTGGTGCTACTGTCTCTCCCAGTATTCTGCGCACCTTAATATTCCTCTCTTGTATTAGCTCCTGATTCCGGTAACCATGCCAGGCTAGTTTGAACCCTCTGCAAGGGCGCTAGCAGATCATCCTACAAGGAATTTGGCCCCAGCTGTGTTTAGGTGCAACCTGTCTGGCCCGTACAGGTCCCACCTCTCCTAGAACTTGCCCCAAATCACAAAAATCTAAAGCTGTACCTCCTGCAACATCTTTTCAGCCACACATTCATCTGCTTTATCTGCCTATTTCTATACTCACGTATGCAAGGCAACAAAAGTAATCTGGAGATTACTACTTTTGAGGTCCTGCTTGCTCAATTCCTACCTAGCTCTCTAAATGCCGACTGGAAGACCACATTCCTCTTTCTGCCTATGTTGTTGGTATTGATGTGGACCATGATCACTGGTTGTTCGCCCTCTTTCTAAGGGTGCTCTGCAGCCATTCAGTGATACCCTTGACCCTGGCACCAGGGAGGCAACGTACCATCCTGGATGCACAGATGCAGTCACAGAAATGCCTGTCTGTTCCTTAACTACCAAATCTCCTATCACCATTGCTCTTCCAGGCTTCTTTGTGGCCCCTGTACAGCTGAGCCAGCCGTGGTAACATGGACTTGGCTGTGGCTGCTCTCTCCTGCTAAACCATCACTCTCATCAGTATTCAGAACTGAATGCTGGTTGGAGATTGAGATGCACTCAGGTCACTCCTGTACAACCTGCCTGTTTCTTCTTGACTGTCTGGTGTCCACCCATTCCCTCTCCCTGCATATTCTTAAGCTGTGGAGTGCCCACATCCATAAACATGCTATCCATGAAGCTCTCAATCTCATGGATGCGCCACAATTATGCTAGCTTTTTTTTTATTCATTCATGGGATGTGGGCTTCGCTGGCTAAACCAGCATTTATTGCCCATCCATAATTTCTCTTGAGAAGGTGGTGGTGAGCTGTCTTCTTGAACTGCTGCAGTCCATCTGGTGTAGGTACACCCATAGTGCTGTTAGGAAGGGAGTTCCAGGATTTTGATCCAGCGACAGTGAAGGAATAGTGATATATTTAAAAGTCAGGATGGTGAGTGGCTTGGAGGGGAATTTCCCTGGTGGCGTTCCCTGCCCTTGTCCTTCTAGGTTGTAGTGGTCGTGAGTTTGGAAAGTGCTATCTAAGGAGGCTTGGTGAATTCCTGCAGTGCACCTTGTATATGGTACACACAGTTGCAACTGTGTGTAGGTGATGGAGGGAGTGAATGTTTGTAGATGGGGTGCCAATCAAGCGGGCTGCTTTGTCTTAGATGGTGTCCAGCTTCTTGAGTGTTGCGGGAGCTGCACTCATCCAGGCGAATGGAGAGTGTTCCATCACACTCCTGACTTGCGCCTTGTAGATGGTGGACAGGCTTTGTGGAGTCAGGAGGTGAGTTACTGGTCGCAGGATTCCAAGCCTCTGACCTGCTCTTGTAGCCACTGTATTTATATAGCTAGTCCAGTTCAGTTTCTGTTCAATGGCAACCCCCAGGAAGTTGACAGTGGGAGATTCAGCGATAGTAATGCCATTGAATGTCAAGGGAAGATGGTTAGATTCTCTCTTGTTGGAGATGGTCATTGCCTGGCACTTATGTGGCATGAATGTTACTTGCCACTTGTCAGCACAAGCTTGGATGTTGAACAGATCTTGCTGCATTTGGAAATGGACTGCTTCAGCATCTGAGGAGTCACGAATGGTACTGAACATTGTGCAATCATCAGTGAACATCCCCATGTCTGTCCTTAAGAGTGAAGGAAAGTCATTGATGAAGTAGCTAAAGATGGTTAAGCCTAGGACACTACCCTGAGTAACTCCTGCAGTAATGTCCTGGAACTGAGATGATTGACCTCCAATAACCACAAGCATCTTCCTTTGTGCTAGGTATGATTCCAACCATTGGAGAGCTTTCCTCCGATTCCCATTGACTGCAGTTTTCCTAGGGCTCCTTGATGTCGCACCCAGTCAAATGGTGCCTTGATGTCAAGATTAGTCACTCTCACCTCACCTTTGGAGTTAAACTCTTTTGTCCATGTTTGAACCAAAGCTGTAATGAGGTCAGGAGCCAAGTGACCATGGCAGAACTCAAACTGAGTGTCAGTTAGCAGATTATTAATAAGTAAGTCCATTTGATAGCATCGTTGATGGCCCCTTTCATCAATTTACTGATAATCCAGAGCAGACCTATGGGTGGTAATTGGTCAGGTTGGATTTGTCCTGCTTCTTGTGTACAGGATATACCTGGGCATTTTTCCACATTGCGGGGTAGATGCCAATGTTGTAGCTGTGCTGCAACAACTTGGCTAGGGGTGGGGCAAATTCTGGAGCACAAGTCTTCAGTACTATTGCTGGAATATTGTCAGGGCCCGTAGCCTTTGCAGTATCCACTGCCTTCATCTGTTTCTTGATATCATGTGGAGTGAATCAAATTGGCTGAAGACTAGCCTCTGTAATGCTGGGAACCTCGGGAAGATGGACCTTCCACTCGACTGTTCTGGCTGAAGATTGTTGCAAATGCTTCAACCTTACCTTTTGCACTGATGTGCTGGGCTACCCTATCATTGAGGAACCTCCTACTCCAGTTAGTTGTTTAATCGTCCACCATCATTCATGACTGGATGTGGCAGGACTGCAGAGCTTGGATTTGATCTGTTGATTGTGGAATCGATTAGCTTTGTCTATCATTTGCTGCTTATGCTGTTTGGCATGCAAGTAGCCCTGTGTCATAGTTTCACCAGGTTTTTTAGGTATGCCTGGCCCTGCTCCTGGCATGACCTTCTGCACTCTTCATTGAACCAGGGTTGATCCCCTGGCTTGGTGGTAATGGAAGAGTGGGGTGTGAGGTTACAGATTGTGGTTGAGTACAATTCTGCCACTGCTGATGACCCACAGCGTCTCATGGTTGCCTAGTCTTGAGTTGCTAGATCTGTTCGAAATCCATCCCACGGTGGTAGTGTCACAAAACACGATGGAGAATATCCTCAATATGAAGACAGGATTTTGTCTCCACAAGGGCTATGCGGTGGTCACTCCTACCGATACTGTCACGGACAAATGCACCTGCAGCAGGCAGTCTGGTGAGGATGAGGTCAAGTGTGCTTTTTCCTCTTGTTGATTCCCTCACCACCTCCCACAGACCCAGTCTTGAAGCAGTGTCCTTTAGGACTCACCAGCTTGGTCATAATTGGTGCTATCGAGCCACCTCTTGGTGATGGATATTGAAGTCCCCCAACCAGAGTACATTCTGCACCCTTGCCACCCTCAGTCCTTCCTCCAAGTGGTGTTCAACATAGAGGAGTACTGAATAATCAGCTTAATTGGGGAGGGGGGTGGGGGGGCAAGAAGGTGTGGGGCAGTACGTGGTAATCAGCAGTGAGTTACCTTGCCCATGTTTGACCTGATTCCATGAGACTTCATGGCTTCATGGGGCCTGGAGGTCCCCATGTTGAGGACTCCCAGGGCAACTCCCTCCTGACTGTATGCTAGGTCTGTCCTGCCGGTGGGACAGGACAAACCCAGGGATGGTAATTGTGCCTGTAAGATATGATTCCATGAGTATGAATGTGTCAGGCTGTTGCTTGACTAGTCTGTGAGACAGCTTTCCTAATTTTGGCACTAGCTCCCAAATGTTAGTAAGGAGGACTTTGTAGGGTCAACAGGGCTGATTTTGCCATTGCTGTTCCGGTGCCTACGTCAATGCCAGGTGGTCCACCCGGTTGCATTCCTTTTTGGAATCGTAACTGATTGGCTTGCTAGATCATTTCAGAGGGTTTTTAAGAGTCAACCACATTACTGTGGGTCTGGGTCTGGAGTCACATGTAAGCCAAGCTGGGTAGGGATGGCAGATTTCCTTCCTTAAAGGACAGCAGTGAACCAGATGGGTTTTTACAACAATCGGCAATGGTTTCATGGTCATCCTTAGACTTTTAGAACAGAATTTTATGAATCAGCGAGCAGGCATGGGGCCCGCTTGCCGACGCGTAAAATGACATGCAGTGAGGTCGGGGGGAACTCCTGACGTCACCGCACCCGATTTAAATTTTCAGGAAGGCTGGAGCGCAGCAAAATCAGCTGCGCACCCACCGACCTGTCAATGGCCAATTGAGGCCATTGACAGGGTCAATTAAGTAATTAAAGGACCTGCCCATCCAACCTTAAGGTTGGCGGGCAGGCCAGGAGCCCCGGCAGGAACTAGAAAAAACATGAAACCTCATCCATGGGCAGGATGAGGTTTCATGTAGGCTTTAAAAAATTTTAATAAAGATTTTGTAAAAATTATGGACATGTCCCAACTCATGTGACGTTGACATGTGAGTGAAATTTTATTTTTCTATTTTTATCTTTTTTACACGTACAGCCGATCTTCCTGAGGCAGCACTTAGCCTCAGGGAGATGAGTGTGCTCTTTCACGCATGCGCACGAAAGATTTTGAGATTCCACCCACCCCCCCTGCACGCACAGGGAGCACACAGCGCTTCCGTGCGGAATTCACGCTGGGTGGGCCTTAATTGGCCCGCTCACGTAAAATGGCGGCGTGCCTCCGATTGGAAGTGCGCCTATACGCGCCTGCCCATCGACTTCTCCCCTGACGGGGGGAAAATTCAGCCCTTAATTCCAGATTTTTATTGAATTCAAATTCCACCATCTGCCCTGGTGGGATTTGAACCCAGGTCTCCAGAGTATTACCCTGGGTCTTTGGATTACTAGTCCAGTGATAATATCACTATGCCACCACCTCCCCAGGTGGTATATTGTCACTGGGCTAGTAATCCAGTAACACGAAGCTTGAGCTGCTGCAGCTGACAATACTTCCTGCACATATGGTTATTGAGGACATGGGAAGTATCCTGGAGCTTTCACATGGAACAGAATAGTAAGGGCCTGGAAGAACACCGCTCATCAGAGAAAGACCAAGAGCAGGAAGTGAGAGGAGGAGGAGGAAATGGAAATGGAGGAAATAGCATTGAACAGGGAGATGCTTGAGCTGCACATAGAGGTTACTGGGCATGCTCAGGGTACGGAGGGCTCATGAGGATGCCATGAATATCAGGGATCTTCTGATTGAGGAGAGTTTTAACTGAGCCCTCTGATCAAGGCTGAGGGGCATGGCATGGAAGGGAATCTGGGATATCTGTGCTAATGCTTGCATTGAGGATGCAGATTGGATCTTGTAAACTCTTACTGCTAGTGAAGGAAACACATCTGCCCAGAGGCTTTTTCTTCACTGTGGAGGATCCTGTTATCTCTTTCCACCACCTCATATCTCTTTTCCTGTTACAGCGGCAATAAAATGAGTCCCAGATGTGTACCTCAAAGTGTCATCATTTACACAGTGTAAAGAGAGGAAATTCAATTAATAGAAACGGTAAGAAGTGCTTAGTGCTCTGTGCAATGTAGTGGCCTCCATGCATGGTCATTCTTACATGGTGCCCCCCTAGACATCAGCTGGCATCATCTCCAAAGATCTCTGTGTACCAGTGCCTCTGACTGATCCACTCTCCTCAGTGGCTCATGGACCCTGTGGTCGTCAGTGCACAGTTCCTACCCACACTAATAATGCTGTATATGACTCTCCAAGAGGTTGGCAACCCTTGTGCTCATAGCCCTGAGCCATTGGATGGACTCCTGAAATCTCTGCGCAAGACTCCATACCGCCTCAGGGTACTCTGACATTTGGTACACATCTGGTGCTGCTGGTCTAAATAGACTAAATAGTCCAAATAAATCTTGTAGCTCCTGAGGGCCTGTCTCAGGGAACTATGACATCAGAACAACATCTCCTGCTGATGTTCAAGGTAGACCTCCTTTCTTGTGACCACTGAAGCCCAGCTGAACAGGCTTGTGTCTGTTCTACCTCCTCCTGTGGGAACTGACAACAACTCCTTTTGCCTCTAGCATTTCCTCCTGCCCAATAGTTCCATGATCATCATCCTCTGCAACCATATCCATATGCACACAAGGACTCACTGAGGTATCTATTCTGGTGGATAATGTACTCTTAAGGCAATAATGTGCTGCTTCTTCTCCATCCTGCTGCTCTGGGTCTGTAAGTTGAACATCTGCAGCTTTGGAAGACACAAGAAGAGATGATTGAGGTGAATCTAGGAGAGCTGAAACCTCTTCGGTGCTGAGGCTACCCAATATGACTCAGTGTGTGACATGCTAGCGGATGGGGTGGAGTACACTGCACCCCCTTAATGACTACGTTGCTCTCTTAAATCACCAGGTCAACCAAGAACTCCCATTTCACCAGGCCTATCTGCCCCCTCTTCCACTATCCTGGCTGTCTCCACTGCTGTGGGCTCAACTGAGATAATTTAGTAGAAGAACAGCACCCCTCCTCCCATCTGGGCCCTGTCCTTGCACTGTGTGCATGGTTCACCTCCAAGGACAAAAGAGAGTGAGATAAGGTACTGCTGCCCTGTGTGTCCAGTGTTATCTGCTCCTGTGTATTAGAAACTGCCTTTCCCAGTGGTGACAGGCCCTCAGCAGCTCTTTGGCTGTGAGCCATTCTGAGACATGAGTACACACCCCTCTCATGCTCAAGAGCAGCATGTGCTCTGAGGTTTTTCCAGTGGTGTGACTGCTGCTGCAAATCTTGAGACCTTTCCAGGCTACGTTGCCAGAATATGTGAGATTGTTGAACCTTTAATGGCACTGGACCCAGATTCTTCACAGTTTGCTTCTGCTACTGAGAACATATAAGTTTAGGGGTTTTGAAGTCTAAAACCCTTTTACTTAAAATATCTAAGTTCTGAATTCTTAATTTATATCAATGGGGTCCTCAGTTGTGCCTGATCCAACACGATACAAATAACTAATATTTATGAATCAAGCCGAATTTATTAAGTAAAACATTACATATACTCAACAAAAGCAGTGATGACAACATGGATGGTTCTTATCCCTCAAGGCCCTAGGACTCCTTGAGTGCTGCCAGCACACACGATGCCTTTCCTCTTCTGTCTTTGAAGTGATGATACGTTGAACTGTGTCTCAGAAGAATCATACCATTGAAGCCACGGTAAAACTGCCACAAAGACCTTGATTTTCCAACTTTTATCCACACTTCTAATCCCTTATTTGGAAGTAATCCAATTACCCTCCCTCATTGGTTTCAGGTGAGGATCACCTGGTGTCATCCCACCTCCGTAACTAGAGTCATGTAGACTGAAGACAAATGTCCACCTTGTATTCCCTGGGCCCCCGGAGGTACATTCCACTGAGAACAAATGACACATCCTTGTAGATACAGATCAGTTGTACAAACAATGTTACATCCTCTTATCAATAATACAACCCATCTTAAACATTCACATTGACATATTTTACCCATGTCCCACAGATACTAAAACAATTAAGAACAAATGATAACAACACTTCCTATCATAATGTCAAGAAAAGAAGGTTTTCTTGTAATACAGATGTTTTGCCCTACAGTTACGGTTAACCACTTAACCTTAATAATACATGGTTTTGTTTAAAGATAAGGTGTCATACTAAGTTCAAGCTGCTGAGCTCAAAGTCTTTGGTTATTCCTTTAGAGCTGACAAAGAAGTTCCCAGTTGCAAGTGTAATTAAACCAAAAACAATTCCTTGGACTCAGACTTTTTGGTACTTTTAAAGTAATTAAGTGATCAATACCAGTTCATTGCAATAAGCTGCCTTAACTGCAAATTGCCTCACTAGCAGATATACAAACTGTACTGTTTAAAAAGGTGGTCAAGATAAAATCCGTAAATGTTACTTCAGACCAACATAAGATCCTAAAAATTAGTAGTGTTATCAAAATCTTGCAGTCCCCACCTCGATGAAGAAAGTGTACTAACACTGATTCCTCGCATAACCTACACTTCAATCTGACCCTGTTCGCTTAAAATTTGAAGTCGGCTGGAAGTATTCGATCCCTTGCATTGGAACTGAAATGTCTGCAGCCCATAACATAAGACCAGGTAAATATTCGCCTTTCTTGTGCCAGACTAGGGCAGTACCAAAAATTTTGCTGTAAATCAGTTGGACTGACCAAAACTTCAGTTGTGGAAGCTAGTGCCTTAAAACCTTTGATTTCAAAGGATAGTTCCTCACCAGTAATGACAAATTCTTTGACAACTACTTTTCCAATGTGACAACTGTTTCTCAGGCATGTTTTACTGGATGTACCTGTACTAATCCCCTAATTATGTAGATGTTTATAGCGAATTGATAAGTGAACAAGCCCTTTGGTACATTCTGTTATCTTTGAAGGTAATCTCCCTTCTATAATTCTTTGTAATCTCTCTCTAATCTTTTATAAATACCCAATTTCTATTTTAAATTCTCCAGTTCTTCCCTTACTTGTATCCATCCTGTGGATATTCCTCCTTATTTTCCTAACCCTTCAAGTGCCCAACACAAATTCGTTTTATAAGGGCAAAATACTGCGGATGCTGGAAATCTGAAACAAAAACAAAAAATGCCGGAAAAACTCAGCAGGTCTGACACCATCTGTGGAGAGAAAGACAGAGTTAATGTTTTGAGTCCATCTGACTCTTCTCCAGAGCTAAAGAGAAGTAAAAATGTGGTGAAATATATACTGTTTAAGGGGGATGGAACAGGTGAAGCTGGATAGAAGGCCAGCGATAGGTGGAGACAAAGGAGAGATTGCAAAAGATGTCATAAAGACAAGGTCAAAGAGGTGTTAATGGTGGTGGTACTGGCTGAAGGAGGTGCTAATGATGACATTAAGATTAGAAAGCAGAATGTGATAATAGCTGGACCAGGGTAAGCACTCTGGAAAGAACAACATGAGCAAGTAACAGATGGCCCTAGTGGGGGTGGGGTGGGGGGAGGGGACGGTGGTGGGAAAAAAGATCTCATCTGGACCTGGAAAAGTTTATCAATTTTGCTTCCAATTTCCACCCTTCCATCACCTTCACATGGTCCATGTATATATTTCACCACATTTTTACTTCCCTTTAGCTCTGAACAAATTCCTTTTATTTTGTTTTATTCCCTCTAACCAATTATTTTAAATCATTTTTTCTAGAAAGTATGTGTCAATAACTTTGCCTTACAACACTAGCCAGCTGTTGCCCAGTAGCAAAACATGTTTGAGACCCCTTCTTCAGTGCATTTCATCAAGCATTTTCACATGTTAGTCACTCCACACATTTGTGAAGGACACTTGCCTAACCACAACCGCACACTAGCATTGTTATTTCAACATCATGCCTTCCTTTCTGAACTTCAGGTGATCTTATTAAAAGATCACAGTGTGTTTATATGTGGGGGTCTCCGTGGCAAAGTCTTTTGCTTACCTCCCACTTCATGGTCCCAACGCCTTGGATGATGGCCAAACTATCAAATTCAATTTCTTAAAAGGAACATAAAAAAAGGACACAGACATAACCAAGAGAAAACCGCAAAATTACTTATTTAATCACACTTTCTTGATTTTCACTGCAACTTACATGGATAGCAGATCACACCCATAGGGCAGGATTTTCCCATCGGCGAGTGGGGGTCGGGACCTGCTCGCCGATGCATAAAATGACGCATGGTGACATCGGGCGGAACTCCCGATGTCACCTCGCCCCCATTTAAATTTTCAGGTAGGCGGGGGCTCAGCAAAATCAGCTGTGCACCTGCCGACCTGTCAATGGCCAATTGAGGCCATTGACAGAGTCATTTAAGTAATTAATGGACCTGCCAGTTCAACCGTAAGGTCAGGAGCCCTGGCGGGCATTGGAAAAAGCATGAAACCTCATCCACGGGCAAGATGAGGTTTCATGTAGGTTTTTAAAAACTTAATTAAAGTTTTAAAAAAAGTTATGGACATGTCCCAACTGAGGGGACATGTCAGGGATTTTTTTTCTTCTATTTTTAATAATTTGTACATTAGAGGCGATCTCCCTGAGGCAGCTCCTAGCCTCAGGGAGATAAGCGCTCTTCCATGCGCATGTATGACAGAGTGTGCTCTTAGGTTTAGGGATTTCCCCTCGCCCACACATGGAGCGCATAGCACTTCCGTGCGGACGTCACGCTGGGCGGGCCCACTTAAAATGGCAGTGCATCCCCCAGTTGTGGGTGCTGATCGGAGGCGCGCCCGCACTTCAACTTCCCCCCGCAACGGGGGGATTATCCTGCCCATAATGTTTTATCCCACTTTGTTATTGTGAGTTTTTCCTTAACTCAATTTCTTACTCCCAATCACTTTTTTCACAACCTACGCATCCCATTAGTTATCATTCTATCTCATTCATAAGCATTGAAGAAACTTTACTGTCCAATACAATATTTTTTTTTCAGAAGTCAAACATTCCATTTGATTCCAGGCCTTAACATCTTTTGTTTGTTTATTCATTTAATTCCTTACATAATAATATGTTTTTTCTTTGTCACAGCTGTTGATGCAATTCTAAATTCCCAATAGTCATTCCCCAAAGTTTTGTCCCTAAAGGCTCAAATGACTTAGTGCAGGTTACTACACAATAGGTGCCTATCTTAAGATATAAGTGGCTCAACTATTTTTTACCCCACTTTTGCACATTGTAGAGGGATGATTCTAAATCTAAAGCAAACCCTCAAACCATTTACTAATCACTTTATATCATTTACAAAATATGAAATTTGACTATTTCCTACTTCATTAAGCATGCTCATTAATTCTTATGAGAACTGTTTAAATATTTTTAAAAACATTCCTAGAACCTTCAGTTCTCCACAGGACATAATCTTACTCCTCCATTGCCTCATCATTGCTCTTGACCACTCTTTTTCCTAGTTCATGAGTGGCATGATCTGCACAAGTTTTACATTTTTTTTCCTCTCCTAAAATTTTGGCTTCCATTCCAAAACTCCAGATGTTTACTGATGGTGCAAAATTCTATTATCCATCCCAGCTTCATGGACAATCCCCTCATTTAACGCCATCTCCCCACCTGCAGTTCACCTCACTCGAGAACATATAACATTCGGTTATTCTTTTACAGGAATGCTGTTAATTCCCAAGCTATTAACATGTAAGTACATAGAATTAAAACAACAAATTATTCGTGTCCACTTAATCTTCACTTTAGATAACATTTTACTCATTGTCATTGGGCGGTACAGAACTTGAGTACTGCTGAAAAAAAAGACACGTTGAAACTTTTCGTCTTACACTCATCAGAACACTTCGCAAGAATACCAATTTAAGGAGAAAGCAACATGTTATACTATGTGAGAAGAGAATGCTGCTTGATAGGCAAGTGGACTCTGATTGGTAGAGGCATTGTCATGGAGAATGCATCACTTGATGTTAACTGACAGTAAACTGCCAAGCATTGTTTGAAATTTAAAGCAGGCCTGAAGTCCGCTTGCCAACCAAACAGCACTCTCTTCTCATACAGTACAAATTGTTGTTTTCCCCTTATATTGGTATTGTGAAATGTTCTAGTGAGTGCAAGACAAAACGCTTCAACCTGCCTCTTTTTTCAACAACATTTTACTTATTATAGTTAACCCACCAATAAATATACTGATATTTTTTATATAAATTACCCAAAATCCAAATAGTGATGTCTGACAGGATGTTCAATTTATCTCTCTTCAAACAAAAAGGTTCTTCCTTGATACTCAGAAACCACCCAGACTGTCTTTCCCTTAAATTTTTTTTTGAAAATTAGAATTTGTTTATCCTCTTAAACTTTAGGGCCAGGATTTTATGGCCCCTCCCAACTAGCAGGATGTTACGGTTCCGCCTAACTGAATGGAGATTTAAATGGCTCGCCACTTCCACCAGAGGAGACATACTGCGGTGGGGTCGTAAACTCCTGACCCAGGTAATTTTTCCTTCGCGTGCATGGAATAGCAACTAGTATCAATTTGTTTTTATCAATTCCAATATCAGGAACAATTCTGTCCAGGCTTGGTGGTTCTAAAATCAACTTACCAAAAACTTAAAAAGGCAAAGCCTTTAGTCCAGATTATTACCATGCTGTGAGAAACATTCTTAAATTCTTGAAGCTGCTAGAGTTGCTTGCAGTCTGTAATTGCATGGTCCACCTATTTAGAAAAGGAACACAGTATCCATTCGGCTTGGAGCCAAATGAATTAATTCGGTCCAGATATATCTGTCAATTTAGAAACTTAAAATTCATAATCTCTAAGATACATAAATTTTCATTCAGCAAACTAGATGTGTGGCGCTCTAAGCTGTGAGCGGAAAGTGTTAACTCTCTGTCAGTTTGAAAAGGGGTGACATAACAATGTCACCACTTTTTTTTCAAAAACCAAGGACAAAGAACCACATGTTTTCTCCTTAAACAAATAAAAACTTTAAACTGCACCTCTGAATTCCAAGTTTTTAGATCCCTTTTTCCTCCAAATTCTCTTTACCCTTTTGACAGTTTGACCCAAGAGCACCCGTGATTATTCCAAGGTCAAACTGTTTTCAAATTCCAATTTATATTCCTTGATCTTAAAAATTTCCTTTTTTCTGTGAGAATTATGTTCAAAATAAAGTTACAAAATGTTGATCAGAAGAACATATACTTGAGTAGTGATTGTAGCCAGCAACCGTAAATCAAGATTAAATAATTTAAAACATTTACCATTACACTTTCAATTTAATCAAGCTCACAATTCTCGTTGGTTTTATTAATTCAAAGGGCAGGGATTTTAGGTTAGTGTGCGGATGTGATCGGCGGGCCGGGGAACGGACTGCTGACCACAATCGGCCCCCGACCGAGATTTCACGCTGGCAGGCCAATTAGTGGCCAGCCAGCATGAAGTGCATGCTTAAATATTCAGCGCTGCCAGGGTGGGGGCAGGAGGAGGGCAGGCACTGACATAAGTGTGGGCACAGGCGAGTGCTGAATGAAAGCTCTCTGAAGGCAGAAAGCTGCCTGAGAGAGCTGAAGACTTTAAAACCATTAAATAAAGTTTTTTAAATATGGAAAAAATTGTCCACGCATCACAATTAGTCACCTGAACATATACATGATAAAAATTCTGTCAATACATTTTTATTTTTAAAAAATTAATAATAGAAACCTCATCCCACCCTTGGATGAGGTTTCATGAAAAATGCAAAGTCCTCTTGGCTGATCCGCCAACTGTAAGGTTGGATGGACCACGAAAAATCAGAGACAGTTACAACTTCAATTGCACTAATTGGCCTCTTAATTGTCGATGTGCGTGCTTCCGAATTTTGTGCACGCCTGCTGACTGAAATATTGTGTGAGCGTGGGATGACGTCAGGACATTCGCCCGATGTCCTCTCGCGCGATTTCTCATCTGATCAGTTCGGGCAGGTGGCCGCACGCCGACCTAAAAATTCTGCCCAAAGTGTTGAAAGAACTACCGCAAAATCACGTTAGGAAGGAAAAACACATTAAAACTCGAAACGTATAAACAAAATCCACACAAATTCTTTATTATACAAACGCACTTGAATATTTCCATATTCACACACCATTTCCACAGCATTCAGCTTTGCTTTCATTAACTTAAGTCAAAACAATATAATAGCACAGGCTTTTCAAGGAAATAAAACCAAGGAAATAAATTATGTCAGTAGTCTTGATTCTTTTTTCTTCAAACAACTGTAATTAAAACTAAATAAAAAGTGAATACTCACAAGAAAACGTTCTTACTACATAATGTTGCAGCTAGTAAACCTAAACATCAGCCTTTTGCAGCCATAGTGGGTCCTTCGAGAGACAAGCAAAGTGACAAAGCTCACATTTTTTGTGCCCGTAAGTGTCATTACTCATTATCTCCCTACAAGTACCTGCTTCTCGAGGCAGAATTTTCCATGCCTGCTGGCGGCGGGCGTGATAGGTGGCGTGAGCAGACAACATGGCATGATCAGTTTCACGACGGCGGGAAGACAGGTTGTGATTGTCCACTCAGCCCACCGATGGCAGGCTGCTTTTCCTGCCATCGGTCGTTGGGAACCTCATTGTAATACATCAGTATATCATTATCAGGCTAGCCCACCGGGGTCTTGCACCTCCGTTGGATCTTCCGTCCACGTTGGCGGGAAGGCACACCGACATGTTTCACAACAACACAGAGGCGATGTGCACTTGGCCGCCTGCACTTTGGGTGAATTGGAGGCAAGTGCACAGCAAACTTCTGCAGAGCTCGCCAGGGTCGCCTGTTGCTTTGCAGGCCTCAGGGGCACTGGGGGTTCGGGGTTAAGTGCCACCTTGCCTCTGAGGCAATTTTTGATGATGATGGGGAGGCGGGGCCAAGTGCAGCCTTGCCTCTGAGGTGACTTGTGAGGGGGGGCAAATGCAAGCTTGCCGTTGTGGTGACTGGTGGAGGTGGGGTAGGAAGGGGAGTAAGGTGGGCAAGGGATGTGGTCATACGTTCGGGAAACCTGTAGAAAGTGACCATTCCTCTGCAACTGAGACTAGGGAACTGATCACTCACATCTGCCAGCTACTGCAGGATTTGGCGCTACTGAGACATGGAGGGCATCCACTGCCAGTGGCTGTGAAGTTGACTGTGGCGTTCAATTTCTATGCCAGTGGCTCCTTTCTGGGTTCCACAGGTGATCTCTGTGGGATCACTCGAGCATCTGCCCACAAATGCATCCATCGGGTGTTGGATGCCATCTTTGCGAGGGCACACAGCTTTGTGCATTTTGCCCAGGACCAGGACAGCTAGGATGCAAGAACGATTGGATTTGCCCAAATCTCGGGTTTCCCACAGGTGCAGGGTGCAATTGACTGCACTTGTGGCACTCAGATCTCTGTCACAACACACGATGGACTATATAAATTGCAAGGGCTTCCATTCGCTGAATGTGCAGCTGGTGTGTGACCACAAGAAATGCATCCTGCAGGCGTGCGCACAGATTCCAGGGAGTGTGCATGATACCTACATCTTCAGTTGGTCACAGATCCCTGGAGTCTTCCAGGATCCACAGAATTTGCAGGGGTGACTCCTTGGGGCTGCTGGCAGAGGTCGTGGCTGATGACACCCTTGCGGTGGCCTCAGACTGCAGCAGAGTGATGGTATAATGAAGCTCATGCTGCAGCTCGCACCTTGGTGGAGCTGACCATCAGGCTGCTGAGGATGAGGTTCCGGTGCCTGGACCAGTCTGGTGGAGTCCTGCAATACAGTCCACAGAGGGTGTCACACATCGTCGTCGTCTGCTGCACCCTTTATAACCTGGCGCTCAAACGGGGTGACCAGCTGACTGAGGAGGAGATGGAGGAGCTGCATATCTCCTCTGATGAGGAGGACGCCGATGGGGATTAGTCTGAGGAAGTCCTCGGAGGCGACGATGATGAGGATGAGGTCCTCGCACTGGCCATACAAGGCAGTTACGCTCGGGTGGCGCTCATAGCTGCTGGATTGTTGTGGAGGATGATGATGACATGCAGTGAGGTGACCCCATAGTTCCTTACATCACATTTGTGAATGTTTGACTGCAGTCTGGCTTATGGCAACATGAATACCCTCCGTGATAATGCTCTTGTCATGGAGACGCGGTGGAGGCCCTAATAGTTGCTTGATTGCAGGAGGATGATGATGACATGAAGTGAGGACTCTCCATAAATCTTCACACAGCCTCTGAGAATGTCCGACTCCTGTCTGGCCGAGGGCAGCTCGCTTGCGCTCTGTGATCAGGGTCATATCACAGAGACGCAGCAATGAAACCTTAGAAGCATCTGATGTTCTGTCTGCCTTCAGCACCTGAGCTCGTCAGGAGCTGGAGCATAGCATCATTGGTCACAAATGCTGAAGAGTTGGGGCCAGCCCCTCCATAAAGTGCTAAGAGCACACTGAGAGAATGAAAGAACTCTGTGGCGCCTGCCCACTAGTTTCTGGCAGCAATGATAAGCACCTCCGAGGTGCATGCATCAGTAATGTCTCCAGGGAGCTTGAGTGCCGGACCATCACTTTGGTCTGAAGGCTACATAGAACACAGGGAAGAGGCCCTGGACTGAGACACCTGTCTTTATCTTGTACAGAAAGGTTTCACATCTGAGTGACAAGAATACTGCTCATCAGAACAAGGAGCCATAGGCAGGGAGACATTCTTGGGTGTTTTATTGACAATAATGAACAATATGTACGAGTGATTAACACCCGTGCACAGGCTGTGCAACTAATTCTCCATAACCATCCAAACACTGCCGCTACGTCTTGGTGCTCCCTGGACATCCACAGTGGAGGTGGAGGCAGCCTGCTGACTGAAATGCCCTATCTGTGATGACTTTGGCGGGCGTCCTCTGGAGGGCCGAGACTTGGAGGGACCTGGCCTGTTTTCATGGTCCTGTTGTGTGACAGTGACACCCTCTTCAGCCTGTGGAGCTAGAGCTGCTGAGGCCAGAGGAAGAGGGGAGTCAGATGGGCCTGGCACTCTCAGAGTCACCTGGATGGATGAGCCCAGAGGGTGCACCTGCAGATCCTCCTCCCTATGGGCGCCCGGGGACCCCAGGATGACTCCTTGAGGAGCAGGGGTAGCTGGAGTGAGATTGAGCTGCCCTGCACTCCTCTCGCGTATACACTGTTGGAGCCAACCATGGCATCAGCGATGGAGTTGAGCCCTCGCAGCAGTGCAGGAGTGAAGTCCTAGACCAAGGTGTCCATGGTGGCTGCCATCCTACCAGTGTTGACCTTGATCTGTTGGCAATGCCAGCACTATCACCTCAGACCAAAGGTGGACGGACTTCTCCATCATGCCTTGCCATCTGAGGAGTGCAGCGGGCATCTCTTCCTGATGTTCCCGAGTTTGCCTTTGCAGCTCCAGCAACTGTGACATTACCAAGCCCAGAGGCTCGTTACCTGACTCGGACTCAGCAACGATTTGGCCTCCAGCAGTCCGCCGAGTGCCGCCACCTGCAGTGGATCAAACAGTGATGGCGATGTGCTCACCAGATTGTGATCCCGAGGCTGCTCTAAAGCTAGGTCCCACCGAGATATGTGTCTCTGCGCCGGTGGAGGGTGTGGGTGAGCGCTGTGATGGGACTTCAGGGAGGTTGCCTCCAGATTCCTCTTCAGAGGTTTCTTCAGGGCTTGATTGGAGGCCCTGAATCATGGACTCTGTTGGCTGTTTGGTAGATGTGCCTGCGAAAGCAGGGAGAGGTAATTGGTTCATGGCAGTGCCCTGTGATAGAGGACACATCACTCATGGCACGTTTGTCTGATGGATGTTGCACTGCTGGTCCTCACTTGGTAGAGCAGCGCCGACCTCACCGTCAGCACTGGACCGGCCCAGATCGTGGACAGCCAGCTGGGTGGCTCTGTTTTCAAAGTCCGTGAGGACCTTGATTTCGGGCATTCCGCCACCGGTCTGTGACCTCTGTTGTTGTGTGACAGCTTGTCTTGCATGGAAAGAGATGGAACAAGTGTAAACTCGATGCCTGCCAGGCCAGATGACAAGTATGCCTGGCCTGTGTGAGTGTTGAGTGGTCCCATGGACGGGATGAAGACAATGACGGTGAGTATGAGAGAGTGAATGGTGATATCCCTTAAACAAGCAGTGAGTGAGGGCCCTGTGGATGTGTGCTGGGCTTGTGAGTGTGTGCATTGAGAGTGATGAAAAGAGTGACTTACCCTGGTGGAACGGAGGAGATCATTCACCCTCCTGTGGCACTGGGTGGCTGTCCTCTTCTGAAGGGCTTTGGCGCTGACCACTACTGCCACCGCCTCCCAAGCCAGATTGGTCACATTGCTGCCCATCCTACGGCCAGAGCAGGGGTACAGGACATCCCGGCAGACCTCCACGGCATCCAAAAGTCGCTCGAGAGACCCATCATTAAACCAGGGGCTGCAGTCTTCTTCCGTTTCAGGGCCATGTTTTCCGTGCAGCAGTGGTGATCTGGAAGCACTGAGATGTGTGCTTGGGGCTGAACTTGGGGCATGATGCCGTGATAGGGTGATGGCAAGCAGGCAAATGAGAGCCCGCCAGCCATGGAAACAGCGTGTTTCCCGGGAGTGCATAAATAATGAAGTGAGTTTGAGACGATATGGCTTGAAAACCCGCCATTGCGGCTGGTGGGTAAAACATTGTTTAACTCGCCTACTACCGCACTTAGTGCAAATTTGGGAAAATTCCACCCTCTATCTCTCTGCTTTAACCATTCTATGATAATCTGGAAGCCATGAAGGAGAGGAAGGAGGTCCTCTTCCCAGAGGTTGACAAGAGGAGGCTACCAGCTGAAACCAAAAGAGGCTTTTTTTTTGTGAATGCTGGCATCTGTAAGATTTTGATAACACTGCTAATTTTCAGTGTTTTATGTTGGTCTGTAGTAACATTTTTGGATTTTAAAGCACAAATGAAGGCCATTCAGCTTGTTGTGTCCATTCCAGCTCGCCCCTCGTCCCATCACCCCTCCTTTTCCCCATAGCCCTGCAAATATTTTCTCTTCGGATAAATATCCAGTTCTCTTTTGAATGTAGTGCATTCCAGATCCTAACCATTTGCTGCGTAAAAAGATTTTTTCTTCATGTCGCCATTGCCTCTTTTACCATCACCTTAAAACAGAGTCCACTGGTTCTCGACCCTTTTGCCCTATCTACTTTGTCCAGACCCTTCATGATTTTGAACATCTCTATGAACTCATTTCTTAACTTTCTCTTCTTTAAGGAGAACAGCCCCAGAATCTCCAATCCATCCACATAACTAAAGTTCTTCAACCCTGGAACCGTTCTCATGAAACATTTCTGTACCTGCTCTAATGCCTTCACATCTTCCAAAGGTTTGGTGCCCAGAACTAGACACAGTACTTCAGTGTTTTTACAGGTTTATCATAACTTCCTTACTTCTGTACTCTATGCTCCTGTTTGTAAAGTCCAGGACCCTGTATGCTTTGTTAACTGCCTTGTCACCTTCAATGATTTGACCACAAGTACCCTCGGTCCCTTTGCTCCTACATCACCTTGAGAATTGTAGCCTTATTTTATATTGCCTTTTCTCATTCTTCCTACCAAAATGAAGTACTTCACAATTCTCTGCATTAAATTTTATCTGCCTATTCCGCATCCCTGGAGCCTAGCCTGTCTCTGCCCTATTGAAGTTTATCTCTATCCTCCTCAAAATTCATAATACTTAAAATCTTTGTGTCAACAATAAATTTTGAAATTGTGCCCTGTACACTCAAACCTAGGTCATCAATATACATCAAGAAGATATCTTACCCTCCCTTATCTTACTTTCTATGCACTTTGTCATCCAGGTGACTCTAGATTTGGCTGTCCCACCCTTTTCCTTTGTGAAAACATGTTCACCCTGAATTTCTTAAATCTCCTCCTTGAATGCATCCCATTGCTTCGACACTGATTTACCCTAAAGTCACTGTTTCCAGTTCACTTCTTCTAAATCACTTCTTAGCCTAATAAAATTGGCCAGTTTAGAAATTTTTCTTCTATTTTATGTATTGCTCCATAACTATACTAAATATAACTGAATGATGATCACTACCACAGAAGTACAGAAGTGCTGTCTCACTGATATTCCTTCCACCTGACCAGCCTCACTTCCTAAAATCTAAATCTAGATTTGCTGCTCTCCATTCCTCCTTGTTCAGCTTGCCACAAGCTGGCTAAAATAGTTTTAATGAGTGCAATTTAGGAATTCTGTGTCTTCTGTACTTTTTACACTGTCTGTATCCCATTAATATTAGGGTGCCCAGAACCAGAATGAGAAAAGGCAATATAAAATAAAGCTACAATTCTCAAGGTGATGTAGGAGCAGGGGACCGTGGGGTACTTGTGGACAAATCATTGAAGATGGCAGGCAGATAATAAAGCTTTTAGGGCCCTGGGCTTTATAAACAGGAGCATAGAAATCAGAAGTAAGGAAGTTATGATATACCTGTGTAAAACACTGGTTCGGGCTCAAGTGAAGTACTGTGTCTTATTTGATATTTGTCAGAAATTTTCCTACAAGTTTCCTCTTTTATCTCCCTCGTAGCATTTGGAGGTCTATAGTACACACCCAGAAGTGTGATTTTTGATTCCTTAGTTCAAACTATATAGGCTCATTAGAATGATTCCTCCAACATAACACTTCTCATGGTTAAAATTATTTATTTAATCAATATTATCACCCCACCTACTTTTATATTCCCCTCTCTATCTCATTTGAAAAGGCTGGAACCTGGGACATTAAGCTGCCATTCCTGCCCCTCGCTAAGTTTCAGTAATTCCACTCGTCAACCTGTGTCCTCAGCTCATCTGCCTTATTCACTATGCTACTTGCATTGAAGCATATACCATTACATACAACCGGACTTCTTTGTTGCTGTTCCTTTCAAACTCTCTTGCTAAATTTCTGCCTACCATTTCCAGCTCTGTTTTTCTTTCTTCTGAATTTATGCTCATCTCCCTGCCTACTTATTTAAGCCTTCCCCCAACTGCACTTGCAAACCTGCCCATAAGGATATTGTGCCACCTTGTTGAGGCGAAGCTCACGTAAGTGGCCACCTTGAATTGCACTTATGGACAGCAGATTGTGAGATCCTGGAGATGTCATCAGCAATCCATGGAAGAAGCTGAAGGTGAAAAAATTCAGGGATGTGATGACCTTGACGGCCACTGGTAATGCATTCCCACCTGGCCCTCCTGAAAGGAAGCCTTCTTCCAGGAGGCTGCAGATGTCAGCAGTCACCTGCTACAAAAGCCTGAGTCTCCTGAGACATTGTTGCTCCATCGTGTTGAGGAATCACCCTTGATCTATAAACCCTGTGCTGGGAGCATCCTTCAAGCTGGAACTCTGTCTATTTCCTCTACCCTGTGGAACAGCATGCAGCTGCAAAGAAATTAGTTGTTGGTGTTGTTGCTGCTGCAGTTGTTGTTTGTCATGCAGCTGGTGGCTCCCGATGTTATTTTGTTGGTGTGGCTGCTCCTGTGCTCCACATCAGCGGTCCATGTTACTGCTGCATAAGCTGATCCCATGCTACAGTGAAGGGTGACAGCAGGGAAGTTGAGCTGAATGTGAATAAACTCCAAGGTAGGTGGAAGTACTTCCAATAAGTTGGAAATGATGAAAAGATCATCAAAGCAGTAAAATCAGACTCTCAGAATAGATCCTGTAAGCACATGTTTTTCACTGAGGCTGGCCATAGGCTTTACAATTTCACTTTTTAAATGCTTCTCAGTATGCTAGTTTCATTGTTTAGTTCTGCTTTCACCTTGTTATCCCTGGTGAGTTTATACAGCTCAAGAAACTCATGTTCTAGCTGTTGAAGCTGAGATGCTAGATTAAATTCTCAGTTAATAGCCCCTTTGAATATTTTCAGCTCCTTTGGGGTGACCTGCTCACCTGCAAAACCTCCAGGGTTAAATCTGGAAGTGGGTGGACGTCATGAAGCTATTAATGTTTGTAATACTATTGGAAAACATTCTTTTAAAAAATAGAGGGTTAGTCTGTGGGTGTGTCTTAATCGGATTACAGCCAGCTAATCTAGGTGCTTTGATGTATACTAGTTTTGAGATGTAAGAGAGGTGAGAGTGCATTTGCATTTTGTTGAATAGAGCATTCAAGAAGGGGAGTGAATTCTGGTACCTAGCTATCAGAGACCAAGCAATATGTTTATATTACTAATAAAATTGGTACTATGAAAGGGGTTTTATTGTTAGAAGAGGCGGAGTTCAAAGGGGCTGGTGATACAACGAAAATTTACATTCAATGAGCTGTTTTGGGTATAACAGACAGCAGTTTTGTGTGTGCAGGGCAGAGGCAATGTAAGACCAAAATCTGTAAGCCTACCACGGTGTTTGCAAAGGAACTAAAGTGAAAGGGTCTGGCAGCATCGGTGGAGAAGAAAAGAGTTGACGTTTCGAGTCCACATGACCTTTCAACAGAACTGAGTGTAGTTAGGAGAGGGGTGAAATATAAGCTGGTTTAAGGTGGGGGGCGGGGGGGAGAGAAGTTGAGGGTGGGGTGGTTGTAGGGACAAGCAAGCAGTGATAGGAGCAGATAATCAAAAGATGTCACAGACAAAAGGATCAAAGAGGTGTTGAAGGTGGTGATATTATCTAAGAAAAGTGCTAATTAAGAATGGATGGCAGGAACAATGCAGCAAGCCAAGGACGGACATGTGGGCAAGAGAGCAGGGTGGAGTGTTAAAATGGCAAGCGACAGGGAGGTTTGTCCGCAAGAAAGACCCAAACCTCCCTGTTGCTTGCCATTTTAACACATTCATTGTTCCAGTGAAGCCCAACGCAAACTGGAGGAACAGCACCTCATCTTCCGACTAGGCACTTTACAGCCTTCCAGGCTGAATATTGAATTCAACAACTTTAGATCTTAAACTCCCTCCCCCCATCCCCACCCCGTTTCTTCCCCCTCCCTTTTTTTTTCAATAATTTATATAGATTTTTCTTTTCCCACCTATTTCCATTATTTTTAAATCTACAACTAATACCTTGTCAGTCTTTCCACCCCACCACCACTAGAGCTGTACCTTGAGTGTCCTGCCATCCATTCTTAATTAGCACTTTTCTTAGATAATATCACCACCTTCAACACCTCTTTGATCCTTTTGTCTGTGACATCTTTTGATTATCTGCTCCTATCACTGCTTGCTTGTCCCTACAACCACCCCACCCTCAACTTCTCTCCCCCCGCCCCCCACCTTAAACCAGCTTATATTTCACCTCTCTCCTAACTACATACAGTTCTGTTGAACGGTCATGTGGACTCGAAACGTCAACTCTTTTCTTCTCCACCGATGCTGCCAGACCTGCTGAGTTTTTCCAGGTAATTCTGTTTTTGTTTTGGATTTCCAGCATCCGCAGTAGTTTTTTGTTTTTATTAAAGTGAAAGGGACCTCATTTTGAATTTGTAAGGTGAAAATGCTTTGCCTGGTGTCTGCATAAAAACTAAGGTTGCTGTTACCTTAGTGGAGATTAGTCTGGGAATTTGTTAAAAGTTATGATAGTAGTAATTTTTAGCCATGTGTATGTGTTTAATGTGTTGTAACTTAATAAAATGTTCCATTTAGTTTAATATAAAAACCTCCAGAACTGATGGTCTGATTCCTGAATTTAAAGCAGCATCTCAAACATACCACTTAAAATATAGGTTATGACAGCTGTTTAAAGTTTCCCTCTCGGATTTTTAAATAACTCAGCTTTACCAACTGCTGGGTCATAACAGTGATTTATGATAGGTTCTCAATCCCAAGGTACTTTTAATCTCTTAGATAAAAGCAAAAAACTGCAGATGCTGGAAATCCAAAACAAAAACAAAAATACCTGGAAAAACTCAGCAGGTCTGGCAGCATCTGCGGAGAGGAGCACAGTTAACGTTTCGAGTCCGAATGACCTTCAACAGAACTAAGTAAAAATAGAAAAGAGGTGAAATATAAGCTGGTTAAACCAGCCTGACTTTTAATCCCTTGTCTGCACTCGAACTTGCCTCCCTTTGGCAATTAAAATTCTGCCCTATCTTTACAAAATTTGTTTTTATTTTATTTATTTAAACTAAAGTGAATTGTTTTCTATTTATCCTCAGTCTCAAGCTAAAGTTACTGTGCTGAATTTAAGTGAAAATTTCGCTCTACGTAAAGGGAAAGCATTTCCAGAATTCCATTTCCCAGACATAACTTTTTTTTCAAAAGGACTGTTTATACACCCAAGCACGCATTCTGTGTATGCGTTTGGATCGCAGGTGAATAAAATGTATATATCTATTTTTGTTGTTTGGAATTCTGAAAGTGATGTATTGTTGTTTTCATTGTGTTTATTTTAGATTCGGAAAGGACGTTTTTTTTGTCTACATTAGTGGACCTCCTCTAGCAATGTAAACTGGAGAATATAGTTGGGAGCCAACTAGGAAAGAGGTTGTCAAACAAAAAAAATTGACAGGCGACTGCCAATGGATGTAAATGATATTTAAAGGCAGTATTGGCTAAAATTGTGATTGGAGAAAAATCAAATTAAAACAGAAAATGCTGAATATACTCAGTATCTTTGGAGAGAGAAATGGTGTTAACATTTCAGGGTAACCTGTCTTCTGCAACTTTTTGGTTTTGAAGAAAAATCAGGCTTGGGTCACTGGTGGAAGGCTGTAATGAAGCAAAATTTTGAAAGATAATGTTGACCTGGGGTGAGAGCATATGGGAAGGGAAAGCTTTAAATTCAATAAAGAGAATGTGCAGGACAATTGGACTAAAACATTTTTAAAAGTCAGGCTTGTGGGATGGAAAGATTTTGCAGGCAGCAATATTGTAAGTTGAAGATGGAGGCAAAAGAACTGGGAGTTAAGCATCTAAAGGGTCAAGGCCATGGAAGAGAAGTAAAAGTTTTACAAAATAGTATTTAGAGTAATGGTATATAGGGCTGGGAACCTATAGCTGGAGTGAAATATGAAAACATCGAAACATTTACAGCACAGAAGGAAGTCATTTGGTCCATTGTGCCTGCGTCGAGTGGTTGAAAATTTATTCAGGAATGGCTGGGGCTTTGGCTCAATTACAATCCTTAAATCACCTCCTGCACCTCCTCCCTACTCTGAGCAGAAGTCAAGCTACTGGAGCCCCCAACCGCTGAATGATTTTCTTCCCCAATGAACAATAATTTTTGGACTCTCAAGCAACATTTTTTGACCACTGAACTTCTCTCCAAACTTTTATGCCATTTCTTCAACATTTCAAGTAAATGTTTTTTACTCCCATGTAGGACATCATAATCCAGAACTTGCAAAGCAGCGTACTTGTATGACCCCTCTCAGTATTGGATTTCAACATCCTACAAATGTATAGCACTTCTGCCCTCATTCCTTCTTTGCTACCCCTCCCCCACCCTTAAGCAGCCCATCATTCTCTCTCATGAGAATCATTTTGGTTCACCACAAGTAGTAGGTTGGCCACTGAATCTCTCACCCCATACTTGAGCTTTGTCTCTGCCTCATCAAAAGGACTTTTGGCCTCTTTCTATCTCTCCAACCCCTCCCCACTGAGCATTGGAGTGAATCAGACCTAAATATCCCTCATTGAGGAGGGATCCCCATCCCTCCCTTACCACTCAGCTTCCTACCCACCTCTCCTCCCTTCTCTGTTTCCTACCCTTCCCTCCTAGCTCTATCTTTCCCTCTTTTACAGCTTTCTCTCTTTTGCTCCAATTTTGAGCTTTGAGAAGCAATAATAGTGCAAAGGAGCCAGAGAAGTAGTTTCTGTAGAAATTCAGCCTTAGGTGAATTTGGACAGTAGATTTTTTTTCAGTAATTAATCATTCTAATAAGCAAGCAGACAGATTTGGATTCTAATGAGCATTTTGTGTTCATGAGAGTTCAGGCTAATACTATTTACATTTTTAAAATTAGACATAGTGAGATGGAAGCACAGGGTACCTTCAGGCTTTGTGTGGAGTGTGATACCTGGGCCATTATTGATCTTCAGTATATCTGGGTCAAAATTCACCTCTTTATTACCTTCTTCAACAAAAGAGTGATTCTCCTCAAAAGAGACAATAAAGACTTCATGATCATTGGCAGTAGAGTCAGAGAGTGTAGTAAGAACTAGGAACTTTTCTTCCAACAAATCATCTGCCTCTGCGGTGGCTTCACTCTCTTGAACTCTGTCCCAAAGAATAAGCCAAGGTCTAGAAGCTCTTTTAGCAGATGGTCATTTTTGGTGCATCCTGTTTCTGTCTCTTCAGGTTTGTCTCCAGAAAGAATGAAAGATCTGCAATCTCCTCCTGTGGTCTAATGCATTGTGCTTCTTCAATAAAGATTGGCTCACTGCGTAAAGAGTCGATTTCAATTTCTGCTGCAGTTTTGACCTTTCCCAGTCCTCAGAACAACTTTGGAAATTCATCCCTGAATATTGCTCCATTGTCACCTATTGTTACCTCATTGATCTTTTGTAGAAGACTAAGCCCTGTACATGCTGTCCCGTTGAGTAGAGAAATTTACTGGCTCTGTAAGATATAAAGATTTTCATTCTTTATCTTCATGTCTAAGGGTTGGAGTGAACTGACCCTTCTCTTTGATATCTGTCTCCCCTGGCCCTGTAACTTTATTTTAGATGGCTGGAATTCTACTTCATTAGGACAGTCCTGAAACTAGTCCAGTTTGTCCAATACAACTGTGACCTCAACCCCGATGTCCAGTTTACATTATGTTCTGTATCCTTGGGCTTCCATCACTTCAGACTAAAACTCCTTATAAGGATCTTTTATTTCTCCTAGGAAATTGTCAGGTTGAAATGCTGCATTCCCAATTTCCTGGACTTCAAAATGGTTGGAAGCTTGTTCCTTTAAATTGTGCTTTAGACCTGCAAAATTGATTAAAATGCCAGGTCTTGCGACAGAGAAAGTATTTAGCTCCTCCTGCTGGGCATTCTTTACAGCAGTACTCCTTTTTGACACACATCTGGAACATTTTAAGATAGCCCCTTTAGCAGTGTTGGCAAGCTTTTTTTGGTGGGTGAGGCTCCCAACTTTGGGACTACGCACTGGATTCACCCCTCTCTAGCCTTGATGTCTCCCCACAGTGCACCCCAATTCTGCATCTGCAGGTCCCACCTTCTCAAACATTCAATTCTCCTTGGATTGCAAGAAGTCTGATAGTGCCTTGCCGAGCATGCTGATCACATTGCAGTCGCAAATTAACTCATATTTTAAAGCTCCTTAGCTGCAACTAATTGCTAGCCTATATAAGTCGTTAATCAATGAATCAATAGATTCACCTGGCTTTTGGTTGAATCTTACCTGCTGAATGACCAGATTCTTCTTGGGGCTGAAATAATTATTGAAGGCCCTCAAAGCTTCCTCGTAGGACACTGAGATCTCCTCAACTACCGTCTTGTGAGGACTTTGTCAGCTATAGCCATTGGTATTTTTGTGCCTTTTCTTGTAAGGACGAAGCTACTCAGTAGCTTTCAAACTGTCAGTGTCAGAGCTCCATTATTGTCCTTGCTATGGACCGTCGATGTGTTGCAAGGGCTGTGGAACGGGTAATGGCTGTTCAATGGCTGTAGACAATCATGACCTGAATTTTACCCTTGGTGGGCGGGCAGGATTGGCAGGCCCATGACCGGTCAGGAAATGGGCCACAACGTTGTATGGCGCACTTGGGTGCAGTGCCGCAAAAGGTTTAACAACTTGCTGCACTCAGGAAGGGTGAGTACCATGTTGGCATGGATCAGTGTGTTGAAGTGTTAAGGCCTGGTTGAACGCCCATGAAGCTCAGGGGTGTTAGAGTCTGAGTGCCAACTGTCAATGACGCCGGAGCTGGTTAAGGGGGTGAGCCCTGGCTGCTTGGACTGAGCGCCTTGTGGCTTGAGGGCCACGACTTGTGCCCTGCAAGGTGTTCCTCAGGTGGGGCTGGCCAGGCTACAATGGCGCTGCAAGTAGAAAATGAACTAATCCATGCTCCTTTGTCCTTTCAGGAGAAGACGATCCATAACAACATTGAAAGGTCACGGACAGGGCGGAGGCCCCCCCAAACCTCCTAATTCTATCCAGATTTGAGCAGGATGCCTTGGAGCTGGAGAAGTGCCACGCACCTCGGTCAACCAGCCATGGAGATGCTGGGGTGTCAGACGAAGGTAAGAGTGCAATGCACAGAGGTGAGAGTTTCGGATGGTGCAAACATTCTTGTGTAGCCTCATCATTGATGGGAGCCTCAAAACTGGCTTCCCCATTGATCATTGAAAGACAATGGCACCATGATGCAGATCTCAATTGTCTCACCACAGTGCCTGGCATGCACAGTGACAGTGTGATAACTTAAACAGATGACATGTTAAAAACAAGAAACTACTGCGGATGCTGGAAATCCAAAACAAAAACAGAATTACCTGGAAAAACTCAGCAGGTCTGGCAGCATCGGCGGAGAAGAAAAGAGTTGACGTTTCGAGTCCTCATGACCCTTCAGCAGAACTCAACATGTTGCTGTTCCCCCTTAGATTTGCCAGCACACACTCAATCGCAGGACCCTGACGAGCCACCCCTGATGCCAGAAGACCGCCAGGCTTCACATGCACCTGTGTCACACCTGCTCCCTGAACCAGGCACCAGCGCAGATACCAGCACCTCGGTGGGCGTTATATCCTTGGCTAGAAGGTTGGAGCACTGCGGTGAGGGCACTTCACACTCGCTTGAGGAGCAGGTGGCAACAGAGAGTGATCAGGGCGCTGGCAGTTGGAGGACTGCTGGAGACCAGGATGATGCTCAGTCGAAGGCAGATGATGAGCCTCTGGAGTCGTCCATTAGGTGGCAGATGCTGGATGTCCAGTGGGATGTGCGGGAGGATCTGGTGGAGATCCATGATGGTACGCGTGCCATGTTTTCTGTTGCGGAGGAGTCCATGCGGAGCATGAACACTGCGTTGACCCTCATGGCCGAGTGCACTGCTTCCTCCATTGAGAATGGCGACTCTCATGAAGAGGCAGCTTCAGGAACAGAACCAGGGATTCCTAGGGTTGCGCTGGGACCTGCAAGCCCTCACACAGGCAATGACCTCAGCTGGTCAGTGTCAGTGTGGGAGATGGATGAGACACCCAGTATCCCAGCTAGGTGTTCGTCCATCAATGGCGAGCAGGCAGGTCCAGAGCAACCTCACATTGGTGCACGAACTGCTTGCATTTCTGTGGGCTTCTGTCAGGGTGCTCTGCATGACGGCAGCAGCTCCTCTGTCCCTCTGCCAGTGACTGTGTCATCTGTTGAGGCTGTGGTGACTGGGGAGATGTCAGCCGTGGCACTGGCTGCTCCCTTCCAGGCGGGGCCAGCAAAGGCTCCATTGGCCAGAGGACCGCCAACATCAAGGCCAACAAGACACCGGAGTTAACAGGCTGCCTCCAATGTTGCTGCCAACGAGGGGGTGGGGTGCACCAAGACATAGCACTCGCAAACATAAGTTTAAGACACCATGAGCACAAAAGGGACTGTTCATGGGTGATCTTCTGTTGTGTAAAGTTTTGTTTATGTTTTCTGGTCTGGGAATTAAGACCAGAGAAGGTGATGTTAATTGTTTTGGATTGTCAAAATGAGATAAATTTTGTTTTTGTCCTAATGGCTGAGTATGCTTCATTTTTTTTGGTGCAGGATACACCACTATATAATGCTGGATGTGAGTGGCTCTAAACTTTATTGCACAGGCACTGAGTGGACTTTGGGCTCAAATGAAAATGTCACTTCAGACATCAGGGATGGAGGGGGCAGCCCTGGCATGAGGTGGAAGCAGATCTTTGGCAGCCTAGCTGAAGGAGCCTTGGATCAAGATGTCCCTGGTGTCCCTGCCTCCCTGAAGGATACAGAGGTCTTCCTCCACACCCTCAGCGTTCTCCTCAGCATGTTCCTCCTCTGACTCACTACTGGATTCATCCTCTGTGGCCTGTGGAGCTGCGTCAAGATCCTCTTCCTCCAATGGGTTCCCCCTTGCCATTGCCAGATTGTGGAGACCACTATCAGTGACACCTGCTCTGGGGGGCTATTGTAGTGCTCCGCCTGAATGGTTCAGGCATCGGAAGCGCAACTTCAGAAGACCTATGGAGACCTTGTGGAGGCATGACTCCTATTATAACGCTGCTCTGTCTCTGTTCTTGGGTGGTGGAGAGGCGTCATAAATCACCTCTTCAACGTCAGGCTGGAGCATTGAATAGCCTTGGCACCTGGGAGTGTCTCAGGGTATAAGTGTCATGGGAGCTGCCAGGGTACCTTGCACAGACTTGCAGAATCTGTGTCCTGTGGTCACACACTATGCCCATTCATGGAGTGGAACTCCTTCCTGTTGATGAAGGCACCCTGCTGACCTGCTGGTGCCTTGATGGCCACATGTGTGCCGTCGATTGCACCCTGGATGCCAGGGAACCCAGCAATCGCTGCAAAGCCTCTGGCTCGCTCAGCCTGGCTGGCCTCACCAGTATGGAAATGAATAAATGTCATTACCTGCCTGAACAGAGCTTCTGTCACCAGCTTGAAGCAACTGTGGACAGCTGATTGGGAGACTCCACACAGATCCCCGACTGACTACTGGAAAGATCCGGAAGCATAGAAGTTGAGGGCTGCTGTGACCTTCAGAGCCACAGGCATGGGGTTTCCACCCATACAGCTGGAGGTGATCTCAGGCCCAATCTTATGACAAATGGAGGTGACAGTCCCCTGGAGAGGTAGAGCCTCCTTTGGCATTTCATCTTGGACATATTGAGGTAGGTGCATCGCCGCCTGTAAATCCTGGCAGCAGGATAGTGGTGTCTTCTGCGGCCCCTTCAGCTTTGGACTACATGCTGGTCCTACGGCCCTTGTGCCTGCGCCTTTCTGAAAGCGGTGGTGACTTTTACAGCCATTGGTAAAACAGGCCCACTTCACAGCAGTAATTGTTCCAGTTGGCTGCAAATGTCTTCCACCACCTGACGCAAGATCTTTGGACACCTGAGACACTGGTGGTCTGACCTGTAAACAAAGCTTATCCTCTGCCTGTGCACCCTATGTGGTGAGTATGGCCGCCTGCAAGCTGCACCTCTCTGCTGCTCCCCTCTCCAGTGGAGCTGCAAGCTGTTGTTGCTCCTGCTGATACTGCTCCTGCTGGTGCTGCTCCTGTAGGTGTTTTTCCTGCTCTTCCTGATGCTGCTGGGCATCTTGGTCCTCATTGGAAGTCCAAAGTAAAACACCATAATCAACACCAATGCCAACCTGATAGATCAGAGTTCCAAAGTGGAGACCAGGGAATGGATTTTCAATCCAGAGTCAGGGACCCAGTGCCTGGATAATTTCCAGGTCCTAACCCTACCCCATATTAGTGCAGTGATGGAACACTGTTTTCAAATGTAAAACATATAATTGGCCCGGGGTGAGTTTGGCACCCAATCAGTGGTGCCAGGTATGGGCTGAAGGTGAGACATGGATCCTGAGGGCCCTTTGAAAAGGTGAGTGGCAGCCATGGCCTTTCTCTGAGGATATGGCACAGGAGGGTGCTGATCAGGCTGCTGCTGCCATGATGTTAATGATGCATCAGGTGGATTTGCAGCCAACTGGAACACTTCCTGCTGTGAAGTGGACCTGTTTTACCAATGGCTGCAAAAGTCACCACCGCTTTCAGCTTCTTTGTTTCTGTATCCTTCCAGGACTCTGCCAAAGGCATTTACAGGAACTCATAGTCACCAGTTTATGCCAGGGCAGGCAATTATGTCAACCTTGACACAGATGATGCCAGTCAAAGTGAGCGGGTACTTAGGTTTGTAGCTCATGTTGGCTTACCACAGGTGGAGCACATCAAGGACTGCTTGTATGTGACAATTAAGGTGTTCTGAAATTACCCAGGAGTATTGCACAAGATTCCTGGGCAGCTGCCATGATGCTTTTGTCCTGAAGCAGTCCACCCTTCGTAATCTCTTCACACCTTGAAGCAGACTTAGCAGCTGGCTACTCGCAGACAGGGGAATACCCACTTAAAACGTGGTTGATGACACCTGTGAGGAACACAACCAATGAGGCCCAGAAACAAAACTCTGAAAGTCATAAGAAACAAGTTGTATCACTGAGCAAATCATTAAAATGCTGAAGTTGTGCTTTAGTTGCTTGGAGGCACCCTTTAGTATGCATCAGCCAGGGTCTCTGGAATGGTCGTGGCATGCTGCACTGTGCAAAACATTGCACAGCAGCAAGTTTTTGACCGATGAGGCACTTAAATCACAGCCTCTTCAGATGGGTGTGTAACACACCCATGTGCATACCCATGTGCAACTGCTCTTTCTTTTCCTAGCACTTCTATCTGATGCAACCGCTGTGGCTTCAGCAGAGGTAGACACAGGCTGCTCAGGTCACTGTTCGGATTGCTGAGATGCTCAGTCAATGTCCTCTGGGTTTTGCAGTCCATGAGAGTCCAACAAAGACTGCTGCACCTGCACCTGTGCAGCAGGCCATTGGGCAATGAGGCAGCATGTGGGGTACTGATTGAAAGGAGGGTAAACGATAAAGAGCCCTCACTTCCAGGTCCCCTTTCTTCATCTTTCCTTAAGTGGCCCACCTTCACTTCTCTGCTAGCAATGAGCAGGTGAATGCTTTGTTGCATATCAGTGTGACGATGAATGGACAAAGCTAGGCCGTCAAGCATTCTATTTAAGGTGACCTTCATAGTGTGCAAGCCATTTGTGAGGGCTTGTTTGATGTACTTACTTGATTACTGTGTTTGATGCTCCATGCAAATAGCAACTCTGTCCATGGGTAAAGACATCATCGCAAAGGCCTGTGACATAACACTCATGTTTGAGAAGCACTCCTCCAATCGCTCTGCAAGAGTACAGAATGTGAATGGCATGCTTCCAGTACATCACACATTCTTTGCTGCTGCTCCAAAAATATCCCCTTAGCCGCCAGCCTCCAAGATATGACATCTTCATCTAGCTGAACAGAACTTGGAGCCCCCTGCAGTCTCCAACTTACACTTTCTACTGCTGTCTCAGTTTCCACTATTTGCTTTTGCTCACTTGTGATGTGTGAGAAACCCAGTCAAAATCCATCTCTCTGTGAGTATCGAATCTAGTCCCTAATCTGCATTAATCCTATGATGGTATACCAGTGACAGTGACCTTCTCTGAGAAGTTGCATCATCTTCCTGAATCACCACCTGTGGGAGCCTTTAAAGTCCTGTGGGCGATTAAAATCATAATCAGAGCTGTCAAAATAGGAATGTTTTAAGTGATTGTCATGCACATGACAATACTTGCTGCTGACATCAAGTCAACATGAGTGTGTTGTATGCCACATGGCTGTCTGGTATCTAATTTTGCTACCAGGTAACTGTGAGGTCCCCATTTCTGACAGCAATGTTGCTGAGATTTCACTGATATCCAGCATCTCCTGTTCTGCAGTTGTCAGTTGAGAAATGGCTGGCGGGCAATCTCTGATTCTATGTCTCCCATATAGGGCTGGATTTTCAATTGCCAGCAGGAACAGGAATGGATGTAGGCGCGATTTGAAAATTGCATTCCTGGAGGGTGGCACTGGATTCTGCTACCTACGAAACATGATGCAGTTTTCAATGGAGGGCAGGAGGGTGTCTGGAACTCACCACACCTATAATTAGGTGCTTCCTAAGCTTATGGCTGAGCTTTTAAAAGGCTTCAGTGGGCCAGTTTCAGATTTTCCATCAACATGAGGGAAAAGGCAGTGTCTAGGACATATCAGGATGCACGTGGCATGCACATCTTGGGGAGCAATCAGGGCTAATAGAGGCACTGGTCAACTCATTTAAAAGATGGTGAATCATACTCAGCTGCTCAATCAGTGCCACAGGTGCCATTGCTGGTGCTGAGAGGGTGTTATTTCTCAACAGTGAGAGGGGCATCAGAGTGCTGGCACCACCTGAGCCTCAAAGGATGGTAGAGGAAGCCCTGGTGAACATGCAAGAGCTAATTGAGCAAAAAGAAATGGAAACAGGGTACACTGGCATTGGGCAGAGTAGCGAGAAGTCTCAGCAACGGCCTTCGCTTGGTTGGATGGAGACCAGAGGAGCACCCCTAGGACTTGCCAAGAGAAGAAGGCGCTTTTTAAGACATCAGGCGTACTGCCCATGAGTCAGCTACCTGCAGATGACAGAGCAGGAAGCTGATCCTGGACATTTGTGCTATGGTCCACAATGACCCAATTCCCCCTGGACACTATGGCAATCCCCCCTCTGTAACCATCAAGGACACTATGG
Organism: Cetorhinus maximus; assembly: GCF_964194155.1. Lineage (NCBI taxonomy): Eukaryota > Metazoa > Chordata > Chondrichthyes > Lamniformes > Cetorhinidae > Cetorhinus > Cetorhinus maximus. The sequence continues at coordinate 15,312,044 of NC_135896.1, forward strand.
CGCAGAACTTTTATGTATCCAGCTGATTCCAGGGATCAGCCCTGACCTGGGTGCATCTTGCAGTTGGCAGCTCATCATGTCATCAGGCAGGTCAAGGATGCCGTATTGCAGAGAGCAGGGGAATACATCCATTTTGAGAGAGATGGGCCAGTGTAGACACAAATGGCAATGGGCTCTGCTGCCATTGATATATTCCCCGTTGTCCAGGGAGTTCTGAACCATGCCCTTTTGTTTTATTCATTCCTAGGATGTGGCACTACTAGCAAGGCTACAGATATTGCCCCTCCCTAATTAAACTTGAGAAGGTGCTGCCTTCTTGAACCACTGCAGTCTATGTGGCGTCGGTACCCACAGTACTGTTAGGGAGGGAGTTCCAAGATTTTGACCTGGCAACAGTGAAGGAACAATTGTACCAAAATGTTACAGAACAGTCAAATAAGAATAAAACCAGATGGATGACCTGCCATTGACCTAGGCACTAGAAACAGCAAAGACACACCCTGCCCAGTCAACCCTGCAAAGTTCTTCTCACTAACTTCTGGGGACTTGTGCCAAAATTGGAAAGCTCTCCCACAACTAGTCAAACAACATGACATGGTCATGCTCACCAAATCATAGAGCCAATGTCGAAGACTCCTTTATCACCATTGTATAATTCATCCCACCAGCAGGTCAGAACCACCAGAGGTGGTCACTTAGTGATATACAATTGAGAGGGAGTAGCCATGGGTATCCTCAAAATTAACTCTGGATCCTTTGAGGGTGAATGACACCAAATCAAACAAGAGCAAAGAACGTCCTGATGGTTACTATCTAATGCCCTCCTACAACCGATGAATCAGTGTTCCTCCAAGTACAGCATCATTTAGAAGAAACACTGAGGGTAGTAAGGACACAGAATGTACTTTGGGTGGAGGATTTCGATGTCCATCACCAAGAGTGCCTCAATAGCACCACTATTGTAAGCTGGCCGAGTGCAAAGGACGTAACTGCCAGACTGAAACTGTGGCAATTGTAAGAGAACCAACAAGAGGGGGAAACCCACTAGACCTTGTCCTCACTAATCTAATTGCACAGAAGCATCTGTCCATGGTAGGAGTGGCTACTGCACAATAGAGATAAAGTTCCATCTTCACACAGAGGGACACCCTCCTTTGTGTTGTGTGGCATGACCACCATGATAAATTGAATAGATTCAGATCAGATCTAGCTACTCAAAACTGGGTATCCATGAGGTGATGTGGGCAATCAGCAGCAGCAGAACTGCATTCAACCATAAACTGTAACCTAATGGCCTGACATATCCCCCATTTTAACATTACTAGCCAGTCAGGGGACCAACCTGGGTTCAATGAGGAGTGTAGGAGAGCAGGTCGGGTGCAGCACCAAGCATTCCTAAAAGTGAGATGCCAGCCAGGTTAAGTTACAAGACAGAGCTGACGAGTGAAAGGAGCATGATGGAGACAGCTAAATGATCCCATAGCCAACGGATCAGAACGAGTCTCTGCCAGTCTGCCACATCCAGATGTGAACAGTGGTGGACAGTTAGACAATTAACCAGAGGAGGAGGCCCCACCATCATCCCACTCCTCAATGGCTGAAGTATTTGCAACCATCTTCAACTAGAAGAGCTAATCCATCTTGGCCCTCTCTTGAGGTCTCCAACATCATAGATGCCAGTTTTCTACCAATTCGATTCACTCCACATGAAATCTAAAAATGGCAGAAAGCACTGGATACTGCAAAGGCTAAGAGTCCTAACAACATCCCAGCTGTAGTACTGAAGACTTGTATTGCAGAACAAGCCATGCCCCTGGCCAAGCTATACCATTACAACTACAACACTGGCATCTATCCAACGTGGAAAATTGCTCAGGGATGTCCTGTCCACAAAAAGCAAGACAAATCCAATCTGATCAATTACCATCCCATCAGTCTACTCTCAATCATCAGCAAAATATTGGAAGTTGTCATTAATAGTGATAACAAGGTGCACTTACTCAACAATAAACTTCGGCGATGTTTACTTTGGGTTCCACAGACTGCAAAACTGTTATTTCCCTAAAACATGAAAAAGATCATAAACTGTTTAAATCAAATCTTACCTTTTTGCTTATATAAAAAGTGGACCTTGCTGAACCAAAAGATGCTGCTACAGGTCACATGATTCACAAGTTGGCTACAGGTTTGGAAATTTCCAACAGCAGTTACAGGACAAAAGCTCAACCCTCATCCTTGTGGAATCTCACACCTCTCATTGTGAGGACACATTACAATCAACAAAACCAGGGACCAGCAGATGGCTTGTTTCCCCCAGCCTGGATTATAACAAAGGGAGAGCCATCAAGACTTGTTATACCTGTCAAGGTGCGGAAAACCACCATCTATCTCCTGAGATGGACAATGGATTTTCACCAGAGGCATAGACACTGCTTGTTAGCGTGCAACTGACTCATAATGAGCAACATCACATGACGTAAGCTTCCAGCCTTTGGAAAGTTTAATATTACATTTATAGACTTGCAACTCAGTCTGCTGCTTAATCTCAGCCTGAAAAAATCAAGGCAGGACTCCAGGCTGACCAACAGCCTACATCAAGTCTAAGCCCTCGAAGCCTGTTTCTCTGGAAGATTCTTGTCATCGCCTGCTGTACAGACCAAGTTTCTATATACCAGCCTCATCTCATGGTGTCACCGTCAACTTTAAAGGACTTTTGCAAACTCCTGCTTCAGCTAGCTGAACCTGCCTGAACTGTAGCTCTTCCATGAAGGAACCCTAGCTGGATATGGACTTTCTGGACTCCGGCAATCACATGAACTGATATCCATATCTCTGGTGCTTTTTCTTTTAAGTTATTCATAGTTGTGAAAACGTCTCTTTCCTATCTTTTTATTATGTGCTTATGCGTATGTATGAAGTTGCGACCTTTGCTCTAGTTTGAATGTGTGAATAAACTATACTTCTGATTTAACCCTAAAGAGATTTTGCTGCGAGTCGCTTTAAAAATTGACCCCACAAACAGAGCGTTTATGGAAACACGCCAGACCTTATTTCAGAAAAGTAAAATACCTCTGCTTATGGACATACAGCTAGAAAATAAAGGATAAAAGCAAAAAACTGCGGATGCTGGAAATCCAAAACAAAAACAAAAATACCTGGAAAAACTCAGCAGGTCTGGCAGCATCTGCGGAGAGGAACACAGTTAACATTTCGAGTCCGAATGACCTTTCAACAGAACTAAGTAAAAATAGAAAAGAGGTGAAATATAAGCTGGTTTAAGGGGGTGGGGGGTAGAGCTGGATAGAGGGCCAGTGATAGGTGGAGATAACCAAAAGATGTCACAGACAAAAGGACAAAGAGGTGCTAAAGGTGGTGATATTATCTGAGGAATGTGCTAATTAAGGGTAGAAAGCAGGACAAGCAAAGGTACAGATAGCCCTAGTGGGGGTGGGGTGGGGTGAAGGAATCAAAAAAGGCTAAAAGGTAGAGATAAAACAATGGATGGAAATACATTTAAAAATAATGGAAATAGGTGGGAAAAGAAAAATCTATATAAATTATTGGAAAAAAAAGGGGGGGGAATTGGAAAGGGGGTGGGGATGGAGGAGAGAGTTCATGATCTAAAATTGTTGAACTCAATATTCAGTCTGGAAGGCTGTAAAGTGCCTAATTGGAAGATGAGGTGCTGTTCCTCCAGTTTGTTCCTCCAGTTTGCGTTGAGCTTCACTGGAACAAGGACAGACATGTGGGCATGAGAGCAGGGTGGAGTGTTGAAATGACAAGCGACAGGGAGGTCTGGTAATGCTTGAGGACAGACACCCATGGTGGTTGACAGGGCCCTTAACTTTGTCTGGCCCATTTCCCATGCATCCGCCCTCACATCTTCTTCTCCCTCCCAGAAACATGATAGGGTCTCCCTTGTCCTCACTTATCACCCCACCAGCCTTCGCATTCAAAGGATCATCCTCCGCCATTTCCGCCTACTCCAGCATGATGCCACCACCAAACACATCTTCCCTTCACCCCACTGGCGGCATTCCGCAGGGATCATTCCCTCCAGGATACCCTGGTCCACTCCTCCATCACCCCCTACACCTCAACCCCCTCCCACGGCACCTTCCCATGCAACCGCAGAAGGTGTAACACCTGCCCCTTTACTTCCCCTCTCCTCACCGTCCAAGGGCCCAAACACTCCTTTCAAGTGAAGCAGCATTTCACTTGCACCTCCCTCAATTTAGTCTACTGCATTCGTTGCTCCCAATGCGGTTTCCTCAACATTGGAGAGACCAAATGCAGACTGGGTGACCGCTTTGCAGAACACCTTCGGTCTGTCTGCAAGCATTACCCAGACCTCCCTGTCGCTTGCCATTTCAACACTCCACCCTGCTCTCATGCCCACATGTCCGTCCTTGGCTTGCTGCATTGTTCCAGTGAAGCTCAACGCAAACTGGAGGAACAGCACCTTATCTTCCGATTAGGCACTTTACAGCCTTCCGGACTGAATATTGAGTTCAACAATTTTAGATCATGAACTTTCTCCTCCATCCCCACCCCCTTTCCAATTTTCCTCCTCCTTTTTGTTTTTTCCAATAATTTATATAGATTTTTCTTTTCCCACCTATTTCCATTATTTTTAAATGTATTTTCATCCATTGTTTTATCTCTACCTTTTAGTCTTTTTTGATTCCTTCGCCCCACCCCACCCCACCCCTTCCGATTAGGCACTTTACAGCCTTCTGGACTGAATATTGAGTTCAACAATTTTAGATCATGAACTCTCTCCTCCATCCCCACCCCCTTTCCAATTCCCCCCCTTTTTTTTCCAATAATTTATATAGATTTTTCTTTTCCCACCTATTTCCATTAGTTTTAAATGTATTTCCATCCATTGTTTTATCTCTACCCTTTAGCCTTTTTTGATTCCTTCACCCCACTCCACCCCCACTAGGGCTATCTGTACCTTGCTTGTCCTGCTTTCTACCCTTAATTAGCACATTCCTCAGATAATATCACCACCTTTAGCACCTCTTTGTCCTTTTGTCTGTGACATCTTTTGGTTATCTCCACCAATCACTGGCCCTCTATCCAGCTCTACCCCCCCACCCCCCCCTCCCCGCCTTAAACCAGCTTATATTTCACCTCTTTTCTATTTTTACTTAGTTCTGTTGAAGGGTCATTCGGACTTGAAACGTTAACTGTGTTCCTCTCCGCAGATGCTGCCAGACCTGCTGAGTTTTTCCAGGTATTTTTGTTTTTGTTTTAGAAAATAAAGGAGTTCTGTTTTGCCTCCCTCCCCTGCCCCTGACACAACCTTGATCTAAATATGGACAAAAGAGCTGAATTCAAGAGGTAAGGTAAAAATGACTGCTCTTGACTTCAAGGCAGCATTTGACCAAATGTAGCATGAGGAGTCCTCACAAAATTAAAGTCAATGGAAATCGGGAAAAACTTTTCATTAGTTGGAAGCCTAGCAAAAAGGAAGATGGTTGTGGTTGTTGAAGACCAATCATCTCAGCCCCAGGACATTGCTACAGGAGTTCATCTGACTAGTGCCTAGGCCTGAGCAATTTCAGTTACTTCATCAATGACTTTCCCTCCATAAATAAGGTCAGAAATAGGGATATTTGTTGAGGATTGTGCAGTGTTCAGTACCATTTGCAACTGTTCACATACCGAAGCAGTCTGTTCCCGCATGTAGCAAGACCTGCACAATATTTAGGCTTGGGCTAAGTGGCAATTAACACTCACATCAGGTAATGACCATCTCCAACAAGAGAGAATTTTCCCATCTCCCCTCGATATTAACCTGCATTACTATCACTGAATCTCCATTATCAACATCCTACGGTTAGCTATCATTGATCAGAAACTTAACTGGATTAGCCATATACATTCTGTGGCTACAAGAGCAGCTCAGTAACTCACCTCCTGATTCTCCTGTCCACTACCTACGTGGCACAAGTCAGGAGCGTGATGAAATAGTTCCCACTTCTATGGATGAGTGCAGATCCAACAACATTCAAGAAGCTCAACAACATCTAGGACAAAGCAGCCTGCTTGATCGGCACATCAACTACCTTAAATAGTCACTCCATCCACCACTAGCATAGAGTAGCAGCAGTGTGTACAATCTATAAGATGCACTGCAACAACTTGCCAAGGCTCCTTTGACAGTATCTTCCAAACCCCTAATCTCTACCACTAAGAAGGAGCTGGGCAGCAGATGCACACCACCTGCAAGTTCCCCTGCAAGTCACACACCATCCTGACTTGGAACTATATCTGTTTTTTTCACTGTCATTGGGTTAAAATCCTGCAATTCCTTCCATAACAGAACTGTGGGTGTACCTGCACCACATGGACTGTAGTGGTTCAAGTAGGTGGCTCATCACCACCTTCTCAAGAACAATTAGGGATGGGCAATAAATACTGGCCTTGCCACATCTCATGAACAAATATATTTTTAAAAAATTCCAAGTAATACTTCAGTACTACAGCAGAAATGTTGTTAGGGCCTGTAGCATTTGCAGTACCCAGTGCATTCAGGCATTTCTCGCTATCATGTGAAGTGAATCAAATTAGTGGAAGATTGGCATCTGTGATGCTGGGGACCTAAGGAGGAGGACAAGATGGATTATCTGCTCAGTACTTTTGGATGAACATGGTTATAAATGCTTCAGTCTTGTTTTTTGCGCTGACGTGTTTGTCTCACCCACCATGTGGATGTTTGTGGAGCGTCCTCACCCTCTGGTTAGTTGTTTAATTGTCCACCACTATTCAGAATTGGATTTGGCAGAACTGAAGATTTTATCTGATCTGTTGGTTTGGGGTTGTTTAGCCCTCTCTATACCGTGCTGCCTCTGCTGCATTTTCCAATCTAGTAATGTCTCAATTTCTTACACACTACTGGTCATTCAAAAGGAATGATGCAGGAATGGTGTTAGACTGACTGTAACTCAGTAATGTGTAACTGTGATGATGAACTGCAAACAGTGTACCATCTATTGCAATGCAAATACCTATTTGAGTGTTGTACTGACAGCCAAATGCAATGCTAAGGCACGTGTAGCCTTGCGGCAGGGTAGAGTGTGAAGATAATATATGCCAATGAGCAAGCATTTTATTTAACATATATCAATTAAATTAATAGTATAAAAGTAACAAACAGTAATTGTACATTTTCTTATTCTCATATATATATATATAAAATTAGAAACTGCAGATATTACATCTAAACCATCTCTTAATATATATTGATCTTTGCAATTGAGCTGTATTCACAACTATTGACTAGTAGATGGTTATCAGTAAATACTTCCTGCCCTCTAATGGCTCTCTATCATTATTAATGGAATGAAAGCATCCTGTTCCTACAGGTAGGAAGGACCTAAATTTATGCCATTTCAGCTAATTTCAGGTGTCTCTGGGGCAGAAAGCAAACTACTTAGGATTGGCACTAAAGTGACTATCTTACTCAGAGAGAATGTAAGAATGTAATAATACCTAACAACAGGAATCATATTTCAAAGTAATCATTTCTTGTGAAGTAGGTTGTGGTGTTTGGAGATATTCATTGTGCTGCAAAATATGTCTTTTTTCTTTTAAGCTGGATTAATTCTATTTTCTTGTTGATTACAATAATTATTTATATTTAGCTGCTTTAAAGTAATAAAATGTCCCAAGGCAATTCACAGGAGTACGCTAAAGCAAAATATGACACCAAGCCACGTAAGGAGGTATCAGGTCAGGTGACCAAAACCTTGGTCAAAGAGGTAGATTTCAAGGAGGGTCTTAAAGGAGGAAAGTGAGGTAGAGAGATGGAGAGGCATATGGAGGGAATTCTAGAGCTTAGGACCGAGGCCACTGAAGCTCATCTACTTATAGTGGAGTGATTAAACTCAGGGATGCTCAAAAGGCCAGAATTAGATGAGCACAAATATCATCAGAGGGTTGTGAGGAGATGGAATTACAGAGATAGTGAGGGGCGAAGTCATGGCAGGATTTGAAAACAAGGATGAGATTTTTAAAATTAGCAGTAAATCAGCAATTTTCTCTTTTCAGGTGTGGCATTCAAATGATGGGGGTATTTCATTTCAAGTGCTATTTAAATTGAAAAATGACTTTGTTCATAAGGTAATTACATGTCCTCGCAGTCATTCTGTGATCTTCATAACTGACCGACAGGATGTCTATTACACCAGAACAGGTAAAGTTACATTTAAGTATCCTTCCTTACAACTAGTAACAAAACATATATATATATGTACAAGGGTAATTTATCCTCTTTGTTGTGCTTGGGGAATACTCAGCTTCTGGGCAGTAAGGAGGAAATGAAGATCAAGACTTACCGCATTGCATCTCTAACCCCATTCCTGTCCTGGAATTTCCTTGGTTAAAGATACACCAGTGGAGTTAACAAAAATCTGGCATATACGTCAATGAGATAACGGGGATGTTCCCTGTTTTCTGCACCACTTTCTCTTTTGCTGACCCATTGGGTGCCAGCAGAGGAAAACCTCAAGAAACCTGACATTATTGTAGGGTTCAGGAGGCAATTCAAAGATCAATGAGCAAGCCCTGTGTTTATAAATTTTAACTCCACATCCCCAGAATGATATTAGGGTCATAAAACTCTCTGACTGCTGCTGGAGAATGACAGAACATCTAATGTTGGCAGCCAGCATCATACTGCAAGCAGTTGTGTTTCCCCTCCATTCCCAATAGAACACAATCACAATTGCGGCACCAAGCAATTGGCACAGGATAGAACATTTCTGGCACATTCCCATGAAATATTTCATTTAGAAAAACATGGATTTATGCTTTTTGAATTCATTACAATTTTTAACATGGCATGAGAGTTGTGGGTACAATGGGATTGTTGATGGGTTATTGGGCATGTTGTTAACTGTGCACTTTCTAAGGGTCAAAGTAATTTGGCAACGGTCCCTCGAATTCAGCTGAAGGATGATATCAAAGGCCTGTAAAAAAGTTCCATAAAAGATTAGGGTCATCAACCTTTGTGGGCTTTGGAAAGAAGATTGTTGTTAATTTTCTCTTGCTTTCACTTGGGCTGAGATTGAAGCTTCAGGAAAAATTGTTTGTTTTTATACGGTATAGGAATAAGAAAGTCCATTTGAATGGCAGTCCAATTTCATATCATAATATTGAAAAATCTTAAAGGAAATTTTCCCATGTAACTTTCCTGCAGAATGGCATTTGTTAGCATTGACATTTAGCCTAGCAGTCTCTTTTGTGACACTGGCATTATTCAGACATATTTCTGCTTTGCACTAAAGGTATGGCCAGATATGCCTTGCTTCCAATTCTTAAAGAACGGGTGTCGACTTTGCACTGCGATCATTTGGGAAATTTAATTATGGTAATTTTAGATGGAAGTGAATTGACTGGTCTGAAGGTGGAAACTGTTGACCTTGAAAAATTAATAACGGTAAGTGTCCAATTCTATTATGATTATCTTCATTTTCATAATTTAAAAGTCATTTTAAAAGTGACAAAAGTAGGATTTTCTGTTTTTAATTTTACTAAGTTTCAAGTAGCTGGCATCAAATGAATATTGTTGTTTCTTCTCTAGAATTGGAAGGTTGAGACAATCGAGGGCCAGTAATGCATTTCTGATGTTAGCTGGTGCTTGTTGGCTGACTAGCCTGGTAATGCAAGATCAGCTCATTCCCAAATTTTGACATTGTTCCTGATGCATCGCACATGATGCCTTAGTGAAACGCTGAATTTTTGGAAGCTGGATTTCTAACACTTGTAGCCTTTTGTGTTGCACTTCTAGTTGTAAAAAATTGTTACAGGAGCAGAACAGCTATATTCAACAAATCATATTTGGAGATCTTGTCATAGGAAATCCTATATTGACAAGTCGTACTGTTTTAATGTAATAGCAGGCTATACCACAAATGCCTCTGCTGTTCCGTAGGAGTGAACCTACTTCCACTTCAAAATATGTTTTTTTTAACCAAAATCTGTCACTTTCCACTTACTGATATTAAATCACATCTGCCACTATTTAGCTCATTTATCACTCCCTTCACCTTACCTTATCAATAACCCACCTGCACCCTCCTTTGGTTCTGCATTCAGATGTGCCCCAGAACTGAACCATGTGGAACATCACTACTTACTTCCATCTAATCTGAAGAATCACACTTAACAACTACTCTCCGTTTTTTCCTTTTAATCAATTTTTACTTCAATTTGAACCCTACCCTTAATTTCATACCCTTTAATCTTTTCTAGTAATCTCATGTGAACTATCTTATCAAAGACTTCCCTAAAGTTCACATGGACTCGATCTACTACATTGCACCACAACCCGTTACAATTAGTACTATGTTTATACGTTTATTCCCTCATCAGTGCATTCTATTAGGATTCCATCACGTTTATCAAGCAGAATCATCCCTTTTAAAATCCGTTAGAGCTACTGCTAACAAGTACCTTTTTATCTAGATGAATAGTAATTTCATCCTTAATTTAGAGTTTTAACTTTTTCCAGTCCCAGGACCTCAGATCTCTCGGGATCCTAGGGTATATTTCATTGAGCCATGATGCTTTTTTCCCGTAACTCACTGTTGTCTAATAAAAATCAGTAACTAGCCATAGGTTTGGTTATGTCAACACCGTTTTATCTACACTGCACTAATTTTAGTCAAAATTTAGCCACAAAAGACGATAAATGTGGTTGTCAATCATTTCAGTTCCAGGACATCGCTGCAGGAGTCCTAGGCCCAACCATCTTCAGCTGCTTCATCAATTACCTTCCTTCTATCATAAGGTCAGAACTGGGGATGTTTGCTGATGATTGCACAATGTTCAGTACGTTTGCAACTCCTCAGATACTGAAGCAATCCGTGACCATATGCAGCAAAACCTGGACAACATTCAGGCTTGGGTTAATAAGTGGAAAGTAATATTTGCACCACATCAGTGTCAGGCAATGACCATCTCCAACAAGACATATTTTAAACATTTCCCCATGACATTCAGTGGCATTACCATTGCTGAATCCCCCAATATCAACATCCTGGGGGTTACCACTGACCAGTATTGAGCTGCAGCAGCCACATAAATATTGTGGCTACAAGAGCACATCAGAGGCTGAGAATTCTGTGGTGAGAAACTCACCACATGACTCCCCCCAAGTCTATTAACCATCTACAAAGTACAAATCTGGAATATGATGGAATACCCTCCACTTGCCTGGATGAATGCAACTTCAACAACACTCAGAAAGCTCAACACCATGCGGTGCAAATCAGCCTGCTTGAATGGCACCCCATCCATCACCTTAAACTTGGCCCAGGTATTCCGGTCTCCAGAAGATGCACTACCGGACTCCTGGGAAGTACCAACACAAGGACTCTGTGGGAATTGCAAGGAAAGTTTGAACTTCCAATGGCTTCCTGGAACCCTTGGAAACATTCTCCAAATCTGATTTAGAGTTGGAGACTTCAGATGGTTCCAACATACTTAACTGGGTAGTTACCTAAGAAATGTTAGACAGGAGAAACCCTGGTCTAACACTTGGCTAATTATACAACTGACCACCGCCACACCACCCCCCCTCCCGCCCCACCCCCCCCCCCCCGCCTCCACCCTTGCCACCAATCACTCACATTGACCTAACCTGACGCCCCCAACTACTCCCCAGACATACAACTCCCTCCGACCCAACTTGACTAGCTTCTGACCCAACCTGATTCCCCCTGACCCACCTACCCACTCTTCCGCCTGCCCACCTGCCACCCTAACCACCTGCTACCCTACTCCCTTACCCACTTACCTTACCCGCCCTAGGTCCTTACCCACGCTACCTCCTTACCCACTTACCTTACACACTTAACCCCTCTTCATCGCTATTTTCAAAGCAGCTTTGGGATATTTAAACTTTACTTACTGGAAGATGGCAACTAGTGCTGTAAAAAGGAGGCATGGTTTCTGTGTGGATTCTCTGCGCTGCTCCCCACATGATTTGCTGCACTGATCGAATGTGAAGGATCCTTCATTGGAAGACTGGTCTGAAATATTGTTGGAAGTTAAGTATGCATTTTTTGTCTGATCAGGGTTGGAAGTAGGGTCTCTGATCCTAATTGAAATATCTGGGCCATTCTCTCCCTCCACCACTGAAGCACAGTGGGCAGAAGTATGTACCATCTACAAGATGCACTGCAGCAATTCATCAAAGGTCCTTCAACAGCACCTTCCAAACTCGTGGCCTCTACTACCTAGAAGAACAAGGGTAGCAGATGCATTGGAACATCACCACTTGCATGTTTCTCTCCAAGCCACACACAATCCTGACTTTGAACTATATTGACATTCCTTCACTGTTGCTGGGCCAAAATCCTGGAACTCCCTTCCTAATAGCACCATGTACCCATACCACATGGACTGCAGCAATTAAAGAGGGCAGCTCACCACCACCTTCTCAAGGGCAACTTGAGAAGGGTAACAAATGGTGGCCTAGACAGTGATGCCCACATCCCGTGAAAGAATGAGAAAAAGTCAAGAAGAAGCTTATGCACAATATCAGTTAATGTACTTCACATATATGTGTACTTAACAAACACCTATCGCTATTCAATGTACAATGTTACATTACAATTACAATGTACATTGTAAACTTAAACTATTGTTAAAGTTTGAAATTTTCTCATGAATCTGTCAGACGTAGCACACCTTGGTGCAGTTGCTAAGTTTTTTTTTGCAGCAGCTGCAAGCGCTACTTTGACCTAAACAGTGGAGTGCTGTGAATATTGACTTGCATAAGACACAACAAATCTGCCCCTACTCTCCATTCAGAATGTGATTGGATGCTGCTTACCCTTTGCAATGAAGTGCCCTGTTCAGTTGCTTGTTATTTGATGGGCTTATTCTCTTCTGTTGGTTGGAACAGTTATTATGATTAGTCAAACTGAGCACGACGACAATTTCCTTTTCCTTACCATGTTGTTGTTTAGGAAACATAGGAGCAGGAATAGGCCATTTGACCCATTGAGCCTGCTCTGCCATTCAACTAGATCATGGCTGATCATCTACCTCAATGCTACTTTCCTGTACTATCTACATATCCCTTGATATCATTAGTCTCCATAAATCTATCGATTTCTGTCTTGAACATACTCAATGATTGAGCTTCCACAGCCCTATGGGGTAAAGAATTCCAAAGATTCACCACCCTCCTTAACTCAGTCTTAAATGGCCTACCCCTTATCCTGAGATTATGTCCCCTGGTTTTAGACTCCCCAGCCAGGGGAAACATCTTATAGACATCCACCCTGTCATGCCCTGTTAGAATTTTGTAAGTTTAAATGAGGTTACCCCTCATTCTTCAAAATTCGAGGGACTACAGACCCATTCTCTGCAATCTCTCCTCATAAAACAATCCCACCATCTCAGGGATTAATCTGGTGAACCTCCATTGCACTCCCTCTATAACAAGTATACCCTTCCTCAGATAAGGGGACCAAAACTGTGCACAATACTCCAGGTGAGGTCTCACCAAGGCTCTATACAACTGCAGCAAGACATCCTTACTCATGTACTCAAATCCACCTGTGATGAAGGCCGCCTTAATTGTTTGCTGCACCTGCATGCTAGCTTTTAGTGACTCATGAACAAGGATGTTCAGATCTCTTTGGACACCTGCACTTCCCAACCTCTCACCATTTAAGAAATATTCTGCCTTTCTGTTTTTTCTTGCCAAAGTGAATAACTTCACACTTATTCACATTATATTCCATCTGCCATGCTCTGACCCATTCGCTTAGCCTGTCCAAATCCTCTTTAAGCCCCATTGCATCCTCCTCACAACTGATGCTTCCACCCAGTTTGGTGTCATCAGCAAATTTGGAGATATTGCAAATGGTCCCCACATCCAAATCATTTATATAGATTGTGAACATTGTGGACCTAGCACTGGTCCTTGCGGTACCCCACTAGTAACAGCCTGCTATCCAACTGTGTTGCACATTTAACAGATAATCAATAACAAGTAACCAAGGAAGTAAAGCATACTCAATGCTCAAAAAGCACTTACACACTCTGTTTTACCTCTTACAAGTTTATCAACAAACACACAAAAAGATCACATGCCCAACATTGGTGTCTATTACTCATATTTTATTTACTAATCAAAATTAAAATTGGCTATATTTGGATTCCCAATTAAACAAGTGTAACAAGTAGCTAGTCTGGGGTGCAGGCAGTGCTACCCATAGTAGATATTGTTTATGCGCATGTATGGGAGCCAGCTATCAAACATATAAGACACCACACAAAGGCAGCCAGCATCTCTTAGAAGGAGACACTAGGGAAACATTTTTGACTGAAGAAATAGCATCTCCAGACACTAGGGAAATCTGCTAATTGAAGAAATAGCAGAAGGAAGAAATGAGACAGCACCAAGGTTCTTCATTGTCACCTTGGAAACCTTGGTACAGGCAGTAAACTTAAGGGATGGTGGCAATCCTCTTCCTCCAAGGAGGGAGGAGGCCATCAGCTGACATGGGAAAAAATTGAACAGCAACACTCCAAAGTTTCTTCAAAAGCATCTTCCAAACCCATCACTTCTGCTACTTAAAAAGAGGAGGGCAGTAGGTACATGGAAAAACCACCATCTGCAAGTTCCCCTTGAAGTCACACATCACCCTGAATTGGAAATACATCACTGTTCCTTCAGCATGGTGGGGTGAAATTCTTGGGACTCCCCTCTAACAACACTGTAGGTCCCTTCACCAAACATTTCAGCAGTTCAAGACAGTGTCTCACCATCGCCTTCTAAAGGGCAATTTGGGATGTGCAATAAATGTTGACCTTACCAACATTTCCCACATCAAGATAGGAAGGAGGAGGAGCAGGAAGAGGAGGTAAAGGAGCAGCATATGTGCCTATGACCATTACTACCTGAACCATGTGCAAATTGGCACAGGTCAAAGACTTTGGAGGTTCAAATGTGTGGCTGAAAGAGTGGTGTGGGAGGCAGGTGTTTCAATTTTTTTTTTCATATGTCCATAAGATGTGCGTGTAGCTGGCAAAGCCAGCATTTATTGTCCATTCCTAATTGTACTTAAGAAGATTGAACCACCGCAGTCCATGTGGTGTGGGTGCACTTACAGTGTTGTTAAACAGGTAGTTCCAGGATGTTGGACATCCTGGATGATGAAGAAACAATATATTTCAAAGTCAGGATACTCTGTGACTTGGAAGAGAACTTGGAGGTGATGATATAGCATTCCCATGAACATGATGCATTGTTCGTTAAAGTTCTTAGAGGTTGCCAGTTTTGGAGATACTGTTGAAGAAGCCTTGCTACAGAGCACCTTGTAGATGGTGTAAACTATAGGCATGGTGTGCCGATGGTGGAGGGAGTGAATGTTTAAGGTGGTGCATTGGTGCCAGTCAGCTGGCTGCTCTGTCCTGGATGATGCCAAGCTTGAATATTATTGGAGCTGCTCTCATCCAGGCAAGTGCAGAATATTCCATTCACATTCCTGAATTGTACCATGTAGCTAGTGGAAAGCCTTTGTGGAATTAAGTAAGTGAGTTACCTGCCACAGAATACCCAGCTTCTCACCTGTCACTGTAGCCATAGTGGACAGAATTTTCACTGCCAAGGGCAGGTGGGCATTGTGCAAGCGTTTGGGTTAGGAACCCGACGAACCTCTACTCAGCAGTCGCATAAGCAATTAAAATATTCAAATAGGTAAGTAAATGTCACTTTAACCTTGCATTCTGGCTTTAAAGCAAGTGCATGGTTTCCCCAAGCACTCAGTATCTTTCCAGGGACCATGAGGTGAGAGCACAGCTGGAAGCAATTGCTTATGTATTAACATGTTGGGAAGAGTCAAGTTTGAAATCGTCAAGTTTGTTGTCAGCCAGAGTGAAAAGCATGTGCTTGCAAGCCTTGTTCTTTCTTGTTCATTACATTGAGTTTCATTTCTAACTTTTTTGGAATTACTTTCAAGTGCCTTGGAGTATGCACACCTCATCTCAACTTCCTCGTTGTCTTCACTGCATCATGGAAGCAGCTTATGCAGTAGCAGTCGGGACTTCTGAGGAGCAACAGGAGCAACCACACCAACAACAGCTGCCACGCCAGCAACAGCACCAATAATCCAGAGGCTTGGGCTAATGTACTGGGGATACAGGTTCAAATCCCACCACTGCAGTTTTTGGAATTTAAATTCAATTAAATAATAAATCTTGAATTTAAAGAAGGCTATCCCAGTAATGGTGACCATGAAACCATCATCAATTGTCATAAAAATCCATCTGGCTCACTAATGTCCTTTAGGGAAGGAAATCTGCTGTCCTTACCTGGTCTGACCTATATGTGACTCCAGACTCACAGCAATGTTTTTAACTAATGCCTTCTGAAATGGCCTAGCAAGCCATGCAGTTGTTCAAAATCTGTACAAAGTCAAAAAAGAACGAAACCGGCTACACCACTCGCATTGACCTTGGCACTGGAAATGATAATGGCACACCCAACCTTGTCAACCATATGAAGTCCTTCTAACTAACATCTGAGGGCTTGTGTCAAAATTAGGAGAGCTGTGCCATAGACTAGTCAAACAACAGCCTGGCACAGTAATACTCACTGAACCATTCCTTTCAGAGAATGTCCTCGACACCAACATCATCATTCATGGGAATGTTGTGTTCCCCTGGCAGAACACACCTACCTGAGGTAGCAGCACAGTGCTACAGCCATGAGAGAGTTGCCCTGGGAGTCCTCAACATTGATTCTGGGCCTCATGAAGCCTCATAGCATCAGGTCGAGCATGGAAAAGGAAACCTCCTGCTGATTACCACCTACCGTACGCCCACCCCCACCATCAGCTGATGAATCAATACTCCATGTTGAACACCAATTGGAAGAAGCGTTGAGGGTGGCAAAGGCTCAGAATGTACTCTGGATGGGGGACTTCAAAGTACCTCTATTGATCGAACTGGTCGAGTCCTGAAGGACATTGTTACTAGATTGGGTCTGCGGCAGGTGGTGAGAGAACCAACAAGAGGGGAATACCTACTTGACCTCATGCTCACCAACCTACCTGTCACAGATGCATCTGACAATGACAGTATTAGTAGGCGTGATCACCGCTCAATCCTTGTGGAGAGGAATCCCTGTCTTCACATTGAGGATACCCTCCATCATGTTGTGTGACACCCCCACCGTGATAAATGAGATTGATTTAGAACAGATCTAATACCAGATATCAGAGCCATCAGTAGCAGCGGAATTGATTTCAAGCACAATCTGCAACCTCTGGTATATCCGTCACTCCACTAACACCCTTAAGCCATGGTACCAACACTAGTTCAATAAATAGTGCAGGAGAGCATGCCAGGTGCAGCACCAGATATGAGATATCAACCTGGTGAAGCTACAAAAAAGGACAACTTGCATGCCAAACATAGAAGCGGCATGCAAAAGGCAGAGCTAATTGAACTCACAACCAACGGATCAGATCTAAGCTCTGCAGCCCTGCCACATCCAGTCATAAATGGTGGTGGCCAATTAACCCACAAACTGGAGGAGGAGGCTCCACAAATATCCTTATCTTCAATGATGGGGGAGCCAAGCACATTAGTGCAAAAGACATGGCTGAAGCATTTGAAACCAATTTCATCCAGAAGTCCCAATTCAGTGGTCCATTTTGGCCTCCTTCTGAGGACCCCAGTGTCACAGATGCCAGTCTTCAGCCAATTCGATTCACATGATATCAAGAAACAGCTGAAGGCACTGGATACTGCAAAGGCTATGGTTCCAGACAACATTCTGGCAACAGTACTGAGACTTGTGTTCCAGAACCAGCTGTGCCCCTAGCCAAGCTATTCCAGTACAGCTACAACATTGGCATCTCCCCAACGATGTGGAAAATTGCCCACGTATATTCTCTCCACAAAGGGGGGGACAAATCCAACTGACACAATTACCACCCTGTCAGTCTACTCTTGATCATCAGCAAAGTGATGGAAGATGTTGTCGACAGTGCTATCAAGTGGCACTTATACTCAGCAATAACCTGCTCACTGATGCTCAGTTTTGATTCCACCAGGGCCACTCAGCTGCTGACCTCATTACCTTGATCCAAACATGGACAAAAGAGCTGAACTGAAGAGGTGAGGTGAGGGTGACTGCCCTTAACTTCAAAGCAGCATTTTAAAACTTTTTTATTTAATCATTCACGGGATGTTGGCTTCGCTGGCTGGGCCTGCATTTATTGCCTATTCCTGGTTGCTCTTGAAAAGGTGGTGGTGCGCTGCCTTCTTAACCACTGCAGTCAATGTGGTGTAGGTACGACCACAGTGCTGTCAGGAAGGGAGCTCCAGCATTTTGAACCAGCAACAGTGAAGAAACGGCGCTATATTTCCAAGTCAGGATGGTGAGTGACTTGGAGGGGAACTTCCAGGTGGTGGTGTTCCCATCTATCTGCTGCCCTTGTTCTTCTAGATGGCAGTGGTCATGAGTTTGGAAGGTGCTGTCTAAGGAGCCTTGGTGAATTCATGCAGTGCATCTTGTACATGGTACACACTGCCGCTACTGTGTGTTGGTGGTGGAGTGAGTGAATGATTGTGGATGTGTTGCCAATCAAGCGGGCTGCTTTGTCCTGGACCATGTCAAGCTTCTTGAGTGTTGTTGGAGCTACACTCATTCAGGCAAATGGGGAGTATTCCATCGCACTCCTGACTTGTGCCTTGAAGATGGTGGACAGGCTTTTGGGAGTTAGGAGGTGAGTTACTCGTCACGGGATTCCTAGCCTCTGACCTGCTCTTGTGGCCACAGTATTTATATGGCTAGTCTATTTCAGTTTCTGGTCAATGGTAACCCCCAGGATGTTGATAGTGGGGGATTCAGTGATGGTAATGCCATTGAATATCAAGGGGTGATGATTAGATTCTCTCTCATTGGAGATGGTTTTTGCCTAGCACTTGTGTGGCACGAATGTTACTTGCCATTTGTCAGCCCAAGCCTGGATATTGTCCAGGCCTTGCTGCATTTGGACATGGACTGCTTCAGTATCTGAGGAGTCGCAAATGGTGCTGAACATTGGGCAATCATCAGTGAGCATCAACACTTCTGACCTTATGATGGAAGGAAGGTCATTGATGAAGCAGCTGAAGATGGTTGGGCCAAGGACTCTACCCTGAGGAACTCCTGCAAGTGGTGTCCTGGAGCTGAGATGTTTGACCTCCAACAGCCACAACCATCTTCCTTTGTGCTAAGTATGGCTCCAACAAGTGGAGAGTTTTCCTTCTGATTCCCGTTGACTCCAGTTTTGCTAGGGTTCCTTGATGCCACACTCAGTCAAATATGGCCTTGATATCAAGGGCAGTCACTCTCACCTCACCTTGGGAGTTCAGCTCTTTTGTCCATGTTTGAACCAAGGCTGTAATAAGGTCACAGGAGCTGAGTGGTCCTGGCGGAACCCAAACTGGGTGTCAGTGAGCAGGTTATTGCTAAGCAAGTGCTGCTTGATAGCACTGTTGATGACCCCTTCCATTACTTTACTGATGACCAAGAGTAGACTGATAGGATGGTAATTAGCTGGGTTGGATTTGTCCTGCATTTTGTGTACAGGACATACCTGGGCAATTTTCCACATAGCTGGGTAGATGCCACTGTCGTAGTTGTACTGGAATAGCTTGGCTAGGGGCGTGGCAAGTTCTGGAACACAAATCTTCAGTACTATTGCCGGAATATTGTCAGGGCCCATAGCCTTTGCAGTATCCAGTGCCTTCAGCCGTTTCTTGATATCACGTAGAGTGAATTGAATTTGCTGAAGACTGGCACCTGTGATGCTGGGGACCTCCAGAGGAGGCCGAGATGTATCATCCACTCAGCATTCCTGGCT
This sequence comes from Cetorhinus maximus, assembly GCF_964194155.1. Lineage (NCBI taxonomy): Eukaryota > Metazoa > Chordata > Chondrichthyes > Lamniformes > Cetorhinidae > Cetorhinus > Cetorhinus maximus. Next base: position 15,331,936 of record NC_135896.1, read on the forward strand.
GAAGATTGTAGCAAATGCTTCAGCCTTAACTTTTGCACTGATGTGCTGGGCTCCCCCAAAATTGAGGATGGGGCTATTTGTGGAGCCTCCTCCTCCAGTGAGTTGTTTAATTGTCCACCAACATTCATGAATGGTTGTGGCAGGACTGCAGAGCTTAAATCTGTTCCATTGGTTGTGGGTTCGCTGAGCTCTGTCTATCACTTGCTGCTTATGCTGTTTGGCACGCGAGCAGCCCTGTGTTATAGCTTCACCAGGTTGACACCTCATTTTTAGGTTTGCTTGGTGCTGCTCCTGGCATGCCCTCCTGCACTCGTCATTAAACCAATGTTGATCCCCTGGCTAGATGGTAAAGGTAGAGTGGGGGATATGCCGGGCCATGAGGTTACAGCTTGTGTTCGAGTACAATTCTGCTGCTGCTGATGGCCCACAGTGCCTCATTGATGCTCAGTCTTGAGTTGCTAGATCTGTTTGAATTCTATCCCATTTAGTATGGTGGTAGTGTCACACAACACGATGGAGAGTACCCTCAATGTGAAGACAGGACTCTGTCTCCACAATGACTATGCGGTGGTCACTCCTACCGATACTGTCATGGACAGATGCATCTGCGGCAGGCAGGTTTGTGAGGATGAGGTCAAGTATGTTTTTGCCGCTTGTTGGTTCCCTCACCACCTGCTGCAGACCCAGTCTAGCAGCTATATCCTTTAGGACTCAGGCAGCTCGGTAAGCATTGGTGCTACTGAGCCATCTTGGCGTTGGACATTGAAGTCCCCCACCCAGAGTACATTCTATGCCCTTGCCACCCTCAGTCTTTCTTCCAAGTGGTGTTCAACATGGAGGAGCGCTGATTCATCGGCAGAGGGAGGGTGGTATGTGGCAATCAGCAGGAGGTTTCCTTGCCCATGTTTGACCTGATGCCATGAGACTTCATGGGGTCCGGAATCAATGTTGAAAATTCCCGGGGCAACTCCTTCCTGGCTGTGTGTCAATGTACTGCCACCTCTGCTGGGTCTGTCCTGCCTGTGGGATTGGGATGGTGGAGTCTGGGACATTGGCTGTAAGGTATGATTCCATGAGTATGACCATGTCAGGCTGTTGCTTGACTAGTCTGTGAGACAGCTCTCTCAATTTTGGCACTAGCCCCCAGATATTAGTAAGGACGATTTTGCAGGGTTGACAGGGCTGAGTTTGCCGTTGTCATTTCTGGTGCCTAGGTCAATAACAAGTGGTCTGTCTGGTTTCTTTTTTGAGACTTTGTAGCAGTTTGATACAACTGAATGGTTTGCTAGGCCATTTCAGAGGGCATTTAAGAGCCCACCTTGCTGTGGGTCTGGAGTCACATGTAGGCTAGACCAGGTACGGATGGCAGATTGCCTTCCCTAAAGGACATTAGTGAACCAGATGGGTTTTTACAACAATCGACAATGGTTTCATGGTCATTATTAGACTTCTAATTCAGATTTTTATTGAATTCTGTAGTAATTATAGTTTTGGGGAACCTAGGACTTTAAGAATAATCATGTGTTGTAAGATCACAGGATCTGTGTAAACCAATGAGTTAGCAGCGCGGGGAACCTTTAAGGGAGAGTTCTTCTTTAGTTATGGAGTTTGATGCACATATGTAGTTGCTGCTGCTGTCTTATAAATAAAGTTGAATGAGTCCATTAAAAATAATTGGAAGATCAACTCCATAACAAATTCAATTCCACCGACTGCTGTGGCAGGATTTGAATGCAGGTCCCCGGAGGATTACCTTAGGTCTCTGGAGTATTAGTCCAACGACAATACCACTATGGCATCACCTCCCCCTTGACCAGGTGTGGCATCAAGGATTCCTAGCAAAACTGTAGTCAGTGGGAATTCGGGAGAAAGCTCTCCCCTGGTTGGAGTCATACCTAGCACAAAGGAAGATGGTTATAGTTGTTGCAGATCAATCATCTCAGGCCTAGAACATTGCTTTGGGATTTCCTCAGGGTAGGGTCCTAGGCCCAACCATCTTCTGCTGCTTCATCAATGACCTTCCCTCCATCATAAGGTCAGAAGTGCGGATGTTTGCTAATGATTGCTCAATGTTCAGCACCATTCACAATTCCTCAGATACCGAAGCAGTCTGTATCCATATGCAGCAAGACCTGGACAACATTCAGGCTTGGGCTGATAAGTGGTAAGTAACATTCATGCCACACAAGTGCCAGGCAATGACCATCTCCAACAAGAGAGAATTTAACAACCTCCCTTTGACATTCAATGGCATTACCATCACTGAATCCCCCACTATTAACATCCTGAGGGTTACCATTGACCAGAAACTCAACTGAACCAGCTATATAAATACAGTGGCCACAACAGCAGGTCAGATGCTTGGAATTCTGCAACGAGTAACTCACCCCTGACTCCCAAAAACCTGTCCACCATCTACAAGACACAAGTCAAGAGTATAATGGAATATTCCTGGATGAGTGCAGCTCCAACAACACTCAGGAGGCTTGACATCATCCAGGACAAAGCAGCCAGTTTGATTGGCACTCCATCCACTACCTTAAACATTCACTCCTTCAACCACTGGCGCTCAGTGGCGGCAGTATATGCCATGTGTAAATGCACTGCAGCAACTTGGCAAGTCCCCTTCAACATCACCTTCCAAGCCCTGGGCCTCTACCACCTTGAAGGACAAGGGCAGCCGATGCATGAGAACCTGCAAGTTCCCCTCCAAGCCACATACCATCCTGACTTGGAGGTATATTGCCATTGCTTCACTGTTGCTGGGTCAAAATCCTGGAACTCCGTCCCTAACAGCACTGTAGGTGTACCTACCCCATGTGGATTGTAGCGATTCAAGAAGGCGGCTCACCATCACATTCTCAAGGGCAATTAGGGATGGACAATAAATGCTGCACTAATCAGCAATGCCCACATCTTGTGAAAGAATAAATAAAGAAAAAATTGTAGGTTTACCTACACCACAAGGATTGCAGTGGTTCAACAAGATAGTTCACGACCATTTTCTCAAGGGCAATTAGGGATGGAAAACAAATGCTGGTCTACGCAGTGATGCACACACCCCATAAAGCATTTTAAAAATCTAGGAAAAGCAGCCTCCTTGATTGTCACCCCATCCACCACCTTAAATTTTCACTACCTCCATTAGCAACGCACAATGACAGCAGTGTGTACCACATGCAAGATGCACTTCAGCAACTTACCAAGTCTTTTTTGACAGTACCTTCCAGATCCACAACCTCTACTACCTAGAAGGATATGGGCAGCAGACTCATGCAAACTACCTCTACCTGCAAGGCACCCTTCTAGCAACACACCACCCTGACTTGGAACTTTATCACCATTCCTTCATTGTCGCTGGGTCACAAACTTGGAACTCCCTTCTTAACAGCATTGTGGGTGTACTTACACTAGATGGACTGCAGCATTTCAAGAAAACAGCTCACCACCACCTTCTCAGGGGAAATTAGGGATAAGTAACAAATGAGGGCCTTGATAACGACACTTACATTATATCAAAGAATTTTTTTAAAGCTGCAGCAACAGCATTACCAGCAGCAGCAACAACAGCAAGGACAACAGCAGCACCAGGAGCTACACCAACACTAGCGGCAGCTGCCTTCTGTGCAGCCATATGCCAATCCACCCCAGGACAGAAGGGATTGATAGAGAACTTCAGCCTGAAGTAGGCCATACCCCCAGCATAGCGTCTACTGACTGGGGGTGAATTTCCTCAGCTTGACAGAGCAACTATAACTCAGGCTTTCGCAGGATGTCATGGCAACATCAGCACTTTCTGGAAGGAGCTATCCTTCCATGAGGACCAGGTGGTCATGCATTGTCAGTGGTCATTAAGATTCTGAATTTTGTCTTTAGCCATTTCCAGGATTTTACAATCTGTTGCACATAAGTGTAGCACCCAGGTCACCAATGCCTTGTTTGCCTTTGCTGTCAATAATGGGAACTTTGAGATGGATGAGGTCAGTGAAACCCAAAGGGATGGTGGCTTTGCTGCATTGGCTGGATTCTCACAGGTATAGGGACTAATTGATTGATTGCATTTGGCAATCAAAGTACCTTCAGATCATCAAGGCGTCTTTATGAATCATAAAGGATTCTACCCTCTCAAAGTACAGTGGGTTTGTGATCACCAGAAACTGATCATGCATATCTGCACTAGATATTCAGGGCGTTGCTGTAACTAATTTATTCTGCGGCTGTCAAATCTTGAGCAGTTTTTCTCTCCACTGCACAGCCTCAGGAAGACAAGATCTACCCTCTGAAGATATATCTGTTAACTCCTGTGAGGAATCCTATCAATGAGATACAACCAGAACTATCGGGGCAATAATATCTCATTCCAACAGTTAATCTGGCAACTATTACATTCTCACCCTTTCCTCCTCAAAAACGTTAATCATAACATTCACCTGAAGGTTACTACCCATGGTGAATGAAGAATGCAACACAGTAGAGACCATAGAATAAAGAATTGCAATAAAATCTTTCATTCAATGAAATAAACATAATTAAAACTCAATTAACATTGGTATAAAGACCCAAAAGTGAGTCCCCTTGTGCAACTAAGCCGCCTTTCTCATCTGCTTCCCCTTACTCTTACATAGTGCAACTCCCGTGGCTTCAGCTGAGCTGGAAGCAGGCCTCTCATTCCCCTGCTCTCAGACACGAGAAGCCTGTGGTGGAGCCGAAGCCTCTAAGTTTTGGCTTCAATGAGGGTACTGCCAAAGGCAGCCACACCTGCACTGCTATGGGGCAAATTTGGATATTGCGGCAGGATGCAATATATGTGGCTGTGTTTGAGTGGGGGTTTAGGGTGGTGGGAAAGGGATGAGAAATATGAGCACCTTGAGAAGTGTCCCCATTGCCATGTACTTTTTTTTCCACCTTCCCTCTCATGACCCATCTGCACTTCCCTGTGAGCCAAAAGCAGGAGAGTACTTGGCTACATGTCAGTGAGGTGTTGAGCCAACAAAGCGAGGCTTTGCTCCATCCTGTGTAAAGTGACAGTTGGAATGTGTAGGCTATTGGTTTGGACCAGCATACACTCAGTGGCCTGCAACATTGGATTCTTCATGCTGGTGGCCACTCTTCCCATGGGCTGGGCATTGGCATGAATGCCTGAGAAATCATGGCAACTTGCTAGAGAAGGACTTCACTGTTCTCTCTCCAAGGGTGTGCCATCCCTCTGGAAATGCTGATCAAAGCACATAGATCTCCCTTGCTGCTCCACAAGTTCCCTTCCCATGGGTGACCCCTGAGGGCTTTTACATCCAGCTGACCAGAGCTGGGCTAATTAAATACTCACAGCAAAGCCCAATATTGCAACAATTAGGTTCCTGACCTGCTTCCGGCACCTCCAATACCCCACCCCCACACATTCTGAACAGGTCATTTCCCGTACAATTGCACCAAAAGGTTCACATTTAGATGATTGAGTTAGTTTCTCTTCAGGCCCTCTTTCCTTCAACTAACTGATTACTTTGAAACAGAGTAAACTTTCATGGAAATGCACATTTTTGAAATTGTTACTCAAGGATTTCATCATTTACTTTTATTTTACTTTCTAGGATGACGACGCAGGCTTTCCAAGACCTCTTGCACTGCAGTTTCTCACCAACAGAAAAGCAATGTTTTTTGAATACATTTCCTGGATTGAACATGAAGTGGGCTCCAAACCTATGTTTTCTGATGCTCACGTTGGAAAAATATTAAGGATGAGGTAATTAAATTGTTTATATTTTACAGTATAGATCCTGTAAAAAAAGGTTCTTCTATAGACATATTAGGGTGAAGTTTCTGATCAGCAATATTGTCCCCACAGCTATGAATCAGGTAAGCAAAAACCTGGAATTTGGATGGCTAGTGCCTTTGACTCATCTTTGCCTAACCTGCATTACGATTATAATTCCGCTGGAGGTTTTCTCTCAGAACAGAGACTATGGTGTCAATACTAACTACCTTCCCACTTGCACTCCAATGACAGGCAGGAAAGGATTGGAGTGGTGGGGTTAAATCATCAAGTTCATGAAGCCTGGCCCTAACTCAACATGCATGACCATGTATGTGTTTTGACTGCGAAAGGTTTTGAGTTGTCCAAGAAACCCACTCTGGAAATGTGGGATCCATCATTTTAATATTTAAATGGAGCTCCTTACATGAGATTTTGGCGGTGATTTGAAAATAACACCTCCTGCATAGGTTTCTCAGGGTTTTGGAAACCCATCAGTGAAGTAGAGATGAGATTCAGTGGTGCTTCATGGGGATAGTTAAAGGTCAGGAGGTCTGATATGATTAAAGGCTCAATGTTAATCATGCTTTCTCAGTTCCTTCAGAATGGATGACATCATGGTTGTTTTGTTTGGACTCCGGATAAGGAAGACAATTAGCATCATCAATAGATAGGGTGTGCTATGGAGGAAGTGGCATGTGGCCCACAGAGAAGGGAGCAATAAGGGTTAAGGTCTCAGGAAGCATTGCCCACCTAACAGAGTCTATAGGCAAATGCTCAGCTGTTTAGACCTCTCAGAATAGCAGTGCTTACGCAGGTGGTCACAGGCAGCCTCCTAGTAGTAGAACTGTTGTCTGCCGGATATGGTGGCCTTGCATTGGCAGTGGCTGTGATAGTTATCGCTGGCTTCAATATTTGTCTGGTTTCTTCCAGGGTGCTACCAGAGACATAACAAGGGTCTCGAGTAAAGTGCTTAAGACAGTTAGCAGATGGAATATTTGCCGGAGCTGGGTGCTATGTAACTACTCCTGAGGTGACAATAGCCAGATTGAGCAGGTACTTGGATTTTTGTCACTGGCTGGCTTCACAGATGAACAGGGTGAAATCAACTGCACCGTGGTAATCTGAACAAGAGGGATAATGAGGAGCATCTGTCAAGTACAATTCCATCAATGTTCAGTTGGTAGGAAACCACAAGAAAGGATTCATCTAGATCTGCAATAGATTTCCTGGGAATTTCCATGGTGCATTTGTATTACATTTTCCAGCATTTCCAAACTTTTCAAGCTTGAAATCAAAGGGTGGCTGTTGGGTGACAAAGGACATCCCCATCAGACATGGCTGGTGGCGTCTCTGAGCAACACCACCAATGACCATCAACAGCATTATAATAGCCATATAATAACTACATGTGTGATCAAACAAGCCATTAGCATGCTCAAAATTCTACTTCAGGTGCCTGGACTGTTCTAGAGGTGCCCTTCAGTATTCACAGTGAGGTATCTTGGATAGGACCGGTGTGCTGCATTCTGCTCAACATAGCGCAACAGTGAGGACTAGAGGTGGAGGAGGAACAATGAGGATTGCAGTGGAGTGAAGGATAGGAAAATAGGGCCCTAATACCAGCTTAGTCAATCACAAGAGTGCTCAGGTTGCCAAATAGTGCTCAGGATGCCACAATAGTTCAAAGTTTCAATTAGTGACTCTCACTGGACCAAAATAACGATCACACCTCATATCTCATACCTCCCCTACTGCCACGTATGCAAGCAGTCCTGTAACCAACCATGCACATGCACCAAGATAAAAGCAAAATATTGCGGATGCTGGAAATCTGAAACAAAAACAGAAAATGCTGGAAAAACTCAACAGGTCTAATAGCATCTGTGGAGAGGAAAAAACAGAGCTAATGTTTTGAAGAAGTCATACGGACTCGAAATGTTAACTCTTTTTTTCTCTCCACAGATGCTGTTAGACCTGCTGAGTTTTTCCAGCATTTTCTGTTTTTGATGCACATGCACCAATTGGTCTCACTCATTTCATGTCTTCACATTCATCACCAAGCAACTGATGTGCATTTACTCGATAAACTACAAAGCTTTTCTTTTTTTTTTACCTAACACTCTTACATGGTTCAGCACCTAAAGGTTCAGCAGAAGTATTGGCAACCTGTTCTTTTCCTTGCTGTGACTTCTTTGGTGCTTGTAGTCAATGATCCTTGGATGTTGAAGCCCCTGAGGGCCCCACCAATGACTACACCATCTGTAGCTATACAGTGGCAGTCTCGGTCAGAGGGCTAGGAGGAAGTATGGCACATACACATTGGGAGGACAGGGGGCAGTGGGTGAAATGTCGAAACCGTTTGACAGGACCTCCTACTTTTATCTCTCCCGATTGCCATTGTTGCTTTCCTGGGCCAGCCTGCCTCTATGCAAGAGAGCAACTTGGATCGGTGACGCCTTTTAAAGCCACAGCTAGTGTACCTGGCATCCTGTTTAAGGCAACAGAAATTTTGGCATCCATAGTTAGCATGACTGTCATGAGAGCCTGCAATGAATTCAGGTTCCACAGAGGAGGCTATTGTTCTCATGAATGAAATCCTTGCAATGGCCTGCAACTTAGTCCACAAATGTTTGTCCTGGACTACAGCATCTATGAAGCAGGACTGCCAGTGCCTGGCACATTTGTTGCTGACCTTCCATCATTCTCCTTTTCATTGTCGGAGCCCCACATTTAGCATCTGCTGTTCAGATGAGCAGAGCTTGGACAGGACTATGCCCTTTGAGGCAGATTCTCCACAATTGTTCCTGCCACCACTCTTTGCTCGCTTGTGCTGCCCGAATCACCAAGTGATCTCCCACCGAATGAATGAATGAAAAAAAAGAAATTCCCAAATATACACAGCAGCTGTGCTGAGTAGATTACTGCTCCATTGAAGTACCTTCGCCCAAGTGGCCCGCAGCACGGAATCACCAACCTTCTGCTACCGTCTTAGATAACCAGGGCTTCTCCTGAGCCCTCTGTGACTATCAGGGCTACCCCTGAGCCCTCTCCACTTAAGGTCTGCCAACCGCAGCCCTTTTTCTGCTTGGATCCTCTTTCTCTACTCCTCATTCTTTTTCTTAATTGGGACCTCTCCCTGTCTCCTCTCCCTTTGGACCTCTCCCGGTTCCCCCTCCCTGTCCCCTGCCTGGGATGCCTGTCAACTATGGCATTCCACTTCTGGTCACATGCTCTTGGGTTTTGCACTGTTTCTCCTCTTTTCCTTTTTATGCAGGCGCACCAGGATGGTTGAGCCTCTTTAACTGTCAGATTGCGCATGCACCACCTGCTCCTGGCCTGCACATGTGTGGGACTCCTGAGTCCTGTTGGGACTTGGAGTTTCCAACTTCCCAATTCGACAAGGTAAGTTTGAGTTATATCACACTATAAAAAGTGGAATCTTGTTGGTCATTTGGGGATCATTCAGTAAATTTGGTTATTTGGTTTGTGGTTTCCCTAAAGGGATTGTAACACTGGTCCCAATGTCCCAGGAGTCTAAAGCTCTCTCTTCTGTACCACCTCTCCCGTCATGCATTCATTTGCTCTATCCCCCTATTTCTATGCTTGCTTGTGCGTGGTACCCGGGGTAATATGGAGATTACTATCTTTGAAATCCTGCCTCCTAGTTTCCTTCTTAGTCCCCTAAACTATCACTGCAGGACCACACCCTCTTCCTACCTACGTTGTTGGTAACAATGTGGATTACAACTACTAGCTGTTCACCCTACCGCATCAGAGTGCTCTGCAGTTGCTCAGTGACATCCCTGACCGTGGCACTAGGGGAGCAACATACCTGGATTCACACCTGCAGCCACATAAGTGACTCTCTGTTACCTTAACTATCAGCACCGAATACTGGTTGGAGAATGAGGGGGCTCCTGCATTACCTGGTCCTTCCTGTCTGGCAGTCACCTATTCCCTCTATCCTTGCGCACCTTCAGGCTACAGGGTGGCCACATCTATAACTGTGTTATCCACAAAGCTCTCAACCTTGTGGATGTGCCTCAAAGATGTTAAATGCCATTCATGCTCCAAACCTCGGAGCTCAAACTGCTGCAGTTGATGACATTGCCTGCACAAAGGGTTATTCTGTACACAAGAAGCGTCTTCCCACATGGAACAAGACACATACTCCATGGCCGGAATTTTCCAGCCCCTCACACCGGTGGAATCTTCCAGTCCCATCGATGTGAATGGAGATTTCAATGGCTTGCCGGCTCCGCCGCGGGAAATCTGCAGTGGGGGTCTGGAAAATTCCAGCCCATGAGTCCAAGCTGTCCTGCCATGGCTCTATTAGACAATAAAACTTTACTAAATAAATAAAGGCTGTCCAGCTACTCAGCAATCAGCTGCTTCTGTTCTGCTGACATCACTTCATTTTATAGGGAGGTTAACTGAAATATCTTACCTAACCTTTATTATCCATAACTCTTAGATTTTAATTACCGAAAAATTCAAAAATCTTTAGTGTAACTACTCCTTCTTATTTAATTATAACTTTATCCTCTAGATATGAATGATTGATTGAGCACTGATTGTAATTATATGATGAAATTTTAAATTGACATCAGTTTTTGTATCTGCACTAATTAATCACTCAATCAGTTTAGTCTTACTTTATATTTGAATAATTTAGGTTAACTTAAAAACTTACCAGATAACTTACCCTACGTGAGCCTTTGACCTGTGATGTCACTTTGCATGTGGGGCATCCCGATCCTGTACAGCTCTGGATCTCAGACCCGCTCATTTTAAATCTCCATTCTCAGCTCCTGCTCTTTTTAAATCAGAAATTAAAATTTTTAATTTCCCAGCTTGTAGTTTAACTTAGTCACCTAGTTTAGATATCAAAAATGAAATAATCGCCAACTATTCATTTACCCCCTCTGATGCCATACTTTGGGTGTCATCGTCTCAGATTTGCACTAAGTGCAGTAGCGGGCAGGGAAAACAATGTTTTACCCGCTGGCTGCAATGGTGGCTTCCCATGCCATACTGTCCCAAACCTGCCACATTAATTATGCATTCCTGGGAAACAAGCCGTTTCTATGGCGGGCAGGCTCTCATTCGCCCACCATACCATCATCTTGCCGCTTCATCATGTGGGCACCATATTTAAAGTGCAAACGCGTGCAAACCTCTCAATGCTTTCAGCCTAGGACAGCCGCACAGAAGACAGGCCCCGAAAGGCAAAACGACTACAGCCACCCCCGGTTTAGGGGTAGAGCACATCAGGGCAGGCCTCCACGGCGTCCAAAAGGTGCTCAATGGACCCTGGAAGACGCCAGGGATCTGTGACTGTCGGAGTCATGGAGACTGTGTGCAGACCTCCAGGATGCATTTGTGTTGGTCGCACACCAGCTGCACATTCAGTGAATGGAAGCCCTTGCAGTTGATATAGTTGACCGTTTGTTGTGATGGAGATCTGAGCACCCACGTGTGTGCAGTCGATCCCATCCTGCACCTGTGGGAAACTTGAGATCTGGGCAAATCCAATCGCTCTTGCATCATGGCTCTCCTGGTATGGGGGAAATGCAAAAAGTTGTGTACCCTCGTGAAGGTGGCACCTGTGACCTCATAGGTGCATTTGTGGGTGATATCCCACAGAGGTCACCTGTAGAGCCCTGAAAGGAGCTATTGGTGTAAAAATTGAGCACTGCGGTCATTTTCACAGCCACCGGCAGTGGATGTCCTCCGTGGCGACAAACCCTGCAGTAGCTGGCAGATGTGACCGACCCAGTTCCCTAGACATGTGCAGTTTTTGGCAACACTGGTTCTCGGTCATCTGCAGGAATGAAAGGCAACATCTATAGACCCTGGGTCTAGCTTGGCGCTGACCAGCGACAGTTTGTTGTGGCGTGTGGGGGAGCTCCAGCGCCCCTTCTTCTTGCGGGTACTACTCCTCCCTTTGCACAGCCAGATGCCTCTGTTGCTGTCTTCTCTGTCATCATCACTCTCTATACACCACAAGGCATTCAGCGAGTTCACCAGGTTCCGTGCACATGATATACTCCTCCTGCAGGATGAAAGAGAGAGACGCATGGGTTAGCTTGGGTGTTCTAAGAACCTCTTTTGGTTAAGTCTGAAGGCCCCTTAACGCATCCTGGAGAGTGCTGGCCACCACTTGGATGGACAGAGTTTATTGCGCTGCATGGCTGCCTGAAACCCCAACCATCTCTGCCCCACTGCACCTGATCAATTGGCAGCAGCTTTGCCCATTGGACTGCTTGCTATGCTCTCAGCTCAGGTGCAGGCATTCTCCTAACCTGCACTGCAAGGCTGCACTGTTAGCTTGAACCATGAGGGAGACTGACCCAAACCGGGATGATGACATTGCAAGGGGTTGTGAGCGCCTCCATTAGTGACTGCTCCACAGCCAGCTTTCGCAAGGAGATTGTATAACGTGCTCAGTCGTTCAACTATTCTGCAGTCCACTAAAATGCTAATTACTTTGCAGTCTGTGCCTGAGGGGTGAAAAGCTCTGGAGCACTTGGTGGCTCTCTCATGCCTCTGTGTTGCTTGAGTGGGCAGGTAAGCTGGAGGGCCAACTCCACGCATGTCAGTGTGGCTGTGTCTGAACTGTCCCAACTGTAGAGGAATGGTCATTTTATACAAGGTTTCCCTAATGCATGGCTGCTTCCCTCCCCATGACCCCACAGGTGCTTGTGCACTACCTTCAACTAGTAGGCAGCCCTTGCTCCCCCCCAATATACCTCAGTTGCAGGGTAGCCCTTGCCCCAACCCCCAAGTCGCCTCAACCACAAGGCAGCCCTTGTGACCTGGGTGAGCACTGCGCAACATTACTGTGCACTCACCTCAGAGTTCCCCTGAAAGTGCTGCCCACCAAGTGCAGCTATTGTGAAATACATTGGCATGCAATCACGCTGACGTGGGCGGATGATCCAACGTGGGTGGGGGTGATTCTGGTGTGGACTGGCCTTATAATCATATGCAGATGTATTACAATGAGGTTCCCAACGTCCGATGGTAGGAAATGCAGCCCGCCATCAACGAGCTGGGTGGACGATCGCAAACTGATTTCACGACGACATGAAACCAATTCTGGCCTTCTTGCCATGTTGTCTGCTGACACCGCTGACCACGCCCGACACAAGCGGGCATGGAAAATTCCGCCATTTGACTTTTATTCTCTTTTTCAAACTTGCTCACTCTAATTCCTGCTGACTCCCCACCACTGCTTTTATTTGCGGGTCTCTGACACTATTCTCTCAGGCTTGCTCTGTCTTCCTATATGGTTTATAATAAGCAGAAACATAAGCCTCCTTAAAAATATGCACGGTGCATATTGAAGTCACTCAAAGTCCAATTTTGCAAAGGGAAGTGAAAAGCAGTTGTGAGGCCCTTACATACAAATGCAGTGGCCCTAATATCGGTTTCAGTTGCATGCCCTGGACACCTATGAGCAGCCCTAACCAATATGATTGTCCACACATCTCCATCATGAAATGAGCTTGCACATGCTATCCACTATATTAGACCTGTTTTATACCTGTAAAATGGCACAGTTCAAACCAATTTCTAGGGAGTTAGTTTGTAGAGATATAGAAATATGTTTTTAACTTAATAGATTTGTTGGTTCATCATTGTATTGATATAGCATTGTTGACTTAAATACTTTTCAAGCAAAGTAAACAGCAGTTACTAATAAAACTGATGGAAAGTTACATTTTATATTAACAAGATGCAGATTCCTGATTTTAGGATAGGTGGAATGGCTGAGATAACAGAAGTTTACCGGAAGCATTCCACGAATAATTTTTTGGCTGTTGCCATGGTAAAGATCTTGCAGCCATTTTATGCAGAACCTTTTCGAAGAGGGCTCTTTTTGAACAAACTGCTTATTGTGAGAAAAAACAACATATTCCATCTAGAGCTGTTGGATGCTGGTAAGCAACTCGATGTTAACAACCTTTATTTAATTGAACCCCGCCTTAAAATTTTATTTTTTGTGTATCAGTTCCTGGTCCCTTTTTCTTAAATAAGATTTTCTTAAACTGCGAACCATCCCTCAGCTGAGAAATCAGGCAGATAACCTACTGCTTTGTCTATACCAGCTTCCTGTATAAGTGTGCTAGACTAATTTGACCTGTGATTTAATTAATCACTGTTATAAGTTTCAGGTCTGCAGATGATTGCTTAGAATATGCTGAAAAAATAAGAGTGAATTCACTGGGTGGAATTTTACACCCCTGACAGCAGTGGAACTCGTGGCGGGTGTGGCCACAAAATTTGGAGTGATAGCAAAAAGTTAGTTTCGTGTGAGCAGGAAATTAGTTTGGAATTTTGTTCTCCCGATTTCCATGGTGGGCGACTTTCCCACTTAACTATGTTAGGATCCACATTTGCATCCATTTGCATCTCCAGAATGCTCATTAAAAATACAACTTGCTGAAATTATGTTCCCCTCCAAATTTAAGTGCCCCGCCAGCAGATAATTAGAAAAGTCTGTTTCACAACCGTATGTAAAGCGAGCTTCACTTCACCAGTGACTTCAAGGTATGTAGACGATGCTTTCACATACCTTTAACAGTAATGCTGCATGATTTCTGTGCTTGTCGAGGCAGATGCAAAGGAGGCAACACCAGCTGGGAGGAGGAATGCAGGGAGATGACTGGGTGAGGATAGAGGATGATAGGAGGGACTTAAGAGGTAAGAGAGGGAGGTAGAAAACTGGTCGCCAGACAAATCGCAGCAGCATCACCAAGACGACTAAAACCTTGGAATGATGCAGTTGAAAAATAATGCTGGAAACAAATTGCCCAGGGAGGGGCCTGAGGGCCTGTGTGAGGAGTCAATGACTGAAATTATGGACCGATTGAAGGGGCACCCTAATAATTATAGGCTCAAGACATGCAGATCAAGGCACAGCTGAGAACTGCTAATGTGTGTCAAATGCCAATTGAACGAGTTTGGCACCTTAACTCATGGAGCACATTCATGTGAGGATCTGTTAAGGCTTGGGGCAACATTTGGTTTAGTCTGATTGCCCACATGTCTGTCACAGAGGCAGGTAAAAAGAGAAGGAGATTCAAACAGTTAGGGGGCCACAGCTACTACACATAAGCAACAAGCTCAAGGCGAGGTTCCACATTATTGTTTGAATGGTCATTGCTTGCAGGCCGCAATGCTTACAATCATGAAATGGAGGCCATCCAATGCCTGTCTTTCTGAAGGTAACTGCCGCACTTAACCTTTTGCCAGTGGATCATTCCAGGGCTCCACTGGGGACCTCTGAGAAATCTCAGAATCGTCCACTCAGAAATGCAAAAGGGAGGTGACCAATGCAGTAGAAATATCTGGCACATACACTGTTAATGTGGGACTGAGTACAGTACTGCCCACACAGTGATGTAACAAGGCACAAGACCTAGAGTGATGGTCAGTCTAGTGATGTACATAGATGTGTCAAGAAGCAGGACGGAGTCAGCTCCATACCTGTACCCTTTGCTGTATATATGTACATAGTTATGAGTTGTTAATAAAAACTTGCTGTTAACATACTGAAGAGTACAAAGACTTCTTCATGGTGGCATCATCCAAATTAGAAGCCCTCATCCTCACAAAAAAGTGCCCGGATAAGAAATTCTCAACCTCATAAGAATGCAGGAAAACTAAGAGTAAGGACATCTTCGGTGGATTCTGAACTGAAAGAAACTCACAAATGAAGCTACAGAGGTTAATAAAACTCACCAGAAAAAACTCCAGGGAGAGAAGAGCCTGGAAGTGAAAAAGGTAGGAGTTTTATTATAGCACAAGACTCCACTGAATCTCCTTTGGAAGCCCAGCATCAGCAAGCAAAGCTCATAGTCTGCAAGGTATGAGATAAAGTTTAAAAAAAAATTCCAGGCTAGCCAGTCCTGAGAAGTCCTGTTTATTCATTCAGTCAGAAGCACTAATTGAATGAAATCCATCGCTAATCCCAATCCCTGACTCCAAGTCTCAACACATGGCTCCTCAATTCGGAAAAGAAAAGAAATTAATAATTAATTTCCTCAACTTCTGGGTCCGATTCCAGCGGTTTTTTAAAATGCTTCCCTACTCGAAACACTCCATCACTGGTTAAATAAAGTCAGCAGCCAGCCGATCCATGCAGCCACTGTGGAATCTTCTTCTTCCCAAAGCACGCCACCATCATTTTGAAAAGCACGCCAAAACCGGCCGGCGCAGAAAATCCATTGTTCGACAGTGAATGGCAACGCCATCTTGGAAGCCTGTAATCTCTTAAAACTGTGCCCACACTTTTAAGATCTTCAAAGTGGATCCCAATTCCACATTTCCAACTCCAGTGGGACTCATCTATGGTCCAGACCAGTCACACAATTGGAGTCTTTGGAGGAAAAGATTTTTAAGATACAGCATTGCTTCAGGTCTCAATAAAAAATCAAAAGCAGAACAAGTAAACACACTTCTTTACTCAGTTGGGCTAATTTCAGACAACATCATTGCATGACAAGCTATTGATGAGCCATTTGCCAAATTTGATAACTTTTTAAAATCATTCGTCATTTATTTCAACCTGATCTAACAAAATATTGGAAAGCGCTAAATTTAAAAAGAGAGTCCAGCTGCCTTTGGCAGTCATTAAATGGAGGACATTGCAAAGTGCACTTGGTTGGAATGACTCCAACGCAGATTGCAATAAATATCTATAACATACTCAAAGAACTTCAGCGCAGCTGCATCAGGACTATCAATACTCTTCCAAGAACAATACTCATGAGGCCACATTATATGATCCTCTGATGCAAGGCTTACATGTGCATTGTTAAACACCATGTTCATATAGGAACTGCCTTTGTTCATCTCTCTTGTGTGGAACTTAAGGTGACTGACTGAGCTGGGATCAAGTAAGACAACAGGGAACTCAGAGATACAATAAGAGATACTTGAGTAGGGGGAGGCATCTGTTATGCTTGGATGAATGTGGAACATTATATCACATGGAAGAGCCATTCAGTACCTGAGACTTTGAGGGAGAGAAGCAAAATATAATTACAAAGTTGCAAAGTATATACAGTGATTGAACACCTGCACCTCCAATGTGCATTCAGAATTTCTTAATTTTTCTAACTCTACCACTACGTCTTGGTGCAGCCCTGACATCAGCAGCAGAGGTGGAGGCAGCCTGCTGACTGCTATGCCCAGTTGTCTGAGATGACTTTGGTGGGCATCCTGTAGAGCCCTGAGGCATGGAGTGCCCGGCCTGCCAAGGGTCTCCTGCTCAGGGGCCGGTGCAACCTCCATGGCCTGACCAGTGTTGATGGGCTCACAGGCAGAGGGGATTTGGAGCTGAAACTGTACATTCTACTGGACCTGGATCTCCAAGGTGGCCGCCACCCTTTCAATGGAAACTTTGATGTGCTCGCATGGTGGAACCACAACATCAGACAATGTGGACAGACTCCTCCAATCTTCATTCCAATCTGCTGACGACTTCTGGCAACTCTGCCTGATGTTCCCCTGCCTGTCTCTGCATCTCCAACATTTCTCTCAGGGACGATTCCAGAGGCTCGTCATTGAATTCAGACTTAGCAGGGGCCTGGCCTCTAGCAGTCCTCCTCTAGTGTCAGAGACCTCGACTGACACTGCCTCCACCTGCTATGGACCTATGTCTTTGTGGTGATCTCCAGATTGTGAAACGAAACCTACAGTAGAACTAGGACCCACTGAGGTGTGTGTATCTGCGTTGGTGGAGGGTGCAGGTGAACGCAGGGACGTGTCTTCATCGAATTCTTCCTCGGATCCCCATCTGAGATGGTCTGGGGGCTGGGGCTGCGGTGCTGGCTGGTGGTCTCCCTCTGCATTTTCTTGCTGGTGGCTGGAATAGAGAAAAGAGATAATTGTGATTGACAGGCATCGACATTATATAGGTCACTCACAGTCATTGTCAATGTGTGGCTGAGGTATACTGGATGGGCCCTCACTGGCTTGTTGCCTTCAGTGCGGGTGGGACCTGAAAATTTGGAGAGCAGCCAAAAGCCTGTTGACATTGGGCAGGAATAATCCCGCCCATAGAATCACAGAAAGTTTATGGCACACAAAGAAGCCACTTCGCCCATCGTGTCTGCGCTGGCCGTAAGGTGAGCCTCCCAGCCTAATCGCACTTTCCAACATTTGTTCTGTAGCCCTGCGAGTTATGGTGCATATCCAGACAGAGTTCCAGACCCTTACCATCTTCTGGGCGAAAAAATGTTTCCCCATCTCCCCTCCAATCTTTCTACCAATCACTTTAAATCTATGCCCCCTAGTCACTGACCACTTTGCTAAGGTAAATGGGCCCTTCCCATCCACTCTATCCAGGCCCCTTACAATTTTGAACATCTCAATCAAATATCCCTTAAGCCTCTTCTGTTCCAATCAATCTTTCCTCATAGCTGCATTTTTCCAGTCCTGGCAGTATCCTTGTAAATCTTTGTACCCTCTCTAGTGCAATTACATTCTTTCTGTAATGAGATGACCAGTGTTGCACACAGTTCTCAAGTTGTGGCCTAACTAATGATTAATACAGTTCCATCATAACTTCCCTACTCATATTCTATACCTCGGCTAATAAAGGAAAGGGTTTCAAATGCCTTCTTAGCCACCTTATCGACCTATCCTGCTACCTTCAGGGATCTGTGGACATTCTCTGCAAGGTCCTTCACCTATTCTACACCTCTCAGTATTTTGCCTTGTTCGACCTCCCCAGTGTATCACCTCACACTTCTCTGGGTTGAATTCCATTTGCCACTTTTCTGCCCACCTGACCAGTCCATTGATATCTTCCTGCAGTCTACAGCTATCCTCCTCACTATCAACCATGTGGTCAACGTTTGTGTCATCTGCATATTTTTTGATCATGACTCCTATATTTACGTCCAAATCATTAAAATATACCACAATAAGCAGGGCACCTAATACTGAGCCCTGTGGAACCCCACTGGAAACAGCCTTCCAGTTGCAAAAACACCCATTAACAATTACCCTTTGTTTCCTGCCACTGAGCCAAATTTGTATCCAGCTTGCTGCATTGCCCTAGATCCCATGGGTTTTTATTTTTTTACCTAGCCTGTCATGTAGAAGCTTGTCAAAAGCCTTGCTAAAATCCATGTAAACCACATGAACTGCATTACCCTCATCAATCCTTGTTACTTCCTCAAAAAATTCAAGTTAGTCAAACACAACATTCCCTTAACAAATCCATACTGACTGTCCTTGATAAATCCACGCCTTTCTAAGTGACAGTTTATCCTGTGTCTCAGTTTCATTTCCTAAAACTAAGTCCAAAAGTGCAGCCTCTCTTGTTGGACTTGCTACATACTGGCCAAAAAGGTTCTCCTAAATGCACCTCAAGATTGCTGCTCCCTCAATTCCTTTCACACTACAACTATCCTAGTTAATATTGGGGTAGTTAAAATTCCTTACTATTACTGCCCTAATACTTTCGCACTTCACAGAGATTTGCCTACATATCTACTCTTCTGTCTCCCTCCGACTGTTTCGTGGTCTATAGTACACTCCAAACAGTGTGACTGTCCCATTTTTGTTCCTTAGCTCAATCCGCATGGCCTCATTTGATTATCCTTCTAGCATATCATTCCACCTGACAGCTGTAATTGTTTCTTTGACCAAAATTGCCAGCCCCCCTTTTTTTATCCCCTTCTCTATCTCATTTGAAAACCCTGTAACCAGGAATGTTGAGCTGCCATTCCTGTCCCACCTTAAGCCATGTTCCTGTAATAGCTATGATGTCATAGTGCCACGTTTCTATCTGTGCCTTCAGCTCACCTGCTTTATTTGCTTTACTCCTTGCATTAAAGTAGATACCCTTGAGCACTGCCAAACCCTTTTTTTCATTTTCTACCTTTGTTTCCCCTTCCAGAATCATCCACTAATTTTCTTCCATTTACATTTCTGATTTTGTCCCAACTGAGTCTACCTTAAGGTCCCCATCCCCTTGCCAAAATAGTTTAAACCCTCCCCAACAGCACTAGCAAAATGTCCTGCAAGGAACTCAGCCTCAGCTCTGTTTAGGTGCAACTCGTCTGGCCTTTACAGGTCCCATCTCCCCTAGAGCTGGTCCTAATGTCCCAAGAATCTAAAGCCCTCCCTCCTGCACCAACTTTCCAGCCACACATTCATCTGTCTTATCCTCCTATTCCTGTACTCACTTGCATGTGGAGATCTGGAGATTACTACTTTTGAGGTACTGCTTGCTAATTTTCTACCTAGCTCCCTAAATTCTGACCACAGGACCACATGCCTCTTTCTACTTCTGTCGTTGGTTCAGATGTGTACCATAACTGCTAGCTGTTCACCCTCCCACCTCAGGGTTCTCTGGTATTTCATGTCATGAACAGAAGAACATAAGATTTAGGAGCAGAAGTCGGTTAGGAGCCCTTCAAACCTGCTTCGCCATTCAATAACTGATCTGGTTGTGATCTCAACTCCACTTTCCCGTTTGTCCCCCATAACCCTTGACTCCCTTGACAATCAAAAATCTATCTAACTCAGCCTTGATTAAAATCAATGATCCAGTCTCCACTGCTTTCTGGGGAAGAGAATTCCACAGACGAACAACCCTCTGAGAGAAAAAAAAAATCTCCTCATCTCCATCTTAAAAGGGAGAATGCTTAGGTAAACCATGTCCTCTAGTCTAGTCTCCCCCACCAGAAGAAGCATCCTCCTGGTATCCACCCTATCAAGTCCCCTCAGGATCTTAATATGTTTCAATAAGATCACTTCTCATTTTTCTAAACTCCAATGGTTCTAGGCCCAACCTGTTCAACGTTTCTTCATAAGATAAGCCCTCCATCTCGGGAGTGAGTCAAGTGAACCTTCTCTGAACTGCTTCTAATGCAGTTATATCCTGAGATGATTGATCTCCAACAACCACACCATCTTCCTTAGCGTTAGGTATGACTCTGAGTGGAGAGTTTTCCCTTTGATTCCTTTTGACTACAGTTTTGTTAGGGTTCATTTATACCACACTTGGTGAAATGCTGCCTTGATGTCAAAGGCAGTCATTCACACCTTATCCCTTGAGTTCAGCTTATTTGTCCATGTTTGCGCCAAGTATGTAATGAGGTGAGGAGCTGAGTGGTTCAGGCAGAACCCAAACTGAGCCTCAGTGAGCAGGTTATTACCATGTAAGTACCACTTGATAGCATTGTTAACACCACCTTCCATCACTGCTGATGATCAAGAGTAGGCTGCTGGGGTGGTAATTGGCTGGGTTGGATTTGCTATGCCTTTTGTGGACAGGATCATAGGAACATAGGAAAAGGAGCAGGAATAGGCCATTCAGCCCCTCAAGCCTGCAACCAGATCATGGCTGATCTTTCACTTCAACGCCATTTACCTGCACTATCCCCATATCCTTGATATCGTTAATATCTAGAAATATATTGACTTGTGTCTTGAATATACTATGATTGAGCCTCCACATTCCAAAGATACACCACCTTCTGAGTGAAGAAGTGCCCTGCCATCTCAGTCCTAAATGGCCTACCTTTTATTCTGAGACTGTTCCCTGGTTTTAGACCCCACCCCAAGGACCCGACTAATGATAAGATTTATCTGGACATCACCCAGCAAGGGAACAATTGAAATTGGAGCATCACTCCTACAGGAAATGAATGACTCCGAGAAGATTTTTACTTTTTCTTTCTCACTATTCCTTTCTGTCTTTCTTCTTTTTCTCTTAATCCATTATTTCTGTCCCTCTTTCTGTATCTATTTTGACTCTAATTCACCCTAATTACTTCCTGTCATTCTCTATCCTTCAATTTAATTGATTAAGGAGATAGATGATTAATCATGCCATTCACCAAAGTTTAAGTGTTCTGTTGATCTCACGGTGCCATGTCAATTCGCACTTTCAGCAAATTGTGATGGAAAAATAATTGGAATTGAAGAGTGAAGAAAATAATCCAATTCATGGTGTATGCTATGAGGTGCTCCACTCCAGCAAATTCTGGGCCAATATTTTGTCAGCCTCAACATTTGTTATCACTCCCATAAATGTACATTGTGTCCCCTATAATCTGTGGAGTACTTTTACTACCCAATATGTGGTTAAATAGACAATAATAGTAAGTCCTCTTTTTTAAAAACTTTTTTCTGGGTAGTCCTGGATACTGTAATTAAAACAAAAAATGGCGAAAAATACCCAGCCGATCTGACAGCATCTGTGGAGAGAGAAAACAAAGTTAATGTTTCAGGTCAATAAACTTGCATCTGAACTGGAAAATATTAGTAATATAACAGATATCAAACAAATACATGGCAGGAAAGGGAAGGGATGGAAAGAAATAACAAAAATGTCAACAGCAGGAGAGATTAAATGTCAAAAGGGATGATAATGATGCAAGGCAAACATAGATGTGGGACTAGTAAAGAAACAAAAGATGGGTCTGGAGGAGGTATAGATCATAAGATCATAAGAAATAGGAGCAGGAGTAGGCCACTTGGCTCATCAAGCCTGTTCTGTCTTTCAATAAGATCATGGCTATTCTGATTGTGGCCTTCACTCCACTTTCCTGCCTGCCTGCCATCACCCTTGACTCCCTTGTAATCAAATATCTGTCAAACTCAGCCTTAAGTATATTCAATGTCCCAGCTTCCACTGCCCTCTGTATAAGAAATTTCCAAAGATTAATGACCCTCTGAGAGAAGAAATTCTTCTTCATCTCTGAATTAAATGGGAGACCTTTTGTCTTTAAACTGTGCCCCCTAGTCCTAGACTCCTACACATCTACCCTGTCAAGCCCCTTCAGAACGTTATATGTTTCAATGAGATCATCTCTTATTCTTCTAAACTCCAATGAGTCTAATCCCAATTTGCTCAACCTTTCCTCATAAGACTACCCCATCATTCCAGGAATCATCCTAGTGAACCTCCTTTGAACTACTGCCAATGCAAGTATATCCCTCCTTAAGTAAGGAGACCAAAACTGTGCATAGTACTCTAGATGCAGTCTCACCAATCTCCTGTACCAACAGAGTAAGAGTTCCCTACTTTTATGCTCCATCTCCCTTACAATAAAGGCCAACATTTGCCTTCCTAATTACTTGCTGTATCTGTGTCTGAATGCTAACTTTTTGTGATACATCTTCAAAGGACGCCCAGATCGCTCTGTACTGCAGCATTCTGCAGTCTTTCTCTATTTAAATAATGTTTTGTTTTTCTATTCTTCCTGCCAAAATGGGCAACCTCACATTTTCCCACATTATACTCCAAATGCCAAATGTTTGCCCAGTCAATTACCTACATGTATTCCTTTGGAGGCTCTTTGTATCCTCCTCACAACTAGCTTTCCTACCTATCTTTGTATCGTCAGCAAATTTGGCTACTATACAGTTGGTCCTTCATCTAAGTCATTAATAAGGTTTGTAAATAATTAAGGCCCCAATACTGATCCCTGTGGCTCCCCACCAACAGTAGTTTTACAACCTGAAAATGACCCATTTATCCCTCTGTTTCTCGTTAGTTAAAACAATCCAATTATAGAATAACTACCAACAGATGCTGTCCAAAATATAGGGGTGGTGGATATGATTTGAAATTGTTGAACTCAATAATGATCCTGGAAGGCTGTGAAGTGTCATGCTTGCAGACTGAAGGGTGGTTCCACAAAGCAATCACCTAATCTGGCACACACAGCCTGGTCAACCCTGCAACATCCTCCTTACTAACACCTGGGAGCTTATGCCAAAATTGAGAAACCATTTAAGCAACAGCCTGATATGAACATACAGAGTTCTACTTTTCAATCAATGCCTCAAACTCCTTTGTCATCCGCTTTGCATACTTTCTATCCCACCGGATGGGACAGACATGGGGGCACAGTGATATACAGTCAGGAGGGAGTGGCCCTGGGAATCTTCAACATTGACATCAGACCCCATGATACCTCATGGTATCAGGTCAAACATGGACAAGGAAACCTCCTGATATTTACCACCTACCACCCTCCCTCAGCTGATGAATCAGTACTCCTTCATGTTGAGCATTACTTGGAAGAAACAATGAGGAAATCACTCTACCATGACTATTGAGCCAAGGGATCAATTCTGGTTCAATGAGGAGTATAGAAAATCATGCCAGGAGCAGCACCAGGTTACTGAAAAATAAGTTGCTAATCTGAAGAAACTACTACACAGGACTACATACCTGCTAAACAGCAGAAGCAGTGTGATATACAGTGCTAAGCAATTCCACAACAAACAATCAGACCTAAGCTCTGCATACCTGGCACATCCAGTTGCGAACTGTGGTGGACATTTAAAACACTAATGAGAGGAGGAGGCTCCATGAACATCCCTATCCTCAATGATGGCGGAGACCAGCCTGAGTGTGCAAAAGACAAAAAAACCAGAACAAGTCAATTCCACCAGTTACTCCCCCATCAATCTACTTTCAATGATCAGCAAATGACAGAAGTTGACATTGATCGTGCTAACAAGCGGTAAAACTCAACAATAATCAATTCACCAATGCACAATTTGGGTTCAGCCTGGACTACTCAGCTCCAGACTGCATTACAGTTTTGGTCCATACATGAACAAGAAAGTTGAATTCCAGAGATGGGGTGAGAGTGACTGCCCTTGACATTTAGGTAGCATTTGACTGAATGTGGTATCAAAAAGCCCTTGTAAGATTGAAGTCAATGTGAATAAGGAGGAAAGCTCGCCACTGGCTGGAGTCATACCTAACACAAAGCAAGATAGTTGTGGCTGAAATAAATATGGAAAATGCTGGAAAAACTCAGCAGGTTTGACAGCATCTGTGGAGAGAGAAACAGAGTTAACGTTTCGAGTCCGTATGACCCTTCTTCAGAGCTCTGCTGAATTTTTCCAGCATTTTTTGTTTCTATTATACAAGTTTAAGGAGAAATTGTTCAGTGAGAGAACAAGTTCTGCCAGATGGAGGAGAGTGGTGATGGATGGGGATTGTTCAGGTCTCTGTTCAAGGAAGAAGCAGAGAGCCCTCAGACCATCCTGGTGGGGGACGCAGGTGTCGAGGGATTGGACCTTCATGGTGAAGAGGAGGCGGTTAGGGCCAAGGAACTGGAAATTGTTGATATGACGTGAGGAATTGCGGATGTAGGTGGGAAGAAACTAGACAAGGGGAGAGAGAATGGAGTCAAGATAGGAAGCAATGAATTCGGTGGGGCTGGAACAGGCTGACATGATCGGTCTATGGAGACAGTCCTGTTTATGGATATTGGGAAGGAAGTAGAAGCGGGCTGTCCGGGTTTGGAAGGCTATGAGGTTGGAAGCTGTGGAGGGAAGATCTCCAGAGGAGATGAGGTCAGTGACAGTCATGGAAACAATGGCTTGATGTTCGGTGGTGCAGGGGAGGCAGGAAGAAGTGTCTGAAGAAGGGTCATACAGACTTGAAACGTTAACTCTGTTTCTCTCTCCACAGATGCTATCAGATCTGCTGAGTTTTTCCAGCATTTTCTGTTTTTATTTCGGATTTCCAGCATCCGCAGTATTTTGCTTTTATCATAGTTGTGGCTGATGCAGACCAGTCATCTCAGTCACAAGATGTTGATGCAGGTGTTCCTCAAGGTAGTGTCCTATGCCTGACCATCTTCAGCTACTTTGTTAGTGATCTTCACTTGATTATAAAGTCAGATGTGGGATGTTCGCAGTGTTCAATTTCTTTCACAACTCCACAGATAATGAAACAGTCCGTGCCACTTGAAACAAGACCTGGACAACATTCAGGCTAATAAGTGGCAAGTAACATTCACCTCAGGTAATGACTATCTCCAACAAGAGAGAGT
Source organism: Cetorhinus maximus (assembly GCF_964194155.1). Classification (NCBI taxonomy): domain Eukaryota; kingdom Metazoa; phylum Chordata; class Chondrichthyes; order Lamniformes; family Cetorhinidae; genus Cetorhinus; species Cetorhinus maximus. Next base: position 15,357,523 of record NC_135896.1, read on the forward strand.
TTAACAATCTCCCTTTGACATTCAATAAGATTATCATTGCTGTTCCTTTGCCATCAATGTTCTGGAGGTCATCATTGATTAGAAACTTAACTGCATGAACCGAGTAAATACTGTGGTTTCAAGAACAGGTCAGAGGCTAGGTGTTCTATGGTGAGCAACTCAACTCCTGGCTCCCTAAAACCTGGCCACCATCTACAAGGCAAAAGTTAGGAGTGTGATGGAAACTCTCCATTTGCCTGGCAGCTCCAAGAGGACTAAAGAAACTTGGCACCATTTAGGACTAAGCAGCCCATTTGATTGGCACCCCAACAGCCACCTTAAACATTCACTCCCTACATCATAGGTGCACAGTGGCGTTGGTGTGTATCATCTACAAGATGCACTGCAGCAATCTACCAAGGCTCCTTCAATAGCACTTTCCAAACTCATGACCTCTACCACCTAGAAGGACAAGGGCAGCAGATACATGAGAACATCACTACCTTCAAGTTCTCCTCCAAGCCCCTCACCATCCTGAGTTGGAACTAAATTGCCATTCCTTCACTTTCTCTGAGTCAAAATCCTGGAACTCTCTTCTTAAGCACTGTGGGTGAAGCTACACCACATGGGCTGCAATAATTCAGGAAAGTGGTTAACCAGCACCTTCTCAAGGGTGATTACAGATGAGTAATAATTGTTGGACTTGCCAATGATGCCCTCATCTCTTGAATGAATAAAAAATACAAAAATTTGCAATAACACTCAAGAATTTCAACAATATCCAGGACAAAACAGGTTGGGCACCTCGTCCACTAGCTTAAACATTCACTGCCTTCACCACCAGTGTGGCAAGGCTGCAATATGTACTATCCATAGATTGAGCTGCAGCAATATGCCAAGGCCTATTCACTAGCACCTTGCAAACCCACAACCTCCCTGCCTGGGAGGAGAAAGGCAGCAGGTGCATGGGAACACGATTTCTTCCAAGTTCCCCTCCAAGACACACCATTCTGTCTTGGCCTTTTATCGTCATTATGGGGTCAAATTCCTGGCACTCCCTACCTAATGGTATTGTGGGAGGATCTTCACTACATGGACTATGGTGTTCAAGAAGGCCAATCATTACCTTCTCAAGGCAAGTAAGAATGAGAAATAAATGTCATCCCTGATCCTGTGAATGAATTAATAAAAGAAAGGCACCTGCACACATGCCTTATGCTTAGGCTCTTTCAGATCATAGGATCTTCAGAGAGATAGGCAGCAATGTAAGCAAAGCTTGAGATAAGTGTGATTCCTTTGCATCTTCAGGCTTGAAGCCCTTCTCGTAGCAGTTCTGAAGCTGCAGTCTGAGTAAGGATAGATAGAAGATGAGGGAAAAGATAGAAACACTTTCCTTTGGTGGGGGAGCCCAAAATTAGAACTAGTCCATTCAGGGGTAATGTTAGAAAGCATTTCTTCACACAAAGCCTAGTGGAAACCTGGAACTCTTTCCCCAAAATAGCTGTTGAGGCTAGATCAATTGATATTTCAAAACCGAGAATGATCGGTTTATGTTAGACAAAGAAATTGCTGAAAAGAGAATCATGTTGCCGAAGCTTTTCATCTCACGCTCATCAAGTCAAACGCAAGAATGCCAAATTTCTAACGATCATAACAAATTATACTACAGGAGGAAAGGGTGCTGATTGGCTGGAAAGTTGACTCTGATCCAATCCAATCCAATCCCTTTTGGCTCAATCTATCACTTCTTCATCCTCTGCCATGTCAGCCTTGGCATAGGCTGCAAATGTGTTGAAAGTTCTAATGAAAGATCATCAACTGAAACATGAATTTCTTTCTCCACAGATGCAGCCAGAGCTGCTGAGTATTTCTGTTCTTATTTCTGCTTGCCAGCATTTACAATATTTTGCTTTTGAGATTATGATACTTATGTTTAATTGTCCCAATCCTTTTGAATTTGATTTACACACCATTTCCCCTTTTTCATTGTAATTCCATATTTTTTGCAGTGGCTCACATGAAACATAAAATAATATTTTAACAATTGGAACCTCATCACATATACTACAATATTTTTTATCATGAGTAAGACTTCATTCTAAGTCTAATTATTTAATATTTCTGTGCTGAATATCATTGGAGTAGATTTTATGAAATCAATTTCCTGGTTATAGTGCACATCACAAATTCTCATTCTGCTACTCATTTCTGCCCTGCCTTAACCCCACAGTTCTGCTTACTCTTAGCTTTTCAGCTATTGATCTGTGAGTAAAGGTATGCAAGATATATTAATAATTCAGACCACTTATTTGTTTCAACAGATTATGGCTTTGAAGCTGATGATTTTGAGAAGACATTGGTTGTTCCTGGATACAGTAGTTTTCTGATAGTTAGAGTAAATAGCAGCAATCTTGTCCTAGCATATGCTACAATGCCAACGTTAACTTCTTACTATGTATTAGTTGAAGAAAGGAAATGGTTCCTTTATGACTTTAGCTCCAGGAATGTCACGTGGAGTATTTTTGAAAATAACTGTACCACCTGGACTGAGAATCCCAACGCAGTGCATCTGAATCCTTTCATACCTTTGGATATTAATGATACAGTCATTTTTAACTTACAATTTTCAACCTCCAAAGCAGGTCAGACATCCTAACAGAATTTATGTTATTTATTAAACCTCTAGAATGAAAAATTACTGAACTTCAGCTGTATTCTATTTATCTATTTTTTTGTTTGAAATATGTATATATGTATGAATTGCATTTCAAACTGCATTGAAAACTCCTATTAACAACCTACCTGTGTAAGAAAATTCATTATGAAAGTGTCCATTCTTTACCTGCAATACTTGTTATGCCTGGTATAATTATTTTCAATAATAAATATCATGTAACATTAGTAGCTCACAAGATAACCATTTTAACATTGGCCTGAGTGGGGAAATGGCTGTAGCTTTGCCAACAGCCTGAAGTTATAGGGAGGAGAGGCTCCTTCAGGTAAGTCTAGTTTTTTTTGTGTGGAGCCAGGAAGAACAGGAGTGGGCAGCCAATTCCCACTGACTTCCTGGGCATTTTGTTAACATGGCTCGGCCATTAATATCCTGCCTTCCCTGGAGTAAAAATTTACCCCTGTTATCTTAATGGCCGCCTTCTGTGTGGTTGAATGGCAGCAGTTTCTCCCTATCTACTCTGTCCAGATTCCTCATGCTTTTGAACACCTCTATCAATTCACTTTTCAACATTTTATTCTCTAAGGAGGACAGCTTCTCTAATCTAACCATGTAAATGAGGGCACTCATCCCTAGATCCCTAGAACCATCCTCATGAATCTTTTCTGCACCCTTTCTAAAGCCTTCACATCCTTCCAAGGTGTGGTGGCCAGAATCAAGGCCCAGGAGATGGGGTGTACAAACACCGGGGCCAGTGGGCTTTGGGGGCCTGGGCTCGTTGTTGTAAACAGAGTTCTCGTCGTCGTCCAGACTGAACAGCCAGAGCTTCAGACCAGAAAGACCGACTTTAAAAAAAATTGAAACTGCCAAAACTGACAGTTTTAATATTTTTAAAGCCGATCAACCACCCCAATCCCTTTTTTTTGTTGTTTGTGCTCCCCCTTATTGTCTGATTGACCAGCAGAAACAATACCCACCTTGTCTTATCCTTTCAGAATCTTGAAGAGCTCCAAATTGGCGAGCCAGGAGATCTTTGGCAAAGATTTTAAGCCTCGGGCACTATTTTGGCTCAAAGACAAGTCACCAGGGAGTGCTGGAGGAGTACAGGAAAAAGGAGGAAAGCACAAGATCAAGGTTTGAAGGCAGAAGGGGAGTTTCACTTATGGGTCTCCCAACCGAAGGAACTAAAACCTCAAGTGTCTAAAATTTCATCAGTGAAACCAATCACACACAAAGTCCCCTGACTTCCAATAAGTAATACAAACTTGGTGAAAAAAAAAATCCTTTTTAATGACAGAGAGTGGAATCGTTCCAGATTTGCACTAAGTGCGGTAGCGGGCGTGAAAAAAGATGTTTTACCCATTGGCCACAATCGCGGGTTTTGTGTTGTATCTTCCCCTTCCCTCCTCATTAATTTTGCAGTCATGGGAAACACACTGGATCACTGGCGGGTGGCCTCCGATTGTCCCGGCACGCCGTTACCTCGCCACATCCTCACACCGGGCACCATATTTAATTGCAGCCTTGCGCACACTTCTCAATGCTTGCAGCCCAGGAATGCCCTGGTGAAGACATGGCCCCAAAAGCCAGGAAGATTGCAGCCTCCTAAATCAGTGATGCATCCCTGGGATGCCTTTTGGACATTGTGGAGGCCCACCATGAAGTCCTCTACCCTGCTCTGGCCGCAGGTGGCCCATCAGTCTTACCACTCCAGCTTGGGAGGCGGTAGTTGAGGTGGTCAGTGCCAACGTTGCACACAAGAGGTCAGCCATCCAATGCAGAAAATGGGAGAATGATCTCATCCATGCAGCCAAGGTAAGTCAACCATCTCATCAATCTCAACTCACCCACTTACAAGTCCATCACACATTCGCTGGCATCTCAGTCACTGCCACCTCAACGGACATCACCACTCACTCTCTCACTCACACCCTCACATCTCTATCCGGCCTTATCTCCTCTGAGATAGACTCCTTATCGTGTCCATGGCTCCACTCAGCACACACGCACGCCTGGCATCCCTCTCAGTTGCCTGGCATGCGCCACTCTCTCCACCTGTCTTTATGCAGGTCAATATTGCATACAATCACTGGGAGAGGTCCCAGACTGGGGGTGGAGTGCTGGACATCAAGGTCCTCACTCTGTTCGAGAGTCACGCGTTGGAGCTGGCCGGAGAAGATATTGATCATTCTTGCGGTGACAGTGATCTGCGGTGAACACTCACATGAAGATCCTGAACCACATCGTACCTCATTCAATGCTACTCTGAGTCCACTGTTCTGTGTTCAACATGGCTGCCAAGCTCTAATAATCTCCACTCTCTTAGGCACATCGCCCTCAGGCAACCTTGAGCCAGACCCCAGCACCAAGAACACCTTGGATGAGGACCCTGAGGGCAGCACCGTTGAAGGCCCGTCACAGCGCTCACCCAGACCCTCCACCAGCACAACGATACACATCTCAGTGGGACTTAGATGTAGAGTAGTCTTGTGCCCACAATCTGGTGAGCACAACACGCAATCTGTTCCACAGCAGGCGGGCGGAGGCAGGGACATCCTTCACCGCTGGCTCTTGGAGAATCTGCTGGAGACAAGGATTCTACTGAGTCCAAGTCGGATGATGAACCTCTGGACTCAGCCCTCAATCAATAGGTGGAGCTGCAAAGACAATCATGGGAACATGAGGAAGGGATGTCTGGTGCACTCCTCAGATTGCAAGGGGCGATGGAAGGGTCTGTCCGCCTTCAGTCCAAGATGATGCTGCCGGCATGCTGACGCACCAAGGTTGACACTGGCCGGATGGTGACCGTCAAGGAGACCTTGGTCCAGGACATTAGTCCTCCACTGCTGCGCAGGCTGAACTCCATCGCTGATGCCATAGTTGGCCTCGAACAGTATCAATGCGTGAGGGGTGTGGGCAGCTTGATCTCACTCCAGTTTCCCCTTCTCCTCAAGGAGTCAGCCAGGGGCTGTCAAGTCCCCACAGGGAGGAGGACCAGCAGCTTGGCACTTCAAGGCTATCCAACCAGGTGACTCCAAGAATGTCCGGCTGATCCAAACCCTGTCTTCCTGTGATCCCCGCAGCTCCAACACCACAGGCCGAGGAGGATGTAGCTGGCCCACAGCACGACACCCAAAGCAGGCCGGGGCCCTTCAGGTCTCGGCCTTCCAGAGGCCGCCCGCCAAAGTCATCACAGACAGGGCATAGCAGTTAGCAGGTTGCTTCCACCTTCACTGTGGACATCAGGGGAGCACCAAGACAGGGTTAGGAAGATTAAGAAGATGTAACTCTTGTAGAGTCAAAACAATTAACTAAATTAACACAATAAGGGATAAATCAGGCACAGCCCCTAAGTCAGGTCAGCTGTAAAACCAAGGACAAAGTTTAAAGGAAGCACACACTGAGCACAGGTGTTAATCATTTGTACATAATGTCCACTATTGTAAATAAAGTCCCAAGAATGTCTGCTTGTCTATGGCTCCTTGTTATGATGAGCAGTTTTCATGTCACTCAGATGTGAAACCTAGGTTCCTGCACAAGGTAAAGGCAGGTACCTCAGTCCAGGGCTTCTTCTCTGTGCAGTGTGTAACCTTCAGACTAAAGTGATGGTCCAGCTTCACACCCACTGGACACATTAGTGATGCCTGCACCTCAATGGTGCTTGTCATTGCTACCAGAATGTCATGGGCAGGCGTCACAGGGTTCTGTAATTCTCTTTGTGTGTTCTCAGCACCTTTAAGGGGGAGCTGGCCCTCCATCTCTTCAGCACCTGTGACCCATGGCAGTGTGCTCCTGAAGGGGCTAGATGCTGAAACTCTTTCAAGTTATCAACAGTCACAGATTGCAACTCTTTTGAGTACAATCACAGTTCTTGGTTTCCAGGAGTGGGACATGAACCCACAACCCTCTGATTCAAAGGCGAGGGTGCTATGAACTGAGCCACAGCTGACACCTCGGTCTTTTTTAACTCTTTCGAGTACATTCACAGTTCTTGGTTTCCGGGAGTGGGACATGAACCCACAACCTTCTGATTCAAAGGCGAGGGTGCTATGAACTGAGCCACTGCTGAAGGCTGACAAAGGATCAGGTGCATTTAAACTTTAACAGCTGCATCTCCATGATATGACCCTGATCACAGAACTCGCTAATGAGCTGCCCTGAGCCAGACACGAGTCAGACATTCACAGAGGCAATGTAAAGATCTATGGAGTGTCCTCACTGCATGTCGTCATCATCCTCCTGGAATCTAGTGACTATTAGAACCTCTGCTGCGTCTCCCTGACATGAGCCTGAGCATTGAGGATATGTGCGCTGCCATCAGCCACACAGGAGTCACACGTTCACATTTGCAAGGTGAGAATGTCAGGACTGTCCTCACTGCATCTCATCATCATCCTCCACAAATCTTGCGGCTATGAGGGCCTCCCGAGCACGCCTGCCTCATCTGGCCAGTGCAGTGGCCTTATCGCTGGCATCCTCGCCTTTGAGGACCTCATCACCGTTATGCCCTTCGACATCCTCATCATCAGAGGAGTTGTGCAGTTCTTCCATCTCCTCCTCAGCCATGTCCTCCCCCCATTACAGTGCCAGGTCATGTAGCATAAGCTACGATGATGCGTGACATCCTCGGTGGACTATATTGTAATGTTCCACCAGACCCGTTGAGGCACCAGAACTTCATTTTCAAGATGCCTATCATTTGTTCCGCCAGTCTGGGTTGCAGCATGAGCCTGATTATACATGCACTCTGCTGCAGTCTGAGGCTGCCGCAAGGGCGTCATCAGTCATGCCACCTGTGGGTAGCCCTTGTCACTGAGGAGCCAACCCTGCAGCCCCTGTAGGCCCTGGAAGATGTCAGAGATCTGAAGTCAGGATGTAGGAGTCATCCAGTCTCCCTGTGTGCAGACCTGTAGGATGCAGTTGTGGTGGTCGCATACCAGCTGAACATTCAGCAAGTGGAAGCCCTTACAGTTGACATGGTTGACTGCTTGTTGCCATAGAGATCTAAGTACCATCTGTATGCAGTCGATGGCACCCTGTACCTGTGGAAAACCTGAGATCTGCGTAAATCCGGCGCTCTTGCTTCCTGTCTTTCCTGATACCGGTCGAAATGCACAAAGTTCTGTGCCTTTGTGAAGATGGTGACCTCAAGGATACACTTGTGCATGGAGGCTTATGAGATCCCGCACATATCACTTGTGGAACCCTGGAAGGAGCCACTGGCGTAAAAATGTGGCACTGTGGTCACTTTCACGGCCACTGGCAGTGGATGCCCTCCATGACCCCGTGGCACCAAATCCTGCAGCTGATGGCATATGTGACCGACCAGTTCCCGAGACATTTGCAGTCTTCAGCGACACTGGTTCTCAGTCATCTGTAGGAATGACAAGCGCCATCTATAGACCCTGGATCTCGCAAAGTGCCTACAAACGATGGCTCCCAGTGGATCTTCAGCTGCGTGCACTGTAGGCCCTCCCGCCCCTTCATCTTGAGGGATGTGCTCCTCCCTTTGGCAAGCCAGGTGCCTCCACCGCACTCTTCTTCTTCTTCTCTGCTCCTTGTAAGCCATGAGGCATACCACTAAATCACCAGACTCCACGATCCTGATGTTCTCTTCCTACAGGATCAAAGAGAGAGACGCATGTGTTAGCAAATGTGTCCTAAGAGCCTCTCTTGATTAACTCTGAAGGCCCCTTCACTTATGCAGGAGAGTGCTGGCCACCACTTGGGTGGCTAGTGTGTAGTGCGCTCATTGGCTGTCCGAAACCCCACCCATCTCCGCCGCACTCCACTTTACCGATTGGCGGCAGCTTCGGCCACTGGACTGCATGCTGTGCTCTTGGCTCAGGCGCAGGCATTCTTCTGACCTGCACTGCAAGGCTGCGCTGTTAGCTTGAACCATGAGGGAGACTGGTCCAAACTTTAATAAAGACATTGCAAGGAGCTGTGAGTGCCTGCACCAGTGACTGCACCATAGCCCCCTTTCACAAGGGGATTCTACAGCTTGCCCAGTCGGCCAATTGTTCTGCTGCTCCCTAAAATGCATATTAATTTGCGCTCTGCACCCAACGGATGAAAAGTTCTAGAGCGTTTGGTGGCACTTTCATGCTTTTTCGTTGCTTGAGTGGGCAGGAAAACTTCAGAGGCCCAACTCCAAGCATGTCAATTTTGACAAGCTTTTCCAAGTGTGTGGCTGCTTCATTCACCCCCACTCCCCTCACCCCTGGCATGTGCTTGTGTACTTCCTTCAGTCTGTGCTGCCTTACCTCCACACACCATCCCCCCCACCGGCCTCACCCACACTGCAGCCCTTGCCCCGGCACCACACAGAAAGCCAGCTGGGAAAATGCGACTTGCCATTCCCCAAGTGCGCGGCACCTCATCTTTGATGTCCTACGGGCAATGTTCAAGAGCGCTGCGCAAGGTTGTGTGCGCTCACCTCCAAGTTCCCCTTGAAGTTCAGCTCGCAGGTGAATGCCTTTTAAAGGCACTCGTGAAGCACACCGTTCTGAAGTCACGCTGATGTGGTTGGTAAATTTGATGTGGGGGGTGATTCCGACAATCAGGGCTTATAATGGGATGCTAAACTATTGAAATTAGGTTTCCAACTTGTGGTAGCCCACCATTGATGGGTTGAATGGACAATCACCAACTGGTTTTACAATGGCATGAAACCAATTTTTGGCCTTCTCGCCATATTGTCCACTCACGCCTGTCATGTCACCTGCCACCAACAGGACTGTACGATTCCATCCAGAATTTAAGAAAAAATACTTATCTGTTACAAGTTTCGTAATTACATCATGATGTTCAATTCTTCTGGACATTAAGATGGGAAGAATATTGAAGCATTTCCAAGTTAAAATATATACAAGTATAAGGTGAGTTCCTCTGTTATGTGAGTTTCAAATTCATCCTGTAGTCTACTCACTGAAATTAATTCCAGGAGATGTGAAAATCTACGATACTGGCATGCAAGCACTCAACACGTTCAGACAATTTTCCTTATTCTGCTCATTTAATCAAGTGAATAACAATTATTGCCAACAAGGGATGCCATTGTTTATGCAGCAGAAAGAATTTCATATGATTCTTTTGAATGATCAGATACTAGCAGTTCCATGGGGAGAATTTTATCCCTGTTGGGGGCGGGGTGGGGGGCTTGGGAGGTGGCTGGGGGGGTGGATGCTGGGGGGGGGTTACTGGGATGGGGGAGCAGCTGCGTGCCGCCATTTTATGTGGGCGGGCCAATTAAGTTCCTGCGAAAGAGCGCAGAAATCTCCCTAGGGCACAGAGCTGCCTCAGGGAGATTGGTTTGATTATCAAAAATTTTAATAAAGAAAAAACAATTTAAGATATGTCCCCTCATGTGACAGTGTCACATGAGCTGGGACATTTCAATGAACTTTAATAAAAAAATGTATTTGAATTATAAATCCCTCATGAAACCTCATCCCGCCCATGGATGAGGTTTCATGATAAATGCGAAGGCAGCCTGGGCTCCTTGCCTGCCCGACAACCTTAAGGTTGGACGGGCAGCTCAGTTAATTACTGTAATTAGTTTTTAAATGGCCTTAATAGGCCTTTGACAGTTTGGCAGGTGCGCAGCCTACTCCGCTGCGCACCCACCAAACTGAAGATTTGAATGACACACGGTGATGTTGGGACGCACGCCCGACATCACCGCTTGTCATTTTACACGTCGGCAAGCGGGGCCTGCCCCCGCACGCCGACCGGAAGATTCTGGCCATAGCGACATTTCATGGCTTTGGCGATCTAGCCAGATTATTCAATATGTTGATAACGGGGTTGAAAAGAAATTGTGAAATAAGCAAAATAAATAAACCTATAATTTTGCCACAAAAATGTGAAATGAAAAATACAGCAAACCAGAAAGACAAGTTAGTTGAACCTAGTTTAATTATAATCTTAAGCTTCTGGTTTTGACACACAAAAAATAAATTTCACCTCTAAATGTCGGTGAAAGAGATTTTTTCCCCCTATCTGGTCACCTTGTTTTATTATGAAGAATAAAAGTGTATTTTCTTCTTGGTCTTATCGCTGCAGAATTGTTTTTAACTTTCTTTGATCTTTATTGCATAACAAGAAGTGATGTGTGCTGAGGTTCTAACCTGCATTGTCTGACAAAATGGATACTGTCTCCTTCAGCACCTGTTTTTACAGAGAAGGTGACATTCTGCACCACAGACCATTGTTGTAGCAGGACAATTGTTTCAAAAGGGAATTATTTCTTTGATAGAGAAGAATATTAAAGCGACTAGGATATTGGGATTAGACCAGTGGCTCATGGTGGGCAGCACTGACCTAGGTTTAATGGACTGTATAGCCTGCTCCTATATGTTCAGCTGGGCCATTCTAAGCTGCTTGAGGGTCTTTCCCTCTGTCAGCAACTGTCATGTTTCATTAACTGTCAGTTAAACTGTCAGTTGCTGAGAGCGAGAACTGACACCAGAACTGGTTGAGTGGAGGAACAACAGGCCTTGGAAATACAGAGTTTCTCCTCCAATCACAGATTCTTTCTCTCCCACTTGTGCACTAGCCTCCAAAATTCTTCTGATAACCTGGTGTGATGTACAGGAGTACCCCATCAAAAGCACCAGTCTGCAGATCTCCCCTGCAAATGGCAACAGAGCTCCAGTGGAGACTGTGCGCTGGTCCCTCAACTTGACGCTTTCCAAGCTTTGTAAACTCTTTTCACGCACTTTAAACTGAGAGCAGTGTGAAGATGGATGTTTTTTTAAAAATATTTTGGGAATATGGTGATATTCTGTAAAGAAGAATGTGTGTCTGTATGTGTCCATGATTAATTAAACTGTGGGGAAGGTTCATTAGGACAGCTTGTCTGTGAGAATTGAGGGATAAAAGGGTTAAGGTGTGAGATGCATGCATTTGTAATGAGAGGCTGTGGTGAAGTTGGATAAATAGGTTGGGTTGGAAATTTGCGTTATGAGATAAGTAGGGACTTGACTTTTCAGCTGTTAAATTTCAAAGGGGAGTTTAGAAGTGGCAAGGGACTTTTACAACTTACAAAAGTTGCATAAGTAAACAAGGGAAGGTTATTGAATTTTATTTGACCCGAAAGTGGCAGTAGGAAAACATGAAAGATTTTTATATTTTGGAAAAGGTGTGTTCAAAATACTTAGGACAATGGAATCTAAGATGAAAAGGAAAAAATGATATTTGCTCCTAGTGATACTGTGTCATCTTGAGCAAGATGAGTGAGTGTGTTAGTGTATACCGGGAGGGGGGAGGGAGCGTAGGCAGCAGCAAGTGAATAGGATCGTCCCCTCTCCTCCTCCAACCCCCTCCCTCTTTCCATTCTACAACTCTCCAACAATGAAACAATGCAAGCTGCAGTACGTAGATGATCTTTCTTTTCTACACAGACCAGGTAGTCGAAATATATAACACAAAACCTGAAAGGTTTTCTTGCGGTCTGGTTTGCAACTATTGAATCTTTCCCCCCAAATTTAAATTTACTTTCACCATGCACATATCAACAATGTACAGAACATGTTAATGAAGTAGTCATTGAAATCGGTGTTATTGCCCACACACTGTTATAAATAACTAATGGGATATTTTTCTGTCAAATTAACAATATCGCATGATGCTGTTAAACTAAAATTTGTACTCTCTTGTTTGTTTAATAGTGGGGGTGGAATCACCTATAGGACGCAGAGAAACTAACACTGCATGATAATGTTGCTGTTCTTAATATTAATGACCCATGCTACATATATATATCGGACTATATTTGTAATCGGATGTCAGCAATGAGAGTTATCATTTCACTAGGACCTTTCTGCAATTGTTTGGTGAACTGATTGATGAATCTTGAAAGGGGAAAGAATAGTGTGCATGATTGAGGGTTAAATGGCTGATAGGAGGATAAGGGGCCCAGAAACAGGAGAAGCACCAGGGCCCATGATCTCACTGGCCTTGGCAAGAATTGGACACAATTTTCCAGTTAAAACTGAAACACTGTTTCATAGAGGTTCATCATAACTTCCTTGTTCAGGGAAAAGGCAGGGCAATGGCACTAGGTCATAATGCTCATTTGGAGAGCTGGTGCAGATACGATGGGCCAAATGGCCTCCTTCTGTGCCGTTAAGATTCTGTGATTATGCTGACAGGAAGGACTGCAACAGAACAATGGGTGATCTTTAAGGAGGAGGTGTTTCAGGTAGAGGTTAGGTACATTATAACAAGGGTGAAAAGTAGGGGAACCAAAGCCAGGATGACTTCGATGACAAGGGTGTTATGATCCCCATAGAATTTGATAACTTTAAGCAAGAGGTTTGAATTTCCAGTGACCAACTTAAAGGGATTGCACAACAAGATTTCAAGTTTTAAGGCTTTTACTGTAGCAAACAAAACTAAAAGCAACATCAGCTAAAACATTACCTAGTAGGCAACTAATACTCTAAACTACAGGAAAGATAACCCTTGTTAATGTCTTAACATGACCGATAACCCCATGCTGCATGTATATACTTTACAGTATGCTCTTGCCACGGTCCTTATAGGAAAAAGTCCACAGCCACTCCCAGTTTCCAATGGATTCACCTCTCCCTGTTTTGCTGAGTCGTAATGTCCTGTGACAAAGGTCCTTCAGTCTCCTGAGAACTCCTGAATCCCATTTCAGCTGTGAGACCCACTCCGGTGATTTCTTCTCTGGGCTTCGCCAGGGTGAATCTTCCAGAGTCTTTAGATTTCCAGGGGTGTGTCTCTGACCAGAGACCATCCTCCCTTCCATAATCTGGCTAATATCTCATAGAGGACCTGTCCTCTCTGCTGACACTAGCTGCAGCCTTTGTATCTGTGAGACTTCTCTCTCTCTTTCTTTTTGTTCAAATACTCTGAGACAGAGGGCAGAATTTTGTCCTCGGCAGGCGGGTGTAGTGGGCGGGCCCGGGAACAGTCGCAAAGCCGACTTCTGCCCGCGATCGGGCCCTGACATGGAGTGAATGGTTTCCCTCCCAGAAACGTTAAAGGTTTTCCACCATCTAAGAGGTTCACTTATTATCCATCCCTAATTCCCCTTGAGAAGGTGGTGGTAGGCTGCTTTTTTAAACTGCTGCAATTCCTGTAGTGTAAGTGCACCAACAGTACTGTTAAGGGAGTTCAAGGATTTTAACCCGGCGACAGTGAAGGAAAGGCAATATAGTTCCGAGTCAGGATGGCGTGTGGCTTGGAAGAGAACTTGCAGATGGTGGTTTTCCCATGCATCTGCTGCTCTTGTCCTTCAAGGCGGGTGGAGGTTATGGGTTTGGAAGGTGTTGTTGAAGGAGCCTTGGTGAATTGCTTCAGTACATCTTGTAGATGGTACACACTGTTGCCACTGTGCGTTGGTGGTGAAGGGAGTGAATGTTTAAGGTGGTGAATGGAATGCCAATCAAGTGTGCTGCTTTCTTCTGGATGATGTCAAGCTTCTTGAGTGCTGTTCGAAGTGCACTCATCCAGGCAAGTGGAGAGTATTCCATCACATTCTTGACTTGTGCTTTGTAGATGTTGGCCAGGTTTTAGGAAGTCAGGAGGTGAGTCACTCACCACAGAATTCCCAGCTCCTAACCTGCTCTTTAGCCAAAGTATGTATATGGCTGGTCCAGTTCAGTTTCTGGTCAATGGTAACCCCCAGGATGTTGATAGTGGGGGATTCAGCGATGGTAACACCATTGATTGTCAGGGGAAGATGATTCAATTCTCTCTTGTTGTGTAACACATTCATTATTTGCCACTTATCAGCCCAAGCCTGGATATTGTCCAGGTCTTGCTGCATTTGGACATGGACTGCTTCAGCATCTGAGGAGTTGCGAACGGTGCTGAATATTTTGCAATCATCAGTGAACATCTGCACTTTTGACCTTATGATGGCGGGAAGGTCACTGATGAAGCAGCTCAAGATGTTTAGGCCGAGGATATTACTCTGAGGAACTCCTGAATGGATGTCCTGAAACAATGTCCTGGGACTGAATGAATGGCCTCCAACAACCACAACCATCTTCCTTTGTGCTAGGTATGACTCCAGCCAGATTTCCCCTGATTCCCATTGACTCCAGTTTTGCTAGAGCTCCTTGATGCCAAACTCGGTCAAATGCTGCCTTGATGCAAGGGCATTCACTCTCACCTCATGTCTTGAGTTCAGCTCTTTTGTCCATGTTTGGACCAAGGAGGTAATGAGGCCAGGAGCTGAGTGGCCTTGGCTTAACCCAAACTGACTGTGAGTGAGCAGTTTATTGCTGAGTTAAGTGCCACTGGACAGCACTGCCGATGACCCCTTCCATCACTTTGCTGACGATCAACAGTAGACTGATGGGGTGCTAATTGGCCAGGTTTGATTTGTCCTTTTTGTGGACAGGACATACCTGGGCAATTTTTCACATTGCTAGGTTGATACCAGTGTTGTAGCTGTATTGGGATAGCTTGGATGGGCGTGCAGCTGGTTCTGGAGCACAAGTCTTCAGCTCTATTGCCAGAATGTTGTCAAGGCCTGTAGCCTTTTCAGTATCCAGTGCCTTCAGCTATTTCTTGATGTCGCATGGAGTGAATCAAATTGGCTAAAGACTGGCATCGTGATGCTGGGGCCCTCAGGAGGAGGTTGAGATGGATCATCCAATTGGGACTTCTGGCTGAAGATGATTGTAAATACTTCAGCCTTGTCTTTTGCACTGATGCGCAAGGCTCCCCCGCCCTTGAGGATGGGGTTTTTGTTGACTCTCCTCCTTTTCCAATTTGTTGCTTAATTGTCCACCACCATTCACGAATGAATGTGGCAGGGCTGCAGCGTTTAGATCTGATCCATTGGTTGTGGGATCGCTTAGCTCTGTTTGTCACATGCTGCTTACGCTGTTTGGTATAAAATAGCACTGTGCTGTAGCTTCACAAGCTTGACACCTCATTTTTAGGTATGCCTGGTGCTGCTCCTGGCATGTCCTCCTGCATCTTCATTGAACCAGAGCTGATCCTCCGGCTTGATGGTAATGGTAGATTGAGGGATATGTCATGCCATGAGGTTATAGATTGTGATTGAGTACAATTCTGCTGCTGCTGATGGTCCACAGAGCCTCATGGATGCCCTGTTTGAGTTGCTTAATGTAGTCCAGCTAAGTCATTTGTGTGCCATTTGTGTTTTGGGAGTAGAGATAGGGGCTCCACCAGGGAAATGATCAGACTGGGTGTGAGTAAAGATTTTATTAGAGGCAAGGGCATCAAAGGTGGAAATGACAGTGTGATTGAACAGCAGCAAAAAGTGAGGAGATAATAAGAGAAGTTGGCTTGTAGCAGGGGTACAATCAGCTTGGAGCACAGACGATCTAATGTCCAGTTTCAATGAAGGATGTGATTGGTGAGGGAGTCCAAGAGCTGTTTGATGGACCAAATATCTTGCTGCTAGGGGTATTCTCATTAAATTTTGGAGAAAAAGGAAGTATTAACAATCGACATGAGTCAGCAAATATTGATCCAGGAGTCCAATAAAGCTGAGTAATTGCCTCAATAATTAATAGTGCATATGAATGGATCCAGTATACTAGTCTAAGGATGAATGGAGTCAGCAACAATAGGAAGGAAGTAGAAAGCAGTGAAGCAAATGTGATTTGGTGATGTCCTGGCAGAGCAGCAGAAAATTGAGGTCATATCAGCAGAATTGAGATGACCACCAAAGAAAATAGGGAGGAAATATTGCCGTTGGAGGTGAGTTTGGAGGCATTGGGGGTTTGGAGGGGGGTGACGAGGAAAATTACCATAAGAAAATTACCGTAGAAAATTACCATAGATTGCAATATATAAGACAACCTTATCTTTCCGGTCTCAAAAATGATGTTTGTGCATATACTCAATGTACAAGTCGACCCTCTCTTTTCAGCTCCAATACACTATGCTGTAGTCAGTCTCAATTTTTTGCCCCACAAATGCATGTTTTACTTATCTTATAAATGGGCCCAAGGGATCAGGCAGACAAAACCTGATATGTTCAGATCCCATATAACCGATGAGATCAAGAGGTGCCTGTGAAGAAATAACAGTCACATTGCATGCAGTTACACCAGGGGGTCCGACGTCCGTAGTTCAACCTTTGGACGTTTGTCTCAACAAGCCATTCAAAGATCATGTTCGTGCCGAATGGAATAGGTGGATGTGATGGAGAAAAAGCCTTCACAAAGAGTGGAGATATGCACGCTGCCTAGTTTGGTGTTTTGTGTGGTTTCATCATCAAAGCATGGATGCTGTTAGTGCACAACTGTCATCAGATCATTCATAAAATGCGGAATATCCAATGAATGCAGCAGAAAATGATTTGTTGTGGCAGAATGATTCTAAAACCGAAAGAGCCACATCCGATCCAGAGTGAATCATAATGAATCTGATGAACTCTTTGTGTCAGATGCTAAAGACATCGGATCTCAATGTTATGAGACCCATGAGTTGGGACTAAACCTGCTGCAATGCAGACTTAGCCTTGGAGAGAACACCAGTGTGTATTTTTGACATCCAGTTGCCTCATAATTATTAGGATGCCCCTTTAGTCGGCCACATGTGCTGACCTTGAACTCCACCCACCCAAAAAGATCCCCCTCCCACCTCAAAGGGTCTCACTGACTGACTAACTGTAGTCAAGGTCAGTTTGGAAAAATGCTGCACGTCACCTTTCAAACTCACTCCACCACCTTCTACCCTCGCCCTCTCACCCACCAACTTGTACCCCCACCATCATAGATGCACCCAATATCATCATTTCTCTCCCTCCGTCACCCTTGAACCTCCCCGAGTTACCCTGGAGTCTATCACGATCTACCTCCATGTGCCTTCCTCCCCTCAGAGCCGACACCCATTACCATCCCCATGCCCACCCTGCCCCTGCCCCCTCCTGTTAAACAAGCCACCTATCTTATGACCCACCCAATGAGACCTTCACCTACCAGACTCGCACCCTGGACCTACCAGACTCGCACCCTGGACCTACCATCCTACCGCATCCCACTGCCCCTTCTGACTGTGACTGTACCCTCCTATCGCCAGCACCCTGAGCTCTCCCCCCAGGACCCCACCATAGACACCACCGATCCCGCTCTCTAAGACACTACGCCCCCGCTTCCTGTACACTCTTAACCCCCTTCCCCGGACATTCTCCCCCGCTTCCCCTGACATTGCCTCTCCCCCTCGCCCTTTCCTGTGGACTCTCCTCACCCTTTCCCCATAAGCCTGCCTCCCCTGTCTGCTAACAGCACTCAAGTTATGTAAGGTCCCCAAGAAGGAGAAAGCAACATCTATAGACCTCAAAGCCATGGAAGATGTGAAGCTCATCAGGTGCACTCCACTTATATACAGTTGTAAAACAAACTGTTTAAATACTTGCTGGCGGGGAGCTTAATTTGGAGGGGGAGCTTAATTCTGGCAAGGTGGCTTTTTAATGAACATACATGAGATGCTAATGCATGCAAACGGAATTCCCGACATTGTTCATTGGGAAGCTCGACCTGCCTTGATAGTCGGGAAAACAAAATTCCAATAGTTTATCCCGTCATTGGGAAACAGGTTTTTTTGCCTCCCACCAAATTAAGTGCCCCCACCTGCCATGATTCCTGCTGCTGGCAGGAGTGGAAAATTCCTCCCACCATGTTCCCATCTCCCCGTCAGCAGTGGGAAGTCAATTGAAGTTGTTAATTAAGCAATTAGCAGACATTTTCCGAGAGCAATGTACTTTTACCAGCAGCACACAGGACTCCTGCAGCTTCTGCAGCTCATCAATTCACAGGAGGCGAGCACAGAGTGAAGGTGGAGCACCATGAAAATAATATTCAAACTGCATATTAAAGGTGCAAATTGGCACCCCTCACGTCATCTGCAGGAAAGGCTTATAATTGCATGATTATCTCCAGGAGACTATCTGATGTCATGGATAGTGCTGATGGTGAAGCAGCTGTCATTTTCTCCACCTGTTTTGCATCTCCATTTTGTCCCATTCTCTCTCATCCCATTCACCTCAGCAGCACTCTCACTGCAGACGCAGTGAAAACTACCGGTTGCCCTTGTAATTGTGTATGCTTATTCGCCTCCTCAACTTGCTTGCCATCCCTAATTAGACTACAATCCCAGAGGTTCCCTCTTAACTGGTCGCTTCCTGAAAGTTTGCATCTGCAGCCCCGCTGCTGTGTCAATTGTAGCCAACTGTGACCCAAAATGGTCTCACCATCCAGAATAAAACATAATCAAGGAAAATTCAGCCCATTATCTCCAAAAATACGGCAGCGATGAGGTTTTCACCATAGCCCAAGAACCAGAGGAAAAATTGACTTCTTTGCTATAGAGAAGTGGATTTCTATCCAGGATCCATATCGGAGAAAAAATAAATCAGTGCAGATACTTTCTCTTGTGTCCTCAAAAAGCCTTTGATTTCCTCCCCTGCCCTGGCCTCTAAGTATCCTTTAGTCCCTCTCTACCCTTTACCCTTGCCCTCTTCTTTTATCCAGATCAAAGTTTTCCCATCTCCCTCTACCTCCAATGATGCATAACCTTTGTGCCCTACTCAACCTCTGACCCTGCTCTAACTTCACTTTCAATTTGAACCCATCTGTACTTTGTTGTTTGGCCCCTAGCTTCTATAGCAATCTATCTGCAAACTTCACACTCCATTAAACCTGTATTGTCTAGTCTCTTCTAATATCAACATTCTGGCTGATTTGATGCCAGTGCTGTCATTTTGTGCTCCAGGCTCCAGCCTACATCTTTTCTGAACCTTCCATAGCTGAAGACAGATTCAACAATATGAAGAACCGCCAGTTGGTGTTATTTTAAAGGATCATCAACTACTTAACAGGTAATTCACAGGATTATTCTTCTGGGTGTTGGTGCATTTCTGTGCATTTTGGATGCTTTGCCATGCTTGTCAAAAGTTTCAGCAAACTGCATGGAGTGGTCTGGTTGGTGATTAAGTACCTTTTATGTGGCTTAAATAGCTTCCAACATGGGTTGCCTAGTAACTCTTCCTTTTGGCATTGGCATGATTGGGTGAATCAGCAGATGTCATGCAAAACAGGGCAAGCTACTAGATGAGAGAGACAAAGTAATGGAATAAGAACTCTCAGCGGCAAACCAGGGGGCTTTTAAGGATCAGATCTGTTGGAAAACAGATTGAAGGATTGCTGTGAAACCCAGGAAACCCTTTGCATTGTTGTATCTAGAGCCATTGTGTCAGCAGGCTGAACTTCCTTGGCAACAAGTTGTGATTGCGGGACAGCAGTCTGAGTTACCACTGCAGCATTCAATCATTGGATGCATCCTATTTGTGCTGCATTGAGAACTGAAGAATTGTCCATTATGTGCTGTGTCATGATTGACTCCACAGGCTATTGATAGAGATGGCCACCTGATCCATATTGGAAAGGGTGGTTTCCGCACTCTGTGCAAATCACTGTGCCACGTTGGTGCTGGACTCTTCCACACTCCTCAACATTGAATGCAGGCTTTCTGCCAAGCTTTCCAGTCTCTTGGATGTGTACACTCATCAGCCTACTTTGTAGCCAGACCCATTGAAGTCCACATTTGAGTCCTCTGCGGCACAACTGGTGTGCAACCTTCCCCACAGTGAACTGGAAGCTGTGCTCTCCTTTCCTCCTGCCCTGGTTGTTCCTGGTGTTTCAATAATGCGGATTCTGCTCTAATGCCATCCTCCAAATTTCGCATAGTGTTGGTTTCTAAGATGTGGCTGTGTCTATAAAATCAAGTGACTGTGTGTCTTCAACTTCAATGTCCTCTTGCTTTTCCTTCAATGCCTGGACAGGTTGCAATTTTTGGCTATTTGAAAGGAAAAGGGACAAATATAGTGCTATTTTGGGGGAGGGGAGAAAGTAAGAAATGTATGCTTACAGCATCTGCCGTTTATTAGTCAGAAGAGATTGCGGGATAAGAGAGGAGAATTAGGTATACAGATACTCTCATTTTCAAGGGTTTCAGCTCCACCAGTCTGTATAGCTTCGGTAGAGGCCTTTCGCATAATGGCCAGCGTTGTGTCCTCCATCAGGGTTAGAACATGCAGATGGGTATTCTCCCCTCTGGCTAGTTCCTCTTGCCCCCGGGTGTCTGTCACCTTTCCTGCAAGAGAGAGGAAAGACCGTTGTGTTGTGAAATCTGTTTGAGTTCTGTGGCTGTCATGGTTGAATAGTTGCCAGTGTGTGCAGGCTGTGAGATGTGAGTTTGAGGCTTGCAACAGAGCTAAATATGTGAGGGGTGAGGTGAGATGTAAATATTAGGTATGAATCCTGACTGATAAAGATTGTTGCTGGGTAAGTGCTTGGAGTATGGTAAATTGTTAATGAAATGTATGTGTCATCATGTGATCTCATTAGTCACAAAACAAAGCAGACTGTTAGATTTCTTCATTTTATACAATAAGCAATAAAAATATTCAGTGAAAATATCAATAATATAATAAAATAATTTCTAGCGCTTATTTTTAATAAAATGGAAATAGGTTAAAAAATTTTTGTTCAACTCTATCACCTTTGGGACTTGAATTTAAATTGAAGCTAGCTGTATGAAATGAGAGTCTCCTCTGACTTTTGTAAGGGTTCTATGTGAATGAGCTTTGGCAGGTATTAAAATGTCATTCATGCCAATGACCAGACATGCCTAAATATGACTGATGTGAGAAGTGAAGATAAATGCCACATTGGTGCATTGAGGGCTGCTCTTTTGAGATTGGAGTTGTATTGGGGCCAATCATCTCAGCCCCTGGATACCATTGCAAGAGTTTCTCAGGGCAGTGTCCTAGGCCCAACCATCTCCCGCTGCTCCATCAATGACCTTCCTTCCACCATATGGTCAGAAGTTCAGATGTTCACTGATTACTGCATAATGTTCAGTTCAATTCACAACACCTTAGATAAGGAAGTAATCCATGCCCACATGCAGCAAGACCTGGGGCAGGATTTTTCGCTCAATGGGCGGGCGCGTGCCCAACCTGCCAGAGTGTAAAATGACGCGCGATGACGTCGGGCGAGCGTCCCGATGCCATCGCGCACTCACACGATATTTCGGTCACTGGGCGTGCACAGGAGTCAGCAGCCCGCCCACCAACAATTTAAAGGCCATTGCAAAGGTAGTTGAATTAAATGTTTTGCTGTCCATCCAACCTTATGGTTGGCGGGCAGGCGAAAAGGCCAAGTGGCTTTTGCATTTTTTGCGAAACCTCATCCACAGGTGGGATGAGGATTCGATCCATCATTAAAAAAATTTTTTAATTTCATCTTAATTTCTAACATGTCCCTACTCATGTGACAGTCACATGAACGGGGACATGTTTTTTAACATTTAAAAAATCTTTATTTTTAATTTTCAAAAGTCTTCATCTTCCCGAGGCAGCTCGGTGCCTCAGGGAGCTTTTCCAGTGTGCACCCGTGCGCATGCGCGAACTTGCGCTCTCGCCCTCCTTCCACCCCCCCACCAACACAGACAGCTCTGAGCACTGAAGCACGTGTTTCACGCTGAGTGGGCTTTAATTGGCCCTCCAGTGTGAAATTGTAGTCCGGCCCCGATCGCGGGTGGCGGTTGGCTTCCCGACCGCTCATGCCCACCCCCGCCGAGCCCACCCGACGAGGGAAAAATCCTGGCCCTGGACAATACTTAGCTGATTGAGCTGATAAGTGGTGCACCACATAAATGACCATCTCCAACAAGAAAAAAATCTAACCATCTTTCCTTGATATTCAGTTGCATTACCATCGCTGAATTCTCCACCTTACCATCCTAGGGCTTACCATTATTCAGAAACATAACTGAACCAGCCATATACATGCTATGCCTACAAGCAAGTCCCAAAGGCTGGGAACTCTGATGTGAGTAACTAACCTCCTGATTCCCCAAGTCAGGATTATGATGGAATAATCCCCACTTGTCTGAATGAATGCAGTTCCAATAGCACTAAGAAGATCAACACGATCCACGACAAGGCAATATGCTTAATTGGCACTTCAACCACCACCTTAAGCATCTATTCTCTCCACCACCAGCACACAGTGGCAGCAGTATGTACCATCTGCAAGATGCAATACAACAACTGGCCAAAGCACCTTCAACAACATCTTCCAAACCATGACCTCCACCACCTAGAGCAGTGCTTCCCAAACTTTTTCTTGCTGTGACCCCACTTTAATGCCCCAACTTCACTTGACCACAGAGTGAAAATTTGGAGAACACAAGAGTCGTTGAGCGGGGAGGGAGTTAAGCAGTTAAGCATGGCCGGAAGTGTCTAAACTTCAGGATTTTCTTTTAAAAGATGCCTACCTTTTCACAGATTTTTTTTTTCCAGCAATCAGGCCTCAGAGATTTGTCCCTTAGGCCACACCCACAATTAGATAAAAATATGAGAATTTAAAGAGGCTTGGCAGCTGTTAGAATTCAGTCTGAGCTCTACAGCAGCCATTGCTGCCTTGGAGCTCATGACCCCAGAATCTCAAAGTGTGACCCCACAGGGGGTCTCAACTCACAGCTTGGGAAGCCCTGACCTGGAAGAACTAGGACAGTAGGTGCATGGGAACACCACCGCCTTCAAGTCATACACCATCCTGAAATGGAACTATATTGCTGCTCTCTCACTGTCTGCCTCAAAATCCTGGAACTGCCTCCCTAGCAGAACTGTGTGTGCACCTATACCTCTTGTATCAAGAAGATGGCTCACCATCACCACCTCAAGGGCAATTAGGAATGGTCAATAGATACTGGCCATGCCAATGATGCCCACATCCCATGATCAAATACAAGAAAATCATATTGTTGGAAAAAGTGGGGTTCTCTATCAAGCTGTGCTACACCTTGAACTGGGATTGCTTGATTCTGTATAGAAGGTGATCCAATCCCCAGCACTAACCCCTCTTTCCCATCTTAGCAAAAAAATGATGGTAATAAATTATTTTATCCTATCTTCTTGAATCTTGTTTCCTATCCCAGGTTCAGAAATATTTAAAGTGACCATCGGAAATCCAAACTTGGTGCAAATAAGATCTGAACATAAATGGGATATATCTGGTGTTGGTACCTTAAAACTAGTTATTACCAGCAATTTTAACCAGAGGGTAAGGATATTCTTTTGAAGTAAAATGCAATTATTTAGGCTTGTCTTAAAATGTTATCTTCATTGAATAGCTTTGCACAGATAAAGGTTGCAATTTGGCTGAAAATTGTGTATTTTTGGATAATGCTATATCAAATATACAGTGTGCATTGTTATGATCCTTAGCCAAACCCCCAAGCTGTTGGTGAGATCTGGTTAGGGCCCAATAACGTTTTGTTTAATGTAGACAAAGTTTGAGACTTAAGATACTTGCACAGTGAATAAAGCCTCAAGATTCTACAGGTTTTGAACAAACACCTCTTTGTCCTCTTGTCTATGACATCTTTTGTCAATCTCCACCTATCACTGGCCCTCTATCCAGCTCTACCGGTCCCACCCCCCCTTAAACCAGCTTATATTTCACCTCTTTTCTATTTTTCCTTAGTTCTGATGAAGAGTCATACGGACTCAAAATATTATCTGTGTTCCTCTCCGCAGATGCTGTCAGATCTGCTGAGTTTTTCCAGGTATTTTTGTTTTTGTTCTAGGTTTCCAGCATCCGCAGTATTTTGCTTTTATCTTGGTTTCAGGGATGAGGGATTTTAGCTATAAACTTAGGCTGGAGAAGCTGGGTTTGTTCTCCTTGGAGCAATGGAGATTGAAAGGAAATGTAACAGATGTGTACAAGATTATGGCAGGATTAGATAAGGTAGACAAAGAAAAGCTAATGAACAAGGACAAGATTTAAGGTTTTGGGCACCAGATTTGGGGTGGGGAGAGGATCAATCTGAGGAAGAACCTTACACCCACCAAGTGATAATGACCTGGAACTCACTGCCCACAGGATGGTTGAAATGGAGATGATCAATGATTTCAAAGGGAAATTGGATAGGCACTTGAGGGAAATAGAATTGCAGTGCTAAGGGGATAGAGTGGGAGAATGGTGCTGACTGGATTTCTGTACATTTGTGGTACTCAGTGAAACAAATGTCCTCCTTCTGTGCCATAATAACTCTATGACTATGACAACTGACTACTTGTGGGTTCTGAGCCATCCTCCAGGAAGATGGATCATTACTCATTGCCTCTCTCAGAAGATTCTGCTAAAGCTGCCTAATTTTAGTGTCCAGCAGTTTCTGAAGACTAACTTCTTTTCCCACTATTTCAGGGATACACCACAATCTTGGTGACTATTCCTGAAGCATCACTGTTATGTCCGCTCACTTCCTTCACCATTATTGTGCAATGCAGTTGTCCAGCTGGAAAAATGATCTTCTATGAAACGCCTACATTTGTGAAAAACGTAGACTGGTTACGTGGCATTGAAGAAGGTGCAGCAACTGAAAACTCATTTTTGAAAGACTTGCCTGTAAGTAGTAAGCAGAAAATTAGTTATTTAGTTATGAAATGTTCGTGTAGAAAAATAGCATTGTTCAACAAAAACTCTTTAATGTCACAGTTCCTGTTATGAGAATCTTTGTTATTCTCTGTACCCTAAATACAATGGCCCAGATATTCGATCACAGTAGTGGCGAATGCTGAAACATTCACTGCTATGGAGTGTTGCAAAGGCATCAGAAGTTCTGGGAGCCTACATTTTTGCACTGAGTTATTAATGCTGTTCCAGAGGTGCAGGAGAGGGGGTGAGCAGCACTGGGGGTGGGAGGTGGGGAGCAGTGGGGAGGGGGTAAGGGAAGTGTTAGTAGGAGGTGGGCAATAATGGGCGGGGTGAGCTGTTTCGAGAAAGAGGTGAGCAGTGTCGGGAAAGGGGTGAGCGGTGTCGGGAAAGGGGTGAGCAGTCTCAGGAAGGGGTGAGCAGTGTTGGGGAGTGAGCGGTTTCGGGAGAGGGGGTGAGCAGTGTTGGGGCGAACAATGTTGGAGGGTTGGTGAGTAGAGTCTGCAGGGGAGTAAGCAGTGTGGGGGAGGTGTGAGTAGTGTCAGAGAGGTGCGCAGTGTCGATGATGGGGAGTGAGCAGAGTCAGTGGGGGGTGAGCAATGTTGGGAGGAGGGTGAGTTGTGTCGGGGGGTGAGCAGTGTCGGGGGTGTGTGGTGAGCAGAGTCAGCGGGTGGGTGAGCAGTGTCAGGGAAGGGTGAGCAATGTCGGAAGTGGTGAGCAGTGTTGGGAAATTTTATGTTTTTGGTTATCAGTTTCGCTTTGTCTGGCAAACGCTAGCTGCCCCCTTGATATTAACACATTAGTTGGTGCTTGAAACAATACAGGCAGACAGACCGATTAACTGAACAAACACTGGTAGTTTATTGGAGCTAAGAACAGAGCACTAATGTCATGTGTGTTTCTTCAATCACCTCCAGCTCTAGACTTCCAATTACCCAAGAAGCCCTTGCTTTGTAGCGATTAGTCTATACAACCACATGGTCAACTAACTACCTTCTCTTAAAAGTACATAGGACTCCACTTTACCACAGGAAATAAGTGAGCAGTGTCAGAGGTGAGCAGTGTCGGTGGGGGGTGAGCAGTGTTGAGGGGTGATGAGCAGTGGTAGGAGAAAGGGCGAGCAGTGTCGGAGAGAGCAGTGTTGGGGGGTTGTCGTGAGAGAGGAAGAGCAGTGTCGGGGGAGGGAAGGATGAGCAGTGTTGGGGGAGCGTGGTGTGAGCAGTGTTGGGGAGGGGGGCTAAGCAGTGTCAGGGGAGAGGTGAGTAGTGTCGGCGGTGGTGACGAGCAGTGTTGGGAGGAGGACAAGCAGTGGCAGGAGAGAGAGTTAGCAGTGTCGGGGGATGAGCATTGTCAGGAGACAGGGTGAGCAGTGTCGGGGGACGAGCAGTGTCAGGAGGGGGATGTGCAGTGTTGGGAGGGGTCAAGCAGTGTTGGAAGGGGACGAGCAGTCGCGGGAGGGGAACGAGCAGTGGAGGGAGGGGGCAAGCAGAGGTGGGAGTGAGCAGTGGTGGGAGAGAGGGTGAGCAGCATCTCGGGTGAGCAGTGTCAGAGGGGTGAGCAGTGTCAGGGGAGTGGGGGGAGCTGTGTGGGGGAGTGAGGAGCAGTGTAGGGGTGAGCAGTGTCAGGGGTGAGCAGTGTCAGGAGGGAGGAGTGTCGGGGTGGTAGTAGTGTTGTGGGAGCAGTTTTGGGTGGAGCAGTGTCAGGGGGGTGAGCAGTGTTGGGGAGAGCAGTGTCGATGAGGGTGAGCATTGTCAGGAAAGAAGTGAGCAGTGTCAAGGGTGAGCAGTGTTAGGAGGGGGTGAGCAGTGTCAGGAGGGGGTGAGCAGTGTCAGGAGGGGGTGAGCAGTGTCAGGAGGGGGTGAGCAGTGTCAGGGGGTGAGCAGTGTCAGAGGGTGAGCAGTGCTGGGAGGGGGCCAAGCAGTAGTGGGAAGGGGTGGGGTGAGCAATTTCAGGAGCGTGGTGGGAGAACAGTGTTGGGAAGTGAGTGAGCAGTGTCAGGATGTACACAGCCCGAAGGTGCCAGAGTATATTGAGAGAGTGGTTAGCAAAACTTATGTGATCTTGTGCTTCATAAGTATAGGTAAAAGGTACTAAAGCAAGGAATTTATGCTGAACCTTTATAAATCTCTGGTTAGGCCGCAACTAGAGAATTGCATCCTTTTCTAGTCACTGTGCTTTAGGAAGGATGTGAGGATCCTTGAGAACATGTAGAGACAAGTTAGCAGAATGCTTCCAGAGATAAGCGATTTTATCTACAATGTTAGGTTGGAGAATCTGGAGTTGTTCTCCTTGGATCACAGAATCACAGAATCACACAGTGCAGAAGAGGCCCTTCACAGGAGATTGCAGGAAGATTTGATAGAGGTGCACAAGATAATGATAGATTTAGATATGGTAGAGAAAGAAAAGCTGTTCCCTTTGAAGATGGCTGTTGAGAGAGCTGTTAATAAAGGATATAGGGCAGAAATTTCTCCCCATTGGGGGTGTTGGACGGGAGCGGGGCGGGCGGGCGTGCAGCCAATAGCTGCCTGTGATCGGCTGGGTGCCGCCGTTTTACGTGGGCCGGCCAATTAAGGACCGCCCAGCGTGACACGCACCTGGAAGCACTGAATGCTCTCTGTGCGGGCGCGGGGAGTAGGCTGAGTCGGGGCCTGCGCTCTTTCGCATGCGCGCGAAAGAGTGCAGAAATCTCCCTGCGGCACAGGGCTGCCTCAGGGAGATTAGTTTGATTTTTTAAAATTTTAACAAAGAAAAAAAAAATTTTTTTAAGACATGTCCCCTCTTGTGAGTGTCACATGAGCTGGGACATGTCAATGGGCTTTAATAAAAACTTTCATTCAATTAATAAACACTTAATGAAACCTCATCTCGCCCGTGGATGAGGTTTCATGATAAATGCGAAGGCAGCCTGGCCTCAAGGTTGGACGGGCAGCTCCGTTAATTCCTTTAATTGATATTTAAATGGCCTTAATAGACCTTTGACAGCTCAGCGGGTGCGCAGCTGACTCCGGTGTGCATCTGCCGAACCGAAGATCTGAATGACGTGCAGTGACATCGGGACGCACACCCAACATCACCGCGCATCATTTTATGCGTCGGCAAGCAGACCCCGCCCCCGCTCACCAATCCGAAAATTCTGGGCATAGTAGCTTGGGCTTTATTAATAGGGACATTGAGTACAAGAATAAGGAGGCCATGTTGAACTTGTATAAGCCACTAGTTAGGCCTCATCTGGAGTACTGCTTCCAGTTCTGAGCACTTCTTGAGGAAGGATGTGAAGGCATTGGAGAGAGTACAGAGGAGATTCACAAGAATTATTCCAGGGATGAAGAACTGTAGCTATGAGGATAGATGGGGGGGTTGGATTTGTTTTCCTTGGAGAAAAGAAGGCTGAGAAGAGACTTGATAGAGGTATTCAAGCTCCTGAGGGATATGGACAGTGTAAATAGTGAGAAACTGTTCCCACTCAATGGAGCATCAAGAACTAGAGGGCATAGATTCAAAATAATTGGCAAAAGGAGTAAAAGTGATGTGATGAAAAGTGTTTTCACCCAGTGGGTGGTTGGAATCTGGAATGAATTTCCTGAGAGGGTGGTGGAGGCAGGTTCAGTCGAGGTATTCAAAAAGGTATTGGATTGCTATCTGACAAGGTTGCGGGGATAATGCAGAGGAGTGGGACGAGGTAGAATGTTCTTTTAGAGAGCCAGTGCTGAGTGGCCTCGTTCTGCACTGTAAAGATTCTGTGATTCTGTGAAATCTAGGGGACACAAACTTAAGGTTTTGGGCAAGAGATGCAGGGGGAATGTGAGGATGAACCTATTTATGCAGCAAATTGTAATGACCAGAACTCACTGCCTAAGAGGGTGGTAGAAGCAGACACGTTGAATGATTTCAAAAGGAAATTGAATGTTCATTTGAGGGAAATAAACATTCAGGATAGAGGGGGACTGGACTGGTTTATGGAGACAACATGGACTTGATGGGCCAAATGGCCTCCTGTGCCATAATAACTCTATGGGTAGAATTTTACGGTTCCACACCAGTGGCTTTGCAGGCCGTTGATCCATAAAATTCCCTGGGTGGCCTTCCCACCACCCTCCCACCCACCCCGGCCTGTCCGCAATGTTACGGGGCTGGGCGAGGCCTGCCCACACTTGCCCCAGTTAAGGCCCTTGTGATTAACAGAAGCCTTCCTTTTGAAGGACTTGTATGCAGAAAATTTGGCCATTTAGTTATTGAATGTTCCTGTAGCAAAACAGCATTGTTCAGCACTTCCCACCCAGCCTCAATTTTGAGACTGGTAGGAGGAGTTCAGGGATAGGAGGCTGCCCGGTTGATCCCCCATGCTTGGGCCTTGGGTGGGAAGGGGAACTGGGGGCAGCCTCCTTCAAGGGCCCCCCTTCCAGATCAGGCAACCAACACCCCCACCCTCGACCCACCACCAAGGTCTGCCCCCTGCCTCCCTCCTGGCCTCTCCATCAAGACACCCAATGTGTAGCCCCATCCCACCCCCAGATCTCACCACCCCTACCCACTCTGAGACATCCCGCACTTACTAGGTCCTGGACTTTGGGACATAGAATCTGGGGACTGCTTGTAGACCCAGTCCTGGCCACTGCTGGTGCTGATGGGACAACCTGGTTGGTCGGCAACTCTCTGAGATGGGGCTTGCATCCAAGTGAGGGGTGGAAGACCTGTCTCCAACTAATTAACACTACTGGGAGCGTTAAGTGGCTGCAGATCTTCTGTAATTGGCAGGGATACGTTTCCTGCTGACTCTTCGGGTGATGGGACAGGAAACTCTGTCATCTGAAAATCCCTATGACTCTGTGTCCATGCTCTTACCGCCACACCTTGGGTTCCAACATCAGGACTGAATGCGCCTCCGAACCCACGAGAGTAAAGGTCAGATCTGCAGCAGCAAATGACCTCTGCCAGACAGCCTTCCAATTAAAATGGCAACCTACCTCTAGTCAGCGGATAGGCAGCTCTCCAGTTCCAGCAACACCACCAACAGAGGTAGCTGCAGCTGAGGCTGAAAGGAGAAAGAGAGGGCGCCTCCATATTGAGGATTCCTCGAAAGGCCAGTAAGACAATTATAAATGTGCTGGGACCAGGCAGGCAGACCCCAGCTATCAGAGAGGTGACCCCTCCACCAGATAATGCAAAGGCTATGGGCCCTGACAATATTCCGGCAATAGTACTGAAGACTTGTACTCCAAAACCTGCTGCATCCGTATCCAAGCTGTTCCAGTGCATCTACAACAATGACACCTACCTGGCTATGTGGAAGATTTGCCAGGTATGTCCTGTACACAAAAAGCAGGACAAATCCAACCTGGCCAATTACTGCCCCATCAGTCTACTGTCAATCATCAGTAAAGTAATGGAAGGGGTCAAAACAGTACTATCAAGCAGCACTTGCTTAGCAATAACCTGCTCACTGATGCTCAGTTTGGGTTCTGCCTGGGTCACTTAGCTTCTGACATCATTACAGTCTTGGTACAAACATGGCCAAAAGAGCTGAACTCCAGAGGTGAGGTGAGAGCGATTGCCCTTGACATCAAGGCAGCATTTGACCGAGTGTGGCATCAAGGAACCCTAGCAATACTGGAATCAATGGGAATCAGGAGGAAAGCTCTCCACTGGTTGGAGTCACACCTGGCACAAAGGAAGATGGTTGTGATTGTGGGAGGTCAATCATCTCAGTTCCAGAACATCATTGCAGGAGTTCCTCAAGGTGGTGTCCTAGACCCAACCACCTTCAGCTGCTTCATCAATGACCTTCCTTCCATCATAAGGTCAGAAGTGGGGGTGTTTTCTGATGATTGCACAGTGCTCAGCACCATTCGCTCCTCAGCAAGATCTGTACAATATCCCAGCTTGGGCTGACAAGCAGCAAGTAACATGCGCGCCACACAAGTGCCAGGCAATGACCATCTCCAACAAGAGAGAATCCAACCATCACCCCTTGACATTCAATGGCATTACCATCGCTGAATCCCCCACTATCAACATCCTGGGGGCTTACCATTAACCAGAAACCGAATTGGAATAGTCATATAAATACTGTGGCTACAAGAGCAGGTCAGAAGCTAGGAATCCTGCGGCAAGTAACTCACCTCCTGACTCCCCAAAGCTTGTCCACCATCTACAAGTCAGGAGTGTGATGGAATATTGTCCACTTGCCTGGATGAGTGCAGCTCCAACAACAGTCAAGAAGCTTTACATCATCCAGGACAAAGCAGCCACTTGATTGGCACCCCTTCCACAAACATTCACTCCCTCCACCACTGACGAACAGTGGAAGCAGTGCATCTACATGGTGCACTTCAGAAACTTACCAAGGTTCCTTAGGCAGCACCTTCCAAACCTACGACCGCTACTATCTAGAAGGACAAGAGCAGCAGATACATGGGAACACCACCACCTGAATCTAGATTTGAGTGGAGAGCACAGGGTGAGCAGTGCATCATCTGTGAGCAAGGTGGATCTTTCTGCAGCATCAGAGACAGATGAGTTCTCAAATGTCCTGAGGCATTGTGGAGCAATGGGCAATTAGTGGCGGAGCCAAGCAGTGCATTTGCTTCATCATCACTCAGTGATTTGAGAGCATGAGCTCTTCCATTGAAAGGGTGGCCATCCTCTACGAGAGTCAAATGCAGCTCCACTCAGTTGATGCAGGAGCAGTGCACTGATATTCTCAGGAAGAGTGAGACTCTCTGTGCCTCAGTGTCGATGATGGTGCAGAGAGGTGTGGAGTGGATCCCAGCTGTGTCCCAGTCAGTGACTTCCTCCAGTATTCAAGGGTGCCATGAAAGGGTTGAGACAGTTGGGAGGCTAATGAGGGGCCACACATCAGGGCCACCCCTCAAGGGGCACAGGCAACATCCTTTGCCACCTTGGACCTTCCAACTCAGGACCAATTTATGCCACAAGACCCTGTGACCGAGGCAGCCCCTGCAAAGGTACAGGCACAGCATCCTGTAGAGAAGCCCCACCACACATCCAAGGTGTGGCCAGATGGGTATCTCAGCTACAGGGAGAGCACCTAATGGACCTGGGAGTCAGTGCAAGGCCCCATGCTGTTAGTTGTATTTGATGGATCATCTGGGTGAAGTTTGCTCTGTGTGTTTTTTCATTTGAAATATCTTATTATAATAATTCTGTTTGGTGATATTGATCAGACTTCTGTATGTGCATGCCTTGTAGTGGGGACTGAAAAGAAGGCTAAGGTGGGAGAGGGTGTGGTGGGGTGCACAGGGCCTTGGTTCAGGTGCATAACTTATGATGGTGCTGTGATGGTGGTGGCGGAGATCCCAGGCTTTATGGCTGTGGGTGATAATAGGATTATCCATGTGGGTGCACTGGCTGGAAAACTTGTCCCTGTGGTGCAAGCTTAGAATGGGAGTCATCTGCCATAGGGCTGAGAGCCACTTAGGTGAATTGTTGCTGGATCAGCGTGGTCCTTTTCGCCATGTCAGCCTGCCGATCGCCATGAGGCCCAAAACAACTTTGGTGGTCTCCTTCCAATGCCTGGACCTCACCAGCAGACTTTCATTGCTATATTTTTCGATAGATAGCAAAAATAAAAAACTTAAATTTATGTGGCTCTGGTCACCCGTCACTGTGATTGAGATCATTAAAATTGTTCAAGATTATGTACAGGGGAACAGTTATCATCTTGCATTCAGTAAGTATTACCATGGTGTGTGACCAAAATCAATCTAAGTTGACTTTTGATTGATGACTTTGACCTTCAGTGTACAGTGCACTTCTGATCTTGCTTAATACCTAACTAGAAGTGAAACACTGATATTTGCTGCAGCATAGCAAATGCTGTTCTGACAAGGTGATGGTGTAGTGTTAATGTCACTGGACTAGTAATCTGGAGGTCCAGGCTAATGTCCTGGGGATATAGGTTCAAATCCCATCACGGCAGCTGGTGGAGTTTAAATTCAGTTAATACATCTGGAATATAAAGCTAGGCTCAATAATGATGATCGTGACAACAATCATTGATTGTTCACTAGTGCCCTTTAGGGAAGGAAATCTACCATTCTTACCTGGTCTGGCCTACATGTGACTCCAGACCCACAGCAACATGGTTGACTCTTAACTGCCCTCTGCAATGGCCTAGCAGTTCAAGGCCTTTAGGGGTGGGCAACAAATGCTGGCCTTGCCAGTGACAACCCTACCCCATGAAAGAATTAAAAAAAGGATAAAGTAAAATAGAAACAATGTTTTCACATGTGTCAAGGCAACAGGATTAGAGCGTGTGATTCATAGTTGTGAAGACAAATTTGGGGCATATGTGGGGAAATACATCTTTACACAGAGGGTGATGAACAGCAGATTAGGTTGAGACAGGACAATGAGCATATTTGAAAAACAACTAGAACTAGTTGACAGGATAAGGATTCTGGAAGGAAGATGTTAATCCATTCAAAACAATATTTTGATATGCCCTATTTTAACCTGTATACCAGTTCCCAGCTTCTATTATTTAGAGCTATCAACATAGTAGCAGAAATCCTGTTCTTTTTTGTTTACGATAGGTGAATTACAGACCACCATCTATATTTGGAATAAACCTTCCTATGACAGAGAACTTCTATAATGCTGATCCAAGTAAACCAAAATTCCGAAACTATTATGAACTTTCAAAAGTAAGTATTTTGTTCAGAAATGTTATTTTAAAATAGGAATTGTAATATTGACCTATATTGGCAATTTTCCAATTGGACACAGGCACAGAGCTGGCAATAGTAGGATTCTATGGATTTGATTAAAGTCAATGGAAAAGAAAATTGGGTGGTTGGGTGGCCAATAACCTACCACCATTTTTGACTCATAGTGAAAATTATTCTCATACATTCCACAAACAACCTAGGTTTGATTCTTGGCCTAAGTTGTGTTGGCTATCCTCAGGGAAAGCATTGTGGCAGCACTGACATTGCCCTCTGAGTACTTGGGCTATGGAGGGGAAAACATCACGTAGGTTTACCAACCCTCCTGGGTTGTTTGCGAATTTCATGCAATGGCATCATGATGCGGCAGACCTGGAAATATATACTTTGCACTTTTGGTTTGCATCTGTGCATAGTTCTTTCCCAACCAGGAAACTCAGACTAATAATTAATTCAATTTATTGATTCCCTGCTCCAAAGGATATTCTCCTGGGCTCTGATTTTTATAGGAACCATTCTTCAATCCTGGAGCTTAACGATGGATATGTGTATCTGTAATGTGCTATGCTCTTGAATACATTCTATCCAATTTTGGCGCACAGCTGCAGAGGTGTTCTTTCTATGTCAAAAAAAAGCCCAAAATTCTCTGTGCAGGGCAATGAGCAGTGCAAACTGTGTGTTGCCTGTTTTACAATGCCAGTTGCTGAAAGTGCGAGATGAAAACAGTGCACTGCCCTCTACAGGGCATCTGGAATCTGCATGAACAGAGCAAGCAAATATGCATCTCCTATCCAATCAGATTGAAGGATTGTGAAATTAAAAATGCAAGAACTGAGAAGGAAGTATAAATTAGAGTGGGTGAATCAATGTCAAATAAGGTACAAAAAAAGAATTAAACAGAAGAAGGATTGGATTAAGAGAAAGAGACAGAAAAATGTTCTTTTTACGTGTCTCAATAATTAAATGTTGAAGGAATGACCCTAGCAACAGTTAATTTGCCATGTCAGAAAGATTGACTGGCAGTAATTGACAATTATCGTATTGTTGATAAGGCTTTTTGACTTGAAATGCCTTCTATGACAAATTTACTTGGTATTTAGCATTCCAGTGGAGGAACATCATGCTGCTCAATGCATGGAGTGGTACATCTCTGACAGCAACTTTTTGGTTTCTGTGTTTTTGATGCATATCTACCCAGGCCTGAAGTTGCTGTGGCATTTGTGCATATATAACAGTGAATTTCATTAGCCTCACTATTATGCTGGCAGCAAATTTTGGGCCATATACTTCACTAGTGCAGCAAGTATACATTAACTTGCAGATAAACTATCCCTCTTTAACCTATGGATCTGTTGCATCCTTCAACACAGTTGATCACATTATCCACCTCCAATGCCACAACAACATCCTTGCAACTTTCTTTCCTTTCTAAGTCTTTGAACATGCTGTCGCATCCCAAATCTGTGTCCATCTATTCCGGGAACTGCCAATCAAGTTTCCATCCCAACTAAATAACTCTTATCAATATCACAAATTGCATCTTCTTTGACTGGGACAAAGTTAATCGATTCCTTTTCATCCTTCTTCATCTGTCTGTAGTCTTTAATATGGTTGACTACACCATCCTTCTCCAATGCCTCTCCATGTTGTCCAGCTGGATGTGACTGCACTTCCCTGGTTTCATTCTTATCTATCCAATAACAGCCAGCAAAATACCTGCAATGCCTTCCCTTCCCACTCCTGCACCATTACCTCTGGTGTCTGCAAAGGATCTATCCTTGACGTCCCTTCCCATTTTTCATGGTTAAAATAGGTTATTTTTTAATTTTTACACTGCTGATTATGGGAATTTGCTATACACAATTTTGGCTGCTGTGTTTCCTACATTATAGCAGTGCTTACTGTCTTGCCCAGTCCTATCCATAATTTTTAGAATCTGAGCTATAATCAGTTTTGAATCTTCTAGAACTGACTTTTCTTTTAAAAATTGACATTAAAATGCCGCAAAAGATGGCTGCTGAGTGTCACCTGGCTTATCTGCGGATTCAGACTGTCTGTAAAAATCCAATTCAAAAACTATATTGCTGGCTATAAATTGCT
The DNA here is from genome assembly GCF_964194155.1 of Cetorhinus maximus. Lineage (NCBI taxonomy): Eukaryota > Metazoa > Chordata > Chondrichthyes > Lamniformes > Cetorhinidae > Cetorhinus > Cetorhinus maximus. The sequence goes on from NC_135896.1 coordinate 15,393,429, forward strand.
TTGGAACATCTTGGGGTTGTGAAAGAAGCTATCTGGATGCAAGTCATTTGTTCACGAGAAGTGGGAAAAAAATTGGATGAAAAAAAGATGTTCACATTTTAAGCACAGATCTATACTAGATTTGCATATGCAAATTTTATCACATTTCATAAAATCCTGTAATTGTAATTTGCAAATACATTTACAATATCACAACAACCACTGCTTTTAGTTTAAGTTGAGGTTCTTTACATTTCTACAGCTAACCAGTTATGCTTCCCATGAAGAAACACATACTCTTCTTAATTCTTCTGATTGAATTAAAATTCAACCATAACATTTAGCCCTGATTTTAATTACAGAGAACAGGACGTTACAAGCAATGTGCAATGAAGCATTCAAGAGAGGAATGTGGCTGTACTAAAGCAATGAAACTATCTTCATTTATTGAATACTCAGACTGCAAAGAGAGGGTAAGAGAGTTGCTCATCTAGGACAGAATTGCTTCAACTGTACTTTGAACTACAGCACAAAAAGCAAAAGCACATTCAGTTTAGGTTAGAATAATCCACACTGACTCAATACTTATGAGCACCCAGATTCAGTCAGTATATGGTTAGTATCTAATTACCAGGTCAATGTATGAACTGAACCCTTTTGTGGTCACAGAAGAAATGTTCCAGAATTAAGTTTAGACTTTTCAAGAACGAAAAGCTGAAGGTTTTAGATACAAAGTAGAAATATTTGACTGATTAGTCCTAAGTATTGAATGCAAACTGATAAGATTTTGCAACAACTACAAATTCATCGTTATAGGTCTAGATAAATTAATATTGAATTAATCACTTTATCAATTAATTTTGTTACAATCCCTTTGGGAACCTGTAAAGCAATATAACCAAATTCAGTGGACGATCCCCATATGAAGGAATTACCTGAAAAGATTTCATTTATTGCAACTTTAACATGAATCAGAATCGACACAAATTAACATGAATCAACAGGCAAATCATGGTCGGTATGAACTATAAATTAGATATGGAATAGCAGATATAACAAAGACTATCTCACAGGGATAGTAGGTGGTCCACCTCACCTGAATGGTTCCAGTTTCAGCCACAGAGTTCTTCCATACTGAATGCCCATTTGTTTTCTTTGAGGACTTAGCCGATTCTCCACAGCCAGCAGCGTCAGCATAAACAGGAATCTTTCACACAATGGTGCACTTCTTTCCAGAACCTTCTTATTTTCTTGATTGATGTCTTCATTCTTGTCTGTTTACCATACAGCCTCTGTGTTTTATCTTCCTTCCTGTTGGTCCTGCTTCCAGGTCAAGCATCACAAGGTCACATGAACTAATATTTTTTGTTATCCGAAAATTACAATTGATTCCTTTAAAACTGATACACACTCTTAGGCCAGGATTTAACGTGCTCACTGGCGTCGGGTGTGTTCAGTGGCGTGAGCGGACAATATGACGAGAAAGCCAAAAATCAGTTTCACAACATCATGAAACCAGTTTGCAACCGTCTGCTCAGCCCATCGATGGTGGGCTGTGTTCCCCACCATCAGACATCGGGAACCTCATTGTAATATATCAACATATCATTATAAGGCCAGCCCGCCAGATTCAATCCCATCGCTGGATCGTCCGCCCTTGTTGGCAGGAAAACACACCGAAGTGTTTCACCACAACATATATAAGGCATGCACTCAGCAGGCTTCACTTCACTTGGGACTTCAAGGTTTGATTGCCTACCTTGCTTCGGTCAGCACTCGCAGTCATCAGTGCCAGGTTTCACAGGCAGGACCACATCACTGTTAGGGGGTCCCTACTTACCAGATATGTGGGTGGCTTTTCAATGGCTGCAGGGATAAGGCTTGCCTGGGGAAGGGGGAAAAGTGGCCTCAGGCAAGGGAAGAGGCTGCAAGAGCTGTACTGGGAGAGGGTATCCCAGGGTGTGTGTGGGGGCACATGTTGATCTGTGCAAGTGGCCTCAAGATGGTGAGGGCTAAGGAAGCAAATCTCCAGAGGAGATCAAGCCAGATGGACATGTGAGGCTATGTGTGTGACAATGGGTGGCGATGTCCCTTGAGCTGGTAGTGAATGAGATGCCAGTGAATGTGTGAAGGGCTTGAGTGTGAGTTTAGAGTGATGAGATGGTTGCCATATCCTGTTTGCATGGATAAGATCATTCACCCTCCATCTGCATTGGATGGCCAACCTCTTCTGTGCAGCATTGGCACTGATCACCACTGCCATTGCTTACCAAGCCGGAGCGGTAATGTTGCTGCCCATCCTGTGGCCAGAACAGGGGTAGAGGACATCACAGCGAGCCTCCCAACAGGTGCTTGAGGGCTGCAGTCTTCTTGCCTTTCAGGGCCATGTCTTCTTTGCTGCAGCCCTGGGCTGGAAGCACTCAATGCGGCTATACTTTAAATGTGGTGCCTGGCATGATGAAGTAGCAAGGTGATGGCATGACAGGCAAATTGGAGCCCACCCGCCATCGAAATGGAACGTATCCCAGGAATGCATAATTAATGCGGTGGGTTTGGGATGATACGGCATGAAAAGCTGCTGTGGGACCGGTGGGAAAAACATCGTTTTTCCTGCCCGTAATTGCACTTAGTGCAAACCTGGGATGATTCCGCCCTTAAAAGTCATTTTCAACACTTTTAAAAACAGTTTTAGATTCCTCAAACATTTTGAAGTAACTACAAATTCTCCTGACTATTCCTCCTTCCGGGCCAAAGGCTGTCACAATTCCTCTCGCCTCATCCCCTTAGGAAAAACAAAGCTTTACTGTAGTAAAGTTTTCTTTACAAAAGTGTTTGAAATATAGCAGGTTCTTAACATCATAAATACCTTAACAAATAGCGTATTATATAATACACAGATAACAACAATGATCCATCATATTTACAAAACAAGCTTCATGACAAACATACAAGTTTCTTTTTACAATCTTATAGAACCCCATATGTTCACCTGGCTTTAAACATTGTTACTGCCCCTTGTCCTGTAAACTCTCGAGAGGACATGTACAATCACAATGTTTCAGCTGGCAGCATGCACAATTTTTATTATAAATGGCTGTAGCATCGAACTCCATTAAAGGAGCTCAATGATAATGTACCTGCATGCGAGTGTTAAATTGTGCTTTTCTGACAAAATGTGCTAATGCACATTTCCCTTTCCTGACATCGATATCACATCGACACAAAGAGCAGAATGCATGATCTTCTCCCATCCTGGTTTTTGCTGTGAAATCATATTCTTTCAACCATTCAGGGTTGAACAACATCTTTCTCTTAAGTACGTTGAATTGGTGAATGGTGGTGTCCATCAAGGTGTTGATGCGATGAGGACAACACTAGGATCTTTTTGCCCAGGCACGGGTCAATCTGGAAATGACATTTAATGACTGATATTAATATTATCTAATGAAGCAGGGAAGAACATGCTGAGGATGGCATCAAAAGATCGCAGGACATACCTGATAGGACCTTTTCATGAACACAATCACCGACCTGGAAATGATGATTGGAGTTGCGGGGTGGGTGGTGGTGGTGGCGGGGGGAGGGGGGAGGGGGGTGGAGGCGGGGGTGGGGGTGGGTGGTGAGCCGACATTTGGACAATAGAGTGACCAGCCCATAATTGATTGATTTTGCCATCATTTCTAACCATCCTGCAATGAGTGCCCGTGAAAAGAATAGGCCTTCCCTGGCAGTGTGGCATTGTAAAAGGTGCAAGGTAGCAGGTTTTTGGAATATTGGGTAGAGGCCTTTCTGTACTGGAAAGTGCCACACTAATGACAAAGAATCAGGAGGAATTCTGGCAGTGAGCCTCACTTCCACAGCAAGGGCCTGAGGCCCTACAATGGAGATTGACAACTCAAGAGGCTTTTCAACACCTTCCTCTCACTCCAGTCTCACTCCTACTTACCATCCTGTGTAGAACTTCGTCTCTGCTGAGGCATATATTAGGCTGTTGATTTTCTGATAAGTCCCACTTCAGGACTTGAGCACAAAAATCAAGGTTGACACTTCAGACACTAAAGGAATGATGCACTGCGGAAGGTGCTGTATTTTAGATATGACGTTACATTGAAGCCCTCTCACGTGGACATAAAAGATCCCATGATATTATTTTGAAGAAGCGCTGTGTGCAAATTGACTGCTGCATTTAATTTTTCTATTCTTTCATGGGATCTGAGCATTTCTGGTAAGGATAGCTTTTGTTACCCATTCCTAATTGCCCTTGAGAAGGTGATGCTGACATTGCAGTCCATCTGGTGTAGTTGCACCCACATGCTGGGAGGAAGTGAGTTCCATGTTTTTGACCCAGTGATAGTGAAAAAACATCAATATCGTTCTAAGTCAGGATAACGTGTGACTTGGAAGGGGAGCTTATAGGTGGTGATGTTCCGAAGATGGAGTTTGTGGGTTTGGCAGGAGCTGTTGAAGGAGCCTTGATGAGTTACTGCAGTGTATCTGGTATACAGTACACAGTGCTGCCAATAGGTGGATGGAGTGCCAGTCAAACTGGCTGCTTTGTCCTGGAAGGTGTTGAACCTCATGAGTGTTGTTGGAGTGGCAACCACACAAGTGGAGAGTATTCCATCACATTCCTAACTTGTGTCTTATAGACGGTAGACAGGTGGAATCATCCCAGATTTGCACTAAGTGTGGTCGTGGGCAGGTAAAATAAAGTTTTACCTGTTGGCCGTGATGACGGATTTTCACGCTGCACCATCCCAAACCTGCTGTATTACTTATGCATTCTCGGGAAACATGCTGTTTCCATGGTGGGCGGGCTCTCATTTGCCCACCACACCATCACCTTGCCGTTTCAGCACACTGGGCGCCATATTTAATGTACAGCCACACGCACACATCTCAGTGCTTCCAGCCCATGACTGCTGCAGGAAAGATGTCCATGAAAGACAAAAAGACTGCAGCCTAGGTTTAGTGACACGTCACTGGAATGCCTTTTGGATGCCGTAGAGGCCCGCTGCAATGTCCACTACCCACTGGTCTGGCTGCAGGATGGGGAGCAGCATGACCCACCAGGCTTGGGAGATGGAGGCACTGGTGGTCAGTGCCAAAGCCCTTCAAAAGAGGACAGCCACCCAGTGCCGCAAGGGGATGAATGATCTCCTCTGTTCCGCTAGGGTAAGTCACTCTTCTCACACTCTCAACTCACACACTCACAAACCCATCACACATTCACAGGGATTGCACTCACTGCTGGTTCAAGGGACATCACCACTCACTCATACACACCGTCCATGGGACCACTCACCACCCACACATGCCAGGCATACATATTATCTGGCCTGGCAGGTGTCCTGCTTGCACTCTTTCTATCTCTATTCATACAGGACAAGCTAGCACACAACAACAGGTAGAGGTCGCAGACATGTGGAGGAATGCCTGAAATCAAGGTCCTCACGGACTTTGAAAACAGAGCCATCCAGCTGGCTGGCGACGATTTGGACCAGTCCTGTGCAGACAGTGAGGTCGACAGTACTCTGCCAAGTGAGGGTCCAGCAGTGCAACATCCATCAGACAACCATTCTGCGAGTGATGTATCATGTTTCACAGGCCACTTACGTGCACTAATTATCTCCCCTCGCTTCCGCAGGCACATCTGCCAAACAGCCAACGGAGTCCATGATCCAGGGCCTCTAATCAAGCCCCGAAGAAACCTCTGAAGAGAAATCTGAAGGCACGCTCCTTGAAATCCGGTCACAGCACTCACCCACACCCTTCACCAGCATAGAGACACACACCTTGGTGGGACCTAGCTTTAGAATAGCCTCAGGATCATAATCTGGTGAGCACATCACACTGTCTGATCCACAGCATGCGGCGGCAGGGGCTTCCCAGGTGTCTGATACTCAGAAGTGGAAGCCAGAAATTTGCTACATCCGAGTCAGATGACGAGCCTCTGGACTCGGTCATGTCACAGTTGCTGGGGCTGCAAAGGCAAGCTCGAGAACATCAGGAGGAGACGTCCATTGCAGATTGCAACGCAAGATGGAGGAGTCCGTTCGCCTTCAGGATGAGGTGATGGCGCCAGCATGCCAATGCACTGAGGTCAACACTGGTATGATGGCAGCTGCCATGGAGACCTTGGTCCGGGACATCGCTCCTGCACTACTACACGGGCTCATCACCATCACTGATGCCATAGTTGGCCTCCAACAGTGTATAAGTAAGATGGGTGTGGGGCAGCTCGATCTCACCCCAGCTACCCCTTCTCCTAAAGGAGTCAGCCTGAGGCCCTTGGGCACCATAGGGAGGAGGGTCAGTAGGTGTCCCCCCTAGAGTCATCCATCCAGGTGACTGCGGGGGTGTCTGGCCCATCCGAATCCCCTCTTCCTGTGGCCTCAGCAGCTCCAGCTCCACAGGCCGGGGAGGGTGCCACTGCCACACAGCAGGGCCCCCAAAGCAGGCTGGGGCCCTCCAGGTCTCAGCCCTCCAGAGGATGTCAGCCAAGGTCAGCACACCTCCAGTGTGGATGTCTGGGGAGCACCAAGACATAGCAACAGAGTTAAGAAAGTTAAGAAGATGTACCTGCACTGCCTGGGCATGGGTGTTAATCACTTGTACACACTGTTCACTATTGTCAATAAACTCCCAAGAATGTCTCCCTGCCTATAGCGTCTTGTTCTGATGAGCAGTATCTGTGTCATTCAGATGTGAAACTTTTCTGCACAAGAGAAAGGCAGGTGTCTCAGTCAGGGGCCTCTTCCCTGTGCTTTGTGCAGCCTTCAGACCAAGGTGATGGTCCGGCCTCTCACTCCCTGGACACATTACTGATGCCTGCACCTCGACAGTGCATGTCATTGCTGCCAGAATGTAGTGGGCAGTCGTCACAGAGTTCCGTCATTCTCTTTGAGTGCTCTCAGCACCTTTAAGGTGAGGCTGGCGTACATCTCTTCAGCATCTGTGACCAGTGATGCTGTGCTCCTGAAGGGGTCAGGTACTGAAGGCAGACAAAGGATCAGATGCTTCTAAAGTTTCATGGCTGCGTCTCTATGATATGACCCTGATCACAGAGCACAAGCGAGCTGCCCTCGGCCACACAGGAGTCAGATATTCTCAGAGGCTATGTGAAGATCTACGGAGTGTCCTCACTGCATGCCGTCATCATCCTCCTGCAATTGAGTGACTATTAGGCCCTCCACTGCGTCTCCATGACAGGAGCATTATCCTAGAGGGTATGTGTGCTGCCTTAAGCCAGATTGGAGTCAAACGTTCACAGATGCAATATGAGGATCTATGGTGTCTCCTCACTGCATGTTGTCATCATCGTTCACAAATCTAGCAGCTATGAGGGCCTCCTGAGAGCGCCTGCCTCGTCTGGCCAGTGCAAGGGCCTCATTCCCGTCATCGCCGCCTTCGAGGACCTCCTCGCCCTCATCTGAGGAGACCTCTAGCTCCTTCATCTCCTCCTCAGCCAGCTCCTCTCCCCATTACAGCACCAGGTTGTAAAGCGCGCAGCAGGTGACGATGATGCGTGACACCCTCTGTGGACTATATCGCAGGGCTCCACCAGACTGGTCCAGGCACCAGAACTTCATTTTCAGCATCCCGATGGTCTGCCCCACCAAGATGCGAACTGCAGCACAAGCCTCATTATACCTTTGCTTTGCTGCAGTCTGAGGCCGCCACACGGGTGTTATCGGCCACGGCCTCTGCAGGTAGCCCTTGTCCCTGAGGAGCCATCCCTGCAGCTACTGTGGACCCTAGAATACGTCAAGGATCTGTGACCAACTGAGAATGTAGCAGTCATGCACAGTCCCTGGAAAACATGCGCAGACCTGCATTTCTGGTGGTCGCAAACCAGCTGTGCATTCAGCAAATGGAAGCCCTTACGGTTGATGTAGTTGACCGCGTGTTGTGACGGAGACCTGAGTGCCACATGAGTGCAGTCGATGGCACCCAGCACCTGTGGGAAACCCGAGACCTGGGCAAACCCAATCGCTCTTGCGCCCTGGTCCCGGGCGAAGTGCATTAAGTTGTGTGCCCATGCCAAGGTGGCATCCGTGACCTCATGGATGCATTTGTGGTGGAGGCTTGTGAGATCCCACAGAGGTCACCTGTGAAGCCCTGAAAGGAGCCACTGGCAGTGGATGCCCTCCATGTCCCCGTGGCGTCAAATCCTGCAGCAGGTGGCAGATGTGACCAACCAGTTACCTAGACATCTGCAGTCTTCAGCAACACTGGTTCTCCCTCATCTGAAGGAATGAAAGGCAGCACCCATAGACCCTGGGTGTAGCTAAGCTGTGGCTCTTCGGTGGTGTGTGCAGGAGCCCATCCGTCCCTTGTTCCTGAGGTTGCTGCTCTTCCCTCTGCGTAGCCAGAAGCCTCAGTCACTCTCTCCTCCATTGTCTTTGCTCACTTTACGCCACGAGGCATACAGCTAGGTCACCAGGCTCCAGGATCCTGATGTACTCCTCCTGCAGGATGAAAGAGACAAGTGGTTAGCATGGATGTATCCATCCCACCCGCCTTCGCTCCACTCCACCTGACCAATTGGCGGCAGATTTGCCCATTGGACTGCATGCTGTGCTCTCAGCTCAGCGCAGGCATTCTCCGAACCTGTGCTGCGAGGCTGCACTGTTAGCTTGAACCAAGACTGGTCCAAACCGGGATGCTGACATTGCAAAGGGCTGTGAGAGCCTGCACCAATGACTGCTCCAAGGCGAGCTTTAGCAAGGAGATTGTACAACGTGCACAGTCAGACAACTGTTCTGCAGTCCACTAAAACGCCTATTACTTTGCAGTCTGTGCTTGAGGGGTGAAAAGCTGTGGAGCACCTAGTGGCACTTTGATGCCTCTGTGTTGCTTGAGTGGGCAGATAAACTAGAAGCCCAATTCCAATCATATCAATGGTTGTACCTCAGTTGCAGAGAAATGGTCATTTTATATCAGGCGTCCATAATGCGTGGCCACTTCCCTCACCCACCCTACCCCCAACCCGAATGCTTGTGCGCCACATTCAACCACAAGGCAACCCTAGCCTCCCCCCCACCCCGCCGCCCCAAGTCATCTCAACTGCAGGCTGCCCTTGTCCCCCCGACCTCCCAATGCACCTCAAACTTGAAGCCCAACAGGCGACCCCGGTGAACGCTGCACAACGTTACTCACCTCCGAGTTCCCCTCAAAGTGCAGCCCGCCAAATACACGGTTTTTATACGCTGTTGTGAAACATGTTGTTGTGCTTTCCTGCCGAAGTGGGCAGACAATTCCAGCGGGCTGGCCTAACAATGATATGCAGATGTATTACAATGATATTCCTGACGTCCGATGGCAAGAACCATGGCCCACCATCGGCGGGCTGAGCGAACAATTGCAAACTGGTTTCACGCTGTCATGAAACCGATCGCACCATATTGTCCGCTCATGTCACCGAACACACCTGATGCCAGGGGGCACAGAAAATCCCGGGAGTAAGTCATTCAGTGCAGAATTCCCAGCCTTTAACCTGCGCGTGTAGCCATAGTATTTATATGGCTTGTCCAGTTAAGTTTCTGTTCAATGTTAACCCCGGGATATTGATGATGGGACAATCAATGATGGTAATGATATAGAATGTCAAGGGGAGACTATTAGATTCCCTCTTATTGAGGATTGTCACTGTCTGGCACTTGTGTGGGGTGAAAGCTACTTGCCACTTATCAGCCCAAGCCTGAACATGGTCAAGAGCTTGATAATGCCGCCTAATTCTCATTGATGTCCATTTTGCTAGAGCTCTTTGATATCACACTCCGTCAAATCTTGCCTTGATATCAAGGACAGTCATTCTCACATTGCTTCTGGAATTCAGATCTTTTGCCCATGTTTGGACCAAGTCAGTAATGTTGTTGAATCTTTTCATCTTGCACTCGCCATGTCAAATGCAAGAATGCCAAATTTCAAACGATCACAACAGCTACAGGAAAAAGGGTGCTGAATGGTTAGGAAGCCGACTTTGATTGGCTGAGGCATTGCCATGGAGAACTTTTGACACCCCAAGCTCCTGGGTAATTAAAAAAAGTGCAAGGCTTGAACATATTCCTTTTGTTTACAGTGAACTGGTCCCTGTGTATGAATATATGCCGCTTCTAATAAACATAAATGAGGCATGTTACAAGACAGACTGATTATCTTAAATTTTTTGTGCTAAACCATGTGAGGAGGGGTGAAATGACTCCCCTATTCTCCTACTCCAGGTTTGACCATAACAGGGTTTTGTGCAAATTTAGAGAGGATGTGCTTTGCCAATTCTGTAAGAATCCCACTATTTACTCCTTCAGAGTGTAAAGAATTAGGCAGGTTTCCTTAGGCTAAACAAAGAACAAGATAAATTTATTGAAACTATTTTGAATTGAAAAAACAATGTAAATCACAGCTACCATTCATACGGTCACATGCCCACACACACACCAGTACAGATGGCAGAATAAAAGGATAGATTAATAGGATTTTTACATTTCATGAAAAGTAAAATAGAGGAGTATATGCTCAGCTGTTCCTTGGCTGGTCTCGATGCGGTGATTTTACATTACGGCCATTTTGTTATGTTGCCTTCCTGGGAGTAGTTGTGTGGAGCAGATTTCCACATTTTATTCCCAAAAGGTCTCGGTTCGCAATAGATTTCTCTTGTCAGAATGGTTACTTTGCAAAACTGGGCAGCACTTCCAAGAGAGAGGCAGAGAGGGCACATAACTTCAGCAGCCTGTTTCAGTACAGCATTGTCTTTGGTTCTCTTTCTGCTGCTTGGTAAGCAGTCATTAAAAGTACCTTGCTTGTACTTCTATTAGTTCATTTCTGCTGAAGTTATTGTTTCTGAACAGGCAACTGCCTTTTGATGTCTTATTTCAGAAACTCTTGAAAAGCCTCAGGATGGTGTGAAACCAACAGGGGAATAGGGTCTTTCATGCTTGCAGGGGGTTGAGTGTCTGTTTTTCCCATCGCACTTGGTAAAATGTGAGATTGTGTTGATTTCTAGCCTGGACAGTTTTCCATTGTCTGTAGAGAGTGTCCCAGTATTTATTTAAAAATCCAGCCAGAAAAAGAAAAATTAGAAATTGTATCTTTAAAACGTGCATCCTCGTAACAGTTGTTAGTGTAGCTGTTAGCATACTCAGGATTGTTCAGCAAGTGTGGCCCAATCATGGAATCACATCTAACACAGGACATTTTGTTTTGGGTTTTGCAATTGTGGGCAGGTTCAGTATGGTCTGTACTCTGCCTATTACGAACAACTGAAGGAATGTGCTATTTGATTCAGTCAATCGCCGGGAAATATGACCTACATACCTGGCGTCACACCAGCACTGAAATTCAGACAGGACATTACTCAATTGTGTGGTAGGCAGAACTTCTTTTTGGACTGATGACAGCATCCTGTTAGTGGAAAATACCACTTGCATAGCCACTGCATAGTAGCAGTGTGAAATGGTTTTCTTAACCTGTTGTTCAAATTTTTGAGATATTTTGCCTTTCCAGGGTAAACTGAGGTAGACCGGGCATTTTTCAGATCCGAAAGTGGCGGCCTTTGGCCCATTTGTGAGTTTGCCAAATACACAGTGAACAATAATTTCTCTTTAGATTTCTCTTTAGAATTCTAAGTCTCCCTTCACCTGATTCCCCACACCCCACACCTTTTAGTTTAAGCCCCTATCCACTGCTTAGTTATTTGATTTGCCTGTACACCGATCACAGCCTGATTTAAATAGAGTTAATTTCAATGGAAAAGCTCTCTATTACCCCAGTGTTACAGCCAGTGGCCCATTAATTTAAACCCCTTCTTCTCACACTACTCTTTGAGCCATGCAATTCATTCTCTAATCTGCTTAATCCTGTTAGTATGTGGCAATCTAGAATTTATTCCTTTTGAGGTTCTGTGTTTTTCATTGAACTTCACTCCTCAAGCTCTCTCAGCAGATCATTATTCCAAGTTCAACCTATGTTGTTGATCTCTACATGGATCATGAAAGCTGAATCCTCACCCTTCAACTCCAAATTCGTCTCCAGCCACAAGGGGGTGTCTTTAACCCCGACACCAGGACAGCATCCCAAACTTCAGAGCTCCTGGTCATGGCTGCAGAGAGCAGCAGCTATTTCCCAGCTATATTGTCCTGTATTGCTACCACATTTCTTTTCACTCTCTCCTCTTGAATGGCATCCTGCACCATGGTGCTGTAGTCAGTTTGCACATTTACCCTGAAGTCTTTGTTCTCATTCACACAGGTAACTAGTACCTTGTACCATTGGTCAAAGTCAAGGGCCAAGACTCCGCCCTCATTACATGCTGGATCCCCATATCTGCTTGACACACAGTCACACCCTCCTGACCCTGATCAATAACCAACTCTAAAGTTCCACTTAACATAAGTGCTATGACTAACTCCTGGAACAAAGTGTCCCAGTAACTTTCACCATCCCTGATGTTGCACAATGTCTACAGGTCAGACTCTAGCTCAGCAACTCCGATCTGAAGTTGCCCAAGCTGAGGAAGACTTACTGCAGCTATAGTTGTCCAGGGTTGCAGTTAGGGCACACCATCTGTCCTGTCATCTCTGTCTGACCTTATTTATTTATTTTATTAATTAACAAGTTAGTAATTTAGCAAAGTAAAGTAAAGCAAGTTATGGTTTCCTAGCTTCGAGACAAAAGAAGAACACTTACCAACTACTGGAGGTAAAACAAAAAGAATTAAAAAGCAGCACCTCCTCCTTATAGAGATATATGTATACAAACATTATCTTGTTTGATAGTACTATTTTTTCCTGTACAATTGCACTATCATTGTTTGTCAATGGAGCATAAATAACAATGTATTGTGACGATGTTAATGTGGCATTCCAACTAATATCACAATATTTATTCCTAAAGGTTTACCGGATGTCCTATCCGGTCAATGATTTTCGTGTTGAACTTCAGATGAAGAAATCAGACCAATTTGTTATGCAATTAAGTGCTCCTTACTTTGTTTCAATCTCTGAACTTAACAACAGGACTAACTGGATAGCGACTAGTAAGTGAAATACATGCAGAAGAAGTGCAAATCTTATATATTCCATTTCAGATCAACTTTTTTTAATGCATTTCTGTTTAATGTTTATGCGCCATAAACTTTATTTCAAAGTGCCACTGTCTCGATCTCCCCATTTTTGTCTCCCACCTGCCTAGTGGTCTTCTGCATTGTGAAGAATGGTATAACAAGAGTGAAAGATAAAGAGTGGATATCTGAGAGGAATGATTTGTTGTTTGGGGAACTGCTTTGTGCTGGGGATGATGGGGCACAGTGCGTTCAGAATTCATATGCCAATTGACTACACTGCCTCAGATTAGCTGAAACATGCCTGAATCAGTCCTTTCTGGGCATTTCTGGCAGCCAAATGATCAACCACAGCATCACCTCAGATTTGTGTGGACACCTGAATCGCATCTTTAGCTCAATTACAGTTTGCTCAATTACAGCCCTTGTGCTAATCTACCTTTCCTGGACATCAGGTTAGGGCTCCTGACTGGTATCATCAGCCTTATTCTTAGAAGGTAGTCCTTGTTGCCAAGCAGTTATCCGCTGACTCTGTTTGGAGGCATGAATATCTGTGGGAGACTTGACTTATGCAGGATGAATGTATCATGGCACTCCATGGATATTGAAACATAGGCCAGAATTTTTCTCTTGTCGGGCGAGCTCAGCGGAAGCGGGCTCGGCGGGAGCGGGCAGGGGCTGTCGGGAAGCCAAACACGGCCCACGATCGGCTCCGCTCTGTGATTTCACACGGGCGGGCCAATTTAGGCCCATCCCGTGTGGATCGCGAACGGCAGTGCTGTGTGCTACCTGTGCGGGCAGGGGTAGGAGGGAGAGCGGGCCTGGTGCACAGTTCACGCATGCGCGTGAAAGAGCGCTTCAATCTCCCTGAGGCATGGAGCTGCCTCAGGGAGATTGAAGTGCTTTTTAAAAAAAATCAATGAAGACAGTAAAAATTTTAAAAAACATGTCCCCTCAGACTCTGTCACATGAGCTGGGACATGTTTTTAATTCAAAAATAAAATTTTCAGTTAATGTTTATTTGCTTTAGGGAACCTCATCCAGCTTGTGGATGAGGTTTCCTAAAAAATATAAAGACCACTTAGCCTTTTCGCCATAAGGTTGGACAGGCAGCGTAAATTTGATTTTATTGAGCTTGTTAATGACCTTAATAGGCCTCTCAATTATCGGTGAGTGTGCAGCTGACTCCGGCGCATGCTCGCCGAATGAAATATCGCGCGAGTGCGCAATGACGTCGGGACGCACGCCTGATGTCATCACACGTCATATTACACTTGGGCGTGTCGTGCCTGCATGCCGAATGTAGAATTCTGGCCATAGGCTGGAATTTTAAGGCAGGGACAGAGCAGTAAAATGTGAGTCATTATAAACTCCATTGACTTTGGCAGTACTGTAAAATCCTGCTGGCACAAAATTCAGACCATAGAAAACTTATGACACAGAGGAGGCCATTCAACCCATTGTTTCTGGCCATCTGAAAAAGAGCAATCCAGCTTAATCCCGCTTTCCAGCTCTTGGCCCATAACCCTAAAAATGACAGCACCTCAAGTTCATAAGCAAGTACTTTTTAAATGCAGTGAGGATTTCTGCTTCTACCATCCTCTCAGGCGATGAGTTCAAGATTCCCACCATCCTCAGGGTGAAAATATTTCTCAACTCCTCTCTAATTCTTCTGACAACTATTTTAAAACTATTCTCTGGCTATGGACCTCAAATGTCAAATTGACTCCCTGGAAGGAGCTGGAGGTGCAGAATGTCAGGGCTATGGTGATCTTGACCAACATTGGCAAAGCATGAGCAACTGGTCCACTTGGAAGGAGATCTTCCTCCAGGAGGCTGAAAATGTCAATGACTAACAAGAAGCTATGTGTCTGCTGAGGCACTGCTGCTTAGTCATGTCCAGAAAGCTAATTCTCTGCCTGTATACCCTGTGTTGGAAGCATTGCCACCTGTGAGGTGGAACACTGTGTTAATTCCCTCTGAACTGTGGAGCAGCAGCTGGTTGAGGAGAAGGCTGCTGCTGTGTTGCTGTTGATGTTGTTGGAGTCATTTCTACTGCTCCTCTTGTTTCTCAATGGAATCAAGTTCAAGGTATAATTGCATAAATGGCTTTTAATCTGTTATGACAGCTGGGAAGTGCAAATCAAAGGGGGGGAAAAACTCCAAGGTAGCAAAAATGACCTCCACAGTATTAGAAATTATCTCCAAAACAGTGAAAGCACACTTTCAGAACAAGTTCTGTGAATGATTAGATGTGACTGAAGAGCTACAGAAGCATTGTTCCCCAGTCTCAGATACAGTGCAGCAAGCACTTTGATGACCTAATCAGCTCAGGAAAAGTGAGTGTATTTGATGATTCATCTACATGCTGTTGTGCAAACCATAACCCCCACACAACATCCTCACTCTCTCTTGCCAAGTATACTCCATCGCATCAGCCCTCACAATTTAACTTGCTATGCACTACCTCACTTCCCCTGTATTTATCCACTGCTGCCATGCACCCCAATCCTTAAGCAATGAGATGCATCTGTCTGATAGTCACCCTTAACGAATGCACTACATTCATGAAGTGAATACGTGATCTTTATTCAGTCACAGATCTGGTTTATTGTCTCTTATAGAAGAGAGCAAAAGAAAAGCAAAGACCTGGCATGGGCCCATGACAAATTGTGCAGCTAACAGGTGCAGTAGAGAATGCTATGGAGATAAGTGGTACATCTGTACATCTCTCAATCAGAGAGGGAGAGACCAGATGGTTGGTGGTAGAATTAAAAATACTCCTGATATGCAGACTGACTATATCTCATCAATAACTGAACTCTGAGATGGCTGGGAATGGTGATTGCCCAGATTGTCATTTTGCTCCAACTAGCACATATCCATGTTTTTGGTGTTCAAGGCTCTTCAGACATGGAGCAAGAGTCCTTAAACATTCACCTCCTCCACCACCAATGCACATTGGCAGCTGTGTGTACCATCTACAAGATGCACTGCAGCAACACGCCAAGCCTCCTTTGAAGCACCTTCCAAACCCATGATCTCTATCACATAGAAGGACAAGGACAACAGATGCATTGGAACATGATCACCTGCAAATTCCCCTCCAAGTTAATCATAATCCTGACCTGGGACTATATTGGCATTCCCTCAATGTCGCTGGATCAAAATCCTGGAAGTCCCTTACTAACATCACTGTCGGTATACCTACATCAAAAGACTGCAGCGATTCAAGAAGGTGATTCATTACCAAGAGCAATTAGAAATGAGCAACAAATGCTGGCCTTACCAGCAATGCTCACATCCCATGACAGGATATATGAAAAAAGTCGCTGGAGGCGTATGAGGACGATTCCTCAGAGGACCTAATTCGTTCTTAGGGTGCATCATCACAGGATGTATAGTTGTGCACCTTGCACTTTGTTGGGTCCCGTTAGAGAGTTAGTTGAGTTTTCACTAGTAATTCATTATTTACAAGTGAACATGAGCAGACATTTAGTGGCAGGGACAGTTGTGGAAAGTCAACGTCTTTTCCAAGCTATGCTCTGCTGAACACAGTTGTTGAATCCCAGAGTCCATTTTTTAGAAGAAGAATGCTCAAGGCACATTAGCAATTTTTCAAGGTATTAACAGACTCGCCACACTCTCTCCACAACAGCATAGAGGATGGAGGACTCCAACAATGGGTGGTCCAGGTAATTGTCTGCCTTGGAGAGTCTGCTGCCTGCATGAAGCTCCATGCAAACTATGGCCATAGCCTCGCAGACTTTGGATGCCAACTTGTCTGCTGCCTTAAACAGAATGACAGGTGCTTCATCCATGGTATTATAACACCTCACTGACTTTCACCAAGGTAGTGTGCAGCAGCACTGTGATAGGAGTGATATAGTTTTTTTAAATTTGTACATGTGGGTACACCCAAAGTGTTGTTAGGAAGGGAGTTCCAGGTCTTTAATCCAATGACAGTGAAGGAACAATGATAGAATCCCAAGTCACGATGGTGTGTGTCTTGAAGTAGTACTTGCGGGTGGTGACCATAAGACCATAAGACATAGGAGCAGAAGTAGGCCATTCAGCCGATCGAGTCTGCTCTGCCACTCAATGAGGTCATGGCTGACTCACAGCCTAGTCAAGCAACAGCCTGACATAGTCATCCTGACGGAATCATATCTAACAAATAATATCCCAGACACCACCATCACCATCCCTGGGCATGTCCTGTCCCACCGGCAGGATAGACCCAGCAGAGGTGGCGGCACAGTGGTGTACAGGAGGGAAGGAGTTGCCCTGGGAGTCCTCAACATCGATTCCGGACCCCATGAAGTCTCATGGCATCAGGTCAAACATGGGCAAGGAAACATCCTACTGATTACCACGTATTGCCCTCCCTCAGCTAATGAATCAGTGCTCCTCCATGTTGAACACCACTTGGAGGAAGCACTGAGGGTGGCAAGGGCACAGAGTGTACTCTGGGTGGGAGACTTCAATGTCCGTCACCAAGAGTGGCTCAGTAGCACCACTACTGACTGACCTGGCCAAGTCCTAAAGGACATAGCTGCTAGACTGCGTATAGTTTTAGCAAGACTTCCCTATTTTTAAATTTCCCATTCCCTTTGAAATAAAGGCCAACATTCCATTTGCCTTCCCAATTACCTGCTGAATTTGCATGCTAGCTTTTTGTGATTCATGCCCCCAAATCCTTCTGTGCTGCAGCTTTCTGCAGTCTTTCTCCATTTAAATAATATTCAGCTCCTCTATTCTTCCTGCCAAAGTGCATAACCTCATATTTTCCCACATTATATTCCACCTGCCAAATGTTTTCCCACTCACTTAACCTGTCTATACCCCTCTGTAGAGTCTTTGTGTCATCCTCACCACTTGCCTTCCCACCTATTTTTGTGTCATTCGCAAACTTGACGATAGTATATTCATTTCCCTCATCCAAGTCATTAATATATATTATAAATAATTGTGGCTCCAGCAGTGATCCCTGTGGCACTCCACTAATTACAGGTTGCCATCCTGAAAATGCCTCCCTTATCCCAACTTTCTGCCTTCTATTAGTTAGCTTATCCTCTATCCATGCTAATACACTACCCCCAACACCATGAGCTCTTATCTTATTAAGTAGCCTCATGTGCGGTACCTTATCGAACGCCTTTTGGAAATCCAAATATATTACATCTACTTTGTCTATCCTGCTTGTTACCTTGTCAAAGAATTCTAACAAAGTTATCAGGCATATTTCCACTCCATGAAGCCATGCTGACTCTGCTTAATTATATTGTGGGCTGAATTTTCCACCCGTTGGAGGGGGAAGTTGAAGGGTGGGCGCGTACAGGCGTGCTTCTGATCGGAACCCCCGATCGGAGGTGCGCCACCATTTTACGTGGGCGGGCCAATTAAGGCCCACCCAGCGTGACATCTGCACAGAAGCGCTATGCGCTTCCTGTGTGGGCAGGGGGGGAATCCCAAAATCGAGAGTGCGCTCTTTCGCGAATGCCATGAAAGAGCACACTCATCTTAGCCTCAGGGAGATCAGCTGTAAATGTAAAAAAGATAGAAATAGAAAAATAAAATTTCCCTAACATGTCCCCTCATGTGACGATGTCACATGAGTTGGGACATGTCCATAATTTTTACAAAAACTTTATTAATTTTTTAAAAAACCTACATGAAACATCATCCCGCCTGTGGATGGTTTCATGGTTTTTCTAGTTCCTGCTGGGGCTCCTGGCCTGCCCGCCAACCTTAAGGTTGGCCATTCACAGGTCGGTGGGTGTGCAGCTGATTTTGCTGCCCCCCCATCTTCATGAAAATTTAGATGGAACGTGTTGACGTCGGGAGTTGCCCCCGACATCACCGCGCGTCATTTTACGCATCGGGGAGCGGGCCCCGCCCCCGCTCACTGACATGCAAAATCCTGCCCTATGTATTTCTAAATGCTTTGCTATTACATCCTTTATAAAAGACTCTAACATTTTCCCAATGACAGATATTAAGCTAATTGGCCTATAGATACCTGTTTTTTGTCTCCCTCCCTTTTTGAATAAGAGTGTTATATTGGCAGTTTTCCAATCTTCTTGGACTTTTCCAGAATCTAAGGCTTCTTGGAAGATTACTGCCAGTGCATCCAATAACTCTGTAGTTACTTCCTTCAATAGCCTAGGATGCAACCCATCAGGTCCAGGGAACTTATTGGCATTTAGCCCCATTAGTTTCCCTAGTACTTTTTTCTAGTGATAGTTATTGCATTTATTTCCTCCCCCCACCCCACTTTTTCCCCTTGATTATTTAATATTTTTGGAATGCTATTAGTGTCTTCTACCGTGGAGACTGATGCAAAGTATTTATTCAACTCCTCTGCCATTTCCTGGTTCCCCATTATAATTTCCCCAGCCTCATTCTCTAAGGGGCCTATGTTCACTTTGGCCTCTCTCTTCCTTTTTATATATTTAAAGAAGTTCTTACTGTCCGGATTTATATTACTTGCTGCTTTACCCTTGAAGTTTATTTTCTCCCTCTTTATTATTTTGGTCATCTTTTGTTGGTTTTTAAAACTTTCCCAATCCTCTGGTTTACCACTAATCTTTGCCATATTGTATGTTTTTCTTTCAATTTGATACTATCCTTAACTTCCTTGGTTAACCATGGTTGGTTTATCCTCTTCCTACAATCCTTCTTCCTCACTGGGATATATCTTTGTTGTGAGTCATGAACTATTTTCTTAAACATCTGCCATTGTTCATCAGCCATATTTTCTGCTAATCTCCTTTCCCAATCCACTCCAGCCAACTCTACCCTCATTCCTTTGAAACTACCCTTATTTAAGTTTAACACTGTTGTTTCTGACCCAAGTTTCTCACTCTCAAACTGAATGCTAAATTCTACCATGTTATAGTCACTGTTTCCTAGGGGATCTTTTACTCTGAGATCAAGTATTAAACCTACCTGATTACACATTGCCAGAACTAAAATGGCCTGATCTTTAGTTGGATCTACAACATATTGTTCTAGGAAACTGTCCCAAATACACTCCATGAATTCTTGCTCATGGCTACCTCTGCCAATTTGATTTTCCCAATCTACATGAAGATTAAAGTCACCCATGATTAATGTACTGCCTTTTTCACATGCCCTTATTATTTCCTGATTTATTCTCTTTCCTACAGTATAGTTACTGTTAGGGGGCCTATAGACTACTCCCACCAGTGCCTTCTTCCCCTTGTTGTTTCTTACCTCCACCCATATGGATTCTACATCTTGTGATCCAAGGTCATTTCTAGCTATCATACTTATTCCGTCTCGTACTAACAAAGCTACTCCACCACTCTTCCCTTCCTGTCTGTCCTTTTGAAAAGTCACATATCCCTGAATATTTAGTTCTCAGCTTTGATCTCCTTGTAACCATGTCTCCGTAATGGCTATAAGATCATACCGATTAACCTCTATTTGTGCCATTAATTCATTTATTTTGTTCCAAACACTATGTGCATTTAAGTAAAGAGCCATTAATTTTGCCTTTTTACCATTTTTTCCCCATTTGACCCTATTTGCTGCTGTTTCTTTATGTTTGTACACTCTGTCCTTTCCTGTCACACTCTGGGCATCATTACCTAAATAGCTGCCCTGCAATGCTGCCATAACCTTTTGCTTTGTAAGCCAATGTATCCCCCCTCCAGAACTCTCCCCCACTTTGTTTAGTTTAAAACCCTCTCTACAGCCCTAGTTATTCGATTTACCAGGACACTGGTCCCAACATGGTTCAAGTGAAGCCCGTCCCACCGGAACAGCACCCTTCTACCTCAGCACTAGTGCCAATGCCCCATGAACTAAAACCCATTCCTCCCTTACCAATTTTTGAGCCACACATTTTCTTGACTTTATTTACCCTATGCTAGTTTGCCCACGGCTCAGGTAGTAATCCCGAGATTATTACCTTGAAGGTTCTGCTTTTTAATTTAGCTCTTAACTGTTCAGATTCTTTCAGCAGAAGCTCCTTTCTCGTCTCATCAATGCCGTTGGTACTAATGTGGATGATGGCAACTGGATCCCTCCCCTCCCACTCTAAGTTCAGCTCCAGTCCTGAGGAGATGCCCTTAACCCTGGCACCAGATAGGCAATAAAGCCTTCGAGACTCACACTCACAACTGCAGAGAACGGTATCTATCCCCCCAATTATACTGTCCCCTACCACTACTACGTTCCTGTTTCCTCCTCTCACTTGAATGGCTCCCTGTACCATGGTGCTGTGGTCAGTTCTCTGATCCTCCCTGCAGTGCCCGCTGTCGTCCACACAGCTTGCAAGAACCTCATAACTGTTGGACAATTGTAGGGGCTGAGGCTCCTCAAATGCTACTCCCTGTGTCCCCATACCTGCCTCACCTGCAGTCACACCTCCTGTCCCCGTTCACAGACCAGATTTGAATTACCTAATCTGAGAAGTGTGACCGCCTCCTGGAGCAAAGTGTCCAGGTAACTTTCCCTTCCCTGATATGGTGCAATGTCTGCAGCTCAGACTGCAGCTCCTCACCTCGGATCCGAAGTTTCACGAGCTGCAAACACGACAGATCTGTTCACTCTGGATCACCTTGGTGTCCAACAGGTCCCACATGCTGTAGCAGCAACATATCACCCGTCCTGCCATTGCTATCATATTTTATTTAATTTATTAATTAATTACTCTAGTATCCCTGCTCTTTACACTTTATTGTAATTTTTTTTTTACACCAGTATCAATCTTACACTTAACAAGCTATTTTTAAGAAAAAGAGAGAAAAAAGGACTAGAGACCTAAACACAAACTAAAGACCTTACTTTTACTTTAAAGACTAGAAATACTCACCAATCCTACTCACCAATCAACTGCTCTCCCTGCACTCGTGTCACATTGTGGTTTGTGGCATCACTCCACTGCTGGTCTCACTGCAGGTAGGCCTCTCAATCCGTGCCTTTTGTCTTCTTCCGCTCACCTCTCACTCAAAATATACTATTTTAAGCCTTAGGAATAGAATAAATATTAATCACTTACCGGATACTCACCAATTAACCAGCTTTTTCTCCTGTAGCGGAGCAAGAATCAATTACTTGAGGCTGAAAAAATTTAGTTAAAAGCAACTAACCACCTTTTCCCCTTCCTCCACTTAAGTCCCTGAAGCACTCAACTCCAACACTCTGGTTTTGCTTACTCTTTGAGAGACCTGAAGGTAGTCGGCATATAGTTTTTCTTCAAACTATTTATTAAGAACTATTTACAAAGCCTTAATGGTAAGTGTTATAGGGTGTTGGTTACAGGTTTGGTAGGTCTGAATAAGTCTTCATTGTCAAACGTAGGTTAACTGTAACTCCTTATTGACTCAGAACTATTTAAAAATATACAGTAAAGGGTACAAGCTAGGAGCTGTCTCCAAGCTTGCTGGTACACATGGCTCTGTCCAACTGGGCTCTCTTACATCACTGTGTAGGCAGTATTGTGATCAGTCCCACAGTAACCCTATATATACCAGACACTTATACTACACCTCCTCTGAGTCTTTATCCAATGTATTTAAGTAATTATAATTTACCTTATGTCTTACATTGTTATTACTATCATACACTTACGTTGTCATTACCACATTATCACTACCCCATCTCTCCCACTCTAGTCCTTGAAATCAAAGGGTCAGGCAGCCAGGAGGCCTTATAACCCTTACATATCTTGTTCACACTACTGTCGGAAGAGTGGTAGACTCTTGTCATTGCTGGTTCTTCCTGTAGGTTTGGTGGTTGTTCTGGCACCTGAGTATGTTTTCATCCTTTTCTTCCACTCTTTTGTGTTGAACCACACTTAGTCAGTTCGGCTGTTGCACTGATTGGTGGTTGCTACTCCAACTCGTTTCTTGCAGGGCGGATGAACATTTTCGTTTCTTTCACTTCTTCCATTGTCATATGGGTGGATGTTTACGTTTCAAAAATAGAACTCTCGTTCACATTTGTTTCTCAATTTTACCCAAATTTTTGAATACTTTCTTCTTTTCCAGTTGTTTTTCGAGCTTATGAATCTTTTCATTCAGCTCAGAAACTATTCTGGTAAGTTAAGTTTTCTTTGTTTCACAGTTATCTGTGGAACTCTTATATATAAGTTTGACAACTTCACTGGGAATTCATTTCTATTTGGAATCTTTCTTCCATGGTCTCTGACTGCTCCTTGGATTCTTTCAATTCACTAGTTAGATCGTCAGTCTGATTCGTAGAATTTTTCTTATCTGCTTTCAAAGTCGGGATTTGCTCTTCCATATTGCATATCTCAACCTACATATTGTTCAGATTGGACCAAAGTTCAAGAAGTTCATCAGTTTTCATTGTTAATTCTGCTTTCAAGCAACTGTTCTGATGCATGTGCAATTATATCTTCTGTTTCAGGCATTTTGCATGATGCTTAATAGAGACTTATGATGCTTGAAGTTCACCAGCTTTTAATTGAAGATTTATCTTTGTTGAATTTGCTTCTACACGTTCGTCATTTAAACATTTCAACTCCTTTTTCAAATGCTCTACTTCCTGTGAGCAACATTCCAGTGTTTTCATCAGTTCTCGTTTTTCCTTTACAAACTCATCTTTCATATCTGAAAGTTGGTTCTCTGATCAGTTTTTCTTTAGCAAAGCATAATTCCCCTGTGCTACTCTTCAAGCTCACATTCTGCAATAGCACTTCTGCCAATTGTTTCTAAGACTCTTCAAGCTCTTTTATGAGAAGCTTTACTTGCTCTTGCCATTCTAGGTTCTTAATTTTCATCTCTTCATATATATCTTTCAAAATGCTATGTTTTCCCAAGTTTTCTTCCAGATGTCCTACAATTTTCTTCATCTCTGTCGTCTCTTTCTTGTACCTCTTGGTTTCCTCCTGGAATATAGAACATTCCTGAATCTTCTCTGCCAACTGGTTCTTCAGTTCTTTTAAGGCCCTAACTTCTTTGAGTGCATTTTCTGCCTGCTGTTATGCCTAAAAAATGTCTACAACTCTTCCTACAGTAGTGTGAACAAGATATGTAAGGGTTATAAGGCCTCCTGACTGCCTGACCCTTTGAATTCAAGGACTAGAGAGGGAGAGATGGGGTAGTGATAATGTACTGTAATTCTGGGTGAGTTTTCCCAACTGTCACTTCAATTTGCCAACAATGGAATTCAGAGTTGCTATTTCCTCCTTGTATCTTTGTGACATCTCAGAAATTTGTTTGTTCAGAAAAGTTTGGTTCATTAGTTTATTGTATGTTTTCAAAGGCATGTATTCAACTTGCATTTTGTGTTTCAACTTGCATTTTGTGTTTCAAATCTTTCAATTCAGCTTTGATGCAAACATTTTCCAACCTAATTTCATTTTCCTTTTGCAAGGTTTGTGTATTTGGACTTCTTCAGATAGCTTTCCTTCATTCACAGTCAGCTGCTCACTCTGCACTTCCACTTGCTGTTGCAGTTTGGCTAACGTGTCGGGGTTTGCAAAAAGATATATTTTTGGGACTTCCAGAGAGCTCTTTGCCTCTCTGGTACCCTTGTGTGGTTTGCTTGGGTAATGTCTTTTCCCTCTCATGGCTTTACAGTGGGTTTTTTTATCCCTCTTTTTAATTTCTGTGCACGCCACAACTTGAAGCTTGAAATAGTCATCAAAGGCTTTTAATATTTCATCGAAGTTGTTTGAAGATTCATCAAAGCCTTGCATTAGAATTACTTGATCCGCAAATGCTTGTATATTTTCTGATTTCTGACTTAATCCTGATGTATTTCTGTAATCTAAAAATTTTCTTCCCCAAGATGCCCAATCATGTGATTGATCTGGGCCTTGGATTTTTATTATTATTCATTCATGGGATGTAGGCTTTGCTGGCTAGGCCAGCATTTATTGCCCATCCCTAGTTGCCTTTGAGAAGGCGGTGGTGAGCTGCGTTGGATTAGTCCAAATTGATTTGGAAAGCATGATTAAATTTTTTAAAGTGTAGGTTCTGCTTTAAGAGTTTTCTGAATTTCAAGATGGCATCACCATTCACTTGGAGACAAAGGGATATCCCACACTTGCTGGTTTTGGTGGGCTACACTACAATGGCAATCGTGCTCAGCTTGAAAAATAATTTCAACAATGGCTGCCTGAATTTACTGCCTGCAGAGTTCTCTGCTCAGTGTTTTACTTTAAAGTCACAGATTTATTGAATCCTGGCTTTTTTCTCTCTCTCAGCTGAGTTTAGAAGTTGTGATTCTCCAGGACTATTTAATTAATTAATTTTTCCATTTCGTAGCAATCTCGGATGCCTCATGTTCAGGCGTCAACTCGGGATCAGGTTTTAGTAACGGGTTTTTTCAAATAGCACATCTGACCCTGAATTGCTTAAAGATTTCTCAGGACTTGCTGTAGCCTGAAGTTTTAAAAGATTTAGCTCACCTCTACTAGGTCTACTGAGTCTGCACTCTGGGATTGAAGCTGAACTTCCAAAGGAAATTCAATGGAGTCTTCTATTGCAGTCAGGAATTTTAATGTTTCTGCACTCAGCTTCCAAGCCTTTCTTTGGAGCTTTTTCCTGCCAATTCTTCCACTGCACCTCTGCTTATGGAGCTTCTTTTCAGGTCAGACTACCTTGCTGAATTTTTTCTCAGTCTCCCAGCATTTTAGTTTCTCTCTGCATTTTCTGTGAGGTCTTGGGTTTTTCCGCAAGTTGCCAACATGTTGTAGGGTGTTGGTTGCAATTCAGTAGGTCTAATGAAGTATTCATAAAGGGTACAAGCTGGGAGCTGTCTCTGTGCTTGCTGGAACGTTACGGCTCTGTCCAACACTAGACTGACCCTGGGTACGGGTCATGTACACTCTTACATCACTGTGTGGGCGGTACTGTACTCAGTTCCACATTAACCCTATATTTGTCAGACCCTTATACTACAGTAAGCACATGGTTTTATGGACACAGACTGTTCTGTGTCTTGTTCTGTTGGAGCCTCTAGGTCATCTGACCCCAATGTCATGCTAACATCATCACCAACATCATTGTTCCATTAACATAATTATTAACCCTTTACTCCAAATCTCCCCCAAGTATCATCTCAAAACTATTAAATTATTTTGTAAACTATTTACATCACACTACCATCACCTGTTGACCTCATGTACTGTTTACAGTTTCCATCCAACTCCTACCTCCCCATCCCCCTCCAAGTCATTGCCGCCAAAGGTGCCAATCCTCAACAGTGTTCTCGACTCTCTTGGTGGATGTATAGGATGAATATGTTCGGTTATCTTCCCCTTGGAAAGCAAACACATTGGTGGAGCGGGATAGCAGCTTCTCATGACTGCTGGCTCCTTGGCTTCTCATGACTGCTGGCTTACGACAACCCGAACGTAATGGCTGTGAAAGCCAATCAAGGAAAAACTGATTCAAGAGAGAAACCTTCACAACCCCTTGAAAACGTAATATTCTTTGATACAAATTGTTAATAAATGAATCAATGGATTCACCTGTCCTTTGGCTCTTCTGGTTGAATCTTGCCCATTCAATGACTAGGTTCTTCTTAGGTCTGAAGTAATTACTGAAGATCCTTATAACCTCCTCATAGGACACTGAGGCTTCCTTTACTCCTTGTTGCACCAGCACATCATCAGCTATGGCTCCAATTGCATATAAAAGGTACAGACACGGTGTATTTCTACTTTTTCTTGTAAACCCCAAAGCTGTTCGTACCTTTCAAACTGTCTTCTCTAGAGCTCCCATTATTCTCCTTGATGCAGACTCTCGATGTGTTGGAAAGACTGTGGAACGGTTACTGGCTGTTCAATGGCTACTGACATCATGAGTGGTTCACTGTCCACTACCAAGGTACATTTCAGTTTTGTTCTTCTTCATTGCGAAGTCAAGCTGTTCCAAGGTCTTCACTCATGGGTTACCAATCTGCGATCTCAGTTTCTTAAACTACAGCCTCCAGCGCTGCCACTATGTTTTGATGAGATTTTGCTTACTCTATGAAGACTTGAAAATAGTTGATATATAGTTTATCTTGAAACTATTTATTAAGAACTATTTACAAATGCTTCATGGCAAGCACATGGTTCTATGGATGCAGAATGTTCTCTGACCCCAATGTCATGCTTACATCATCACCAATATCATTGTCTCATTAATATAACCATTAACCCCTTACTTTACAGTGGCATTCACATGCGTTTGCTTTCTTTGTCCTTCTAGGTGGTAGAGGTTGCATGTTTGGAAGGTGCTGTCAAAGGAGGCTTGGCAAAATACTGCAGTGCATCTTATACACACTGTTGCTTCTGTGCACCAGTGATAGAGGGAGTGAATGTTTAAAGTATTGGATGAGTTGCCAGTCAAGTGGGCTGTTTTGTCCAGGATGGTACCGTTCCTTGAGTGTTATTGGAGCTGCAAATAGAGATTATTCCATCATACTCCTGATTTTGCCTTGTCAATGGCGGAGAGGTTTTGGGGAGTCAGGAGGTAAGAATTCCCAACCTCTGACCTGCTCTTGTAGCCACAGTATTTATATGGCATAGGATTACTGTGACAGGAGAGGGGATGATGACAAAACGATACATGGAAGTGATGACTCTGTTCGAAGCCCTCCCAGTTCCTATTTGTTGCCCCCCCCCCCCCCCAACCCCAACCGCCCCATGTCAGTCAGGCCCTGACATGCTACCTCATGTTTCAATGATCAAGTATGTCCATCCACAGGAGCAGTCTTTGACAGGACTCTCAAGGGCTCTGAAACCCAGAGGTCATAGGTCAATGACATTTCAGCAGTCAAGGCAGGGATCTGAACAGAGGAGTAGGTGATCAGCATAATGGGTTATCACTGCTTTATTCCTCAGCTTTGTGCCCAGAAAAAAGGCACATACAAGATGCAGAGGAAAACCGTTCTTGTGCAATCTAACCATTTTAATTGAACTAATAGATACTGCCTGAAAAATGGGTGCATGGCTTCCACTATGGAAAGGGAATAACAAATATGAAAGTATTTAAAGAAGTTACCAACTGTAGAAACATACTTTGTTGTAGGAAAGTGAAGATTTCCAAGTGAATCAACCTCAAGCAAGTGGAAGGTCCATGAATGTCCAACACTACATATAGAGCTCACTAACATCAGAAGGGTTATTTCCAGACTGCTCCATAGTGGAAAGCAAGCATGGAACATTGAAAGGATAATATCTATCTTGGCAGACCCTGCTGACTGCACCTCAATTAGAGACAAGATCAGGAACTCAACTCCGCACATCGATCAAAAGGGTCAAATGTGAAATTGAAGGAGAGGATACGATTATCTGCTCTAAACATTCATGAGTGTGTAGATTGTAGATGCCTAACCTCGAAACTAGCAGATGATGATGAAGAAAATGATGCAGCGGTTGAAGAGGGCTACTGGATCCTGATTAATTATTTTTCAGTTTTATAAATATTGAGAAAATGGTTGAAATGGCTAAATAAAAGAGTACAATACATGCAGCTGATTTTTTAAAATATCTGATATTGTGAATTAAAATAGATTTTGATGATTATATGATGACATTTATATTTTGTCTAGGTACTAAAATTAATCCAAGTTTTGACAAATTAAGAAAACATTTTGGATCCTCTAGAATTATGCACAATCCTGATGGACTAACTATCAGCTTATTTGTAAGTAATCAGTTTGCCTTTAAACTTTTATCAAAATATTCTACAGACTAGGATTTTGGAGTTCAAATCTACTGGAATCAATTACCATGGAAAATTGTTATCTTTAAAACTATTTCTGGCTAAACTGGAACTCGTGCTGGTTCTTACTTGGCATGGCATCATGGAATGGGCAGAGTTTCCAAATGATATCAGGAATGGTCCTAAAATGCTGCTGGGTTGTAAAAGGGGTAGTTAGAAGATGCACTCACACCCTGGGTCAGAGGTTAGAAGGGATAGAAACCTAAGATAAAAGCAAAAACCAGACCTGCTGAGTTTTTCCAGCATTTTCTGTTTTTATTAGTGATAGAAATCTGATAGACCCAAGTTCTGCTTCAAATTCTCACCCCTTAGAATTCGCTGAAGACTGGCATCTGTTAGAGTGGGGACCACAGGATAGGCCAAGATGCATTATGATGCAGGGGAGGCGATGGCATAATGGTGTTTTGCTGGACTAGTAACCCAGGATAAAGCTCTGGGGACCTGGATTTGAATCCTGCCATGGCAGATGGTGGAATTTGAATTCAATAAAAATCTGGAATTTAAAAAAAAAAGTCTAATGATAACCATGAAACCACTGTTGATTGTTGTAAAAACCCATCTGGTTCACTAATGTTCTTTAGGAAATCTGCTGTCTTTACCTGGCCTGGCCTACATGTGACGCCAGACCCACGGCAATGTGGTTGACTCTTAATTGCCCTTGCTGAAAGGGCTTTTAGGAATGGTCAATAAATACTGGACTAGCCAGCAATGCTCACATCCAATGAATTAAAAAAATTATCCACTTGGCATTTCTGGTTGTGAACACTCTAGCCTTGTATTTTACACTCAAGTGCTAAGCTGCACCAGTGTTGAACATGGGAGAACACCTCCTCCCTGAGTTGCTTAATTGCCTATCATTTATGAAGGTTTATCTGATCCATTGGATGTGGGAAAGCTTTGCTCTGTCTATATTTGCTCTTACTGGGATGGTATTAGGTATACTTGTATCTAGAAGCTCTGTAGCCCAGATTAACAAGGTATTTCATTTCAAATTAAGAGATGAATTCAATAAGGCTCCTAAGGATTTTAGTCCTGTGGTAGTAAACTGTAATTATGTTGGTAACATGTTTATCCTTTCAATGTTCCGTTTATAACAACACTTATTCCATGTTGGCCCAGTTTTGCGGTCAGCGCTGAAGGTACAGCACTTTCCATTCACCTTGCTGCCAGCTTCCTGCAAAGTTTTTTGCATGCTTTAGAGTGCCCAGTTTTTCTAGTTGTGTATCTGATCCAGTGTAGCACTCTTTAGATAGGCTCAGTGGAGTCTGTGAGCCGGAAACAGTTCAGCGAGACTCTTCAAACAATCAAATTAAAGAATCTTCAGAAACATGCAGGGGAGAAATTGCACTCTGTAGTGCCCAGTTTTTGGGCACTGCTGGGCCTCCTAAAGCTATGAAAATGGCTTCCATCATGCATGCACACTCATCCAACTGGAAGTGCAACCGACGACATCAATGTTCCCTCTAAGCTGCATAGTTGTATGGCTGCGCAGCAACTTCAAAATTCCCGCTGACACTAAGCTCAAGCCAGCCCCTTTATGTTACTGTGTGTGGACTGCCAAAAAAAATTTAAAGGACCCACGCATTTAAATGAATAGGCCACACACAGCAAAAAAAAACTATTAGAGAACATTGAGTGCAATATCTGTGCACACCTAATGGCCACTAACAGAGCAGACAAAACATGACATCAATCAACTAGATTTGACACCAGCGCTGCCATTTTGGAGCTCCTTGCTCCATTTGGGGAGATGGTGGTGTAGTGGTAATTGCACTGGGTGAGTAATCCAGAGGCCCAAACTAATGCTCCCATGGACACAGGTTCAAATCCCACCATGACAGCTGGTGGAGTTTGCTGTTAAAAACCTATCTGATTCACAAATGTCCTTTAGGAAAGGAAATCTGTTGGTCTACATGTGACTCCAGACCCACAGCTATGTGATGAACTCTGAAATGGCTGAGCAAGCCATTTGGTTGTATCAAGCTGCTAGAAAGTCTGTGCCCACCTTTAACTTTACATGAACTACTTACAGGTTAGTTGTTGGATTATTTCTTCTGGCTGTTGCTGGAACTTGTCCTGGGTGCTTTTCCATATTTGTTATGAGTTTCAGTAGTCTGCAGGCAGTGGTCTGACTGGTGCTGAACTACTTTATTGATGACATAAAGGCTTGTTCATAAACCAGCTGCTTCCAGACTTGGGTGACAGAAGATGACTTCCTTTTCCTATTGAGCAGGACAATAAGCAGAGCAGAACAAGCTGGTAGAAGAGGAAGAAGGAGGAGAGGGATAAGGGCTCTCAGCAGGAGGCCATACCCACAGAGAGTCTTTAGGGAGCTGTTCTCATACCTGAACTTCAATGACAACCAATGCATGAGATCCCTGCGCTTTACTAAAGGGGTCATGATGGAAATCTGCTGCCTGCTGGAGATACAACTCCAACCTCAGATTGGTGCAGGGATTGCATTGTCTGTTGCTGTGAAGGGATCCATGGCTCTGTACCTCTGTGTATCTGCTCCTTCCAGGCGGCTGCTAGTTTATATGCTGCAATTCACTGTATTCAATGACTCAGCCTTCACTGGTCTCTGGGGTAGAGAATTCCAAAGATTAATGATCCTCTGAGAGAAGAAATTCCCCCCCATCTTCATCATAAATGGGAGACCCCTTATTTTGAAACTTATTTTGTGCCCTCTGGGGAGGCAATGGCATAGTGGTATTGTCGCTGGACTAGTATTCCAGAGACCCAGGGTAATGCTTTGGGGACCTGGGTTTGAATCCCACCACGGTAGATGGTGGAACGTGAACTCAATAAAAAACAGGCTGGAATTAAAAGTCTAACCATGAAACCATTGTCAATTGTTGTAAAAACCCATCTGGTTCACTAATGTCCTTTAGGGAAGGAAATCTGCTGGCCTACATGTGACTCCAGACCCACAGAAATGTGGTTGACTCTTAAATGCCCTCTGAGCAAGGGCAATTTGGAATGGGCAATAAATGCTGACCTAGCCAGTGACGCCCACATCCCATGAATGAATAAAAAAAAAGTTCTAGATGTCCCATGAAGGGAAACATCTTCTCAGCATCTATCCTGTCAAGACCCCTCAGGATATTATATGTTTCAATAAGATCACCTCTCATTCTTCTAAACACCAATGAGTATGGGTCCAGCCTGCTCAATCTTTCCTGGTAAAACAACTCTTCATCCCAGAAACCAACCTAATGAGCCTTCTGTGAACTGCCTCCTACGCAAGTATACCATCCTTAAATAAGGAAACCAAAACTCTACGCTGTACTCCAGGTGTGGTCTCACTAATAACCTGTACAATTGTAACAGGACATGAGTGACCTTGCACTCTGGTAAGCTAGCATCTGCTCTATCCTTTCCCCCAGACTTCACTCAAGCACACCTGTACCTAATGTCTCACCAAATTCAGATAACACTGCTATCCTATCCCCTGAATTACTTGCAGTGTCAGTATTTGAGCTGGCAGCTGTGACTATGAGATTGAGTGACAATGTCCCTTTATCTTCACTTTCTTCCAACACTAATTATCTTCGGAGGGAATGAGACTCCACAGCTTTAAGATTAATTTTTCAGGACCAACCAGGTTGTTCGACAATATTTATCACTTATCACTTAAAAACTCACTCCTGAATGCACCAGCCCTAACTTTTTCAGCCATCATTAGTGGATAATTGGTGGAAAAATACCTCAAATTCACACCATTGCATTGATTTCAGTACGAGCACCCTACAGAGAAATGGAGTATCTCTGACAGCAGCTTCTGGACTGCTGTGTTTAACTGTGCAAACATCAGAAGTTTCCATCTAATTTACCCTGTTATAATGTGAACATGGTTAGCCTCACCATTATTGTTATCACAAAATCATACTCAATCTGTTTTACCTCACAATTGTTCTTTCTACAATGTAGGGTTCAGAACTATACCATTTCCGAATAACAGTGATTCCTGGAGTATCCTTCTGTAACTTGGTTGAGGAATTTCAGGTAATACAAGTTCTGTTTAAATATTTTAAATATCTTTTATTAAAGGGAAAGGATGAATGAGAGGAGAGGACTTTCAATTCCAAGTAATCATTTATTTTGTAAAAGCATTAAAACTAAAAAGAATTTTGACTGCTGATAATTTAAGAATGTTAACTTTTCACTGCATGGGAGCCCTACAATTGGGACTCTCTCCCTGTTAATTCATTCTACTGACAACACCAAGAGGGAGTGTTTATCAGTATGTAGGCAGGATTTTCCGGTCCCAACAACGGTGGGCGTCATGGCAGGCAGATAGGAAAATTTGGCAGTTGATCAAAAATCAGTTTCCCATCAGCATAAAAGGAAATCCCAAGTATCAGAATGAACGAATTGAAAAGGGGCCACGGATCAAAATGCAGATGCCATAAGACCTCTAAACCTAGACAGCTGGCAGGTTCATATATGGGAACCCCCAACACCTCCATTCCCCCCACCACACATCCCTGCCGCCCCAATGCCCAAACAATCTCTTATTCCATCACACCAAGTTGGGGCTGCTTTGTAAATCAAAGGATGCAGTCTGAGGGTGATCCTGAGGAGACTTGACAGGGTGGATGTGGAGAGGATGTTTCCTCTTGTGGGAGAATGGAGAAATAGAGATCACTGTTTAAAAATAAGGTGTCGCCCATTTAAAACAGAGATGAGGCGGGATGCAAATTTGAGGTTCCAATCAGATCAGCCACAATCTTATTAAGTGGCAGAGCAGGCTCGTGGGGCCAAATAGCTTACTCCTGTTCCTTGTTTGTATGTTCGCATATTGCATCAGCCCATTGACATAAGTGACATCATAATTGCACACATTTGCGACTTCAGCCGCATGCAAGGAACCTGCATATACCACTTCAACAGTATCTCTACAGCAATAATATAGTAATAAAATGTCCGAAGGAGCTTCACAAGAGTGTTAAAAAAAAAAATTAGGCACGAAGGCAGTATTAGGGCAGGTGGCCAAAAGTTGTTCAAAGAGGTAGGTTTTAAGGAACATCTTAAAGGAAGAAAAAGAGATAGTGAGGTTTAGAAAGAGAATTCCAGAGCTTAGGGCATAGGCATTTGAAGGCATAGCCTCCAATGGTGGAGCAATTAATATCAAGGATGTTCAACAGACCAGAATTAGATGAGCGTAGGTATCTCAGAGGCTTGTGAAGCTTACAGCAATAGGTAGAAGCAAGGCCCTGGAGGGATTTGAAAACAAGGATGAGAATTGTAAACTTGAGGCATTGCTTGACCAGAAGCCAATGTAGGTCAACACACATTGGGGTGATGGGTGGACAGGAGTTGGTGTGAGTAAGGACAAAGACAGCAGAGTTTTGATTCACCTTATGTTTAACTGGAGGACAACCAGAACTATGTTGGAGTGATCAAGTCTAGAGGGTTTCAACGACAGGTGAGATGTGACGGGGTGATGTCAGGTGATGTTCCAGAGATGGAAATAGGCGGTCTTACTGATGGTGTGGGTTTTTACTCAGAAGCTCATCTCAGTGTTAAAAATGACACAAGGGTTGCGAACAGTCTGGTTTATTCTCATACAGTTTCCAGGGAGAGGGATGGAATCCATAGTTAGCGAACAGAGTTTGGCTGTGAGACTGAAGACAATGTTTAAATGGAGAGAGATTACAGAGGAACCAGGATGTCCTGGTACATGAATCATAAAAAGTTGGTGCAGGTCCAGCAAGTGATCAGGAAGCCAAGTGGAGTGTTGTCGTTTACTGCAAGGGCAATGGAATATAAAAGTAGGGATGTTTTGCTTGCTACAAAATGCAATATTGTGTGCTATGTGGGCCTACCGAAAGATCTGCAGTATGGGAGCTCCTGCTGGCCACTTTCCATGAGTTCTGTGCAGTGTAACTTAACAGGAGTGCCCTCCTCTTTCTCATTTAAACTCTGCCCCTCTAAGGCATCATCCAAAACATACAAACATACGAATTAGGAGCTGGAGTAGGTCATTTGGCCGCTCGAGCCTGCTCTGCCATTCAATAAGATCGTGATTGATCTGATTGTGACCTCAATGCTACAATCTCACCTACTCCCCATGCCCCTTAACTCTCTTATTAGTCAAGAATCTATCTATCTCTGCCTTAAAAATATTCAATGACCCTGCCTTACCACTCTCTGGGTCCCAAAAACTCACAATGCTCTAAGAGAAAAAAAATTCTCCTCATCTCCATCTTAAATGAGAGACCATTTATTCTTAAACTGTGTTTCCTAGTTCTAATCTCTCCCACAAGGGGAAACATCCTTTCAGGATCTACTCTGTTAAGCCCCATCAGGATCCAACATGTTTCAATAAGATCACCTCTCATTCTTCTAAACTCCAGTGGACACAGGCCCAACCTGTCCAACCTCTTCTTATAAGATAACCCAGTCATCCCAGGAAATGGTCAAGTGAACCTTCTCTGAACTACTTCAAATGCAATTATGTCCTAACTTAACTGCTGAGACCAAAACTGGACTCAGTACTCCAGAGGTGCTCTCATCAATGTCCTGTAAAATGGTAGCAAAACATCCCTACTTTTATATTCCATTGTCCTTGCAATTAGAGGGGCAGAATTTAAATGAGAAAAAGGAGGGGGCTAGGACAGATCCCTAGGGGACTCCTGTTAAGTTACACTGCACAGAACTCATGGAAAGTGTGGGAAAATGTGAACTTCATCACTTTAGCAGGAAGATTCGAAAAGCATCACATCTAAATGGAGAGAGATTCCAGAACTCTGAGGTACAAAGGGACCAGGGTGTCCTGGTACATGAATCACAAAAAGTTAGTATGCAGGTCCAGCAAGAGATCAGGAAGCCAAGTGGAATGTTGTTTTATGTTCAAGGAAGATACTGACTGTTTGAGGCAGATTTGTATAGCATACATACTCATACTTCAGCCAATATTTCAGGATGTTTTTTGACAATTGAAAGTTTCTACTTAGTTGAATTAAATTGCACATACATCAAATAAATGGTCGCTTGGTAGTACAGAACTTGAGTATTGCTCAAAAAAGAGACATGGGTTGGGATTTCCCAGCCCGCCTGCCATCAGAATTGTCAGGTCCGGCCGAAAGTCAATGGACTTTTGATTAGGGCGCCGAATCTCCTATGGCCACGCCAGGGCTGGAAAATTCCGCCCACACTGTAGAAGTTTTTCATCTTGCGCTCATCAAATGTGTTGACTTTAAAAATTAAAGCAGATTATCTCCTTTATCTGTTTAGATAGTTTGTACTTTCGGTTTAAGTAAGCATTATTTCAAACTGATAATGCAAACTGTGTAAATATTGGTAGTAATTTAACATGATGCTGTGTTTATTTTTTTCACGAATGAATGTTTAATTTTTCTTTCAGATTTATGTTGATGATCCGCCAATGGCATATCCATTCCATTATTTGGTCAGCACGATAACTGCCATCAGCCTAGGAGCACTTATTATGTTTTATTTCATTTTGCAACATTACTGGAGTAAATTAACCATCAAAAGCCCATTCTGGAAGTTTAAAATAGATCCATTGCCAAGGAGAGAGCTGGTTAAAAGAAGAAAATAAATCTAAAATAAAGACTATGCAAATTTCTGCATTTTATTTTCCAGTATTAACTGGTGCAGAGTCAACTCAACTAGCTGATGTAAAAATTTGGAAGATCTAAACAGTGTCACTGTGTTTGAGCACCACCACCCTCATCTTGAAGATCAGATTCAAATCAAGCCCAGATAGAAAGGGGGCTAAATTGGACAGCACCCAAAAGCAGCAATATTCAACTAACCCACATCCATTGATTGCAATGCAGGAAGCATACCGACTTCGTGTTGCCTACTCATTGCCTACTCATTTCTCTGCATCTAGCCGATACTAATCTAATGGTTCAGTGGCTGAATACATCAGGAGGGGGCTGAAAATTGTGAGTGGCTTGAACTAGAAGGATCCCAACTAAACGTTAAAGAGAACTTTATTTGACATAGGTTTGTAGACTTCAGTCAATATTTTGGAATGATTTTGACAACTAGAAGCGCTATGCATTTAAATTAAATTGAACACACATCAGTTATGCTCACTTTAAAAAAATTAAAATTAGATTGTCTCTTTTTTCTGTTTAGATGGTTTGTATTTACAGTTTAAGTGGATTTTATTTCAGACTGACAATACAGTAAACTGTATAAATACTGGTAGTAATTAAACATGCTTGAAGCTTGATAATTTTAAAAATATGGCCTATGATTATATTAGAAGAAAAGATTTGAATCTATATAGTGCCTTTAATCATGTTCACAGAACATCACAGAGCATTTCATAATTAACAAAGTACTTTTGAAGTGTAGTCACTGTTGTAGGAAATGTAGGAAATGCAGCAGTCAATTTGCACACAGCCAGTTCCCAAAAACAGCATTGGCCTGTTTCTCTGCTTTTGTGATGTTGATTGAAGGATAGATATTAGTCAGGTCACTAGGGATAACTCCCTTCTCTGATATACAGCCATGGGAATTGTGACATCCACCTGAGAGAGCAGACAGGGCATCCATTTAACATCTCATCCAAAAAAAGCATCTCTGACAGTCGTGTACTCTTAGTCCTGCACTGGAGTATCGACCAAGATGATTGTGTTCAAGTCCTTGAACGGATCTTTAAACCACAGCCTTCTGCCACCTAGAAAGCTGCATGAAAATTACCTGAAAAATTGATATCACCACCGTGCCATTCCACCAACCCTCTGCCGCAATAAGTTGGAAAATGTATTAGTTACATTCATCAATAAACTTAAATCACAAAACTATCTAAATATTCAAAGGATTTGAATTTTTACCTCCAGTAAGTGATACCTATATGACATTAGTTTTTAAAAAAGGTCCAACAAAAAAAGTAGTATCAATTGGAGGCAATAAAAGCAAGAAGAAATAATGGAATATGCTGCAACATTTTTTTTAGTATAGCTGTAATGTACTCTTCTCAAACCTTACAAAATACTATTTTTAATATGCTCCTTGGTACTTGAGTTTTCCATTTCTTCAAAGTATACATTAAGTTAAACTTTCTTTCTTTTGCTATCATATTAAGGAAATTTATGACCGATAGAAAGAGGGGCTTACTAGCCTTTCGTAGTCCATACTCCTGAATCTATTTGCTGAACCCTCGGGGAGATGATGGCATTGTGGTACTGTCTCTGAGCTTGTGCTCTAGAGGCCCAGGCTAATGCTCAGGGGGTATGGGTTCAAATCCTATCATGACAGCTGGTGGAATTTTAATTCAGTTAATAAATCTGGAATATAAAGCTAGTCTTAGTGATGGTAACCATGAAACTATTGTCAATTGATGTAAAAACCCATCTAGTTCATTAATGTCCTTTAGGGACGGAGGTCTGCCTTCCTTACCTGGTCTGGCCTATATGTGACTCCAGAGCCACAGCAATGTGGTTGACTCTTAACTGCCCTCTGAAATGACCAAGAAAGCAATTCAGTTTCAAGGAAAGTTAGGGAAGGGCAATAAATGCTGGTCTTGCCGGCGATGTCCACATCCTGTGAGTGAATGAATAAAGAAAAAAACTGGAGTCGTTTTCAGCAATGTGCAGGTTGTGATGCACACACCCTTCACTGCTCTCTTTTACAACATGGCTCCTGCTAATAAAAATAATGCAACCCAAGGCAGGCTAGCAGGTGTCCACCAGTTTAGTGTATTTCAGATTTTAAAAAAATGAGTACTTGATAATTCCAGGATGAGACTGGTCTTTGCAATTTTACGTGCCATTTCCACCCTCAAAACATGACACTACAAACAAAAAAATAGCTAGTAAAAGCCTTATCATTTTAGAATAGTTAAATCAGAGTCTTTAGGCACAAGGGAAGAACAACAATCCAGTTTAAATTGCTCCAATTATAATTTCTGCCCTCTTTAGTCCCAAAATTAATGCTCCTTTTAGTTATTCTGTGTTAAAATATCTAATTAAAGAGGAAACAGTTTTGAGAATGACCTTTAGCAATTCTCATTTATCTTGGGGTTAATTGCACCCATGGTAAATCACAAAAACAGCTGGCAGTGAGTTTGCACTCTACATTCCTTACTAGACCTGCTCCATTGTGTGGGTAGGCATCTCCTAACCCCCTGCAATCTTCATGGAGTCAGACAAATCCTCATTATACATGCTTGCCTGAGAGCCCAGACCTCCATTATTTTGTTGAAACAGATGCACAGAAGGGAAAACATTGCTTGATTGATGGATTTAAAACTGTCTTTCTCTGTGATCTATTTTGTCATTGGCTCAATATTTATTTACACAAAGTAAAGAGGTGTCAAGTGTTTATAGTTTATGTTGCTGATACTTTTAAGATCTGGTTGATTGACATTTCTACAGGGCTGTAGTAAGAGCAGTTTTTAAAGAATGTTATGTATGGCTTTTTTAAAGCATTTCCATACATGCCATTTTTAGGGTTCATCGGTTCTCTACGGAGTGTATACAGGGTGAATGGGTGTGGAAGTGCTATGAGTTGTCATGGAAGGCATGAGGAGTCATTGGGGGTGGGTAAAAGGCCAAGGGCTAGCATGGAGGGTGTGGTGGGCCATTGGGGTGGGTGATTGCATGGGTTAGCATGAGTTGGCATGGATGGGGCATGGGGAATGAGGGGGTGTGAGGGGTGAGGTCTAGAGGGACTAACACTAAATTGAGGGTCTTTTAACCAGCCTACCTCGGCACTCAGCAGCCCCTCTGGCCATCTCTGCAGGGATGGTGGGCCCGACTCTATCCCGTACCCGGTACCCCGGAATGAAAATCATGCCATTTGCGGCAATTTTTCTCAAGATGATGCGCCAAGCTGGGAAATTTTCCAACTCGAGCTACCCACCTTGATGGTGAAAATCCAGCCCTCAAAGTCTACTCATTGGGCAGGATCTTCCCCCCATTAGGGAGGGTTTTGCGGGAGCAGGCATGAGCGGGCGGGTTCCCGATCGGCGGATCGGCGCCACCGGTTGGGGGCGCGCCGGCATTTTATGTGGGCGGGCCAATTAAGTGACGAGCGCCCGGAAGCACTGTGCGCTCCCTGTGTGTGTGGGGGGTGGGAATTCCCTGAGCCGGGAGTGCGCTCTTTCGCGCATGCGCGCATAAGAGTGCACAGATCTCCCTGAGGCGAAGTGCTGCCTCAGGGAGGTCGGCTCAAATGTGACAAACAGATTAAAGAATGCAAAAAATTTTACTGACTGGTCCCCTCATGTGACACTGT
Organism: Cetorhinus maximus; assembly: GCF_964194155.1. Classification (NCBI taxonomy): domain Eukaryota; kingdom Metazoa; phylum Chordata; class Chondrichthyes; order Lamniformes; family Cetorhinidae; genus Cetorhinus; species Cetorhinus maximus. The sequence continues at coordinate 15,433,410 of NC_135896.1, forward strand.
CAAATGAGCTGGGACATATCAATAACTTTTATTTGAAGAGAATGCTAAGATTTTAAAACCCTCATGAAACCTCATCCCGCCCATGGATGAGGTTTCCTGTTTTTTCTGAAGGCCGCCTGGGCTCTTCGCCTGCCTGCCAACCTTAAGGTTGGACAGGCAGGTCCATTAAGTGTTTTAAGTACCTCATTAATGGCCTACTCGGCTGCGCGCCCACTGAACTGAAAATCTAAATGACACACGGTGATGTCGGGATGCCCGCCCGACATCACCACGCATCATTTTATGCATCAGCGAGCGGTTCCTGCCCCCGTTCGCCGAAGGGAGAATTCTGCCCATTGTAATTTTAGAGGCTGCTACCATCGTCTCCAAGCCTATGCGCCTTCTACCCAGTAAAACAATCTAAGCCAGGGGTCAGCAACCTTTCAGAAGTGACCTGTTAAGTCTTCATTTATTCATCCTAATTTAAGGTTTCACCTGCCAATACATTTTAACATTTATAAGTTCTCTATGTATAATTAAACTATTGTTTTATGTAAAGTAAATAAGGTTTATAAAATGCTTAAGAAGCTTCATTTAAAACTAAATCAAAATGTAGATCTTACCCGTTCAGTGTGATCCTTGCCCTTGTTTTTCCTTGCTGTGTTTTCCAATGTCTGACACATATTTGGATACTTTAAGCTGCACACAGGCTTCTGAGTGTTAACTGGCTCCGAAAGGAGCAGAGTACAGACTTCATGTGTGAAAATACCTGTGCACACAGGTATGTGGATCCAAATGTTGAAAATATTGCAAGTACAATTTTCTTCAAACAATGGCAAGGATCACTAGCAGGGATCACTTGCAGGGACGTCCAACAGGTTAGAATACAGGCCCCCCTGGTCTTTCTCGGTAGCTTCAAGTGCACTCCACAGATCTCTAAACTTTGACGCCCACAATTCCGCTTTGTCAGGAAAGGTTTTCCCGCGGTTCATTTGAAAATGTCGTTTAACACTTTGTTTCTAGGATTTCAACCCAACGACAGTGAAGGAATAATGGTATAGTTCCAAGTCAGGATGGTGTGTACCTTGAAGCAGAACTTGCAGTTTGTGGTGTTCCCATGCCCTTGTCCTTCTAGGTGGTAAAGGTCTCCGGTTTGGAAAATGCTGTTGAAGGAGGCTTGCCAAGTTGCTGGAGTGCATCTTGTAGATGGTACACACTGCTGATACTGTGCATCGGTGGTGGAGGGAGTGACTGTTTACGGTGGTGGATGTGGTGCCAATCACCAATCAAGCAGGTTGCTTTGTCCTGCATGCTGTCGAGCTTCTTACGTGTTGTATGTGCTGCACTCATCCAGGCAAGTGGAGAGAATTCCATCACATTCCTGACTTGTATTTTGCAGTTGGTGGGCAGGCTTCGGAATGTTAGGAGTTGAGTTATTTACCAGAGAATTCCCAGCCCCTGACTTGCTCTTATAGCCACAGTAATTATATGGCTAGTTCAGTTACATTTCTGGTCAATGGTAACCCCCAGGACGTTGACAGTGGGATTCAGCTATGGTAAGGTCATTAGCTTTCAAGGTTAGGTTCTTGTTTGAGATGGTCATTGCCTGGCATTTGTTGCTGCGTATGTGGTACCTTATGATTAAGGAAAGGACATTGTTGGAACTGTTGAAAATGGTTGGGCCTAGGACTGTACCCTGTGGAGCTCCTGCAACGATGTCATGGAGCTGAGATGATTGGCCTCCAATTACCACAACCATGGGGCTATAATTGGCTGAATTGGATTTGTCTTGCTTTTTGTGGACAGGACACACCTGAGAAATTCTACACATTGTCAGATAATTGCCAATATCTTAGCTGTGGTGGAATAGCTTGGCTAGGGGAATGGCTAGTTCAAAAGCACAAGTCTTTCGTACTACTGCTGGAATATTGTCAGGGCCTATAGTCTTTGCTGTATCCAGGGCCTTCAGATGTTTCTTGATATAATATGGAGTGTATCTAATTGGCTGAAGATTGGCATCTATGATGATGGGGACCTCAGAAGGAGGCTGAGATGGATCATCCACTTGGCATTTCTGGCTGAAAGATTGTTAGTTAGTTATAAATGTTTCAGTCTGTGCAAGACCTAGCGTACAAATTCTTAATTCTAAAGATTCAGTTACTTCTGAAAATACATAGGTAATAGCATTTGTTTAAATTTTCTTTGTAGTCTATTCATTTTAAACTGAAAGCTCCAACATAAAAACAATGTGTTAAGGTAATGACGCTGACCAGTGCAGAAGCTGAGAAAAATAAATTTTATTAGCATTGGTGGCCAGGAACAGGAATGCACACCAATTTTTACTCGTATCTAACTCAAACTCACTGAGACTAACTGCACCCTATTATTGCAACACCACCACAACCCTTTCCCAAATCAAGATTAACTAACTGAGTTTAGACCAAATGTCAAATCTGACACTTTGCTGTATGTAAGGGTGAGTACCACAAGATAGGACATTTATCCCTTGTTTATTGAGGGGTGTTGTAGGGGAAAGTGTGATAGGTATGTCCCTATATTTGGTGTACTGCTTGTTCTTTTCAGTGTTAGTGTGGCAATCACAAGATGCCTGATTTTGTTAACACAATAATGCATTCCAGAGCATTGCAAGGTCAAAGTCAGCAAACAGTTGTGACACAATTTAAAGTGATGTTGATGCAACAAGGCAAAATGGCATAATAAAAACATATCTAGTAAACTACTGAGGTAAAACAGGTGATAACTTTATGTAAAGTTGCTTTTCAATTATATTGAAAGCCACAGTGAATCTGGCTTCAATAGGAATGACAGGTGATATCAGGAGTGAACTTTCATATCTCACTATTGCAATACAACGCCAAGTGGTGTCCCCGCCCTGTGAAAACAATAAAAAGTACCCAAGGTAACATCTTTATTTAAGTATTGCACAACATGTCAAATGCACAGAGCACTGGGCCAACTGGAGGCCACGTATTTGACTTCAATGGCAAAAAACAATCAAAGTAATGGTATGAACAATTAACATGCTGCTCACCCAGCTCTCTTCTTTGGAGATTTTAACTGTCTCTGCCCAACAAAACTTGCTGGTGGTCTGTTAAAATCCTCCGGGTGATTTACCTGCTGATATCCTTCCTGGAATGATCTAGCTTCACTTTTAACTTGAATTTATGGACAGGCAGATACGCAATTCCCCCAAAGCCAATGATGTACATCTCTATATATGCAGAATGTGGTTCCATCACATCATTGGGTGCCAACTGCAATTTTAACTCAGGGCCTGAACAGGAAAGCTTCCCAACAGTTGAAGGCAGCGGGAAGAGGATCGGAACCACAATAATCCATCTAAGGTTAGTTTTATTACTTTCACTGAGGGGTCCAAGGGAGCTGGAATGCTTGTATGGGAGGGATGGGGTAAAGGACTACCTTTGGTCCACCTCTCATAGAAATCATAGAATGTTCACGGCCACTTGGCCCATCTGTCTGTGCCCGCTGAAAAACAGGCCACCCAGCCTAATCCCACTTTCCAGCATTTGGTCCATAGCCCTGTAGGTTACGGTACTTGAGGTGCTTATCCAGACACCTTTTAAATGAGTTCAAGATTTCTGCCCCTACTACCCTTTCAGGCAGTGAGTTCCAGGCCCCCACTACCCTCTGGGTGAAAAACATCATTCCTCATTTCCCCTCTACCTCTCGCTTTAAATCTATGCCCCCTAGTCACTGACTTCCCTGCTAAGGTAACTAGACCCTTCCTATCCACTTTATCCAGGCCACTCACAATTTTGTACATCTCAATCAAATCTCCCTTCAGCTTCCTCTGTTCCAAAGAGAACAATCCCAGCTTATCCAATCTTTCCTCATAGCTATAATTTTCCAATCCTGGCAACATCCTCGTAAATCTCCTCTGTACCTTCTCTAATGCAATTACAACTTTTCTGTAATGAGGTGACCAGAACTGCACACAGTACTCAAGCAGTGGCCTAACTAATGATTTATACAGTCCCAGCATAACCTCCCTCTCCTTATGTTCTATCCTCGGCTCATAAAGGAAAGGATTCCATATGCCTTCTTAACCACCTTATCGACCTTTTCTGCTACCTTCAGGTATTTGTGGACATTCATTCCAAGGTCCCTCACCTCCTCTACAGCTCTCAGTATTCTCCCATTGACTGTGTATTCCTTTGCTTTTTTTAACCTCCCCAAATGCATCACCTCACACTTCTCCAGGTTGAATTCCATTTGCCACTTATCTGTCCGCCTGACCAGTCCATTGATATCTTACTGCAGACTTACAGCTATCCACCTCACTATCCACCACATGGTCAATGTTTATGTTGTCTGCAGATTTCTTGATCATGCCCCCTACATTTACATCAAAATTGTTAATATATACCACAAAAAGCAGAGCACCTAGTACTGAGGCCTATGAAGCCCCACTGGAAACAGCTTTCCAGTTGCAAAAACACCCGTCAACAATTGCCCTTTGTTTCCTGCCACTGAGCTAATTTTGCATCCAGCTTGTTACATTCCCCTGGATCCCATGGGCTTTTATTTCTTTTAACCAGTTTGCCATGTGGGACCTTGTCAAAAGTTTTGTTAAAATCCATATGGACCACATCAACTGCACCACCCTCATCAATCCTCCTTGTTACTTCCTCAAAAAAATTAATCAAGTTAGTCAGACATGATCTTCCCTTAATAAATCCATGCTGACCACCCTTGATTAATCTGTGCCTTTCAAGTGACAGTTTATCCTGTCCCTCAGAATTGATTTCAATAATTTGCCCACCACCGAGGCTAAGCTGACTGGCTTCTATCTTAAGGCAGTGTATTGTGGGTTTTCTCAGATGTCTAGGAAATTCCTCACTTTAAGAACTTGAAAGGCCTCAGTGGAACTGATGGTAGTGAGATCCATTGAGTCTTCTTAAGTCTTCAAAGCTTTATTAGACTAAGGTAATCAATGTTGGAAGAGCCTCCCTTATGTAGTGAGAGTGGCTTCAGCAAGAAATTTGAGCCTCATTGATATTACAGGTTCCGCCTCACCCTAGGCCCCACAGATGCATCTTTGGTAACATCCCTATTTAAGTGGTGCACAACAGGGCTGTGGAAATCCTGATCTGCTACTGCTCTGCCCCAGCAGAAAATCCAAGTCTAACTGTGCTTGTCCTCATCTATGTAAGCTTCCTACTCACATGGATGTGCAAAATGGAAAACAATCCAATCATGGCATTAATGTCCCTCATTTTGAAAAGCACACACAAAAATAATCAACATACCTCTTTGTATTTTGTTGTAAGAAAATTAGCATAAAGTCTAAGATTCCAATACTGATGTAACTATAAATAACTAACAGCCATGACAGGATATTCATGGGTATAACAAACCTGATATCCCCCTCCAGGTACCATTGGTGATCATGGACTACCATTGGATTGGTCCATGATTATGTTTGGCAAAGTACTGCAGTGCTTTGCCGTTGCCTTCTGCAGTATGGCTGACCAAGAAACTCCCACTCTTACTGCCAGCCATCAGGCATATTGGAAGCCTTTTTTTTAAATAGGCTGATTATCAACCTATTTGGCCACATTATGAATGCACCTTCTGTGGCCATCAGGTCCTGGAGTAGGACTTGAACCCAGAGCTTCTGGCCTAGATGCTACCCACCATGCCACCAGACCTCCCTAAATCTAATATTGTTGCAACATTTTGTAACATTGTACGTTGATACAATGGCAAATCTATACTTATAAATCACAGCTCGGCTATGTTTGGAGCACTGAGAAGGTAGCAATGCCTTGAGGAAACTATCAGAGGTCTCTTCTGTCAGTAAGGAGTCTTGTAATTATTGTAAGTTTAACCTTGATGTGAAAGGCAGTCACTGTTTTCATGAATCAAACGGTAATCAGTCTATTGATCCACCTATTGGCTGCTGAAATGTATCACAACGAAGATAGCTGAATTTGAGTCAGACGCAACCTTCTGGTTGTGAGGCAGACACTTGAGTGCACCAACCAATGTTAAAATGCTTTACAAAATCTAGGCCAAGATTTTACAATCCCTCCTGCCCGGCGGCATATTATGGTGCCACCAAACTGAATGGAGATTTAAATGGCTCGCCACATCTGCCAGGGTGAGACATGCCGCGGTGGGGCTGTGAAATCCTGGTCCTAGTCTGATAAACCAGTTAGGCGTTTTTTAATAGCTTTTGGATGGAGAACAATCAGAGAGTTACATGTCCCTCCGTTGCTAAATTTTGACTTCTGTTAAGTCAACCTTGGAATAGCATTCACCACATTTAGAAAGTTGCCCATGGATGGGTATTGTTTCAGAATTGATGATATTTGTAAAAATCTGACAGTGATATATAGACCCAAATCTTCTGATAAGGGTTGGAACACCTGTTACTGACTGTGATCAGACAAAAAAACTACCCGCTTACCTTCCTCTGAATTTTCTGGCCAACCTTCTGATGGAGGATCCTGCAAAACTCACTCAGTGCAGGAAACTTTGGAGGGAGCAGCAAAAATCTGTCCAAAAACTATGCTCCCTTTATACAGCACTAGCTGCCGTATTCTGGTAAGTAAGAGTTTAAATGCCCCAAAGCTTCTCAATTAGTGTCAGTACATGAGTGGATAAGTGAATGTGTAGGTGTGTCAGGGTGAGGTAAGTGGGTAAAGGGGTAGGGTAGGTGGGGTAGGGTATGTGAGTAAGTGGGTAAGGGGTAAAGTTAGGTAAGGTAAATGGGTAAGGGGTAGGGTTTCAAATGGGTAGGGTGGCAGGTGGGGAGGGTGGTGAGATTGGATAAGGTGGAGTGTTGGGGAGGGAGTGTTGATGGGGGGAGTCAGGTTGGGGGTGGTGCGGCGGTGTCAGTTGTATAGTTACCCAGGAGTCAGACTGGGATTTTTCGGTCTAACATTTCCTGGTAACTATCCAAGTAAACAATTCGGAACTGCCCAAAGTATCCGACTCTAACTCAGAGTTGGAGACTTTTCTTTGGAGGGTTCCATGGAGCAGGGGAATTGGCCATCGGAAGTTTAAACTTCCCAGTCAATTCCCACAGAGTCATTGCATCATGATTTCCGAGGGGTCCCGTAGCGCATCTTTTGGATAGTCTCCAACTATCCGGAGATTGGAAGACCTGAGCTATGGTTTTTAATGTACTCCTTTCTTGTATTTGAACAAGTCTTTGATGTACGGAATGTCTTCATGCAGTAGATTTGAACTTCATAGATCCTTTCAACCCTGACTCTTTCTACAAATTGTGAACGAAAGCTCAACATCTTTATAGGCTCCAGTCACACACACTTTACTTTGATGTTTCATTTTATCCTGATAACAGCTAAAAGACCATAAGATGTAGGAGCAGAAGTAGGCCATTTGGCCCATCAAGTCTGCCCTGCCATTCAATTAGATCATGGCCGGTCTGATAATCCTCAGCTCCACTTTCCTGCCTTTTCCTCATAATCCTTGATTCCCTTACTGATTAAAAATCTGTCTATCTCAGCCTTGAATATACTTAACTACCCGGCCTCTACAGCCCTCTGTGGTAAAGAATTCCGCAGATTCACTACCCTCTGAGAGAAGAAATTCCTCCTCACCTCTGTTTTAAATGGGTGCCCCCTTACTCAGAGATTATGCCCTCTGGTCCTAGACTCTCCCACAAGGGGAAACAACCTCTCAGTATCTACTCTGTCAAGACCCCTAAGAATCTTATATGTTTCAATAAGGTCACCTCTCATTCTTTTAAACTCCAATGAGTACAGGCCCAACCTACTCGACCTCTCCTCATTAGAAAATCCCTCCATCCCCGGGATCAATTTAGTGAACCTTCTCTGGACTGCCTCCAATGCCAGTATATCTTTCCTTAGATAAGGGGACCAAAATTGATCACAGTATCCTAGCTGTGGTCTAACTAGTGCCTTGTATAGTTTTATCAAGACTTCCCTATTTTTATACTCCATTCCCTTTAAAATAGAGGCCAGCATTCCATTTGCCTTCCCTATTACCTGCTGAACTTGTCTGCTAGCTTTTTGGGATTCATGCACGAGGACCCCCGAATCCCTCTGTGCAGCAGCTTTCATCAGTCTTTCTCCATTTAAATAATATTCAGCTCCTCCTGCCAAAGTGCATAACCTCACACTTTCCCACATTATATTCCATCAGCCACATTTTTGCCCACTCACTTAACCTGTCTATACCCCTCTGTGGACTCTTTGTGTCATCCTCACCACTTGTCTTCCCACCTATTTTTGTGTCATCCACAAACTTGGCGATAGTACATTCATTTAGCTCATCCAAGTCATTAATGTGTATTCTAAATAATTGTGGCCCCAGCACTGATCCCTGTGGCACTCCACTGGTTACAGGTTGCCATCCTGAAAATGCCCCCCATATCCCAACTCTCTGGGTGGGATTTTCCGCACCTACCCGCCACCGGGATCGTCCGGTCCCGCCGCAAGCCAATAGACTTCTGGCTGGGGCGCCGCCTCGCCCGCAATGGGTCCCACCCGCAACCAGGCTGGAAAATCCCGAGCTGTGTCTTCTATTAGTAAGCTAGTCCTCTATCCATGCTAATATACTACCCCCAGCGCCATGAGCTCTTATCTTATTAAGTGGCCTTATGTGTGGTGCCTTATCGAGCGATATTATGAACAAAACCGAACTTGTTCACCATGGAACTGATCACCCTGAGCTTTTTGCTCTGTCTCCTTATCTCAAGATTATGTTGGCTGTCTCATTTCACAATGTGCTGTCAAAAAGAAGGCAACATGCACCTTCACATCCTGCACTTTCAGCAGAAGCTAAATAGCATAATCAGCTTAATTTTAACATTTACCACCACCGCAAACCACCCCCCCACCACCTCCCTAGGTAGCAGGAATGGAGGTGGGGGTGTGGGCTAGTAAAATGCTGGGGAGCCATGTCAGGGCTGCTCCCCAACACAATTCCACTGCTGGGGAGGTTTCCCAGCGGCAGGAACAGCAGCAGTTTGGCTGTAAGTCGAACGGAGGCCAGCAGCCAATTTCAATGATTAATGGCCCAATTGAAGGTAATTTTCCCGGCTGCTTCCCAGTGCTTCAGAGCTGATTGTTTCATGGCAACAAGTGAAGCCTTGTGGCCTAAACACTGCCACTGAAGGGGTTTTCCACCATTGTCTGGGCCCTGCCTGCACGGCCCACATAAAAGTTTATTTAATGCTCACCCTTCTGAAGGACTCTCAAAATGGAGACACTCTCACTTTCTAATTGCTGCCTCAGTGACACTGCCGAGTCTCCAGAGCTGAGGGCTTTCTGGTTGGTATGGCACAGAATCCCGGGACTGCTATAGGTGCCACATCAAAGCTCTCAAACGCTTTCACCAAAGACACCTGAGATCCATTATGCGAATTCAATGGCAGAACAAAATCACAAACAACGAGGTCTTCCTTGTCAACATGCTGGGCTCAACAGAATGGAGAACACTAACCAGAAAATTCAACTTGGAAAGGCAGGCCATGCCTCCCACATGGAGGACCACAGAATACGCAAGCAGATCTTCTTTGGGTAACTGTCTCAGGGCAAACATCATCAATGTGGTCAGTACAAACAATACAAGGACATTCTAAAAAATGGCCTTATAAACCTTTGCATTGCAGACTACTTCATCTCTTGGGAACTGCAGCCATCTGGCCCATGTGGAGGCAAGCACTGGAATTTGGTTCAGCATGTTTTGAGAATCATCTACATCAGACTCACATCGTCCATCCAAGGTGCCCAGAGGAGAGGCAGCACAGCTGCAAAAGTTCCCCCAAGCACCAATAATTGACAAGATGAACTGCCAGTTCTGTGGACGTCTATACCAATCTCAGATCAGACTCTTCAGTCGTGAACACGATGAAGTCACTTACAACTTGGACATTCTCGAACGACAAGGAGCCCACCAAGAAGAGCTCTGAATGTGTGGTGGAGGCACATTCAATTGTAGCTTTCAAGATGGAATTGAATAAACACCTGAAGAGAAAATTTTGCAGGGCTACAGGGAAAGCACTGGGGAGTGGAACTAGCTGACTTGGTCTTGCAGAGAGCTGGCATGGAGACATTGTATTCTAGAAAGAAATGAGTGATCAAAAGTGAGAAAACATCCCAACGTTTGGTTATCATGGGCTAAATTTTAAAAAGTTAATTGAAATGAACTTGCACAGCATGCAACAGCTGCTAAAAAAAAATCAACATTTAGGAATTAATATTTTATCCTGGGTTAAACATAGTGAGTGGCAGAGACAATTTGCATGTGTCAACACAAAAGTGGGGGAGAAAAAAACAGAATGGTATGGATGAATTTTCTGTCTCAGAGCCAGGGTGTAGTGGTCATCCGCAACTATGGTGAGGGAAGACCCTGAACACAGAGGGCATGACTCACAACAGAGGCAGTCACCTGAGATGTGAAGGAGCAGTGTGCAGAGGTACAGCCTCGGCAGGGATATGTGTTAAGGCAAAACAGCTGCTATGAGTACTAATCAGCTACCCCCTGTAGATAATAGTGCAAATTCTGCTATTAAACACCCTTACATTACGCAGGTCATAGTGTGCCTAGAGGCAGGAGTCCAGACAACATGTTCAACTGCTGCTGCTCTTACGGCCTCCACTTGATTGTCTTCTTCTTAGGCAGCATCTCAGGGCTGAGAATGACTAGCTTCCACTCTGGTTCGATATGTTCTGAAATGGTTGCTAAGTCCAAAGCACAATCTGCAGACTCTGCTACCTGCAAGGCAGGTGGTGCTCGGAGGGTTGGGTAAATGAGTTGTTGGGAGGTTTGCATGCTCTCTCCAATATCTCAACTTAGCCTCTGCACGTTCCAGATGAAGTCTCTCAATGCATTTGTTGCTTTCTTGGATTAACCTTCACCTCAAGCCAAAGACTCCCACGAGTGAACATGATGGTAGAGCAACAAAGGTCACTTAACTCAGAAAAAGCTCACCATTTCATTTACAGAGCATTTTTAATGTAGTAAGATTTGCCAAGATATTTCACAGGAATGTAATCAGACAAAAAAATACCTAGACAAATAAACAAGCAGGAGAACAATGGTTCTGATGAAAGGTCACGAACCTGACTCTGTTCCTCTTACAGATGCTGCCAGACCTCCCTGATATATCCATCATTTACTTATTTTATCTAACAAGTTCAGTGCCTGGGAGAATCAACTCCTGATTAGCATATTAACCATCTTTTGCCTAAGTGCCTCTAATAAAATTGTTTTGAAAATGCAGCAGTATAAATAACTTCCTGCACTTTTTTTGTTGGAAAATTGGTCAAAAAGTCCAGCAGTGTGATATGACATTGAAGACCCATGAATCTATGAATTCCAATCCTGCTGTCAGAACACAGGGAGAGAATTTATACCCTCCTGGGATTTCATGAGAAAGAATGCTTTGCTCCAGAGATGCCTGGTTGCTATTGGTGGCAGCTGGACATCTTTTGAAAGTAGCATCAGTGCCTCTCAGTTTCACAATGAGGCCCAATATGTTTCATGTGTACCAGCTTCCAGTAGGTGGATCCTCTGTTTCTCATTCTGGCTTTAGAAACCTGATTCCTGTAATTGGGTAAAACCTCAACTGAAAGTTGTGCTTTCAATAAACAGTCATCACAGAGAGTATAAATATTAATTGATCAATTTTACCTTTACGGGGGATTTTTACTTTTGTTCTTTTTGTTATTGTTAATGAGTTGCTATATCTTTAATGGTCAGATCCAGTTACAAATATTACAAAGTTTCAATTAAAATGTGTTGGTAAACAATGGATTGAAGGATAATGTCGACTTAAAAAAGCAGATTCACTGTGCAAGATGTCACATAACTTCAAACAACACGTGATCCTATTCATTTTAAAGTGGAAGAAAAGGTCTTAGCAGCTGTTTGCTTAATTTGGTCAATGACATCCTGGAAGCCACAGCAGGGTGGAATTAATTCAGAGAGAGAGTAAAAGGAGGAGTTCTATAGGAATTTCCAACAGCTGGTACACATGAAACATATTGGGCCTCATTGTAAAACTGAGAGGCACTGATGCTACTTTCAAAAGATGTCCAGCTGCCACCAATAGCAACCAGGCATCTCTGGAGCAAAGCACTCTTTCTCATTAAATCCCTGAAATAGCTATGGGTGGGGAATTTCCTCCGTTCTGTATTTGTGGCAAAATCATAAGCCTGAGTATAAAGAAATCTATACCTTTCATGACCTCTGGAAGTGCCAAAGTGCTTTACAGCCAATGCAGTCTCCTTAAAAAATAATAATTGCTTTAATATGGGAAAGAAACCATCTAATTTGCACACAGCAATGTGATAGTGACCAAATCATCTGTTTTTTGAGGGTAATGTTGATTGGCCAGAACATTAGGAGAACTCCTCTGCTCTTTTTCCAATAATGCCCTGGAATCTTACATCCAGCCGAGTGGGCTGTCAGAGCCTTGGTTTAAAGTCTCAACTGAAAAACAACAGTATACTTCTTCATTTCTCTGAACGAAAGCAGGTCCGACACATGGTGCCACGATCTCCACCATGGGTACGATAGGGAGGCAGCTCCTAAATCTACCCCAGCCGGAATGAGAATCAAACTCCCTGCCGTTGGCACAAATCAGCTGTCACCAGGAGGAGTTCTGTAGGAATTTTCAACAGCTGGTACACATGAAACATATTGGGCCTCATTGTAAAACTGAGAGGCACTGATGCTACTTTCAAAAGATGTCCATTGGCCACCAATAGCAACCAGGCATCTCTGGAGCAGCTGTCCAGCCAACAAGCACCCCCAAGGAGTCTGAGTTGTTGTGCCAACATGCACTTTTACATGCATGTTGTACCCTGGAACTATGAACAGTGATGGTAGAGGCTCCAATTTCTTTCCATCACATGGCCGACCAGGAATCTCTACAGTTCTTATTGCTTGCCATTGCCATTTGTTGGAAGGATTTACAAGTTGATACTTAGCCTGTTTGGCTGCGTTACAAATGCATCTTCGTTGGCCACCAAGTCCTGGAGTGGGACTTGAACCTGGAACTTCTGGCTCAGAGACAGGTACATTCCCCACTGCACCACAGCCCTCTGGATAGAAGTATAGTACAAACAGCAAGCGGAAAGAACAAAAACAAAAACAGAATTACCTGGAAAAATCCAGCAGGTCTGGCAGCATCGGTGGAGAAGAAAAGAGTCGACGTTTCGGGTCCACACGACCCTTCAACAGTACTGAAGTATAGTTAGGAGAGGGGTGAAATATAAGCTGGTTTAAAGTGGGGGGCGGGGGGAGAGAAGTTGAGGGTGGGGTGGTTGTAGGGACAAGCAAGCAGTGATAGGAGCAGATAATCAAAAGATGTCACAGACAAAAGGATCAAAGAGGTGTTGAAGGTGGTGATATTATCTAAGAGAAGTGCTAATTAAGAATGGATGGCAGGACACTCAAGGTACAGCTCTAGTGGGGGTGGGGTGGAAAGATTGACAAGGTATTAGCTGTAGATTTAAAAATAATGGAAATAGGTGAGAAAAGAAAAATCTATATAAATTATTGAAAACAAAAAAAAACAAAAGGAGGGGGAGGAAACGGGTTGGGGATGGGGGGAGGGGGAGTTTAAGATCTAAAGTTGTTGAATTCAATATTCAGCCCAGAAGGCTGTAAAGTGCCTAGTCAGAAGATGAGGTGCTGTTCCTCCAGTTTGCGTTGGGCTTCACTGGAACAATGCAGCAAGCCAAGGACAGACATGTGGGCAAGAGAGCAGGGTGGAGTGTTAAAATGGCAAGCGACAGGGAGGTTTGGGTCTTTCTTGCAGACAGACCGCAGATGTGCTGCAAAGCGGTCGCCCAGTTTGCGTTTGGTCTCTCCAATGTAGAGAGACTCAATGCTGCCAGACCTGCTGAGTTTTTCCAGGTAATTCTGTTTTTGTTTTGGATTTCCAGCATCCGCAGTAGTTTTTTGTTTTTAAGCGGAAAGAACATTTCCCCAGAATGACATAGCATTCCAATCTGAATTAAAACCACAAGTTAAAAATGCTTTCCCTCAATGATGTCAATTATTTCATTGTGTGATAGGAAGAGGCATGCTATAGACAAAACTATGCGATCCCATACCCAATGGAGCTGTTCAAAGCTTTGCAGTCCTGCCGTGAATGGTGGTCAACAATAAAACAACTAACTGGAGGAGGGGGAGAGACCAAAAAGAGCCCCATCCTCAATGATGTGGGAACACAGCATGTCAATGCAAAAGACAACGCTAAAGTATTTACAACCATCTTCAGCCAGAAGTGCAAGTGGATGATTCATCTCAGCATTGTCCTGAGGTCCCCAGCATCACAGATGCCAGTCTTCAGCCAATTCAATTCACAACATCCTGGGGGTAACTATTGAACAGAAACTTAACTTAAGCCATAAAGTGTGGCTACAAGAGCAGGTCAGAGACTGGGAATTCTGTGGTGATTAACTCACCTCCTGAATCCCCAAAGCCCGTCCACCATTGACAAGGCACAAGTCAAAAGTATCATGGAATACTCTTCACTTGTCTGGGTGAGTACAGCTTCAGCAACACTCAAGAAGCTCGACACCATCAAAGACAAAGCACCCGCTTGATCAGCATGCCATCCACCACCCTAAAAATTCACTCCCTTCACCATCAGTGACAGTGTCATCAGTGTGTAACATCTACAAGATGCACCACAGAAAGTTATCAAGTCTCCTTTAACAGCACCTTCCACATCCACAACCTCTACCACCTAGAAGGACAAAGGCAGCCTACACATGGGAACACCACGACCTCAAGTTCTCCTTCAAGTCAAACACCATCCTGATTCGGTACTGTATCACAGTTACTTTACTGTGGCTGGGGATAAATTTTGGAACTCACTTCCTAAAAGCCCTGTGGGTGTAACTACACCACATGAACTGTCCAAGGCGGCAGCTCACCATCACCTTTAGAAGGGCACTTAGGGATGGGCAACAAATACTGGTCCTGTCAACAACATGAAAATTTTAAGAAAGACCATTGTGTTGTTCTTGTTACGAAGGTGTGCTTTTTTTAAAGATACAATTACTAATTTCTCTTTTCAGGCTGCATTTTTAAAAAACTGAAACTCTCCAAAGACAATGGAGACTGCCCAGTTGACTACAAAATACAGCTTGCATTCCACCAAGTGGGATAGAAAGAAAAAACACTCAACCGCTTGGAGAGCATGAAAGACCCCATCTCCTGTTGGCTTTATGCTCTCCTGTTGGCTTTACGCTCTCCTGTTGGCTTTACACTATCCTGCAACCTTGAAAATGCATCTGAGATGAGACATCAAAATGCAATTAACAGTTCTAAAACAATGACTGCAGCAGACATGGACCAATAGAACTTACCCCAATATACAGACAGAAGGGTAGTTTAAGAGTCTGTTTTACCCAGCAGGAGAGAGATCAAGAGAATGCTGTACTGAAACAGGTGGCTGAAGCTGTTTGCCTCCACCCCGACATTCCCTCTCTCTCTCTCAGAAGTATTGTGCCCAGATTTGCAAAGTGACCATCTTAAGAAGAGAAATCTACTGCAAAATGAGATCTTTCGAGAATAAAATGTGGAAATCTGCGCCTTAAAACTACACCCAAAAAGACAACTGGGCTAAATGGCTGCAATGTGGAATCACTGCATCGAGACCAGCCTAAGAACAGCTAACGGAACACCTTCGGTCTGTCAGCAAGCATGACCCAGACCTCCCTGTCACTTGCCATTTCAACACACCACCCTGCTCTCATGCCCACATGTCTGTCCTTGGCCTGCTGCATTGTTCCAGTGAAGCTCACACAAACTGGAGGAACAGCACCTCATCTTCCGACTAGGCACTTTACAGCCTTCCGGACTGAATATTGAGTTCAACAACTTTAGATCATGAACTCTCTCCTCCATCCCCACTCCCTTTCCGATCCCCCTTTTTCCAATAATTTACATATATTTTGCTTTTCCCACCTATTTCCATTATTTTTAAATGTATTTCCATCCATTGTTTTATCTCTACCTTTTAGCCTATTTTGATCCCTTCCCCCCACCCCTCCCCCACTAGGGCTATCTGTACCTTGCTCGTCCTGCTTTCTACCCTTAATGTCACCTATTAGCACATTTCTTAGCTAATATTACCACCGTCAACACCTCTTTGTCCTTTTGTCTATGACATCTTTTGGCAATCTCCACCTATCACTGGCCCTCTATCCAGCTCTACCTGTCCCACCCTCCCTTAAACCAGCTTATATTTCACCTCTTTTCTATTTTTTCTTAGTTCTGTTGAAGAGTCACATGGACTCGAAACGTTAACTGTGTTCCTCTCTGCAGATGCTGTCAGACCTGCTGAGTTTTTCCAGGTATTTTTGTTTTTGTTTTGGATTTCCAGCATCCGCAGTTTTTTGCTTTTAACCATATACTCCTTTGTTTTATCTTCTTCACCAGCTATAACAAATGCTGCCAACTCTGGTGTGTGCGTGCGTGCGTGTGTGCATACGTGCATGGGTGCATGTGTGTGTGTGCACGCACGCCCAGGCAAGTGTGTGATATATGAATGGTGGTTGCGATTTACCTATTTTTTTTCAATTTGGGAAATAGTTTCAATAAACTTATCTTGTTCTTTGTTTAACCTAAGAAAATCTGTTTAGTTCTTTACAATCTGAAAGCCTGAATGGTGGGGCTCCTGTTAGTATTGGCACAGCACCTCCCTTCTAAAGTCGCAAAAAAAAATCCTGTTACAGTCAAACCTGGAGATGGAGAATAGGGTAGTCATTTCACCCCTCCTAACGTGGTCGGAACAGACCATCTTTTGAATTTTACTGAGGGCCGTTGTTTTTGTTCTGTTTCTTGGTTCCATTGAGTTTTACATACTATGGGATATTATTTTTCTGCTCTATATCCTTACAAGTACTTTGTGATTAAGGCAATTCAAGCTCTCTATGCAAAACACCAGGAATGGGGAAGTAAAGCTGATTAAAGGAGCAAAGGAAGTGAACAATTTATATGAGTTACGAAATGTTGGAATTTATGCCACACAAAGCCTTAATGTTAGTGAGGCGCTAACAAATTTATCAAGGTCTGTCAAATTATATATTCTGGAAAATGAAACTATGTCAGTGTGTTTAAACTTATTCCTCTCAGCTCATTATTTTAAATAAATATTCTAGCATATATTAGTATTTTCAAATTGGCCCACAAACCCAAATTCCTTGGTCCAGCCTTTGTTATTGGTACACTTCCAGAGAGGAAGCAGAAGGCTAAATTCAGTAGCCCTGTGATCCTGGTCTGGAGCCACTTAAAATAGGGCTGTAAATCAGAGATAGGGCTACAACTCTGTCATGATGGCCTGACTCCACGCTGAAATCAAAGGCCCACAAATCCATCTCTGCTGATGCTGTTAATATTCTTATTATTTCCCTTTATTTACTTTTTGTGTTTTCTCTTTGTTGTTCAGTGCTGTGCATTCAGTGGAACCGTCTTGTAGAAGAGCCATTAAACCAAGGCCACAATGTCCTCTTACTGGCTGAGAACGATCCTATGGCATTGTTTTGACGAAGAGCAAGAGCGGTCTCTCCACTGTCCCGGCCAATATTTATCTCCCAAAGGACACCTAAAAATGGACTATTGTTGTTTGTGGGATCTCGATGGGAGCGAGTTGGCTTTAACAGTACCTCATTGGCTGTAAAGTGCTTTAGGACATCCTGAGGTCATGAAAGGTGCTATATAAATGCATATTTCTTCTTTCCTTCCTTTATTAAAAGCGGTGTAACCATTATTTCAGTGCTGTACATGCACTCCAGTGAGACTGAGAGGCTTGTTCACCCACTCAAACCATGCTAGAGAGAGTACATCCATTTTAAATTGTAATAATCTTTACACCACTACCATATAGCCACTGAATTAAAAAAAACAGTCCATAGAGCCATGGAAAAGTTATGGCACAGAAAGAGGCCATTCAGCCCATCGTGTCTGCGCCCATACAAAACACAAAAAAATCAACAATATTTCTGAAAGCTACAGGTTGCCCTGGTTGTGCTATCTCACCTCACCCTCTTATTCAGTGATTTCAGCATGCAGTCACGCCATCATGACAGAGTTGTAGTCCTATCTCTGATTTACAGCCCTGTTTTGTGAGGCTCCAGACCAGGATCACAGGGCTACTGAATTTACCCTTCTGCTTCCTCTCTCCTAAGTGTACCGATAACAACGGCTGGACCAAAGAGAAATCAGTGGGGATAATATGGGACTCCTAAAAGGCTATATTTAGCTCACTTCTAAATTAACATGTTTTTCATGGCAATGTAGACAAAGAGATGGCAAGGATAGGTAGCAGTTCCTAATAACAGAAGGTTAAAATTCAAATCCCAGCCTATGCTGAAATCCATACCACATATTTTTCAGCATGTGCTGATGGATTGTTGCTATAGGACTTCATTAGTAACTAAGGATTGAGGAGGGTAAAAAGCCAGAGCTGTGTATATTGAGCTCAGAGAAAAGCTCAGCAATACAATTGCCAGTTACTTTTCTCTTGACTAAAAGGACAGTATTGGAAAGCAAGCTTCTCCCTATGGTCTTGTGCATAAAGAATGTAGCACTGAGCCACACAGACAAGGAAATCTTAATTTGCTTCCAAGTCTATAACTGCAGTCTCCATGCATTTCCTATTGAAGTTTGAGTTAATCATCCTGGGTTCACTGCTATCTGCTACAGATGATTAATGTGCGGAATAACTGGGGTACAAACTCAGTTGTTTCTCCGTAGATGATCTTTGCTTGTTCTTTTATCAATTTATTAGATTGAGCATCATGTGGCATCACCACCTTCCTGTTTAAGGAGGGGAGGTCTATAGGAAGATCCCTGACACTTCACACAGCAAGCTTTGAATGGAGTATTCAAAGGTTATGGTTCATTTCCAGTCACAGGATAATCCTGCTATTCCAGAAACAACTCTTGAACAACTAGTGGGAATTTAATTTGTTAAATCACAGAATCACAGAATTGTTACGGTGCAAGAGGAGGTCAGTCAAGAAGTGAAGCCCTCCTATATGGTACAGCCCTGTTGAGTTATTAGGCCAAACCTTCCAGTCTCCAGATCGTTGGAGACTGGACATATGACTAAGATGCGCATCGGGACCCCGTGGAAGTCCTGACATGAGGACTCTGTGGGAATTGTCTAGGAATTTCCAATGGACAATTCCCCTGCTCCCTGGGACCCTCTGTGAATGCCTCCGACTCTGAGTTAGAGTCAGAGACTTGGGACAGTTCCGCAGTACTTACCTGAGTGGTTACCAAGAAAATGTAAGATATTAAAACTAACTCTTGGGTAATTACAGAACTGACCCCCCACACCCCTCAATCATTCACAGGAACACCTCCAGCCGTCCCCCTGAACTGACCCGACAATCCCTGACTCTCCGACTACCCCCTGCCACCTCTGAGTACCCCTCCCCACCACCCCAACTACCCCAGGCCTGATTACCTACTCACCCACCTAACCCGCTGCCCACTTACCCATCTACCCACTTACCCACCTGCCCACATCTCTTAACTACCCACCTACCCACCTCACCCTTTACCCAGTTACCCACCTACTCAACTCACCCACCTACTCCTTGCCCACTTACCCCATTCCCACCTACCCCCTACCATCCCTTACCCACTTACCTACCCACCTCATCCACCTAACCCCTACCCACATACCCACCACACCCAGCTACCCCCTACCCACATGCCCCAATCACTCACACTAAACACTGAATATCCCCCTGAGCTGAACCGACAATCCCTGACTCTTGCCCACCTACCTACCTTACCCACCTACCCCTACCCACTTACCCATCTACCCACTTACCCCCTACCCACATACCTACCTACCCACCTCACCCACCTACTCATCTGCCCATTTACCCACCAACCCATCTCACCCGCCTATGCCCTACCCACTTACCCACCTCAACCATCTAATCACTCACCTGTTCAATCATTCATTCACTAACATTCAGACTGGACATTTAAGCTTACCTTACAGCAGCTAGTGCTGTAAAAAGGGATGTGTCTTGTCTCCTCCCGACTCCGCTACAATCCAATGGTGTTTTCCAAGGGACGCTGCATTTCGCATTTCTGGGACAGCTGGGTTTGGAAGATCCCGATAGAAATGTGGAGCTGCATCAGGTCAGGCAAATCTCCAGATGCAGCAGCAATCCGATGATGATTGCTGCTCCCCACAAGATCTGAGCCCATATAAAAGAAAATAGAACGGACCCTACACCCAAAACATATTAAACATTCCTCTTATTTGGACACCTATATAATTTACTTGCATATAGATTTGTGCTTGAAGTTATCCAGGATCCCTCTAAAAAGGCAATTATTCCTGAATTACAATTTTAACTCATTTGAAATATTCTCAATTATTCATGTACTTTAGTAACACTGTGTGGTGTGTGCTAATTACATGATGTTCATCCAATTTAAAATAATATTGTAACACATTATATTTCAGTGATTTACTCCCATTACAGGGCATCTGACTTTGACTTTGGACTGTTTCAAATCGTTGCTCCCTGGCTTCTATTTACAATCCTGATGTGTCGCACCTAATCCCTTCTATGGCCATTCACATGCCCATTTTTAGCTGCTACCCTGGACCTGAGCTCATCCTTCCATCACTCTTGATTTTCTCGGCTCATGTTGGGTGCCTCTTGTTACGTTTCATTTCTCTGATTTCAGGTTCTTTGCCCACTCAATCCTTATCCCAACCCATCAATACTCCTTGGTCTCCTAAACCATTTCTCCAAATACACATTCATCTGCACTATCCTCCTTTTCTTGTACACTATAGAAAGAATACATTTAAGTACTTAGCGTCTACCCCCAACAAGTTCAATCAAGTATCTGTAGCTTGGCACAACGATGATGACGAGGCCTCAGGACAAATTTAGGAATGTCCTTGGGCCTCTCCATTCTAGCACATCCTGGCTGCACATCATTAATCATGCCTGATTTCAGGGACTAATGAATTTGAGGCCCAATACCAGAGCACTTTACTGTTTAAGCAAGATTTTCTTCAATTTGCACATCAGTGTTTTTTACAGTAGTAGGGAAAATGTTATAATCTATCCTAAAGGTTGTGATAACTGGGCACTTAGAAAATAATGGTGAGATTGGGCAGAGTCAACATGGATTTATGAATGGGAAATCATGTTTGACAAACACAGTTTTTTGAGGATGTTACTAGCAGAATAGATAAGGGAGAACCAATGAATGTGGTGCATTTGAATTTTCAGAAAGCTTCTGATAAGGTCCCACATAGGAAGTTAGTAAGCAAAGTTGGAACTCATGGGAGTGGGGGAAATATACTGGCATGGATTGAGGATTGGTTAATGGACAGAAAACAGAGAGTAGGGATAAACATATCATTCTCAGGTTGGCAGGCTCTGACTAGTGGGGTACCACAAGGATCAGTGCTTGAGCTCTAGCCAATCACATTCGATACCAATGATTTGGATGTGGGGACCAAATGTAATATTTCCAAGTTTGCTGATGACACAAAACATGACGGGAATGTGGTTGCGAGGAGGATGTAAAGAGGCTTCAAGGAGATTTAGACAGACTAAGTGAGTGGGCAAGAACATGGCAGATGGAATATAACGTAGAAAAATGTGAAGTTATTCAATTTAGCAGGAAAAACAGAAATGCAGAGTATTTCTTAAATGGGGAGAGATTGGGTAGTGTTGATGTCCAAAGAGACCTAGGTGGTCTTGTTCATAAGACACTGAAAGATAACATGTAGGTGCAACAAACAATTAGGAAGGCAAATGATATGTTAGCCTTTATTGCAAGGGGATTTCAGTACAGGAGTAGGGAAGTCTTGCTACAATTATATAGCACCTTGGTAAGACCCACACCTGTTTGATTTTTGTCTCCTTACTTAAAGAAAGATATACTGACCATAGAGGGCTTGCAACAAAAGTTCACCAGACTAATCCCTGGGATGGCGGCATTGTCTTGTGAGGAAAGATTGTGGGGCTTGGGTCTCTCTAGCGTTTAGAAGAATAAAAGGTGATCTCATTGAAATGTACAAAATTCTTACTGGGCTCAACAGGGTAGGTGAGGTAAGGATGTTTCCCCTGGTTGGGGGGTGCGGTCTAGAACCAGGAGACACAGGCACAGAATAAGGGGTAGGCCATTTAGGGCCAAGATGAGGAGGAATTTCTTCAGTCAGAGGGTGGTGAATCTTTGGAATTCTCTACCCCAAAGGGCTGTGGAGGCACAGTCATCGAGTATGTTCAAAGCACAGGTCGATAGATTTCTAGATACCAAGGAAATCAAGGGATACAGGGATAGTGTGAGAAGATGGCATTGAGGTAGAAGATCAATCATGATCCACTAAATAGCAGAGCAGGATCAAGGAACCATATGGCCTAGTCCTGCTCCTATGTTCCTATATACAGTTGAGCATTTTGCCTCCTTCACAGATGGGGCCTTTGTTGGGCCAGAATTTTCCTGTGAGCTTTGGGACCCTGACATTGGGATCAAATGAAAGTTCCAGGCCTGCGCTTGGCAGCAAATGATTTCTGGCTTTGTGATGTTTGTCTTAAATGTATCCTGTTTTATTTTAAGCGCAGAATTTTGAATGAGAGTTCAATAAACCTTTCACTTAACTGAAAAGTTTCCAGCAACAACTTGCACTTATATAAAGCCCCAAGGATCTTCACAGGAACATTATAAAGCAACATTTGACACCAAGTCACATAAGGGGATAATAGGTCAAAGAGATAGGGTTTTGGAGCATCTGAAAGGAAGAATGTGAGGAAAAGAGGTGGAGGGGCTTAGGGGGGGCGGAATTTCAGAGCTTGGGCCCAAGCAGCTGAAGGCACAGCTATCAATGGCAGAGCGATTAAGATCTGAGATAATCAAGAGATAATCAGAATTGGATGAGCGCAGATAACCCGTAGGATTGTAGGGTTGAAGGAAACAATGTTTGTACTGGGGACTAGAGATAAGTCTTACCAATATTTAATCGGGGCGTGGAAGAAACTTCTATTCATCCACTACTGGATGCCCACTACCAGACTGACAATTTAAAGACATTGGAGGGTTCGAGAGTGGTGGAGGAGCTGGGTGTTGTCAGCGTACACATGAAAACTGATGCTGTGTTTTCAGGTGAGGTCACCCAAGGGGCAGCATGCAGATGAGAAACAGAAGGGAACCAAGGACAGATCCAGTCCAATAACATCAGGTTTCTGAAACCATGAGAAACACCAGTGTATCCTTTAGCAGAGCCAACTGCTTCTCGAGTCAAGCGTATTTCATCAAAGCATTTAATTAAATCTGTTTTAATGCTTAGTGCAATGAAGTTCTGTGGATTGAGTTTCATTCCTATTTAGCTCAGCACAGAAATGGGTCTCTGTTGCATCAAGCAGGAAGATTCCAGAGGGTCACTCACTAGAGCCAAGTGTAATCTGAGATGCCCGGTACACAGTTCACACTTTTGTCATTGCAAGTTTCATTAGTTCTTTGTAAATTCAGCGGCGCATTATCAGAAGTGACTATCATTGATTGACACATGGCTCAAGACTGCAGCCCTGAGAAAAGTGAAATCTGCTCATGATTGACGCTTGGTGCAGTAGAGTGCTTCTCATCAGATGAAATGTTACTTAACATTTTAAAAAATATTTATGCTCAGGGGAATAAGTCAATTCAAGGAAGCTGAAATTTCCTCGCCCTCCCCCCATCGCCTCAGCTCAGACCTTGTCATTATCTTTTATACTGATCAGTCATGTTCTAATAGAATAGCATAAATCAAGGGGCTAAATGACCTCGTTCTGTTCCTAGGGATTAGAGAGTTGGACATGCACCACTGGAACTTTAATAAACAGTAGGTAAAGGAATGTGGGGCACACCTGCCTGGCACTGCAAAGTTATTCATTTAGCTAAAAATGACCACCAGACACATATGTTATGTTAAAACTGTAAGAAATGGACAGAGTCCCTACAATGTTTTTCATCTCTAGAATGGAGACTATTATGTGATGGATTAGATATAAAGAGAATGATATTGCAGCAGTAATTATGGCGAGATAGACACAGACTACTGAATTAATTCCTTCTAATATTAAAAAAAATTCTAAAAAGTTGTCAGGGCATAATGAAATTGGCAGCAATCATTTTAAAAGAATTGATGTTCTACCTTTATCAGCATTATAAATTTTAGACAGGTGTAGTGCAGTAAATACATATTCTTAAATGCTGTTTTAATAATCAGTTTATAAAATTAGCTTAGTCAGTTTGGGACTAAATGTTGAATAGAATTTCCTGCTTTAAATGTGTCCTTAATTAACAAAAGTCAATGAGGCACAGTTCTGGACACACACTATGCCCTGTCCACATCTGACACTGAATGAGACAGCTATAGAAGCCATATCACTGCATATCCAGTTGAATGATAAGGGACCCAGATCATGAAGGCAGTTCTAGATTTATTTATCATTAAATAATTCAACATGAATGTTTTCATTGGGATAGATCAATACATAATGAAATACTTCTCCTGGAGCCGTACAAAGTGCTACAAGATGAAACGTTAGAATTCACAGTTACCCAGATTTAATCATTGATGACCTTAATGAAATTCAACTAAAATCTATTAGTCTGCTTCTTCGGGCATTTCAAACCAAAAGCTCCAACTATTTAATCCAAAATAATTACCTAATCTATTAATATAGATTACACAGAATGACCTTCCATGTTGCCCAAATACAATAGGCCACTCCTTAATTTGTGTAGCTAATGGATTCGGAAACTGATATTAAGTCAAGACTCACACTTGATGGAGAGTTGCATTGTCAGAAGACCCACATTTTGGATGCGGAATTAAACAAAGATCCCTCTGCCTCTCAAGTGGGCATAAAAAATTGCATGGTGTTATTTTGAAGAGGCATAGGGGAGTTTGTCCTCAAATCTTGGCCAATATTTATGCCTCAGCCAACACCTAAAATCAAATGATCTGGATCATTATTATGCGTTGTTTGTGGGACTTTGCTTTGTACAAATTGATTGTTGTGCTTCCTGCGTAACAGCAGTAACTACATTTCAGTTCTTCATTGGCTATAAAGCGCTTTGGGACATCCTAAGGTTGTGAAAAGTGCTGTAGAAAATGAGTCTGTTATATAAACCGCAGGTAACAATGGGAAGAGTGCACGTCACCAGGGGGCAGCACACTCAATGTCAGAACATCATGGGTGCTTTGCCCAACATTTTTCAGTCATTAGCATTGACAGGGGGGAAAATAGTGAGATAAAAACAAAAAACTACTGCGGATGCTGGAAATCCAAAACAAAACAAAAACAGGATTACCTGGAAAAACTCAGCAGGTCTGGCAGCATCAGCGGAGAAACCAGCTTATATTTCACCCCTCTCCTAATATTACTCAGTTCTGTTGAAGGGTCGTGAGGACTCGAAACGTCAACTCTTTTCTTCTCCGCCGATGCTGCCAGACCTGCTGAGTTTTTCCAGGTAATTCTGTTTTTGTTTTGGGAAATAGTGAGGTTGTTTTTTTAATGAGCGAAATCCGAATAGTGGAATTGGAACCATGGAGTGTTCTACCCATTATATATAAATATCTACTGAAACCAATTGTTTATTTACGCAGGCCTTGTGTTACATTGAGATCCATTAAAGTTTCAGCCAATTACTTCCTCACAGGTAGAACAGGCAAGATATGTGAACAAGTCACCCTCCCTGCAGCACTTATACACCTCCTGGCATGAATTTTCTCAGACCTTTGCACATTCCACAGCTTTTAACTTCAGCAGAAACCCAATTCATACACAGAATCATTAACATTCCAGCATAAAAGTGGAAGCAGCCCAGGGTTAACTCGCAGGACTGGTGGTGAAGCACAGTATTCAATTTCTAGACCCAGAGATCACCCATCCTAGACCAAGAACAGAGCTCACCCACCCTACACCCAGAGTACGCCAAGCCTAAAACCCAGAATATACCCACCCTGGAGCCAGAGTACACCCATCCTGGAGCATGGGAGCACTCATCACATAGTGGAGGGCAAATAAAAAAAGACTGCATGTGCAGAGCAAATTAGACTGACAAGGACAAATAAATCAAGCATTGCTCCCCTTAGGTAGGAAGGTTTGATGATGCAAACATGGTTTCTCGGCGGTAAATGGAAACAAAAGCAATTCACAATGGGTGATTCCAGCCACCAGCACCAAGAGTCACAAAAACGCAATGTTGCAGAACACACAAGACTGCACTGGCAAGTCTCCATCATCACCCAGTCCAAAATTAGTCACAATTCAGGCTTAAGAAATTATTTTACTATGCGTCGACCTGGGAGAGGGATGACAACCTCAAAGGGAACAATTCTCCACCATTTTCCATTGGATGGGCACAAGTGGGATTTAATGAGGATAGAATATACTTGGAGCAGCAGCAAGTGAAGTGTACACAATAAACAGACCCAATTTGGATTTTTTTTTTGGTCCATTAGCAATACTGGAAAAGGAGGAGAAGAGAGTGTAATTACTGAAAGTTTCCAGTTACTGTGAAGCTGAATAATCACCCCAGCATTGCTTTAGTCTGCAGATGCATTAGAATGTTTTGCAAGTTCAAAACTACAGTTTGTGAACAGACTTTCCTACATGGGATAAAGGATAATTTCAAAATAGAGGCCCCCTGAAGATGCCATGGAACTGAATGAGCTTTCACTGAAAGAAAATTGAAGGAGGGGACATGGTGCAGATCTTTAAGAGAGATGAAGCGTTTGAAAAATATGGGCCTGTTAATTAAGTGCTGCAAGTGTTTACAGAACAAAAGGGATGAATACAACATTAACAGGTCTGAATAGCCTCCCCTCCAAGGCCATTAACACTAAAATCAACCAACTCCTTTAAAACGGAGATGACTGAACATTTATGAGAAAAGGACTGAAGGCTACAAATGCAGGAATAGGTGAAGAAAAAGCTTTGAAGCATGTGTGAATTGGAAGAGGTCAGTCAGGGCTGAGTAGTGTAAACTGTAATAGGAAACCAGCATCCTGGAGATATGCCGGATTAGATTAGATAGTCACAGAAAAATGTTATCTTTGTGTTTGTTTTATTCATAATTAGTCACTACTCTCAGAAGAGTCCCATGCATGCCAAATGGCACCTGCGTGGTGGAAAGAAAAACGCGATGGGTCAGATGTGACCGGTTTCTTTCTACGTCTTATGGTTTAAAAAGCAACCTGGCACTTGGATAACATAACACAGTTTGAAGCACTTTTATTCAAAAAAATTTACATTAGCAAATAAAATAAATTTAATCTTCTTCATGTGATGGACGCACACCTTGGAAAAATGCAAATCGCACATATACAGGCATGGCCAGTCAGTAACATTTGGTGAGTTATGAGAAGAATTCATTCCAAACACAATTCTCACGTTTAGCACATTCCACATACTATTTACTTCTTTACTGGCAATTGGGTGGTAAGAGTTCAATCTCAATAATAGAATGCAACCATTCCTGCTTCCTGGAAACACACCCCAAACATTTGACTTGATAAGTTCATCCGTAAGTGTGTATTTTAGGACTGGGCAGGTCCCAAAAACAGAATTTGATGCATAGAGATGAATAACAACTGAAACTTGTATTTATTTAAGCATTTTTAGCTTAACAAAACTTCCCAAGGCTCTTCACAGGAGGATTATCAAACATTATTTCACACTGAACCATTAAGGAGATATAAGGAAGGGTGGGCAAAAGTTTGGTCAAAGAGGTAGGCATTAAGGAGTGTCTTAAAAGAAGGGGAAGACATAGGGTAGGATATTGAGTTCGGCAAGCGGGGGACGGGGCCCGCTCATCGATGCGTAAAATGACACGGGATGACATCAGGTGGAACTCCCGATGTCATCCTGTGTCATTTCAATTTTCAGGTCGGTGAGGGCACAGCCGAATCGGCTGTGCGCCCGCCGACCTGTCAACGGCCAATCGAGGCCACTTAAAAAGTAGTTAAAGGACCTGCCCGTACAACCTCAAGGTTGGCGGGCAGGCCGGGAGCCCTGGCGGGCTTCAGAAAAAGCCTGAAACCTCATTCACGGGTGGGATGAGGTTTCATGTGGGTTTTAAAACATTTAATAAAAGTTTAATTAAAAGTGATGGACATGTCTCAACTCATGTGACAGTGTCACATGAGGGGACATGTCAGGGAAATTTTATTTTTCTATGTTTCACAGTTTTGAATTTGGTGCCGATCTCCCTGAGGCAGCACTTAGCCTCAGGGAAATGCGCCGAAAGAGCGTACTCTCAGTTTAGGGAACTCTCCTCCTCGCCTGCGCAGGGAGCGCATAACGCTTCCTGGTGGATGTCATAATGGGCGGGCCTTAATTGGCCCACCCATGTAAAATGGTGACACGCCCCCGATCTGGGGCGCCAATTGGAGGCATGCCCACTCCTGAACTTCCCCCCCAACGGGGGGAAAATTTTTCTCATAGAGAAGTAATGAGGTTTCAGGAGAGAATTCCAAAACAGGACCCTGCTGAATTAAGGCATGGCCATCAATGGTGGGGAGATTAAAATCATGGATACACAAGACGTCAGAATTGGAGGAGTGCAAACACTACAGAAGGTTGGCCTTCCACGACCGGTTGGCACCGTAGGGGCTGGGGTGCATCATCGCCCCAGGAATGATATTTTGGTTTAGTTAGTTAAACTTCCTTTGACATTTTGATTTTTGTTACAGTGCCCCATCAGGGGTTGTCACCCCCATTTACAAGTTTATTTTATTGATTATTTGGTTCATTTCAAAAGAGTATTTCAGAGGGTTAAAGGGCTGGAGTAAGTGACAGAAATAGACAGGGGCAAAACCATGGAGGGATTTGAAAACAAGAATAAGAATTTTAAAACTGAGGCGTTGTTGGACCAAGAGCCAAATTCAAATCAGAATGCACAGAGGTGATGGGTGAATAGGAATTCATGAGAGTTAGGAAATGGGCAGCATATCATCTCTCCCAGCATGTCTGAACACCATCCAAAGATACAGCCAAGAACATACATCTTGCATGGGATACGCTGGTACACTGGGGAAAAGCACAGGCACCTGTATGGAAAATAGTATGCATCGACATGCCCAGGGTACCATTCGACCATTTACCCTGTCCAATAGCTAGGGAAGTACAGTATCAAATTGTGTAGATAGCAGCCTGAACTTAAAATGTGCAGGTACAAGGCACAGTTAAATAACCCAGAATCATCACACATTTTCACATTGGCAGCAGAAATCACATTGCTTCAGGTAGACAAATTCCAACCTCCAGGGGATATTTAATAGGCAAAAAAGCTTCAGGAAAATATGCCTATATCCCTAATAAGACTATACAGTGTTTTCAGAGAAATCGTCTACTTTGTTTTACTTACAGAATGATGATTACTATATAAGAGAAAGTTCAAATGTAAGATGGAGAACATTGAGTGTTGCTCAGATTAAATACTTCATTTTGCATATTGTCTAGATATCCTACCACACGGATAACATCACATCAGTGTAAAATTAAACACCTAACTGTCCTCAACATGGGAATATTTGTATTCTTCATTACAAAAACCACTTGAAGGATTTAGTCTCCAGAATTCTCGGATCTGGCAATTTATGCTCAAGTTGTGCTTAAAAAGTTAAAAACAAAATGGAGGACTTCTATTTAACTTATATAAAAGTGCGGTTCTTCAGAACTATTATTTAAAATATACATAAAGATATAAAAAACACAAACACACAGAAGCTGTGGAAGTTCACTATTATATACATTGAGATGAATCCCAATATCACTCCCGTCTGCGGTTATTAAATTGGCGTAATGAATGAAGGAAACTATCTCTCGCTGAGCTACAAAAATTAAGACAATGGTATTAGGTTTTGTATATCATATAGTTTGGGGCACATCATAAGGCAGTAAGACAGTTCCACAGACTTAGGAAAATCACTCTCGTTGATCACGTGGTCATTTCAAATCCCGTGATGCCCTCCAACAAGCTTTTTTTTTGCCTTTTGTATTCAGTACCCCACAAAGTCCAAGGCTTTATAATCAAGAATGCAACATTATACTAGAATTCCCTGTAAATCTATTTATAAAACACGTGATGCTAAGACACAGCTCATCCTTCAGTCCCAGTTCTTTTTGGGACAGGCACAGTTCAGCGAAATACTATGACCTCAGGTGAGGCTCAGTTTGTGCCACTTGATAACAACTTTCTCTGGATTTGCGTTCATGTCTTGCCATTGTTCCAAAGCCTCTCCGCTGCTGTCCCATCCAATCACCACCTGAAAATAAAAAGCACCTGGGTCACAGTCAAACACGGGTAACACATCGTTAAATTGATCTTTT